>NC_137938.1:32644938-33982387 GCF_963969265.1 Rhamphochromis sp. 'chilingali' | reverse complement strand
ACTAAATCATAAATTATCACTGACTTGGTAAGTCAGTATGTGATGGATGAAGTGCTGAATAGATAAATATGGCTTTCTTGTAAAGTGTACCAAGTGGTACATAAAACTGAATATATGGCACAAGATTTTTATTATTATGTCAATTTTTCTTATGGTTTCCAGGAAATTCCCCTAAATGGATCAAAAACTAACTCACATTCTCCTCTTCTTTGGTAAGAACCAAAACTTTTATTTACACCAGTTTAACAGATAAACTATGAATTCTGTTAATTTTTGATTTATGTGTTGTTGAATGCATAAAATACTGAGACAAAAAAAACATTATTTTAGCAGATTAAATAGCACGGATAGCTGTCTGCTACTATCAAATGATGCAACAACAGATGCACCCAAATCACAGTTTACAATACAAGACATTTTAATTTTTTTGTCTTTCATTTACTGAAACTGTCATGTTTGATTTCATGTACATATCTAAATGACCTGTCTAAAGCATTTTGATATGCAAGAAAAAAACAAACAAGATGAAAAAACTGACTCCCTTCATGGTGCACAATGGGTTTTGATTGTTTACACCTGATCCTGATATTGACTCAAACGAAAAATATCTCAATGCAAATTATTTTTCCTCTGCATATTGGAGGCCTGTTACTGCACCCCCACTAGCTGCCGCTTTTCCAAATGTTAATATTATTCAGTATGATGTGATATTCATGTCTCTCAGGATGAGTGTCTTGTATTTCTGTCAGAACATGTTTAATCTAATTATGTTACTGTGTCATCACTCCCAGGACTTTGCATACCTTCCTCTTATTAAGACAACAAAATCAGCTTACTATCACCTCAAGAATATTTCAAGGATAAAAGATCTGATGTCTCAACAGGACCTGGAAAAACTAGTCCATGCATTCATCTTTAGTAGACTTGATTACTGTAACAGCATCTTTACAGGTCTACCTAAAAAAAATCAGTCAGACAACTACAGCTCATTCAGAGCTCTGCAGCTCGAGTCCTCACTAAGACCAAAAAAGTGGACCACATCAGTCCAGCTCTGAGGTCTTTACACTGGCTGCCTGTCCGTCAGAGGATAGACTTTAAAGTTCTGATGCTGGTCTATAAAGCTCTGAATGGTTTAGGACCAAAATACATCAGTGACCTCCTGACCCAGTATGAACCTTCCAGATCCCTCAGGTCATCTGGATCCGGTCTTTTATCAGTTCCCAGAGTCAGAACCAGACACGGAGAAGCTGCATTCAGCTTTTATGCTCCTTATATCCAGTGTTGGTCAAGTTACTTGAAAAAGGTAATCAGTAACTAATTACTGATTACTCCCCCAAAAAAGTAATCCCGTTACTTTACTGATTACTTATTTTCAAAAGTAATTAATTACTTAGTTACTTAGTTACTTTTTAAAAACACGATTTACAACCTGAAGAGGTGATAAAGCGATAGATCTTTCAGCCCAATTCTACTTTTTCTACATAATCCATCATACAAAATGTAATCAAATGTAATCTTTTAACTTTATGCATCAAGCAAAAATATAATTTATGCAACATTCTCTGACTTGAATAAATTAGTTTAACATTTAAACCTATTTTCTGCACATTCCAGCACATATATTTTTTGTGTTTACACTCACTCTTTCAAATAGATGCAAGTAAAACACAGAAGAAAATAAATAAAGTCAAAGACTCAGCGGCCCTTTTGCTCTATTTTCACCTGTAAAGCAGGACTGGGGGGTAGGCGGAGGTTTACCCTGGTGCAGGTGTGCTGCGGTCAGTTGAAGAATCCGCGAGTTTCTCTGTTAATTTCCCATTACCTCGTTGCGCACTCGGTGCTTGCTTGGAAGTTTAGGGTTTTTTTTCGCTGTAAAAAGTTTTCTTCCCACGCACAACGGACGCTAATGTTTTTGTCACTTTTTATGGAATCAAACTCAAAATAAGGTCAGTACTTCCAAGCTTTAAACGCTGCACGCTCATACTCTCTCCCACAATCGATATATGATCCATTGTTGATCTGCACACAGCTGTTGTCACCAACGGCGCACTTGCTTACGTCACTGTCATGAGACATTCTCGCAAAAAAATCACGGTTTTAGTAACGCAGTAACGCAGCGTTCCTACGGGAAAGTAACGGTAATCTAATTACCGATTTTGCAATAGTAATCCCTTACTTTACTCGTTACTTGAAAAAAGTAATCAGATTACAGTAACGCGTTACTGCCCATCTCTGCTTATATCTGGAACAAACTCCCAGAAAGCCTCAGATCAGCTGAAACACTCAGTTTATTTAAATCCAGGTTGAAGACTCACTTATTCTCAGCTGCATATATAATAAAGCACCAAATCCGCACTTAAGCTTAAATTTCAAAACTTACATTTTAACTACTGATTTTATCTGATTTTATCTGTTTTGATTTTATATACTGTTTTGTTTGTTTGTTTGTTTGTTAATTTGTTTGTTTGTTTGTTTGCTTGTTTTACAGTTTTTTCTGAATGCTTAAACCCTAACTGTGATTCCTGTAGCACAATCTCTAAAACTATTCAGACTTATAGCAAAACCACTCACTGAGTTTGCAAAACTAAAAGCACAAAAACTGCTTTGCACTCAGTTTGCAATTTTGTAACACACACTTTGCAAAACTGTAGGCACAATTCACTGCACAACACTCAATTACCAAATTTCCAACACACTCCTAGCAAAAGTATACACATGTATGGCTATCATTAACACTAATTTGCCAACTGTCTGGCACACTTTCACATGTGAAAACTTTTTTAGATAATTAGTTCACTTTGCAATCAGCCTAAGCACTATAATACAGGTAAGCTGTGTGTGCGGAGTACAATGGAGGGAGCAGAAAGAGTGAGAAGTAGAGGAGGCCGAGGAAGAGGACGTGGAGGTGAAGAAGTAGGATGAAGAGGACGACAAGGACAAGGAGGAGCAAGAGGAAGACGAGGAGGAGGGAGAGGAAGATGAGGAGGGGGGAGAGGAAGGGTAGGAAGAGTAAGAAATAGAATTGCTGATGACATCAGAGCTACAATAGTGGACCATGTAATCAACCGTGGAATGACCCTGAGGGTAGCTGGCCAACGGGTCCAGCCTAACTCGAGCCGCTACACTGTAGCAAGCACCATAAGGACATCTTGAAATGAGAATCGGTTAGTACAGTCACTTCGCACAAAGATTTGTAGCACTGCCATATGCCAATGAGAAACACACCAATACCATTGATGTAAAAATACTGAAATTGTTACTTTACAGAATTGCTAGATGACCAGATGCTGGGGCAGAGGAAGCATGTTCACTGCAGACCAAGTAACCCATATAGTCATTATGGCGATTGCAAATAATCTTATACTTGGAAATAAACACTTGTGTTTGTTTTGATGTGTTTGAATAAACACCAGTACTTGAAGTTTGGATCCCTCTATGCTTATGGATCTATGACAGAAGTATGAGCTCAAACTGACATAGCCTACCTTGTGCACAGAGAAAGCAAAAGCCAGATGTGTTTTGTATTCATACCATCAGTGTGCAGTTGGCGCATTGTGTGCTTAGTAGATGATGGCTTGTGTGTACTGTTTGATACGGAAACACCATTTTTACGAAGGTGTGAAGAGTTAATCTAGCTGTGTTTGCTTTTGCAAGAGAACTACAATGTTTTGATGATTGGGTGACAGGTTTTCTTATTTGTGTGAAGAGTTTTGCAAAATTAGCCAATAGTTACAAAAAATGTGCTTAAGCAATCAGAAAAAACTGTAATCAATTTTAAATCATGCTTTTTATTTGTTTTTGTTTCTAATGTCTCTGTAAAGCACTTTGAATCACCTTGTTGTTGAATTGTGCTATACAAATAAACTTGCCTTGCCTCTTACCACATAAGGTACTTCCACTATGTCAATTTGACAATGAATTGGACTGATGCTCAAAATTACTGCAGAGAGAAATACACAGACCTGGCCACCATCGACAGACTGAACAGACCTCCTTTATCAACCACTACAGCATGGATCGGATTAAGAAATGGCCCCGAAGCCTGGAAGGGAACACTGAAAAATTATAGCAACTCCTGGAGATGGTCAGCAACTGGTCAAACAAGTAAAACTGTTTATGAAGTTTGGCGTGAGCCAGATAATTCTTTCAGTTCTGAATACTGTGGGTTTATGAACTCTGATGGAACATGGTCTGATAAAAACTGTTTTCTTCTTAGCCCTTTTGTTTGTTACACAGATAAGGAACTATTTGTATTGATTATACCTACTGGCTTACCTATTAATCCATATCCAACACATTGTCAATCACAACATACAAGCGCACATGTATCTCTCCTCTTCTGTGCAGTTATTATGTTTGTATTTGTGTAATTGAAAAGCCCATCTTTTAATTGATCAGCATTTGATTCAGTTTCTTCACTAATTTGGCACTGGTTTTACTTTTGTCCTTTGCAGAGACAACAAACTCCTATGTGTATGTCACAATTGCACGCATATGGTTGGATCCACAAGCTCACTTCAGAGCATACTACACTGACTTGGTTACAATTGAGAGCTCTGTTGAAAATACAAAGGTCTTATTTTATTTTATTTATTCATTTATTTTCCCCTTTCTCACTGTCCCTCTCCCCTTCTGTTTTTCTTTTCCTTCCTCTTTCTTTCTCCCTTTCCCATCCCTCACTCATGTCTGTCCCGTCTGTAACAACTGAAAATAAAATAAAATAAATAATAAAAACAAAGGTCGATCAAATGGACCAATACGGCAATGCCACGATGATCCATTTGGCAAAATAAATCCATTGAGTATCCTTGTTGGTCTTCGGACAACAATTCTGATGGCTAAAGAAACAAATGGGACAGGCAAAAAAAAAGAAAAAAGAAAAAAAAATACAAAGGTCTTTCAAAAAAAAAAATCACCGTCGAGTGGAGTGTGGATTGGTCTTTATAGAGAACCGTGGACTTGGTCTGATAACAGCAACTGCTTATTTAGAAACTGGCGTTCTAGAAAACCAAATAATGCTGACTTTAACGACTTTTGTGTGTGTGAATATTCTCAACATCAATGGACCGATGATGATTGTGCTCTTAAGAAAGCTTTCATCTGCGAGGAAGGTGACTGTTCCCTTCTCCAAAGAAGCTTTTCTTCTGTTTTTGTTTCAATTACTGTGCATCTGACTTGTTTGTGATTTTATATTTTATATTCTTCAGATACAGTGGTGCATACAACTGGTTAAAATAAGGATTCAAACTGACACTAACTTGACAGATCACACTATGAACACCCAGGTCCTCCAACAGGTAATTGTTTTCTCTTCTCCATTGTTTTTTAGAAGTAGGAACAATAGAAGAAAACTCTGATTTGAGGTTATATTGAATTTAACACAGAAGAAAATGTTGCCAGAAAATGCCAGTTATTTTATTCCTTCTTAGCTAAGTGCAAAACTAGCAAGTGAGGAACCAGCTGACATCAAGCTGCAATAGAAGATTCAGCCCAGAAAACAGGAGACAGTCAACATGACACAAACGACTTGTACAACATTCCCTTGACAAAGACAACTATGACTAAATGAGTTAATCAATATAACTTATTTTTCAAATGAAGAACCTGTCACATTATCTCTAAGGTGACCAGAGCCAAACAAATCTGGTCACCCTAGTTTGGTAAGAATAATTTTACACATGGTTTGTGTTAAGAAATTCTGTTGTAATATATATTTAGTAGATAAAGGTCATGTAAATGACACATGGATACTTTATTAATACAGTGATTTACTAAGTAAAAAAACTTGATGGTAGTACCTGCATATGTTTTTAGCCTGTCTTTAAAACTGTGTGCCTTGTGACTGATAAACAAATTCTCCTAAATTTTGTTTTTTTTTTCAAAGGTTTTATTTGTTTATAAATAAAACCACGTGACATCTCTTGGTTTATCAATAAACAGCAACAAGCCATGTGGAATTTTTTTTCTTCTTTTGACTCTTTATGGCTAAATGATTGGAAAGTTAAATAACTTAGATTAGTCATATACCTATTAATAGCCATTAGTTTGAGTTTGTTTGAGTTGGATTTAAATCTTTTTAAATATATGATATCATTTTTAAAAGTAGTCTGTTCCTAGATTTAACCTGGAGTGCCACTGTTGCAGTTTAATAGTTGAATGAACTTGGAATTTAAATCTGAAAACAAAACAAAAATAATAATAACATTTTATCATATTTTCCTTCATTATTCATACATTTACAATTGTTACGTTCCCCTGGGGGGGTCTAGGCAGGGAGGGGGAAGTAACAAAAGTGACCGGGTCAGAAAAAGGAGTCAGGGAGGCGAAGCAGTTAAATAAAACAGTTTTATTGAAGTAATTCAACTAAAAGAGACTGACAAGCCGCTATCACCATAAAGGTAACACAAACAAAACTCAGGCGTTGGTCAGTAATGCAAAATGTCAAAAGGAAAACGCAGCTCACTAGCTGAAAACCACAATACACAGCTCACTAGCTGGAAACACCACAAGACACTCAGCTCACTAGCTGTACTCACACAAATGGCACTCTGGCCCAGAGCTCACCCTGCTCTGGGCTTAAATACCCTTAATTGCTGATGGTAGTCAGCTGCGCCGGAGGGAAAGGTGGCATCTCAGGTAGGAGGTAGTGGGACACGCCCACACAGGCACCCTCAGGAGAGAGAGAGGCCCTGCTAGGGCCGTAACAACAATACACTGCACAGACAACACCCATTTGATTTTAATAATTGTAGTAAAATGTCTCTTTTGTCTTTATCTACCTTATATTTTATAGAAGAAATCATTTAGGTTTTATAAGTCACTTTGTATAATCTTATTTTTGAAAACTGCTCTACAAATATGCTACACAATGCATTGGCTGGTTTTATTACTAGAAATGTTTGATGTATCTATTAAACTTAACTTTCCTAATCATGATGTAATCACATTGTCAGGTTGCTTTTATGGGATTTAGTGTGTTTGTTTCCAGCATTGAAGAATAAATAAATCAAACATGGTTGGCCACCGTCAAATCAGAGAAAAGTGTGTTAATCTTTTAAACGTCCCTAAACATCTCCCTAATGTCTAATTTGATCATCTATTTAGAGCTAAAGTCCAGTGATCAGCTATTTTCAATTTAGCAACACTCAATACGACTGTGACATGAATGAGTACCCACACACACGGCGTTGCAAATTGCTTTGCGTTCTATTGTTTATAGATTTTTACACTCTCTGTCTGAGCAACTTTCCAGCTGCCACACCATTGTCCCCTCCAGTTCCAGCAACATCCTTTAAAGGGAAGACATGATTCAAGGATGGAGGTCAGGTGTGTGAGTCAGCCTCTTCTGACACCACCACAACCTGCTGCTCCATTTCTCCCCTACAGCTGAGCTATAAACCACACCCCGCCAAACCACCAACAAATGTCATCAGGGGCGACCGTGGCTCAGGGGGTTGGGAATCGCATCTGTAACCGGAAGGTCGCCGGTTCAATCCCTGGGCTCTCTGTCCTGGTCGTTGTGTCCCAGGGCAAGACACTTTACCCTACTTGCCTACTGGTGATGGCCAGAGGGGCCGATGGCGCGATATGGCAGCCTCGCTTCTGTCAGTCTGCCCCAGGGCAGCTGTGGCTACAACTGTAGTTTGCCTCCACCAGTGTGTGAGAGTGAATGAATAGTGGCATTGTAAAGCGCTTTGGGTACCTTGAAAAGCGCTATATAAATCCAATCCATTATTATCAGTAAAATGTGTTGTGTGGCATTAAATATTTTAAAGGTTTTACTGCCTAATCAGCTGCCACTACTTGCTACTGTTCAGTTATAAGCTTGTAAGCTTGTTCAGCATCACATCCTAAATGGCACCTGCGGACCATGACAGAATTTGCTGTGCCCTCTTTGATGTGGCAACTTAAGCAGCTGTTGTTTGTTAGCTGGCTCGTTGTCAGCTATCCATAGATGGGAGAGTCTCATATCTAATCTGCTAACGTGAAGCATTTGCCACAATATTGGAAATAAGGGAAGCAAAAGAGAAATGGTGGAGGAGAAGAAAGACATATTAAGATGATGATAATATACATGTACAAATGCTAAATGGTTATATGTAGTTTTAAAGATCTATTTGTGATCTTTAAATTAATAGTAAATTATAAGGTGTAATGTTTTTAGCCGCTCTCCAGCAGCATACATAAAATGCGATTAGGCAGAACAGAGATGCCCAACAACAGCATCGTATTTACAGTTTTTTCTGATTGCTTAAGCCCTTTTTTTGCAACTATTGGCTAATTTTGCAAAACTCTTCACACAAATAAGAAAACCTGTCACCCAATCATCAAAACACTGTAGTTCTCTTGCAAAAGCGAACACAGCTAGATTAACTCTTCACACCTTCGTAAAAATGGTGTTTCCGTATCAAACAGTACACACAAGCCATCATCTACTAAGCACACAATGCGCCAACTGCACACTGATGGTATGAATACAAAACACATCTGGCTTTTGCTTTCTCTGCGCACAAGGTAGGCTATGTCAGTTTGAGCTCATACTTCTGTCATAGATCCATAAGCATAGAGGGATCCAAACTTCAAGTACTGGTGTTTATTCAAACACATCAAAACAAACACAAGTGTGTATTACCAAGTATAGGATTATTTGCAATCGCCATAATGACTATATGGGTTACTTGGTCTGCAGTGAACATGCTTCCTCTGCCCCCAGCATCTGGTCATCTAGCAATTCTGTAAAGTAACAATTTCAGTATTTTTACATCAATGGTATTGGTGTGTTTCTCATTGGCATATGGCAGTGCTACAACTCTTTGTGCGAAGTGACTGTACTAACCGATTCTCATTTCAAAATGTCCTTATGGTGCTTGCTACAGTGTAGCGGCTCGAGTTAGGCTGGACCCGTTGGCCAGCTACCCTCAGGGTCATTTCACGGTTGATTACATGGTCCACTATTGTAGCTCTGATGTCATCAGCAATTCTATTTCTTACTCTTCTTACCCTTCCTCTCCCCCTCCTCATCTTCCTCTCCCCCCTCCTCGTCTTCCTCTTGCTCCTCCTTGTCCTTGTCGTCCTCTTCATCCTACTTCTTCACCTCCATGTCCTCTTCCTCGGCCTCCTCTACTTCTCACTCTTTCTGCTCCCTCCATTGTACTCCGCACACACAGCTTACCTGTATTATAGTTCTTAGGCTGATTGCAAAGTGAACTAATTATCTAAGAAAGTTTTCACATGTGAAAGTGTGCCAGACAGTTGGCAAATTAGTGTTAATGATAGCCATACATGTGTATACTTTTGCTAGGAGTGTGTTGGAAATTTGGTAATTGAGTGTTGTGCAGTGAATTGTGCCTACAGTTTTGCAAAGTGTGTGTTACAAAATTGCAAACTGAGTGCAAAGCAGTTTTTGTGCTTTTAGTTTTGCAAACTCAGTGAGTGGTTTTGCTATATGTCTGAATAGTTTTAGGAATTGTGCTACAGGAATCACAGTTAGGGTCGAAGCATTCAGAAAAAACTGTAATGGATTAATGCTAAGCTTCTGAAAATTTACTGAATTTGCCGGAAGAACCAAACTGAGGGATTAATGACGTTTTATCTATCCATCTATTTGTCAAGTCATTGGAATACATAACTATACAGCAGTCTATGTATATTTATGAGTACAGCAGTCTTCCTTCTATTACATAACTTTTAAAAATTACTTTAAACAGCTTTTAAAATGCTTGCTTTCAACGACTGAATTCGGTTTACTACGGTTAATAACATGTACAAAACAGACAGTACTGTTTTTCATCTCTCCTTTAACTGCTGGCACGACTGGGGCAGCAGCCGTGTGATGTGTGGAAGGAGGACTCAAATGCAGCACTTATTCAGATGTGAGGGTGGTTTATTAAGAATACCAAACATAAAGTGAGGATGGCAAAACGGAACTACGGATGGACTAAACTGGGAGAAACTAAACCAAAGAGTAGCAAACCTGAACATTAGTGATGGCCCGCTTGAAGCTGACGCTCCGGAGCGTGTGTCGAAAAAAACAACACACTGGTTCAGAAGCACTGTGTCGAGGCTTGCTTCGTTTGGCAAAAGTCACGTGACCAGTGACGTCCGAAGCTTCATTACGCACGTAACTGCTTCGGTACCTGATTCAAACAGATATAAGGAAGTGAATCATCCACGGGATTCGTGGAGTGTGTTGATGGTGACAGATAGCGACGAGGTGATCATTCCACTGACAGATATGGAGCCAGCGAGGAAGAGAGGACGTTCTGGCGTGTGGGAATATTTTGAGTTGATTTTGCTCAATTCATTTTATCTGCCGAAGTGAAAAACTTGAAATGTCCAAAATCATGTTTTCATAATGTAAATATCATTACAGCATATGACTTTAGGAACACTTCCATGTGAATTAAAGCTAATGAAGACTACAAAAATGTATTTGACACTATACGTACATTACATTGCTACACAGTTTAGAAAATCATTTTGTTTATTGTTTTTAGGTGATAGTCTGCAGGACCCAGGAATACCTGCATATCTACCAACTTGCAGTGTAGTTCCTGCACTCCACAGCCTCTTCTGTTCCATGCAAGTGGATTTTCTCCAGGGCAGGAGAAACTATTTCTAAGAAAAGAAACAGACTCAGCCAGCGCACAGTAACACTAATCCGGGGCGATCGTGGCTCAAGAGTTGGGAGTTCGCCTTGTAATCGGAAGGTTGCCGGTTCGAGCCCCGGCTTGGACAGTCTTGGTCGTTGTGTCCTTGGGCAAGACACTTCACCCGTTGCCTACTGGTGGTGGTCAGAGGGCCCGGTGGCGCCAGTGTCCGGCAGCCTCGCCTCTGTCAGTGCGCCCCAGGGTGGCTGTGGCTACATTGTAGCTTGCCATCACCAGTGTGTGAATGGGTGGATGACAGGTTGTGTAAAGCGCTTTGGGGTCCTTAGGGACTAGAAAAGCGCTATACAAATGCAGGCCATTTACCATTTTAAATGTAAATAACAAAAGGGCTACCTTACATTGATCATGTTTTTACTTTGCAAGTTCTTGATTAGGGGTGGGTTTTGATTATCGCTTTTCTGATTACAATCCATGCTAAATTGAATAAAGTGATATTGATTCATTAAAATCCCGTGTCGATTTGTAAATTAACGTTATTATGCCTGAAACGCCAGCATCTCAGGTTAAACCTCACAACATGTCGTCAAACACCATGCAGCTAAAACAGTAACTAGGAGCAGGTTTACGGATTCTGCATACAAACGTGAACACAGAGCGCGGACCCGACGCGTCAGAGTCAGATTTTGATGTGTCGGCGGGTCCGCGCTGTGTTTGCCTCTTTTTTTTTTTCGCTGGCTTCTGCAGCTGCAGGTTTCATAACTCTCTGTTTACATCTCTAATTAAGTCTCACATGTGTCAGCTTTCTTTTAATAGATACGAAATTATGGATATATACTGTTAAATGATCAGACTTGTAATATTTCTGACTGAGGCAAAACTTTCCAGATTCCAATCAAATTGAATCGGATCCTGTATCGAATCAAAATGATTCTACAAATCAGTGACGATGCAGCCGTACTCAGCTTCCTAAGCATTTTCCCTTTCCAGTTCACAATCAATCCCACCCCTAGGTCAAAAATATGTATAGGACAATTGGCCTAATCTAATATTTTGTATGAACCTGTCCAGCTGTCCAGTGATTAAACGACAAGTAGATGGAGGCAGGACTTCACAGCAGGGGCATACTCCATAATGTGCTGTGCATTATCATATGTATATTATATATATTGCTCACTTATTGTATTTACCAACATCAAGGAGTTATGAGCAAAGAAAGGCCACCATAGTGCATGTTTAAATAGGGAAAGTTTATTGATCAAAATGTATTACGCAAATACGCATTACATTTTTTTCAGCCCCCCAATCGAGAAAACAAAACCAATTACATGTTCAAAGCAACGGAACGGTGGCCCAATATCAGAGAGAACTCCACTCTTGAGTGAGCAGTGATAATTGAGCAGTCCGTTTTATTTTGCAGATTCAAGCTGCTCTTCAAAATTTTCACCACCAGATGTCACCGGAGAGGACTGTGTTGAAAAGCTTCGAGTAATGAACCGTTTTTCAATACAAGCTTCAGTGCTTCGGAAAGCTTCATTTGGCCATCACTACTGAACATGAAGGGAGGACAGCAGGGAGAGCACGCAGATTCACAGAGTAATGCAGAGTACGCAAGGTAACACAGAGGATGAACACAGGCGACACAACGAGGAACAGAGGCAAACACACACTATAAATACACAGAGGGATACTGGGAATTCACACACAGGTGGGAGACACAGCTGGACCTGATTAACCTGACGAGCCAGGGGAACACTAACACAAGGGACCAACAGAGTGAGCACAAACCCAGAAACCCAGTATCTAAAATCCCAAAACACAAATAATAATGAAAATAATAACAATAAATACACCAAACACAAAATCACTGAGTCATGGACTCAGGATCATGACAACTGCAGCATTACATTTTTTTTGTTCAAAAGAAAAGAAAAAAGATATTAAATCAAAATTAAATTGGACCATGTACTCCTGGGCTGAGCATCACTCTTCAAAGCCTGCTGGAGATTTCTTCCTTTTAAAAGTGAGTTTTTCATTCCCACTGGAAGTGGTTGCTATTAGGAGGTCATGTGATTGTTGTGGTTTTCTCTTCAATATTGTCTTTACCTTACAATACAAAGTTCCTTGAGGCAACTGTGGTTGTGATTGGAACTGAAAAATGTAATTGAATTATGGGTGCCCAATGTGACATTTCCTCCTCTTCCTTTTTACTTGCACTCGTTGGTTAGGTTTAGTCAATAAACACAACTTGGTTATGGCTGAGAAAGGTTTGCAGTTTGGGTTAAAGCATGCTCCTTCATGTTGAGTCAGTTTAGCTCACTGGCTGAGCAGGTGACCTTTTTTTTTTTGAGCAGGTGACCTTATGCCACATGGCTGCCTTCAAGTCTGTGTGTCTCTCCTGCTCTCTCTTTTTCTTCTATTTCCTCCTTCTTCTTGTATACTGCACTGTCCAGTGAAGGTGAAAAATACTCCATATACAAGAAGAGACATTGCACAGATGTTTCATATTATAAAAATCATAGAAATCACAGATCAAGCAGTGAGAATAGTTTTGTATTTACCAAGTAAAACCTTGTAGAAAGTCAAATATAACTTCAAAGAGGACTTTGCCTCTGTCATCTAGTGCGACAGTAAAAAGATATATATTGCACTAATAAATTACCCCTCCGTGGTGTTAAGTTTTTAGTGAGGGTTTACAACTGGTTGTAAAGATGCAAAAAGGAATGCTGAGGATCTGTTTGACTGTTGGTCATTTAGGGCCCACTTGCCATTTGGTGCAATATCCTGAACTAAATGCTGGAGACTCATAAACGCACAAAATGGGTTTTATTAACTTTGTGGGAAAGCATTCCAAGCTGCAAAAAGGCACAATACTGAATACAACACCTCCTTGAACGGCTACATGTGCTGTCAGAATTTTTGAGTACATTCACTCAAGTGGTGTACTGTACAATAACTTGGAGATACATTTATGTACCACTCCTACCGATCCAGTATGCTGACTGCAATTGTCATTCATGGATAAGATTCAAATAAAAAGACCTGCCCATTTATGGGGATCTAAAATATAAAAACTTTCATGACTGTTGTGACAATGTTCTTTGGAAAGAAATATAACGGCCTGGGCGCTGGTGGAGCAATATATTTCGCAAAACGACAGTAAAGGAAAAATACGTTTTAAAGGTATAAAAGTTGTTAATTCTTGCAGAGGTAAAACAAAACTGTTGTTTAGTGGTAAAAAAAAAAAATGTGTTGAAGTTTTGTGCATTTCTATGTGTAAATTATAATGTAAATTAATTCTGTTCACTCAATCTGGAAATCTCACCATCAGTTTCTGTTTTGAACATTTTACCCATCAGTCTGGAACGGGGTAAATCTGGACTCATTAGAACACATTAACATTTTCTATTCCTCATGAGTCTAACATGTATGCTTACTAGTAAACCAAAGCCTTTTTCCCCCAGATTAGCCTCACTGCTACTGTTATCTTCGGACTATATAGCTATTAAATCCAAATTACTTCAGATCCCTTCATATTGTCCATATGGAAAGGCTCTTTTGTCTTTTCTATTTAACATATGCATGAGTTGCACTTCTCATTTTGCACAAAATTTCATTTCACCAGACCTTAAAGTGAGCTCTATTCACAATCATTAAAAAAAACAAAAAAACAATTTAAAAAGATGGATTCACTATACTATCCTTAAATGCTTTAATAATGCACTGGATAGAATTTCCTTAGTTGTCCTCCTTCCTTGATGCAAGTCAATAATTTGTCCCTTTTGAAACAGAATGATATCATATCCATGACTACAGGATCTGTCTTCAGGTGTGGTTGTTTAAGAGAAGTTGGTTAAATAACCTGTTGCCAGCCACTACAGTAATTATCCAATCTAGAGCTCTTTACTGTTTGCCTCGTTAAAACCCTGATGGTGACTTTTTAGCAGGGCAGTATTTATAGTTTCACTGTGAGCTAAAATGAGTTTGGCACCACTGGTTTAGGTATTTGGCACATTTGGAGCAGACAGTATTCTATGAGTAGTGCTATCCACACATTAAGATACAGTGTGTAGTATTAAGATATTAAGATATATGTGGTCAATACCCAGCTTGTCTTAGAGCACCATCATCTGGCAAAAATGTATCAAGTGCCCTGATTTATGGCTAAATATCTGTATTGCTGTCAGATTCAGCTCTACTGTGTGTTTATTGATGTGTAGCAAATCTTACCATGCTTACATGTTAAACTAAAATGGTTAACATTAAACTTGCTTTACATCAGATGCTAATATTCTCAACACAGTTGTTACATGGCATAATTATAAATGCCTATAGAGTCATAGCCTGCTAACTTAATGTGAATAGATCATTGTATCTTGGCCCTATGCCACAATAATCAATGATGGATGGCTTAATACATGCAAATGAAAACAAATGAATATTGCGAAGATGGACAGTAAGAAAAAATGTAAGTGATGCTAAGTGGGACATAGGAAAGAGAGAAGAAGCGGCGCGGGGGAGGATGGATAAAGAAAGGAGGACAGGGGAAGACTGAGGTGGGAGGGAGGTCTAGCAGCAGCAGGCTGTAGGAATGTTTCACATGCCTGTCCTCTGCATGACCTCGCCTCCCTGGAGTGTGGGAGATACTGGGAGTAATTAGCCTCTTTTAACATTGGAGCTGTGCTGCCTCTCTGCCTCAATGGGGTTAGCAGTGGCATTGAAGGAGATCAAGTGTATTTATATTTTAAAAAATAGCTTTGGCTTCCTGCTTTGGCACCACACGCTGTAGCACTCTGTGCCTTTCCAGTGGATAGACACAGACAACTACATGTGCAGATTCTTTTGTGTCTTTTTTTTTAGGTTATTCCAGTCATTTCCAGTTAGAAAATGCTGTAAATTACTTCCATTATCTTGAAGTGGAACAGATTTCCTTCCCCCACCCACTAACCCATCTTACAGCTGACCTACTTTATCTTCTGGTAGATTTAATTATGAATTCTTCTAACTGGAAATACTTCTCACTTAGAGTCAAGGATCAAGAATTAAACCGGACATGAATTAAGAGAAACGGAGCCTGGGAAGTATTGATTTTGTAAAAGGCCACATGGTTTTAATCATGGAATGCCAATACCAGTGTTATCACATTTACTTTGATGCCCTTTATTTAAAACAGATGGGTCTCTCTTTTTAACTCTTTACCCCTTGAAAAACTACGAGGAGTAACTGCTAAAGCGCTTTTCTCAACAGAGCACTTCCTGTCATATTTCAGGCCTGCTTATAGAACAAAATGACTGGCTGTGCATCAGACTTTAGTGAGCGTGGTCTCTGCCTATTCTAATGGTTGTCAAACCATGTCTTTATTGAGGGGTCAAAACTTGTAACTAAGGGTACAAGGAGGTTGTCAAATGTCATCTTTATTCAGGAAAGAGTTAAAAGCATAAAGCTGAAAAGAGTGTGCACAATTCTGAAAAAACAAGTAGAAGGCCACTGCCATTTAAATAACAATCAGCTATTTATTGTCTCCATACAGGTGAGTCGGCAGTCTGAAATTTAACCTCCAAACCAAGTGAGCTGCTGTGTTGACTCTGGAACAAAATCTGATGTATTCAAGGCAAATCAGCTACATTGTTGGTTTGAAAACACATTTGCCTACCTGTCCTCTGTACCCTGCATGTTCTCCCCATGTTTGCTTGGGTTCTTTCCAGATGCTCTGGCTTCCTCCCAGAGTCCAAAGACATGCAGTTAGTGGGGTTAGGTTAATTGGTGAAATTTCCTATAGGTGTAAATGTGAGTGTGAATAGTTGTCTGTCTCTGTGTGTTAGGCCTGGGTCAGATTGACATCTTGTCCACCCCCCTCTCACTCTAGCTGAGATGGGTTCCATCACCCCATGACCCTGATAAGGATAAGCAGAAGAAGAATGGATGGATGGCTGGAATTGCTAGTTGGTTGGTACAGTGTAGTGGTGATGTCTTCTGGCTCTAAACGTTTACGTTTAAATAACACTACTCATAATTTCAGTAATACTTATAGTTCTGACATCCTATCCTCACTGATGCTCATGAGCATCTTGGAAAGTAACTTAAAGAATGAGCTCCTGGAAATTAACTTTCTCTGAAGAGTGGCTGGGCTCCCTTAAGGGGAAGAGTTCAGTCATTTGGGTGGGACTCCAAGCACAGTCTAGACAAAAGGAACTATTTACCGGATTAATTAGTATACCTCCCAGGTCAGGTGTTTTAAGCCTATTCTACAAGCAGGAGGCCTGTGCAAACTCAGGACACCCTGGAGCGGTGGCTGGCCAGAGGGAGTTCTCTCTAGGCATCTCTGCTTTGGCTGTTACCCTCACAATCCAGATAAGCGATGGATGGATGTGAAATCTAGTTTCACGAGGTCCCAAGCTGGAAAAATGGGAGGGTTGCATCAGAAAGGGAATCCGATGTAAATCTGTGACAAAATCTACGCAGCCAAAAGTATCAGAGTTTATCACTGTATTCTGTGAGCAAATTTTAATAACATTTTTAGACTCTGTTGGTTTGCATTTTTTTGAAAACTCTGTGTACCAAATATTTCATCAGCACTTTCTTTTTGCTCGTTGTATAAAAATAACTACCATTGCATTATTTCGATTATCAATAAAAACATGAGGATTTAGGCTCAAGTTCTTGTTATCGGATTCAAATTTTTCCCTATGTGGTCCTATGAAACATATTTGCAAACTAATAATTCTTTGTAATAAAAAGAAATTAAATGCAGTAACAGCTAAGTTCGGGTTACTAGAGGAGTCTGTTAGAAAAAGTAACTGCTAAGTTTATTCTGACCTGAAATGAAGATGAAGGAATAAGTTCTCCCTTCAAGCAAATGTGCACTGGATTTTTAACAGGAGAAAAGCTGATACAGTTTTTCATGAGTAGAAAGAAGAAAAAGTTGCAAAACCACAGGTATTATTCCTCCAAAAGTTGGCTACAGCTGGCATCCAGCTCTTATTGTATTAAATACTCTTACAGTATATAAAAAACTATTATTTTACATCAACAAGCCATCATAAACATCAAATCCAGGTTGCAAAACCATCTTAACATAATAAAACCTATTTTAACTGTAGTAAGAACTTACCATGAATTTTCCTCGACAAGATTTCTCAGTTAGTCCATTTATTCTTCATCAGCTCTTCCTTTCTTATTTTCTTATTCTTATTTTTCAAGCAAAAAACTTAAAGTCAAATCTTCTGCGCGAACATTACAAAGAGCTACTTTTGCCATTGAAGTCTAGACTTATGGGGTAAATCAAACTTGGCATCGACATGTGTTGGGACAGGACAATTTTACACATTTTACCATCTTTTTCAGAAATAGATATTATTTTTTATAAAATAGTAACATCTCTCAGTGTTCTCATGTTTTATATTGCTTTGAGGGGTTTGTAAAGTACTGCATTCTGTTTTTATTTACATTTTACACAATACCCAACTCTTCAAGAACTGGGGATGAAAAAGATTTTTCAAAAACAGGAACGGTCTAATTTATAAGGTTGACAAAATTTCTAGGGTTAAAAAGCAAAGCCAACACTGCCTTAAACTTCTATTCTTTTTAATGAGCAGGAGTTGAGTAACTCCTTTGGCTCCAAATTGACTTCCTGTTGTGTGGAAAAATGGTGCTTGACTCCATTTCTTTTTGAGCTCAGTGAACACTTTCGGGTGAACTCTGTGGGCTCAGTTACTAGTTTCCAGTTGGCTGGGGCCAGCAGTCTTGTTTCACTGCAGGCTAATGTCAATGCACATGTAGAAAACATGGTCATATTGCTTTTATTGAGTGGTTACAGGTTACTCTGACACAGCCTTCATGCAATATCACATAGATATTAAAAAATGCTGTTGTCTGTGGCTAGTTGCAGGTGGTGTCGCAACATCTTGGGGGGGAAAAAGCAAATAACTGGTTTTGTAGATTCAAATTATGAATTAGTAGTCCAACTTACTACTATATCTGCTACCCAATATTGGGCTTTGGACTAGTCAGCTACCCACAAGTTCCTCCATCATTGCGTTTTTAAACCACACATCACAAGCACAAGTTAGATACAACCAAGTAACACTGCACACTTGTTGGCTATTGATTTGTCAATCACATGGTAAAGCAAACTCTGCTTTAACCTCTTCTTTAGCTCTAATAGTGACCATATTTGCAAAATGAGATTTATGTTGTATGAATTTATTGAAACTAAGAGAGGAAACCATAAACTCAAGGGGCTACTTCTCAGTAAAGTTCAATCAGACTTCAATCAGACCAAAAGAAGTCATTCCCCTGCTGGCAATTGGAAAAATGCAGGTTTAATGTAAGAGTGAACAATACCTGTGAAAGAAGCGTACAAGAAATTAAGTGAAGTAATGCAGTTGTTTTTAATGAGAAAGAAAGATATGTAATTAATATGGAACAAGGGATGAAATGTAATGACTTAATTACTGTACATCTGCTCAAAAACAGGTAAAAGGTGAAGCTTAATAATAATAATTATTCTTATTATTTTTGTTACTATTATAATAATGAACTTTTCAACATTCTATAAAAGCCACTTGCTAGGTAAGATATTAGCACCAAAAATAAATGAGGATATAAGAATTTAAAAAATGTATGTGTGATTTAACACAGAATACTTCAATACTTCAGCCAACTTCAACAGGTTCGTTCCTACTGATGCTGTTGAATTTATTGTGTTTTATGTGAAATTCTCTCAGTAAATTAATTATATACTATGTGTAGTTGTCATCATTAAGGGTGCTGGTTGGTTGATTTTTTGTAACTTTCTGACTTGCTGTCTCCCTCTGAATCCAGTCTCTATGATAAGCTATAACCTAACTATGGTAAATGAACTTAATTTCAGCTCCATATAGCAGGGACATGAGTACATATTGTCAGCTACTCAAGCACTATCAAGGCAAACCTTAATTTTTACAGGTCTCCAAAATATTCAGACTTATGATGAATTTCCAACTTTCCCCACAATAATCAAGGGATTCTTTTTTGTATTTAATGATTAAAAAAAACGTGTAGTAAACGTGAGTCTTTTTTCCCTTTTTTCTGCTGCCTATTTCACAGTAAGAAATTACAATGTGTGACTCAACAAATTTCTGTAGTAAATTATCCTAAAAAGGCTGTTAAGATGTTAAAATAGCACATGCATCACAGGCTTAGAGTCACCACAGGATTTATCACAGCTTCTTTTATGTGGTGCTGCATCATATGAATTCTTTGTAAGGGGTTTGTTTGTTTGTTTGTTTGTTTGTTTGTTTGTTTGTTTGTTTGTTTGTTTGTTTGTTTGTTTGTTTGTTTGTTTGTTTGTTTGTTTGTTTGTTTGTTTGTTTGTTTGCTGCTCATACAACCAAATTTCCCCTTGTGGGACAATTAAAGGATTATTCTATTCTATTCTATTCTATTCTATTCTATTCTATTCTATTCTATTACAGATGAGTATATGTAAAAAAAAAAATCCACTTCAGAATATATAATAGTAAATATTTCATACATCTGTGCCTCGTGTTGCCACTCAGCTGATTCTAATTAAATTTTAAAGACAGAAACTCTGATGTGAGGTGGGTCCTCGTATTGCACCGTTAGTAATGTAGGTAAATGTTTCATGGCTCTTCTCTGTGATGGATCATTGTTGATACTTTTACTGTCCATTCTGAGTCGGTTATAAGAGGTGAAGTCCTTTATCAATAGTGGCAAACTTTTAATTTTAACTCTCTGAAGTTAGCTCCTGAAAGGTATCTCGACTGAGGCCGACTGCTTTTATCTTTTCCACCCTGTACGGATACTTTTACTCGAGTAAAGGACCTCAGTGCTCGTTTCCACCTCTGCTGGTGATGTCAGACAGCGGCTGGGTCATGTGAAGGGCAGCAACGGAGGAGGAGGTTCACGGAGAGTTCACTCGCATACATTAGGTAACACCATCGGTCGCTGTGACATAACTAGTATGAAGCAGGTTGAATTGAGACATTTGTCAATAAAGAAGAGATAAGTGGAAGAAGTTCTGCAACAAACTTTGTTATGCAAAGCAGCCTGAATGCGCTTTACCGATGCTCTCTGATGGAGGACTACAGCCCGCTGGCTGCGCATCAACATGCAGTTTGTGACCATCTGTGGGAAATATAGGTTTGTTCCTGCTCCCCTCTGAACATAACGCAGACATGCTTCAGTGTTAACACAGTTTGCATCAAGTGGATTTTAAACTACTTCGGTGCAGAGAGAAATCACCCTCTCTGAAGGATTTTCCTATGCCGACGACATTCCCATACGGACTTCACGGAGACTCACGACAGATCATGTTCGACTATATGGAGTTTCAAGTTTTCGGACCCGGGGAAATCGTGGACTTCTACAGCACTTCCAGTCCTTCTTGCATGTTGCAGGAGCAAGACCAGGATTTGGCAGCGTTCTTCCCCGAGCTGATCGAGTCCGACTGGCAGGAGCACCGGTACTCGCAATGTAGGTGAAACTGAGGATGAGTGATGTTGTGGTGCGCAGAAAGATTCTAATTTGTTTTGGTGTCCAGTGGAAAAAATATATAAATTCATTTCAGATCAATTCACTTTTATTTGTATAGCGCCAAATGCCTCGAGGGGCTTAATCCTCTGAAGAGAAACCAGAGTAAGGCCATGTGATTTTACTGACATTATTTCACCCAGAATGAGAAACACCCACGTTTGCCTCCATCTGTGCAGGATATCCTCCAACCTGAAACCTCAAAAGGTTCTCAAAACGAATTTATATTAAGTGAATTTCTTACCAGTTTAACCAGAATTTATAAAGCATCAAATCTGTAAACTGTAAAAGATTGCATTAAATATTTAAACAAACTGGGGGGAAATAAAGGTAGAGTTTAAAAACAAACAAACATGTATTACATGATAAAAGAGTGTTTCTTATTACATTGACATGGTGTGTAATTGTTTAAAAAGCCTGTTATAAAACTTTAATACCTTAACAAACTGGTGCAAGACTGTGAATACATGCAAGTTTAAATTCAGAGCAGACACTGGAAGCAAACCAGTGCAAGGGTAGTTTTCTCTTAGTTTATGACTTCAGTATTGTATTTAATCAAATGTGCATTTAGCTTTTTATTTAGATTATTATACTTTCGAATCATGAAATTGTGATTTGATTGTGTTTGCAAAGGGATGCATTTATATAACACTTTACTAAATTCGTACTTTAAACTAACATCCACATTAACATACCTGTACAAACATAATGGACTTTAAGCCTCTTATCCCTCTAGGATCAACACACACACCTTCAAAGTAAAGCCCAAGGACGATTTGAACCCAGAACCTTCTTGCTGGTATTAACCACTGCACTGACCATGATGAAACTGGACTTCATCATATTGTGTATCAACTGCTATTAAATGGTCACAAGCTGCCTTTTAATATTTAAAGGCTGAGATAAAATGAAGCGTTATCTATTCTACATTCTTGTGCTCTGTATCTAAATGCTTTGATGCTTTCTGGGAGCCTCTTTTCTCTTAATAGATAAAGGATGTGAGAAGAAAGTGAAAACAGACTACTGAGCACATGGCAGCTAATGTCTGTGTGGTCGTCTTAGTCTGTGTTTGGGTCTGTCCAGGGACGGTCACTTTGGTGTCACCCTGGGTTCACCGGACGGTCACCGGCTCAAGAGGTCAGAGGAGAGTCAGACTGTTGCCAAAAGTGGAAGTAGCATTTTTAGTGGAATAAAGCATCAGTACAGCAATTTAAAAAAATAAAATGTCAATAGTTAAAGTACTCATCCTGTAGTACAACCTGGAATTTGGGAAAACCTGGAAACTAGGCAAGAAAAACTATTAGACTTTAGATCTTTTGGTCCTTCTGATCAGGTTTGGGTTTTTATTCTCCCTCCCACAAATAATAATAATAATAAAATTTTTATTTTAGCAATAGAACATACAATAGCACGTTAGAAATGGGGACAAAACATACATAAATGGACTTTACAAAAACAAAATAAAACTATATAACATTTTATTTTTTAGTGTAATCACTGAATTGCTATTTACTCATATGATGGTAAATATCTGTTGTTTTAGTCAGTGCAAGCAAAACTGCCACAATGTGGCTGTTTCCAACTTCTTTCTATATGACAGAAAATAAAATATTGTTGTGTAATAAACTGAACTCTGACAAGTTATTTTGACCACATTTCATCTGTTTCTGACATTTCATTGGATAATCAAGAAAAGGATTATTGTAGGTCAGAAATAACTTTGAATTAACCTGATAATTATTATCATTACTGATAAATCTGCATACCGTTTTCCCTTGAAAAAAATATTCAAATGTGAATTTAACTGACAAGAATTTCACAATAAGAAAAGAAAAAAATCAGTAACTATATTACAGTTGATAATCTGTAAATGTAGTTTTTGTTTGTCATGATTTAAACAGTTTAGCTGATTGTAGCAAGCTAAAAAACATTAGAAAAATAAAAAGTTCCTTTACCGAAGGTTGCAGGTTGCATAACAGGCAACTGAGGTTATTCACAAAAATAAAGGGTGAATCCCTGCTTTCAGTATCACTAATAAATAACCCAGCAGGCCTCAAGCAGCATGCGGCCGTAATAATTAAGCTTTACTAGTCTTTAATACCAAGTCAAGCATTTGTTATTTTATCCAGCTACATGTTGCAGCTCCTGTCTTACTGTAAACCACAATCAAAGGCTTTTAAACTTATCTCTGTCTCCAAAATCTTTTAATGTTTTTCTAGATTTATTGTTTGACTCAAACAGTGCATTGTAGTATACATCAAACAGCACCATCTAAATTGGGATGGGGCAACCCTCTTTCCCCTACCAAATCACTTACACCGCCCTGCCACACACACTTTCTGTTTCTCCGTCCTCCCTCTCATCAGTCAGTTGGGCTTGTGGCATGCTCCTGCATTGTTTTGGATCTGGGGAGCAATCGGCCTGATGGGGGTGTCCTAGTTTGACCCGCCGATTCCAGGTTCAACCAGAGGCCACGGATTCAAGGGGATGGATATGAACAATTTTTCTCGTTTTGTCCCCTTTTCAAAACAGCTTTCTTGGTTTTGTGTCAGGGCTGGAGCAGCAGAGGTGATCAGAGAGCCAGCAGGGAGGCCGAACGAGCCCCCTAGGCCAGACAAAGTATCTTCTTGGAAATGGCTTTAAAGTGGGAGTGTTGAGTGCTGTGGTGGATGTGAAGTGAAACATTCAGTGGAAAAAATGCTGTGCTACAGTAGGTCACCACATGTGCAAAGCTGTAGATATATTACTGCGTCTGTTTGTGACTCATTTTCAAATTTATGAAGCAGAGATGTGATACATGCCTGTTTAATTTTATTTGTGTAAACTGAGCGTTGTGTTTGAAGTAGTGGGGCTGTACAGCTCATGCTATAATCTGCCACAGAAAAAAAGCAAGATTAGTCTGCGCTTGGCTCAGTGAAGGAATCACAAGGTGATTTCATCAAAAAGTTGGTTGCTCAGGTCTGTTCGGCTACGATCAGTGCCTGAATATATGTGTAACCACTCTCAGGGGCCAGTGTAGGGTCAATCTATCCTATTGTCACGACTAAAAATTAACAGAAGGTGCTTTGTATATTTGGACACAATAAAGCTTTTTTCGTTCCTTTGTTGTTTTGGGTAAACAGGCCCGAGACTTGAAGCGTTTTCTAGGATTTTAAATCACTAACTTAACATGATAACATTGTCAGATGGGCCACAATAAATAAAAATGCATTGGCATGAACTGCAGGTCACAAGTGCCATAATTTGCCATATCTCTCACACAGCAGTTTGTTCTTCTGTGTCCTGTTAGTGAATGTGGAATGAAAACCGAATATTCTTGAAACCTTATTGTTATAAAAACTCTTCTGAAGCATGCAAGCAGTCCACTAAATAACCTCTACATTTTAATACAATCTGCCTTTTGCATTTCTGAGCTCTGTTTGCTTCATCATGTCAGAAATGGTTCATCAGTAATTTTCAACTCATCACTAAATGTTGGTATTTCTACTTGTTAGGTCTGCTTTGAGGAAAACTTTAGAATGCTTTGCAGATAAAAGGTCTAAAGTACATTTCATGTATGGTGATAATTATTTTTGTTACTGCTTATTTTGTTGACAGGTTTCTCGCTGTATATTTTAGACAAATATAAAGCTTAACAAGTAAATAATTTCATTTTAAAAACTGTGCAAGGCAACAACTTATGTTACAAAATGAATAAAAGCTTCATCTGTAATGAGTAATTTTTCATGTTCTGACTTCTTGTTGCAGCTGTTATTTCCCAGCAATATTTCAGTTTCAGTATTTAAAGGATGCGCTGAGTTTGATATCCATTTGAATAAATTTAACTGTCGCAGTTTTATTCTCCCTGAGATGCTCGTTTGATTTTATATGATTTTGTGTGTTTTTCAGCGGTGGAAAGTCAGAGTTCCAGCTCCAGCTTCAGCTCGGACGACCTGTTTACCCGTCCTGCCTCACCACCTCCACCTCCACGCACTTACAAACCCTGCTTTGTGTGTCAGGACAAGTCCTCGGGCTACCACTATGGAGTCAGCGCCTGCGAGGGCTGCAAGGTAACACGTCAGGCCGGTGGTCTGCTTTACAATGCCCCCTCTGTTAAGCTTAGATAAAATCCCAGACTTTGTCTTTTAAAAGTAAGTCCCTGTGTCATGCTTGTATTTACAAGATTGTCTTAGTTTTTCTTACTAATCTCCTAAACAGATAAATGAACAAATACCTTCTTAATATGCAAAATGTGACAATATCATATGTTTTAGTTTTTTCCTGTATAAATTCACAATTTTTTTTTACCTAAATCGGTTCAAATTAAATGAACCACTGGATAGACAGACACGGTATTTGTTTTTGTTTTTTCTTAATCCATTTTCCTTTTCTTTCTTTTTTTTTGAAGACCAAACAAATCAATTTTACTCCTTGTTTGAGTTAAACATCTGAAATACATTTAAACAGGCTAAATATTTACTCTTTAGGTGTAAAGGAGT
The DNA here is from genome assembly GCF_963969265.1 of Rhamphochromis sp. 'chilingali'. NCBI lineage: Eukaryota > Metazoa > Chordata > Actinopteri > Cichliformes > Cichlidae > Rhamphochromis > Rhamphochromis sp. 'chilingali'. The sequence continues at coordinate 33,956,769 of NC_137938.1, read as the reverse complement.
AAATTTAGGAATAAATTAATCTTTTTTGTCTAGCTTTAAAGTCCACACAGGCCTTTATTCACATTGTAGCAACTTAATAGCTTAATTAATTAATATCTTATCATTCATTCATTGTGCTGGTGTCTCTGCAGGGCTTCTTCCGCCGCAGCGTGCAGAAAAACATGGTGTATACCTGTCACCGCGACAGGAACTGTATCATTAACAAGATCACCAGGAATCGCTGTCAGTACTGTCGGCTGCAGAGGTGTTTTGCTGTAGGAATGTCTAAGGAGTGTAAGTGTCACATCCTCTCTGATTCACAGCAGGCCTCGTGGGATTTAGAGTCAAAATTAAACCTTTCTTTTAAAATGATTCATCTGCTATTACAAACACGACTAAAAGGTCAGTGCAGTCATGTTCTCAATTTGAATGACCAACTCAAGTTTATCAGCATGTAAAGAGCTGGTCAGTTCGTGAGTGTGGTTTACTCAAAGTTATTTGTGTCAAGTTTTATATAATACTGGGTTTGTGGTTTTGTTGGGATGACCGAGTGTTCAGAAATTTGATATAAGGAAACTGCGTATTTGAGAATTGGATATTACGGAGCCCCTCTGATGACATGGTCCAAACAATAAATAAATTGTGGCCACAAAATACTACTTCGTGGGCACAAAATAGTGTAACATGCCCACAAAATACTTATTTGTTGCTACGAAATATTATTTCGAGGGCACGAAATAGGTATAACGTGCGCACAAAATGCTAATTTGTGGGCACGAATTGGGTATAACGTGGCAACGAATTACGCATTTGTGGCAATGAAATAGATAACGTGCGCACATCATATTGATACAATTCCTGGACAGCTGCGTAGAGACATAAGCATAAGAGTAGGCTAAACCTATACATCATGGACAGAGAAAGTATGATTGACTTTTATTTTAGGCTGGGAATGAGCTACAAATGCATTTTGAAGCCTGGCAATGCAAGGAACCATTATTACGGAGAGACATTTAAACAGGATATTGAGAGCCCAGTTGCTTTACAGACGTAAGTACGACCTGGATGCTGGGATAGATTTTATTGTCAACCAACTGCAAGGGCCTCACGGGAAGGATCTGCAAGGGAAGGATCACGGTTATGTCAAGGTCAAGTGTTTCGTGCCCACAAATTAGCACGTTATACCTATTTTGTGCCCTCGAAATAGTATTTCGTGGCCACAAATAAGTATTTCATGGGCACGTTATACCATTTCGTGCCCACGAAGTAGTATTTTGTGGCCACAATTTATTTGTTTTTTGGACCATGTCATCAGAGGGGCTCCGTAGGATATAACTGTGTAACCTTAGACAAATAGTGCAGTACAAAAGAAACTCTCTCCATCCAACAACCTATTTTCTCACCAGCTTATCTTACTCTGGGTCATGGAGGAGGAGGCTTTAGCCTATCACAGCTGACTTTAAACGAGAAATCCTCCCTCTCAAGTTTAAATGGTTTCATCTTACTGAGATACTCTGATAAAAACTGCCACATAAGCGGCCTATTTATTACTGCAATCAGAGCAACGAGCTATGTATTGAAGTTTTAATGCAATTTGTTGTTACCTATATGGTGGTAAACATCCACAAAGAAGGGACAGATTGTTTCCCATAAAAGGTGCCTGCCATTAAAACTACATGTATGTTAAAAGTGTCTTATTTCTGTCGATATTAAAGAAATAACAATATAACAAAACAAAATGAGCAGGAAAATGCTCCTCTTATTGATCTGTGGTAATCTATATTCAAGAAAGTCTTTTTTCAGAAAAAGTTTAAGCTAAAGTGGAAGAAAAAGAAATTAAACTTCTTTTGTCAATTCAAAATGCATAATGTTGTAATATATTGTCTGTCAGCATATTTAGAGTCTTTATTGTTTAATTGTAACTAGATAGCACTTTAAGACTGAAAATTCATAGTTTTGTTTGTCAGAGAGAAAATATATAAAATCTAGAATAACAAACGCATATATACGACCAAGGTAATGCATATTAAAGCAAACTAAATTATAGCTACATAATAAAGGTGTAGCTTAAGAACTGCTGATACACTCTTGAGCTCTCAAAGGGAGTTTTAATGCTTTGTCATCTTAACAACCCAAGATTTTCATTTTGTTAGTGGGTTAGGAAAAAATTTTTTTGTGTGGTAACTACAAACGTCTTTATTTTAGAATATATAATTAGTTGTGAGAAAAATGTGCAAATAACACTTTAACATATGATTTTCTCTTTTTTTATAAGTTCTCTGTGAAGTACAGCAGCTCTCGGGCACAGGGACTGTACAATAGAAACAAAGGCTCTAATACCCAGCAGTGCAGTGACCTAAATAACTGAGAATGTGTTATGTGGAATGAGCAAAGGGCGGCGACAGGCCGACACTGAAGGATCCACCCATCCACATGTTTTCATTATAGTTTTTCTATGCTCAAACAAGTTACATAAACATATCACATGTAGTGGACAGATGGATGCTATGTAACTGCTCTCAGGCAGCGTGTAACATGATCTCTATTGGAGTGTTTACACAATGACGGCTGGATGTAGGGCATACACAGGGAGGAGGAAGAGGAGGAGGAGTGGTTGGAGTTAAGTGTTGCGTAATCCTGAGCTTTCCTGACATGTGTGTAGCCGTCTGAGGCAGTGGGACACAGAGAAACGTGTTGACACTGTTCCCGAAGTGATTATGAAAAGCTAACCTGGTTACGCTGCTTTCACGTGCAGCCTGGAATAACACATAAGCTCAGTGACACATGCTTTCATTCCAGAGTGATTTATACCAGGAAGTGGTTTAAATTATTAAGAACCAAAACTGAAATTCCAGTGAGCTCTATTTAAATCACACCTGATGTCTAAACATCGTTAAGGTAAAATGGGTTAAAACCGCCATTCATATACTGGTGAATGCAGTCTCCTGGGTCCTGATTAAAGGAACAGTTGTGTTTGGCTGATGGTAAGATCAGGGATCTGCCAGGGAACACTATCTGTTGCAGGACTTCCTGTTTTTTTTGTTGTTTTATACAGAGCTATGTCAGATTACAAGAAAAACTAACATAGAGGTCAATGTTTCTTCGCTGAAACTCTGCTTAAAGGATGAAGACAATTTTTCATAAGACATCCCCGTTTCATACAACTTATTGATACACATGTGTCTTCACAGTACTTACATGGGTTGTTTATTGTCTATCTTGGAGCACTGAGAGTTTTTGCTCTCAGCTCTTATCCACCAGTGTACTTTACATCCTTGGATCACATTGTGTGCTTTTGTCGTTTCCTTGACTAAAACACTGATGCAGCCTTATTTGTCAGGTGATTCTTGCTTTGCCTCCAGCTTGCTTACTGACTTACATTAATCAAAGTCAAGTGTGGGATGTTATTGACTTTTGTCCCGAGTCTCCTAACTTCTGTCTGTGCAGAAAGTCAACACTGAATTTGAAAAAAATAGTACGGCTCCTGCTTCTGGAGTCAACTGCAAAATCAGCTAATCTTTAGGATCTGGTCTCAAAAAAGGAGTCTGACATGATTTTAAGTGATCAGGATATACAGACAGACAATTGCCTACACTTGTGTTTTTGGTCAGTTTAGTTTAAAGATGAACATTGTATAGCACATTAATTTTAAACTTCCGTAGGAGTTTAAGTGGGTTGAGTTATGTTCATCCTAAAGTTGAAACCTTTAAATGAGGAAGGTTGTCATCCTGGTAGAGCGTGCTCCAATTGTGATATAAATCTTTAATTAAAGGATAAATTTAATCACTAAGAACAGCTGTTTTCATTTTCAGTGATTCATTGCTCTAGGGGCACTAATGAACCTAATGAACCTAAACCATGCTACCAAAATGCCTCCCGTAACATATCAGAGCCACTAGATCTCCTCACTGTAGGGACCATTTTTCAGGTTGTTTCTTCATTTGTATCGTTGTACGATTTTCCCTGTGTATTTGGCCTCAGACAGAAAACAAAAAAAACAACTTTTTTTCATATTAAACACTTTTTTGTTCTTTTAAAAGGTTAGTTTATTAACTTGAGCATTTTTAATATAAATACTCAAAATTAAAGAAGGTGTTTTGTAACATTAACATTTATTTAAACAGAGAATGATACCAGTTTAACCAATTTTAAACCACCTGTGGAACTGCTCGAATACCTTATTTCCTAATCATCTTATGCTCTGCGTCATCCGTTTTCTCCAGCGGTGAGAAACGACAGAAACAAGAGGAAGGGGAAGAAGGAAGCAGTGAAGATGACCATCATGGAGACGTACGAGCTGACAGCAGAGCTCGGCCTGATCGTGGAGAAAATATGCAGAGCTCATAGAGAGACCTTCCCCTCCCTTTGCCAGCTGGGAAAATACACCACAGTAAGTCCGGACATGAAGCTAACGTTTCAAAACAATAATCTTTACAGAAGGAAGACAACCTGCAAAGAGGAAAAGATCAAAGCTGTGAGGTCTGTCCAGCACTTTATTATGATTTTAATTGACTTGGGTAAACATTGTATGGATGTGTAGATGAAGGAGAATTTGAACTTATATGGCAGAAACTGAAAAATAAGATTATATATCCCAAAATGTTGATACATTTTACTTATTTTAAACGAAATATGAAAAAATGTCTATTTTTCGAATGTGATTGATGACCTCGCTAAACCCTTTCCTGATGATTTTGGGCTTTTAATCACTATTTTCAAGTTTTAAAGCAAAAACAATATTTTTTCTTTAAATTATGCTGCTCGTAATTATGATAAAGTAGGGCATATTAGATGGCAAAGCTGCCTTGTGACTGATGAAAATGACGGTATGTTTGTGCATCTTCCTTCATCTGGTTGTATTACATGGAAAAGACTTGAAACCAAATGGTGGCTCCATGGTTGTTATGTCATCGTTTTATAGTCTGTGGCCGAAAGAAGAAAGATGTTGACTGTCAGGGCAGTGACATTTAAATACTTGATATATGATTAATATTACCAGACAAAAACGGACAGCATTGAATACTCACTGCTGCATGCCTGGCTCATGGTTGGTCACTGTTGGATATTGTTAACACTGTCTGTAAAAACACATTCACCAAGGAGAGATCAGCAGAGCTGAGATGACAGACACTTATATTTGTGTCTGACACTTATAAACTGATACTTTTCTATACCTTTACTTGTTACATTTCTATACCTTTTTATTATTGATATGCACAAACTTTATTTAAATGATAACAGTCTTGTTGGCAACTCAAGCTTTCATCTCTTTCATTATCTTAAGCGCATTAAGCCCATTTAGAATCACAGTTTCACCAAACATGCCTATTTTAACGCTGTGGGTTAAGAGGAGCGCTCAGGGAAAAGCCACCATGCCAACAGACTGCACATCCAGAACCTTCTTGCTGTGAGGCAACAAGCTAACCTCTGTTCCTCTTTGCTTATGCAGAATAAAATTTGTTAGATTGTTTGGTAACATTTGAGACTCTGATTGTTAACAAAACCAAACAGACTCCTGATCACATTCAATGCCAACATGAGGGAAGGGGTGCAAACATGCACTTTTATTTAGGAACACATGTATACACATACATGCATATATATATATATATATATATATATATATATATATATATATATATATATATATATATATATATATATATATATATATATATATATATATATATATATGTAACTACCTGTAACATAAAAATCGTTAGCTGCCCTCTGTTGCCTCTGGAGCTGCCAGCTCCTCCTGTCTCAGAAAAACTAGGGCCATCACAGGTGACCCTTGCATTGCGCCCACCACCTGTTTGACCCACTGCCCTCCGGACGGCACCTCAAGACAGTCAGGTCCCACACCTTCAGCCTCACAAACAGCTTCTACCACTGGGCCATTTGAACTGTAAACAAACACTATTACTCCGTTCACACAAACCCCACCCCTAACACCCACCCACCAATCTGGGCGGAGCACCCACTCTATTCTATTCTAACATATAGCCACTGCCAATACTTACAGTACACACAATTTTCCATGTCTTCCAACAGTATGTACAGTATGTCATGTGAGCATTTTTCTTTAGAGCAAAGGAAAACTGAATATAGGTCCACACTGAAAAAAAAAAAACTCTTTTTAAAGATATGCTGGTGAAGATGTTGATTTGCACAGATTTAACTGGTTTATTCTTTGTTAAAAGGTAAAGTAAAAGAGGAGGAGAAAATAAAGGAGTGTGTTGTTTTATGTAAACATGTCCTTAGAAACTGAAAAAACTGTACATATCATTATGACACTTTCCAGTAAAAATACATGACATTGCAAGAACTGAGCTTATGTAATCAGCACTGTTGCCGTTTTACAAAAGTGACATTAAATAAATATGGTTTGGCAATGTAAGTGAGCGATGCCTGGAAGTATGAGTCAAAACAGGAAACATACGAACATGAGTGACACGTGTTGTTCTGCTCTTTAAAGACTATAACACAAGATTGTATTGATTGAAATAGTACACTAGGGCTAAGATGTACGACCTACATCCTAACAGTGCAGCAGATAATAGAAAAAGTGGATACTAAATATGGACGTTTGTCCCTCTGGAGCCATTGACTTAAAAATCAATTAGCCTCTTGAATCTGGGCATTTTTTAAATTTCATTTCCATCTTAGAAAATGACTCTTTATCAAAATTTTTACTGTGGGATTTAGAGGTTTTACTCTACTTTTGAATATAAATTAGTCGCTTTTAATAGTGAATTTATTTAGGGCCTCTTTTTTTAGGCCAAATAAAAGAACTGAGACAACATATATGTCACATGTTTTTCCAATGGTCCAATGACAGCTGTAGCTCCACAGTACTGTGCAGATTGAGGGATGATCCTTTTGCCCTTTTGATAACTCTTGTGATGAATACAAACGGGTTCAGACATCTTCTTTTAACCACTTATCCAGTGAAGAAATCCCAAACATTAGGTGTGAGGGTACAAGCATGTCTTTGGATAGCTTCAACCCTATAACCTTCGTGCTGCAAAGTGACTGATGCACTACTGTTGTGTGCTACTCCTCAGTTTGTTCAGACTGAAGGAGCTGGGTATTGAACCACAGACCTTCTAAATGGTTGAGTGTAAGGGTTTCTAGCCAAGAGATGTGCCTGAAACAAAGAAAAATATTACTTGTACACCACATGCTGCAGTTTTTTTAAACCTCTGTGTAATTTCAGATTTTTAATGCTGACGTCTAGCGTTCATCATTTAAAACATCCAAAAAAGGCGGAAACAGTTTACTTTATCTGAAAAAAATACACATTTTCAGCCATTGTGGAAATGGCCAACATGTTGAATTTATTGAGCTTAATCGATAAAAGCTAAAAAGTACATAAACAAATGTTAGTAAATGTTTATACTTGTGAATGATTATCTTGTAATGTTCAGTCATCTGTTATATTAAAATAGCTCATCATATCTCATATAATTAGCATTAGCATAACTGTTACATAATTTTCATCATTATTTCTTTTTGAAGTGCCCTGTCATAGTATTCTCATCTCGGTATTTTTGTCCTTGTGTCTGAAACACTCTCCTTCCAGCCTAGCAACAAACAGATAAGGTTAGCAAATAAACCGTGTATACACAGTGAAGCAATTAGCAGACTCATCAAATAAACAGAAATATTTTTTAAAAAACAGCTGAACGCTGAACTATTTGAGGTCACCGTAAAGGTTTTTTTATTGATTCTGATTGTGTAAATAGGTTTGTAAAAGTATGTCAGTATTGTATTTACTGCTCTTTGCTGATCTCAAGTTTTCAAAATATTTCAAATTTAAATAATTTAGCTATGTGCACAGATTTTAATAAGCCGTTATCACAACGCTGAAACAACATGTTTCGTTTAAGCCAAACACCTGATCTTCGATCCACTTTCTAGAACTCCAGTTCAGACCACCGGATCCAGTTGGATCTTGGCCTGTGGGACAAGTTCAGCGAGCTGGCCACCAAGTGCATCATCAAGGTGGTCGAGTTTGCCAAGCAAGTGCCGGGTTTCACTGGCCTGACCATTGCGGACCAGATCACTCTGCTCAAAGCTGCCTGCCTTGACATCTTGGTAGGTCTATTTCAAAAGATGTTTTTTGTTTGTTTTTTTTTACCTTTAGATTTGTGGTTTAAGCCCTCAAAAAGCCTGACATATACTATAGTTTTCATTAAACACCTACCGTTTTGTATTTTATTTCAGGTAAATGACCTGAACAAGTTATGTAAAGTTGCAGCTCTTCCTGCATTTCACACCTTTGGTAGATCTTGACTCACGTTGCCTGTCGACATTCATGCCAAAGACAAACTGACAGGCAGACAGACAGTGGTCCTCAGGCAGAGTGTTGCGTGTGTTCATCTAATTTATCATCCATCATTCGCTGCCAAGTCTGTCATAACTGCTTTCTCAGTCTGATAATTTAGCTGCACTCTCACAATCTCTGCAGGAAGTCCATCAAAAGCTCTGTGACAAAATTTCCCTGATTAATCACTCTGGGAATTTTGTTTTCCTGATTTGGTTTTCATGTTTTTTGATAGAAGTGTGATGCACCATATTGAATGCCAATTATATGTTATTTAATATTTGTATTCAAGCAATTCTCCAGAAACAGGGCACAGCATGTAATATCATTTAAAGTTTAGATGACAAGGAGTTGGAGAGATGTCTAGAGTGGTCTGCTGTTACTCATACAGATGAGATATCATTACAAAGAAATGATAAAAAAAAAAACAACTGGAAAAGCCTGAGTATTAAAAGCAGGAAGGTTTCTTTCTAAACTATTATGCAATATAAGTATTGAACCATATGATAAAGGCCTTCTGCCTGCAATACAGACAAATTTTGAATGATAAGGATTGACACATTTTAATGAATATAAACAGATTGTTGTTTGTTTGCTTTCGTGTCTTTTTATTTAACATTTTTTAAAGACAAATACAATATTATTGAAAAAAATGACTTGGTACACATACATGTTTCCTACTTTTAGATCTTGAGGATTTGCACTCGCTACACTCCTGACCAGGACACCATGACCTTCTCCGATGGCTTGACACTGACTCGTACTCAGATCCACAATGCAGGATTTGGGCCGCTGACGGATCAGGTTTTCACTTTTGCTGGGCAGCTGCTGCCGCTAGAGATGGATGACACGGAAAGTGGGCTCCTCAGTGCCATCTGTCTTGTTTCTGGAGGTACTAAGTCTTCACAATCCCAATTACTGTAGTAATATGACAACAACAATCAACAATTAACAACTCCAAATTTGAAATAGTTGAAATGTTCGATATCTGTCTTGGACAGACCGGGAGGACCTGGAGGAGCCGTCCAAGGTAGAAGTCCTGCAGGAGCCTCTGTTGGAGGCGCTGAAGATCTACTCCCGTAAGCGGCGACCCAGCATGCCCCTGATGTTCCCCAAGGCCCTCATGAAGATTACCGACCTACGTAGCATCAGCGCTAAAGGTCAGGGGAACCCCACCTTGTCGCAAAGTATTTCAATTCATAGATTACAGTTTGTTACAGTTTGTACAATCCTGCTATTCTATTTTGAATGACTGCCAATGTTACTGCATTACTTTTGTCCGAAATGTAAAACCTTTCTGATCAGAACGTTGCTATTTTTTGGTTTCTTTGCACTATTAAGTCTGAAGTCATGTTTACCCAGGATTAGTAAAAAGTATTATGTATTAGATGAATGTCACATGATTAAGCATTCGTATTAGTATACTAAGTATTAGCAAGCGTTTAATTTATCATCTATATAGCATCACTCCTCCTTAGTATGTAATTTATAAATATATTATTATGAAAATGTTTATTACTAGAAATGATTATGCATTGGAAGGCCCCTGTAGCTGTGCATGGTGTAACAGAAACAGATGAATAAACATATCTGTATTTATAAATGACATACTAAGGAGGAGTATTGCGTTATAAATCATGAATTAAGCACTTGCTAATGCCTTACTAATACTGTACTATTTTTATAAAGTATTACCTGCATTTTTAATGACTATACTTCTTTAATATTTAAAAGTTTTTGTAATACAAACGAAAAGAAAACAATTTACCCCTGCTTTCATCTTTTTGTCTTTTGAAATTTTTCATTTATTTATTTATTTATTGTTGAATTCCTCTGGATAAAAACCGGGTGGAAATAACTTTGGGTTTAGTGGAATTTTCTTTGACTGTTTTCAAATCTTCCTTTTCTCAAAGTGCTTTCATCTACACAGTGTTTGTTGAGTGTCTCGCAGTGAATTTGCTGTCATCAGTGGCTGCCTGCTACAGAACTAGTGTTACTATTAATAGGCTACCACATAATAGTTGAGCAAAGTGTTCTTTGCCTCATGCTGCAAGGCATGTTATGCATTTCATCCTCCTCTTAGTGTAACTGGTGGGTTCCTACATTGTGTATCTGACACACTCCAGTTCCTCTCCCACAGGGGAATTGTAGCTGTGCATTTATTTTCACATTAAACATAAAGTACAAACTTATGTGCAGCATATTTGACACAAGATAAAAACCAACACAACATTTGACATGCCTGACAATCAAAGGTGAAAGCTGGTGTCAGTAAATACGGGTAAAACGCAGACTTTGTTTATCTATATCACATTAAGTCTCCCTGCCAATAAAGCTTTACACGTGCATTGTTAAACCATGTCTACAGGAGCTGAGCGAGTGGTGACACTGAAGATGGAGATCCCGGGCTCCATGCCTCCACTGATCGAGGAGATGCTGGAGGATCTGCAGAACCTGGAGAAACACCAGAAGTCGGGCACCACTCAGCACACTCACCCCGTCTCCTCACAGCACATGAACTCTGCTGATTTTCCACTCTGAAGCTGCTCAAAGAACTTTTCTTTCCTCCGAGGGAAATCGCTCAAAGGTGCAGCTGCAGATCAGAGAGTGACTTACCTCAGTTATTGTCCAGAGGTCAGAGCTCGATCTGCAGATATGACTCCATGTTTAAAGAAGAGATTTAAATCACACATTAACAAGTATTTCTGTAAACAAAAATCCTACTTCAAAGGAAGATGCAGTAATGCTTTAATCTCCATTTTTATAACCTCTGAGAATCACTCTCAGTCTTTTCTTTACTGTTTCTGGTTTTTACTGTATTTATATTTGCATGAAATATCACATGGATTAATTTTACCTCATTTAGCATTAGTTATAGCAAGATAGCAAATATAAGGAATCAATCTTTAGGTTTTATATACAAATTTCTCAAACTCAGTTTGTACAAAATTAAAGGGAAATGCAATGTTTTTTCCTCCATAAGGGTAAGTGTTCATAATCGGAGTTAACAAACTAATGTGTCTGAACTGACACGGTGTAGGAAATGAGGGATTAGAGGTAATGCATAAGGACAATAAACATAGCAGTGTTTGTATGAGCTTGTCAATGTTAGAATCTCTTTGTAAAGCTGCTCTGGTAAAATTTGTTGGAAATCTGCTGGACTCGTTTACAGCTTGACAGATTTATTACAAGAGTAAGCTAATGATAATATACAACTTTATTCTCTTTTTTACTTTCTAAATGGAAAAAGGTTTTCCCACTATTATCATAAAGCATATTATTATTGTTATTATTATTTTGATACTGAGAAAACATGTTGGTTGCTGTATGAAGATTGTACAAAAACATTTCCTAGATTTTCAGCCATGATTGTGCTGTGGCACCACTCTTCTTAACTTTCTCTGTAGTGCCAATATCAGGTGAAAAAATATTTTTGACCGCTATTTAAGGAGGACCTATTGTGCTCGTCCTTATTTCTTGTCATATCTGTACTCTTACAGTGATAGATGCTTATATTAAAGATGGCTAAAAATTTTAAATATTGAGGTCTGAGCCAAAAGTTCAGGCTTCCTACAAACAACAGTTTTTTTGTTTGGTTTTTGGTTATGGTTTTTTATACTTTTGGCACAGCTTCAGCCATGAGCACAGAAACTTTGTCTTGAGAGGGGCAGCCAATCCGAAGAAAGAGGGAAGGGAGCTAAAATGTCCTGTTTAAGGTGGTCAGTGAACTGAGGGGCCAGTATAAGATAAATGTGTGAATCATACTCTAATGGAGTCCAATAATAAAAGTATTTAACTGGAAATGAGCATAATCACTTAATGATAAAATACCTGCAAAGCTGACATTTCCATCAGCATGTGAATAATGATAGCCTTCTGTGAGTGTGTTAGCATTCAGATGTTCACATTTATCTTAAGGCGCTTAGCTGCTAGCATGGCTAAATGCCAGTTTCTGTAAGTAGTAACGAACTTGCTTTGCACACAGAGTGGACCGTGGGCATTACAGTGACAGTATCACAGCATCTGAAATCTGAGTGATCATAAATCCACACAAATGCTAACAAAATGCAACAAATGATGAGACTGTAACAAATTAGAAACTAATGTGATGATTTTACATTAAAGATACACGGACCTTAACCTGCTTTGTGTAAGCATCTGAGCAAGCATCCCGTGTACTGTAAGAACTCAAATGTGCCTATTTTAATTGTGCCCAAACTTTTCTATGTCTTGACATTTCTAAAAGTGATTTTACTTATTTTGATGTCCACATCCCAAACGTTGCAGTAAGACTGTATGCATTGTGTCATTTTACATGTTGCATTAATTTGTTATATCACTAAACAGATCACATTTCATATGCTTTTCTTTGTTCTATTAAAGTCTTGTGAATTAAATTTTATGCTGCTCTGTCATGTTTCCACTGAGAATTTAAGTATTTCTTTTTCTGGTTCAAGTTTAATTTCATGGGGCTGTGAGGTTGTTTGAGGTCAGACCATATTTACTAAAGGCTCATACTGCCCCCTGTTGATCAATTGATGAACTGCATACAGCAGTAAATAATTTTATCTGATGACGTGTCCTAAGTGGGTGCAAAATTTAGAGTAAGTCTACGTTAGAGACTGCTGTCTAACATATTTTATCACTTTGATAAAATGGAAAAAGCAAATAATTACAGACCAAATAAGAATAAAATCACCACTGTACTTATTTCCCTTTCTTTGTGTTTTGATAGTTGTGTGTCCTTTAAATTTCTTTAATGTTTCTTGTTTGTGTTTGTCTTTCCCATTACTGGTCTGTGTTTTTCATTTCTGTTGCATTTTTGACCCCTCAAAAACAAGTCCATCATCATCTCAGTGGGTTGTTATAGTAATGAATAAATTTTAATTAGTCTGAAGTTTCAGCAAATCTGATTTACGTGTATGGGAAAATTAAATGAAACTGAAATTGTGTAATTAACAGTTAAACCCTGACTAAGCTGCAAGCAAACCTAATGTGCATGACAGTGATTCCTTTATGTTACTGAAGAATGGATTCTTTCCAAATGAACCTCCATCAATATCAATGATGGAAAGCTCTTAATATTTCCCATTTAATCCTATTGTGTACTTACAATTGTCAACTAAACATAAAGGAGATATATTGTGATTTTTTACTCTCTATATTACTTTATGATAATAGATTAGCTTAGATAACACACACACACACCAGTTAAAAATATATACTAGTATACTAGCTAGTTTTCTTTCATACTTTTATTTTTGTTCAAATATATATTGCTGACAATAACTACTTATTTGCAATGCAGATCTTTATTTAGCTCTGAATTTTTGTACTTTTACTTCATCTGACTGCTTCTGCCATCACTGTTAATTTGAGTCAATCAATATCAAACCTGCACGTCTTGATGCATGTTCAATCATCCAGACAAGTAAATCTCCAAAAGTTGATTCTGTTCATCTGAACATAGCATTTTCAGTGGGAGAAATGTTTCGTCACTCATCCAAGTGACTTCTTCAGTCTCAGCTGACTGCAGGTTTCCTCAATCTTATAAACAGTACATTGCATAATGACTGAAACCAGCCCAGTTAAGGATTTATACATCGGGGAAACCAAACAACCTCTGGCGAAGCGGATGGCACAACACAGAAGAGCTACCTCGTCAGGGCAGGACTCTGCAGTCTATTTACACAGGCCAGTGGACACTCTTTCAATGATGAGGATGTACACATCCTGGACAGGGAGGAACGCTGGTTTGAGCTTGGAGTCAAGGAGGCCATTTATGTGAAAAGGGAAAGACCATCTCTGAATCGAGGAGGGGGCCAAAGGGTACATCTTTCGCCATCTTACAATGCTGTGATTGCAGCCATTCCCCAACTCTCTGTGAATGGTACTCATGGCCATTGATCAGTGGGTTTTGGTCAGTGGTTGTTGATCAATGGTCATGAGAGTTTGCATAATTAAGATTAAGGAACTGACCTCCCAGCCCTTCACTGTGCTGGTTTCAGTCAATTTGCAATTTATTGTTTATAAGATTGGGGAAACCTGCAGTCAGCTGAGACTGAAGAAGTCACTTGGATGAGTGACGAAACGTTTCTCCCACTGAAAACATCCAGATGAACAGAATCAACTTTTGGAGATCAAACCTGCACATTTTATGCACTAAATTCACCTTCAACATGAATAGCCCTCACAGCACATCAAAAGAATACACAATATTTATAGTAATATTAAAACATTACAGGCAGACATTTGCTGAATTAAATAATGTTTATTAATACAAACATTTAAATAGTTTTATACAGATAACAGTGAGTCAAAGTGCAAAAGAAAGCTTTTCTTCAGCTGTCAGTCATATTTTAGATCTTCTTTATAGTAAAAATGCTGATTGAGTGCATTTTATTACAGTGCAAAACATTTGACCTGTTTTTTTTTTTCTTTCAAATCCAGTCAAAAATTGTGATATGTAGAATTAAGGTCAATGTGCTGCATCTTATCAGTTCTTAGAAAGCAAACAAGGTCACTGTGGCTTGCAGCCACTAGAAAAACACATGCTGTGACATGCAGTGTCTGGGCCTGAGAGTATAAAGTGCTTCAAAAAAAGCATTTTAAACAAGTTTTAAATTTTGATTTTGAACTGAGAATAGAATAACTGTCAGTCTCAAACTTAATTACATCCGTATCTATCTGTAGATATGTATATATATTCATATATAATATTTCTTTGGAAATTCATACAGTCACTTCACATTTATGGGAAAAAGAGACAACAATAATGCCTGAGATCAAAAGAGTAGGTGACAACATGACTATGAGCACTGTGGTAAAATATCACCGTAATCATGTTTATGTGCAAACAAATTAATGTATGCATTTACTACTTTTATATTCTTTTTATGTTCAATGAGAATATGTTTTGTAATGAGGGTTGGGATAAATGTTCATTAGATTTCAAGCAGTGTTGAAGTATCATTGTGAACTCATTCTTCTCCAAATAAATTTAAAGTTTGAGTTTTTAGGGATGAGTGAAGATAACTGTTACTTTTTTTCTTGGTCATTTCTTTTCTTTCTGAGCCTAAAAGAAAAAAAGAAAAAAAAGAAAAATGAGAGAAATCTTTATTTCATTTCAAACAACTGTCCCACTAAACTTAGTTTGGAATAACAAAAGGAAAAGAGACTAACATACGGTAAAAGTTTCAGATAATGGCCCCATTATATATATAAGTAATCTCTGAACCAAATGCTCAGGCTTCAGACTGCCTTAAACACTCAGTTTGAAACAGTTTTTTTCTACTCCTTTCTATGTTTCTACTTCTGATGTAAAATAGACTGGATATCCCTAATATCCATACACAGTATCCATAATCACATACTGTGTATGCTACCGTTGTATAGAGTGTAATATCTTACTTCTTTTATATTTGTTTGTAATTTATTTGTATTTTTTGTATTTTCCTACTGATATTTGTACCTGAGCTGAGGTATTATCTTAATATGGTCTTCTCAGTCATTCAGCTGCAGTTATAAATACAGAAGCCCCACCCGCCTACGGTTCCAAATTTTTGCTTGAGAGGGGCAACCAATCAAAAGAAAACTTGTTCAAAGGAGTCAATGTTAAAATAGCTAGTTTCAGACAATGGATAAACTGAGGGACTGCAACAAGGCCCAACATAAGACAAACAAAGAGTTGTTTTTTTTTAACTGTAAATCATGCAAAAATAAAGAGTTGAAAATCAGCATAATAGTTCATTTACATTTTGTAGCCACAGAAACAAAGCAATAGCCTCTGTAGAAACTATCCTCACCCTCACTTATCTTAACTGCACTACTGTATAGCTCTGTGTAAATAATCATTCTGTACATTCGATAATCTTTAATCCTACAACTGTTTACAACTTGCATAGTTCCCATTTCTGTATAGCTGTATATCTCAGATTCTGTAAAGTTATTTATTTCATATTCTGTATAGTTTTTCATATTTATATCCTGTTCATAGCCTGTACATAGCTTGTACTCACTACAGCCTGTACATACTTATAGTTATAGAATATTCACAACATACTTCATACTGTGTACATTATAACATACCATAATAGACCCATTTCTGTAATATACTCACATATCTATATTATTGCTAATATATATTGTAATATATCTATATCACTAAAGCACTTCTGGATGGATGCAAACTGCATTTCGTTGCCCTGTACCTGTGCATGTGCAATGACAATAAAGTTGAATTCTATTCTAATTCTATTCTATTCTATTCAATTACTGCTATTGAAATGAAATTCATTAAAGGTTTGTGTGCGCTGAACAAGACAAGTGATGATAATAATGAATTGTCTTGAACTAGTTTTTAGAAAAGCTCAAGCGCTAGATTTTGTGAGTCTAATGATTCAGTTAAATACATCATTTCCAGTTTACCTGCTGTTTGTTGGTTCATAGTAGCTGTTCTCATTCAGCAGTTCCTCAATGATCGCCTGAAAACATTCGAACAAAACACCATGTCAGAGGCCGCAGACAGAAGTTCAGTATCATGATGAAGTTGAAATTAAAACACTGTTCCAAAATGAGACCCATCTGTGGGAGAGTCAACACCTGCAGTTGTAAAGTAATACAGATCCATAAAATTGAATTTTAATGAAATAATAGTTGGCACTATGCCATCAGCAAACTATTTATTCTCTGAATAAATTTGTTGTTCACCAACCAGCCTACATTGGCACTATGCCTCTGCAGGAGGACCTACACGACATTTATACAAACAATAGTTTAATTGTTTTTCAATGCAGTTTTACATAGACTTATATGCCAAATATGACTTTTATTTTTAGCTAGCAAAAATTGTTCCTATTAGAAAGATTCCTGAGTTTCTCACCACCAACCTGCATCTGGTGATATGTAACTCCATCTCTGAGATTCACATCAACTGTCAACACAAAGAAGAGACAAAGTATTTATTTATTTATTTTTACATCAGAATTAACTTGCAATTCTACTTCTGCATAAGATGCTCTGCTTGTCTTTTACTGGAAATTTATGGTGAAGTTGGGCATTGATGGCACTACCTGTGCTGTCAGCGGTATGGATGTCTCCCGTGAAGTGGTGGATCCAAGGCCACCAATCTGAACTGATTGAACCAAGTGCCATCAGCTCTGGAGACGCCTGGACGAGCTGAGAGCCAAGAAGAGGAGAGACAAACACCGTTAAGTTCTGCCTGATTTTATGAAGTGATTCTTACAAGACATTTGTAAGGTACACCAGCACAGAGCAAGACTTCCTGTAAACTGAGTACTGGAACAAAGTAGACTCAACTGTATGCAATAAAAAAAGATTTTTAAGAAATATTTCATTTTGATTGTGCAGAGAGCTCCTCAGTTTCTGACTCTTGAGTTATTTTGCACGGTGATTTCAGTGATTTCACAAAGCTTTTAAGGTTGGTGTTAATGCCCTCTTTTATGAGATATGTTTAAACGTCTCTGAAATTAGTTTAAAAAATGTCCAGTCCAAAAATGTCTCACATTATCAGATCATTAAAGAAAGAAGCTTTACAGTAGAAGTTGTGCCAAGCTAATAAAAATGTTCTGTACTCAGGCTATGCTTTAATCTTCCTTGTAATTACAGGGAGAGATGCTTACTATTTAATATCATCTATGAATGAACTGAGAGCAGATTTATCACGAGACATTGTTTATCAGGTAACCTAGCCATTGCTGGTCTCATGTTTTTATTTTTCATTAATCATGGCAGCAGAAGAGACACAGACAGGTGAGCTCTGATCTCATAATGAAAATATTTTGCCATTGGTTCAGGAGCTGAATTAAAATTCATGCAGGAACATGTTTTTGATGGTAGACTTAAACATCACTCTGTTATCAAACTCCTTCCCTGTGGTTTATCATATCATGAAAGTGAAAGTTCAGAGCTACAGGACCTCAGGTGTGGCTTTAAAATAGCTGACAGCAGCTTCTATGGTGGGTATATTAAATGTGTTCTGGCGGCCTAGCACACATGGAATGAAGTCATAAACTGCATCCATCGAGGAGCACGGGGTGCACTGCAGAGTGAAACAATGCTGGCTTTGTGTGATGTTATGATTTTGATTTTTTTTTTTTTTACATCAAGATGGTGAAACTGCAAAATGAAAGCATTCCTTCACAGAGCTGTGTTTAAGAAGCTTTTACTGCAGTAGTTACAGTAAATGTAGCCCAGACATGTTCTGTTGTATCTGTTGTAATCTTCTTGTTTGATATTTGTCTTATGCTTCTGAGTATTTTCCTTTCTCACATCTTTCGCCTGTTCTGTGTGAGTTGCCTTCATGTTTCTACATCCTTCCGGTTTTATTTTTTTTTACAGTGCTTTGGAGAAGTATTTCCCTCCTCTCTGAATTCATGAATTCATAAAATCAAGAAATGAATCAAGAATTATTTAAATAGAACCTGACAACAATCTCAAAAAATACACAATCTAAATAAACTTAAGAACAGATGAGAAACACAGTTATAGACATTTATTAATCTAAAGAGGCTCACAAAGCTACTTCAAGGCTTTGGGACTCCAGTAAACCACAGTGTAAACTACTCTCCCCAAATGGAGAAAACTGGTGAACCTTCCCAGCCAGCCTACAAAAATTACACCAACGGTGTATCGATATCTTATTCAGGAAGTCACAGAAGAATCCAGAACAACATCTAAAGAGATTCAGGCCTCATTTGCCTCAGTGAAGGTCGAAGTTCATGATTCAACAATAAAAAACAGACTAGACAAAAATGACATCCACGGAGAGTCCAAGGAGTAAAACCACAGTGACTAGAAATAACTCAAAGGCTTGTCTAACATTTTTGGAAAAATCATATTGATGATTTTGGGGAAATTTTTGTTTAACCAAGAAGTCTAACTTCTTGGAAGGTTTGATTGCCGTTAAATCTGGTGTAAAACGAACAGCATTTCATTTAAAGACCAATATACCAGCATCAGAATTATGATGCTTAAATGCTCTCCAACGCGTTTTAATTAAAACAATTCTACCAAGAAGATTCCTTCACGGTGATGTGAAAGACTCACAGTCAGTTATACCAAACTCTTGACTGCAGTTTTTGTTGCCAATAGTGGCACAAGCAGTTATTAGGCGTAGGGGCCATTTCACTTTCACACAGGGCCAGGTGGGTTTGGATAACTTTTGTTCCCTTAATAAATGGAATCATCATTTAAAAACAAAATGTTATATTTACTCAGGCTGTCTTTGTCTACTATTAAAATTTGTTTTATGAGTTAAAGCAGGCAGCATGGTGGTTAGCATTGTTGCCGCACAGCAAGAAGGTAATGAGTTCAATGTCCCTCAGTGCGTGTGAGTGGTTGTCTCTGTGTGTTAGCCCTGCGACAGACTGGTGACCTGTCCAGGGTGTACCCTGCCTCTTGCCCTATGACAGCTGGGATAGGCTCCATCAACCCTGAAAAGGATGAGTGGATGGATGGAGTTAAATCATGTAATATGTGTCACACAAGTGTGACAAATACAGACACACAATCAAAGCAACCAGGAAGGGAGCAAAAATAATTTCTTTTTTTTTTCTCTCTATTGAGTTCAAATCAAGCTTATTATCCCTCTCCCTGGTTTGTGTCCAGGCTCAGCTCCTGGAAGATGACCTTCAGGAAGGTGATGCACCAAAAACCTCCTAGTGATTCCTGGAGTTGCTTGCAGATTTCTACATTTACCTGTAGATTTTCATGTTTGTCACATTTGCCTGTAGTTTTTCATACTCACTAACGACTACCCGAGTAGCAGTACCACTGGATTAAGCGTATGGCAAATTGGAAATGGGGAAGGGATTGCCTTGGAACCTCAACCTACATGTTTCAAAAGGTGAAACATTTCCTTTAAAGGTGAATGTTCTCAACTTCTGTTTTGCATCATACAGACAACTCTCTCACTTCCATTCAAACTATTAGCAATAGGCGACTGACCAAAGCAATCACATAGGTTTTTGCCAACCAGTTGGGGAATACAGATTTTTCCCTAGCGACATGTGGTTGCCAGAGGGTTATTGACTGGTCTCTAGGCCTGCAAAACTAGGGCCTTATTCATTTGATCTAACATTGTCACCAAGATCACACCACATGTTCAAAATGACAGCAAAGTTAGCATCACATGTTTTGTGGTCACATGTCTGGAAAACAGTTTCACAGTTATGAAAACAAGATATCTGTTACAAAGCCATTATTGTGCCACATTATGTTTCACAATGACTCATTGTTTTGCTATTTGTTATTAATGCAGCATGCCCCTCTCCCTCATAGGGCTGCGTTTTGCCTTTTCCCTAAAAACTCAGGCTGTGCATCAGGCTGTAGTCTGCTTACGATGCTTCGCTTTATTTTGAACTAGCTTTCAATCTGAAGCCTGCAGTTTTTCTTTAGTCCAATAAATATCTGATGTTTCCAAAGTTAGTGAATTGTGCTTATTCACATTCTGATCACAGAAATGTCAAAATGATCATGATTATGATTGCTGAGCAGTCCTACATTATGAAGGAAAATTATAAAGTACAATCACTGAATACAAATTCTGTCTGACCATATTTTCCAAGTTCCCTGCATTTTAACTTCAAGTGCAGTTCTGAATTATGAGTTGACAGTTCAAACCTTGCTGAGCTCCACTTTCAGGTTGTACGGATCGCTGCCAAATTGGAAGAGAGACTTTTTAAATCTTTCAACAAGGCGCCGTTTAATGTGGTGGTGTGGAGCTGGTGGAAGCTGGAAATTAAATAAATGCAGGTTATTACCAACAAATACAAATCTAACCACTGCTGACAAAATATTCCTCATGGGTTGATCTCAGCTGGACCAAATAGTCCAACTGATAGAGTGTTTCTGTGACTGCATTTATAATTTTTGAATCAAGAGATTCAGCAAACATTTCTTTATGCCTTTACTTGAGTGATGAAGATGATTTTGTGCAGCTGCACCAGAAGCCTCTGAATTGGATCATCAATCTGGCGAAGCTTCTTCTGGGAGACGCAGATTCCTGCTGACACTGAGGTTAGAGCAAAACCAACAAACTGACTGATGAGTGCTAAAGAAAGCCATGTAGGCTCATTTGAAAGGGTTTCTGTAGTCTGAGAGGTCAAGCAGTGCCATAAAGTCAAAAAATTACCCGGTCTTGGTTTCACCTTTGCAGCTGCAAAATCCCCACTGGGAAAAACAGCAAATCACAAACGTGATTCAGTTTGCTTGTGTTTACCAACAAACATTTACACGTTCTTCAAGTTCAAAGGATGAGCTCAAGACTGCTACCACATACATTAAGCCCAGAGCTTACATAAATCATACAGCTGGAACAACCCGTTCTCACTCCCAAAGCGTAACATTTTACGCTAGGTGACAAATCGTCACCATATTACGTTTTCGGCTACCCACCACGTTCCTAAATGACGACCTCGGAAAAAGAGGAAATATGAGAACCGTCTGGACTGAACCTACACATGTTCGCTCTTTTTCTTCAAATCGCTTAGAAACACGCTATTTAACATCATTAAAGACCTGGTTAAGGTCAGGAATAAGGTTATGGTCAGGGCTAGGGATAAGGTTAGGTTTAGGGCTGGAATACAGGTCTGGAACGTCTACTACCGCGGGAGCGTCATTGCACTGGATTCCAGCCATAACCCGCCGCGTACCATAAGAACGCCGAAGGTCTCCTTTCGCGTTCCTCAGGAACGCCGCGGGACGTGACAAAACGTCCACATGTTACGCCTCGGGAGTGAGAACGCTCTGGCTGGAAATGTGTTCAATGTGTTAAACTTACCTGACTAAAATATGATCAGGGGTAGCACAGGCAGCTGACTTTGAGCCTTTGATTAAAGATAAATAGTAAAACAAATGGGGTTTGGGGTATAATTAGTGAGCAAAATCCACAACAACCAACAGAAAAATCTAAAGCAGTGAGAAGAAATGAGAAAATAAATGTTTATAAATGAAAAAAGGCTTTGAATCCCTAAATGGCACCACAACAACTAACAGTAGTGAGGCATCATCAGGTAAAGTAAACATGCCTGTGAATATTTGGATGTATGAAAAACACAAAAAAAAGTATCTTTGAAGTAAGTAATAAAAATGTGATCATGTGCATTATCACAGCTTTGACACCACTAACCGTAGTGTTTCCCTGTAGAGTTGGTGGTAGTGTCTGTGCCTGTTTCAATATCTTCATCAGGGCCGTCATCTAAGCACACACGCACAACATGTTAGCATTGTGTCTTCACACCTTTCACAGTCTGAGCAGTATAAAGATACCCAGATACCCTGAGCGAGTCTCTGCTCTCTGCTGTGGTTTGAGCTGCAGGCTGTAGAGGAGCATGAAGGTGCATACTCAGTCTTCATCATGGGTGTTTCCTGTAAAATATGAAGCACCATTTTAAATCTCTGCAGGCTAATAATATATTTATTTATAAGCACTACAGCACAGTACAAACGTTCATGAGTCTGTATTTAACATTTATAAAGTGAAGAGTCTTTTTCTGATTTCAAAGAACTGAATTCACCTGTGACATGTTTGAGTAAGAGCAGGTCACCCTAATTTTATCTCTTTCTAGGAAAAACCTCTGTGCTCGTTTCCTGTCTCGCTCTGCTTTTCTTTCCAGTGAATTCTGGGAAGTGTAGAGTCCATCCATCAGCTTCATCATGAGGTCAGAGATCCTGGAACTCACAGCTATAATGTCCGGTCTCAGATCTGGATCTGGATTTAAACACCTGACAGGACATCACATCACAAAGTAAAGTGCTGAATAAATTTATTAAATAATTGATTGTTCTGTTATTTCTTATTTTATTTCTTATTTTTCCACATGGATAATACATGTAAACACTAATACATTTAAATAAATTGCAACTGTTGTGGTGCTGGACTTCCTACCAGGGCTAATCCTGAGACCTCGTCCTTAGTGAATGCTTTTAAGTTAAACATGCATCAGTTAAGAAAATCTAGTAGAAACAATAGAGGAACCAGAAAGCCAAAAATTGAGATGCTGTGTAAAATCTAAATAAAAATCCTCAAACACAGATTCCAGAAGCCAATGACTGAATCAATGAAGCCAGATTGATTGATTGATCTTCTGTATACAGTCTATGCTCACCATTTGATCATGTCGATGACTCTCTCTGAAAAAGTACCTTCTTCAATTGGCTCATAATCGGCCTCCACAATCTGCCAGCAGAGAATTAGAGTGATCAGTGACTGACAGTAGAAAGTAAATATATGAAGTTAGGCATAAAATGTGAGTCTTGTGTGTCTCCATGCTACCTTGCTGGCCAGTGACAGCATATTACTGCTGTAGAATGGAGGCTGTAAAGTGGCCATCTGGTAGAGGATGCAACCTAAAGCCCAGATGTCAGCTTTCTCTCCATACGGCTCGTTTTTCACTATCTCTGGGCTAAAAACACATCACCACACTGAAAATCTTGAGTCATGAGGACCATTCATGCAATAAATCTCTGAATGAAGCCACAAAATCTGACGATGATCACAGAAGATTAGAAGGACCCCACAATTTGACAAGGAAAAAGAAAGTGTATGTGAATCGGACAGCATTATAGGAATATAATCACACAGCAATGGATTCTAAACTCTAAAACTCAAGTTTAGGCCTCGACTTTTTACCTGAAGCCAAATTGAGGCTTAATTCTAATGACAACCATCGTATTTAAAACCTCTAATTGGAGGAGAGTTCCCACAGTTGTTTATGTGAGCAGATTTCTGTTCCCTCAGCTCGATTAACACAAAACAAGTGTACACAGCCAGGAATAACATAATAACTTTCCAGCTGTTTCTTTAATAGGCTGTAATAAAAGACAAAAACAGCTGAACGTTTGGACTTAACTTCCTCACCAGGAGTAAAGGATGGTGCCAACCACTGATGTGAGCTTGCTGTTCTCCTCCTTCTGCTTAGCTAGGCCAAAGTCAGCTTCAGGTAGAGGAAAGACAAGAGTTAAACTTTTCATATGACGAGATGTTCTGTGGGGAAACCTAACTGCACACTCACTGATGGTGACTTTATCTTTCTCCCCTAGCATGATGTTGTTTGGCGTCAGGTCACGATGGACTATCCTCTTCTCCTTATGCAGGTACCTCAATGCCAGAGACATCTGAAGGAACATGGAGAAATTATGTTCATTTCAATGCTAGAAGTGCTTTGGGAGTTGTGGCTCATCCATGTGTGTCTCATTTGCTGAGTGAAAATTATTGCCATTCATTTTGGCTATTATCAAAAACAATCAAAAACCAGTTTGGCAGCCAGGGTTTCTGTTCCTTTGAGTTTTGAACGAATATGTGAGTTTGGGTTTTTGCTTTGGTGTTTAAAGTTATGATTTTTATGTTTTGCGGGGTTATTTTTATTTTACACTCTAATATTTTGTTGTACCTAGGCTCTAGTTGCTGTTTCTTGCATTTTAGTCCCCTTGGGTGTTTCTTTTCATCCTTCTGTGTTCCCTAGGAGTTAGTTCATCTATGTTGAGATTTTTTTTTCTTTATTCATGTTTTCCCCTTTCAGTAATGGTCCATTATTCACTTCCTGTTTAATCCCATGTCCTCTTCTGTCTTCACTGGAGTTTTACTTCATCCCTTGTGACTGTGTTGATTGTGTATGGCTGAGTCTAATTTTCATTAGCTCTCAATTTCTAGGTTTCAGTTTAATTGTGTTTTCTATTAAGTTTGTTCTTAACCACAAAAAGGTAATGGTAAATGGCAAATGGCCTGTGTATAGCGCTTTACTCTGTGGACCCTGTGGGAAGCGTCAAATTAGTCAGGCGGTAGACAATCAGACTTCATGCAGTACAAGCAGTTTACAAAGCACTTACTAGCATTTGTTACCTGTATGAATATATTCCAAAGTCTGTCTTCGGTGAACTGCTGCTGTTTTTCCTTCAGAGAGTTAAAATGTTCAGCCAGTGGTACTCCCTCAATCAGTTCCATCACAATGTACAGCTTGTCACCTAAAATGGACATTATGATAAGTGTGTTTGGCCTTTTGCTGTTTTTTTCTTCTTTAAAGGGGACTTATTATATGCTCTTCCTTAATTTCCTTCAGATTCTTGCCATTATACCTGTGGATGTTCATGTTAAACATGACTACAGTTACAGATAATGAACCCAGTAAGTAAGTAATCCCTGTGAGTTTTTGGCTCACAGGGATTACAGGGATTATGAATCAGGAAAATATCCTTTAGTAGAGCCTGAGAATAACAATATGGACCTCAAGACAATCAAATAGACTCCCTGTAATTTTCAGTTTCAGAGTTCATTATGCTCACCTTCCAGAAAAGTCCTGTAATATTTAACAATGTTCGGGTGTGTCATCTAGAGATAAATAAGCAACACATTAACTTCCAACATGTAATCATACTGTCCAAATACAGTTCACTTGTGATTTGTATTGAGCCAAGTGCCTGTTCTTTGATGATTGTGAGCTCTGAGATGATTTTCTCCACATTACTGTCTCTGGACTTCTTGTCTTTGCCAAATGCAGGGTTGTGTAGATTCACCTCCTTCAACGCTAGGATGTTCTGGCCGCTCTGTTTTTGGACCTGTCATCAAACCAATAAATTTGAAGTAAATTTAAAAAGAAAAGATGCAAAACATCACAACCAACTCCAAATTTGGTCACTCTTGATTATGTTTCCTGTTACTGATGTTTACCTTAAAGACACTTCCAAAGGCCCCGGTGCCCAGATGGTCCAACACAGAGTAGCCACTGATCACTCTGAGAGGAGGTCGGTTCTGGTCCACTGTCTCAATGCCTTCTCTCAGATTGTCCAGTTCCTCTTTCTGCATTGAAAACACAAAAACTTTGTTTGTTTGTCAGTTTACCTCATTTATTTTACCCCACGGCAGTCAATGTTTTTCCTTTTTTCCCCAACTCCAAAATAGCTGAATAAACAAATAAACTCATTTAGAAGCTATTTCTTACAGTGTAGAGTGAAACTTTGGTTTGCAGGCCCTCATAGGCAGCGAGGTCCCGCACATAATGTCCAACATCAATAAACAGCTCAAAGAGGTCTGTGGGAAAGAGTCTGTAATGGATAAAAGATCACAAAACGGCAGTGGAAAGCAATAATGAGACTTCTTTCCCTGGCAGTGTTCCAACAGTAGCTCATTTTAAAACAATTCATCCACTTCATGAACTTAATGTTAGACAGTTTCTGTTATATTTTAAAACTTTTTAATGCCGTTTCATCACCTCTTAAACAGATGTCTATTTCTTTCCACACTAAAGAGAAATCGGAGCGCCCGGAATGCATAGCACTGCCAGTACACAAACAGATATGTTATTTCCTATAATTATAACATTTAGATTATTATGCAATTTGTTACATATAATAGCATATACCTGTAAAGAAGTGATTGTTTGTCCAGAGTCACATGGTATAATCAACTTTGCAATTATATAGATGCCATTTTCCTAAGAAAAGAAGGTCAAATGTAACTAACGCAAAAACATATACATGTGTTTTTATTTTTATTTATTATAGCTCATGCTTTTACATATTTCTCTCTGGTAATAGGATCAAGAGTAAAAGCACTCTCATTTGATTAATACGTGCTCTTCCACTAAGAACCCTTCTTTACCTGAACAATGTGGTGAGCAGATGTGTCATCTAGACTCATCTCAGTCAGAGCTGTACAGCAGGCTGAAAGGGGGATTAAAGGGATAGAATTTAATTTAAGAACTCATATACACAATCACAGAGTCCTAAATAGTCTGGATTACAGATGTAAATATTTATATGACTCTCTAAAAAACCAAAAGGCCAGAAGGAAACACTGTGTTTGAAATGTAAATCTTAAGCTTTCCCTATTGATACTTCTCGGGACATGCATGTTTGGAGTGAGCAAGAACGAGTTCTGCTTTATGTTAGAGTCATCAGACGTTTGAAAACAGGAAATTTACAACCACTTCCTGTGCAATTACAGACAGGGTTAGTCAACTCTCTGCAGTCGTCATTGTCTCATGTCAGGAAAAAACTGTTTACATCCTCAGTAACTGATAAGACTGGGGTAGCATTTTCTTTTTGTGCAGTAGGGACAAAAAAATGCTTTATCATAAACTCTCTGAGACAGAGGTGGAATAAATGTCCGCTTCTGTCCCTACGCAGACCTAGGGACAGGGATCATTGGAACGTATCGTAACTATATGTAAATTCCTAACCATCACAAAGGTACAAATATGTTCCCAAGCAGTAAAAGTTTCATATTTCCACCGTTTCTTCCAGATTTTAAGATGTATTATTAGTAGATGACCTGTGTTTTTACCCCAAGCGTGTTCTTGGGTTGAACTTTCCCACAGGCTTTGTTCTCCATGTGACTGATTTTATAATAGAAGTCTTTCACTTATAAAACCTGTTTTTCTCCAATTTCCACTAATGAGTACTTTATAAGTTTATAAATTAATATCATTAAAAATAAATAAATATATAATATTCTCACACAGAAAAGCTGGTGGGTACTTTGGTGGATTCAAACCCAGGACTTTCTTACTGTGGTACTAACCACTGCTCCACCATGCCACTGAGCAACACAGTACCCAGAAATAAATTGTGTGATATGCAGCGTATACCCTGACCTGACTGGAGCGCGATCGTGTTGTCCACCACCTCCTGAGGGCTGAGCTCCTCCCTCATGTGCTCTCTCTGGATGCGACCGGCTGCGTTGGCACTGGAGAGCGCCTCAATGGACGAGCGGTCGGTGATGTACCGCCTGTCACTGTGTGAATGATTTTGTGCCTTATTTTTTGGCACTGTGACTGTTTTAAGCCTGAGAACAAAGCTGTTTAATGCTGTTCAGTCAGCTAAAGTTACAACCTCCATCATTAGCTATGAAATATTGGATGAGATTATGTTGCAGACAAACGGAAAGCATTTTTTTTCTAACCAGCAAAGATGTGAAAGGATAAAAAAAGGATAGAAAAATATATGAGGTAATAAACTCCAGACAGATTCATCAGCAATATTTGCTGATCTGTCCCTTCAAAGACAAGGATCACACTGAAAACTAGTGAAAACAACTTACAGACTATAAATGTTCAAACTGAGAGCTAACTGTTGTAATCTAAACTTTAAATACATTGTACTCGCTCATTTTCACGAACCTGTGGAGCAGCCGGAGGAGCTGCTGCACGCCACCCCAGCTTCTGATCTCCACCCTGATGTCGGGGTCCTCGCAGAGCTGGACCAGCACCCAGGTGACACTCCATAGCAGTTTCAGGTGCTTGCCATGCAACAGACTCAGCAGTACTGGCAGACCGTCCAGCTCCCTCACCTGAGCCCTCACAAGCTGAACCGGGCAGAGCAGCCTCAACAGCTCCGCACTCATTCTGGACGAAGTTTAACCCCAATATTATTTATGTTAAGTGAATATAACTTGATACTTGCAGAGATAATATACACTATTATTCTTTACAGCTCTATTTTATTTGTCTGTCTATGTTTCTGTCCAGATTTTATGACTGTATATCAGCACTAATGGGTGAAAAAACCTTTTCCATAAATTAGAATAACAACTTAGTAGTGCTTTCTTACCTCTTTGACAGGAGGTCGTATTCCTGAAGTATTACAAGGAGGCTCTCCACTATCAGTAGCTTCCCAATCTCCTCTTTAAATTCTATGCTACAGAGAAGAAAATCTTGTAACAGATGAAATCGTCCTTGTATGTATAGTCTTCGGTGCAACATTTACTTACCTCTCAGCCAAAGTGGTGAGTGCTAGCAGGGCTCCCAGTAGCACACTGCTATCAGTTGTCGAGAGGAGTTTTGCCATAGTCTACCACAGTCAGAGTTGGTATTCATTTACAAAAGGAAATAGAAATAAAGAGATGGCAAAGTGTCATCAACCCTCATTAGTACTTTCCCAAATGACAAAGCATTGGGCAAAAAAATTAAGAAAAACCACACTGGTAAATCTATGCTTCTTCCCTCACCTACAGCCTTGATCTGTGGGTAGTGACTAAAAAAAATATCGGATCGCAGATACAAGCAATAGGAATTAGCTTCCGGTGAAGGATGTCTGGACTCAAGAGATATATTTAAGAGCTCAGCCATTCAGGGGGGACTCAGAATGCAGCCTCTACTCCTCCACATTGAAAAGAACCAGTTGAGGTGGTTCATGTATCTGACCAGGTTGCCTACTGGACACCTCTTAGGTCAGGTCTTTTCTGCATGTCTAACTGGGAGGAAACTTTTTAAATAATGTTATCAGATGTAAAGCAAAAAAAAAAAGTAGTAACAGTAAAATTAATAGTAAAATAACTATATATATATATATATATATATATATATATATATATATATATATATATATATATAAAAAAAACACCCAGCACGCCCCTGCGGGCGGTTTATCCTTCAAGCTCGGGTCCTCTACCAGAGGCCTGGGAGCTTGAGGGTCCTGCGCAGTATCTTAGCTGTTCCCAGGACTGCGCTCTTCTGGACAGAGATCTCCGATGTTGTTCCCGGGATCTGCTGGAGCCACTCGCCTAGCTTGGGAGTCACCGCACCTAGTGCTCCGATTACCACGGGGACCACCGTTACCTTCACCCTCCACATCCTCTCGAGCTCTTCTCTGAGCCCTTGGTATTTCTCCAGCTTCTCGTGTTCCTTCTTCCTGATATTGCTGTCATTCGGAACCGCTACATCGATCACTACGGCCGTCTTCTTCTGTTTGTCTACCACCACTATGTCCGGTTGGTTAGCCACCACCATTTTGTCCGTCTGTATCTGGAAGTCCCACAGGATCTTAGCTCGGTCATTCTCCACCACCCTTGGGGGCATCTCCCATTTTGACCTCGGGACTTCCAGATTATACTCGGCACAGATGTTCCTGTACACTATGCCGGCCACTTGGTTATGGCGTTCCATGTATGCCTTGCCTGCTAGCATCTTGCACCCTGCTGTTATGTGCTGGATTGTCTCTGGGGCATCTTTACACAGCCTGCACCTGGGGTCTTGCCTGGTGTGATAGACCCCAGCCTCTATGGATCTTGTGCTCAGAGCTTGTTCTTGTGCTGCCATGATTAGTGCCTCTGTGCTGTCTTTCAGTCCAGCTTTGTCCAGCCACTGGTAGGATTTCTGGATATCAGCCACCTCCTCTATCTGCCGGTGGTACATACCGTGCAGGGGCCTGTCCTTCCATGATGGTTCCTCGTCTCCCTCCTCTTTCTTGGGTTTCTGCTGCCTGAGGTATTCACTGAGCACTTGGTCAGTTGGGGCCATCTTCCCAATGTATTCTTGGATGTTCGTTGTCTCATCCTGGACTGTGGTGCTGACACTCACCAGTCCCCAGCCCCCTTCCTTCCGCTTAGCGTACAGCCTCAGGGTGCTGGACTTGGGGTGAAACCCTCCATGCATGGTAAGGAGCTTTCTTGTCTTTATGTCAGTGGCTTCTATCTCCTCCTTTGGCCAGCCTATTATCCCAGCAGGGTACCTGATCACGGGCAGGGCGTACGTGTTGATGGCCCGGATCTTGTTCTTACCATTCAGCTGACTCCTCAGGACTTGCCTGACCCTCTGCAGGTACTTGGTGGTTGCAGCCTTTCTAGCGGCCTCTTCATGGTTCCCATTCGCCTGCGGGATCCCCAGGTACTTGTAACTGTCCTCTATGTCTGCAATGTTGCCTTCTGGTAATTCAATCCCCTCAGTTCTGACTACCTTCCCTCTCTTTGTTACCATCCGACTACACTTCTCCAGTCCGAATGACATTCCAATGTCATTGCTGTATAGCCTGGTAGTGTGGATCAGTGAATCGATGTCTCGTTCACTCTTGGCATACAGCTTGATGTCATCCATGTACAGGAGGTGACTGACAACTGCTTCGTTCCGTAGTCGGTATCCGTAGCCAGTCTTGTTAATGATCTCACTGAGGGGGTTCAGGCCTATGCAGAACAGCAGTGGGGACAGAGCATCTCCTTGGTAGATCCCGCACTTGATGGTGACTTGTGCTATGGGCTTGGAGTTGGCCTCTAGTGTTGTACGCCACATCCCCATTGAGTTCCTGATGAAGGCTCTTAGGGTCCCATTGATCTTGTACAATTCTAGGCATTCCAGTATCCAGCTGTGGGGCATTGAGTCATAGGCCTTCTTGTAATCAATCCAGGCAGTGCACAGGTTGGTCAGTCTGGTCTTGCAGTCTCGGCTGACTGTTCTGTCTGGTGTTTTGCGCCTCTGGTATTCTTGCCAATCCCTTTCTGTGTCCCGCTCATGTATTGACCCATGTGCCTGTTCATCTCCCATATGCTCTGCCAGTATTGCTCCGTCTTCAGCCTTGGTGGTGCTGTTCTCTTATTGTTCCCTTGCCACTGAGAGTACACCTTTGCTGGTTCTGTGGAGAACAGCTGGTTTATTCTCCTGCCTTCTATCTCTCTGGTGTACCTCCTCAAGCGGCTGGCCAAGGCTATGAGTCTTTGCTTGGCAGTTTCCAAGGCCTCAGGTATGGACAGCTTGCTGTATTTCTTATGCACCTTCTTTGTCGCACCTTTCTGCAACTCCGTTAGTTGGCTAACCTCCCTCCGTGCTACTTTGATCTTGCCCTCTAGCCTCCTTCTCCATGGAGGGTACTGCCCCTTGTGGCTGTTCAACTTGTAGCCAAGCATCTGCACTGATCACTGCTGCCGTATTGTAGATCAGCTTGTTAGTGTGGTTGTAGGTATCGTCCGTAGTGCTGCATTAACATCATCTAGCAGACCTTCTGAGGGTACTTCACGTAATCTTGGTAACCGACTACGGGGGATACAGGTTTCAAGCTTGGTCCTGATTTTGGTCCTGGCTTGATCCTATTTTTCAGGTCAGTTCCTCTCGCACTCTATCCTTCTCCTATCGCACTTGGGGCTATGTACCCAATCTCGGGTGGGGGTGATGATATCTCCCCCCTGACCTGGCGTCCTGACTCCTCCTTGCCATAGCATTTGTGTTGTACCTCGTCAATCTCTAGCTGTGAGAGCAGTCCCTTCTTTCGACTGTTGGAACACTGAGCTACTAGTTGTTTCGCCGTCATTGTGGATGTTGGATATCGAAGAATCCATAGGTCCCGCATCCTATTCATGTAGCCCCTTCCGCCGGGGTTACTTGCGTAGTAGCATTCCAACAATGCCCTGTTTTTGTCTCTTGCCCACCAATGCCTTCTTGTTCCAGTAGCCCACTTTTCGTCAG
This sequence comes from Rhamphochromis sp. 'chilingali', assembly GCF_963969265.1. Lineage (NCBI taxonomy): Eukaryota > Metazoa > Chordata > Actinopteri > Cichliformes > Cichlidae > Rhamphochromis > Rhamphochromis sp. 'chilingali'. The sequence continues at coordinate 33,924,276 of NC_137938.1, read as the reverse complement.
GGTGCCCTGGTTCCTCAACACCTGACGCGGACCTTGTTGATCCGGGCGACGTCCGAGCCGGCATGCCTTCATATTTATCTGTCTCGCTCATGTCTGCGGTAGGCTTGCTTAGCATAGGGGGTCTAGCCTTAGGACCCTTACTGGATACAGACGCCCCAGGCAGGAATCGAACTTGCGATCCTCTGTTCCAAAGGCATGTAGTCTAACTAGCTGATATATATATATATATATATATATATATATATATATATATATATATATATATATATTAATTAAACTATATATAATAATAATTGTAAAATTATTGTCAGCAGGAAAAAACTGAACTCATTATTGCCACTGTTAGCGTATTTTTCCATGGTTTAAACACAAATCATTTCCTGTTATGTTACAGAGTTAAACTCATCTAGAAGCACCTATTAGCTTGAAATGCCTCAAGGCACTCACTTTAACATCACTTTCAAACCATTATCCAAATTAACTGTAATTACAATGATCTCTGGGGTATAAAGACTGTTCATAAAAAATGCTAGTCTATTTTTTTTTAATGCGTAAAAAATGAATTGATTTCCCTCTAAATAACATTTTAAAAAGATTTTATACTTTTGTCACCACTGCCTGCAGATTTCCATCCAGAATTCTTTGAATGTCTTATGCAGACTCTCTCTGGTTTAACCCAGACATGCCAAAACAGTGACAACAAACAGCACACAGTCACAGATAACCTCGTCACAACTTATCACTTACCCTGTGAGCGCCACTCTCAATGACCCAGACTCTTTGATCCTGAGTGGCAGATAATTTCTGAAAGATGTCTGGAATACAGTCAGTTAATCCACCATTGATAAGGACAATACAACTTATATTATCGGTGTTTCTCTGTGAGTCTGCCTTCACATTACTCACAGGTCATTGTGACCAGCTTCTGCGTGGCAAACGTCTGCTCCCCACACGACATATACAGAGCAGTGACAGACTCCATATACTGAGAGACAAAGGAGAGAAGGGTTCAGGGTGGCATCATATCACTGTGGGCAAAAGAAGCATTGTTTTTTTTTCTTCTTTTTTTACATTAGGCATTTACCCTGGCAAGTAAACTGATGCCTTGAAGCTCATGGAGGATTTTCTAAATCAAATAAAATAAAATCAGCATTTGTTGTTTTTATTTTGCAGAAATGTTTTTTCATTAAATTAAAAGCATAAAAAATTAAAGTTTGTTGTTTTGTTTTTTAAACTTGGACCTGATAGTGGGGATCTCTGATCAATAATCGCAGGCAGATGAGAACTCTAAGGACTGACTCAGGAGGTGCATGCTCAATCCATTCACTGTTGAAAGAGTAAATATTATCACAGAAGTTATCCGTATCTATTACAGCAGAAGAAATGTTTAAGTACTTCAAACATATTTCACCTGCACAGTCGGTTCTTGATCAAAGACACAAGGATGTCAGAGAACAGTTCATGCAACGGGTGGCTGCTGAAGCATCTTTGGTCTCTGTATGTTATGCTGGTAAATGACAGGAAAATTATGTACAATTAACTTTAAAGAACTACATATTGCATTTAATCCCTTAAAGAAATATTTCACTGTAAAATTAATATACAAACGCCAACATCAGAAAAGTTTGAAAGCATTTTAGTCACATTTAGGATTAGAATTTAACCTCAATACAGTTATTGTTTTCCCTGAAGTATAGAGAGGACTTAAAGCTGTCCAGAAACATTTCCTCTTTGAAAAGATCTGAATGTGGATATTACTTTTCTTAATTTAGCAAGCCACCCTTACATTTCCTTGCTCATTTAATATGTAAACTTAAGCTAACTGAAGACCTTTGGCTTTAGGTTGTTGAATCTAAAAACAAATTTGAAGGTACTTAATTTATATTGTGTGGTGTGGTGCTTCAAAAAGGAAAGGTTATTACATAGTTCGATAGCAACACTATTTAAACTGAATGCAATGCTACAGGAAGGTTAGTGCAATTATTTAGCTGGAACTTGCCTGGAGAAATCAATATCCAGTCAAGTTCCAAGTCAGGTTTATTACCCAATGAACCAGACTTAACATAAACAAGAAATCACGTAGAAAAAGCAGAAAGAGACAATATACACTGCTCAACATTTGAAAACATACCAGATATCAATGGAAAACATATTATGCTGGATATCTATACAGGTAGGGACTGGGTCCTGTGTTTGGAATGAAAGGATGCAATCGTTTTTAATGGGAATTAAAATTATTAACCTCCAGAGGGCTGAATTCAAAGATACTCTGAAAATTAAAGTGGAAAAAAATAATAGGGCCAATTAGTCTATTTTGACAAAATTTCATTGTAGGACTTAAAATGGTGCTTAGTAGCACCCACATGTCTGTATGCATGAACAAGTACATTGGAGCATGCTTCTAATGAGATGATGAATTGTGTCCTTGAGGATCTCCTCCTACATCTATACCAGGCTGTCACCGAGCTCTTGGACAGTCTGAGGAACAACCTGGTGGTGTTGGATGAACATAATATCCCAAAGATGTTCCTTTGGATTTAGATCAGCCAAGTGTCAATGGTATCAATTCCTTTATCTGCCATTACCCACTGCACCAGTGAAGGGTCTGAAAATGAGTCCAAGGGTTTCATCCTAATACCTAATGGTAGTCAGAGTGATGTTGCCTAGCTTGTAGAGGTCTGTGTGTCCCGTGTCAAAAATTGGCAGTTTGTCTTGTAGTCAGAAGGTTGCCAGTTCGAGCCCCAGCTTGGACAGTCTCTGTCGTTGTGTCATTAGGCAAGACACTTCACGTACCGCCTACTGGTGATGGCCAGAGGGGCTGATGGCGTGATATGACAGCCTCGCTTCTGTCAGTCTGCCCCAGGGCAGCTGTGGCTACAACTGTAGCTTGCCTCCACCAGTATGTGAATGAATAGTGGAATTGTAAAGCGCTTTGAGGGTCTCGAAAAGCGCTATATAAATGCAACCCATTAATATTACATAGATATGCCTCCCTGGACGATCACTGACCCACCACCAAACAGGTCATGCTGAATGATGTTACAGGCAACATAATTTGCTCCACAACCTTTTCCTGTTTGTCAAATGTGCTCAGGGTGAACCTGCTGTGATCTGTAGTACACCAGTCATGCACCTGCCAATTCTGGTATTCTATGGCAAATACTAGTTGGGCTCCACAGTGCTTGGAGTGAACACAGGGTCCACTAAAGGACATTGGGCCGTCAAGCCACCCACATTAAATCTGTTTCTGATTCTTTGGTCAGAGACTTTCACATCAGTTGCATGCTGAAAGTCATTTTGTAGCTCTGGCAGTGTTCATCTTGTTTCTCCTTGCACAAATGAGCAGACAGCAGTCCTGCTGATGGGCTAAGGATAAGTGACCTTCTCTGGCCCTGTCCAGCTCTTCGAAAGTAACTGCCTGTCTCCCTGGAATCTCCATGCACATGAGATTGTACTGGTGGACAAAGCACACCTTCTGGCAATGGCATGTAGCGGGGATCTCTGATCAATAATCCTGAAGGAGTTGGAACACCTGTGCAGCCTCTGTAGGGTCCAGGTATCACCTTATGCTACCAGTAGTGACACTAGCCAAATGCAAACGAGTGAAAAAAACAGCAAGAAAAGATGAGGAGGGAAAAAATGTCAGCGGGATCCACCTGTGAAACCATTCCTATTTTGGGATTGTCTCATTGTTACTCCTCCAGGACACCGGTTGTTAATTTCATCAACAAAGCAGTACCAAAGCAGCTGAAACTGATTAACAACTCCCTCTGCCATTTTAATTGACCAGATCAGATCAGATCAATATCCCAGAAGTTTATCTGACTAAATGCTATACTTTGATCATTTTTTGAGCAGTGCAGATCACTGTCTTACAGAAAAACAGCTCTACCAGTATATCCACAGCTGAGATTAGTAGCACATGTTACTGAATCTTAGACAAAGTCAACCTACGATTCTTTCATTTTCAGAGTCAACATAATAAAGGTCAACTGGGCCTCTAATGTATTAATTTTATGCATCTTACTTGTATTAGTATTCGAAAAGACTTGGACTCATAACTGTGTGCTTTGAGATTTTAGTTAATATTATTTCAGAGATTATGCGGTCCTTAGGAAATGTAACCTGAATTTGTCCAGTTCTGAGGCCTCATTGCTGATGTCACTCTCAAGCCTGTGTCTACTTGTGTTTTTTTGAGGAGGGATGGATCTGCTGGTTCCACTGCTGCATCCTTTACTGTGACTCAACACTGCCACCTGCAAACACAAGGAGTCTCACACCACAATAATACACACAGATAGGTAGCAATGTGAGCTGGTTTTTGGGGTCTGTTATTAAAATGTCTAGACATTCAGCCTTGGTGTGGTGTCATTTGTTGTTGTTGCTGTCCACCTCTTGTCTGGGACTGTTTTTGGCAAGCAGGGACTGGAGCCTCCTTAGATCACGAAATGCCCTATAAAACATGCTTATCAGGTGATTTGTGGTTTTCATATCACGGAGATGAATTCTGAACTGGGTCAAGAACAATTAAATAACTGTAAGGAGAAGATAACCAAGCATACTTGCTGTGTGTTCCTATGGATTTCGGGGTCAGTTTTTCTTCTTGTTTCAATTTTTTAACAGACATTTTCAGCGTTCCCCGCTGCTTTCATTAGGAACCTGCGAAGCATTTTGGCACATATTCACATTTAGTCAGACATAAGAAACTCAGTGGCGACAGTGCTACCTCACACTGGCCAAAAACGACAGGTCCGCTGATAGAAGGCTAACAAAAAAAGTCGCGTTTATAGTCGCTTACCTTTCCCCCAGCAGCAGAAAGCTGATTTGGCCTATAGAAATTTGGCCTCATTAAATATCCTGAGTTAGTTTTATTCGAGCAACAGCAACTATACGAGCAAATAGTATTAGTCTATGTTGCTATGGTTACAACCGACGCGCATCCAGTTCACTCGCCGTATTTTGTGCTACGCTGTCGGAATACTTGGCACGCGTATATATATATATAAATAATTTATATTTTAAAGGAAATTTAAATAACTTAAAATATTTCTCATTACTTCTCAACACAGTCCAGAACAAACGAATAAATTAATACATATTATAAGACCCAGAATTTCCTTATGTTTCCTAGCAATAGGAATTCTGTCATATAAGCTAAACATTAAGTTAAACAGCCTATAATTTAAAAAACGAATAATGGTAATAATTATACAGGTCAATATAAAAATGGAGTATGACAAAAATTTAATGTAAATCTTTCAAACATTACTGTTTGAAAGAGTTACTTTTAAATAAAAAGTGGACTTTGCATGTTTCTCTCCAGGTACTCCTCCAATAATATAAAAACATGCAGTTTAAAATACTGGTGACTCTAAACTGGTCTTAGGCGTGAATGTAAGCATGAATGGTTCTCTGTTTTTCTGTGTAAACCCTGTGACACCCTGGAAACCTGTCCAGAGTGTACCCTGTGACAGCCATAACAAAATGAAATATCTCAAACTCAACAGCAAACCTCGACACACACAGTGGTCAAAGTTGTGACAGTACAGGTTTGAAGTAAAATATTAACATGAGAGAAGAGATGATTAACTGCTAGACAGATGTGTTGCATTGCTAAGAGTTATTGCATAAGGTATGAATGATTTCCTGTATTTGTCCTTGTGGCAACGTTCTCAGATTGCAGGCCTATTTATGGTTCCTCTAGTTTCCAGAAGTACAAATGGAGGTAGAGCTTTTACCCACCAGGCTCCTCTTGTGGAGACACAAATCTGGGAATTTTTCATTGCTGGTCCTACAATTCCACACAGTAAAACCATACTGACTTAATTGTTGCACTGCTAAGACCTTTTAAGATTTCACAATTTACAAGGGTGACATTGTGAGACACTGTCATTACTGTGGTATAAAAATCAAATATGCAATTTTATTTGAATGTGGTTTTCCCCACTTCTGTAAGTATAAATGGGAGCTTTTTATGGACTTTTTGTGTTCCTCCATTATTTCAATACATGATAAAACTGTTAGCTGTTATTTAGGCTGTGGTTCTGTCTGAAAGTCATCTTTGAGCTTCAGTAAAACTCCGTCGAACAACACATCTCAACACTGGAGTGAGGACACCTAAGTCTGTCTACAGCAAGTCTAGTAACTCTGGAGTCACTTTGAATGCCTCAAATGACTTATTTGGGCAGTTGTGAAGCATTATCTAAATGAACTATAATTTCAGTGTTCACTGGTACATGCTAATTACTTAAATAGAATCACCAGTTAAATCTGATAAAGAGCTCTTGAAAAGTTTGCAGACTTTGAACTAAATAAGGCCTTAAAAAACGTAAAATTTGTACTTATATCACCATCTTTGCTGCTGCAGAAGAGAGAATACATTCCAGTTCAAGATTCTTTCAGTGCTGTGTTTCTCTTATAATTTCCACAAGCCCCAAAGACCAGCATTCAAATGCATTTGCACCATATTGGTGTATTATGTCTGTGACAGTGGCAAGTCCTCCTTCACTCACTAGTTCACTCAACAAATAGGAATTATGAGTAAATACAGTTGCTGAATATTTTTGTGGTAAACGTTGTTCATTGTGATCTTACTCAGCAGATGCACAGTCTAGCCTCTGGCTGCAAAAGGGGGGATGGTGGAAGATGCCAGTAGTATAAACAAATTAAGCTGAACCACTGCCTTTTGATTTTAGATGTGTTGTTGCAAAGTTTGCAAGGTAATCTAAAGATGTTTGTTTATCCTTGTTTTCAATCATCCTGTTAACTCTCTGTGCAGCACATCAGCCCCATACTTTGTATTGTGACTATAGGCTACTGTGTCCCTATCAAATTAAAAAAAAAATTGAGTGGTTGATAAATTAAAATAGGCTAGAAATATCAACACATGCACAGTTAAGCACAGCAAGTTACTGCTGATCTCAGAAAGACAAAAAAGTAAAAGTATTTATTTATATGTCTAGCAGTGATGCTAGTTTTTTAAAGGTGAGAATAATATATGGAGACCAACACAAAATGAGTTTCCCCAGTATATGTTTCCTTGACAGAATCAAGAACCTTTCTGCCATAAAACGGGGCCGAAAATATTTAACTGCCGCATAAAAAACACACGAAAATGCAGGAAATGAAGTGCGCAAAAAATTCATGGGGGAGGATCTCCATAGCCACTAATTGCAATGTATCTTTTCCATTTCTCGAGTAAAACCTATGACCACGTGTAACTAAACTGAGAAGGATGGGAAACTGATTTTACGTGCTCGAAAAGAAGATTGTGACTAAAGAAACAAAGAAAGAATTAGTTTTGTTTCGGCTGTGGTTTATTCTCGCGAGATCACACCAGCACTCAAAGAAAACGAATTGTCATCGCGAGACTGCAGTGGTCCTCCCCTTTGTGATTCACGTACACGTTTACGTCTCATTTTTGGCATAGTTTCGTGGAGTGTGGGAGGCGCTGCGTGCCTCTTTGTGCGTAACTCAAGCAAAAGCAGTGAGGGGAATGTCGGCTTGTGAATGATCGGTGTTTGAGACGGCAGGGAGCGTCAACGTTATGGGTGAGAACGCTACAGGCAGCTAATGTCACAAATTTTTCAGAAAACATTGTTTTAAACTGTAACCGTGATGATTTCAGTTAACGGAATTCACTATTTAACATTTTGGCTTTCGCTTGGTTTAGCCTGTGTAGTTGTCTGAGCAACCAACGCCCAGTCGCCCGCCTCCAGTAGGATTGTAGCTAGCTAGTTGTTAGCCTCGGTTCGCGAGCAGGCTGCATAACCTAACGGGAGTGTCATTTCCTGTCTTAAGCTCTTCGACAAAGTCTCCCATTAAACGTTTCTATGTGTTTTATGTGCTAACACCTTAACCACCGGTCACTGTTTTTACAAAGCCTGTCTACAAATGTTAGTACTTTGTCTAATGAGCTAAGTTGGTGTCGTATTTCGGATTTAAACAGCTCACGTTAATGCTAAGTTGCATGCTTTCAACCTCAAGAAGCGTTGAGCTGTTGTGGTTTTCGGTTTAGCATTTTTTCTAAACGTGTGAAAGAATTAAGTAGCACTATGTAGAAAAGAGTGTGTGTCGCAGTCGCAAAGCCATAATTTTTAAAGCTCTTTTTTAGCCAGGAATGGGTGCTGCATTAGTGCGTGATCAATAATTTGATCAAACTCCCATGATTGGAGTATCTGGGTTAGGCAGTCAAAGCCAACTCTGGGGGATGTGGCAAGTTAGGAGGGGGAGGAAGGCAATGCTGCCATCTAATCTGGATTAAAGTGGATCTAGTACCTCAGAGTTCATGTTTTGACTTTTAAGTTCATTAGCTTCAGACCGTGGCCTCTAAGTCAGAATGCTGTACCTGCTCCCCCACCCCCGTGTCGCTGTGTCAAACTGAAACACCAGATTTGGTGTTCTACGGAGCAGAGCTTTCTAAAATCTGCACAAGCAAACTTTAGCTTTCACCTGCCACCACTTCCTTTAGCAGCCCTATCACGAAATACCGGAAAGGAAACACACGGTTGTAGTTTTAAAATGTCGGTTCTCATATTTTCATACTTAAAAAAATTACCTGTTAGGTTTTGCAGACAGGCATTACCAAATTTACAGTATTTCCAAAACTAAGGCAGTATGATACGGCTGAAATTAAATTGCATTTCTGGTAGGCAAATCAGCACATTATGTCTTGGTATCACACAAAAGACACGTGGGCTGCTGTTGGTGGGCAGGAGATGCTTTGGTGTAAGAAGCAGAAATACTCTTATAGCCACAGGCAAAAAGAAAAATCTGCAGCAGTTGGTGAAGCTTGCTTTATGGTGCTACTGACATTACAGGAGCAAAAACGGCCTTTATTGCTTAGATCGTGAATTATTTTGCCTGCAGGCCTCACAACTAAAGAAGCTGATTCTGGAGACAGGATAGTTGGTTTGTCAGGTTGTCTGAGATTTCTAAATTATTTTTTTGTTTGTCTTCCTGTGCACTCCCCTGTGATTCTTTGTCCCTGGAAATGTTGGCTCTTCCTGCACATGCTGGGATTTCATTACATCCATCAATGCCAAACAGCTGTAAGTATAAAAAATATGTTTCATGCCTGAAATGTAACTGGACTGCAGTATTTTTTTCAGCAGTCTTTTGTCGATAAGCTTCTCAGAATACAAACCAGAATGTGTGATGCTTGATATTGTTTTTCCTTTTTACTGTGGAAAACCAAAGACAAGTGACTGAACAAGACAGAACATTGACAAAAAATAAACTATGGTGGTATTAACTTACGCTGGACATTATAAAGAAAATTTTTGTGGTATTTTTCAGGGTGTGTCGTGGTATTATTTTAAATATTTTAGTGTAACTGGATCTTTATATAGATTTAAAATGACATTTTTTGTCAGACGTAGATCCAATTAAAAACATTTTAAAAAGCCTACTCTTAAGTTTTGATTTTAAAGGAAATATTTCGCACAAGGCTCTAGAGTCATTCTGCCTGTTATACTTTTAACATGTATGTAATGGCACCTTTTTGTTGCCGTTAAACAAATTCTGCCTCAAAAGCTACTTTGAATTAAACTCTTTTTTGAACATAGTCTTCCAAACTTTGTTGCCCAAATGATTTTGCCTCCAGGTAGAAACACCAGTTAGCCTTGAATAGCACATTGTCTTTGCGTTGCCTGGTCTTCTGTCACTGTGTGAAATTTCAGCACAGAATCAGCATGACCAGAAAGGAAGCAAAACAGTTCTCCTTCTTTCGTTTAAAACTTTAAACCTTCCCAACAGCTGACACGGCCCCTGTCTCCGGGCAGCTCTGCTCCCCTTTCTTTATCCTCCATCTGTCTGTATTGTTCTTAAACTCAGCAATGGAGCCCCTCCCAAATGCTACCTGGCTTGCTAACATTACCCAGCATGCCATTCATGACAATTTTTATAGCTTTAGAGAGAGTTTTTTGTTTTAGAGTCTGTGTCATGCCCTGTTGACTAGAGTTAATTTTAGAGTATGTATTGTTGTTTTGTATTAAGGTATATGAGTATGGTTCAAGCCATGAGCGATAAGGGTGATGTGTATGTGTACAGCTCCATTCTGGGCTTTATGGTTTAAATTTATAACACATCTTGAATATTGTGGCTTCTGAATACTTTCAGTGTAAACTTAATCAGTTGCATAATAAAGATGTGAGAATATACTTTTTCTTCTTAATCCAACACAGTGGAGAGTCCGTTTCAATTCAGGCAACATAGTTTGTTCATGACTTTTTGTTTTACACTTTAGAAAATTAGATTTCTTTGTGGTTTAATTTTTTTTAACTTTCTTACAGCAACAGAAGAACCTAGAAGGATATGTTGGCTTTGCAAGCCTCCCGAATCAAGTCTATAGGAAGTCGGTGAAGAGGGGCTTTGAGTTCACCCTGATGGTCGTGGGTAAGAACACACGCTGCTCGCCACTCAAGTTTTCCCTTGTTTTGTTTGAATCATTTCATTGTATTCTTTGCGGTTGGCATTTTAACATCCTTCACTGTGTGGTTTATTTTAGAGAGAGAGACGGGTTTGTGTGTGTATACACAGCCATATTTATACACAAGGGACAGACCCCCAGCTTTGTAGTGTTAATTGCTGAGTCAAAGAGGAGGGGCGCAGATTGCATTCCTGTTCGAATTCATCTCGATGTCAGATCTTTGACACTGTCTCTCAGCAAAGAAGCATTTGGGTTGGAGTTATCTAAAAGTGCACTCAGCGAATCAGAAATGCAGACATTCTTTTACAGCGCTCGGATGTGGTGGTTGACGCTGTGCCAAGATCCTCCTTGGCTGATGAGGCCGTATTTGGAGGGACAGTGTATCCTAGGGTCAAAGCCATTTCCTGTGGTGGGACCAAGAGAATTCATACCCAGCATGCATCTAAGTAAAGCCAGTAAAGAAAACTCTGCGTTGTTAATGCTACGAGAGTGACGTCTCTCGTTGCATTAACAATGCACAGTTTTCTTTAATTATTGCTGCTAATAAATGTTCAAACCTGTTAGTGAGCTGTCTCTTAAATGTTGTTATTAGATAGTTGAAGTAGAAGATCACTTTTGCTCCCCCATCACTTCTATTGCTGTTGGATAGTGACCAAGTGGGCCTCTGGGGGCTGTGAATGCTTCGCTCTGTTTGTAACAAATATCTTCATTTTGGGGATAATTGCTGAAAAGATTAAACAAATGGCTTTGCAACAAGGAAAGAAGAGGAGGTCCTCTGGGCTTTCTGTTGCTTAAATGGTGGCTATTGTTTTTATGGTATCACCCGCTTTCACGGACACACTCACACTCAGCTTTTCTTGGCTCCAACTAGCTGCGAGCCCACATGTCCCTGCAGTGCTGTTCACATACAACGCAATGCGTCACCAGCGCGGTGTGATAGGAGTCAAGGATAAAAGATAAAGGGAAGCACAAGGAGAAATTGAGATGGCATCACCACCGGTGGCTGGCTGGCTGGCAGATCTCTGCATGCCTCATAAAATCACATGACCCAACAACCTGTTCAGCAGCTCATTTCACAGGCTTGTCAGGCATTCAGATCGCAGTTTCTCGCTCATTGTTGCGTACGGTGATAAAATGTACAACAAACCGATGACACAGTACGAGCTCCACACATTACCCTTTGCTTGTAGCTCTGGCATAAATGGTGGCTCGTTAAATATTGACTTATGGCCATCAGCAAAGTCGGGCAGTGCCAGTGGTCGTTTCCACTAATGATCCTTTTCTCTGGGAGCTTGGACACTGGATGCACAATGGAAAACCAAGCATGAGAAGTCTCCCGGACTCCACAGCCAGCCAGCTGCACATAACAAGAGCCATTGTTCATGTTGTTTTCTTAGCCTTTTAACTGGTAACCCAAATGGATCAATGTCTTGGGCAAATGTTACTTGCATCCCCAGTTAGACACATGGTCTTTTCTTGTGTGGAAGATGCCAGCAGTAGACTTTGTATAGCTGTGTTACAAGTGATTTTAAAGCTCTTATTCTGAGTGATACTGTGTCTCACAATCTCACTGTGTTTTGTTTTGGGGTTTTTTTTTGTTTTGTTTTTTACAGGTGAGTCTGGACTGGGCAAGTCCACATTGATCAACTCTCTGTTCCTAACAGACCTGTATTCAGCAGAGTATCCTGGACCATCACACAGAATCAAAAAGACTGTGCAGGTACACACTGACAAAAATATCTCTTTTAAAATCAGTTAAACCTGCAACAGCATGTGCTGGGCTGAAATAATATCACTTTATCTTTAAGCAGTACAGGTGTTGTGGTATAAAAGTTTTTCTTTATCTGTCCTTGTGGCAGCAGACCTGAATCAGATGTTAAAGAAAATGTTCCACTCCAGATAATTTGAGTTTTTATTGTTTAAATATTGCAGTTATCATTGGGACCGCTTTATCCAGAGAGGTACTGATAATAAACACGAGATTAAATTTAGATATTTTCATTCATTGTCCTATATGTGATAGACGTGGTAAAGCTGAAGGATCACTGTCAGACTCTGCTATTATTTAGTACCAGGCAGCTTTTTGGGGGTGATGCATGTAACGTTTTTTTTCTAAACAAAATGGGATATTAAAATACTACACTAAAAAGTCTTAAAAGCCTGAATGTATGCCATGCAGATTGAGCAATTAAGAAAAAAAAAAAAAGATTTTTACTATGGTGTTTGTCATCATGAAATGTATCTGAATATTGGAAGCTGGGGAGAGTCATGGGGTGTTGAAAAGGTTTTGTTATTTTTAAATTTTTCTCCCAGTTTGTGAAATTATTCTCACAATTGTTTGAACAAGTCAGACTTTCCGTCAGCTGACCACATGACTTCATGTTAATCTTCCTTGATTACAAAACACCGTCCTAGATCCTAAAAGCCTAAAGTGCTGTGTGACTCTTGCTTCAAAGCCTTTCTGGTTTTTCAGAATAGTTATCAATAGCACAATATGTGAAGGCATGTTGCTACATGCTGCCCATTGCCAAATATTTTCTGTATGAGTTTTGAAATCTTAGATACACTTACCTTAACGTGACGATCATTTTACACCACTCCTTCCATACTGTGTTTTCATTACCTACTAAACAGGTTTGGTTTCAAAGGCGCAGTTTATGGGAGAAGTAAAACTTAGCATTCCTGTCATTCTTTCTTCGTTGACAGGTGGAGCAGTCGAAAGTTTTAATAAAGGAAGGCGGTGTCCAGCTGCTGCTTACAATAGTTGACACCCCAGGGTTTGGAGATGCTGTCGATAATAGTAATTGGTAAGGGTCACCACCACCTTCATTTGTAATCCTTAAAATATCAAAGCTACTCTCTGACATTCCTGATTCAGAAGAAGGGTGAAGCAGTTCCGCAGAATTCAAAAGTGGATTAAAGTGCTTTGTATGTTTGTCTTTTTGGCTCATTATTGTGAAAAATCCCATTATCTGCCAGAATCACATTAATAAATGTCACCTATTTAAACCACTTGATCAACTTTTTATTCTTAATATCTATTTCTCACTATGGGGAGGTGAAATATACACCTCAAAAACTTCTTCACACTTCTTTGACTTATATATAATGTAGAACATCAGATAATTGTAGTGACACATTTATCATGACAGACCAAAGACTCCAGAGTTGTTTTATAGACACACTTGTTAAATATGATCCTTTAACTTCATTACATTTTGCCACATACAACTTGGACAGGACATGATAAAAGCTGGTCTGATGACCCTGTCATTTTGAAAATAACAAATGAGATAGAAGGGGGAAAGAAAACAGTTCTTGGCAATTTCAGACTCCTAAAGTCCACTTATACCTGATTATACCTGTGTGATTATTTATAAAGAGCAATCTAATTGACCTATCTTAAAAAGTGATACATTCCTGCTGAAACAGCTTTTATCCAAGGAATAATCATAAAATGGTTTATGTGCACCTTTGTCACTCGAGTCCACTAGTGAAATGTTTCCCTGTTAAGAAACAAAGACCCAGCAATAACTTAACTGAAGCTGTAATTTGTATTACACAGCTGGCAGCCAGTCATCGACCACATTGACAGCAAATTCGAGGATTACCTCAACTCAGAATCTCGAGTGAATAGAAGGCAGATGCCCGACAGCCGAATCCACTGCTGCCTTTACTTCATTGCCCCTTCAGGACATGGGTGAGTCTAGGACACAGATTCCGTTAAAGACAACTGTTATCAAGAACCTCTTTTAACACTATACAATGCTACTACAAGCATATCCAGAGAGAATTAACCTCTTAAACTGCCACATGATTGTTGGGTTTGAAGTTAGCGGATGAAAAGCATTGGACTGGAAAAGGGAAAAGGTAGTAAGGGGAAGGGTGAACAGTGAGAGGAAATAGTGTAAGGAGGGAAATGAAGGGTCAGTAGTGCCTCAAAGGTCAGTGAAGCAGGGTTGTGAGTGGAAGAAAAGGTTGCTGGTTGAGATCATTGTGCAGCCTGGAAAATTCAGAGAACGGTCGGTAGTGTAGCATTTCCTCCCTGAGCATTTTCACTTAATATGGCTTTCACGGAGGTGCTAGATGTGCGTACTGCTTCTGAAACTAACAGCATTGAGCGGTAGTCATGTTGGACTGCTTAAATTTCTGCAGTAAATTCATATCTTGACATTATTTTTCTCCTACAACTAGACTCCCCCACCCCCACCCCCAGCTGTTGTTGTGAGTGATAATGTGAGACTGAGTCAGCCTGACTTGCAAAATAAGGGTTAAAAGTGGGCCTGTTAAAAGGAGAAATAAGTGTGTGGGGGTTCTAAGCAATACTGAGACGCTGGCTCAATGCCCGGCAGATGATACTGATGACAAAAAGATGACTGTGGAATTTTAATTATAATGTTTATCATTCATAAGCTACCATGTCTTCTATAACAGGCTGGTGTGCTCATATGGCCTTTTTTCTATGTGTGTCTACGTGTCATGGATGATGCATGTTGGTTAAAGATGAGAAAGTGTGAGAGTAGTGAACGTGAGAAACTCTAGTGGTTATTTCCTGCCCTCGGGGGGGAACAAGATAAAAACCTCTTAAAAATGTATTTAAATGCACGAGTTGGTTTTATTCCTTTTAAAGTGAATGGTTGCTCTCTGTCACATCTGTTGACCTTATTGTGTCTGCTGTGTGGCTTTGCAGATTTCATTAATATGCAAATATCGCTGCTTACTCACATGCCTTTCAATCTGCTGATCATGACCTACTGTAAGCCGTGAACCAGGCTCTGTCCTCCTTTGTGTCCTCATCTGCTTTCTGTGAGACATTGTGTTTGTACAAGCCCGCGATCTGTACTCACACAAGCTTTACTTTTATCCTTGAGGATGGGCAGCGTATGCTCTGGCATAAACACAACTGCACACTCACAGAGCACCCCTTCATAACAGAGCTGACTGCTCTCACACAGCCGCACAATGACCTCCAACATTGTGATATGCTCTGGCATTCACAACCCCCGCAGCTAAACCCTGGCTGATGTGACGTCAAGGTTATCTGCAGGTCTAGAAAAGTCTCATAAATCACTGAATTCAGTTCAAGACTTCAAAGTATTGCAAGATTAGCATCCAGGAAGACTTTATTTAAAATACAAGGGAAACTTGAGTGGTTGTGGATTTTGCTGTAGGATGCTATTGATTTTTTTTTTTTTTTTTTTTTTTTTTTTTTTTTTTTGCAGCTATTAGATTTTTAGCAAGCAGTGTTACAGAGTGGGTACAAAGTAACTAAATATAGGAAGAAAACAAGCACAGCAGATGTCAGATGACATAAAAGTGACTCACTGTAATAGTGTATAAAGTGATGTGGACAGTGCAGGGTTTAAGTTAACAGCAGAGTCTCTTCTGTGGTGTGTACTGTAGGTGCGAACAGTTTCCTGCCATTGTGGTAGTAAAGCAGAATCGCTCTCTTTAACAAAGTGCAAAGTGTAATTTGTACCAAGGGTGGTCGGTCAATGATGAATAGCAGTTAATATAATGGTAACATTTCCATCCTTCAATTTTTACCACAATTTTTTTTGGATCCAAATTGCACTAATGCATGAATTATGTATAATATTAAATCTAGGTCATATTATCAATATTAATTTACATGATACCTTTACATAATTGTGTCAGTATATTTAAATCCTTTCCTGCATCATTGGTGACGTGTGTGGCGTAGCAGTTAGTGCTGGGGCCTTTCTGTGTGGAGCTTGCCTGTTTTTTCCCTGTGGCGCGTGTGCGGGCAGAGTGGTTTCCTCCATAAATCCAAAGACATACATTTTAGGTTAACTGGCGATTCTAAATTGTCCCTGGATGTGAGCTGGATAGAGTGACAGAATAATGTGCTTTTCAATATGTAGTTAAAAATGCGTCTTGTAGTCTGAAGAACCTTGAGTGGTCAGTAAGACTAGAAAAGCACTTTATAAATGCGAGTACATTACATTATTAACATAAAACTGAATTTTTTTTCCATCCATCTATTTTTCTGTTGGTTAGTTTTAGGGAAACGCTGACTGGCTACATATTTGTATTGGCTGACATTTGCATAAGTTGACATGTTTTCTTTTATCTGATTGGCTGTTTGTTTTGTCAGACTGATTTTGTGCAAGCTAAATGCTTATTTTTTTTAAGATAAGGTCTCCCTGGAAATGATTCAGAATAAATTACCCAAAAAATTGCAAAAACTTAAAAGGATATTAGCATTAGGATTTATACATCTGTAAAGTCCCAGAATCGCACAAAGAACGCATCCTGAATTATAGTCATGCCTTAATTTTTCTTCAGAGACATGAATGACAAATATTGGGTTAAAAAATACTTTTATCAGCACAGCACAAGATCAGTTATTCTGGTCTTCTTTGAGCTCTTGATTATTTAACACGATTTAACCCTGATGTTTAGCAGAATTATTTAGCTTTTGAAATGTATTCATTAAAATGAACTTATTTCAATACCAGTTTTGCTAATGCTGTACCACTTATGATTTCCTTTCTCCCTCCCTTTCTTTGATAAAATATGTAACAATATTTGTACAAGACAGTGTGGGAAATATGTCTGTCTGGGTTCCACATTATTTTCTTCTCAGTAAAGAGATAAATCTGGGACACGTTTAGCTTAGCCAGACTGGTGTTAAATCACAGAGGGCGTTGATGGACTGAAATTCCTGTGGTTATTTTGTGTGGAGTCAAAGTTGGGAAAACTCCACACCTTCGGACCCTGTTTTCAGGAATTTAATGCGTGAATTCTGTGATCTTTGTGTGTGTGTGAAGTCGCTAAATTATCACTCAGCATGTGCCAATAAACTGTCTGCATTGTTTAATGTATTATCAAAGTCAGAGATTACCTGTGTGTTTTCACCCATACGAACTTCCTTTATGAAATGGACTCAATTAGGTAGCTTTTCATTGCTGCATTGCATCATTGCAGATTGTCTCAAAGAGTTTAAGAGCAGCACTGTGTTGTATACAAGCCTGCATAACCACATGATATCAGTCTTATCTTAAAGCATCATATTCTATTTCAAGGCACATTTAGACTTTAACCTCAAAGAATCAATAGAAGACATGATTGTGTTTGATAATAAAATACAAAGTGAAATCCAAAGGTACTGTGGTATTTCTCCAGCTCATAAACAACCAAAAATAGCAATGCCTCCCCATGACTGAGAGGTCATATTCCCAGATATTACAAACATAAGGTGTAAAGGAGTTCTATATTTAGTTTAGCTCAACTTATCTAGTCTACAAAAGAGCCGATCAAGAAGCCGTAGTCAAAAACCAGTCTGCCCTCAACTATCCTAGTAGCTTCTATATATAGCGAGGAGTACACACAACAGTAGTTTGGCAGTTTATTTTATGCTTTAATGTGCTGCACTGAGTCAATGTGTCTGTAAACGTCTGGCATTATTTCAATGAAATGTAAAGCTGTATTTTGATCTCTGCAGACTGAAGCCCCTCGACATCGAGTTTATGAAACGGTTGCATGAGAAAGTGAATGTGATCCCCCTCATCGCTAAAGCAGACACTCTCACCCCTGAGGAATGCCAGCAGTTTAAGAAGCAGGTCAGTGGTTTCCACAGCTGCAAAGTCCTGCAGAACAACTATGTCAGAGGCTCCTTTATTTATTTATTTTAAATTCCCTTGTGGTCATTGGCATGACTGATGCCGAATGATAATAGAGTAGAAAACACCATGTTTGGTGTTGCATTTGTCAGTGAATACAAAAACAAGGTGGTATTGCAGAGAGCTAAATTTAGCACTGCGTTTCTATGTAGTGTCCAAATGTAGCTGGTGTCAAAGACAACTTACCGTAACACTCACCTGCTTGGAATCCCTCCCCCCCCCCACAAAATGTTACAGTTACCAATATAAACCGTCCTCTGAACAGACACATTACAAATGACACCCTGACCTCTTGTTTAACCATTTTCTTGTCTGTCAGAATGACTTAACGGCCTTCTTTCCTCCTGATAGATCATGAGGGAAATCCAGGAACATAAAATAAAGATTTATGAGTTTCCTGAGACGGATGACGAGGAGGAGAACAGATTGGTCAAAAAAATAAAAGTAAGTGTCTTCTAGTGTGTTGTAACCACAGGTTCATATACTTGAAATACTTAAACAAAAAAAAAATCATTGAGGGTAAATGCTTTGTTTTTTGCTAGGACAAGTTGCCACTAGCTGTGGTAGGCAGCAACACCATCATCGAAGTGAACAGCAAGAGAGTTAGAGGGAGACAGTACCCCTGGGGGGTTGCAGAAGGTAAGAGACAGAATGTGTAATAAATGCATCTAAGCAAATGAAAAGAGTCTTATGATGGGACAGAGTTCCTAGAAACATGTGCATGCATGTTTCTCTGCATGGTTTATTGGATTAGACTGCAACTGTTACTTGAGTCTAAGCTACAAACAAGATTATGTAAAAAAAATTTATCCTGATAACTGACTGATGTCTTACTTTTCATTACAGTTGAAAACAGTGACCACTGCGACTTCACCATCCTCAGGGATATGCTCATCAGGTACTGAATAAAAAAGACCTCATGATATAACCCTTGTTTCCTACCCATAGACCTTATTACATCACTCATTAGTGCATTGCTTTGGTGTTTTTAAATTTTCATAATCTAAAAAAAAAACAAATATTCTTTTTCAAAGAACACAATCAGTGACTGGACAACCAGCCCGGTCTTATTTTGAAAGTTCCGTTCTGGCCTGTCCCATCTCATGTTTCCCTTGCCAGGCACACTGGTGTAATATCAGTTTCACTTAGTTGCTTTCGCAGAGAGAATCTTGTCTCACACGGGTATGGGGTTAACCCGGGGTTCAGATAGTTAATGTATCATTTTTCCACCATTACCTGTTTTTGTAATTTTGTTTTGAATTTTTGATTGACTAGATGGTTTTCGTGTTTACCTCAGTTTTTAAAGATCTATTTTTAATTGTTTGTAGTGGGGTTTTTTTGTTGTTGTTTTTTTTAAGTAGTGGTTTAAAATGTTAAAAGTTCCCAGTCTCGTTAAACACCTGCACAAAAGTCTCTCCAGGGTATTTCACCACAGTGACTAAGACTGTAACTAAAGACATTTCCTGAGGCCCTATATCATTTAAGTTGGTTTTTGTGTTCCTCAAAAACCTTTTTTTTTTTTTTTTTTTTTTTTTTTTTTCCATTTAACATTTAAGGTTTAGTTGGATATAAAAAAATTGGATCCAGCCTACCAGTTTAGACTGCAGCTAATGTATGTACATACAATGTATGTCCCCTTTCTGCTCTGGTGATCTTCTGCATCACCAGCTGCAGTTTAAGCCAGTTCATCCTCAACTGATAATGTTGCACGTTTTTCAAAGTAACTACGATTATCATTAAGAACATTTAAAAAAAATAGTATAACTCGAAGCGCAGTTAAAGTATATATATTCTTCTTTTTCCACCCCAGAACTCACATGCAGGACCTGAAAGACGTGACAAACAATGTCCATTATGAAAACTATCGCAGCAGGAAGCTGGCCGCTGTCACCTACAATGGAGTGGACAACAACAAGGCTAAAGGACAGCTGTCCACCAAGTAAGTCCTAGACAAAAGGCACTAGACACATCAATTGTAGCTAAAGGGGTTGAGGTTACCTCTGCTGTTTAACTGCCCGAGTAACAGCTGCGTTTTTCAACCTAAATTTTAAAGCCTTCTGGATTTAGTATCACATATAATGAAGCTAATGCGTAGCACTGAAGGAAGGGTATACCAGAAAGCATTGTATGTTTAGAGCACACACAGTGTAGATAGTGTATTTTAATTAAGTTAATAGAATCAAGTTGATTTCTGCTGATTCTGATGTTGCAGAATGTGTTGCAGTTTTGTGTTGAACCCATTTCATGCATACTTTTTGATATTTCATGTGTTTTGGACTTTACCATAAGCTTAATTTTTCAAATTTGCATGTGTTAACTTAAGTGGAATAGATTTCTGAAAGCAGTGGGATGAACATTTGCCACATAGGAGACTGCAGATGGCTGTGTTATCACATTATGTAATCATATCCTTATTTTATTTAAGTATATTGGTTCCAGGCAACAGGGAAAGACAAAGCTGGAGGATGACTTCTTTCACTGAACCTTGTGATCGCAATTTGTGAAAAATACTGATGTGTTGTTGTTTTTTTTAATTGTAGTTTATCACTCTACTAATTTTCCACTGATTTCAAGCTTGGATTCAAAACACAATGATTAATTGTCATTAATACATTCATAAGCAAATGGCTAACACACACTGCTAAAACTCTAGCTCCATGTTGCTGATGCTAACACACAGCTAAACATTTGACCGACGGCTGAGTGTGTCTGACACGCAGCTCACAAAGCTGACACTTATTTTTTCCACACTTTTTTTTTCCATTTTGCAGTGAAAAATAGCTTCAGTCACAAACTAATAAGTGTTGTTTTATTTTAGTGCATGATCTCATCATTGCATGCTTTGTGTGTGTGTGTGTGTGTGTGTGTGTCTGTGTGTTTGGTTGTGTTTTTGTTTTGTTTTTTGTTTTTTAGACTTGACACAGTTGATGGAATGTAAGTCAATTTTTTTTTCAGTATTTTTGAGACCTATAACATCTTCATCTTCACATCCTTCCTCTCCTCTCCTCTCCGGCTGTATTTGGGTGGTTTCTATCCCCCTTGTTGACTTTGGTCTGCCCCCGCCTACTTTTTCCTCAGTAAAGGTTTTGAGGAGGAAAACTGTGAACGGTCTCACCTCCTGGTCAACATAGTTTACCAGCCAGGACTGTGATGCTTTCAATTTTTCCAATCGACAATTTTTCCACTTCTATATAGTCACTGCTGCCTCCACCTGCTGCTGCTGCTTGGATTAGCAGCAGAGACCTGCGCATGAGATGTTTTAAGCGGTTACCAGTACTGGGCAATATATCACTTTAGCTGACATTAGCAACTTAAGCAATTATTTTCACTTATTTAATACTTTTAGAAGACAGAAATAAAGGTTTACACTGCACAATTGTTGTAAATATTAGCAATTTAACTACAAATTTTAATTTTAGTAAAAAAATGAAGGTTAGTACGATAACACCAGCAAACTGTTGTTTATTCTCCCGATAAAAATTGCACATATTCACCTTAGTTTTATCATCCGTACTCCACCTTAAGTGACCCTACAGTTTGAAAACATCTGGTGTACTAGATAAACGGGCATTACACTTCCTCTGTAACACATAAAACTGGCTACACCAGATATGAAAGTAGTCTGACTGGTGCATGTGTGCCACTCTGCAAACATAAATCTGGAACACTTCTTGTTCTGTCGCAGAAATGTTTTATTGTGTGCCTATTTATTTAAATATATTAGCAGAATAGTATGCAGACAGTAACAGACATCTGCATTTATTCTCACAGTACCAGCCGGCAGATGCTTTGTAACTGTAGACAGTCTACCTCAGCCCACAGATGTTCGTGTTGGGTGTTTAGCTTTTAGTCCACATAAGCTGGTGGAGTGTAACAGTTTCACTTCCTTGTCGGAAAGGACAGTCTGACAGCAGGTGAAGCTTTGAAAATGTTCTAATTATAGCGTGCTCTTGAAATGAGGCAGACAGGTATGCGAAACAAAAATATCTCTGGCAGCCTGTTGCCTTTCTTTACGAGTAGTCTACTTTGAAAATCTGAGACTGAAGAAGTCACTTGGATGAGTGACGAAACGTTTCTCCCACAAAACGCTACGTCCAGATGAACAGAATCAACTTTTTGGCGATACTTTGAAAATCAATCTATCACCTGACCAGAATTATAAAACCTGACTCACTCAATCAGCCTAGCATTTTAAAGTTTGTCAAAACCGGACTTATGTCTAAGTTATGTTGATTTGTGTTAGGCGGCATGCATGATGACTAAATATAGAAAGTATCAGGCTTAAAGAGTTGAGAAAACCATTTCTATTAAGATTTAAAGTTTTAAAGACTTTTAACTCTCCAAACTAATCTGCTAATCTGCTTCAGCAGGACTGGGGGAAAAAAAACATATTTACATGAATATGTTCATTAAAGCCCCTTTTCCATTAGTACCTACTCTGATCGGCTCGGCTCGGCTCTGATCGACTGGTTTTCTTGAGTAGCACCTAATGTGTGTGGTTGTCATCATAGAAACAAGGCCCTGCATCCTGTTACATAATTAGTACCGGTATGTGACACAAATGCTACAACGAAGGTGGACGTTGATGCAACAATATACCTGCTGCCCCTTTTTTAAATAAGTAAATTCAAATTAAGAAAAATGTGAAACTAACTTGTGCCAGCTGAGAGCTGATGATTTCAAATCAAACACCAAAGCTTCTCCTGCTGCCGTGTGAAACTACTTTTTAAATGAAGAATATTAAAAACGTGAAGAAGCAAGAACCTAGCATCCACTAGCACACGTTTTGTGTGTGTGTGGAGGGGGGGGGGGTGGTGTTTGTTTTCCCCCTTCAGATTTGTTTAGCCTCCCTGGGAAAAACAACACTTAAACATAGAAAATGTTTACAAAAATGACAAAAAAAAAAAAATCGGGTAAGCTCAGGTAACCGCTCCACATTCTTCATGACAGGTCTCTGTTCACTTACACTGCAACAAACCAGCCTGGTGAGCTTTACTAATGTTAATCCACCTCCACTCGCTGTCAGTGGTCACAGGTTCCTTGCATTAACTTTTGGATCCCTCCTCTGGTTCCCAAAATTGGTTTGTGGTTGCTTTCATGTTCTTGTCGCAGCCTGGGATCCTCCATTCCTAAATCTTCACCTGTGCCTCTATTTTTCTCCCTCCTGTTGTTTTTGTTTGGAAAAAAGGGAATAATACTGTAACGAGATTTCCTTGTAGTTATGAAAATGTGCTGTATAGATTTATTGTTTCTGTGAGCTCAGCAGACGACAAATTTAGTTCTAATAAAATTACTTTTAAGGTTTGATCCAAACTGATGCATCTCATGGTTACATTTCAAGCATTGTCCTGCTTCTCTCTCTGTGATGTTCCAGCCTGCATGCAGTAGTATCTGGAGGAAAGGAAATGCTGAAATGAGACTTTAATTTGCAGACAAAACTGACTAAAAAAGCTCACATAATTAAGTCATTCTACTGATTAGAAACATTAGTAATACTGAATATACTGATAAGTAGGATGATGCTAGTCACATTCTGTAGTTCACGTCTAAATTTCTGTTTGTGCATGTTTTCGCGTGCTTCCTGTACAGGAGTCCTCTGGCCCAGATGGAGGAAGAGAGACGAGAGCATGTGGCTAAGATGAAGAAGATGGAGATGGAGATGGAGCAGGTTTTCGAGATGAAAGTCAAGGAAAAAGTGCAGAAGCTCAAAGACTCTGAAGCAGAGGTAAAACACACAGGCTAATGAATTCTGCAATTCATGCAGCAGTGAAGTTGCCTGTCTGGGCTCCTTCCTTCCTCTTATGCTGACGTGTTTCAGCGGTTAGACGTGTGAGGGGAACTCATGTGCACATGAACGTTGCTCTTTTGCACGCAGGTTTTATTCCTACGTCTCCCAAAACAATGTTTAGAAAGCAGATGTTTGAATGTTTGAAGAGATAATAGCCTTCACATCCAGTTTAATACAAACTGCTACTGACAGGAGACTGGCTCCAGATAGTTATAAAACTGTTATTAGACCAAATGTTATTAAAATATACCAATTCTGTCTTTGAGTCATCCTCAAAACTTAGTGAGCTCATAATGTTAATAAAGTAGATAATATTCTACCAGTGTAGACAAATGTTTATTTTCCTTCATTTCATATCTCTGACAGTACGTATTGAGACTTGGATTCAGTTCTTAAGTCTCCTCTCTCTTCTGCATTTCTCTAAAGTCTTTATTAGCTCAAAGTCCTCCATGAACAGCTCAGTTTCACCAGCACCAAAATGTAAATGCAACGCCCTCTATAGCACGGGCTATAAGTCATGTTTTAAAAGATGTGTCCCGTTTGCGGTTTATATGTGAAATGCAAACACCGACTGGTGTTGATGTAGCACTTGTTGTCTCATTAATACAACACCAGTGGTTATTTGAGAATTTGCTCAGTTGAGAGGATGTCAGTCAATCCTTCATCCAGCCTCTGTCTCACTGAAGTCCTCAGTGATCAGTTCCTGTGATACCTTACAGACCTCAACATTTGTCCCATCAGAGCACTTCGCTCTTAAAATGCAGACTTACTTGTGGTTCCTAAAGTTTCTAAAAGGTTTACTAAAAGCCAGCACCTTCAGGTATCAGGTGGAACCAGCTCCTAGTTTGGAACTTCCTGTGATACACTGAGAACCTCCTCTTCCTTCTCTTTACTACTGTGGCTTTGTGTCTCGTCCTTTTTACTCTTCTCTTTCACCCTTCCACCCCAAATAGCTTTGGGAGATCTTCCACCACTGTTGTTAAGTGCTGCTCTTTACCTTTAAAATTTAAATCACCATGTGGTGATTGGTGTTGGGAATTGGTGCTTTATAAATATATAAATATAAAAACTTTAATTAAATAGCAGAGTGTAGTCTGAGGCTACATCCCTAGTTGATATCTTAAAAGTATTTAAATTACATCACTTTTTTGTGTTAGATTAAATATTCTACATAATTAATCTGTCACTGTAATTTAAATAGAAGTTGGAGTCAAAGTTATAAATAAACCTTCAGACTAATAAAATTTTAATTGAGCTTCTGATGATTTTCAGGATCATTCGCTGTCCAATTTCCCTCGAGGTTAAAGTTTCAGCTCATTTCTTTCTCTCTTTAATCAGCTGTGTTTTTCTCTCCTGTGAGTGTTAAGCTGCCACTAAACTGAAATTTAGCCATAAGCTCGAAAACATTAAGAATTAAAATATAAAAACGTGGTCTCACTTTGACACTATGATTGTCTCTTTATAGGATTATTCATTCTCCTTCTGTGTAACTGAGCCTGTATCAGGAACACAGATAAAGTGGCAGTTCACATTTCTGTGTGTGCAGCACTCGGCTTATTTCCTGCATGTGTGCCACTGCCTTCAGTCCAAAGTGCTTACAGCGTCCTCTGTTCTGTTATTAGCTTCAACGGCGTCATGAACAAATGAAAAAAAACCTGGATGCTCAGCACAAGGAGTTGGAAGACAAGAGACGCGTGTTCGAGGAAGAAAGGGCAAACTGGGAGACCCACCAGCGCCTGCAACAGCAGCAGATGGAGGCCACCAGGTACAGCACACACACCGGGGCTCAGATCGTGTATATATGCATCATCATAGTCACACCCTGTGGTTCAGCTTTATGCAAAGTTTGTGCATGCATCACACATTGCAGGGTTGGGGAATAAATAGATTAGTGGGTTATGTCTTTTCATTTTCTTAGATTCTGCATTACACTGCATGCTGTTTATTTTTCAGACTCCCAGCCCTCTAAATACTTGATTGGATTCAGCCTTTATGCTGTGTGTGTTTATCAGGAAGTGTGTCAGCTTCAGGGCCAAACAACAAAACGGAAGCAAACCATCTAACAGGAGCATAAAAAAGCTGCAGCAGTGTTTTTTTGCTTCAGTGAAATGTGGTGTAGTGAGTGAGATTGTTGTATGAATGTAAATTTTTTTTTGTGCCATTTAGGGTATTTAGCAGGGTTGCACTCTATGGTATTTTTGGCTGAGGGTAGATGCAGTTCACTGTGTTGTAAACACAGTGGACTTGGAGGCAGCTTCCTATGTCTTAACTTCCTTTCTAATGAAGTTTAACTACTTTACCTAATGTGCACAGTATAAAGGTTTTCTCGCTCTGTAATAAATTCATGTGCACATGTGGCTGTCTGCTGCTGTGTTTGTGCTGTTAGTCCTTTTACTTTGCAACAGCAAAAAAGAAAAAAACATAAGATATAATGTTGAAAGAACTTCTGTGTAGATGAATGAAACTCGTCAATGTTTATTTGATCCTAGTTGTTTTCGTTCTTCTTCCTCGTCACGGTGAGCTCGACTGTGGTTGTTTCAGTCCCTGGACATGGACTGCATGTGAATGGATCACTGTAGTCTCCACAGTGGCCAAATTTCCATTATAATCCTCTAAACAGAAGACTATGGACCCATGCAGGACCACACCCTTAAAATGACACATCAGTAAAAAGGCAATAAGTACAAAAACGATTGTTGACAATGTTTCACAACATTGAAAAAAATAGCATAACACTTAGGATTTTTGAGAAGGTACCAACAGTATCATGTATGGTCAATAATTTTGGTAAGTGGTAGCTTAAAAAAAAAAAAGCAGCCTAAGACTAGGGCTGGGCGATATGGCCTAAAATTCATATCGCAATATAATTTGAAGCATGTGCAGTAACGATATATATCACGATATATTCTTTTCTTCTGTATAACGTATTTTCCACACTATAAGGCACACTTAAAATCCTTTAATTTTCTCAAAAATCGAGAGTGTGCCTTATGTATGAATTCTGGTTGTGCCTACTGACCTCGAATCAATTTTGGCGTGCAAAAATCTGTATAAATTTTTTTTAGTACAACTTTGGTAAGCTGCACTGCTTGATGGATTGTCAGAGCATTACGGCTGCCGTAGTGAGGAGCTTCGTGGAGTAATCTGGGTCCATTCAGTGTTGCCACCTTAGCGACTTTGTCGCTATATTTAGCGAGTTTTCAGACACCTTAGCGACTTTTTTTCTAAAAAAAAAAAAAAAACAAAGTCGCTAAAAAAAAAGACAAGCGTATAGCTTTTACTCTCAACAAGCAGCGGGTGCTGTAACGCAGTCAGTTCTTCTTTTACTCTTTTACTCTTATGCTGTTTTGTGGATCACAAGGTTTAAAACTACTTATAAACACACACACACAAAGTAACTCCACCAGAGTGCCTATTTTGGGTCACTTTTGCCGGTCCAAGCCCAGGTAAAGGAGCAGGGTTGGAATTGTGACATTAAAAAAAACAATAATTGCTAAAAGAAATTTAATTTGTAGTTCTAAATAAACTCTAAATGCATTTAGGACGTTTTTTTACTCGATGTCTCTTCCACGATGTTATTTCTCTCTCAACAACATAGGTTACAATTAAGCAAATTAGGCGATGACGTCATTTAGCGACTTCTAGCGACTTTTAGGACAACCAATCCGGTTGTTCAGTGATGACGCGACGAATCCTACTTCTGGGTCTAAAGTAGTCTGCGTTTAATATGGCTTTTGTGTTGTTAACATGTTTAATGTCATGTATTTTCTTCTATTTGATCTCAAAAAGCTCCTAAAACAGTCAGTGATCCCTGTTGACCTCCCTCGGCTTTTATTACCGCTAATCATTTATTGAAGCTCAGTTTTTAAAACCTTAGGAAGTAACTACAGCACAGCCCATCCAGCAGTATATGAATGACTAACCTCGTATTGTGGATGGATTATCTCAGTTGTTCTCCTGGCTGAAGTTTGGTCCTTTTACAGCATCCTGCCATGCGATTACATTTGTTCCTGACCACCGAGAACACTCACGATAACTTTTATCGAGTGGAAAAAAAGTTAGCTTGTTTATATTATGCTAACATAGCTGTGTCGCTAGCGGTCACGTAGCACATCATTATATACCAGCTAGCCCAACTTCAGTAACCCTACAAACGTCACTGCTGTTTAGTTTTCTGTCTTCATTTATGCTGGAAGTGATAACAGAGCTGTACGTTTTAATTTGTTTCCAAAACCCCGCAGTCAGGACACGCTATATTGTATTTAGATAGAAGCTAGCGAGCTAACTTCCTGCTAACTTCTAACTCCGTTAAATGTCATAAATTCCGTTTTCATGGATGCCTGGATGTTAAACTCAATTGTTACACCTGGTAGAGCAGAACGCTGATCATTTTATTAAAGATGAAAGACTTTAGACAGTTTTTCAACTCTCAGTAATGCCATAGTGATCGTTTGATATATGGAGCTGCAGCGGAGTTTAGACCCAGACACAGCTAGTGACGTCAGACTGAACAACCGGATAGCGATTTTCCTTACTGAGGAGTTGGCAACACTGGGTCCATTACTCCGTTTACTTCAGATCCCAAAGTCAAACGAACACTAAGAGTTAAAAACGGTCTAAATTCTTTCATCTTTAATTAAATCATCAGCGTTGCTGCTTTAACGGGTGTAACAATTAAGTTTAACATCCATGCGTCCATGAAAACAGAATTTATTAAATTTAACGGAGTTAAAAGTTAACAGGAAGTTAGCTCGCTGGTTTACACCCAAACATTTTATACCATGTTCTGACTGAGAGATTTTTGAAACTAATTAAAACGTACAGCTCTGCTACCACTTCCAACATAAATGAAGACAGAAAACTAAACAGCAGTGGCGTTTGCAGGGTTACTGAAGTTGGACTACCTGGTATATAATGATGTGCTACGTGATTGCTAGCGACACAGCTATGTTAGCATAACATTATCACAGTGAAGCTGGAGGATGAACGCCAAGTTTTTTTTTCCACTCGATAAAATTTAACGTGAGGGATTCTGGTGGTCAGGGACAAATGCAATCGCATAGCAGGGTGCTATACACGGGCCAAACTTCAGTCAGGAGAACAACTGAGATTATTCATCCACAATACGAGGTTAGTTATTAATATACTGCAACAACATGGGAATAGAGCAGCCGCGAGAGAATTCAACATTAATGAATCAATGTTACGGAAGTGGAGGAAGCGCAGTTTTTGGCCTTCCCCATATTTCAAAAGTGCTTCATCTCTTTGCTATGACTGTCGCCCGGCATAATTTGCAGATGATAATGGTTTTAGCCGCTGCCATGCTTTCGACCAAAACAGGCGCAGCTTGATGACGTCATCAACATGCGATAGCGCGATATAGTCAAAATCTCTATCGTTGGCCAAATTTATATTGTTTATATCGCCCACCCCCACTAAAGACTGTTTATTCTGCCAAAAATGAAAATGGACTTTAGCCAGCTGAACCAGCCAAAGGTTCTCATTCTTCTAAACCAGGGGTTAATTTTCCCAAGGGGCCACCAGTGCAAGTTTATAAAGGGATAAAATTAATATTGAGTAGAACTGAGTTCAGGCGCTCAACATTCCCAGTTTCTCATGTAGCTCTTTGGGAAAATTAACTGCCCACTCCTGCTCTAAACCAGGCTTTGAGCTTCGAGCTTGTATATTATTTGATAATTTTACTTGAAATGTGATTTGGATAAATTGGGCAAGGGAGGTAACTCAGTTGTGATATGAATGGGTTTATTGTTTCTTCTTTATCGGCTCACATCACAGCAGACAGAGCCTCCGTCAGAGCGTCAAGAACTTTGAACAGTGTTGTTAAAGATTCAGCAATCATCAAATGAAGTGGTGTTTGTTGTTTTACACAGTTATAACCTACATATATAAATAAACATGAAGTGTTTGTAGAACAAGTGTCACTGACTTTTCCCCTCTTCTTCAGGACCCTGGAGAAAAACAAAAAGAAAGGCAAGATCTTTTAAGGACAGTCGGCAGGACCACCGCCACTCGAGAAATTTATGTTTGCCAATGTTGCCAGTCAGGACACCAGTGTGTGGCTCTGATGTTACCCCACCTCCTCCCAATCTTCCTCTATCCTCCCCTCTTCTCCCCGCTCTCCTCCCCCTCTTCTTCTGTCCCTGCTCTGTCTGCCAGCACAGCTGTGCTCCTGCTCCCAGCTGCTAGAGGGCGCACTGGGGGCATTTGTGGGTGTGTGAGGGGGCCTGGGGGGGGTCTGCATGTAAGGCCAGAACAGCCTCTGCAGAGCCCCCTGGCTGCCTAAGAACAGCCATTATCTTCTTCATCATCCTCAAGGAATGTTTACTTTCCATATTATTTTAATTATTATTATTATTATTGTTGATGTTATTATTGTTATACTAAATACTGTTCTCCACCCCCAAATCGGCTGCTTTCTTTCTTCCCAAGGTTGCTTTTAAATGACTGGTGTGTGTAGATTTATCATTTACCGGGGGCCGCGCCAATGTTTATCTTTTGCTTTAATTTTGTGCTGAATAAATCGTTAGAGAATGATAATGAAATGCTGAATATGGAATATATACCAATAATCTTTATAAATGGCGGCCAAATTTCCCCAACCTTTAAACATCTGTGTTAGCCCGCAGTTTCACAATCGGTTCATCCCTACAAATACCCACAAGTACAATCAGTTTCTGTTGAAATGCTTGTTTACAGGAAAAGTTAACGTATATGAACATTTAACCTGACCTTCAAATGTGTATCAAAGTAAGAAAAGGACAAGGCATTAACGAATCCTTTGTTTTGTTTTGGTTTTGAGTGTACCTGTTAAACCTGTAACCCTCGTCCCATCAGCGCAGCAGGCTAGAACGAAACACTGTCGGTAGAAAACACGAGAAAATGCACCTTGGGCCTTTTTATAGATAACAAAAAATGGCTAAAGCTTCTTTTTTTTTTTCCTGAAATATAAAGCTTTCTTTTTCTTGTGTGTTTAGCTATGTTCACTAGTCTCGGACCACCATTTATATTGTCATAAGTGTTACATTTCACTTTAGTTTATTTTTATATATACCGAGCCAGCTGAAGTAATAACTTTTGTATGTTTAGAAAAATCCTCAGAGACTTGACAGCTGCGTGTCCACTGTTAAAGAAAAACACTTCCAAATATTAACAGTGATTCTGGACACATAGAAAAAAATAAAATAAAAACAGCCCACATGTTATTTCAGTTACTCTGCGGAAACCATCAGTGGGAAATGAAGAGTCAACATCACATTTTGCTTTGGCTATGTACTCCATCTCTGTATTTTTAATTTTATTTTTCATTTGTAATGTACAAAGTCACTTAATAAACCTGTGATATTGAAGAGTAAGATGGATTTATTATGAGAAAACGTGCTCATTATGAAGTGGGGAGAACACCAGTTTTGTGACTGAAACATAAACATAAAATAATGCTTTTTATTTAATTTTTTTTATAAAGCCCCTCAATTTAAACACGTGCTCTGGTAATTTTGAATTATTAAATGATTTCTATGGTGGCAATATAGGACACTGTTTTACCACTAGGTGTCGCTCTGTGCACTTTAAGTGTTAGGGCGATTTTCAATGGCACTAAATGTTATATTTTATACATTAAATAATATGTACAGACTATAAAAGTTGAATGGAGACAAATCACACGGATGGAAATTTAGTTTTTCTCTCCGATCTTCAGCCTTGAATCGAGGCCGGGTCACAGAGCTCCTGCGGGGATGAAACCAGGGGCGGAGCGTGGGGGTGGCTTACTGGGCTTAAGCCCGGGTTGTTTTGTCAGAAGCCCGGGGTCTTTTGGAGTGTAATTTTTTCATAGTTAGATGCCTGGCTGACAACTGTATAAAACAAAAAGTACACACAATATTCGAAGCACATAATGCACACAGTGGGAATTTACGACTGTGCGTGAATCCCCCCTGATATTGGTATGATCCGAGCTCAGGCACTAAGCAACTGAGCGAGGGGGCGTGTGTGCTCTTGTGCCTGTGAGTGCGCTGTTGGAGTAACGGAGCCAGCCATACTAAGGAGAGCTTAAGTTTGACCAGGTACCAAAGCAAACCATTCATACCGTACAAATGACGGTGAATCACGAAAGATTGATATCAAACTGATCACTTGACCAATATTACGTTACTTGCTCTTCAAGTGAATCAACAAATGGCGAAATGAAAAGCCGAACAAATGCTTTTTTTTTTTTTTTTTAATAGAGTCTTATCTTACGTGTGTTTATTTCATATTTTCAGTTCTTACCCTCCCCGACTAAATCGGTTTCAGTTATGTACTGAAATATAAGAATGGACATTAGAGGCTTCTTTCAAAGAAAAAACTCAGGTAAATGTTATTTTATATATTATGCTTTGTAGGTTGTTCAGTATATTTCTATGCAAAACAAGAGGGATTTCAGTACACAGCAGGATATTCACATTTGTAACCAGATATTTACATACACTTTAGGGAGAAAACATAAAACATTTTTACTGTACAACATCAATTTAGAGTAAACTTTTGTTTTAGATAAATATTGAAATATCTTTTGAATTAGTTAAATGTCAGAATAAAGAGAGACAGAGCTTCTATTTTTTATCACTTTCATCAAATTTAAGAGTACATATACACTAAGTTTGTTAATTAATAAGAAAACCAGATGATTCCATTCTGAGCTGAAGAAGCTTCTGATAGGTTAGTAGAGTCCATGTGAGTAAATTGGTGGCACAGCTGTGGATGCATATAAGGCAAAACACAGAGCCTGTTTCTTTGACATGGGAAAATTAAGAGATATCAACCAAAACACCAGGAAAAGAATTGTGGAGCTCCATAAGTGTGGCTCAGTTTGAATACAATTTGGTGCCATTTGCAATTAAGAAATACAGATAGTTTCTCTCTTTACTCTTAAAGTTAACAAATATGTTTTTTATATTTATCAATCTAAAAAAATAAACATTTAGTCTGATTTGATGTTACAATTATAAAAGTGTTGTGTTTTGATCTGAAGAGTTTGTAAATATCTGGTTTCAACTGTATATTTGATGATTGTCAGCACAAAGAGGGAGAGAGAGGAACAGAGAGGGAGAGAGAGGAGACAGGACAGAACAGAGATGAACAAGAGCAGGTGAGACACACATGTTAGTCAAATGGTTGTTTACCAAAAGTATCACCGTATCATAGGTACTCATGTATCTCGTACCTAGTGTTTCTTTTTAGGTTTGTTATTTTTCAAATTCTATATTTATTAAGTTATGCAGGCTTGTTTGCACAACAAGGCTAAATAATTATATAAACTTTTGTGAATCTACATAGTGTACTTTGGTAGAATTAAAAAATAAGTGTAGTGCAGGTCTATGATGATTTTTAGTGCTACTATCATCTAGTTCTGATTCTGGTTCTGTCTTGGTTAAATCCTAAGTAGTCCTGATTTTGAACTCTTGTAGTCCTGTTTTAATTCCGGATCAGTTCTGGGTCTGGTTGAATTGGGGTTTAGTCCTCGTGTCTTGATACAGCCCCGACTTTGTTCTGCCTTGCTGCTTAATTAAAAAACTAGTTTAAGGTGTCCTGTATATGTGATATCTTTTTTTCCCTATATGAAGTCATTCTTTTTTGAACAAAACTCAAAACAGAGCCAATTAATCTTTCAGTCATTTCTACACCCCCCCCCCCCCTCCCCCAAAAAAAGAAAAAAGAAAAAAAAATCCACATGCATACTACCCTTCAGGGCTAAGCCCCGGGTGTTTCAAATGTCTGGCTCCGCCTCTGGATGAAACCAACAGTTGACCAGGCAAATATAAGCTGATGTGAGACTAGATTTATGAAAGTGTTGCGGGAAATATACCTTAATCCCAAGAGCTTCTCTTCCCCATCAGACCCACAAAGGTTTGAAATTTGTGCCCTAGAAAGAAAAACAGCATTTCGCCATATATATATATATATATATATATATATATATATATATATATATATATATATATATATATATATATATATATATATATATAAATTTTTACCTCTGAAATAATGCTGAACTGAAATGCAAAAAATAGAAAGTTATAAAACTTACGTTTACGTGCCGTCCGTGTTTTTCCTGTTTGTGAAGAATTAAATGGATGAGTGAACTC
This sequence comes from Rhamphochromis sp. 'chilingali', assembly GCF_963969265.1. NCBI lineage: Eukaryota > Metazoa > Chordata > Actinopteri > Cichliformes > Cichlidae > Rhamphochromis > Rhamphochromis sp. 'chilingali'. Next base: position 33,890,268 of record NC_137938.1, on the reverse strand, counting down.
TCTCTGGGTAGATGAGCAGTTTAAAACATAAATCTGCATAAATTTGTTCAAAATGCCGTCATATCGTCTTACCAGACTCCTTTCTCCCCATAAATCCAAGATGTTGGCGAGATCCTGGTTTTCTGATCATTCTAACTAAAATGTCTTGAATTTCTTTAGAGTTTGGCCATTTTTCCTTATATGAGACAAACACAAGCAAATAAAGACGTTTAATATTAAACATTCTCTTTTTTCCATATGAGAAAAAATACAATAGAAGCCTGAAACCGAATCCAAGAAATTATTTCATTAAAAGGTTTTGAGCGTAAGCATTAATCATAATCACATACTTTGTTTTAACTTTCTTTATACGTACTCTGAAAGGACGCTGGCAGCAAAGAAAGTGCCAGCAGGTTTATAAAATTTTACCTCCTCGATGTCTTCTCTCCAGATGTCAGCATCCATATCTTGACAGAAAACGTTTGACAGAAGCAGCACAGAAATGAAAACAAGTTTAAGCGTTTCCATCACTGCAGACTGTGTGTACTTAGCCAGGAACACAGATAATAAATATCTGTGTGCAAGTGGATCACACCTCACTGCTGAGTTTCAGATGAAGAGAGCAACATCCACGGTTCTTTTGCCGAGGTCCCTTTACGCAACGTTTGCGCGCTTTTACGCACAGCTGTGTGAGTGAAAGATGAGGGCTGATGCTCATCTCCGGCAATTATTCTGAGTCACTTGTTGCACGTACGTCTTCTAAATGGTCTTGTGTGACTTGTTCAGAGAAATGTTTTGAACTGGACTACTTTAACACTGGCTAAAATGCTTATCAGACTACGCTATATGATATAATTGGAACATCTTCACAGCACATGGAAAATCGTTAAATTAACAGTAAAAGAGTCAAAAACTGGTTACGGACAAAAAGTGTGTGATCATGTATGAGTTGTATAGTTTTAATGTTTTATTTGGGAACAGAATGGTGTGAATGTGTAAGTTTGGTGATGGAGTTTTTATTATGAATGAATGATGAATTTTTATGAATTATTATGTCTATTTTTTATGCTTAAGGACAACAGATGGAAATTAGCCCTTGGCTATAATCTGGTATGTTTACATTCATGTAATTTTTAGTTTTACATTTATGTTCATTAACATGCACTGTCCTAAATAAAATAAATAAATAAAGATTAAAGGACTCTGATTTGTGCATTTAGCAGCTTATTGTTGCTGTATGTAACCACCACTTTTTTATAATCTATTTTTATTTGGTTTTGTACTTCCTTTTACATCTTAATTTCTCAATATGTAACCTCAAATTTGACATGATTGTGATATGGTGAAGCTCTCTGAGACATGCCTTAGTTTTTGTATTAGCAGATGTGCAAGAAAATGTCCTGATGAATGAGATACGGTTATATAAAGAGCTACATTATACTTGTACTTTACATTGTTTACTTTATATCGATAAAACTGAATAGTTTTCTTAATAATAGCAACCAATATATGTTGTAATGGCATACTCTAGTTCTCGAATTGGCTCTTGTGTCGGATAACCTTTTAAATATTTTTATTGAGATAAAAGAATACGATTCAGTTTAATTACGTTTTATTTATACAGCACCCATTCATAACAACAGTCACCTGCACGGTGCTTTATATTATTAGGTAAAGACCCTACAATAATACAAGGAAATTCCCCCGATAAGCAAGCACTTGGCAACAGTAGGAAGAAAAAAAAATGTCCCTTTTAACAGGATGAACCCTTCGGCAGAACCAGGCACAAGGAGCAACAGCTATCTACCACAACTTGGGGGGGGGGTAAATCAGGGGTCTTAAAACATTTCTCTGAAATAGGTCAGGTCATCATCAAATCTCGCGAGATGTTGAAAATTTATTTCTGCTAGTCGTTTTGCAGCTATTGTCTCCTATTGTTTTGCTATTGTTTTCCGCCTCAACTAAGCGTTTTATCACGACAGATTTAATTATTTTGACGACCAATCAAATTCTCTGTTTCAGATCATTTTCCGTTAAAAGTACCGTTTGCGCTTTCCCAGACCTGTGTCCCTGCAGGGCTGCCGTAGACAGCGGCTCGGCCCGCCTCCAGCTCAAATGTTTGGATGTCATGATTAGGTGGAAGGAGGAAATCACAGGTCGTCTGGGGACAGCTAAAAAAAGACTCTGACCCTTTAAGTTTAAGTTAACTTTTGGCGAAGTGATGTCCGACCTCGGTTGTTCGTGGTGAGTTCACGGGCACTAGCTTACACCGGGAACATGGCTTTGTTGCGTTCAAAGTCTGCGCTGTTGTGGTTCCTGATTGTTGTGGCAGCTCATATCGCTGAAACAGGAGGGAGACCGAGGCGCCAGGTGTTGCTGACCGAAGGTGACAGCACGGTGAGTTTGAGATCTCGGCAACCTCCCGCAGGGCCGGAGCCCGGTGACCCGGCGGACGCGTTCAAAGTACCAACTCTGGATGGGGAGTTTTCCTTCCAGCCCGACGCTTTGAGGGGACCTCTGGTGATCCACGCCTTCACCAACAACTCAGGGTTTCTGGAGTGCCTTTGGAGCTCAGAGTCTTCGCTAAAAAGTCTCGTGGAGGAACTTCCGAATAGCACACAAGTGCTCTTCCTATCCCTGGACGACTCTGTGGTCAATGATGTTCTCTGGATGCGGGAGCAGGTGCTGCGGGCCGCCGCCCACAGGTGAGCGTGAAGGACTCATCCTCGCTGTAAGGCAGACGAATTGGGTTCCAGTGGTGATAGAAAACAGATGTTTAATAGCACTTGGCAATGCATACCTGCACTGAGTAAAACATACTCGGTGTCAATACAATTATATTAAATTAATTAATATTCTGAAGCTGTTTATGCAAAATTTTTCTGTTGTGGGTGGTGGAGTTACCTATGCTCACTTTACATACGCACAGTCTAGTTTTGAAGCACAAGGCTAAACTTCGCTTTTCTGTCAAATGTTAGATATGGACAGGGATTCAGAACATGCAACCTCCACTAGAGGCTAAAAGCTAAACGTGAAAATGGAACAGAAAAAAGGCTTAAAAGAACAGCTGTACACATCTGGAAATATTTCAGCACACCCACTTTTAAATGGAATCACAACATCACTACAGAAATGACATGCAAAGCACTGCACAGATAGTGAAGAGGATGATGGATCGGGTAATAAAACAACACAACAGAACACAAATATCAGCATGAGCAACAAAGCAAATGTGGTGCATATTATGACTGACAAATATAAATCATTTAAAGTGCTTGAAAGTTCACTTGGGGATAAATTTCTGTCAATTTTAATATTTTTGCAGGTTGGTTAAATCTTTGGCTTCAGCAACTTGAAGTGGCAAAAGACCTACTGTGAAACACTAAGTCAGATGCAAAATTAATAATAATAATAATAATGGATTGGATTGAATAAGTTGTAGAACGACCTTTAGCAGTAGGAACTTTGAAGTAATGGTTCTGTGTGTGACTTTCAGCCTCTGTCCCTGTTGGGGGGTAAATGTTGGCCCACTCTTCTTCAGTTCACTGAGGCCTGTGAGCATTAAATTATGCACAGCTCTCTTAAGGTCCCTCCACAGCATTTCAGTCAGATTGAGGTCTGTACTTTGAGTGGGCGCTAATACCTGCTGATGATCATGTTCATTTGAATAGTAGAACCTGTACTTAGTATTTTCACGTGACTGCATAGAGTTGGAGTTGCTGGTTTTATTTAAAGACAGTTTGAGAGCTTCAGATGCAAAATTAATAATAATAATAATAATAATAATAATAATGGATTGGATTTATATAGCGCTTTTCAAGGCACCCAAAGCGCTTTACAATGCCACTATTCATTCACTCTCACATTCACACACTGGTGGAGGCAGCGACAGTTGTAGCCACAGCTGCCCTGGGGCAGGCTGACAGAAGCAAGGCTGCCATATCGTGCCATTGGCCCCTCTTGCCAACACCAGTAGGCGGTAGGGTAAAGTGTCTTGCCCAGGGACACAACGACCAGGACAGAGCGCCCAGGGATCGAACCAGCGACCTTCTGGTTACAGATGCGATTCCCAACCCCCTGAGCCACGGTCGCCCGTTAAAAATTAAACAGTTTTAACAACAAAAAACCTGCAGACTTGTGAAATGTGACTTCTTTTCTGCTCTGGTTCAAATTCCATAAAGCTTTGAGACCCACTTGTTTCCTCTCTAATGCATTCCCATCCATAAGTTAATTTTGTCTGTAAACTATAAAATTTCAGTTTATATAACTGGAAATTTACCTTTTTCTATTTGAACGTGAAACACACAGGGCCTTCCAAAAGATCATAAAATATAGATTTCATACGATGGATAATTTTAGCACTTTCATCATTTATTTCAACTCTGTGCTGTGAAACAGTTTTGACATTAAAAAGTTTCTTGGAAGATTAAATGAGCAGAGTATACTTCCTTTTTTTTTTTTTTTTTTTTTTAAACTTGCACAGGAGGCTGATATTTTATTTTACAGTTTTCAGGAACATTAATCCTCAAAGCTGTAAAATAATCGGTTATGTGAAACAGGAACCATCTTAATAATAGTGACAACATACTGTACCAAACACAGGAAACTGCACTGGGAAAAAAGGGAAGCGCAGCAGAAGTAAAAAGTACCTAGAACTCCTTAGTCTATTGGAAAACATGATGTTTTTATTTAAATCTCAATGTTTTATTAACATGAGCAAGATCCCAAATGTCACTGCCAGAGTGACATTTATTGTATTAACCATTTTCTTGGGTTGTTTAGAGTTAACCTATGAAGGATTTTTCTTACTTTCAAATATGTGCACTTAAAATGGTGGATGCTTGCATTAAATATGGCCATCAAAAGCTTCAGACACATCTAAGTGCTTTGTGTTGGACAGTTTTTCTTGGTTCTGTATGATGTCACAGGGGATATCCCTGTCTGTGAGTTGTTTGGTACCGTGCTGCAAGAGTTGAGGCTCGAGTGTGAAATTTATGGTTTTCAAGGTTTTTATCATTATTTTGTTTATCTTTTTTATCGTTAACTCAGTTTCCCTGGGTCTTTTCCTGTGTGTTATGAATAAATCTTCTTTTTTCTTTTTTTTTTTGCTACCAGTACTGGTGTTATTTTGTTGTATTTATCCGCCACACCTTAAAGGCTGGTCTGTGAAAATATTGTCTGACATAAATGGTAAATGGCCTGTATTTGTTTAGCGCTTTACTAGTCCCTAAAGACCCCAAAGTGCTTTACACATTCAGTCACACACACATTCACACACTGGTGATAAACCGGTCCGTGGTGCAAAAAAGTTTGGGGACCGCTGATCTAAGACACAGAAACCACAACCACCTGATGCTCCGATCTTCTGCTTTTGAAGTGCAGCCAATCAGAAGGCATGTGACTAAAATGGCTTTTTTTTTTTTTTTTTTTTTCCCCCTAAGTTAGCAGATGAACTGTATGAAATAAATTGATTATTTTGAAGTCCAAGAGTTTAAACTTGGAGCTGAAAATAAGGTTTTATGGTTCTTCCTGAGTTAATATAACCATCCGTGCGCTTGCCTCTTTTACGTTTCTGCAGTAAAAAGGAGGTTCTGTCCAGGCTGCACTTCTCTCCGGTGCCCGTCTTTGCTCTGGGTAACTGGATCCCCAGAGTGCTTTACTACTGGAGCTGCATGGGACACGGCTGTGGTCTTTCCCAGGCTGCTTTCATCTCAGAGGGTAAGACAGTGCATGGAATCAGACTCTGCAACTGATTTTTCTCTTGACCTGCCTGATTTTTAGAGGAGTGAAGTCAGAAGGTTAATTTCAGGTCTGTTTATTAATAGATATTAATATTTAGAATGCAGAGGAATGTTGAGAGGAATCATTTATTTGTAATTCTTGGCTCCCCCCTGCAGAGTGGAAGATGCCTGTGATCATTAAAAGACTAGATGCCAGATATGACTGGCTCATGGCACGCTGGGGCTCAAAGTCCTATACAGTGATTGATGCTGGAGATGGGTGTGAAACCTTCCCCTCGGTGGCAGGTGCTGTGGCCTGGGTGTCTGAAGGCAACTGTTCTTTCTTCACTAAGGTCTGTTAGTGTCAAATTGAATGAATGTTTTCGCTTCCAGTTTGTTGACTTCTGTGGTGACGTGCTTGAAGTTCAGTGAAATTAAATCGAACTGGGAGGATCCGGAGACTTAAAAGGCTTTTTTTTTTTTTTTTTTTTTTTTTTTTTTTTTTCTTGACATTTAAAGCTTGACTACATAAACACATCAGATCTCAATGGAAAAAACAAACATGCTGGATATCTATACAGATGTGGGCTGGGTAATGTGTTAGGGATGAAGGTATGCTATATCATTTGATGGAAGTAAAAATGATCAACCTACAAAGGACAGAATTGAAAGGCAACTCAAAAATCAATGACAAAAATAATGAAACGATGGAGGAGAAACCACAAGTCTACATGCTGAGAGGCTGAAAACAATAATTCTTGGTTTTTATTTGACTTTTATTTCTTAATAATTTGGGAACTTTTGGCTGGTGAGGCCAACACTTCCTGGTCTCCGGTGTAGCTGATGGACATCAAAGCTGTACACTGACCCCCCACGTGGGCGACCGTGGCTCAGGGGGTTGGGAAGCATATCTGTAACTGGAAGGTCGCCAATTCGATCCCCGGGCTCTCTGTCCTGGTCGTTGTGTCCTTGGGCAAGACACTTTACCCTACCGCCTACTGGTGTTGGCAAGAGGGGCCGATGGCGCGATATGGCAGCCTCGCTTCTGTCAGCCTGCCCCAGGGCAGCTGTGGCTACAACTGTAGCTGCCTCCACCAGTGTGTGAATGTGAGAGTGAATGAATAGTGGCATTGTAAAGCGCTTTGGGTGCCTTGGAAAGCGCTATATAAATCCATTATTATTATTATTATTATTATCATTATTATCATCTGTTTGAATGAGGAGAAAAATATATAAACGTCATGATTAAAAAAAAAACAAAAACTAAATCATTGGCAGACTGTACTGATAGTTTTGGGTTTGCATTTCAGCAAATCCAATCCCTCATTTGCTCTCTACACAGACTGTTTACCCACATGTAGTCAAAGCCTGCTCAAACATGATTGGCCAATAGCACTCGGACCACTAGTGGAACCAGAAAGCTTCCAGTATCAAAAGTTTTGCCCCTTGCTGACAGATTCATAGGCAGATATGTCTTTATTGAGATTATTAAAGTTTTAAATTTAGATATATTTTTTAAAACCTTTATTGGAGACTTTTCCCCCAAAAGACATGCACCCGTGAGCCACTGTGCTGCAGATTGCTCAACTTATCAATGGGGATTTGTTTTTCACAGCATATATCAAAGTGTGGGATGGACACTGTGGATAGTTGGTTTTATGAAGTCTGCTGATGGTTCTCAGTCAAATCACTCTTCCCCTTGTTATATGACTCTAAGGAGTTAGGCACAGAGAAATCAGGAAGCTAAGACCACAGACATTTCTGGTGAAAAATAAAAATGTTCCATTTGTTTAATGTTGTTGTTTTTTTTTTTTTTTTGTTTTTTTCTTCTTCAAATCTATGTGACACAAACCTTTACCATAAATGTCAAGTTCAGCAGTTTTCAGCATTGTAGCCTCAAATTCTTCCCTGTTTCCTTTCTTTTATAGACCAAACTATGAATGCATTAATTACATAAGCATAGACATTAATTATTAATATTGAGGTCTGTAACAGTTTCATCCTCTCTGATTTGTTTTCCTTCAGGTTCAGAGCATGGCCAAGTCCAATGCCTCCGGTGTCCTCGTCTATACCCTCCCTGGAAATCCACTCCAGGATATGAACTGTGTTGGGGATGAGTGTTTCTCGCTGCTCAGCATCCCAGCTGCCATGGTGCATCAGGACCCTGCGGTCGCTCAGACGCTCCGGTAAGATCGGCTCACCTGCAGGATTAAAAGCCTCCTGATGTTGATGCTTCACATTCACGTACAAGGACTAACTGTTCTTCTAAAAGGTCACAGTAATGGTTTTTGTTTTGATGTTCCGATTTGTTGTTCAGGTTTGGAAAGCTGGTCAATGTGTCGTTCCAGAACACCCCGTCCCCAAATTTCTTCATCAGCATTGACAAACAGGGGTTGCTGGCTGAGATGGGCTGGTTCCTCTACCCCACGTTCAGCTTTGTTAACTGGCAGGCCCAGTGGTAAGTACATGAAGGTTACTGGAAGATTACGGTTTATAATGTAACAAGAGGACACTAGAAGCTTTATTCCAGTGTTTTAACTGGAATTTAACTGATTATTAGATTTCACAGATGGAATCTGAATCCAACTTTTTTTGTTTTAATTGAGTAGCACTTTGATTTTAGGATTAATATACATATGATCAATACCAGGCCTTCTTCAGAGACGGTTATAATAGAAGTTCCACTGAGTAATTTATTTTATGCCTTTTTTCTGTCTCAAGTTTCTAGTCTTTAGTTCTAATAACAATAAGAGGTTAGTTATGTAGAATGAAAAACCTACATGCTAATTGAAGTTTTGATCAATTTCTTTAGAACTGCAAGATGGAACATTTGGTCTTGTAGCTTTCTTCTTCCTTGTGTTGAATGCAGCCACTTTACGTCGGCTGCTTTGGTTACATTGGTTATATTGTCCCACAGGGGGAAATCAGTTTAGCAGCAATAAGAATAAACAAAACAATGATAAAAAGCCACAAGACATGCCATTAAGTAAACGGGTTGCAGTAGGGATAAAAGCAACCTGGATTGTTTTGGTCTTCCTTGCAGGTACTCCAAAACGATGGCCAGAGGGCAACAAGTCAATTGTTACAACCATAAAGCGAGCCTTCCTCAGCACATGCTCGTTATACATGGCCAAAAGCCTGTCTTGCCAACGCTCTGAGATTTTGCTGGCAGTTTTTACCAAAAGTCCCAAAACTATTCTTGTTCTTCAGAGTCATGTTACCAAACCAAGCAGCAATACAGAGAGAAATAACAGATTCAATAAAACTTCTGTAAATCAAGGAGAACATTTCAGATGAGACATTAAAAGATCTAATCATCTTTAAGAAGAGCAGTCTTTGCTGAACTTTTTTGGTAGTGGCATCAGCATGAGGCTCAAAACACAGTTTGAGGTCAAGAACAACCCCTAAATACTTGTAACTCTCCACAATCTCAATATCAGCAGCTGTAATGATGGTAGGTGATGAGCTATAAGAAGACTTCCTAAAATCAATGCCCATGGCCTTTCTCACCCCCCACAAAAGACAGGACATGTGACACCTCTAAAGGATGAAACTTATATGCAGTAAATTTTTATGTTGTTTTGTATTTGGTTTTTTTTTTTTTTTTTTTTTTTTTTTTTTTTTTAAACTGCTGTATCTTATGCATAATGAACCTCAAAATAGATATTTTGGTTATGGCATTTGATGTAGTTTGTAGTCACCAGTACAAGCTCTCCATGGATGCACTGTTTTGTTTTGGTTTTTTGTCATTAATCAGTTACTTTTGCTTCGTCTCCAGGTTTGATTTCTTTGCTGATCTGCAGACTAAACTCCAGAATCCTGCAAAAGTTGTTTCTGTCTTTGATAAAGTCCAAATGCAAGGGGACAAAGGAGCCGTGGCCACAGTCGACCTGTCTATAGGTAAGTTTATCAAAACAACTGTTAATTACATAATCAGGTTAATTGTGATAGAAAAGTTGTTCATATAATGCTGCTGTAATAGACTGATTTTTATCTGTGAAAGCATTACGCTTTAATCAGATTCATGTGACAGAAAAGAAATATCAGATATTGTTAAAATAAAACTGATCATTTTGCGGCTAAAAGACCATCTGGATCCGGTCTTTTATCAGTTCCCAGAGTCAGAACCAGACACGGAGAAGCTGCATTCAGCTTTTATGCTCCTTATATCTGGAACAAACTCCCAGAAAGCCTCAGATCAGCTGAAACACTCAGTTTATTTAAATCCAGGTTGAAGACTCACCTGTTCTCAGCTGCATTTGAATAAAGCACCAAATCCACACTTTAAGCTTAAATTTCAAAACTTACATTTAACTACTGATTTTATCTACTGTTCTGATTTTATCTGTTTTGATTTTATATACTGTTTTGTTTGTTTGTTTGTTTGTTTGTTAATTAGTTAGTTAGTTTATTTGCTTGTTTTAATCAATTTTAAATCATGCTTTTTATTTGTTCTTGTTTCTAATGTCTCTGTAAAGCACTTTGAATCACCTTGTTGTTGAATTGTGCTATACAAATAAACTTGCCTTGCCTTGCCTTGCCTATCATGACTCTTTACACCCCAAACCAATGTTGGATATTCATCTTAACTTCAAATATGAACATTTTTCATTGTCCTGGTGGCAGGGACTGGGAGCAGCCCCTCTGTGGGCTTCTCAACTCTGGAGTTTCAAATGATTTTTTTTTTTTAAATTTTATTTATTTTAATTTTTTCTTTTTAAAGAGCAGTTTTTGGCATCTTGACTGCAAAAATTATATACACAGAGTGACTTAACATCCTACTGGAATAGGTGAATGGTCGACTCTCGGCAGCAGGAACATTGACATATAAGAAAGATGGAAAATGTATGATTTTTCTTTTTTTTCTTTTTTTTTTTAATTTTAATTTTAATTTTTTTTAAAAAGTACTTTGTCCACAGACTTGTTGGACTTTGACATGTTGGAGCTTGATGCATCGCTGTCATGTCCGGGCAAGAGAGACTCGTCATGCGCTCAGTGGGATCACACTGTGCAGCTTTTTGTCTGCTGCGACCGCACGAGTCCGTACTGCAACATGGAGCTGGGTCGATGGATCACTGCCTTCCGCAGGTACAAAGCTCGTGGGAAGCACTGATAGCACAGCTATGACCGTCAGTCTGCCCCAGGGCAGCTGTGGCTACAGCTGTAGTTTGCCTCCACCAGTGTGTGAATGTGAGAGTGAATGAATAGTGGAATTGTAAAGCGCTTTGAGGGCCCCGAAAAGCGCTATATAAATGCAACCTATTATTATTATTGTCATTATTATTATCATTATTATTAGTTTGTGCAATATGATTTTTGTCTTATTTTACCAGAGGTATCGGGCGCTGGCTGACGGATGTGTCCCCTCTGATCCCCCTGCTGGACAGCAATAAATGCACCTTCACTATGAAGACCGTGCCTTGGGCGATGCCTTGGATTGTTTCCCTCAATCTGAGGTTCAGTGGCACCAATCAGACAGGTGAATAACACAGATGATGCAATCAAACTGCAGCAGGAAGCTTGTTACATTTTACAAACATGCCATGAGTGTGTGTGCGCTGAGCACAAATTGGCACTACTGAGGAAATCTTTCTCATGCAAACAAACCAGGATATGATCTTAAAATGTATGTTTAAACCACTTGGATGCTAAAGCATATTCAAAATATATCATTAATAATCAATTAAACGCATAAAAAATCAGGATTATTAAAGCTCCATAATTTGTAAATGTAGAGGAAGATGTTGCGTCAGATTTTTTTTTTGTTTGGTTTTTTTCTCTGTCACAGGAAACTTTGTGGAGAGCTTTCATCCCTTTAAAGTGATGTCACTGTACGATGGAGGAACCTTTGACAAAAATTACAACAAGAGGTACCAGCCAATCAAATTCACTGTCCCAGCGTCCACCAAAAAGGTATCGGATATGATGTTAACTACAAAATGTCAAAGCCTGTTTCTAAAAGATGGACGTAACTTCCAGCTGCATTCTTTGCAATGGCCACCAGGGGTCAGGCTGGATAGAAGTTTATGGAGAAAATAACCCTACTGCTAACTTAATTTATGAGCTAAACAGTTATTCAAGAAAAACGCCATGAAGTCGATGGTGAAAACGCAGCTTAAGGCTTCAATGTAATATATCTTCAGAGTCCTTAAGGTTGAAGTCACGATGGCTACGTCCATCTTTTACATACAGTCTTTGCTAGTTTTCAGCTGTCTGTGGAGGATCACATTGGCTGCATGTCTGTTTTCAGGTGGAGCTGTACGCTGTCATCACAGGACACGGCAGCGACGAGAACGGCTGCGGAGAATTTTGTGTCACCTCCCACCATTTCGTGATCAACGCTGCTTATAACAACACCCACCTATTTGATTCTGCAGGTGAGGAAAAGATGCTTTCTGCATGACTGCTAAAGATTTTAGATGTTATAGTTGTCAGTGGTCTGAGTCCTCAGGACAAGTTTAATTTTGTCCTGCCATCCAAATTTAAAAATACTAGATCGATACTCTATCCACAAAAATGAATTTGAAATCCTCAAACTTTACATTTCTTTTTAATTTTAAAAATATTCTGCTGATGAACTAACCTACAAATGTACCTGAGGATTGTTTATCAAGGTGCTTGTTAAAGCCTTAAAAATAAACTGGTCGGTGCAAATTGGAAATCAAACGCTTTTAATGTCATGTTGGGACCATTAGGAACGGCTCTGGGCTGTGCAATGCGCGTCAAAGAGGGCGCTGTACCGAACGAACACGGCACATGGCTGTACGGCCGTGGAGGCTGGTGTGATGGACTACAGGTGAATCCGTGGAGGGTTGACATCACCAAACAGGTTGGTTCTTCTCCACCAAGTTTCTCATTTCATCCCTTGAATATTTATGAAATGCCAGACTTAAAGCTCCTCTTAATATGAAACCCACAACAAAACCGTCCTAAAATGTTATTCAGCCACAGTAAGCAGACTACTGGCAATCGAGCCATGCTTTATAGCTTTTTAACACAACAGAACTGTTGCCTTAAAAAAGTTTGAGAATTTCATGTTTCTTAAGGACAGATGTGGCAATAATAGATCTTATACGCTTTTGCGTGAGCTTTCTAGTGGTGTCCACAATAACAAAGAGAAATCAAAACTGTCTAAAAGCTGGAGAGTCTTCAAAACGGATGCACAGCTGCACTAGGCTGAATATTCTGTTATGCTCATTTCCAGCTCAATGTTGACATTACTGGCCTCTGATAGAGAAGCTTTGCATGACTGACAGTTCAAAATAATCCTAGTCTTATTCTTGGCCTTGATGCAGTCCCTCTGTCTGAAATCGTTCTAGCTCTCGTCTCCATTCCTTTTAGCTGACTGTCTTCTGATTGGCTTCCACGTGTTGACAGAAGAATTGAATCCAGATGGGTGGGGCCCATGAACATATAAGGGATATCCCCTTTATGACATCAAACAGACTCAAGAGTAGGAAAAAAGTAAAAGTACAATCAGTTTGCTGTAAGAAGGACACAATGTGAAATCTGCCAGTGGGAATTCATCACTGCGTCGCTTACACACTTACACAGTGCTTTCTCTAAGGGCTTCTCTTCTTCAGTAGTTTTATAAGAACCTCAAATTGAAGTCATGCTGAGGAGAAGCACTTGATTTGAAGTTGTACCCATTAGAATAAAGGAGCACTTTATTATTCTCGAGTGAGTTATTGACCCCAAAGACTCCTGATCTAATCGAGTAAATCCTGACTAGTCTCTGAGACTGAACCTCACGTCATTTCATTAGACTGGTTTTATTAACACTGTGCGGCTCTCTTCCTGTCCCGACAGCTCAACATGAGCAGGTCTGAATCCAACACTGTCGTCTACTTTGGCTTGTTCAACGGACGGGATCCAAACCCAGCGCAGCAGCCAGGATACATCATCATGACCTCTTCCCTCGTCTTCTACAAGTGATCCCGCTCTTTTTAAAAACTCTCCTGTGAATTTCGATCTGAATGAATGTACAGTCAGTTTAACGATTAAAATGTTTTTTAAAATTTTTTTCCACCGCTTTTGTTCACTGATTCCTTTGCTTTTTCTCCCATTTAATTAACTTTAGCACAATACGGTTCTGACGGCAGCAGTGATGCAAAATAATACCTGCCACCCTCGCCCAGCAAAACCAGCCATTTACATTTCTCTGGAGACGTTACCCCAAAGTCAACAAGAAGACGCCTTACAGCTAAATGGGCACTCCATATGATTTTTTTTTTTTTTTTTTTTTGTCTCAAGCTGAAGATGCATTGTTCTGAGAGCAGCCTCTCCTCCGTAATTACATGTAATCATGTCCAATTTGAAACTTTGGCTTGAAGCAAGTGTCTCGCGCTGAGTCATCTTCCAATTGTGCTTCTTATGGGAGGTGACTCCTCTCAACTTCAGCAACAGAACATCTGCTTCTTGTCGGTGTTTTTGTTATTTTCGTTTTGGATCTTGTTTAGCAAGATCTGGGGAAATTGTCGGCAGAGTAATTAGCTGCTGCAGCTCAGAGCTTAATGAGTCCCTCTTTAACGGGTGGGTACGGTCAAATGTTTGGAAGGTAAAACGGTTTTAATATACTTGGTTCTCTATGTTACACACAATAGATTTAAAATTAAACAAATGTCACAAAAGACTCAAGTGTAATTAGATTTTATTAAAATTTATTATTTTTAAAACTTCATGAAGGAAGTCTGACACACATGCTGCTTTGGCCACTCCTCGCTTTTTTAATTTATCACTTGCATTATTTCATTATGATTACTTTACTACTTGTGCATTCATGGCTTCAGCTTACAAGTGGAAATTTCAAACAAAGAATCGCCCAGAGATGAGTTTAATTTATGAGGTATACCCACACCTGTGTCGTCAGTTATCTTTGATCCCATGAAAATGGGCTGATTTTAAGAAAGGTTCCAGTTCCCCAGCACTTAAGTCTCTTTGTTTAACATCTAAAACTAAATATTTAATCTAAAAATACACCAAGCATTTTTAGAAGCATTATTTGTTTGTTTTTTGTGTGTATTTGGAGAGGGGGGGAAAAAATCATGTCTATTCAGCACAAACCTTAAACTAAGAGCCTTGGATGAAATTTGGATGCTCATGATTAAAAGGTACACTTTTATTTGATCTTTTAATGACATTATAAGTATTAAAAATAAACGTACACATAAAAAGTATCATTAAAAAACATTGCATTATAAAAAAGTTACATTTTCTTGTTCTTAAAGAAGTTAGTGGTATTTTAACAGAGGAGCTCTGAAGTGACATAAAAATTGTTTCCTCTTTTTCTTTGTTTTAAGACAAATACCACAAATAAGTAGTCCACTACATTTAAAACCTAAAACTCAGTTTGATTTAATGATGCTTTCTAACATTAGCTGCTTATCTATCCGTGTCAAAGTAACTACAAGAGTACTCACTTACTGAAGTGAACTTTCTGGTAAATCTCACATCAATTTGAATCAAAATCTTTTCTAAGCATTTCATATGTGTGTGTGTGACTGCAGGCATGTGCGTGTCAGGCCTTGACACAGGCTTCTTTGCAGCTCTTCTCAGTATCAAACTTGTTGTCATTCCCTAAGCAGCCTCCAAACCAGAACTGAGCACAGGAATTCGCCGTGGGATCGTAGTACCACTTCACCACATATTCCCGACACGGCCCTGGATCCAGGGTCTGGGTGCAGCGCTCGGCTAGAGACCACAAAAAATAGTGTTATCAGAGACGACACCTGTGCTAGCAGCCCTGTGGGGACTCTTATTCTTTTGCTGTGTTCAGTTACTGGTAAATATGTTTTCTTTTTTTGTTTAATGGGACAAGGACAGAGGGGCAAAATAAAGCATTGAAACATGGTTTAAAGTTTCCTGTATTGTAATATATTAAGCACTCTGCAGAACTAAGGACATCTGGGAGAGAAACTGAAAATGGCACTAGAATCAAAATGTGGGACCTAACAGTTTCTAATAGATCAACAATGTGACTTTCATGGTGTAGACAGAGGAATTACATTAGAGGATTGCTTTGATCCTCTGATGACCATCAATGTTTGTAGTTTTACACCAATCCAAATAAAAGCTGCTGGACAACACTGACCAATATTTCTGGCCCTACAAGGCAGTTCAATTCTTACAAGATTCATGAGATTATGATTATGAGAGAATCCTTCAGTGTTCTGTTTGAAAGTGGTATTTAGGGTTGATTCCAGTCAAGTTTTGCTGCCTAAATCATCCAGTTGACTGAGTGATACCTATCCCTATATTATCACATTTTGTGACAGCTGTTTGAAACAGCAACCTTTTTAAAGCAATTTAAAAGCTTAATTTTACTGCTCTGAAGCATCAGAGCAGTAAGAAGAATGCAGGTGTTTACAGCGTTTGTACAGAAATGTCTTTGAAAAATAAGATATGAATCCTATAGTTTCAAATGCATGTTTAAATTGTGTGACAGTTCTTGCTCAGAGCCACTGATGGATATTCTCCAGCAGGGGGCGGCTCTTTTAGATAGAGAAAAAAAAAAACAAAAAACATTTTTGCTTCCCTTGATCTGCAAGTTCCTGATGACTTAAGGCCTCACTCTAATTGTTTACCCAGTAAATTCCAATTGGATTAAAATGCTAATTTTTGTAAATAATTAGTATTTTAAATTAAATCCCTGTAATAGTTAGAAATGATGACAAAGCGGGGCATGCTTTAGCGTGGGCCGTACTTGTAATTAACCAGTTCTTCAGTTCCAGTAAGCATTTGCTTTTGATCTCTGATAACGATTACCAAGAGGTCAAGAGCAAAAATACTCGGCTCAAAGATTTACAATCTCATTAACCAATGGGTGAAGTCACTGTGGCCATGTCCAGCCTTTACAGTGGCTTGCAAAAGTATTCGGCCCCCTTGAACGTTTCCACATTTTGTCACATTACAGCCACAAACATGAATCAATGTTATTGGAATTCCACGTGAAGGACCAATACAAAGTGGTGTACACGTGAGAAGTGGAACGAAAATAATACATGATTCCAAACATTTTTTACAAATAAATAACTGAAAAGTGGGGCGTGCGTAATTATTCAGCCCCCTGAGTCGATACCTTGTAGAACCACCTTTTGCTGCCAATCTTTTAGGGTCTGTCTCTACCAGCTTTGCACATCTACAGACTGAAATCTTTGCCCATTCTTCTTTGCAAAACAGCTCCAGCTCAGTCAGATTAGATGGACAGCGTTTGTGAACAGCAGTTTTCAGATCTTGCCACAGATTCTCGATTGGATTTCGATCTGGACTTTGACTGGGCCATTCTAACACATGGATATGTTTTGTTTTAAGCCATTCCATTGTTGCCCTGGCTTTATGTTTAGGGTCGTTGTCCTGCTGGAAGGTGAACCTCCGCCCCAGTCTCAAGTCTTTTGCAGACTGCAAGAGGTTTTCTTCCAAGGTTGCCCTGTATTTGGCTCCATCCATCTTCCCATCAACTCTGACCAGCTTCCCTGTCCCTGCTGAAGAGAAGCACCCCCAGAGCATGATGCTGCCACCACCATATTTGACAGTGGGGATGGTGTGTTCAGAGTGATGTGCAGTGTTAGTTTTCCTCCACACATAGCGTTTTGCATTTTGGCCAAAAAGTTCCATTTTGGTCTCATCTGACCAGAGCACCTTCTTCCACATGTTTGCTGTGTCCCCCACATGGCTTGTGGCAAACTGCAAACGGGACTTCTTATGGTTTTCTGTTAACAATGGCTTTCTTCTTGCCACTCTTCCATAAAGGCCAACTTTGTGCAGTGCACGACTAATAGTTGAACTATGGACAGATTCCCCCACCTGAGCTGTAGATCTCTGCAGCTCGTCCAGTTCCATACTCCTTCCATTTCTGAATGATCGCTTGAACAGTGCTCCGTGGGATGTTCAAGGCTTGGGAAATCTTTTTGTAGCCTAAGCCTGCTTTAAATTTCTCAATAACTTTATCCCTGACCTGTCTGGTGTGTCCTTTGGACTTCATGGTGTTGTTGCTCCCAATATTCTCTTAGACAACCTCTGAGGCATCACAGAGCAGCTGTATTTGTACTGACATTAGATTACACACAGGTGCACTCTATTTAGTCATTAGCACTCATCAGGCATGTCTATGGGCAACTGACTGCACTCAGACCAAAGGGGGCTGAATAATTACGCACACCCCACTTTTCAGTTATTTATTTGTTAAAAATGTTTGGAATCATGTATGATTTTCGTTCCACTTCTCACGTGTGCACCACTTTGTGTTGGTCTTTCACGTGGAATTCCAATAAAATTGATTCATGTTTGTGGCTGTAATGTGACAAAATGTGGGAAAGTTCAAGGGGGCCGAATACTTTTGCAAGCCACTGTATATTCACTGTATGTCTGAAAGCTTGTTTGTTGGATTAACATGAGTAACGCTTATTTGATTTCTTGCCAACAGATCCAGGAGATTTACTGGTTCCAGGAAACCTTGAAGTGATGATGAGATTCCAGGAAGTCAGATCTCCCAACTCAGAAATAGTGCATCAGATAAAGTCATAGACTGAACTCAAAAGACATCTGTCTTCTCATCAAAACAGGAACAAACCTTACATGTAGGCTGACTTTAGGATAAAAATGATTAGAATTTGTAAAAATACATTAGCTACTACTTAGATGCACAGAAGAGGCTTTATCTATCATTTTAGGGGACACCTTTATTTCTCCATCTTACAGTCTCTGCTGCAGACTGTCAGCAGTTACCTGATAGGAAGTTGTCAGAGGACAGCAGGGGCGGAGTTGGTACCGGTGGTATCTTCTCCTCAGGCGGAGTCTTCAGAGTAGGACCAGCTGGCCCGATGGCTCCGGTCATCACCACATCGTGTGTGGGGTTGTTCACATCAAACTGTGGGAGGAACTCTGTTACCGGCCTGAAGGGCTCCCTGTCGAAGAACGGAAGCCTCTGAGTTTCTAAGGTGGTCCTACTGTTCATCGTCGGCCTCTTTCTAGAGGTGGACTCACCGTCAGGGTGTGAACCAGGAGGGCCGGGCTGAAACAGGCACAGAAAAATATTTTAATGTTTAGTTTATCTTACTGTAGAGAGGTACAGAGGTCACCAGGCGACACCTGAGCTAGTCATAGTCACTGAGTGAAATCTGTGGGAAGTGGTGCAGAGCTTCAGAGCAGCTGAAGACAACAGATTTACACAAGAGCTCAGAGATTTACATACATTTTACTAAGAGTCTTTAACTTTGAGGGAAACAATCACCAGCCATTTGAGTTATTTAAGAATGTGGTCCACATTTTGTTTTGCTTTTTTAATTTTGATATAAATATTAACAGAAGAAAATATTTTAGGGTCTTTAGGCAGTTATTCGTAACTCATTGATGACCCCAAGAGGAATGTTTTAAGCACTGTGGTGCTTTCAGCTTGAGCATGTTGGCATATTTAGACAAATGGCAACATTTGCTGAGTTTTTGAATTGGTAAATGTTTTGATATTTCACCTGAATAAAGAAAAATCTGACCTGCTGTTGGCGCTAGAGAAAAAGTCACCAAACTGTGAAGATGATTTTAGTGTCCTTTCGATATTGCAACAGAGTCTGAGCGCACAGAACAAAGTTTAAAAAAACCAGCACGTTTTCACCATTTTCTGGACTCTCCTGAAGTCTCCTGTGAAAGTGGGAGTGTCCGTGTCTGTCCTGTATGGCGGTTCTCGAGCGTTGCTGGAGACTTCTGGGATTCCTGGAGGAAGCCCCGAGCTCGGGATGGAGCTGAACAAGTGTCTCTCTCCGTTTTCACAGATATGACTCAAAAGTTTTTTCTCCAGAGCTGCAAACACCAGAAGACAAATGGACAGTTCTACTCTGCATTTAACAACACAGCAGTTTTTCTGAGGGAGTATTTCTGAACCAAAGCACACAAATACAAGACGTTCCCCAGTTTCAGGTTCATCATATTTACTTTCATGTTCAGGTGCAGATTGAGGATATGCTAGAAAACAGGAAAATGAGACATCTGTGCCCGCTTCACTTCTTTATAATGATAAATGTTCAGTCTCGCTTAACAAGCAGCGTTTCAGATGCCAAAAACATGTTAGTATTGTGTGGAAAATTAAACTCATGAATCTCTGGATAAGACGCATGACTTATCCAAACTCCAATACGAAAGAAAACTATTTATATTTTTTAAGTTTGCTTGGTTTTGAATTGATTGCAGTTTTTCTTACGGGAATTGGTTTGCCTTGTTTATTGGTTTGCTGCGTTGGTTGTGCTCTCCTTGTGTTAGAATCAAGTAGGATCACAGCTGCAGGTTTTCAGTTGGTTAAAGTAAAATGGTTCTTTCTAAATCCACTTTATTGTATTATACTAGGCTTTTTACTTAGCATTTTTTGCTGCATTTCAGTCAGACAAAACTATCAGATCATAAAGCCTGTGTCAAGGCCAGTCACCTGCAAGTGTTGTGAATTCATCGATCAGGTACAAGTGATCACTGTCGGGGTCAGTGGCCATGAAGTTGAGCTCCTTCTTGAACTCTTTGTACAGTGGATCGCTTTTGTTCACCACTCCGATCACGAACATCTCAATGTTGCTTCTCTGGGCTTCTGTCACGGCGCTCTCCAGACTGACCGAGTCCCTCTTATCGGCCTGTCCGTCGGTGATGATGATCGACACCTTCCTCACACCTGGCCGGGCTGCCTTGAACACCTGGTTGGCCTGTTGGATGGCACTGCCTGTGAATGTGCCCTCGCCCAGGTAGGTCATGGAATGCACAGCAGACTTGATCTCATCGAGGCTGGCTTCCTGTCTGAGGCTGACCACCACCATGTTTATGTGGCTGTAGAGGACCACGCCAACACGAGTGATGTCCCGGCTGACCGAGGTGTGGTCGATCAGGGCGTTCACAAAGTCTTTGATCACGTTGAAGTTTTCCGGGCCGACGCTCTCTGAGCTGTCGATCACAAAGACGAGCTCCAAGGGTGTCTGGCGGCACGTCGGTGCACAACCTGATGACATGGAGCAAAAACACGACCAGAGGAGCAAATAAAGGTTAATGACTAAAGAGGAAACTAATCCTTGGTGACTGATTTAAGGAAAACTAAGATTCACAAACTTAATTTTGTGACTTACTGCAGATGGATTTTACTATTTTGATGATTTCATCCCTCTGTGAAAGAGTACAATATTTTAGAGGTGGTTCAACACATTTTTTTTATTTGTCTTTTTAACATATGTTATTGGTTAAGTTAGGGACCCTATTATACATTTCCATAACATCTAACATGCACTGTTACTGTTGTGGATGCTGATGTTAAATATGGCAACACAAACAAATAATATCTGTGAGTGTCAAGCTCAGGTTTTTAACTCTGAGTTTCATGCCTTTTTTTCTAAACCCTGGATATGTATGATGTGAGAAAGAGCAGATGTCCTTAAGTGTCAACTCAGTCACAGAAGCCACACCCACCTGTTACTTAAATCTCCGCATGCGGAGAAAAACTCAATAATTTCTGAAGACACAGTCGATGCATCAATGACAACAGACATGACATTATGTTAAATACAGCATAAAATGAGCTGGCAGGAGGTGGGTTACAAAGTGGTTTGCAGATCTGCAGCAACAGCACGCAGGCTAAAAAACCTTAAATAGTGTCCCTATATAAGATTATACAGTTGGCTGTCTAGACGATTATCAGCAAACCATTAGCTCATGTGGGTAGTACCAGCGTCTAATGAAAAAATAATCTGAGATTTAATTGGTTTAGAGCTATTTTAAGTGTACTCATACTTACTGTAAGTCCAGGTTCCCCCTTCTGTCCTGTTTTGCCCTGTCATTTAAAACAAGTCATTATTTAGGAAAACACTATAGCATTTTCTGACTTAAATTGTTCTGTTAACCTACAGTTACAGAATGACTTCTTAATTCATCAAGACTTTCTTCAGAGAAGGAAATAAAAGTTAGTATTATGTCTGGCAAAAATATATCAGTACCAGAGGTCCGATGATGCCCGGCTCTCCAGGTTCCCCTCTGTCTCCCTTATTGCCTTTCTCACCTCTGAACCCTCGGTCCCCCTGCAGGAGGAAAAGAACACTATTTTTTTCCAGTGTATAAATGACAAAGTAAAGCCGTTATAGCAAACGATGTCCCATCATTCATATATCGGCCAGAATCGCATTTTTCTGCCCAACATGATCTTTTGCATTCATTGTTGCTTCTGTATGTTTGAGGTGATGACACTGCATAGATTATCTTTCACCTTTATTTGAGTGCTGACTTTAGTTTACATAATAATTCCTCACTTCCCACATTGCGAACATCAAGGTACCTTATCACCCTGCAGACCTTGTCCTGGAGGACCTCTGGGGCCGGGCATCCCCTGAAATCCAGACTCGCCCTGTAAACATTCAGCAGAGTTCATGTTGTCACTCATCCCTGTGTGACCTTTCAGACCTTTATGGTTAATGTTAGTGAGATAATGATATCTAAATTTATGGCAACAATTGTTTCCATACCTGTCTCTAAAAAACTGCATAGATCCACTGAAAAACTTACTGACCCTATCAGATCTTCATTCAAAACAACTCCAGTGTGCTTCTCTTGCTGCTAATGACCACAGCATAAAAGGAGGGAATGTAGGTTCATATGTCTTAGCTAAAATCCAACCAAACCTGTTAGAAAACTCATTATTTAGTTTGCGAGACTCAATGGAAACACAGCAATTCTTTTATCACTGTGTTACCAGAGTGTAGCAAACATGAATTCCCTAAATCAGAATCTTTATTATCTTCATTATTACTTAAAATGTACTTATAGAAACATTCAATAATTCAGCTGCAAGTGAATAAATGTGAGTGACAGGTGACAATGGTACCTTTTGTCCTTGTAACCCTTCTCCAGGTAACCCCTGTGGACCAGGTGGTCCAATTTGGCCAGCTGAACCCTGCAGGAAAAGAAAACTTTATATCTACTTAAGACAACAAAAATACAACAAAATCCATTGTTTTCTACATTTCTGATTACCTTTGGACCAGGTAACCCGATTCCTGGTGGCCCAGCAGGTCCAGGAGGCCCAGGCAAGCCTCTTTCTCCCTGAACGTAAGTTATTAAATATTTATTGATACTTGCAATAATGATAATAGCTTTATTTGTGCATCAGTTTTTAGAACGCACAGTTACAAAATGCTTCATTTAAGTGTACATGCCTACAGACAGACATGCAGTCTTGCATTCTTGCAAACAACATACAGATTTTCAAAAATAAAAGGAAAAATGCAATAATTAAAACTATTATTAATTGCACAAATAAAACTGTTTAAAACCAAAATCATCACAGCAACAAAAGGAAAGTCAGAAAAAGTCGTTATTTGTATTTTTTATCAAACAAGAAAGCAGAAGCTTTTGGATAATAGGTCAGATAAAAGGTAAGACTTCAATTCAACTTTATTTATATAGCACCAAATCACAACAGCAGTTGCCTCAAGGTGCTTTGAAGAGTAAACAGGGGAACTGTTTATTCCTTTTCAAAATCTGACTATCTAAATTATCTATTTAAATGTTCCTAAGAGGTGAAGAGAACTACTCCATAATAATAATTTTTTAAAAAGCCAGTATTTTTACTTACCTTTGTTCCAGGTAAACCAATCCCATCTGGTCCAGTCTCTCCCATCAGGCCAGGAGGCCCGGGAAGTCCCTAAGAATATTTTTTTCAATTGACATTGAAACCTGAGTGTGATTACTTGGAGTCTTGTGCTGATAAAAGAGGCTGTAATCTGGTTTGATACTCACTGGGGGGCCAGTGAAACCTTCTCCTTTTAGTCCAGGTGGCCCAAGGGGGCCCTGTGGCCCTCTGTCACCCTACAAACCAAAACTTAATTGTACTCACATACTTTACTGGGGAGGATAACTGAAGAGTAAACCGGAAGTGAACTGACCTTGGATCCAGGTGAACCAATTCCTGGGTCTCCCACAGCTCCGGGTGGACCTTGTGGACCTGGTTCTCCCTGACAAAACCCAGAAGTAAAGCTGTTACTTTCAACATTATGCACTCCACACTGTATATAAATGCCACTTGTTTTGCACATATTCAACTCTGTATATTTTATATATTTTATTATTATTATTATTATTATTATTATTTTTTTTTTACTATTTAATTTGTAAAAATGTGTATACACACACACACACACACACACACACACACACACACACACACACACACACACACACACACACACACACACACGTAGGAAAATATTTAGTATACACATCCAGAAATGCATACACTATTATATATTGTACATATATTTATTAGTTTCAGGTTGGCCATTCTTGTATTTTGCTCGTTTGTGTTGTTGTGTTTGCACATCTCTGTTGCTTGTGGGGCTCGCACACAAGAATTTCACTCGCATGTGCTGTGCCAGTGTGCCTGCACATGTGATGTGACAATAAAAGTGATTTGATTTGATTTGATACTATTACTGAAAGTCACACCAACTTTAGTTATGCAGCCTTGATTTACCTTGGCCCCCGCTATACCCCTGCCAGTAAGTCCAGCTGGACCTGGTAGCCCCATAATTCCTGGTTGCCCCTGGAGGAGAAAGCACTTATTAGAAAGATAACGGTACACAAAGCCATTTAAAAATAATTCCCTGAATGCATGATAATATCTAATCATGGCCTTTTTTTAGAACCTGACGGATACCATGGTATCAGTCATACACTTTAACAGAACAATTTCAAATTTTGTAAATTTTTTAATACATTTTTATATTTTCTCTCTTTCCTCACTGCTTGCACCCTGGATGGGCCGGTAACACGTCCAGATGCAACCTATACCTCGTACATGTTCCAGGCACCCCTACCACTCTGAAGTTGTACAAAATAGATGGCTGGAAGGAGGGACGGATGTGCTGTTTGTGTAACTGTAGCAGCAGATTTCTGTTTTTTTTTTTGGGGGGGGGGGGGTTCCATTTAAGAATTTACTAGTTCACTAATTAACCTTCTGGTTTGCAGGTAGGTCCATGTTGGAAATAAGGTGCTTCTTAAAGCCTGTTTTTGTTTTTTCTGAGTTTGGACCAACATTTAAAGCATGTACATTTTATGTAGCAACAATATTACTTTGACTTGATGTACACTCAGTAATCCAAAAACAACTCCAAATAACATCATCAGTGTGAGTGAAATGCTTCTCTCAGTCTCCAGATATCACTTTGACTGCTGTGTAAAATTATTATGACATTTTTTTCTAAAATGCTTCTGGTAAACACACACATACCTTTGGGCCCATTGGCCCCACAGGACCGACTGCACCTTGCTGGCCTCTGGACCCCCGGTCCCCTTTGTCTCCCTGTCAGAATAACACAAAACAACCTGTAAACAATCTTCTGGATTGTGGCTAAGTGCTTATAACCTCTAGAACAAAATATGGAGATCTGATCTGAAACACAGACACACTGTTACCTTCTCTCCTGGGACACCTTTGCCAGGAGCCCCATCAGCTCCCCGGGACCCCGGTAACCCAAGGTCCCCCTGATCAGTAAATGACACAGTGGACAGACAGACTGGTAAAATGTATTTAAAGTACATTTAACAAGCAGAAAACTGACTGACATCAGGCTTCATTACCTTTGGTCCTGGGATTCCATCTTCTCCTGGCTGACCAGGTATACCTGATAACCCCTCAGCTCCAGGGTCACCCTGAAACAGCAAAATGACACAAAAGAGT
Organism: Rhamphochromis sp. 'chilingali'; assembly: GCF_963969265.1. NCBI lineage: Eukaryota > Metazoa > Chordata > Actinopteri > Cichliformes > Cichlidae > Rhamphochromis > Rhamphochromis sp. 'chilingali'. The sequence continues at coordinate 33,864,885 of NC_137938.1, read as the reverse complement.
CCCAGAGGGGTTGAAACTATGCAAATACAATCAGCTACATTAAGAAGATGAATATCTGCGTTATGTTGTCTTTAATTAAGAAGCTATGGCTAGGAGGCAGTTAGCTTGGGTTAGCATGAGGGCTGGAAGCAGGATTGGTGGCTAACCTACAGTTGTCCAAATGAAATAAAATGCATCTTCCAGTTCATAAAATATTGCTCTAACTTTGCAGTAATACCACTTAAAGTTAATTGAGGAATATCTAGAAGAAATTGCTGCTATGGTGGCACCCTATTACATCACCACACTCAAATTTTCGTTGAGCTCTTTAGAAAGACCCCATTCTTTCAGATGTTTGTAAAAACAGGCTGCATATCTAAGTGCTTGTACACTTGTGTCAAGGGGACTGAAAACACAAAAGGTGTGGCCAAAGATTCATATTAAGTATTATATGTGGATTTGTGGTCAGTTTTTCTTAATATTACTCTGACTACAGGAAGTAACAGCAGGAGTAGTGCAGCAGTGCAAAGAGGACTTACTTTGGGCCCTGGTTCTCCAACACCTCGCTCACCTGGTAGTCCTGGCTCACCTGAGAGGCCCTGATCCCCCTGAAGGTAATAGTCACATAGTCATTTGGGTATTCAAAAAAAGATGTAAATATTTAGTATCATCTATAAGAGTTTCTTTCGTATGAATTTCTTGAAACACCAGAGCACTGCATCTTTAGAAAACATTACTCAGAAACGTAAAGGATATTTGTTTCTCATTATTTTCTGTCATATATACCTTGGGTTTGCCAGTGAGTGTTAATGGTACGTGGCACAACAAATGATAGACTATATGTAAAATATGGACCTTATTATAATAGTATATAGCATAGCATACTACAGACTCAATTGCTGCTTTAGAGTCCGATTTTTCCCTGTTACTATTTTAAACTGAATTGACTGAATTATGTCTTAACCTCCAGCAGCCAGTAAACCCTCTGATTCAGAGGAAGACCGATTCACAATCATCATCTTGTCTGTTATTGTGTGTCTTACCTTTGGTCCTGCTATTCCAACACCTGGAGCTCCTTTGGGTCCTGGAGGCCCAGCTGGACCCTGATCTCCCTGAAGGAAAAAAAGAGAGTTAAGTTGAAGAGGGGGGGGCGGGTTGTTTGATTTTTTAGCATGGTGGTTAGCGCCTTCTTGCCAGCAAGATGGTCCTCAGTTTGAATCCACCATCCAGGCAGGGCCTTTCTATGTGGAGTTGACCCAAAACACATGGATGGGGTTACGTCAATTGGAGACGGTAAAATTATACGTAGGTGTGACTTGAATGTGAATGGTTGTCTGTTTAGTGGCCCCTATGCCAGCTGGGATATGCTGTAGTCCCCGTGCAACACTGAAGTGGATCAGTGGAAGAAGCTGGATGTTTCTAAATCTATTTTTGATGAGAAAAGTCAAAGTGACAGTATAACATGTCTGCCTTCAGTTTCAGTTTTTATTTCTAAATGAAACATTAGTCAGGACTGTGTTGAAGGACATGAATTCTTTGTTATTGTTAATCTAATGTTTTTTGGATTTCCCAGGCTTAAATTTCACTGTGTATGTGTATTTACTGTGTATTAACAAGGTCAGACGAGTAAAATCATTGTGTAATAAAATATGCTTAAACAAAAAGTCTCTTTAAAGGTTACGACGTGAAAGAGGGTGAAAATGTTCATCCGAGTCAGAGCACGACTAAAGCTGAAAGATGAGACGAATAAAACAGATGAGACGTTTTGACATAAATATGTGTGATTTCATGTCTCAGTGTCTATTTCAAACTCTCTGCTTACCTGACCGACTGATGTTGGAGAGAAAAACTCCTCAAAACCAATTACTGATAATTTTTCTATGAAATGATGTTACAGTTCACCAGGTGCTTACGATTATTTCAGTTTATATCACATTCATTGAGTCTGTTATTGCATGTACATCATAGTTTACTGCTTACAGTGGAAAGCCCTTCACATCAAGAGAATTTCTTTTTTCCTTTTTACGATTCAAAAAACTTGTAAATCTTTAAATACTTGTAAACATTTCCACTACTGGAAATCATCACAAAAGGATTAGCCGAGCAGTTTGCTGAAAAATAGGAATAATTAATGACTTTTAAATTTTTTACTTAACAAAGCCATCAAGCTGACAAAATGAGACCCTTTGATGGACTCATTCTGGCCCCTGGGCCACATGTTTGACATGTTTACCTTTTCTCCTTGAAGTCCTGGACCAGGAGCACCAACTGGACCTTGATTTCCTGGTGGACCAAAATTGCCCTGAGAAAAAGGAATAGAAGAAATGCAATGATTAAAGATTCAGATCTGTACATGGAGACATTGATGAGGAATTCAGCAGTAAATTTTAGTTAAATCACCTTGTCACCTTTGATCCCAATACCAGGAGGCCCACGACTTCCCTTTGGACCTTCATATCCTCGATCACCCTAAAGAAAATATGAGAAATCTGATTTATACATAGCTGTATGTAAATTATACAATTAAGAACAGCAATCTTTCAATCCTACCACTTACACTGATCTGTATATTTTTTTAAAATACAAATTAGTCTGTTTCTTTTCCTAAACTCTTCTTTGGATGCTGGCTGCATTTTGTTCCATGCTCCAGACATGTTCCAGACTTTTATGCAGTACTGTATGTAATCAAAGACTTTTCCCACCTTTGGTCCTGGAAACCCCTCTCCAGGAGGTCCAGGATTTCCTTGTGTTCCAGGTGATCCTTGAGGTCCCTGGAACAAACAGAACTTTAAATAAAAGTCTGTACTTGTGAAGGTTTTAGTAGCTGCAGATCTAAAACAGAAAAGGGTGATTTTAAAAAGAAAAGGAAAAGCCTAGGACTTACACAAGATTTATTTGAGCTATCAGGCTTAGCTGAAGGTTTGGCTGACAACCCCGATGTAACAAACAGTCAGATCCCATATGGGACAGGGTATTTACTGTATTTGCTTCAGCCTCCCAAATGCAAACTGCTTTGCAACCCATCTCACTTTGGCTCCTCTATTCATGCTGTGTAAGTCTTCCTGCTGCCCTCTAGGCTAATAAAGCATTCATTAACCTCTTCCATGTGCATAAATGTAAGGTTAGGTAAGTCCCAGAACAGAGCTGCGATGTCACTTATTGTGGATAAAAATACCTTTTTCTTGTAATTATTGTGGTCTAAGTTAGCTAACAGGGTAACAAATTAAAAGAAATGCCTAAATGATTACGCATCACAGTAAAATAACCCACAATAACATCAAAAATCATATGGAAAAAAATACTAGAGAGTTCTAGAGAGTAGAGTTCTAGACATTTGTAGAATAAATGGTACATTGAAGCTGTTTTGGTGGCACAAAGCGGCTCAGCAGCTTACGAAGTTATGTCAGTTTTGTCTAACTTTTATCTCACTTGTCTGTATGTTTATATATAAAAGCTCACTACGACACTGTTACTCATAAGATATGAGCTCTTAATGCCAAAGATCCTAATCTTCATACTTACCAGGAGTCCTGGTTCACCTATGCCCAGAGGACCTGCTGGACCTGGTCTTCCCTGATTACCCTTGTCACCCTGTAATTAGTAAAAAGTAAAAACAAAATTTCCCATAACTCAGTAATAAAATATCTTTTTTTATTCAGTGTCTTGCAGTTGTAGCAGTTCAACTGAGATGATTTAATAGGTATTTGAATTCCTTTCTCACAGAAACAAAACCTCACCGCTGTTTGACTTCCAGCAATGAAATATCTCTCTCCATCCTCACTGACATTTTCACTTTGAATTATGATTTTTATAATAATTGTAATATAAATGTGTCACCTTGGCTCCTGGGAATCCAATACCAATGTCTCCTGGTTGTCCAGGTTCACCGCTGGGTCCTCTTTCTCCCTGAGAGTAATCAAGTTCAAAGGTTTGTATGTTATGTGATGATACAGCAAACAACACAGAAAACAGGTTAACAGAATGTAAAATGACGAGATGACAGATGGTGCCAGGATGCATGTAGTCCTTCTAATCCAATAAAATCATTCTAATCTATTGTTTTATTCTTTATGGGGACCTGTTATGCTCCATATTTTTACTACTGGACCCCCTCTAACATCACACGAAGCCAAGAGTAGAAAAAAATGTTGGAAACTGAGAATTTACATTCACTGCACTTTGGCTATGTTCAGTATGAGAATCCATCATCATGCATTAGAGAGGGAAAAGGCAATAAAAGAACAATCTCAGGGATTCTTTCAGGGAAACTTTGCTGTATACACAGCTGTACAGTACAAACAGTTTATTCATGAACAACTAAAGTCCTGCTGTGGTAGAATTCAAAATTAAATTAAGATGAAGAAATGTATATGAGAGAACCATCCAATCCAGGATACTGACAAAGCAGTCTAACTGGGCAACTTTAGTCCAAGCAACAAATGCTGTATATAATGCTTATGGAAATGTTTATTGTTTTTATTACACGTAAACTCAAAGTGCTTGACATAAGTGCTGAAGGCCCTGAATGTGAGAACATACATGAAAGTTCTCTTGTCACCCTGACACTGACTCAGTAAATCAACCTCACTGTTGAAAAAATACACCACTTAGGAATACTCTTCAAACAGCACAGCCAAAAAAATAAATAACAGCAGAGCATGAACTCAGTCTCTGGATCCAGAAAGACATCTGGGATATTTTCTTGAGAACATCAAGATGATGTCTCCCAATATTTCTTATTTCAGTTTCATAGTGTGTATTTGTGAAGGTAGAATATTCATCTTTATGCAAATCTATTCAAAACCTTTTTGCAAAAAATGACCAGATAAACTTATCCAATCACATAGCTTACTAAAAAACTGTAGTCAGACATTCAGAGTGTCGGCTATTAAAAAAAATGCTATAAATCACATGTGATTTTATCGGCATAAAGACATTTTTGTTAAAAAGAAATGGGGAAGCTCTGTGGCGATGGAAGCAACACCATCTTATTAGGCTTTGGCACACACTGTAAAGGTCAGTATTATGTCCCTCGCTTTCTTGAGCCAAAGCTGATATGTGACCGTGCAGATGTTGTCAGGGAAAGTGTCCGCACAGTCCTGCATATGAATGATGGTGTGTCAGAGATTGCAACATTTTCTTTTTTGTCTGACCAAATAGTCATGATTTTATTGACATGATAATCTAAATGTTTGGGATACATAACTTTTAGTTCCCTAAACTGAAGAAGACTCGTATGCCTGTCAGTAAAACCTGAATATGGACATCATTAAGAGTTTGTATGGAAAAAGAATGAGAATGAGCAACAAGTGAGTTCTTGAGCTTTGGGGGACCTTGTAGACTGCTTTTGCTCAATACAAAGCAGCATTACGAGCATTATTTTAGAATAAAAATATATATTTAAGTTGATAAGGCACTATTTTATTTAGAGATTAATGTCACAGTATCTCAAAAACAGGGTTTTTATATTTTAAGGATAAATTCACAAAATTCTAGAAACTTTTGTGGAAATATCCAGAACTTTACTACATAGTTGTGTAATATAGGTTTTCACAGGACTATATGCACTCCATATAATTTGGAAAAGTCAAACAAGGCTTGACAAGAAGATTCTCTAAAAAAAAAGATGGGAGCAGAGTTTAGGTTTGCAAAACTGCATCTAAAAAACAATTTCTGGAACAATATTCTTTGGACTGATGAGACCAAAGTGGAGATGTTGGGCCTTTGGGATACTTTGAAGCCTAGGCTTATTATTTTGTTGGTTCTCCCCTGGAACCTCTTATTTCCCTAAATTGTCTAAAGCCTGAGGGTCACGCTATGAAGCAAGTTCACTGTAGCCAGAGTTTCTTGAAGTTAGCTGGCTTGACAAAACCTAAAACCTCAGAAACATCACAACAGTGGTTATCAGTTTTCTTTGTTCACCCAGGCTTTCTGCTTTAAGCACTGAGCATGCTCACATAAGTGGGTTGTTTCACATGTCATTTAATTTTATTTGTGGTGTAAAATGGATCAACTGAGAACCAGCTACTGCAAACAGACACATTATCCAAGGAAGGGTGAAACAGTCTATTAAAAATATTAAACATATAACAGCGAAAGCCATCACTGGTGCTGCAAAGACACAAGGGTAATGCTGCAGAAAATCATGAATCTTATGAATTCGTGATCATCACCAGCACACAGAGCAATCAAATACATTACATATTACCTCAAATTAATACATTTATTTTACAGCTGGGTGCACATTAGAGCTCTGAAACTTTAAACTTGATGCATTTAAACACTAAAGGTTATTCAGTGAGCTCGGTGCTGACAGTTATGTAGCCTAATGAGGGCTGTTGCCAGAACAAAGAGAAATTTATTCTATTGATTGGGGAACAAATAGTCTACACCTGTAGGCGATCAGTGTTCTAATCTGTGTTTTAGGAGGTGCAGTTCCAGCAGTGTAAAAGACACTTAGCAGCATTAGGACCAAGTATAAAAACATTCAGTAATTTTCTCAATCGCCAGCTGAAAACATGTAAATTTCAGCGAGGATGCAATGCAGTTTGTGCTTTGGTTGTATTGCTTCAGCAGCTGTATCGCACTAAAAACATACCACAAATAAATCTGCCCTCTGTGTATATGTAGTTCAATGTAGATCTTTATTGAAATGTCTGTTAGTGTTTCTTGTGCTCAGGTTCTTGTTTTTTCTCCCTGGTGCCTCGTTTTCTTTGTGACTCTTTAAATCAACTATTAAATTTCCTCTATTGCTCAGATATTTTTGTTCCTGCAATTTGCATTTGGGTGGCACATCAACTCTGTGAAGAGATTTTGTTGCAGTTTTAAAGGCTAGTCCAACCAAGCAGGAATGACAGAGAATCCATTGCATCTTGAGAAACTTACTTTAGAACCCGATGGGCCTTCAGGACCCACCTCCCCTGGTGGTCCTGGCGCTCCCTGCAAAAGAAATACACATTTACTCATTTATAACCTACATAATCTATAACCTTATATTTCACTTCTCAAATGAATCAAACAAAAAGCAGTCATGTATGAATCAAAAAGGAAGCCCCCACACTGTGTTACTGATCTGCAGGTCAAGACCAACCCACTGCCGCTGAATAAAAAATACAACAGGATTAAGATCGACATTCATGTCTTTCATGCCATTCGATTCTCATGCCTAGCTCATGAAACAACAAGGTTATACTGACACTGTGCCAGTAGCACAGAGGAGGAAGAGTGCTGCTGTGCGGCCAGGTCGCTGCACTAATCCCATCACACAAAGTCTGTTCCTGCAAAAGAATAATATCCTGCAAGCCTGGATTCACAGCTTTAGATAGCCCCAATGGTATCAGGATTACCCATAATCCAATATTCACATTCCATTAGTGCAAAGACGAATAAAAGACAAATTCCACTTCCATTTTTCATATTGAAGAGAATACCAACTGTCGGATGTCGACTTTTCAGGAGCCTGAGCGATGAGTTTTGAAAGTAATGGAACTTAAATTTTGACACTGAAAAATAGAAAATTGCTTGTGATTGAAAAAAGTCCAAATTCATTAAAAATCTGTTGTCTTTAAAGATGAATTATACCATTCGCAAAACAGTGGATGACAACTCAGTGACTCCATCTTGTATAAACAGTTGGTTTGGTTGCCTTCCATGAATTACATGGACATCTTTTTATCCTCTCTTTTCATGGATTCACAAGTGTGTGAATAATGTAGACAAAAAGTCAGGAAAGCCTCACAAAAATGTGGGATTTAAACCAGGGCCCATAATTGTCACAATTCAGTATAAAACAAAACCAGAACTGAGACTTGTGGCCACTCCTACCTGTGCTCCTTTTGGTCCTTGTGGGCCTGGAGGACCCTCTGGGCCCTGCAACATAAAACCTATGTCACTACATGGATAAAGTCTGGGGTGTTTACTGAAACATCTCAGAAAAAAATGACCATACAGTGTCACCCTTTTCCCCAGGAGTGCCACAGTCTCCTCTGTCCCCCTACAAGACCACACAACACAACGTTAGACCCTGCAGATATTTTCTGAGGACATGTTTCAATAGTGAGAACAGAGCAGCTGAAAGGTCACAGTCACTCACCTTGTTGCCTTTGTAACCTGTGCGGCCCTGCAAACAATTCAAACAGGTTAAAAACCGATGTTTCATCTCTTAACATGCTTGCTGTTTGGCAGTTGTGCAAAAACAAGGGACAAATCTGCTTTCTTACCGGTGGACCATCACTTCCAGGTGTGCCATTCAGCCCAGACTCCCCCTTTAAACAGAAGCCCACTAATTAAACACTGAAATATTTTAGAAAGACTTTCTTTGTGTCACGACTCACCCTCGCTCCTTTTTGACCAGCTGGCCCTCTGAAGCCTGGGTCTCCTTTTCTACCCTGGAAATATTACCAGTTTTAAGATGAAGCAATGATTAAGCTGTAAAGCTAATAGTGTTTTCCACTTATGAAACTCCTCAGTGTTTAGTTGCTGAAAACTCACAGGACTTCCTGGAGGACCTCTCTCTCCTCTTTCACACAGACATACTTGGGCCTGTGGACACTATCAGAGCGAGAAAAATATTATAAAGTCAGTGCAACCATTAGCCATACTAAATAGATGTTGACTTCCATTTAAGTCTTACCCCTTCATATGCAACTGCACCCTGTGGAAAAAAACAGAAGATAAAAAAAATGTGTCAGTTACGTCCATCTTTTATCTACAGTCTGAGTCCCACTGAGGAATGGTGCTAGTTGCTTGGCAGCAGATGTGTCCACCACTTTAAAGTATTTTAAAGTCAGTACTTTTCCCCTTTACCTTAAGACCTGTTAAAGTTTCCACTATGATCTGACTGGGTCCAAGTGACATCACAGGTGAATCCAAGCCTTCTGGCGAATGCTTTCATGGCTGTTTCTTTCTTTTTTGTGTGACCACACAGACTTATCTGAAGCAACACTACACACCAACTATGTCTTTTCTTTTTCCATTTCTGCAAGTGTACTTGGAAGAAATGTAACGACATTGCTTGTTTGTGTTGTCAGCAGCTGCCCATGTCTGTAACTTGTAACAGGATACTTTCATCATATCTAGATAAAGGATCTAAATATTTCTGTTTGCCATGAACTATGCAAATAATTTAGTAGTGATTTTCAGACTTGTGTGTAGTTTTACTCTTCATGAAATACTATCTGCAGGACACTTGGTACTGCACAGAACCTGAAAATCATCTCTACAGCTGTGTTCACATCATTATTTCCAGTGAACTAACCCCAACTGGTTTTTGGTTACCCTGTGACAACACATACAGAAAGATATAAAAATGCAATATGCTAAAAGAAACCTCTACAGCAAACAATGAGAACAAACAACTTTGGGCTTTGAGCACAAGATGAAAACTGAAAATCTGTCATTGTTAATGTTAACATTTCATGGTACAATTTTTAAATAATAATTAATCTAATTATGTGAACTCAACCTAAGCTTTTGGGGCACTTGGGTGCCTGGGTGCCAACTCAGCATAGCAGGTAAGTAACCTCTATAAGCTCTATAAGTTCTACATTTGGTAAAACTGGGTACTGTCCTCTGTCATGTAGCTGTCTCTGTTTTGGAAGTGCTAAATGTGATTGAATAAAATGGCACATTAATGAAAAGCAGAACAAGCCATGCCAGTCTCTCAGACTAGCCGTGACCTCCTGCAGATATTTGACATTTCTGGGTGCTGTGGAAAATGCAAAGCAGCCAGGAAAACACCCTCATGCAGACACAACTCTTACTTAAGATGTGAACCCGCTGTAAGGACAGCATGAGCATGAACAAGACTAAACAGAAGATGATCTCTGTAGCCCAGTTCCAGACACGGCATCTGATGTCAGTAATTTTAGGAGAGTATGCAGGATGTCAGATACCTATGTCCTATTCTATTAGAAGGAGCTGCTGAATTATAGGTATCAGTAGTACACCTTTGTGTTACAGTGACAGCAGTCACATTCTGGTTTCTTTTATTTTTTTAATTACAGTTAAGGTTTTTAAGACAAACTCTGATTTTCAAGATTGTTAAACTCTTTCAAAAAAGAGAAATTGAGTAATGTAGCATTAAAACATACATCAAAGCACAGGTTAATTTCTTCTGTTTGTACATAAACCTTTAATCTGTCAAAAGCTAAACTTTTACCTCTTTTAACACCAACCAGAGAAGAAGTGACTCGTTTAGGGCTTGTTGTGTTTAAACTACTTCTTTAGGGGTCACCACAGGGGTATTTAGAAATACCCTATACCTGGGCGACTCTCTGATAAGAGGTTATAAATTTTTATTTGTTATACTTTTATAATATTTGCCTGTCATCCACCCAATGCCATAAAGTTAGCATGCAAGCAGTTTGCCTGATAGTTCTAAGATACTTTCACTTATGACCTTTTAGGGTAGAAATGCTGAGCTTGTGTTTAGTGCATCCTCTGCTCTATTTACTAAGCAATTTAACCACCCAGTCAATTAAAATAGATTGTTAGCTACACTGTAGCGCTTGTCACCACTCTACTTTGCTGAGGCCAATGGCACAGCCAAGAACAAAGATAGCCCTTAATGGAAATTCATAAACTTTTTCTATGAGTGGTAAAAGAATTGAGGTAAATTAGGTGAAATGATTGGTTTAGTCTTGGACTTTGAGGTTTTACTATAAAGTTTAATGTGGACAATTGATATTTTAATATAAATTTATTTATTACATAACAATATTATGAAAACTTTCTCCTGTATCGTCTTGATGCATGCTCAACCACCCAGACAGGAAATCCCGAAAGGTTGATTCTCTTCGTCTGGACGTGGCATTTTCAGTGCTGTCACCTTATCTCAAGTCTGTTCTGGATTCAAACTTTCCAGAGACATTTAAGTTAACTGTATGAAGATGTGGCATAGATAAAGCTTTGAATAGTCGGTAGAACTCGATAGGTAGTACACAGTTCCAGCCCTTTTCCAAAACTTTCAAAGTAAAACAAGAAGTAACCAAGTAGCTGTGGTAGCACTCATATAGTATATTTTGTGTTTCCCTGGACTGAATCTATAGTCAGCGTCTTTATAATAAGCTTTTTTTTGTCATTCAGTAAGCTTTGTCAGGTCCTTCAATAACTGAAGTTTATTTCCAAGCACAACGTTTTCCAAAAAAGCATTTCACCACTCTGATGTGTCTCGACTCTGTACTGGCACCTCTGTGCCTGAGCTCATTTTACTTGAAGCCAACACTCACCATCTCTTTGAGCAGCTTCTCTTCTAGCTGAGAGTCGAGCATACTTTGGACAAACTGCTGAGCAGGTGTGCTGGCGATGGCCCGGAGCTTGGCATTATTCTGCTGGGCAATATCTGATAGCCCAACAGCAAAGAACTTTATGCCATGACCTTTGGCCTCCACAGCAGCTGCAATCACATCAGGGTTACGGGGATGATCGACTCCTTCTGTCATTAGCACCGCCACCCTCACGCTGTCCTTTGAGGTCTCATGCACCAGCAGCTGTGAGGCATTGGTGATGGCGTAGGTGGTATAGGTGCCGTGACCGATGTAGTTCATGGTGCTGACTTGACCGTGAAAATAGTCCAGGTCTTTCCAGGCTGAGAATCTGTGCTCTATGGATACAGTGCTGCTGTACTGCAGCGCAGCCATCCGCACCTTCATCGTCCAGCTGGGCACCTGCAGCATGGCGAGCCGGGTGCTGAAGCTCAACACGAAGGTCTTCTGTTTCTCGAACAGTGATATGGTTGCGCTCTCAGAGCTGTCCAGGATGAATGCCACTTCCAGTGAACATGTCAGACCTACTTGAGAGGGAGATCACAAAAACTGACATCAAGCTAGAAGTATTAGAAACAGGACTAATTTCAGGATTGGCACTCTGACACCTTTCTAACTTCTGTCCACAAATTCAGTCCCTTCTGCCAGCAGTCGGTATGTATCCATTACACTATCAAAAGTGCTCTAATGTCTCAAGCAACACTTCAAACAGCTGTGGATTCACGTGTAATCATGAATTCATGAAATATTCTGGAATAAACCTGATTCGGGGGAAATACCCACTCCCAAATTCCTAATACCAGATGCCACAGGAGACCTATAAAGGTCTTGTGTCCTGAGCTGTTTTGGCAGCATGAAGGGAAGCTACACAATAAATAATAAATACAGAGACTTAATGTTGTGGCAAGTCAGTGTAAGTGCATCTTGTGGAAAATTAAAGCAACAGTTTTGAGTAGTTCTACATTACTAAAACTGTCCAGTAAAGGCTCAAGGACCAAGTGAAAGACCCCAGATTGTCAACTTCCAACCTTAGAACTTACAGTTACTTTAGTTGCAGTTCCTCACTTCAGCTGCAATGGGATCAGAGTTAGTGGTGTTTGTTTTTGTACTAAATGAAATCAAATTGCCACATGTATCCATCCATAATCCATCCATTTTTTTTACATTTAAAAAAAGACACTTAAAGGAAGGCATTGTGGGTGGATGACTTAAGAAATTCTCGTGTAGTTTTTTTTTTTACTTAAAATTTGATGACTCAACCATTTCACTGGCCTGATTTCACCATCCCTCACTCAACAATTTGTTCCCTCAGTGCAACATAGTGACTTTCACCACCAGCATGTGGAGACCTCATCTAAAAATTACCATTTCTTCCCTCATCTTGCAGCCTGTAGTTGTTCCTGCGCCCTGTCTTTCTCCTCTGGCCTGTGGCCTTGTGTAGGAGAGCCAGCAGCAGAAGGCAGACCCCGACTCCTCTGCTCAGGTTTCCCTTCAGCAACATCCTAACAGAGAAAAGAGGAGAATGTTAGGGGGGAAAGCAGTGTATGAAAGCACAATGGGTTATTTCATTTTTAATAGGATTCCTTTTACTATCATGGACACTGCTAACCACACCCAGTTGCAGATCCCAAAAAAGGGAGCTGTGTTCTGCATTTCACAGAAATGGCAGCAATTCTAATGGTATTAATTTGCTTAGATGACACCGTTCCTCCTACTGATATTGCGCTTTCTCAAATACTTACTATATTACAGTGCCAACAATATGTAAATGTGTGTAAAACCAGAATAATCTGTGCAAATATTTTTCTGTTAATAAGTTACAAATGCTGCAGAATCTAAACAATATCTTCATATAAAGTTAAACCTCTGCCAGGTGATTGAGAAAAGGACACAGCAACATACCTAGACTGGAGTGCAAAAAAAACTGAAGTTGCCATTCAAACTGTGACACCACGAGGTTCACTACTTTGCAAAAAAGTTTTACAAACAAAGCAAATATATATATATATATTATTACCTCGAATCTCATTTAGCTGCAGCCAGTGTTTGTAGTCCAGTCAGCTCTTTGAGAGGCATTTCTCCGCAGAACCCGGGGTCCCTATAAACCAGACTGAGATAAACTGAGGACCATCGCATGAGCTGATGTGCTGTGTGTGTGAGAGTGTTTGTAGCCGGGGGCCCTCCCTGGTGCAGCTCCAACATTTTAGTCCAGTGCAGCGCTTCATGCCTGACAGAAGGGATCCCATGAAAGTCTTTTGTGCGCATTGAGTCCGTGCACTAAAATCATTTAGATTTTAGAGATAAATAGCATTTGCAATAGTCATCACTCCAACCCATAAATAATGCATCTAAAAACCACTGCCAACATAAAATAAAGCAAACTACATTAGTTTGCAGAGATAAAATAATCTTAAAGTATTTTTTTCTTGGCATCTTTTTTTTCTTAACAGACTAGTCAGTTTTCTGGCTATCATGGGTTGGTTACTAAGGAAAATATCTTGTTGTGCAAAAAAAATCCCAAATGAATTTCGTTCTCTTGCCTTTTCCACTCTCCCCCACTAATGTGAAAAGCAGATGAATTGTGGTCGTATGATACTCTTGTACAGCGCAGAAATCGACCTCATTTCAATAACATTGTCAGTCCGACAACTCAACTCGTATTGTTTAAATATATTTAATAAATTAATTAACTTAAATAGTGATTATCTGAAATAGCCTAATTCCTTATATAAAACTGTCTGATTTCGTTGACGTCTTTTCTCTTTCTTTTTTATTCACTTAGCACCCTCTGCTGGTAAACCACATCTTTAGCGGAACATGAAGTAGCTGACGTTGCTAATAACACGGACGTGTTTTGGTGTAACACACAACATCCGCTTTGGCTCCAGGTTGCCATGTGTATTTCAAGCTGTATCTCGTGCATTCCTATAAATCGTCTTTGTTGTGTTTATGTAAGTAAAACCTCTTCTCGAAGTGCTCAAACAGATGTTTTCGAGTGCTGGTTAAACTGGCGCGAGCGAAACGGTCACGCGCTTGCTCTCCCTTTACCTGTTAGCATTAGCTTAGTTTAGCTAGCATGTCAACAAACTTAAAAGTAGTACTATAACTGCCCACGGCAACTTTTTAACATGCTGGGCGTTAAATTCAAACCAACTGTGCTACACTTCCACACAGAGCTCAGGTTATGTTGACGGTTTGGTTCAGTGTATCATTACTTTAACATGTTAAAAAGATTTCTCAGAGCTGTCTGTTGTCCACCTTGCGACCACTGCACTCGGGGGTTGCCTAATATTTCTGCGCAGTCTCTGACCTTTGTTCATTTGCTCATTTGTGTGATAATCTGCCGTATTTTCAGGCTGGAGAGGTTAAACTTCCCTGAAAATCTACTAGCGTCTGAATCATGAGCGGTTCCAAACCCGACATCCTGTGGTCCCCCCACCACCCGGACCGCTACGTCATCTGCGACTCCGAACTGGGACTGTACCGGATCGGACCTGTGGGCAGCACAGAAGCCAAGGCTGGCACCCTACCACTCTCCGAGGAAACTGCTGCTACATTACTGGCCATCAACTCGGACACCCCTTATATGAAATGTGTGGCCTGGTACCCCAAGCACGAGCCGGAGTGTTTACTTGCCGTTGGCCAAGCCAACGGCAGAGTTGTGCTTACCAGCTTGGGCCAGAGCCACAACTCTGCATGCAAAGAGCTGGTGGGGAAAGAGTTTGTGCCCAAACACGCCCGCCAGTGCAACACTTTAGCTTGGAATCCCGTGGACAGCAACTTGTTGGCTGCTGGGTTAGACAAGCACAGAGCAGATTTCTCTGTCCTCATATGGGACATCAGCAGTAAGTTGTCCCCAGAGACCAGTGTAGCAGCTGAGAAGATTCGCCTTTCATCTGTCGATTTGGACTCTAGCACAGTGGTGACCAAGCCATTGTATGAGTTAGGCCAGAATGATGCTTGCCTCTCGCTTTGCTGGCTGCTCCGTGACCCAAAGCTATTGCTGGCAGGCATGCACAGGAACCTGGCAATATTTGACCTGAGAAACACAAGTCAGAAAACGTTTGTAAACACAAAAGCCATCCAAGGTGTGACAGTTGACCCGCACTTCCATGACCGCGTGGCCTCTTTCTTTGAGGGGCAGGTGGCCATTTGGGATCTGAGGAAATTTGAAAAGCCTGTGCTCACACTGACGGAGCAGCCCAAGCCACTCACAAAGGTAGGATGGTGTTTGTTAGAAAACGAACTAAAGGCCACAGTAATAAGGATGCACTAATATACTAGCTTTGTGTATTGGCCATGTAAATGTTCAGCCTTCTGCATTTATTAACATCGCAAAGTTTGCAAGTTCAGTTTCAGTGAAATAAAGGTCAGCATGACAAGTGGCTGGTTTAAAAACAAGTGATAGCATATGACATATGGCTTCTTATCTGGCTGTGACTCCTGTGTCAAAAATGATGTGACATGATCATATTTTACAACCCGGAATTTGAAAATACTTAAGGAACTAAAATCATGACAATGAGTGGGTTTAAAGTTGATTCAATTGCAGTTAAAAAAAACACACAGTTTGTTTATTTTTATCTCTGAAATTTTCATGTGGTTATCTCATTTTCTCATGAAGTTATGAGGGTCAAAGATGCTGGAAATTTTTTTGTTTGTAACTTGGCAAAATATTTTCTTACTATTAAGGTACTATTCTGTGTGGCTGCATTACATATACTAAAATTGTTGTACCAGTTAGCTGATTCTGGCAGGGTCAAGTGGGAGGCACAGATTGATTTTTCAGGGAATAACCTCTGGTCATTCCATGCCTCTCCTGCAGTTGCTCAATGCCCCACATTCTGAGAACCACTGGTTCTATGAGAAAATAAGATGTCAGCTTGTTTGTAACCTGTCAATTTTAGATTGCCTCAATCAGGCGTGTCTAACTCCAGGCCTCAAGCCCCAGTGTCCTTCAGGTTTTAGATATCACCCTGGGTCAAGACACCTGAATCAAATGATTAGTTCATAACCAGGCCTCTGGAGAGCTTCAAGACATGTTGAGGTGGTAATTTAGCCATTTGAATCAGCTGTGTTGGATCAAGGACACATCTAAAACCTACAGGACACTGGCCATCGAGGCTTGGATTGGACACCCCTGGCCTAAATGTTCAAAGACAGAGTGATGAAATGCTCACATAATTTTAAACTCTTTACTTTTTTTTTTTTTTATCACCAAGTCCTGTTTCATTTAAATGAAAAAAGAGGGAATAAATGATATCAAAAACAAGATTAAGATGCATTAAAAAGGTTTATATAAGCTCAGTCAGGGCATGCTTATTCAGTAGAAGTCTTCTTATTATAGCTGATAAAATTCTGCATTTTGTTCTCAGGTGGCATGGTGTCCAACCCGTACTGGCCTACTGGCCACGCTGACACGTGACAGCAACATTATCCGCCTGTACGACATGCAGCACACTCCCACGCCCATAGGTGATGAGACGGAGCCCACCATCATTGAGCGCAGTGTGCAGCCCTGTGAAAGTCAGATTGGCAGCTTTGCTTGGCACCAGTCCTCCCAGAACCGCATGGTGGTGGTGTCAGCAACCAACCGTGTCATGACTGACTTCACGGTGTTTGAACGTATCTCACTGGCATGGAGCTCCACAACTTCTCTCATGTGGGCGTGTGGCAGACACTTGTACGAGTGTGTTGAGGATTCAGCTGAGGGAGTGGAGAGTTTGATCGAGAAAGACATTGCTACTAAAATGAGGGAAAGGGCTCAGTCCAGGTACGGACAAGATACCGTCCAGGTGTGGAGGAACCATTTGCTGGCGGGTGGGAAGGATCCCCAACTTAAGTCTTTATGGCATGATCTGTTCTATATCCTTTCAGGTGATAAAATGATGGAAATAGCTGCATGATGGCTTATTGATAATCTGTTTAATGGCAGAGATAAACAGTCAGCCACCTGTTGAAACTGTATGCAGGGCAGGTTATTTTTATTACTTTACAAAGCAGCAGTGAAGTGCTTCATTGCTCTGATGATGGTTCTCCTCATCTGAAGGTTTCTCCTCTAAAGACTATATAGAGTAGAGATTTGTATTATTATTATTATTATTACATCAAAATGTAACCTTTTAATTTAGTTGAGTAAAGAATTCAATGTTTAAAAAGGTTATCATATAAAGCCTATAATGGGCATAATAACACCTTTCGAGAGCTTTCAATCTTCTTATCGAACATTTGGCAAGTAAAGTCAAAAAGGATTGTAAAATTACTTCCAAATTGAGTTATTAATGTTGATTCACTGATTAATTAGGTTTTGAATCATTTTTGGTTGCATTTAACCTCTTAAGACCTGAACTCTGCCACGGCATGCATTTTTAATTTCTCTTTGATATTTGGGCTGATTGGGACCTGATGAATGTAAAAACAAAGAATTACCAGATTTTCTTTTTTTTTTTTTTTAACCTAATTTTTGTTTCTAAGAAAAATGAGTTCCACATATGAGGATATTCCTTTAAAGTTTTGATAGAACAGTAGCAGTATAATGTCCTCGTAAGTGGATATCGGGCCCTTGTAGAGCAAAATTGAGCATTTTGGTCTAAATAACCCAAAATGTGATGTCCACATATGTGGACGCCAGGTCCTAGGAGGTTAAATAAATACATTGAATGCTTCTGAACATCCTCAGATGGTGATAGATTAAAATGTGGGGCAGCGCCCCCTGGTGGGACATAATGTCACTCTAGGCAAGGCTTGAATAACTAGGAAAAAAATGAATGAATGAAAACGATTTATAACCATAGTAAAAATATTAACACATTATTTATTTTTGTCCTTGTTCAAAGGACAAAAATAATTAATGATTAATGTTGTAGATGCCTTGTTATGTGCCTGTATTATGTTGCATGGACTGCACACTGTTACTGTTTCCTATGCAAGTATCACATATGAAACAGTGTGCGGAGGATATGGAGCTAAAACTTCAGGGGAACGTACAGTCTGTGGTTTATTCTGGGATTAAGAACATTGTCAAGACAACCTCAGGTAAAACAAATAACCAACTGATTGTCTGTGCCACAGGACACTTCACAGTAACTGTGTTTATTTGAAATTTCATACACTGAAAAACTGACTTCCTGTGTTTGTGGTCCCAAAGGGACAACCGAAAGCCGCAGGTGTTGGAGTGGCTCGGACCGGCAGACAGATGTGCCGCGGTACCACAGCGAGGAGCGCTGCCTTGCCTTGCGGCTCTGTGGCTGGATCAGCAGGGGGACTGACACAGATGTGGAGAACTTCCTGCGATCACTGGAACAGGAACACGAGTGGGAGCGGGCGGCTGCTGTCGCTCTGTTCAACCTGGACATCCGGCGGGCAATCCAGATCCTCAACAAGGGAGCCATGGCAGAGAAAGGTGAGCTTTTAGGGATGAGAGGAAGGCGAGAGAAAGTAATTTAATAAGGGGAGATACTTTAGACAGACTACATAACTGTACATGTATCAAGTATATGTAATTGTAATTGTTTGGCCTTTAAAATGTAAGAAAACAATGATAAAATCCTAATCACAGCTTTTCTATTACTTCCATGTTGGCTTGTTTAATTTGAACAAGCAGTTATTGATGAAAATTGTGTTCGACATCAAGCAAACTCTTGAAAAATGAAATGAAGTCTTTGAAAAAAGGGGAATTTCATTAATGTAACAGCAGGAAACACGTTTTTTTACACAAGTTTAATGAAAATGGAGAGAGAAGGCTGCTGTTTACACACGCCTTAACTGAGGAAAAAAATTACACCAATGTAGGTCAAACGCTTTTCTGTTGTGTGCACTAATGAGTGCTTCCTGAGTAAGACTGACAGGGTGATTCATTAGATAAGATGTGTCAACAGAGCCATCTCAGGACTTTCAACGTTGCAGCTCTAACTTACAATGTATTGATTCCAATGTACAACCTTAAACCAACATTTTGTTATACCAGAGTAGTTCAGTTAGGTATTTTCCGAGCCTCACCCGGTCATATATCTAGAGGTAATAATATGTAATAAAAACTGTGTTGTATAGAGACTTCTGTTAGGGTTTATGATAGGTCTTACGTTGGGAGGCAAAGTCATTAAAAGTTCTTTTCTTTAGCAAGAAATTGCAGTTTAAATTTGAACTAAAGCCCACGGTATAACAAAAGGGATATGGAGCTGGTTTTGGATAGGTTAACCTTAAAAAAAAAAGAAAAGTAGGACACTTTTCCCCCCCTCCAAGCAATAAAACATCACCTTGAACAGCTGCCATAACCTTTTTCACACATGCACTGCAGCCGTGAGCACTTTTACATATTACCTCATGTATGACAACTAAAATGCCCACTGCAGTAAGAGCAGAGTTTAAATGGACCTAACCTGCCAGCTTCCCAATGTTTTGTCCATTTGTGTCCAATGAGTGGGTGTCAAGTGTTCTGCTTTCTGCAAGCTCTACCCCTAAACTGAGCCGAACATTTCCAGTAGTGAGGATGTGTCCGAAGCAGATTACTTCCTGCTGGGTGCTACATGTGCGAAAGGACAACTGTGGAAAATATTCTGACATGTTTTTTCCAACATTAATCTGGCTTCATTTGTGAAAATAGCTTCATCCTCTTTTTCAGATGTGCTGCTCTTACAGTGAAGACTACAGACTGTAAATAAATCTGCTTCTTTCACTTCATATTACTCACAGGTGACCTGAACCTGAATGTGGTTGCCATGGCTCTGTCAGGCTACACTGACGAAAAGTCGTCCCTGTGGAGAGAGATGTGCAGCTCTCTGAGGCTGCAGCTGAAGAACCCCTACCTCTGCATCATGTTTGCCTTTCTCACCAGTGAGCCTGGAGCCTACGATGGCGTGCTGGTATTGGATCTCTTTAATATCACGAACATTTGAACGCTAGAAAAAAAAACTTTTTTTTTTTCTAAGCACACTTTTCTCAACAGTGGCCCTTTTGTTCCCACTTCATAAAAGCAGTCAGGCATTCTTAATGCAGTGATGAATACTCGGGTAATACTCCAGTGGTGTTTAGTGGGAAAATCCTCAGGTGCACAGGAAAAGATATGTTTTACGTTTCCGTCATAAAACACCTCTATGAAAAAGGAGTCTGTGCCCAGAACACAGTGTTGGTTTCTGCTTTTTTCCTCCTGCAGCTGCTCAGATTCTGGCCTCTGGCTCCTCTCACTGTTATTTATGTCTGTAGACCTTTTCCTGGCAGAAAGTGATAAGAGGATTTATGCAGTCACTTTGACTTTGTTTCTTGCCATCTTTGCTTTGAGAATTGATTATTTGTCACAGATGATTTGTTTCTCGCAGCACTGTGGGTCAGAACAGGGTCACAAACACAGTTTTCTGTGCCAGTTTCAGTAGGAAGACTTTGACTCTTTAATGTAAAAAGTATCCACTATACTGAAGCTTCACCCCCTCCAAATAGTGACAGAGAGACAGATATTAAAAGGGAAGATATGATTCTTTGTTTGTGTTTCAGTATGAGAGCAGCGTGGCTGTGAGAGACCGAGTGGCCTTTGCCTGTATGTTTCTCAATGATGCACAGGTAACTGCAGAGTGAAGCTTTCAGCAGCAGATATAGTCTGAATATATCGCTGTTTGCTAACTTTGGATCTCTGCTGCAGCTGCCACGATACATAGACAGACTAACCCTTGAGATGAAGGAGGCGGGCAACCTGGAGGGCATTTTGCTCACCGGACTAACTAAAGATGGCGTGGATCTTATGGAGAGCTATGTGGACCGAACTGGTGATGTCCAGACTGCCAGCTTCTGCATGCTGAAGGTACAGAGACAAATTACACAGAACTGCTTATTTTTACACTCATTCACACAAACCTGCTTAGAATGGAGAGGGCACATGAGATTTGAGAATGAGCCTCTATTGTATAAGTTTCTTTGTCAAGATGAACAGTAGCTCTGTCAGCCAGACAAATAATACACACACACAGATACACAAAGCAAAATAAACCAGTACACACAAGTACGTCAGACTGAGCAAATAGCTTTTGGCGCAGATTTGCGCTCTGATTGTTGTACGGAAATTTATTCTCACAATTTATTCTCTTTCTTTTGCATTTTGCATATTTTAATTTTTAACTATTTTGTGTCAAAAAATTCAGTTCCACCTTTTTGGACTGCAGTTGGCGATGTTAGTTCTTATTCTGTTCTGCTGTCAAGTTAGCTTTATGTCGGTGTATGTCAACCAGCTCTCCACCTGCTGGCCTGGTCAGAGTGGCCCACCAGCTGGAAGGAGGATATTTCAGAGCAAGATGGTTGGCAGTGACTGAACTTTCAAAATACGAGCATGTTTAGTAAATTAATGATAGATGGTGTTAATTTCTTGCATCATACTTGGATGGTTTGCTCTCACAGAGTTTGTTTGAGAAACACTAATATGAATGCAAAAACATCCAGAATTGGATGTTTTTTGCATAAGTACTACATGTGTCATAAGTACTACATGTGGTTTAGTTATGGAAGCTGAGTAGCACAAAGGAGGCAGTGGTGAATGCCCTGAAATATAACCACACATCAGATAGTCTGATATGATCGGACTTTTGCATTCTCGAGTGCAACCCTGTCCCTGCAGTGCATATGTGAAAGCTGCCACTGTGTCTAAAAACTATGCTGCCCTCATTCTAATTTTCTCATTCTGGCTGTTGTGAACTACTCTCATAATTAAACAAACACTAGAGTGCATCAAATAAAGAGAAAGGAGCTGTCTGTCTGACCATACACTTTGAAAGATCAGTGCACATGCTAAAACTTGCCTCTTTGTTTGTGAAAGTTCACAGCTAACACCTACTGTAACAATACAAGTAACAGCCTCGGTGGAGCTGCTTGCTGCTGTGCACTTGTTTCTGGTACAGTAACACTAGAGACATCAAAGTGGCTGAACAGGTTTGTAACCTTTCATGCTGTAAAACAGCTCTCTGGGTTTTCTTCATTTTATTTTCTTGTTCTAACCTGCTTGTGAAAAGACAAAAGCTGCCTACAGCTACAGAAATGTCGTACCTCACATACATATTTAACTAGTAGAGATGAGAAGAAAGGGCATGGCTGCCTTCCCAAGCAGAACCCCCGCTGAAGTTGAAATGTCTTACAAGCCTAAATAATCTCTCTCTACAGGGTTCTCCGGGCGAAGTGCTGAAAGACCCTCGAGTCCAGTGTTGGATTGAAAACTACCGCAACCTGCTGGACGCTTGGAGATTCTGGCACAAACGAGCTGAGTTTGATATCCACAGAGGCAAGCTGGACCCCAGCTCCAAACCACTAGCCCAGGTGATTTAATGCTGAAATCGATATAGTGTAACTTCACCCACATCTCAGATTCCAACCGCTCAATGCATAGGTTTGAAATATGCTAAAAACGGCAAGAACCAGAGAGGGAGTGCCATCTCCAACTGTGCATTGAGATGTGAAGGGAAAGAATGTGGTATAGTGGTTCATCACAAAATCAAGTTATTGACTGATTCCGTGGTGACATTATATTATCTGAAAATGATAACAGTTTAACATAGACTGTATATGAATGATGGAAGTAGCCACATTGACCTGATTCGTGGTTTTGGACTTGTGTATTTTGAAGTCTTGAAATTCGTGCTAACAGACTAGTAAAACACCCACTTTACAGTTGTTGTTAAGGTAAAACTATCTGTAAAAACCAGGCTTTCCTGGCTTTTTTGTACATTTTAAGATAGAACTAGTACTTGATTTTAGAGCAACCACAGCCATTACAGGAACAGTCGATTCTGTCACTTCTGCATTTTGCTGTTTGGACTTTACAGACTTCAACCATGGAGGGACAGGACAAGTTGTACATCCCCCGATTGGAGGATGGTTACAGTCTTTTTTTGGCACTATAGTGTCATCCCAAAGAATCGACTCAGTCGCTTTGCTTTGTTTCAGGAAGATTTGAAAGATGAAGTGGGTTAAAGCTATTGTCAACCCATGAAATGCCAGTTTTTATAAATTTGATATTAGTACCAGCATTGACATATTTCATCACCGTACAGTTGTTGTTGTTGTTGTTGTTTAGTTAAAAAAACGTTAGAGGTGAAATTTGATACGTTTTTATTCTCTCAGTAAAACAGTGTTAAAGTGTCCTGTCATAAAATCACGTGACGTGATCCAGCACCTGCACGCTCAAAGCAGTCTGTCTTGTTTCTGTGTTTGTTCTTGTTTCTTACTGTATTACGTACAACTACCCTTATATGAAAGTAGGACGGTTGTGCTGTTTATTACACTACAAGTAGAGTTTGTACCAAGCTCATAACACCCACAGCTCTCCTCTGTTTCTTGTCATAAAACCTGGTGGTATAGTCAGTATAGTCTGTTTCTCCTTTTGTATTGGAGAAATCTGTTCCTGATACTATGCATACTCCACATTGGTTGATATTTTTTTTTAAGTAATTAATGTTTTTTTCAATAGATTCTGGTATTAAAGGGTTTTTTAACATGTGATTACATCTAAGCTAAATCTTGGCAGTGCTTCATTGCATTGCTGAAATTCCAATAATCACTCTTACGCCTGTTGGAATTATTGCTGTATTATCAAGTACTTATCTCACTCTTCCTTAAAAATAAAATCCAGACAGCTGGTCTGCATGCGGCTGTTGGTTTTACCTTCATGTTCACCGGGTCTTATCAGCCGACCTTTGTGTTTGTTCTTTGGCAGGTGTTTGTGAGCTGCAACTTCTGTGGGAAGTCCATCTCCTACAGCTGCTCCACAATACCTCACCAAGGCCGCGGCTTCAGCCAATATGGTGTCAGCGGCTCACCCACCAAGTCAAAAGTCACAAGTTGCCCTGGCTGCAGGAAACCGCTGCCACGCTGTGCCCTCTGCCTCATGAACATGGGCACACCTGTTTCCAATTGCCAAGGTAAACTGGACTATGTGGACAGATGCTCAGCTGATATTTCCAGTAACAGGCACACATCTTGGAGCAGCTTAAGTGGCTGTAACACTTAACTGAGCATTTACCTGAGTTAATGTGTGGACTTTGATCTGCATTTAAGCACAGGTAGCACCTGGACATTTAGTGTCAAGCCTTTTCTCCTTATTGCTCATAATAGGATAACATTATAACTTTACTGATATTTTATTTCTTTTTTGTTTTTTTGCAGGAACTGGTAAATCAGATGAAAAAGTGGACCTGACAAGGGAGAACAAACTGGCTCAGTTTAATAACTGGTTTACCTGGTGTCACAACTGTCGACATGGTGGCCATGCTGGCCACATGCTCAGCTGGTTCAGGTAGGAGGGATGCATGTGCTCAGAAACTCTTCAGACGCATCTGCTGCTGAAGTTCATGTTTTTATTTCTTTAACATAAACAATAAATAACCTCTGAACAGTCTCTCTTAAAGTTTGCTAAGAAGTTTTGCATTGTGTCATATGAAGTACTTTTACAAAATCAATCATAGCCAAAAAAAGAGGTAGAAAAATTAAATGAATGCTGAAAGATATGCAGCACTTAAGCAAGTCGGGTCAATTTATTTATGTAACAGATTTACAAAACAGGCATTGACCAAAGTGGTGCACAGCATGTGATTTAAAAAAAAAAAAAAAAGGAAGTCATCCTAGAAACAACTTAGAAAATGGTATTACAGATTACAAGGGGGCAGACAAAGAATCAACAAAAGACACAGTTAATAACTTAGACGTAGACCGACATTAGAATAAATTTGGCTTCAGTCAAGATTTAAATGCAGTTATTGAGGCAGATGATCTGAAGGGGATGGCTGTTCCAGAAAGTCAGTCTGATGCCTGAACCTACTAACTTCTGAGCTAATCAGTTCACTTTTTAACAGCTCTAATAGATACTCGGTGTGAGCAAAATAATTTAAAAATAAATCTCGCATTACACTGGAAACCAAATTTTATTTTAGTCTTTGTTCCCTTTGTATAGCTCTTCGGCTGTGTGGTGTAAAAGATTGCTGGAATTTACTGAAGGCAGAAGTTGCTCAGACACTATGAATAGGTAGAATGCTGTGTGGTTAAAATTTGGCTTTAACAAGAAAGGGAACAATGGCAGATTTCACCATGAAGAGGAAGAAGCAAAAAAAACCCCAAACGAAGCAACGAAAACAAGGCTAACATACAGAAGCACAAACAACAGTTCTGTTAGCTTTTCATTGTTTTTAACTGTGTTTTTGTATTTGAGTGAAGCCAAGTCTGTGCATATTGTGATTTCTGTCTTCTCTGCCAGGGGAGCTAACCTGGAGGACGAACAACAGCGCAAATACGAACAAGAGCAGCTTACATTACCACAATTTTTTGAGCCTGCTCCCTCGTGCATTAGTTTTTTAAAAATTATTATTTAGTTGTCGCCTTGTTTTTTTTGTTTTTTTTAGTTGTTTTTTTTTTTTTGTCAGAAGAAAATGGTCATTGACGAAGACTAGGACAGAAGTTACTGGTCACTGAAATTAGCTCTGGCGTAGCATTGTTGCACTACCATGTTGGAACCTGTAGGCTGAGTGTCTGCAGTGTAGTGATTATTATGGAAAGCAAAGTTTTTGTTCTGAACTTAATTTTTTTTAACTGTTACTTAACTGTAAGGGTAAATGTGTACCTCATACACCTAATATGTTCTTCTTCTGGTCCTTTGTGTATTTATGCCTCCTGCACCACAACCTGTTCTCATTTTCGTGCCTAATGCATGTTTCACAGCTTTTTCTAGTTTTCCTCAAAAAGTTGCCTGCTGTTATCTCCTACTACAAATGTAATACCAGTTTCAGTGTTTTCACTGCTTTATTTAAAATTACATTTAAAAGTAAAATTACAGGAATTTGTTCCACATACTCCAAACCACAGTTTCATTATCAAAAATCCAGAGAGACAGACATGCTGTGCTCTTTTGTTTTCTCTGAGCTGAGAGAGCTGTGCAAACTCTACACTAGCTTTTGTACACTTACCTGCATGTTTTGTTTTAACCGACCTTCATATGTGTGTTACAGAGACCACACAGAGTGCCCAGTGTCAGCGTGTACGTGTAAATGCATGCAGCTGGACACTACAGGGAATCTTGTGCCTTCAGACAGCAGCTAAACAGGAGACGCCTGTCAGGAACTGAGGCCAAACACCAGCAGGTTCACCTCTGCAATCGGCAGCCAACAATGGGGCGACGGTGGCAGCGATGTCCTTTTCTAAACGGGCTGCTTGAATTGAATAGAATGAAATGATGTTAAGTTATATAGTCTAGTGAATGTAACATTGTAACTGAGCCCTGTATTAAGAAGGGAGGCAGTGTGTGTGACTGATCTGACTAATTGAATCAATGACCGAAAGGGAGCGAATGCACACTCGATGTTCTGCTAATGAAAATCAAACACAAGAGGCTCTGTTGCATTCAGCCTCTTCCAGTTTAGCCTGAATCAGGAATCTTGTGATTTATAGTGATCTCTTACAAAAAAAAAGAAGTTTTCCACTCACACATCAGAATGTAAAGATGTAATCACAGGTGCCAATATGTCTGAGCTACATTTGTTGGCTCTTGTTTTAATACGCTGTACTGTATAACGTCTGTGTTACAAAGGATATTCACATACCTCATCAAAGCATTGTTCGGGGTAAAGGACGGTACCCCGGGTGACGGTGGGGAGTTTAGCACACAATAACAGTCTTCTTGCTCTCTTCATGTTCCTCTTTGCCACTCTGCATCTGGCATTGTGGAGGGCAGGGGCAGTGCGGGTGGGGTGGCTAGGGGAGGATGAGGAATTGGAGAAAGTAGGAGTGGTGATGGGTGAGGCGGAGAGTGTGGGGAGGGTGCGTCTTTATTCACCAGCCCACTCCAGGCCTGTGGTCTATGAAAGAAGCGCCCCAGAAAACAGCAGCTGCTCGGCACTCTGACAAGACCCTCCAGATTGTTCCCCTCATAAAGAACCTCAGCTGCCGGAACACTATTGACTCAAAGAGAGGGCGAGCGAACAGAGCCCGAGCCTTGCACACCCCCTCCTGCACCCTGTGCACACACACTTGCCCTCTCTTTCTTTCTCTCTCCCTCTGGTGTCCAAATTGCACCCAAAAACTATGCATACCACACATCAATCCAAGGATGGGCGCTGTCTGTGGTGGGGGGAGCGGCTGTGTGTAAACCACATTGTAAATGGGCTTTCTCTCTTTCTCTGCCACCCTCCCCGCACAGTCACTAACCCAAGGAGGCATTGTAAGTGAGAGGCGGTCTGCACTAGAGCTGGCTAAATCACTTAGTCATGGAGTGAGGAGGAGGAGGTGGTGATGGTGATGGGAGGGGGGCACAGGAACTACTGTATGCTGCTTTCACCAGAATCTTTTTCTCAGTGTGGGAGGTTTATAAGTCTGCGTGCCCTTTTGTGAACTGTTTTGGAGTGGAGCTGACAAATTGGCAAGTCGTGTAGCATCCCGAAAACAGATTGGCTGGAATTTCATCCTTTCACTGTTTCTTGTGTTTTCCCTTTGAAATAAATTCTGACTGACAAATTAGAGCACTGCTGAATGGGGGTGTTTTTCCATAACCTTATAAGGCTTATTTTTACATTATTATGTTTCATAGACGCAGTTAGCGTGGGTTTTCTGTCACATGCTCACTCTTTCTGTTCATTGAGTCACTCATTATTCTCCCATGGGAACTCCCACAGAATCTGTGCATTCAGGAAGATGGTGAGAAAGAAAAAAAACAATAGATTTTGAGCATCCCGATTTTCTAAACAAGAGCTTGCACACAAATAATTCCACTCCAAGTTGGCTGCTTTTCTGGAACTTTCACTTTTATGTTTCTAAACATAACAAATGTAGTTTGGCCAGTTGTCGTGGAATAAAGATGTTTTGTCATCTGGAGCTGGCCTGAAGTTTGAGAGTGAGATTCTGCCATTGGAAAAGGAACAGATGACCAACCGTCTCACCACACACATTCATTTGCCAAATATCTTTAAGCATAAAAGGAATTTGACCTGAGTCAAGTCACATAAGCAAGCTCTCAAGTCACTTATGCACAGTATCATTAACAGAGACAAGGAAAGTAGGTGAAACAAGGTCAAGGCCGCTCAGAGTTGATTCGTATAAATATATATGTTTTTTAAAATCAAATATAGATATAAACTTTCCAGTCCTCTGCAAAAGGGAAACCGCTTGATAAATGAGATTAACAGTTATGGTGCTGCAGTGTTTAGCACTGTTTCCTCAAAGCAAGGTGGTTCTGGATTAGTGGGCGGTGCACTAAATGAGGCTAAGATAAACTGGTTGGGTGTGACAAACTAAATGATGTGAAGTAGCTCAATAAAGCAATACAATGTGACAAAATGTATCGAAATATCTTCTCATATTGCCAGTTAAATAGAAAGTAGAACAAAAAAAAAAATCTAGATTGCAAAACAATCTAAATACAATAAAATAAGGAGCTAAGTGAGTCATATAGGGACAACAGCTAATAAATATAGACTTTGAGGTGGTCCAAATTTCCTGTGGAGCTGAAATTGATGACTAAGTTTACACTGCCTGTAAAGAGGTGCAGAGGGTGCCTGCAGGAAAAGCCATTCACCTCAGTGTGAAATTACATCTGAAGCTGACAAAATAATGAATAATGTCATGAAGTCATTTTACAAGTTTTTATTCGTTCAAAGTTTTAATATTTATTTTGGAGCTATATGCTCTTCATGTAATTAAAATAATAATAATAATAATGTACCGATAAAATATTTACAGATATAATTGGCTGAGAATATAGCCAATACATAAATTTGGACCAATCAGCGTCGTTACTGTACACCCCCATTGTCCAATCATACGCTCGGAATTGAGCGTTGTGTTCCGCCCACAGGCAGCAGCCAGTAGTCTGGTAGAAAGAACTGTCATTTAGAGTGAGTGGACAGGATGGGGAAGACGCAGAGAGAGCTGGAAAACACGAATTAAACGTAATGAGAAGTATTACAAAACAACTTTTAAAGTTGCCCATGTTGTGTTTGCAGCTTACGACGGCATTTGTTAGTATCTAACAGGTAAGTTTATCCCGTAATAATACGTCTTTGACCTACTTTTTTCTTCGAACGAATGAGCTGATTTTTTTAAAGGAAGCTAACGTTTTTGTTTTTTTGTTTTGTTTTTTGCTAACAAGCTAATGTTTCTCTTACCGCCCCCACCCCATCCCATTCTCCCCACCACCATCTCCTTCTGCAGAAAAACAGCAACTTTGGCAGTACGTGTTTTTTTCCCCCACTGCGATAAGAATTACAGTCACTTTGAGGATGTCAGCCCCCAGCAACTCGCTTCAGCAGCCGAGGGTCAGACGCAGCAATGCGGGCTCCCCCGGCTCCTTCAACAACAACAGCTGCCGTTTGCACCCCATCCGTGCCACTGTGCCCTACCAGCTCCTTCGTGCGGGTCAGAGCAGTCCCACGCGGCCACAGACCCTGTGCGGAGGAGCCACGAGCCACAGCCGGGGCTCCAGCCCCCCCTCCAGTCCGACACTCAGTTCAGGAAGTGCAAATGCTAAGCAAAGACTGTCCCCCGAAAATAAGGAGTCGTCTTGCCCCCCAGACTCTCCAGTTTCCAGAGGTAAAAACAAGATTTTCAGCAACTTTGTCTGTGCTGGGTCAACAAATGCTCACCACGTGCGTTTGATTCAGGATGACTTGTCTTGATAGCCTAACTTATGTTGTCACTGTGTGGTGTATAGTCATGCCATTAAATGTGCTAAAATGTGATCGCATATTATTTTTTTGGGGTGGGTAACAAGTAAGTCTGGAGTCAGGCTGGCACTTGCTTTGAAGGAGGTTTTATGCATTAAGCCTATCTTTAAGTGCAGTTATGCAGTCATAAAGAGGCTCGAGTGAAATACTGGCTCCTTTACTTTATTTGCTCTTTTGAAAGGAGAGAATTGGCAGAAAGACCTGATTTTAGTTATAACAGCGGCCACGTCACTCCCAGGAGAAGCCACGCGAGAGAAATGGTCAGGTGTTGCTTAGACTGACTCTCACTCCATACATAGATGCATGTACACTGAACATATGCTAAACCTCACCATGCTGCCTTGCACATGGATAGCAGAGCCTGGCCTTATGTTGTTTCATGTCATGCCCAGTTGATCTTTGGAAGAGATATGGAGATGCAGTGAAGGAGCATATGAGAGTTTAGGCAGCACCCAGTGCTTCACTGACTAAACCTTATTTAACTGGCTGCTTCTCCTGCCAAATATTGACCCTGTGGCCGGTTTTCTGTAGCAGTATGCTTTCACAGGCCAGCAGTGCACTTTTTCTTTTTTGCTGAAAGAATACTACTTTTTCTGTAGCCCCCGTATTTTTGTAGAAAAAACACTCCTAACCACGCTCTGTCAAGCTAGTGTTTGAAACACTCTGTGATAAGAAAGGCCTGCTTTTCCTGTATATTGAGGCAAAACAGGCTCATTCTGCTTTGGTTAACCTAAGTGACTACTCCTGCCTCAGCAGCTGGGGCAGTGTTCCTTCCATTTGTCAAATTCTAATAGATTTTCCCTCTTACCTTTAACTAAATGGGTGCCCTCTTTTCTCAATGCAGCACGATAGTTATTATGGAGTAGTGTGTGGAATTTAATGTTTGTGACGTGTTTCACATTCCTCAGTTCTTTGAATGAGATGACCTCCAGCCTTGACTAGTGTAGCATGCAAGGCAGGAAACTAAGTCTCTTCAATAACAACTGAGTGGGCAGCTTTACCAAGCATGGTGAATTTCACCTGAGCTGGTGTTGATCCCCTGCTCTGTTGGCATGCCATGCATACCTCGGTCCTCTGAGAGAGTCAACCTCTAACCTAGACTAGTGTTCCATGTCAGTGGTGATGATGATAGAGGCTTGACCCTCGTTCACGGATGTGACCCCACAGTACAAACACGCCTGTGAGGCGTCAGATGACAAGTACTATGGGCCACATCAGCAAGTGGTCTCATGGTTCCCGGAAGTGAAAAATGTGGCATATAGATCAATTTAAAGGTGGAAAAACAACTGAAACAAATAACCGATAAGATTGCCAGAATAAGTTATTGATCATTAAAATAAAGATATGACACAAAGATGCCTGTCACTTTTATTTCACTTACAAAAGTAAGTAAAACACAGACATTTATGATTGTAAACTGTCAAGCAGACAGATTGAAATGAATGAAGTTAATCAGCCCATTATTCATAAGTCAAATCATTTTTTGTGTCAGGCAAAGTTTCTTCCGGGCATTGGCTGATTGTCAGGTACCATATGCAGCTTTTTTTCTTTTTACCCCAATTACTGGTGTACTTATTTTTTTTTTAAAATGTGTAAAACAAATTTTGGCTCTGATATAGCCGCCTCTCTGTAGTCTAATGTTCTGCCTAGAGAATGATCTGATGAGTTACACTTGAAGAGTAAAAAGGGCTATGAGCTCTGAGCACAGTAGCACATTCCTTGTGAAGTAGCTCTGGTGAGCTAGCAGAGTTGTGCATTAATGTTGAAGTTGTGTGACCTACCTCATTAGTGACAAGTATGCAGAATTTCCCTGTTACGTTAGAAATGCTTCACCAATGCAGTATTTTACACTGACCATAGATATATCTGCATTCTTTTAACGACCTCCAGGGGGCAATAACTGTGGTTCCAAATAGACTTGCGCTTCTATAAATGTCTATGGAAAAACCTCTCTCCTTCCTGACCCCAGTAAATACTTTCCTGATGAGTTTATGGGCTCAGCCACCTGTTTCAGATCACAATGAATCAAGCATTAAGGTGGTTTTTTTTTTTTTTTTTTTTGGTTTTTTTTAAGCAAATTTTGTTTAAGTGTCAGAGGATTATCCAGGATTTCCTCACTGGATAGTAACTTGTGTTGACGAGGCTTTGTGCGAGTAGTGTCACAGTCATATGCACCCCCTGACTATTTTCACCAGGATAACGAAGGTGAAAACACTCAACACTAGAGAACTAGAGAAATTCACGGATTAATGGGTCATGTCACAGTTAACATCTAGCTGAACTTTCCCACATAAGCACTAAGAAGTTCAGCTTCATGATAAAATCCATTTGGACAAATTACAATTTTTGGTGACACAAATTGTATGGACGTCATGCAAAACAACTGTCAGTCTTGAGTACTCTTGTCTTTGTCCTACCTGGTTCACTGTAATTGTGGGTGGGTGGGGCAACCTAAACCTCACCTCCAGGGCAAGTCTGGCACAGAGGCAGCATGACCAGAAATGATGCAAAATTAGTCTTGTTGCTGTTGTTTCTTCAGCGTCCATCTGTGTTCACGGATCCCCAAAGCAACAACAGACTCCCTCCCAGCAGATTGTTAGCTAGCATTACCCGGCATCCTGGTCAGTGGTGTAATTTAATTTGAAAAATACAGTTATTAGTGTTGTCCATGAAAAGTATGGGCCAAGGGTTAATAATTGTTGTTCGCATTATTGAGATCCCCCCCCCCCCCCCCCCCATTTAAAACAGCAAGATTGTATACAATATTTACATGTAGTCTGCAGTGATCCCGAAAGTCTAGATTTTGTTCCCTGACTGCTCGCTTATACAAGGCAGGGTCGGTGTGTTGAAGCTTTGGCAGTTTATAGTCGGATTTCTTTTTCACAGCTCACGTCTTCTAGAGCTGCACTTTATGTCCTTAACCTTAAGCCAGTTCTTAGCCCTGTTACATAAAATATCAATAGAAATTGATCTACAGTGTAAAAACATGGTGTCGGGCATGCAGCCTAGGCCAGACCCTGTCCACCAGTGAGTCCAGTTTGCCCTCTGAATGGGTTTGAACTCCAGTTTTTTGTTTTTGTTTGTTTTTATGAAATAAAGTGCATCATTATTATTTTTGTGGTAATGCCAGCCTTACTATATAAAATGTATAGAAAGTGTTTCCTAGAGATGATTTTTTTTTTTCTTGAAAAAAAAAAAGTGTAAAATAGTGTCCATGTGAAGGTGATATTTATTTCCACTGATCAGCAAATTCTAATCACAGTAAACTCAATAAGACAGCCCAGTCATCTGTTTTTGAAAATGGAACTTTAATTAAAAAAGAAATATTTTAAGAGATTGGGTTAAGTTTGTCTTTCACTTTTGCTTATAGTTTCACATTTCAGAAAGTAATTCTTTAAAGACACCTGAAAACATGTTTGTGGGTGTTTTCCAGTACAGTGCATTTATTGGTCAGGAATACTTGGGGTAAATGTGGATGCCATGTGGCACTAAATTGAGTTTTCTACGTGGTTAATAAAGAGATGCTACTGCAGAACTGTCACGTTCTGACACAAGCTTACCTCTGACTGCAAAACTCGATTTACAAACACAAGATCTACTGTGCTGTTATTTTGTTGTTGTTGTTGTTTTGTTAATATATCAAAATTTTTGCATGTATACAAAATCTTAACATGCTTTTTGGTAGTTTACTCAAACCTAAAATACGTTTTTTGTTTATCCAATGTCCAAGTGCAAAATGCATAGACTTCTGCTACGTTAAGTAACAGACTTTTTGCTTTGCAGACCAGTCAGGCGTTCACGTACAGTCATCCCCATGCAAAGGCCCCTTTTAAGCCAGGAAAAGCCCTCAATATGAGCAAAAATTGTTCACTTTATCTTTCGTTGCTGCAGCTCAGTGTGATTTGACTACAGCAATAGTCTGTGCAGTGTATAATTTCTCATACACTGTAGTACTTTGAACCCACTCATAGACATAATGCTTGCCATTTGGTGGAAAACTCCGTCCAAAGTGGCTTACAGTGCCACGGGTGTGGTGATGGACTTTGGTTCACATGATTTTTAGATCTTAGCCTGATGATGGTGGACAGAGTTAAGAGTATTATATTTCACCTTATGACCTTTTAGGTTCACCAACATGACATCATCTTTTACCACACTGTCCCCACAATGAAAGTCAAAGTGCCAGCTGTGCTGAAATGG
The DNA here is from genome assembly GCF_963969265.1 of Rhamphochromis sp. 'chilingali'. NCBI lineage: Eukaryota > Metazoa > Chordata > Actinopteri > Cichliformes > Cichlidae > Rhamphochromis > Rhamphochromis sp. 'chilingali'. Next base: position 33,830,771 of record NC_137938.1, on the reverse strand, counting down.
CCCTGCTTCATTGTCAGCTATTCAAACTGCAGAGTAGGACCAAATGTGAAAATGAATGTGGTCTGAATCGGTGGACTGTAGCACAACTGCACTGTTTCCTGTACTTTCATCTCTATGCATGTGACATTTTGAAGCACCTGGAAGTTTACCCTCAACTTTGATCTAAAGGTTGCTCATTCTTAAGTCCACACACATAAATGGGGGATTTGTTAGCACATATGTTCCTCATTCACTGAGATGCATTCAAACCTGTTCATACTAGCTTGTTGTGAAATATACCCACTGGACTCAGATGTGAATAATGTTTATATTATATTAATGTATCTGAATTTATTTTACTGTTTTTTTTTTTTTTTTTGTGCTAACAAGCAATTTCTCAGCCTGCAAAGACACACACAGTTACAAACTCTGATGTCAATCACACTTAATTTTATCATCTATTCATTTACATTGTGTGAAATGGCAGTGCATGCTCAAATGCTAAATTTCAAAATTGTCAGACCCGCCCCCTTTTTAAGGTAAGATATAGATATCGATACCTTGGCTTTTGTAATGATCAGATACTGGTGTTAAATTAATAACCTCTGGTTCCCCTCTCTTCCTCACAGTGAGAAACATTCTTTTATGTAGGATAACATAAGGTTCATCTAAAATATTGTGTTAAATATTTTCTAGCTTTGTAAAGTACAATGTGATGCATATATTTAACAATATAAATTTACGTTATTTAGTAAAACTGAAAAAATCTGTATTTGCAGAAGTTTCATTTAAATAAGCATCTACTGCATACTGCTGTCATATATAGTCATGCTAATTTCTTCTTTTTGTGCATAACTTCACACATAAGTACCAGATATGGACCAGACAGCAACACGTTCTGTTATCATAAATGTAACTAGGCTTCTCCAAAAATAATACACTGGGCCAATGCCCTTTTAGCCAAACTGCTGCCACTTTGCTTTTAATGTCCTCCATTATATATTAGTTTCCCTGCTAGCTGGACTGAAACGTTGTCACCTGATCCAGCGGGTTGTTGTTTTTTTTGTTTTTTGTTTTTTTGTTTTTATTATTCAGGATTGCACCGCCATCCGATCAATGTCTTAAATGTCACGTCACTTTGAGAATTTCTAGCACACAATTATACAATTTTTGCTTCCACAGTACAATCAGAACATGAAATCATCACAGCCGTGATGTTTTTGGAACAGGACGTTGAATTAGGACTGGGTGATATGGGGGAAAAAAATTTTATCGCAAATTTTTTTCCCCGTCAGTGGATATATAAAGATATCAAATCACTTTAAAAAAATAAATAAATAAATAATACATTTTTTACTCCTAAGGGAAAATGTGTGAAGCTGAACATGATAAATGTACTGTAGATCTCCATGCTGCTGCATTTTAAATACAGTGTATATAATAAACTAAAACCTTAACTCTGACCATTCAAAACCTTCAAGTGTTAAAGAATACAAACAAATGATATTTACTGTATCTCAAATTTTCACTGAAGAAAAGTTTTTTGTCATAATTATCTTTTCGTTTTATTGCCCACCCCCATGCTGAACTGTACATACAGAAGAGCATTACTTTGTTTACACACAGCAATGGATACATTAGCCCACCATTAGCTTAGTTCTCATTTTTAGTGTTTTAAAGACTTCTTTAATTCCATTTATCCTTTTATAACTGTTTCTACACATGTAGGGTTGTTGGAGATATATATTAGCTTAGGGCTGTGCAGTTAAGTGATTATTTTTATTTGCTTTTTTCCCCTCTCATTATGGTTGAAACTAAATCTCTGGTATCTTGTGAATATTGACGATGTCGTCTTGCCTTCCAGCACCCTACGCTTTACTTTTTGTTGCGCCCTGAAATCTCAGATTTACTCTCCACCAGGGTGCTTTATATTTATTTTTTTGTTTATTTTTAACATAAAGCAGTTTGCTTTAATCAGGCAGGTAAATCAATTCTACTGTGCATTTAAAATAAATCTTCTGTCTGAAAGACATTTGTTAGCTAAATGTGTATTTTTACATAAAGGTGCTGCTATTGCAGCATATAGATACTTTATATTTGCCAAGTATTTGGGATTATTTTTGCCATAATTGAGCAACACTGCATTAACTAATTAACTGGTTGTATCTTATGTCTTAAAAACAAACAAAATAAAAATCCCCCTATGCTTATGTCCTTATGTCCAGTACAAGGTTATCCATTATCCTTGTTATCAACATGCAAGTTGAGAATAAGATTTTAGCTGGTGCCTCAACGTGATTTAGAAAAGGAAAAAGGAAAAATCGGAGCGCATTTTGCTTTTCAAACTCAACTAAATACTTTGAATTAATTGATGTCAGTTTAAAAATTATGGTAAAGTCAGTGCATTTTCACTTTTGATACATGTTGGCACTTTCAGTAGATTTGCCATATTAACTTGGATTAAGCCTAAGTGTCCAATTACAAGGGTTTCTAAACTAGGATTAGGCTTAAACCATGTCTAAGAAACAGTCTCTCTTTTTAAGCCTGGTACCAATAGGAAAACTTAGTGATTTATTCTTAAAATGCACTTGCCTGAGAAGGTCTTGAGTTGTCTTTTGTTTTGTCTAAAACCCAAACGCATTCAATTTGCTATCATATGACCTAGAAAACCTGCCAATTGTCACGCAAAAGGAGTAGAATTGTAGATCACGCTAAATTAACCAAAGTTTCTCTTCAACCAGTCTCGCGCATCCCTGTGCAAACCTGGGGCGAACAGTTCTCCTATACTTTGCAAAAGAGAACTACATGTTTGTTATCACATTTGCCTTACAGCTAATAATTCACCATCCTGGAAATGCAAAGACTTCATCACAGCTTGCTGTCTGAACTGCGAAGGGAAGTTCAACCTGAAAATAATTCTTTAATTTGACATACACTTACTTTACCCATGAAAAAATCAGCAGATAGACTTCTTTGATGTCTTGGCTTCTTTCATACTGTTTCTTTTTTCTCATCGGGAGATTATTCTAGTCTGGCAAGTGGGGAAATGATGGAAAATAACTACAATCCCAGTTTTGAGAGCACTGGCTTGGACTATATAAATATTGATAGAAATTTAGCCTGCTTCCTTTGTCTAGAATGCTTCAGGGAATTTTTACTGTAGCCCAGTAAGCTTACTTAGGCAATACCTTTGGGTGTGTAGGCCTGTGTATTCTGCGAACAAAGAGCAACAATGAATGGCTGTGTAGTTCTAGTAGGAGAGAGGTGCCTCATGGAGATAGTTTAGTCTGTGTGTCTGTTGGAAAGGCCCTTGCCCTAGCCTGCTCAGGCAAGGAATAAAGTAAACAAGCATATTTCCTGCTCATCGTTCTGTTACTTTACCCTGCCTTTGATATGGGAATGAAAGAAAGAATGTACACTTGCTTTTTTTAGAAATTACTACAAGTATAATTGAGGCTAATAAATGTAATGCAGTCTCTAAGCACATTCGAGCTTATACCTTTACATGATTTTTTTTTTGTTTTTAACTGCGTGGCACTGCAGGAATGCAGAGTGAATGCAGGCAGTATTGATGTGCATTGTGGTTGTTTATGAGTTCTTATGTGGGTGGCGTGTGCTTAACTGCTCCAGCTCATAGCAGGTTATTCTCATAATATCAGATACTGCTGCTCAGCCATTTACATTTGCCTCAGGTCGCAAGCCTTCTCTTTGCTCTGCTGTAACACATCATACTGTCCATACTTTCAAAACTAGAAGATATTGGTACACAAACTCATTTGGTTAGTTGAAGCCATGTTTTATTACATTTCTTGTTGTTGTTGTTTTTGCTTTTTTTTATAATCAAAGCAGTATGTTTTGATTATAACTGACGTCGATTTACATGCTCCTTTATTTCTAGATAAAAATGTAACTACTGGGTTTGGTTTGTCATTCAAAATATGGCTTCATGTTCCTGGTTGCATTTGTGCAGTAAGTGATTTGTTACACTAAAATGTTAGCATTTCAGTTGAAACTTATTAACACACTCAGCAAGGAAGAGTCAAAAGATACCTCAGGGTGTCTGGCAGTATTGCACATCATGACATGCACTGATGCCAGCGTGCATGCGTGTGTGTCTAATTCTGTTTCTTTGTTCTTTCTAACTTTACAGCAGAAAGATCCAAATTACAGGTGAGGAATTCAAGTGCCATTCGACGGGCTTCTTCCTTGGACGCCATCACAGGGCCATACCTCACTGGCCAGTGGCCTCGGGACTCCCATGGACCCTACCCTTCTTGTATGAAAGACAAAGCCACACAGGTACACGGTGTTCAGAAAATCCTACCTTGGCTGTAGGCCTGCGGGGGTTGACTCAACCTAACTCTTTTCAACAGTAATCTTTAACCTTTACGCAATGCTGGCGTGCATTTAATCAACCTTTAAGCCTAGTGATTGGAGATTTTCTGCCAAAATTAACTCTGGGTGTTGTAATTGATGTCTCTCTGGACATTTTTCTTTTAAAAATGTATTACACGGTTTTCTCTGGAAACAAGGAGGTGCCCAAAGTAACTCCCTGAACTTTAGAAATCAATTCTGCAATAAATCATTATTTGATTTAGGAAATATTTGCATCATTTTCTAATGTTCTGTTGTATATGCTGTTACAGTTAACTATTCAGATGAAACATGGGCAACTTTTCAAAAGATTTTGACATATGTACAAGTTACTCTTGTGAGTTTGAAGCTCAGGCTTTAGCTCTTTTTCTGTTGTTGGATGTCAAAGACAGCTTTGTATGTGGTCACTGCATTTGTTGTAACAACTGTGATTACGTCACAATCCCATTTACACTGGAATTTTGGACTCTTTGTAGTCATCTTCTAAGCCATAGGGGATACAATGGAGGAAAAAAATCACTACAGGCAGAGAAGTCAGCATAAGAAGGAAATTAGTAGCTGACGTTTTTTAACTGATGCATCATAACTCAGTATTAAGCCTCTGCAGTGTTACATTTTGCTTGCACGTGCAATATTAGGTGGTGAAAGAGTCTTTAATGTTTGGAAAAGTTGAGTCAAAATACTGCATTTAAGTGGAGATGCACAATTACTTGCCCCAATAATATCTGTCTAAATGAGTGTGGTTTATGGCCCTTTTAAAGTTATTTTTACAGTTGACTGGAAAATAAAGACATAAAATATTATAATCTTATTTTAAGGCCACTTTGTCAACCATGAGGCCAGGAGGACTTTTCAAATTTAATGATTTTTCCCAGCAAATAATTGCAGGCATGAGTACCAAAACTATTTTTTGGTTTCTTTCATAGTTTCTGTCATAGTGCTTGGTGCTGGCGAAAGACTTTTGTTATATTAATCTGGTAGTTGAAGTCTGGAGTCGGCTGCCAGTGTAGGCCTAACAGAGTTGTCTGAATAGTCTGAAATTCCCAGAAAGCACAACATTTTAATGCATTATAACACTTCATAAGGCATATGCATGGATTCCACATTGAATCTGACCACAGTATTCCTGGATAACTGCCCACACATAATCAGCTACTAATCTTGCCATGTGACTCAGTGTTAAATGTAGTTTCACTCAAAGAGCCTTTTTTTGTAGGGGGAGGGTTTCTGTTATGAAAGAATATTGAATATGTATGATCATGACAAGGGCTGCTCTCCTCTGTGCTAACAGAAGCCTTTCATGTGTCTGAATGAAGACCGCCGAGGCTCATTTACATGGGCTTCATCCCTTTAACCCCTCATTCTCCTTGCATTTCTTTGTGTGTAGGCTGAGGAAGTGGTGAGTGGGTCCTACGAAGTTTCTTGAGCTGGCTATGTGCAAAGTAAACATCTCTAATTACAGGGTTCCTGTGCATTCTGGACAGACTGGGCAAGAATGGAAAGTTGATTTGATAGTGATTGGATCTTGACTAATGTTAATAAATGGACCCATCTTTTAGACTTAGTGGGGGGTTTTAAGCACTCTGTGATGTTTGCCTTGGTCTTAACCATATTTACCTGTAAAAATCTGATTGAAGCAGGCTAAAATAAAAATCCAATTTAAGATTTATGTCTTTAGAAGCTGTGGAAAAAATGAAAAACATTTTGGATGTTTTCAAATTCTTAAATGCACAACCATCCCTGAAGGATAGTCATAGACCACTTCCTGTTAACAAGTTGTGCCTGGCCCCAGCTCTTTTTATGAGACAACAACAGAAGCAAGCAGCACACAAAGGATCCACAGACTCTTTTGTTGTGCATTGCACAAGTTCAAGTCAGCCTCTCCTTTGAGCTGTAATTCAGCCCTGCATGGAGGTGAAGTTGTTTGCACCTGTCCCCCAGGCTATGACTGAAGCGAGGAGAAATCCCACTGCTTACCACCTGGCCCTCGTGGCTACACGGCCCGCCTGCCTTTTGTGTGGGAGTTTAGGAGCAGAGGGCCCATACATATGCTAATCACTGTTCCGGGACAGGGCTGCGTGCTCTAGGCCCTGTGGTTACAGAACACAGAGAATGTCTGTATGAAGATTAGGATCCTGACACACCAAGGCAACCTCAATGAACTAGCATAAAGACAAAACTGATCAGTTTGTGTTGCCTCATGTCTTCTATTAAAAGTTGCACTTTGCACACAGTGCAGGAGCTGATGACCAGCTGACCGCTGATATGTGTGCACATTCTGGGCCTACGTGACAGGAAAAGACTCATTAGCATTATGTGTAATTGAAAATGTACAACACAAGCTGTTGTGTTATTTTCATATCTTGAACAGCTTCATATGAATTTTAGCTTCTTTCTTTGACTGAGACTTCACATGTACATGGTAGACATGGACGTAGCCATTGTGATATCACCCGCTGGCGTTTTGCAGCTGCCATTTTGTTTTTTGATGTAACCATATTTGGGTGGAGTGTAGATGCTAAGTTATAAACTAAGGCTAACAAACTTTGTTAGCAATCAGCATCCATAAAGTGTGAAGGTGCAACACACACACATACATCTTCTAATTAGTGATAAGTAACAGACTAATAAAACTACAATTTAATTAATCAAAACTGAAAAACATACCAACACAATAAATACGGGAGGAAGCATCCTGAAGTTATGAAAGACAAAACTATCCAGGCTATAATACGCTGCTACCACCCGATGCGCTCTCTGCCAGAGCGAGTGTCGATGAATTTACTTTTTGTGACTGGTTGTCGTTTTGTTAAACCTTAGTCGCACAGTTTCTACTCTGTAATTAGAAAATGACCAAAGCCAAATACAAAAGCTGTTGAAGCTCTCTGTAGAAGAAAACAAGTTCTACCACAGACTCCACCAGTTAAAGCTAGCATTGAATTACAGTTCTGTAGAAACTGGTGAAAATTAAATGGTATTTTTGCTTGAAATCTCACTCCCTAATGGGATTGGCTCACTTTGGGAGCAAGCCTCAAAGGGCCGTTAAAAGAAATGCTGTTTCTCGTGCTTTGAGGTGGCTTAATGTTAACATGCATCCAACTTCTGCCTTGGTGTACAAAGGCTTTTCGACAGAAACATGTGTTAGAGTGCTTTATTGGATGTTATCTCATGCCACGTTTTAATCAGTAACTTTTTTCCATGTTTGCCTCCTAGACGCTTAATGTAAACTGATGTCTCTTGTAGTGATTTTGATTTACTGACTCATAAAGTCAACTCGCCCAGTCAGAGAACATGGTCTCTGCATCTCTAAAATGCACCAAATTATAGCAGCGGCACTTTGCTCGCATGTCTCGGCATGTAATCTAAACAAAACAGCACAAATTCCACTGTGATTCTATTGAAGCCCAGTCATTATTTCCTGCTTTGGAACAGAGCTGGATTCTTGAGGATGTTGCCTGCATGTAACCCTTTGGGTGTGATTCACAATAGGAAGCGAGCTACAGGCTGCAGTAACAGTTGGGTTTTATCTGTAGAGCATTACATTATCAGGCACCACACCTGGCACACTGCTCAGGCTTGGAAGTCGGAGCTGAAACGATAAAAGGCCCTCTGAGGTAAATAAAGGTGGGTATTCTTGTTAACACATTGTTTGAGAGGAACAGAGTCAATAAAGAGAGGCAGCCTGTGGTTTTTGTAACTGCCATATCTTATGATTTCCCTGGGGAAGTTAAATTGCAAATTAAGATATCAAACAATGATGATATTGTGACCTCACTGTGTCATCTTTTAGCCCACTGACTGGTAATAAGCTTTCTTTATCATTAACAAAAAAATAATAATCATAATCACTTGGAAGACCTCTTATGTTGAAAACAGTGTTGAACCTGTGAACTCGCTTACATTTGTTTGTTAGCCAGCATTTAAACATTTGCTCAACAGTGAGGGCTCTAGCTTCAGGCCAACTTCGCACCTCAGTGTCATCATTTTTACTGCAAGCTGTTTTTCCTGTACTGAAGGTTGCTGTGGTTGCAGCACTTTGTTGCCACCCCTGAACAACACAAATCAGAATGAAGGTGATTTAAGCCTCAAGAAGATTAAGGAACATGAAATATCTTCCTGTCCTGACAAGGGCATTCAGTTTTTCAGCCTGCCACCACGTTTCCCTTTGATACTGTTTAAATGACCATAACTGAAGTAATACAAATTAACACCAAACTGTGCATTATAACTAATGAATAAGTATAACTAATGAAAAATGCAAACTAATTATCATTCCCATGAGACTATACCTTGAAGTGCCAATAAAAGCATTGCAGATTTCATAAGCTACAGGTCCTCCTTGACGTCACATAACATCTGTGAGAACTTAGTTTTTCCTCGAGTCCAAAGCTCCACACAGTCTCTGTGCCCTTTCTAACCAATCTGCATTTTGCATGAACAGATTACGCTGCAGCATCAAGTCCCTCAGTGTTTGGCAGAGGCATCAAACGGCACAAGCGATTCCATAGCCCATGCACAAAATGTTAATGCTATAGGCTAGCTACACATCTGCCAAGCACAGTGGTCCCTTTTATGAGAGCACAAGTGCTCATTTAATCCGCTGTCCTTTTCTCAGGCAACCGGCACCAGCGAGCCAGCGCAAACGACTTCACGGGTGTTCCTCATTATTCACAGTGTGATATTCCATATCATAGGGCAAGGCTTGTGCGTTAGTTGGAAAAGCCATAGAGGGTTTTCTGTTTATGTGGGGTCAGACATAAGGCAGTGTGAAGACACTGGCATTTAAGTTGCTTCATACTACTGTGCTGTCGATAAAACATCAGCTGTTTGAGAACCAGAGGCTGTGTTGATATGCATAATCAGGGGGAAGTATGTGGTTTCAAACAGCCATATAAAACATCCTCAGTCTGTTTGTTTTTGCATTAATTTGCATAACTTAACTGTTTTCTTGTTTCCGCTAAACATATCTGAAAGACTTGTGCAGTGACACAGAAATGCTTGTGTGCTCTCCTGTAGGGAATGTTTTGTATACGTTTACGAAAAAAAAAAAAGTTTACTGATGATACAAAACTTCTCTGTAGACTCATTGATCTGGTATAGGCTGGGCATTGTAGAGCACAGCTGTAGCAAATCTGTATTTTACATGAGCCAAGAAACTTTTTCACGACTAAATGTGCGGACGTGGAAACCGTGAAAATGCTTTTGTTGCTGACAACGTTTTCTTTGGTAGGTTTCTGGTTTTTGGACTAGAATTAAGCATCTTGTATTCTGTGTTCCTGTAGTCTGCAAGTAATAAAGTGAATTTTGTCCCCTGCCACTGGTTTAGAGTATTTACCTTAAGTCGGCGTAGTAATGGAAGCAGTCAAACATGCAATGGCTTTAGTTTTGCCTTTTGAATGTAACAGTTTCCTCAGGGATGATATCTCATGACTGTTTTGCTGACTTTCATTGATTCCAGATTTTCAACTTTAATTTTAAACACACGGCAATCATTACTGCTTTTAGCAAGCATCTTTCTCAACTGCTTATCTAAACATTTGACTTTTTAAAAGTTTTTTATTTATTTTGTTGTTGCGAATATCCTGACTGACTTCACAATGAGGGGATTTATTACCTAATCATTGTGTTTGGTGAGGTTTTAAGAGAGCTCTTCGTGTGAGCTTGTATTTCCTTACCTCTCGTGTGTGTGTGTGTGTGTGTGTGTGTGTGTGTGTGTGTGTGTGTATAAGTACAGTTTGGTGAAAGTATTTATTCTGTATATGTGGATGTCTTTGTGCACATATATCATTTGTAGCAGTTTAATGTACATTTAAGTAATATAAATAACAATCTATTGTTTGGTTAATCTCACCATTCAGCTGCATATTTCGCTCACTGACACATAATCAGATGGTCTGCAGGTCGTTATATCAAGAATTTATTTGATGCATACAAATACAACAATATTCAGTACTTAAACAGTTATAGTACATTGTTTGAAACCCTGAAGATGTTAATTTAAGATCAAGGCCTTGCCTTGCTAGCCAGCCCACTCTTTAGCCTCTGCTCAATCCATTTGGCTTTAAACCTGCATCTTCCTATTCTCCTATTCAGGGTCTTGCGAGGTCTGGAGCCTATGCCAGATGTTCCATGACCTGGAATTGGATAAATGGAAAAAAAAAGAAGAATCTTTTTATATATGTTAAGGTCAACAATCTTGTAGTTAAAGCCAGTGCCTGGAAATGCTTACACATCAAACCTGTGTTGAAGGTGTTTCAAATTAGATAATTGAGATTATTGAGAAGAAGCACATTTTTGTCTTAAATAAAACTTTCTCGTATGGATGGATACCCTCTGCACATACCCATGCTCTTTTGCAGTACAGCTGCACACAACATTGGACTTTCCGTGCCTGTGTAATATAAGACATGCTATCAGGAGGTCACGGTACATTTGAAATGCATATCACTAGCAAATGTATTTATGTTTTGGGGAAATGATGAGTTATGTAACGTTTGAGTTTGTGTCAGCATGTATATATCTGTGTTTCAGACTCCGGGTCTCTGGATCGATGATGGAGCAGATCAGGGAAGTCCTCACCAGCGGTCAGCCTCCTGGGGTAGCGCAGACCATCTCAAAGAGGTAGTTTTGCCTGTCGTGTTTTTCTTTCTTACTGTCAGGTTCTCAAGTGTTTGTTATGAGCATCCACTATTTTATCTGTACAGATCGTTCAGATTGTGTTTGCAAGGGACAACCAATCAGAAGAGTTTTCTTAAAAGGAGGGTGTAGGAAACTTTAAATTGTTTGTTTCGGATAGTGGATCATCCCAGGGGCTGCACCAAGACCTAGTATAAGATAAATGACCACTAGCTTAAAATGTGAGTCACGCAAAGCTACACTAGAGTCCAAAAATAAGAATATAAAGCTGGAAATGAGCGTAATGGGTCCATTTTAACCTTAATTCATACCACAGAAAATGTCCTATCCACCCAGGCTAGCTGAATACATTAACTCAGCAAGAGGAAAGAATGTTTTTGTCGTTTTTGAGGCTCATATCATTTTCAAGTGTTTTATTTGTCAGGGTCTGTGGTCAGACTAAATATTATCCTCCTTAAGGTTGGTTTCCACTCCTTTCTGTCTGCCAGGCATGGTGGCCAACCAAGCGACCACACGGCATTATAAGGTCTCCAGCTCTTCAGACCACAGTCTAAATTTATCCTCTTTCTCCCCCTGTTCCTCACTCAGCTGTGTCCTTTGCATCTCATTATGGCCTCTTGTTTTTGAGAGATGGTGCAGGAGCTCCTCTCAAGGGTGAAACACCCATATAGTTTCATTTTGGGTATGTACAACTTAAGTCGGGGTAACTGAGGCACTGAAGATGTTATATTGAGCAGAACATATTTTCTGTTGAGCATAACAGAAAATATGAGCATAATGGACACTCATAGTTTCTGTTTCCAGTCCAAAAGTAGTTCCAAAATATTAATGGCACACAGATGTGTTGACCGAAGAAGTTGTCCACAGTTTGAAAGGATGAGGTTGGTGTCATTCCAACTTTCATAAAGCTCAGACATGTGTTTTGTAATTCCATACCACACTACTACTGTGCTTCATTGGTCAGTACTGAGATGTCCTATTAAATAACAGGCTTTACTTTTTTCTTCATAGCATATGATCTAACAAGAACAAGACTGTGGTTTATTTCAGAAGTCTGAATGTTCACACTTCTAATTTGACAGTTATTTACTGTCAACAACTGGTATTCGTGTTGCACTGTTAACAGGTATAAAAGAAAAGGGATAAAGAAACTTTCATAAGTGCCACAAGAGTTTGATAAAAAATCTTTTCTCTGCTATGAGCTTACAGCATTTCTATCTGATGGCAAATTCTGTAATCTGATCCATCTTTGCAGATTTTGTTGTTTCTTCAGAGTGAAGCCAGAGCCACAAGATAAGTTTAGTGCTTGTCTTTTTGCAAACAATCCCTTTGCCTTGGCCTGTACAGTCAATGGGATAGCACAGCCAGGAAAACCCTCTTTCACATCCACTGAGATTACATCAGGATCGTCTGGACTTGTCATTATCATGTGCTACAGTCACTAAGTGAATGTAGTGAACTGCTTTCCAGTGCTCTACCCTCTGCGATTACATATGTGGGAGGACATCTATGAGAAGAGCAAGTTTCTTTGTTGACTGTGTTGCCAGGATGACAAGATCAGCACTGAAGACCACACCTTTGTCTGCATAGCGCAACTGCATCTCACAATGGGTATCCTGTTTTTAGGCTGATGCTGGACCAGATGTAGAAACACCCATTGACTAAATTTGTCTCATTATCAGACTTGCAAGCCTGGTGTTATGCAGTATACTGATCTGCAACCGTACAACTCATGAAGACTGACTTGGCTGGCAGGAATAACGTCAGACTAAATCCACTGAAGTTAGAAAATAGTAAAATTAAGCACGCTTTAATAGACAAGAGTAAACAATGTCTGTGCAGATATTGTCTGTCTGTTAAAGAGCAGTTTTAAAACCACCGTTCAAATATTTTCTGTATATTGAAGAGACATTTAAACTGTTAATCACATTCTTTGACAACTAAATGGTATTGTTAAAGTGTTGTGGTGTAACGTTGCGCACACACAATGCCAGATCAGTTTGCTGAGTGTGGCTAATGTTAGCAGTGGTAGTATCAGCAGTTCAGGCTGTATAGCATCTGAGTTTTTTGGAGCCCAGCCCAAAAGTTAGGACCATGAATGGTTCCCTTTGGGATTGAAGATCAAGGTGTTTTTTGTTTTTGTTTTTTTGTTTGTTTTTTAAATAGTTTTTGAGATTGTCACAGACAAATCAAAAGTAAGCAAGGTAATCTTCACAAACTGTACCACTTTTATGATCTTGAAGTGTAAACACAATCATGTAAGTGTAAACACCAAAATTAAAACTCTAATATTAGCAAAAAAAGAACTATACCACAGTCCCGTGACTTTAGTGTCTACACCCTTTGTTTTGAATTCGTCTTACTGAGAAATGTATAAAGCCTGTGTTAGAAGAAACCTTTGAGTAGTCACCTAATCACTGATATCTCTACTTGTTATGGCCGTACACTGCACATATTTCAGTGAATATAACTCCTCCCAAACATCTTGAAATCAGTTGGAGTCAAAGATGGTTTTCCTGTATTTTGGCAAAGATTGTGTTCTCACAGTTGCGGAATAACTTAAATTAATCACAGTATTATCTCTCTGCTGACAGTGAAGTACATCAGAGGAAATGTGCTTTTCACCTCCTGACCTCATTCAGTTCACTCATGGGAATGGTTAACTCATATGTTCGCATGCCTTCACGGCTCCCATTGTGAGCCGTCGTTCACTGAAGTGCTTGTGCTTCTTTTTTCTTTTTTTCCAGCAGATTGCTAAACTGAGGCTACAGCTGCAGCGTGGCAAACAGGTCAACCGGCAGAGCAAAGACAGGGAGCAGAGCTCGCTGCAGCTCCCACAGCAGGCGCAGCATGGCACTGCATGCCAGCCACAGGTGAGCTACGCTTGTCAGTACTCGTGCTTTGACTATGTGGGTTGTTGTTTTCAGGTGAAAACATTAACTAACCCCACACATGTGATGCAGGGTTTTAGGCTGACAGCAGCAATATGATAAGGCAGCTTAGCAGCTGAGGGAAAAAAAACACAAATAAGGCAGACCAACCTGAATTTCAACTGTCAAAGATAGGAAAAAGAGCAAGGTTGTTTTCTACATTAGTCGGTTAACAGGATTAAATGATTAACTTGGTTGTATGTCAACTTAAAGTAATGTATAAAATGACCATTATGAAGTTACAATTTTGGGTCCAGGCGAGCTGTTTTAGGGAGTAGGTATTGATTAAAATGATTTGAGAAAGATTTAGACTTTGTGAAGGCAATGTTTCATCTTAATGATACCTTTATGATCAATGTTGCTCTGACTCTTACTGAGGAGGCCTAGTTATTAGTGATGTGTTGGTCGTGAACGAAATGGCTCTTAGAGCCAGATCTTTTACGTGAACGATGCGAGCCGGCTCCTTATCGCGAGCTGTGGATTTTATTTTTTTTTTTTCTTTCTTTCTCACCCTCTCTCTCGCACTTTTTTTCCACTTGACTCGCACGCGAGCCTTGTGCTTTGTGCTGGGAAGAGGGGGGAGGGGCGGTAGTTGCACCCGCAGTAGCACAGGAACAGAGCAGGAGGGAGAGAAAGAGAGGCAGGGACAACAACATCACATTAGAAAGGTATCGTAATCATCCACAACTATTTTCAGTTGCAGATGATAAAGTATTCAGAAAGTTTATTCATGCAGGCCCATATGACAGAGAATGTGCATGTTCTGTTTGTTTTCATATTTTAATTTATATTTAATTGTGTTGTGGTTTGCAGCGTTTTGTGTTGTTTCATTTTAAATTTGTAAAAGGAAAAAGCTGAAAATTTAAATAGTTAAAAGTTGAACTGTGACTAGTTTGTTTTTGTATTATGATTTATTTATTACATTTTATGTTGAGTGAATAAATAAAAGTATATTTACGGTGGCCCCAAGAGACAAAGCACGTACAAACTCCAAAGCACATACAAAAGACAACAGAAGTGCTCCAGGATGCTAGACGCAGTGTTGAGTTTTTGTTACCTAGTCGGTACACAAGCCAGCAAGTACCAACGACTGGATTTGGTGTGGTAATAACACACACCAAATTAACATAAAAAAATTAACTTTTTTTTAAATTATTTGAATATATATGGGTACTTGTGTATAAATACACAAACAATACGCATATGCTTTCAATTGTGTAATTTAAGTGATCTAGGTAGCTCTGTTTTGGAAGTTCAGTTAATGCTAGAAATGTGTTTTGGAGTTTGTATGTGCTTTGTCTCTAGGAGCCACCGTATATATTTATATATAAACATTTATAAATAAAACCACTTTTTTTTTTCTTTTTTTTTCTTTTTACATTAGTAATTCCTTTTGTGCATAATTTTATATTGTTGTTAATAATAAATAAATTAAAGCAACAAAACAACCTGAAGAGCCGAAAGAGCCGGCTCTTTTTAGTGGGCCGAGCCGAAAGAGCCGGTTCTCTAAAAAGAGCCGGAAATCCCATCACTACTAGTTAATGAATCTCCTCTGTGACCAGTTGTATCAAAAGTAAAAGGGAGACAGCAGAGGAGAACTGTGTCTGGGCATGTCCCTTTCTCCACTGGCTGCAGTTCATTCATTAACAGATGCTCAGCACTGCAACTGCTGTAGGAACATTTCCATAAACCATGATATGCTTAAATGTAAACTACAAACTGAATGTCTACACCCACAATTCCAAGACAAATTCAGTTTGATATGTGACAAGTGAAGTGTTTTAGTATACAAAGCTTTTTTTTTCTTCTTCTTCTTCTTCTTTTTTTTGACATGTACATAATGTTCATTTTTTCTCCTTTTTTGTCTTTTTTTTTTTTTCCTCATTTCAGTATAAGGCAACTTCAACTTCGACCACGATGCCTGTGATAAAATCCCTCATATGCAGAGTGCCGAGCAGTGTGGAGGGCATCAACCATGAGCTAGAAAATGTGTTTATCAGAGAGGACTTGGAGCAGGGGATACAGGTAGGGTGTGTGCCCATACCTGTGATGGGTCAAGCTATGTTTCAACATGATTTGGAGCGCTTGTTGAACTGCATACCTGCAGATGCTGTGAAATCTTATCATTCACCAGCTGGATAAAATGTCAGATTAATGCCATACAGACTTTAAAATGAAGCATTCCAGTGGGCTAAAAAGTGGGCTGGGCTGTTTATAAGGTGCTTCTTTGCACATATTTAAATTGTAAACTTTGTGACTTACAAAGTCTAATCTCCTGCCTTTCCATCATCCCACGCATAGGCTCTAACCTAACCATACTGGAACGCAGCTGCTGACTGTAGTCCTTGTTTTGCTCTACAGCAGTGGTCCCCAACCCCCGGGCCACGGACCAGTACCGGGCTGCAAGAGTTGAAGCTCGGGTGTGAAATTTATGGTTTTCAGGGTTTTTATCGTTAACTTGGTTTCCCTGGGTCTTTTCCTGTGTTGTATTTGTGTCTTATTTTGAAAGAAATATTTACGCGTTACCATAGCGCCCAGAGAGCAATAAGGGGCAGAGAGGAGGATGTTACTCTCGATGTTGTTGGTGCATTTCAGGAGGACGCTGCTAATAAAGTTACACAATTACACTGTGAATTTGTGTTTATTATTGTAATAATAATAATAATAATAATAATAATAATAATATTATTATTATTTACAAAATACCACAGTTTTATTTTGTTGTATTTATCTGCGACACAGCTGGTCCGTGAAAATATTGTCAGACATTAAACTGGTCCGTGGCGCAAAAAAGGTTGGGGACCGCTGCTCTACAGCCTCCAAGTAGTGGCACATGAATTAGCCAAAGAGCAGAACAAGGAGTACTGCTTACAGCTGCAGAACAGGAAGGTAAAGCTGGAGTCCATCCAACCTTTCTAGAAAGTCAGTTTATTGATATTGATAGTCATCATATCACAGCAGCCTGGTCTACCTGCCGATGGGGAGACACAAGACAGGAAGGGTTGGGTCTAGTGGTTCAATTGCAAATGAACTTTCAAAATGATGGCATTGTTTACCAGTGAGACGATTGCACTCGTGTACTGCGGTGGCCTTTATTATATCTAAAGCGAAGTCTATGTGGGTAACCCTGGAAATACACTTGGTGTGGCTGCTTTGGGTTCCAGCTCTGATGTGGGTGCTGGCACTTATTGCACCCTCACAGGACAATGCTTGCAGTTTCATCAGACGCACCATAGTATTTTAGAAATGTCCCAGAAGTGTTCCTTTGCTCCACAGAGATAATATAGCGCTAGATTTAGTTTTTATGGAAGCTGCATCAAGCTACACACAGACGATTTCGAGGGGACAGGAATCTAGTTAATTTTCACAATAAAAGGCCCCATGCCAACTACTCGCTCTGCTTCTGATACACATTCGGTGAGATTTGTAGTTGTGTAAAGAAGTCAGCTAAACTGTATTAGAGATTTGACATCAGCTGTCACCTCGAAGTTTACTTCTGTGGCGTCATTTTACATGAAAATAATAAAAAGCACAGCATAGTTTTTATTAAAACAGCTCAATTATTAAAAAATTAAATTCAGATTCCATAACTCAATCTGACAGGTGTGTATGTTGTCTAGTGCCCTATATTTCAGAGACATTAAGGATACAAAAGTGATTAACAGATTCACATGACTCTTAATACACATGCAATATTTTTATGTACAGCATTTAATTGAGCTCATTTTTATCTGTTTTAGAGAGTTCTCAGATTGTTTGGGGGTTGTCTCTCTGTCTCCAGTTTAAGACTCAAGTAAATTAATCACCATGAACATGCCAAGTAAATACTGTTGTGGTATGAAGAACTTATCTTTATCATCACAGAAACGGCTTACAACTGAAACCTGTTTGTTTGTCCTACAGTAATGAAGATGTCTTTTAATCAGTGAGTGCAGGTGACTTTACCAGCATGTACAGTAATTGTGAGATGTTGATCATGAGATGTTTTAACAGCTCATGATCAAACATAAGCTGTGCTGAGACTCTACGTCACACCAGCCCTGTCAACTGCAACTCCTACACACTTGCATCACACTTTTACAAGGGTCATTGTGAGTCAGTGTTGTTCATGTAGTTTATATTCAGTGTTACTGTTTAACATAAAATAACCTTTGTGTTTACATTATAATGAATTAATTTGCATAGAGTACATTTTTTTTATGCATCATGCAAACCCTGCTCGATTACATATAACAAGCAGTCACTGTGTAAACGCAATATTTAGATACGATTTTAACATGTTTTAAAAGTCATAATTGCAAAGATGAGCTCTAGAATTTAATCTTAAACCAGATAAATAAACGTTGACCATGTAAGGAATGCACCAAATGCAAAGGCAGACTTCATGTATGCACAACTATTGTATACCTGTGATTTAAACAACTTTTAGGCTATGCTTAAAATTCATTACACGTGCACAGGCTTGTAAAGTCACTTCAGCACCATGCAGCCAGACACACACATTCTCACTCACTCTGAAATAAATCGCTCATAGGAAAGGAGGCCTTAAATCTCGTCTGGTGCAGGCTAGTAAACTTTGGCAGGTCTGTAAAGCTCTACTCTTAGAAGGTCTCACACACACACCACAGATTTACAGCCTGCTGAGCACAGAGCTTTTTTTTTTTTTTTTTTCCCTGGTCTCCCTTTTGAATCAGCTGTGCCAAAGCAGAACGCTCTGCACATCACACTGTTCATCTGCTGTCAAGTACTACCATCTGCTGTGGTGTTTGCTTCTCCAATTGCCCTTTAAACACCCAGACAAATACACCAGAGGCCTTTTTAAGTTTTAGATTCAGGGCATTTTAGCTGGTACTTTTCACCTAGAATTATTTCATTCGGGGAGTTAGCAGGTGGGTGCATTGGGTGGCTTCAGCAGTTTCCATATGGTTTTGAGGGTGTTGGGGAAAAGATTGAGGTTATGAGTTTGTCTTCATATTAGGATTCATGTGTGTAACCGCTTGGCTTCTCACCACCTCTTATGCATTCTGACCTCGCAGACAATGGATGTGGTAGATGGCCGCCGTGCCCCCTTCCCTCCACATCGTTACAGCAGCAGCGGGGACACACGTGACACAGACACACAGGCTCCTTCGAGTGGTGAATCCAGCCCATCGCCCCGTCCCTGCAGCTCTGATCACCTGCACTCACCTGATGGGAGCCCCTGTTATGCAGAGGAAATTGACAAAGGTGTGTCTTCACTAGTGAACAGGTGTAGCATGTTTGCAATATTCAAAGCTTATATAAACCTTTTGTGGTTTGAGGCAAATGTGTGAAATCTGATGAATATGCTGAGTAAAGGATATCTAGACTCTATGCCACCCTCATGGAGTCTGTTTCTGATAGTTCGGTCAACGTTATGCACATGACTAGCCTGATCCAGGTCATTTTGCTGGGCTTATACAAAGGAGCAGGGCTGGGTTGAAGGCCATGTTATGGCACCTTTTGCCTAGACTGCTGGGATAGGCTCCAGCGCTCGGCAGGCCTAAATTTGATAAGCCGAAGAAGGTGTGTGCGCGCGCGTGTGTGTGTGTGTGTGTGTGTGTGTCTTGTACATAATATTGCACAAGAGTGACGATACCAATGTTGGTGTTTAATCTGCTGAGAGACTGTACTGAGAGCAGAGAGTTAATTGCTTAGTCTGCCTGCAGCAGGAAGGACCTGCAGTATCTCACCTTTAGAGACTGTGGGTGAACCAGCCTGTCAGCAAAACAAGCCTCCAGTGATGTCACTTTCATGCATGTGATGCGAAGTGTTTTTCTTTTCTTTTTTAAATCAGAGATGGGAAACAGGCGCAGTTCACTTAACCAGGTCTGAAGTCTGGTTCAAGTTTCTTGATGCTGCTAAGGAGGAGCCCTTACTAAACATTTACACACCTCTAAAATGAGTTCTTAATGACGGCAACAAAATTTAAAAATCAGAGTTTTGTTGTATGTTGTGTGTGTGGTTTTTTTTTTTTTTTTTTTTTTTTTTTTTTTTTTTTTTTTTTTTTTGGATAGGCAGGAAAACAACATTGGAAAAAGAAAGATGTGCTTTATCAGTCTTGTTTGTTTCTAATCTGCCCCTCTAGAGTCTGTTTCCAAAGAATTCCATGATAAGCTTACTAAGTTTATCCTCTTTCGTTGTCCACAAAAATCACAAATAAAGAAACTATGATTCCACAAACGCTTTGTGCTGAGGACGCACTACTGCGCTTTTTCCGGCAGCTCCTCAAAATTTGCAGCCAACATGTATAATGTACATTTCATGCATTTGTCTCATGATCATTTTCCAAAAAGAAAAAGCACAAAACGGGTTTCATTTTTTTTATTTATTTATTTTTATTGTATTTTCAGACAATTTGTGCAGTTCTCCTCTCCCCAAGTTTGCCACGTCGCCCAAACCTAACAACAGCTACATGTTCAAACGGGAACCTCCAGAAGGCTGCGAGAAGGTCAAAGTCTTTGATGAGCTGGTGTGAGTATTTATTGGTCTTCCTCTTGGGTTTGTTTTTAGACATACCCTCATAGCCTTATATCTGGCAGTTACTGCTACACAATTAAACTGTACTTGTTTGAAATTCAGTTACATTATTTTTATGCTTTCTTGAATTAAAACAAGAAAGACAAGCCTATCTGCATTGTGGGTGGTAGGGATGAGAGCAACATGGCTGTCTAGGATCAGTAACTAGCAGTTAATCAGATACAGTTTTATAAAAAGATATCAAGCCAAGTAACTGAGTACCACTTCTGTTCTCTTCAGGTCTGGCAAGTCAAAGGGCTTCCCTCTGTTCTCGTGCCCTGACAAAAACAAGGTGAACTTCATTCCCAGGGGCTCGGCCTTCTGCCCAGTTAAACTTTTCTGCTCCTCCCTTTTCTCCCCGGTCTCTCCTTCTTGCACGTCCATCAACCCTGGTTTTCATGGCAACAGCAGCTCTGGATCACAGGTCACCCCGAGTATGCCCACGGTACCACTAGCTACCTTTTCGTCCTCCACAGACAGAAGCACTGACTCGAGTGGTGGTGTAAACTCAGACAACAGCACAGTCAGTCAGAGCCCCGACGCGGATGTGGGGAAAGACAGCTCAGCACAAGTACTCCTTACCAGCTAGTCCTCAGGTATCCTCGACCAAACCAACTACAGCTAAAATATTGCAACTAGTCAGGTATGGTCTAACAGAAGAAAAGGAAAAAAAATTGCACTCCGATAATCCTAATGTTAGCCAGCAGGGAGTGCTCAAGGTCTAGAAATACTTAGGAGGATAATGGTACCAGCGTCCTGCTGCACAAGAATCTCTACTTGATTCTAGTGTTAGTCCCACTGTCAGTTAAGTCTGATGGTTCGGGCATTATTGCTGACCTTGGGCAGAGCCTCTCTCTTCACCCATCACTAACGTAGCCTAGCCTCCTCTGTACTATAACACTTCCCGTAACAGAAATAGCGTTGCTTTTTATTTTCTACAATAGTAGAAACGACTGCTGGAATGACTGTGTTACTTAGTGTCAGCAGTTTAAAATTAAAAAAAGGAAAAAAAAAATCCAAAAGTCTCACAAAACACAGCGATGTCAAGAAAAACATATTGTATTAACATTATCTAACAAGCTTATTAGCTGTTCAGTGTTCAGCAAGCTAACATTTCAAAGTGCATTTATGTTTCATATTTTTAAGATACCCGGGTGTCAGAATACTTTCCCCTTTTCCCTCCTGTTACTTATTTGAATGTATTCGTAGCACACAGTCTTAAATGAAACCAGCAGTCACTTAAGTGCAGGCTTCACCTGAGAGGCTCACCAGACGAGACTGAAACCTGCATTCCTAGTTTGATCACTAATAAACTTGGTAAGCTAAAATGCAAACATCAGCTGTTTAATCAGCAATTAACTGACCAATCAAAAAGCACACGGCTCCTCCGTTTCCTCGTTTTATTGCCCCACACTACCAAGAACAATAACTCAGGTCATGTGGAATGTACTCTCTCGGATTATGTTGCCTTTGCCCAGTGTTTGACTTTGTTCTTCAGAAAGACATTCCAGTCTTTTGCAGAAATGTTTCATTATTATTTTTTTAGTTTCTGGAGAGAGGGAGGCTAATACAGACTGAATCAACTGATTGATGTCACACCTTGTGACTGATGCTTTGCGCGTTAACCTGTTCAGGTTAGAATTTCAGGTGCTATGACACATTCCAGAGACCGCTGTTGAATTGATCAACTGTGAGAACTCATGCAAAAGGAACGAGTGACATAAGCTAGACCCTGCGGAAGTAAGATGCTGACAATTATGGCATTTGTTTCAGCCCTTTTGATAAATATGTACCAAAGGATATTACGATGAGAGGCCTTTCATGTGTTTTGGGACACAAAGTAATAACTTAACAAACTGGGATAAATGGTAAACTGATGGTTAACTAAGCTTTAGTAAGTAGTTTACTGTTAACAAACAAGGACATGATAACAAATGTTTGTAGTCATTAGTAATAAAGCAGTTTGTCATTAGTTTGGCCACATTTGTGACAAAGATGGTGAGATAGAGCTCCATCTAAGCCACAATTTTATTTTATTTTTTTCTTTCTTGGACCTAAACAAGTAGTTTTTTGGTGCTTAAAGCTGCCCCCAAAAATTAAAGAAGAAAAGAAGTTGTGAGAAAAGAAGCACCAAGGTCCACTACCTCTCCATACATGCTTTAAAGTAAAGCACAATTTATATTTATGAACATTACCTGTACTCTAAAGTTGTACCTGGCTTTCAAAATCAAGTCTCATTTCATTGTTTGCTAACAGTAAATATCTGTTGCCTGAAGGTTAACTGTTAGTTTACCCGTTCTTAACAATTGCTATCATACAGTGTTACTGGAGCACAAAGAAGCAGGATGTTTATTTGCATTTCATTTGTGTTAATAAAGAGCTCAGCAACTACATAAACGTAAGTGCTAATCATTAAAATGGAAACAAAATGATAATCACTATTTTTATTTTAGACCAATTTGTAAAGTTAAAGCAATCAGAAAAGAGTGCAATTTCGATTTTTGCTTGAAGTAAAGCTACACTAAGGACGAAAAAAAAAAGTGTAACACAGTTTATCTCAATATACAGATGCAGCCAGATGTGGCCTGATGTTACTTTGCAAAGTTTGTATTATCATAACATAATTCTAAAAAACAAAAAAAAAACATGACTTTGGCTTTGGTCCGTTTTGCCACTCACGCACAGAAACACAAATAAGAACATGTGCAGCACATTCAGCAACAAATGCAGTTGAAGTGCTTTGCTCTGCTTGCAGCTCCAAGACTTTTAATCATACTAATTCTGATTATATTCACAAGCACACTGTGCCGTTCAGAAATGATTGCCGTGTTAGGCAACGATGATTCAGTTCTCCCGTGTATTACACGTTTTTATGTAGATCTTGTGTGTTTTTCAATAAAGGAAAAAAGAAAGCCCCAAAAAGTCTCTTTGGATTGATATACATTATGTTTATCTATGACCTGGGGGAAAAAACCTTATAATTAGTATTCATAAGCATGATTTTATATGCAAATAGGAGTTAAGGTAAGGCAATTGCTGTATTTGGTTATGAGTGAATAATAAATATGGCATGAATATGAAACAAAGCAACAAAAAAATGTCACTGGGTTATAACTCTGTGTTAACGTGTGATTTGATTAAGGCATTTACTCAGATATGTAGTCAGTTTATGCAGCATTGTCACTAAAGTCAGAATAAGACTGTATTTACACGATTCTTAAAGTTTCCTCTTTTTTGGCTCTAGAATAATGCACTCACGCAGCGTATAATGCCCGTAAAAACCAGTAACCACTAAGTAAATACAGGAACGTGGAAAAATGTCACATCACTATAAACATGTAGTTCACTGAATCACGTTTACTGCTTAACATAAAAGAAGGCATGCAACATGCAGTAATAAATGACTGATGTGTTTTAAATCAACACACTTCTGGATTATACTTAAAAGGAGATCACATATACTGTATTTTGCAAACACATCATCAGTCCTTACAAAAAAAGTCAAGCTTGTGTCTGATCAAAGAAACGACTTGGATTACATGGATGAAATTCCACCTTCAGATGTGGTGAGAAAGGAGTTTAGTTTAAATTCTTGCACTGCTGAATAGATCAATGCCAGGCAATTATGCTTCAGTTTGTTTAAATAATTCTGTTTAACTGCATTAAAATTCCTCCAGTCAACATGTTCCACTGCTCTGTAAACAAACTGTTATCTTTGTCATATTTGCCGCCTTTCATATTGTGAATCTCACGCAGTAGTTTGACATCTTCAGTAATGAGAACTGGAAATGAAGCATGAATGCTATGAGAGAGATTTCCAAGGCAGCTACTGTCAAAGGCGTTTTGTTCCAAACTCGTACTGAGGTATCCCTGCTAAAATAATTTAATGTTTACATTTTTCTTTCATGACAAAGCTGGTAATAGTTCATGGGGCTCTGACAGAAGCATAATACTGCCACCATGAAATAAATCTGCTCATTTCTGGTTACAGCCTGATTTAAAGGGACTTGTGCTCATCGCCACTTCCATATTTTTAACTTTGGACTAGCTTAGCACTCAGAGTATTACTTATGTATAATGGTCCTTGGTGCAGTCCTTCAGGTCAGCTACTGTCTGGACACAAGCCATTCAACTCTAGCTTTAAGCCAGATTTTTCCTGATTGGTGGCCATTTGCAAAGAGAAGGGTTTAACAGTTGGTGATTCAGCGCTCACAGCCAGTGCTGTGTGCCTGAGAGCCATATTAGGGATATCTCAACCTTTCTATACACTTATGTAGGCTTTTTGCAGGGATAACATAGATCTACACACATTCTGAGCTCATTATTTTAACTGGCAATTATTTAACAAAATAAAACCACAATATTGTTGTAGTTATTAAAAACATTTTTATGTTATGGCCTTATAGTTTGGCCTCGTATCAACTTTTTCTCTAAAAATATTTTAGATTTTCAATTTTAAAAGAAACCTCATCTTCCTGAAGTTATAATCATACATATTCTATTTTAGTTGTTCAGTTATGACACTGGGCATTATGCAAGAACATTTGTGGTGTTCTTCTAAATCAGTCTCTAGTCGTATTTCCTTCTAAGATTAAGTTGAAAACACCTCTTGCGTGGCTCCAAAATGGGCTGTCTGTCATGCTCATTGTGCGGATGCCTTTTATTTTCCATGGAAAAACCCCAAAAGGTTGTTAGGCAAAATATTACTACTATATTTGTCAGCGGCCTGTCATCACAGGCTATTCAACAGTAAGTGACCGTGGACGCCTTGAGTCGGCTTTTGGAGTGAGCTTTCTCAGTAAACTGAATTTAAGAACTACGTAGTCATAATATGCCGATACATGCAACCAGGAAACATGGTAAATTTGCAAGTGATGCCACAGTGAATTAGTGAAGTTAATTTTTGTTAAATATTTTTTTTAAATGGTTACTAATTCATATTAACCTCCTAAGACCCGAGCTCTTCCACGACATGCATTTTTAATTTTTCTTTGATATTTGGGCGTATTGGGGCCCAATGAATGTAAAAACAAAGAATTACCAGATTTTTTTATTTTATTTTATTTTTTAACCTTATTTTTGTTTTTAAGAAAAAATAAGAGCCGCATATGAGGATATTTGTTTAAAACTTTGATAAAACAGTAGCAGTATAATGTCCTCATAAGTGGGTATCAGGCGCTTGTAGAGCAAAATTGAGTATTTAGGTCTAAATAACCCAAAATGTGATGTCCACATATGTGGACGCCAGGTCCTAGGAGGTTAAGGAAACTAGACAATCTGCCTGTCTACCTGAGACACCCTGTCATGTTCCACTTTAGAAAGAAAATATGAATTATTCTTGCATGAGGCCTCTGCAAGTCAGATCAGGCTGCTTTTTTTTTTTTTTTTTTTTTTTTTTGTGTTTTCTGTTTTTAAACTTATTTTATTGTACCCCTTACAAGGGTCAAATGTGATGCAGAAGAACAACTATGCATTGTGAAGTTCGTGCTCTGTGTTGGTTTTGCCGATCGCGTCGGGATTGGAGAGGGGGTCCAAGTCGGCAAACAGGTTGAACCACGCTGAGAGATCTTTGGATGTCCCTTCTGCCTCTGTAAAAAGATTTGACGAGGTAAATATCACTAAGAAAAGTCAGCGTGACGGTTTGGCGTTGGCTTTCTAGTTTATCCATTTCATTCTTATTTTCTAATGTCTTTCTAATGTCTTGACTTATATCGCCCAGGCCTACCTCTCTCTGCTGGCTTTGGAGTGCTCTGATTGACTTCAGATGAGTGCTCAGTTGCTTGAGTGGCAGAATGTGGGGCCCAATCTGAAGAGGAAGCATAGATTCGGGTTACTCACTAGGAAACTGTTACTGTGCAAAAGCACGATCCAACACGAGTCATTACACTCCATCGCACACAGCTGATGACTCGTCCCACAGAAAATCAAAACATTTACTGCATTGCAAACATTTTGTGAATACAAAACAGAAATTGTCTTGTTTCAGACATATTTATTTGGTTTCCATTCTTTTCCGTGTCTTGAAAATGCAACATGTAGCAGCACTTCATGGCTCTGGAGAGAACAGTGAAGTGTGCTGTACATTTCTTACTTAACCAAATGGAGAATTTGTTTTTAATTGTGTATTGTTGTTTCACCTTCAGCAGAACTTTTGAATAAGCTGAAGTACTTCGTAGATTTTACAGTTGCACCCTGACCTTGCCTTTTAAGTCCTACTGCCTGGATCTGAAATTGCTTGGCTCTTGGGAATATGTGGATTTTTTTCCTCCTTCCTTTGAAGATGAGCCGTTTTAGTTTTGATTTGCCAGTTTGGACTCCATCCGGAGTTCTGTGACTTCTTTTGGATCAGTCTGCTCTGCTTTCTGTTGGCTTGTCTGCCTCTTGAAGGGCTGACCTCTTTCACCACTATTGCTTCAATCCAACATGCTCTAGAATAGAATAGCCCTTTACTGTCATTGTGTACAATGACAATAAAGGGCTATTCTATTCTAGAAGACGAGAGACGTACTGAATATTATCCTATGGCAGAGTCCAGCAATAACAAGGATGTTGGTAAAAGTACAACTTAAAACCTTTATTATAGGCAAAATTCATCAAACTTTGTGTTTTCTTTAAATACAGTTTGGCTGCTGATCCTGTGCAATTTTTAATTTAAACAGTGACCTTTAACCAAAATCCCCTCAAAATGCTTTCTGTTTAGTACAAGGTTGTCAAGGTCATGCCATAATCTTACAGATAACCCACAGCAACTTGTTTTACAAGCCTGAGAATGAGTGCTAGTTACAGCATGCAGTATTTAATAATAAGAACAAGTAACCATGTTTAGAAGCAAAATAAAGGATTTTTTTCCACATTTCTACCAGTTTCACAGCCTGATCATGCACTCTGAATATGACTGCAAAAGAGCTCTGATGTAAATTTAGTTTTGCAGTGGAGACAGACGGCTTTCAATGGGCTTGTGCTTTGGAAGTCACTCTGCAGATGCACAAAATTTACTGAAGGTCTAATTTGATATGTATGCCATATTAAGTGTGTGTGTGATAAGCCTCATGCCAACATTTGAGAGGAGAAAAAGAGAAGAGGCACGCTCTGTTTCCCTGTAAACTGTAAGAAGCAGTTTTGCATTTCAAGTCAGCCCCTGCAGCACTTCTGTTTGCACAGATTGACTACCGCTCATTTGCTTTATAACGATTTTATATTTCTACCAACGCTGGGTCTAATTATTGTTGGTGTTTACAGTTTCGTGTTCCCTTAATTTGGGGTTCAATCTGTCGTACCAGTTAAAAGTAGAAAATGCATGTTTAACGGCTTTTCATAGGAAGAGACTGAGGCCTCAGTATATTTCCAAAAGTCACTCACAAGTTAGTCTCTCCTGATATCATTTGTTTCTCCTTGACCTCGCCCATCTTGCATATATTTACAGGACTTTTCTTTCTCAATGATTGTTTTGGGATTGTGGGAATATTCCCACAGTAATGTGCTGTGACTCATGAGTTAAATCTCAGTCATGCTACAGTAAATCACTCACTAAATCATTTTGTCTGACCTATTGCACTTTAATGATTAACACTGAATTGCCGGATTCTTATATGTGCCTCGGAAATGCAGTCAAACTATAAGCAGTTTTATAGAAGTGTGCAGCTTGCAACCTTTAAAGCTGGAAATTCACAAAACCAAGTTAACAATACCAGATGAGAATCCAAGCCAAGAGGAGATGGAAAGTAGTTGGCAATTACCTACGGGTAAGGAAATCTAATTGCTGTATTTTAACAGCCTCCTGCTATTACTTTGACAGATGTGGATTTGATAAATCCTTTTAAAGCCACTCTTTTGCCTGTGTGGAAACCATTGGGGAGGAAAAAGCAGCTCATTTTAACTCTGCCTTTTGGTGATTTTGCTAATGCACTGATTCAAAGAAAAACTGTGTTTATTAGTTTTTAGGAATATGTATCTCTCCTTAATGTGTAATTAAAATAAATTATGGCTAATTGGTGGTTAATGGTGGCTAATTTTTCCAGGTTCTGCATGGTGGTCATGGTGAGAGAATCGGTCTAATGGTGCAAAATCCAAATGGTCTATTCTTTTGATTACTAAAGAGCTTCCTTGGACCAACTTGCCAATTTTCTGGTTCACTCTTGTATAGTAGCACAGTTGCAACACACACACACACACACACACACACACACACACACACACACACACACACACACACACACACACAGGCTGACCTGAGATGGAAGACTGCAGATTATTCAAACTCTGGTCCAAAAGCTGTGATGGTAGAAAGAAGTTTTCCTTGTCCTGGACCTCTGTTGGTCTGGTGGATGCAGCACTTGTTCCTTCCTCAGTCTCTCCAAACACTTCTGTCCACTCCTGAGAAAAATCCCCCTCATCCACAGACAAACCTCCCAGGATCTCATTCAGTAAGGTCATGCTGTCTGTCTCCTCTCCCTCCGACTCTGGGAAGCAACAAAAAGTGTTAATTTAAAAATGTTTGGATGATTTTATCTTTTTTTTTTTTTTTTTTTTTTTTTTCCCCACACAGTGTTTAAATTTTCACATTAATTTTAATTATAATTATCTAGATTCAAGACAGCTTTCCTTTCCTTAGTTTGCTTTGCCATTCACTATGGACTCAAATCACTGAGGGGACCATTTACACTTATTTCCACCTCCACATTTGAATTCACTGACTCTACTGATGTGGCTTTGCATGATTCACAGTTCAAAATAATCCTTGCTCATCTTGCACTACATCTTTATGCTGGGCCTTCAGGTCACCCTCTGCTTCTAACAAGTGCTCCATCCTTGCTGTAACCCTGAACTGTAGAAAAATTGGTGCCAGGATTGATAATGGGTCCCATTTGTTCTTAGTTTTGTTATTTTCCATATAATCAGATTATTTAACAATGAAGTCAGTTATTATTTTCAACCTAAAATGCAATTTAAAAACACAATTAAATCTTCAAGTTTTACATCTTTTACCTTCTCTCGCCTTGTCACTGGTGTTTTCATTTACAAGAGAGATGAGTCTGTAAAGAAACAGAAATTAAGCTTATAGCATTTTGTTCATAGGTGACATACACAGTGTGTCCTCATCCCAGTGGGCCTTCAATAGATCAGTTTTTCTCAGGTGCTACCTGTCCTTTTGTCATTGGCACCAATCAGGAGACATTGACTCTGTTTTTAGAGACCTAAAAGTATGTGTTAGGATGTTGAATCCATGGCGCTGTCAGCTAGGAAGTCATGGCGTGGTAGTTTGTTTTGTTTTTTGCTGGTTGGGTGTAGGACCTAAAAACTGCTTGGTTAGGTTAGGGAATAATTGTGGTTTAGGTTAAAGTACACCCATTCACAACCATAATCCTGATGGGCTTGGAGTTACACCCATTTCACACTAATGCCATAACCTGTTGCATCACACACCGCCGCCTAAGGAAACAGTCTGCGTAAACGAGACATACCAGTGGCTTTAAGAAAACAGCCTTAGTTGATGCCTCGGGGATGAGTCAGGCTGACCTACAGCTGGCTTGCAGAAATTCTTTGTCTCTGTTCAGACTGAACATTGCCCATACATGTACTCGACATTTTCACTGTTTTTCGTACGCGTTTGGTTTTCTTGCATAACAATAGATATTTCTTGAAGCTCACTGGTCGTCTGTGGTTTCTTCTTTCTTTGCTTCTTCTGTTTCTGCCTTGACTTTACTTTTCCCCTTCTTTTTAGCCAGTTTGTCCACAGGGTCTTGTAAAGTCTGGAACAATAATTGGAACAAAATCATCGCTTATTGTCATTACATGTCTCCAGTGTCAGCATTTAGTACTGTTATTACTGAGACTCTCTCAGACCTTAATTGTAGAGAACTCATAATGCTGACAGCCCTTGAAGCTCTCATGGATGGCTGCCATGGTGTGGGATGTTTTCTCCCAGAAGTGCAAAAGTGTTGTCTAAGACACGCACACAAGAAACAAGTTACACGCTCAGCTGCTCAAGGTAAAAGTAGTAATTCACCCCAGCGGGTGATAGTTTAGACCTGCTGACTAAGCCACATGTGGCAGAGCCATTGAAAACACCATATTTAAGCTCGGTGGAGTGTACGCAGACAGCTGGGACTTGTGAGGCGAACCTGATATGTGGTTAAGACGTGAGAGAGGAGGTTGCAGCGGCTCGCTCCCAGCAGGTCCACTTTCTGGCAGACGTCATTCTTCAGTTTGTCAAAGCTCGTTTTGGTTGTGCGCACCTGAGCCTGAACCTGAGAGAGAATATATGTGAAATGCTCCCCACCTAGTATTATATGACACACAAGGAAAATGCAAACAGTCGAGTTCTTGTTCACATAACTGTAAAAAGTGCTGGGTTCTTGCAGGCGGACCACCATCTATGGGTATGTTCTGCCCTCTGGTGTCAGGTTTTATAACATGTTTTCTTGCTTTTTGGTCTGTTGTGTTGTTAATGCTGAATTGATTAGTAAAATGGCATTTGTAGTTATTTCAACATGGTCTACATGTTTTAGGGTTTTAAACTGTTGTCCCACTAAAACAGAATATAAATATGAACCAGACGAAGCACTGTAAGCTGATGATGGACATTTTCCAGTGTTTCTGACATTTATTTTTAAGACTAAACATTTAATCAAAAAAAATTGACAGATTAATTAATGATTGCTGCAGGCCCTGCGGCGAAGGAAGAAATTGAATTTGTGGAAGTCATAATATTTTTGCCAATTTCCCACAGACTGCGTTGGCAGGGCTCTGATATTACTGTTTTTATGTTGCTCTAGGCGGGAGCAGCACTTCATCATATCAACAGTGGGGTTGCAGTCTGAGAAGTACCCTTTAATTAACAAAAGAACAATTAATTGGATTATATGCAGTTGTGACTTACTGGTATATAGACATTATGAATTGTCACAGGAGGTGCAGCTTAAACCCTGAAGTGTCACTTTGAACTATCACGTATGCCTGAGCCCTGAGATGGGCAAAACT
The DNA here is from genome assembly GCF_963969265.1 of Rhamphochromis sp. 'chilingali'. Taxonomy (NCBI): domain Eukaryota; kingdom Metazoa; phylum Chordata; class Actinopteri; order Cichliformes; family Cichlidae; genus Rhamphochromis; species Rhamphochromis sp. 'chilingali'. Next base: position 33,799,335 of record NC_137938.1, on the reverse strand, counting down.
AAAGAGAATGCAGGCATTATTTGTGCTAGTATGTAAGCTTTTCTTTCTGCTATGAAAATGATTGTTAATCTCTTCATTGCTGTGCTCTGAAAAGAACAAAACAAACCTTTCTGAATTTCTCCATCTGTTTATGTGTATCTGGGTCGAGCTCCTGAGATACGTCCTTCATCCAAAGCAGCGCTCCACGGTACTCAGTCCTTGACTGCTCCATTCGATTCACTGTCAGCCACGTGTCTGAGATGGCACGATAACGGAACGTTTCCACCTCCTGGTACAAACGGCACAGCGGGTTCCTCAGAGCCAATCTGCAGGGTGTCGTATTAAACTCCGTATTAAGGTGCTGCATGTGGCTTGGATCATCATGTGGAAAATTTGTCATGTCTTGTCTACGCTGCAGATTAGTCTGCTGATTTATTCAGCTGCACTGAAAAGTATCTCAGCTCCAGGACGAAAAGCTTTAAATGATCTTGGAAATGCAAATGGTGAACTCAAGAATCAAAAGATGAGCAATGGGAAAAAAAAAAATAGAAATACTGGCAAAACCAAAATCGTCAACATGACTTTCACGCTGCCGCTGATCTTACAAAATCTAAACAATATAATTTACTAAGTTATATTAATAATAATTATCACCACTACTGTCAGACTGACACACAGATTCGGACACGTAAATGAAATCCCTGTTTTCAGTAGAGTGAGAGTACCTATGCTGTGTTAGTAACCCTGTTATCTGCTCTGTTAGGGCAGCTATTTTATTGCTCCTGATGAACATTCCTGATATGACTCTCCATCCTTTTTGTGGATTTGGGGTGATACAGTTGGCTGACCTTTACTTGAAGCTATTTTCTAGTCCAGCATGTGATTTATTTTAAGGATGTGGCAGATTGTACATTGATCCGTGTCCCCTACCTCTGCTGTGATGAGAAGCAGAGAGCTTTTCCTGTGGCTTGCATGATCTTTCCAGCTCTGGTTTTATCCTGAGAGCCCTGGGAGCGCAGGAAACGACCCAGCTCATTCTCTTCTTGGGAAAGGACTGAACAGTAAGAGAGAGAAATCACTCTGGATGGATATTAATATCTTAAGAATGTGTTTGTTTTGGTTGACATTCTAGAAGTCTTAAACTCAATCAGTAGATTCGTTGTACTCAAAATGATTTAACAATTATATTTGAACTTACGGCAGATCCTCCTCTGATACTGCTCAATGACCTTCAAAAGCTCCATGCATGTTCTCTGAATCGAGTGGAAGACCTGCATAACAAAACAATATCAGCATAAACACCTAGTCAAATGAAACGTTGTAATTGATGATTAATGATTAATGGAATTGCCGATGATAAATCCCTAATGATTTTAAATGAACCATCTACACAGGCCGAAGTCTGTTTTCAGCAGACAACACTTCTGTTTCATTGTGTTACCTAATGCAAGTTTATCATGTTAAAAGGCTAATTGATCATTTAAAAATCTCTTTTCCAATTATGTTAGCACAGCTGAAAGCTGTTCCGATGATTAAAGATGCAATTAATTTAGCTAGTTGAGTTTCCAAAGCGTCAGCTTTTCTGAGTTCATTTATTGTGTCAAAACAAGGAAAATAATAATAGAAAAGGGAAAAGTGTCTTTTCAAACTCTTTATTCTTCTCAGAAATTAATATTATTCTATTAATGAAATTGCCAAATAACTTTTTCTCTTACAACAGTACATACTTTTCCCTTCATAGAACAGCACAAAATTACTCCAACAACAATAGAAAGAAAAGGTGGACGCGCCAATGCACAACTGACAAGTCCATCAGAGTCTCTTGTCTGAGAAACGGATGCTTCTCGGGATCTTAACCGGCAGCTTCACTAAATACCTGCGAAACTCAGTTTCTTCCAACAGTGAAAGGTTTACTTCTGTATTTGTTGGCATAGTTGCATAGGAGAAAGTCATATCCAAGTCTGGCTGAGAAAAGGAAAACGCTGAGATGAAACATACATGGACAACATAGATCGTGGATGGAAGAAGATTGGAGGTATTTGGGCCACAAAGAGTATTTGTGAGGTGTAGGACAAATGGAAAGATACTGGAGCTTTATGACACCTTCTGGTGGTGGTAATCTTGGAGGTCTGGGTAAAAGGACCCTGGAATAAGAAAAGTCAGTGCTGTGGCCTGTGGATATTGTTCAATTGGAGCCAATTTCTTTTTACATCAGGAGACCTAAACCACAAATTCAAACTGTGCAAGAACTATTTAGAGAGAGCACTCAGACAGCTACGTTCGGACTATAATGGAGTGGCCAGCACTCCCCAGTCTCAATACTAGACTCATTGGTGTTACAGCTTGACTGTATTGTATGCAAATGCCCATCAAATCAAAATCTCTGGTACTCTTTACTTTTTTCACAAAAAATCCTGCAGAAATTAGAAGCAGTTTTTGTTTTTTTTTGTATTTTAAGTCTTTACTGTGGAACTGGATTGTGATCCCGTTTGCTTTCATGATATTTGAGATGTTTAGATCTTTATTTGGCGTTGAACTGTAGCAAGTTGAAAGGAGCAGACAGATTAAAAAGACAAAAACATCTTTGAGATGTGGAGAAAATGAGCTGGCGGAGTGCTTGATGCCAAGCATGGTGGAAAACTCTTATGGAGACACTTTGTGGTGGGAAACTCTGAGAGTTCTACAAAATAAAAAGAACCTTGAACAAAAAAGACTACTTAATTTTGCAGCACCATTTTCCCCAGTTTCTTCCAACAGGCCAATAATCGTGACTCCATACCAAGCAAAACTGGAGAAGAAGCAGTCGGCTAGTAACCTGTCAATAATCAAGTGGCCAAGCATTGATGGCCATTGTACCATCAAACCAAACTAGTTGGAGGAAGCATAGAGTGAAATTTCTTAAAATTACCTGAAAACAGAATTTAAAATACAAAATTGTTTTTTCAGATTAGAAATCTTATTTCAAACCCTTACTGCCCTAAATATTCATTTTTTCCAATTCATGTGTTTGATAGGTTTGCATTTAAAACAAAACAAAACAAAATGAAAAAAAAAACAAGAAATTCTGACCTCAAGCCTTTCAGCAGTGGTGTAAATAAACTATTCAAAAACTGAAACTAGAATTTGTTATGGACATTCTGCACCTCACAACCCGGCACATTATTTCTTACATATTTGTAATAAAAATAATTCAAAAGACAAAAAAGGAGGTTCAGTGAGTTGCATTAGTGGAGGTGTAGCAGACAGCTGTTGGCTACAGCTGCCTGTGTCCGTACATCTGTCAGTCCTCCTAACTTTAACTGTTACTGGTATCCAAATGAATAGGTTATAAAAATAAATTTACCCAAAGAACAGCTGATGTTTAGTTAGGCATGGTAATATAAAATCGGAACATAAACTAATCTAACTAAATGATTAAATACGTGGTTTTTTTTTAGGGTCATTAGTGTTGTTGACTTTTATTGAAGATATTTCATCTGCAACACATAATAATAAATACACAGTGGGAGTATTTGTTGATTTAAAAAAAGCTTTTGATACGATACAACATTCTATTTTGATTTCTAAATTGTATAACTATGGAGTGAGAGGAGTAGCATTGAATTGGTTAATGAGTTATTTAGAGAATAGGTTGCAATATGTTTATTATTTTGGCAATACTTCTGAAAGACTGAAGATTGTATGTGGTGTTCCTCAAGGTTCTATTTTGGGACCTAAACTCTTTAATTTATATATTAATGATATTTGTGACGTATCTAAAAGGTTAAATTCGATTTTATTTGCAGATGACACAAATTTTTATTGCTCTGGAGAGAATTTGAAAGACTTGGTTGAAATTATGACTTCTGAGATGTTAAGAATAAAAAAATGGTTTGATGTAAATAAATTATCTTTGAATCTGACAAAAACGAAATATATGATATTTGGCAATCGTGTAAAGAAGGATAAAGTCATTATGTTTATAGAGGAAGAATTGATTGAAAGAGTTACTGAATTTCGTTTTTTGGGTGTAATAGTGGATGAGAATTTGACATGGAAATCTCATATTGAACATATTAGAAAGAAAATGGTCAAAAGTATTTATATTTTGGGTAGTATAAGAGATTTATTAAATTATAAAACAATGCGTATTTTATATTTTTCTTTGTTTTTTTTCATATATCAACTATTGTGTTGAAGTTTGGGGGAATACATATGAGAATACCATAAAACCTTTAAACCTATTACAGAAGAAAGTTATACGAATAATTCATAATGTTAAATATAGAGAACATACAAACAAATTATTTATAGAATCAAAATTATTAAAATTAGGAGATTTAGTGAAATTACGGACATTATTAATTATGTTTAAGGCTAAAAATAATATTTTGCCTTTTAAGTTACAAAGAGTATTTTTGATGTGTTCAAGGGGAGAAGAGAATAGAAGGAAATTTTATTTTAAACATCAGTTAGCCAGGACTACACAAAGATTAATGAGCACAACGGTTAGGGGTATAAGACTGTGGAATTCACTTCATTATAATTTAAAGAATTGTATAAATCTACAATGTTTTAAAAAGTGTTATATGTTTAAAACGATAACTCAGTATGAAGAATGCGAATGAATGTGATGTTGGTTTGGGATTCGACCGGAGAGAAATGTCAATATTAGTTTGTTCCTGATTTTTGGTGCCCATCGGTGATATAAGTTCGATGGTAGATAGGGGGCAGGGTTTAATAAGAATATTTTCTTCTTCCTGCTCCTTTTCACACATGGTTGTTGTGTTTTGTTGATAGAAGATGTGGTTGTTTTGTTTGATTTGTAGTACCAAGTGTGAAATAAATAAAAATGAAATGAAAATGAAATGAAATGAAATGTTTGCACCCACAGGAGTCACCTGACCATTAGAAAAAAAAATCTGCAAGTTTAATGCGCTTCTCCACTGACTTCACTTTATAGACCTGGAAGCTCCGCCCATCTTTTATATACAGTCTAAAATTGAGATGTTTATCAGGGGCATGGCCTAGATTAATGCTGGATGTTTATCAAGTATTGATTTCATGAATTAAGTTCTCCTCGCTCCAGTAATGGATGCCAGACGAGGGGGAGGGGGGTCGAGCAACCTAATAAAACTTTTAAGTCTCGAGCAATTTCTGGCATAGTGTAAATCAAAAAGCCATTTTAGTCTGTGCAGCCTGCCTGAGGGAGGGTACCTTCAGCTGTCACTGAGCATGCTCTTAAACTATAAGGCCAAACCGTTTAATACTCCTGCTCACCTCCAGCTTGGCATCCAGATCTGCGTCTGAGGCGACCACATGCTCGTCCTCCTTCTTCCCGGTGACCTTGATGAGAGTCTGCTTGGTTTTCCAGTATTTCTGCTGGAACTTGTTTACCACAGATGAGTCTTGGCTTTGGATGAAGCGATCAAGATAGTCTCGGGAGTAACCACTGCAATGACACAAAGAATGGCGCAGTGCTGTGACTGCTCCCTCTCTTGGAAAGAACTTTATAAAATCTTTGGAGAACTTATTGATTTATGTGAAATTATGTCCACAAAGATATACTTACAAGTTTCCTCCCTCCATTTTCTTAGATTACCTGAGGGGTAAATAAAGTACTTGAATCAGTATTGATGTGGCCGTTGGTTCGAACTTTTTTTTTTTTTTTTTTACCATTGACTCCATATAATGCCTTAGTCACCTTATATTCTGTCTTATATGATAACACCTTGTATTTCTAATGCATTAGAGAATACATCTGCGCTTAACAAAATCAGCATTTTCTTCACAGCTTTGATGATAAAGCCAAACTTTTACATGTCTGCAATGATAGTATAAGGTAAGGGTGTTGCCTTATACCAGTATTGACAATAACTAATATTTTGAAAGATATATATATAAATACAGTTTGATTAAAAAATAAAATCATATTCGAAATAATGCATTGGTGTTAGAGTGAGGAATAGACTTTCTCCATCGCCTTTCAATCCTATTCTGAGTGAGTGTAATTAAAAAGTTGATGGTTAATATGAGTGATAACACTATTTTTTTTTCATTTGTTACCATGATGACTGTGGAGTGAAAATGTTATTTTGTCCTAGGAAGGTTGTTAAATGTTATTGTTGGGCACTTTTTTTAGGAGGACCTGACATTTACAAAAATGTACCAAACTATTATGAGAAAGTGACCGTGGATCACTTCAGGGTTTTTCAGATACTGGAGCGTAGAGCCAGTGAGGTGGGCAATAAAAGAAAATACAGTGGAATTCTGAATTTATAATTTATTCACTTATTATTTATTTATTCATAATTGCATTATCCATCTCAAACAACTTAGCAGAAGGGAATTTAGTAGCTCATATGTCCTCTTTATTCTTTTTATTCTTTAACGTTTGTTGTACAAGAATGCAAAGTGACAATAAAAATCTATCATTGAAAGACAACCAACCAAACAACATGCCAGTTCTGTGCTGACATTTATTTCACTGAAATTTAACTTGGCTATTTTTTTAAAATAGTGTGAGAGAACCTCTGAATTTGTACAAAATGACAGCCAAAAAAGAAAACCCTCCAAAAACTACCTCTTTTCACCTTAAAGCATAATCTTTAACTTTTACATGCAGTAAGTTCTTTTTCACTTTTATACAGTGTTTCAAAAATTAATTAATTTAGCTCATATTCAGCTATTAAGGTTTTACCTCTGATAATTTCCCCAGTCCTAACTCTTATTTTCAGCTTCTTTGGAAAATGACTGCAGGTCGTTGACTACTTAATAAACAATATTTATCATAGACCTGTGCTCTGTTCAGAGTGCACACCACATTTACACTTTACATCTGCTGTGAAAGGCTCCAACCAGCAACCCTACACCCTAACTTGGGGAAAAAAAGGGGGGATAGATGAAGTTGTTATACTGAAGTTATTTATTTTGAAATTAACCGACGTTGTACAAATGACATATGAAAGATACAATTATAAACTGCATTTCTCTGAAGCTTCAGTAAAAGTTGACGGAATCATAACAAATGGATTCAGACCCTGGACCCTGGAGAGACTCGACCTTGTTGGTGGATCATCATGACTTCTATGCTGGATAATAAGACGTGCCCGAGGACTTGGCTTATTTATATTTCTACCAGCTTTGTTTAATCATCGCCGGGAGTGGGATGTAGGTATCTGTGCCCGTTCTAAACATGGCAGAGGAGCACCACCTGTTTCCAGTGAGCGCCTCGCCTGCTGTGCATCATCACCGTGAAGAAATTAATAAATAATCACCATATCCTGCAAAGAGCGCGCGCGCGTCACGACTCGTTTAAAACAAACGGATGATACGTTGCTGTCGTTTGCCTTCCCCGGTAGTAACAGTGTTTATAGAAAGACCCTGCAAATAATCTATACCTCTAAACAGGTAAACGTATGCTCATTTACGTCCTGATGTAAACTGAGCGGTTTATTCAGCAAATCCGCACTGGCAGAAAGAAAGCGCACTGTGCGGAAACCCAGCAGCTCCCCCCCCCCCCCCCCCCCCCCCCCCCCGCCTTATCCTTTAAATATAACCGATACATATCACAATAAAACCGAGAGCATAGCAACATGAAACAGTTTGTTCCACACATACCTTTCCGCGTCGGTGACATGTAGAAGAGCCGCTTTATTTCCTCCCCATCGCCACACACACAGCAGCTCTGCCTGGCTGACAGGCCCTGATGTACTGTATACAGCTACTGTATGTACACACAGTTGCTTCTTCGCCACAGCTCATTGTCCGCGTGCACGAAACACCGCTGACGTCATCCAGACTTCGCCCCCTCCTCCTCCTCCTCCTCCCCTCTCCCGCGCTGCATTCAGCCACTGCCCCACGTTAGTGTGCAAAGTGGGCAGATGTCTGTTGACTAGAAAATAATGACGGAGAGCAGCTAACGGAGGACACACACACACACAGTGGACGTTTCATATTACCCCCTCTAATGTGTTCTACATTTAGAGCAGTGGACAAAATGGCAAATTTTTGCAGGCTTAGTAATTATTAGCACAAAGGAATAACTCTATTCTTAGAAAAATTAAAGTAGAAAATTACTTAAATGTTGCAAAAATAAGGGCAAATAACAATCTGGACACAGGAAGACTGGAAACACTGTATTTGAACATATGGGAACACACTGTTGCACATTTTATTGTGTTGTCAGGTTGTACTACACAATATGGGGCGACTGTGGATCAGGGGGTTGGGAAGTACATCTGTAACCGGAAGGTCGCCGGTTTGATCCCTAGGCTCTCTGTCCTGGTCGTTGTGTCCTTGGGCAAGACACTTTACCCTACCGCCTACTGGTGTTGGCCAGAGGGGCCGATGGTGCGATATGGCAGCCTCGCTTCTGTCAGTCTGCCCCAGGGCAGCTGTGGCTACAACCGTAGTTTGCCTCCACCAGTGTGTGAATGAATAGTGGTATTGTAAAGCGCTTTGGGTGCCTTGAAAAGCGCTGTATAAATCCAGCCCATTATTATTACTTCACATGAATAAAATTCTTCCTAGTTTACAAATCCCACAAATATCTACATAGAAATTGTGGTTGGATCTGCTGCCTCACAGCAGGACAGTTCAAAGGCAGGTGGGGTTTGCATGTTTCTCCATATGCTTGCATAGAGTTCTGGTGGATTCACTTAGTACTCGGACACTTTTGCACTCAAACACCTCACCCCATAACGCAGGACTAAAAAAACCAAACAGATTAAGATGTGCAAATAATGAACAGAGCAAAACTGGAAAATAAACAGAGATATTACAGGAGTGCTCTATGACACCTCTGGTGAGGGTAATGAACAGGGTCAATGGTGGTCACCCACTGTCTTCCTAACAGTGAAGATATTGGCTACCTACACCCAAAGCACCCAGACAGCTATATCAAATCCTGATCTTAGAGCTGTTCAGACATATGGTAGTGATGTATTCTGACTAATTCATGCACACTTTATTGTGTGCATGAATTAAATGGAAAAAGCTAAATCTGACACTCAAACACACAATAACAATGACATCTTCCTACACCAATCAGAACATTTTCTGTGGCTCCAGATTGTGGTCAGGTAAACCATCTTTCTTCATGATTGGTTGCACTTTGATTAGCAGGTGGGTGAAGTCAAAGCCACCATTGCTCTATAGCTCACCAGGATGAGCTGGCATCCCATATCCTGAAAGCTATTGCAGTGCCCTGAGTCTGCCTCAGACCATCTCCTGCATGTCATTTCCTTGCTTCCCTGTCCTCTGCGCTGTACTATCAGTAAGTATTAAACAGAGAGCAAGGTTTTAAAAGGATGTAAACTTATTGCGGCTGAGTTTTTAATTTGTAACTTTTTATTTATTTATTTTGGTGGTTTGAACATCAGAAGGCGAGCACCATCTGGTTCCATAATATTGAAGCAAAGGCAGGCATCTCTGGAGCTGATATCTGTAAAAATGGAGCACCACTTATACCAAAACAATTTAGATGAATAAAAAGCACTAGGGGACAGGGGGGAAATATGTAAATTTGGCAAACTTTGCCTTTAAGTAAAACGCAAACACATCAATACTTCACTTGAAAAGCTTATGCAAGTAAATACTTCTACACAGAGAGCACTTTCAGCACTTTCTTAGCCACATACTAAACAGGCAAATAGAGGTTAGAGGATATTACATTTCAAGTGAAGTCTTATTCATTTGACCTTGCAGTTTTTCCTCATTTGGGCCACGCGGACAGGTGAAAATCATTTAAAACCTGAACAGACATGAACCTAACCTAAAGCCTAAAACCTTATCCCTATAACCTAAACGCTAAACCTTATGACCTGCTGGATGCAAGGAGGATTTAAAAAAGGAACAAATGGGAATCGATCAGCCTTACCTGCATATAAACTAATGTGTTTAATATGCGTTATCTTTATTTGCTTTACATGCACACGTGTCCTCTTTTCTTCTGTCTACAGTCTTGTGCAGACCTCCACCAGTCTGCTCTCAAAATAACTGCTGATGTTTAGTTCTCTGTGTGCCCAAAGGATGGCAGTGCAACACAAAGCAGTGGAGCTGCACCTTTAATAGTCTTCTCTCTCCTGTTTTGGGGCCCCGAGCTTTCATCTGTTGGCTTCAATTTATTTCATCACAGTATACTGCAGCTGATCTAATAGCATGTACGTTTTGTTGTCACCTAAAGGGAATTTCTTGTCATGCTCCAAATTGATGTACCTGTTTGTCGCCTTGGACAGTATTTGTGCTGCACAGTCACAAGCAGTGTGTGAGCAGCATACGGCTCAGTCGATTTCACCGATCAGGCACCGTGAGGTACATTTAAACAGTACGTTATGGATCTATATTTGGAAGGTGTGCTTTATGTACAGCTTAATTTGATTATCACCCAGGGAATATTGAGCCCTTTGATCCTTCGACGCACCGAGGTCACTTTGTGCACAATGGAGCCTGATTTCATCCTGGATACATCCATGTTGTGTTTGTTGGGCTATTCAGCGCCTTTCGTTAATGTTAGAATACCATCTGATTTTGTAAAGGAATTTCATTACTGTGCCTTGGCATCCTTCCCAAGCCATACCTGAGACATCATCCCAAAGTCTTTTGATATGAGCAGATGGATAGGGGGTCTCTTAAGGGGAGGATGTAATCTCCATAAAGCCCCATGTCCTTCAACCCATCTGATTGTCTTCCTGCGCTCACAATCTTATCTTCAGGTCCAAGATGGTTTTAAAGCAATTTGACTTCACTTAAATAAGACAGGAAAACAATTAAGTGATGCTGTTGGGGGTCTAATTCAATCAGAGGAATTCCTCTCCGATATTGATCAGAGACTATTGATTTTCTCTGACATTTCCTTACTCTTAACTCTGCACTGTGCTTCATTTGAGAGATTTTCCTTTGTATTAACAAGCAGTGTCTTTCATACTCCGCTATCATCAGCTCTGCATCAACTAACGCCAGAATAGCCAACATACTGATCCCCTTATTTTTTTCTGGGACACAGACTAAACCAGACTTGTGACTGGCCTCATTATGAAGGTTTGCCACCCCCTGAGAGTGCCCGACCTGACCCCAAAAATTGCCCAATTGGCTTTTTCCATCTGCGCTTATGTGTGGTGATGGGGAACCATGACATTTACATTTGCACCACTCCAATATGATCCCTTGCTCTGCACGAGTTTTCGACACAGACTATAGCTCAAAACCGGTCACAGGATCAAAAGTGTCTCTTGCCTGAAGGAGCCACTGAGTCGATCCTTTCCATTTCTGCACCAAATGGTGTTTTCTCTCTCCTCCTCTCTCTCTCTCTCTCTCTCTCTCTCTCTCTCTCTCTCTCTCTCTCTTCTTCTATCTCTCTCTCTCTCTCACCAGTAACTTGCTGGAACACATTTAGATCCTGAGTAGAACTCCTCAGTGCCCACTCATCACTCTGCGTGGTGTTTGAAGATTACTACGCTCAGAGACATCCTCACTGGGCATCCAGGCAGCTTAGAGGCCAAAATCCATAATCCCTTACCCTTCATGGGAATTCTCCATGCACTTCAACATGCTGAAATACAGCCCCGCTGCAGCAGCCACTCATGGCCGAGGAACTACTGCAGCCGGAGGCCCAGATAGATGGATGACATGTCTCAATGAATGTGGGAGAAGTGGAGGAAGTTAGATTTAAAAATAAGTTATATACCACAGATAGTTCCTTCTCTGAAACACGCCGAGTAAAGGGATCTTTTTTGCAAGGTGTTTTATTTCCAAGATATGCTTGCACACAACTTAAGTTGGTCCACATGCGCCGCTAACTGTTTTATGCATACCATATCAGCCCAGAAGACATTATTTACTGAAAATATAGGTGCCGTTCTGGGACTCAGCAGTTCCACGGCTTTTCTAGCAGTCGTCTCAATAAAGAATTTCCTCTGAGGCTTTGGTGCCTTATTAAAAAGCGTAAATAAGTGTAGTTCCTTGATTCGGTAATCTGCATGAGCGAGTAATATGTAAAGTTCAGCTGTTGTAGCTGAAGGACCAGTGGGGTTTTCCTCCTCTAGGCTACACTCTAATGCTTTGTTAGTCTGCTGTGCTTAAACCTGTTTATTAGCTTGGGGACTTTGTCTTGCAGCAAACGAGAACAATAAAAGTAATCTCACATTCACATTTGGTATTTTCTCTTTATGAAAGTGTTTCTTTGCTCTGAACCTTTTTCCATTTTCTTTTCTCACCACATAGGTAAAAATATGAGGGAGACAAACAGAGCTGTTCCAGCGTTTTTAAAAATTTTTTATTTAACAAGGCAGGACCAAACCACCAGAAAATTGGTTGAACTCAGTTTAATGAGTTTAATTGCGGACAGAGCTTGTGCTTCCATGAAAATCAATGACCAACATAATGGTGGCTGCGTTGGAGGACACGATTCAACTACGAGGTCAAGAAGTTAACAAAATGCAGTCTGATTATATCTGTAAATACGTTTTTGATATGTTTTCATATTCTACTGAAATTATTATTGTTGGTAATATCTTTTGGTTTTGAATCCTAATGGATAAACTAAGCATAATGAGATGTTTAATTTTAGTTTAATATTTTATGGTTAAATTAGTATTTTTCTATTTGTTTCTTTGTACCCTTACTTTAATACAGGCTCCACAGCTCTAACTAGCTGTGGAGTCGTACTGTGTACGGTGGCAACGAGCCAGAGAGTCCTGTGAGTTAAACCTGTGACCTGCAAAGTGGTCTCTTGTGGATTATTTTAACTGCACGAGGGACGCATGTAAGTGCAAGCTAGTGCTTTCTGCTGTAACATCATATATATATATATATATATATATATATATATATATATATATATATATATATATATATATATATATATATATATATATATATATATATTGTTTTGTGCTTTTAAATGAGCTTTTAGTGCATATTACTTGATACACTGAGGTGGACAACACTGTTTTCCCAGACAACAGGGATCTGAACACCACCTTCTATACCCTTCATTTTGTTAAGGTTTAAAGTTAGAGGCGTGGCTGTGTTGAGTGACAGGTGCGCCAAGAGCAAACCCCATAGGTGTCTGTTAGGTCTTACCTCCATTAATTACACTTGTGGAATTAAACCTGTGCGCTGCCTTTGGAGCATTCTTCGTTGAATTACCTGACAAATAATACGGCCTGCAGCACTCATGGTTCAAGAGGTCTTTGCTTTAGTTTTGGTGAGTAAAACGTTACTGTTTTTTAGTGTGTTAGCTTTAATTAGCTAATATGTGTGCTTTGCCCCTATACAGTCTATGGATGGAGCTGTTAATCACCTGATAACTCGGCACTAAACCCATTTACACATGGTAGTCTTAAGTCTGGCTCCGGAAAACCAATGTTAGATGAAATGCTAACACAGAGGCTTCCAAATTCAGAATCCAAAACCAGGGTGTGACGTCAGTGTGCCCGTGCAGTCTTTTGTCAACAGCAGGCGTGTGAAACAATGCCCGGGGGCCACAATCGGCTGGCAAAGAAGCCAATTTGTCCCCAACAGATGTGAAGGAAGGCGTAATTTTGGACCTTTTTCTGTATTTTCATAAGTTTTACCGCTTTATCTTTAATGATAAATATCTCCCATGTGGCCATTCATGCAACACTACAGTAATTAGGTAATAGATAAAAAAAAAAGTGAAATGACAGGAAAGTTCCTGTTTTGTTTTGAGGTTTTTCTCTTTTGGTTCTGCTATAGAAAATTCTGTGAATTAACTTTGTGTTTTATAATTACAGGACAGTCAATAAGCTGCAGCTAACAGATCTTTCTTTCATTTATTACAGCAGCATTTCTTTATCATGTATAGATGTCCTGTTGAAGTTGAACTTCTTATATTAAGATATCTCTTCGATTAAAGGTGCAAACGTCTTTAGCCTGGGCTTCACTGATCCAGCCCACAGCACGTGGTGATGATAGTTAGTTGAACATCATGTAGCAAGCTGGTTTCTAAGTCTGCACTGCAGGTGTAGTTTTTGTTTAAGGATTAGAGGAAAGCAAAAAAACCGAAAAGACAAATCCTCACCCAGGAAACTTTGAGCATCATTTATTTCATTACTGGAATCTGTTAAATCTTTCTGCACCAGTTTTATTATTTATGTAGAAGAAAATGCATCACATAACAGTTCAAAGCATGCTGGAGTACAATGCAGCGAGGCTCTCGAACATTCTGTGCCACTTTCAAATAATTAATCTCAGCTTTTCTCATTAGCATTATCACTGCTAAGTCAACACACATATAGACATAGTTTACTGTTCTGTTCTCTCCTGTGTTTGCCTGGTTTCAGAGGTGAGAATCAGACTATAACAAGCTGACAGGTTTGTCTGATATCATCCTGCTTTTGTGGGTTTTCTTTTGAGAAGTAACCTGCACAAATGTGCATGAAACATCTTTTCATCTCGCTGAAAATGACACTGATATGCTTTAATTTATCAGCTCCTGCACTTTATTAGCTCAGGCGTGTTTCAGCAAGATTTCAGTCTATGTACGAATATAAAATCTATCACACGTCCTTTTTTTGGGGAAGGATTTTAAAAGTCTCGCCCATCTTTACTGTGTTTTTGATATTTTTAGAAAACCAAAGGCAACATAATAATTAATATCTAGTGTAATCTCACATCACAACTTGAAATAATGGAAAGAAATCTCTGTTTACATTCATGGACAGGAATTGTCTTGTTGTTTCGTGTCAGTCAGCTGTATGTTATCAACAGTCTTCAGCAGAGACTTGCCACCCTGGCAACCGAGAAAACAAGCCTTGAAAAAAGTGGCCACTGTTTTATTTTAACCATAGACAATTGAAAATATGGACAAAGTCACTGAGACAGCGGCGACTGGTTTGTGAAGTACAGTTAAGTGGTGTTACCACAAGCCACTGACTGTGAACGCTCATTGGCTAAAAGCTTGTCAATTTCAAGTACTGGAAAATTCCAGATAATCCTCCTTTTTGATGCTTAGAATGACCATAATTTACAGAATGAACTTCATATTTTATTCTGTGTGATTCGAAATTAGCGACTGAGTTCAGAAACTTATCAGAAAAGTGTTTAGTGAGGTTCAAGATCAGGGGAATGAGGGGCTGCTTTCTCACAAATATCTAGATAATCAAAATCACAAGGGTCTGTGTAATGGCCCTCTGCTGGCCATTACACAGAATGTATATTTATGGCACTATAGTGTTGGCTTTACTTTTAAAGATGAGATACTTCATCAGTCTTATACAGGCTATGATTTTAACCCTAACTAAGATCATTATCTAAACCTAACTAAGTTGGTTTTAGTCCCTAAACCTTTTTTAAAAAAAGTGTTTTTAAATGCTTAAACCACATTGAGTAGTTTCTAATAAAACACAGTTGAAGTGTAAAAACCTTCCATTTGTTGGATTCAAACCATGCTAAATATGTTCTTCCATTGCTAACCCACCCAGGACTTTTTTTCTTGCTTTTAAAAAATATTCGGTTTCTGTTCGTGGACACAAATCAGCACGTGAAACCAGTTAGATGAAAATTTGTGTCCGGGAACACAAATTGATGGATTAAAAGGTGCAAGTGTTTCATGAAGTGGCATAAGACAGCGAAGCAATTTTGGACCTCATCTTCTTTCTTCCTTCCGGCTCCTCCATGCATCATAACCTGCCTGTGTGCTAGAGGAGAGGAGGAGATGCTGTGCAGCTGCTGAGTGAGATGCGTGTGTGTTTGACTGTGTTGGGGATTATTAAATTTAGCAGAAAAGATTCAGTGGCTGTAAGAAGCCTAAGGAATAATTCATATTTCAAGAGTGAAAAGGTCAATTTTTGGACATCGGCTGCTGAGGAATGTGGGCGTTCTTACTTCATATAGCGGGGTGGGCGTTTAATCGATTAATTGATGTTATTTATTTTCAGTCAACCTTTTGAAGGCAGTTTGCAAGGACATGCTTCAGACTCATTCGTTTTCCCATAACAGGTTGCTCCAACTTGGACAAAATGCCTGTGTAAATGCCCTTGGTCAGCAACCAGCCGGACTGCTACCCAGCACTACAGGCCTAACCTGTATCAGAGCGCTGCAGCCCTCTCTCTCTCTCTCTCTCTCCTCTCCCCGCTGTTTGGCATGCTCCGTGGCACGGCGTGCTGAGGGCAGATCGTGTCACCGAGCTGGCACCGGCCTGAACTCGTTCAAGGTTACTCTTTGATTTAATGGTGATGCATTTTTTAAAACAGCATCATCCCTCTCTCTCTTGCCACAGCTCCTAGTCCATCTCTGTCACAAACACTGGCTGTGCATCTCACCTTTAGCAGTGGAAGCACCGGGAGAGGTTGTTTAAGATATAAATCAATGGCAAACGAAGCCCGAGCTCCAGAGCAAGCTGGCCCCGGTTGTTGTACCTGCCAGCCTGTTTTAAAGACAGGACGGTGAAGGAAAATTCTTCTATATATTTAGTCTATGACATGGGAAAATGGTCACTCATCATGCAGACAGCTTTCTGTATGAGAACTTAAAATTAATGCTGTCTGCAAAGCCTTGACGGTTTGATACATAACCAGATGCTGTGTAATACCTTTATGGTTTTCTCTTCCCTTCTGGAGATGTAAATGATGGAGAAAATGATCGGTTTGTTCTTTTCATTGTGTCTTGCCTATTATAAATAGCGTTACCTATCTCTGTTCTTCAGTGATGTTTTTGACAGGGTGATATTCACCAATCATCACGTCTTCTTGCTGTTGTTTCAGTAAACGTTGTGTATCATAAAAATAGATTTTCAACCAGTTGCTCGTTTCCTCTGAGGGGTAGCTGTTTGTGAATTGTTGGGGGCACAGTCGTCACACAGACACACGCGAAAACGTTGACAAGATCAAATACACTTTTAACTTTTCTTCTCTTCTTAACTGAAATTGAATCTAAACTATTCAGGCACGAGAGCATCGGCCTTTGTGTGGTGTGGCAGGCTGTTATGGATGGAGATGAGCATTTCTGATAAAGAGAAAAAAGTGATAAATCAGAGGATAGAAACGGGGCATATTCATGAGCTCTGTAATCCTCTTATATCTTGTGTCATTTTGAAAAGCAAACACATCTTTGAGATCGGTACTTGACTGTGTCAGGTTCGATAAACCTCACCTCCACCATCTGAAAAATGTTAACATGATAAGAAACCTGATGAGCAGTAATGTCTGGAGCTCTAATAACTTCACTATAAGACTCTGTAGTCAGAGGAGCACTAATGCAATGCTTTTTAAAAATTTTGTAAATCAGTTTTTGATGTATTCCTACAAAGTTTTGCCCCATCAGTCACACTTGCCTACAGACTAGTTGGTGACCCCCTGTCAACCACTGGAGAAAATATTTTTTCCCTGAGTGGTTGCTGCCAAAGATGGCTACTGCACCATCCTTGCGGAGGTAATCTGCTACTGGCTCGTTCCCTGTAGCTTGCACAAAAGATGTGAAGTTGCCTGCCAACTTGAGCAGCAGTAAAACTGTGAAAAATGCGAGCGAAATCAGAAAGAGGAGACCATTCCCTTCAGGAAGACTTAACAGTGGTTGGTTGATAACTCTTAACACTGCAACCAGAACATTTCAAAAGAAGCAACTTTTATTATTAAGGTGATGGTTTTTCCTTTCCCAGTTTGCGTCACGCTTGCACATAATCACTACTGCTCGAGAAGCTGGCGAATGTCTGCAGACAAGTCAGTCTTTCATAAAAAATACGAGTAACCATCCCGATCTGCTGGTGAACAAAGTAATTGGTTTTCAGTTCTGTATATACCTTTGTGACCTTTTTCAGCTGTCAGCAATATTCAGCATTTACTCGCCAAACAGTTTTTGCATACACATTTTTCCTTAGTGGTCTATGTGTTACCAGGAGGTGCCAGCTGGTCTCCAGACCTGTGTGACTGGGCCCTAATAAAATAAATGGAGAAAGGGGAAAAAAATGAAACGCGTAAAATTTAGGTAAACGTATTAATTCATGCTAGTTTTACCTATTTATACTGAGTTATCTCTAAATTTGGGTGTTAGCCATAGACTGTATATAAAAGATAGACTTAGCTTTTGGCTCTGAAAATTGAAGCCAACACAGAAAAGCTTTGAACCTGCATTTCTTTTTTCTAATGGCCAGCAGAGGGCATCTTCTCTGGTTGCAAAAAGAAGTTAGATTTTGCAGAGGTCATTAGAAAAATGTTTGGAAGCCCGTTTCCGCCACTAAAAAAAAAAAAAAGGATACTTAACTCGAAATTTCGAGTTATCTTTCTCGAAATTTCGACTTATTTTCTCGAAATTTCAACTTAGCAACTCGAAATTTCGACTTAGCAACTCGAAATTTCGACTTAATAACTCGAAATTATGAGAAAAATAACTCGAAATTTTGAGTTATTTTCTCATAATTTCGAGTTAGCTCTGCCAATCAGTAATCTATGTGAATGACGTCATTTCCGTGTTACCCGGAAGCTGAAGCCCTCAGCTACAAATGCTACAGAAATGCTAATTATAGATACGGATCATGAATTCACAAATTGCTGAGTATTTTAAGCGTGGCTTCACAAATGAGGAGATTCTTGCGTTATTAGCTGAATCACATGGCATTACTATCAGCCTCCGTACACTTGAAAGGATTTTACACAACAACCGACTTTGGCGCAGAAAGAACAAAACAGAGGTGGGAGGGACGATCTGATTTCCTCGTGTCAGCATTGTTCCCACATCATCATAATTAATGTTGTTCCAGGTTCAACATTGCAAGTGACCAATCACCTTCTTGTGACGTCATTCCTTTGCGACTTCGAAATACCCGCCTTCGATTATTTCGAAATACAAGTGAAGAAGCGAAAAACCGCCGCCTGTCCGCCGAATTTGAAGTCAATTTAGGATACTTTCCTTTAATAAACGGTAAGCATTATACATATGTTCCTCACTTGGCTTGCTGTTTGTTTGCTAGCGATAGGCTACTTGACGACAGCATTAGCTAACCAGTGTTCTCTAGACCAGCGTTCCCCAACTTTTTGGGTGTTTCGTGGCCCGGGGGTTGGGTCAGGCAAAATTGCAGTAGCTTCTCTGATCATTTTACAAACATAAGTGAAGAGAATCTGGACTAAAAGGCCTAGACTTATGGTTGTGTGCTGAATCTATGAATCAAACTATCACCTGGAAACATAATTAACTGGTCCATAGCTGTGAAACTGGACATGAGTTCTTGATTCTATGGAGATTAACAGTAATCCAGAAATTTACAAATTTGTCCTGGTACATCGCGTAAATGTTGTCCCAGGGACATCGCGTAGATGTTGTCCCTGGGACATCGTGTGATAGCTTGTAAATAATGGAATGAAAATTATTGATTGTTATTAACTTGTGAAAAAGAAGTGTAACAAATCCACATGTTATGTTCTTACACCCTTACAGAAACTGTGACTCCTTCACAATGTCAGGTAAATGTCAACTCATGTTGAATAATCAACCAATCAAGCCTTTTATTGTCACATGCAATGTTACACGTACAACTGCAATGAAAATTTCACCCCCTTCTGACCATACATATATTGCTTAAACATCACATTGGGAAGACAGGTCGGAAACAGTTAGGAAGGTCAGAAAACAATTTAATTAATAGATGAGGGGAGAGGAGGAGAAAAAAGAACTACAACCAGACAAAGCTCCTAGAAGACTGAAATGGATGATGGTTGCAGCATGCAAAAAGAAAATGATATCTGTTGACTACAGCATATGCTTTCTCACAGATTACCTTGTGGGAGTAGCTGGACCAAACTCTATTGTATTTCAAGTTTGAAATCCCTGTTTGACCAGACTAACATTTCAGATGAGGTACCTCTTGACATAAAAATCCTTTTATGTTGTCATAAAACTAATGTTAAATTCTGCTTTAAATACACTTTATTGTACAATTTACTTAATGAATCGTATTCCTTAGTTCTGTTTTTATTTATATGTATTTATTTATTTGTTTTATAAGGTAATAGATGGCCTAATCTATTTGCAGTGTGAGGTATGTTGAAAAGCTTGTTTGATCATAATGACATAGCATGTTTACGTTTTTTGTAATGTATTTGAAAACATAGGTGTATTTGTTATTTTTATAGAATTTCCCTCACATTTATCCAATACCAAGTCAAATCACTGGAAAAATTTTGGATGGGTCCACAAGAGCACAAAGTGCATACTTTTTGAAGGTATGACTTGGACTGTGGTAACTATGTTCTTATCACAAAGGGTTTATAAGTTGCCACTATAAACAAACAGCATTTTCCAAAATTGAAGCCTTGTCAGAAGAACCTGAAAAATACCTTTCTGAAACCTTTTCTGTGTAAAGACTTGTTCAAAAGCAATGCACACAGATTAAAACATTTCTGTCTTGGCCAACTGATAAAGAACACCAAAAATTGAGTGGTGCGTGTTGAGTCTGTGGTCTTGATTTGTTTTGTACACACTATAGAAATTAATTAATGTAAACAAAAAATGACACTTTCTATATGTTTGTGTATCTGCAGAATTAATTACAAGTCTCACCTGACAAGCTTTTGCAGTTTTGCAGTGTCATTCTTGACAGAAAAACATACTTGTCACATTCTTTTTATTTCCAGAAAAACATCTTTCAGATGTATGAGAAATTGATTGGAGCCTGTCTGGAAAACGGCAGCCACTGGACCTTGTTTGTAAGTTGCAAAGATTTTGCACTCTCTCTAGTGCATGATACTTTTCAGTGTCCCTCATTAGGAAAGCTCAAGGCCCAAGCCTACCATATCCATCTTTTTACAAAACAGTTTTGTGACATACCCAAGAGGACCATAGTCTATATGAATTCATTTGGCGAGTCGGAGGTCAGAAAAAGTGCGGTGTTGAAAAACTGGAGGTAATTAATTAACATATTTAACATAACATATTTAATTTAATTGAAATCATTACCGAACGTGGTTATTGATTTCTCTATATGCTTTTTATTTGTAATAACTGCGATCTCTCAGCTCATTTGCTTCAGCAAGAGGCTGCGCTGGAGAGTGGACCTTGTCACATGTGAGCCACCCACATCAACAGGATGGGAACTCATGTGGAGTGCATGTCATAATGGTACTGAAAACTATAGCTTTAACCTATATAAGTAATGTTTACATTGTTGCCTATTCAGTTTTTAAAG
Source organism: Rhamphochromis sp. 'chilingali' (assembly GCF_963969265.1). Taxonomy (NCBI): domain Eukaryota; kingdom Metazoa; phylum Chordata; class Actinopteri; order Cichliformes; family Cichlidae; genus Rhamphochromis; species Rhamphochromis sp. 'chilingali'. The sequence continues at coordinate 33,778,238 of NC_137938.1, read as the reverse complement.
CCTTAGAGGCAGGATGGTAAAATCTCAATTTTTTTTTGTAGATTGAACCATTTCAGCAGTAATGCTTTGCTTTGGTTGCTCTGTTTTTTTTTTTTTTTTTGTTTGTTTTTTTTCTCGGGGGGGTTAAAAACAAACAAACATTTCTTTGTTAATCTAATTCTTTTTGTTCTTTTTTTTTTTTTTTTTTTGTCTTCTTCGTCAATTATTAGTTTGCCCAATCTCTCATTGACGGTAAAACACAAGTGGAGGAGTACAACACTGAAATCACAAAGCTCAGGTCCCGACTTTGCCACTACTTATTTTCCTCAATAGGTAAAGATAAAATTAGCTGCCTTCTTTTTCTCTAACATTGGAAAATGTAACTTGTACTTAAACAAATTATATTTTGCAGATCGAACTAGGAAGTGCAGTCAGTGCTGGTGTGTGATTGCAGCCAAAGACCGGGTACACTATGACATGTCCTTAGCCATATAGATTGTTTATTTAATGGACTTTGTTCATTTGTTTTTTGTTTGTTTATTTCTTCTTCTTTTTTTTTTTTAATTCACAGGTGCAGTGCCAGAAATGTGGTGCATACAAGCACATGCGTTGTTCAAAGTCTGTTTGTGGCATCTGTATCTTCTGTGAGAGTAAGTCACAATATAACTAAACAATGTCCAAAAATGTTTAAAGTGAAATTTTTTTTCGTAATTTTGCCTTTGCACACCAGGACTGTGTAATTAAAGTGGACGTTTCAAGATCCAGTTTTTACACAAAACTATTTTAGACATAACTGTGTCGTATTGTGGGGATTTCTCTTCACAATAAAATTGATATAGTGCTGTTTATATCATTCTTCTTTATGTAACAGCACAGTGCAGCACAGCAGAGGGAAAGGAGTTGTGCAGCATAGTGGGTGGCTATACAGGAGGAGCAATAGAAGTAGCCAGTGAAGAATGTCATCAGGGAAAGCATCAGGCAGCGAATGACAAAGGAAAAGTTCCTAAGGGAGAGAACATCTGCAGTAAATCGACAAGTAACAGTGAGATAGGAAGACTGACAGTCAGAGATGAAGGTACACAGACTGAAGACAACGAAAAAGAAGCAGAAGTATACGGCACAAGTCTGAGTACAGATAATGCTGCTGCTGATGATGTTGACAGGATCGATGCAGATACAGAATTCCAAACTGATTCAGAAGGAACTAGTACAGTTTACAGAGTGCATGGTCGCTTATCTGTACCAAGCTCAAAAAAGAAAACCTACACAATAACAGAAGACGAGATCAAGCGCAGAATCAACGCAGAGAACATGTCAGTTCATGTTTTCAGAGGTTTGATTGGGGTAGGTATACATTTCGTGATTTTGATGTCACCTGAAATAAATCCGGGTTACTCGTATCAATGAAGTGACAATGTGGCTGGAAATTGTGCATTTGCTGCAACATATACACAATTACACCATGTAAAAAAAAGCATTTAACTTTGTGCGCGTGTGTGTGTCTCTCTCTGCTCTTTTGGTGTTTGCACTTTTTCTTTTTTAGGGCCGTAAAGCCAAACTGCCCGCAATTATTCTTGACAGGCCTAAGAAGGCCAAAACTAAAGTAACAGTGTTTAGTGTTCTGAGTGAAGAGGAGGCTGGGGAGCTAGCCCTCGGGTTTGCCGGAAGATTGGCCTGCGATGTCACAACAGACATGGTCTGTAAAGGCATCGACCATTCAAGTGCTGATATGACAAAGTAAGTTAGTAAAACAATATGAAAGTTGTATCTTTTTTGGTATTATTTGTCATTTCCCCGTATTTGGGTTATTGGTGTAACATTGTTAATCTTACTTTCTAATAACAGACAGACTCTTCTCAAAATCCAACACAATCTTAAACATGAGCTGACTGATTCCTCAACCTTCAGTTTGCTGACACACACCTTTGGCCCCGCTGCACTGGATTCTGTCATTTCATTCCTGTGTGAAAAACTTGATCTTGTCTCTTAAATAATGAAACCTTTTGTGACTTTTGTTTGTTCTGTAAATCAGAATCTTGAAAATTGTTCATTGTTGTTCTAAGTTTGTGTTAACTATTTGGCAAAAATGATTGGTTCCTAATCCAAACAGCATAATGACTGTTCTAACACATATCTTAAAAATGCTACAAAGAAAGAAAATTATCACATATGTTTCAATATGAATGTAATTGTGTCACACTCGGTTTGTAGTAGCTTTCCTGTTTTATTTTGAGTTTTGGTATGTTTACACTGTTATTTTTATTTCCCGTGTGTTCGTCTTCCCTTATTAGTTTTACTGTATTTAATTAGTCTGATTTAATAACTTATAATTATTTACTTTCCAGTGTGTATATATGCTCCTCGTTTGGATTATTGTTTGTTTGAGTTCTGCCTGTCTTTTCTATTAAAGATTTGGACTATTAGTGGACCTCGTAGGTTTTTATTCTGTTCAATTGGTAATTGACTGGGTTTAATTTAGTGGCCTGGAAAACAGGCCGGAGGGGTCTGGTCATTTTAACCCCCTAAGACCCGAAATCTTCCATGGCATGCATTTTTAATTTCTCTTTGATATTTGGGCCGATTGGAACCCGATGAATGTAAAAAGAAAGAATTACCAGGTTTTGTTTTTTTACCTAATTTTTGTTTCTGAGACAAATGAGAGCCACATATGAGGACATTAATTTGAAATTTCGATAGAACAGTTGCAGTATAATGTCCTCGTAACTGTATATCAGGCACTTGTTGATCAAGATTTAGTATTTTGGTCTAAATAACCCAAAATGTGATGTCCACATGTGTGGACGCCAGGCTGGAGTAAAGTGTTAGAGCTATTTATACCTATGTAAACTTTTATACACTGGTTTTTACCTGTCTTGTTTCAGAAAGGTTTAAAAGGGTAATGTCCACAGTTTATTTGTTTGTTTATTTGTTTTAATTCAACATATTTTATTAAAGTAATTGAGCTTGAACACAGAAAAAACTGAATCAAATAATCATAAAATCAAATCACTTGCACTATACTGAAGTCTAATCTACTCTGAGCTAATGCCGGTTTCCAACACTAATGATCGGGTGAAGGAGAGAGATGAGGGTGTGCACGGCCACTGGTGCTCTTATCCCTGTTCTTTGTGATACAATCCAACAGGAAAGCAGTCAAACCCTTGGACATTAGCCAAGTTAACGTTCACAAATATATACACACAGAGGAACTCTGAGCCCCAATGTCAGCATTAGCACAAACATGCCACTTCATACCAAATCTCAGTGTGAGGTCAGGTGTTAGTCTCATTCCATTATTCTGGCTATATTTTCTTACTCATTACTATTAAACTTATACTTAAGACTAACTATTAACAAAATCACACCCCAATAACTCTGTTATTACACTTTGTATTTAATCATAAAAAGGCTGGATGTTGAAACCTTTTACTTCTATTTTGTATGAGCCAGGATTCTCAACAGCTGATACTCTGTCTGTATCAGCTGGTGGTGGTCAGAGGGCCCGGTGGCGCCTGTGTCCGGCAGCCTCGCCTCTGTCAGTGCGCCCCAGGGCAGCTGTGGCTACAGTGTAGCTTGCTATCGCCAGTGTGTGAATGTGTGTGTGAATGGGTGAATGACTGAATGTAGTGTAAAGCACTTTGGGGTCCTATGGACTAGAAAAGCGCTATACAAATGCAGGCCATTTACCATGTCCAAAAAGTGACAGGTATCGTTTTATGGAGCAAAAAACTTAAGAGCGCATATTTTATAAATAATACCAACAATTACAAATGCAGACCTTTAATAGTAATAAGTAATCCTTTATTTATAATGCATAGCAATATAAAAATAGTAACATGTGAAAATATTACAATGGGCACAGATGAATTTGTATCAAAAACAGCAACCAAGCCAAAGTAATGAATAACACACATAAATAACAACTGCTTGAGAGAGCAAACAATTTCTTTTCATCTGTTCCTTGGCAGAAAGTTAAGACAGCTATTCAGCTTTAGGTTTCAATAAACAGAAGTAATGGATGCAGTCCCTTTGAAATGTCACACAAAAGTCTACTTGTGCATATACTTAGCTTTAACTCTTCTCTTTTTTGTTTTGTATTCCAAAAGGTTTTCATTTTCTCCAGAGGATGTCTCTCTTTCAGTGGTTATCGACTGTTCACATTCATTTTCACAGACTGTTGGAATGTCGATGCTGGCCGAATGTTTCTTGCTAGAATACAATGGCCTAATTTTGCGTGCATTATCTGTCGTCTTTATTTCGTACTGGCATATACTTTTGCCTACTTGTTTTGTTTTTAAGACATTTGTATGCAGTTCATCTATCATTGCAGTAATACCCTCTGGAATGAATGCCCACTGTTTAACTGTGTCTAAAACAGCATTTAGTTTTCCAACCGCATCTTCTGTGCATTTTTTGTCTGTGCTTTCAACTACAGGAGTGTCATTCAAAGTTGATAGAGGACTTTTCAGAGTTTTTCATTTGTTTAAAATGGCTACAAGCCACCTTCAGGCAAGCACATGTGTTATAGTGAGAGAACGTACAACAAGTGCACTGAAGTGTTTCAGCCGATGCAAAAAAACACAGATTTCCAAACAAACTTGGCATTTTTATCACTTTCAAGTCCTCACAGTGTACAAAGTAATGCCTTTCTTTCACTGCAATTCTTGCCAAGGTAGAAATGTCTGTTTCCATGTTTGGATAGATGTCATTGTCAGCCTCTGCTAATTTTGCAAGTAACACTAGATGCTTGCAAAGAAGTCCTCGTAAGCCATATGTACAGTTGCAGTAGGACTCAACAGGGCAGACATCATACACCATGTCTTCTCTTGACTCAGATGGGACTTGATATGCATTAACTCCATGGCTGTTCTTGACTGTAATTTTAAGAGCCCAACCACTTTCCATCAGTCTTGAAGCAGAGTCTGAAACTTGAGACAAGGTGTCAGCAAACCTGTTTTTCATGCGGCCCACATCTTGCAGGGTTTTTATGACTGAGAAGTAGTCGTCGGCCTTCCCTAGGAGCACTTCAATCAGATCATCCAGACGCCTATTCTTGTAGCCAGATAAAAACTGGTATTTCAGGCGGTGGAAAAATCTGAAAAACAGTTATTTGAAATGATTAGTAACTGTAATTGAAGGAATTTAAAGTTTTAATCAAGACTGTATTATTTTTTTAAAAATTGGAATACCTATTGCACACGTCTTTTATAAAGGAATGCTCTGTGCCGGTTTAGCTGATTTAGGCAAATCCACCTACTCTGTTTTTTGTTGTGATAACATAAAAAACGCTGCTAGAATTTAAAGGATTTGCCTAAAACCTGTTCTGGCAATGACATGAAGAACCTACTCAGTTTAGCCTCTTGGATTAAAGCATAATATCTTTTTTTCAGCAATACAATTGAATGAGGTCAAAATAATAAATCATACCTTTCAATCACATTGTTTGTTTCAGAACGAGCGTGACTGAAGCGACGGCCGTAGTCACACCACATGTGGCCAATGCCTTCCCAGTGCTTCTGAAAATACTGGCACACCAAAGGGTATTGCTTAAATGTCTGGCAGAACTCTGCTGATGTGGCTTTAAAGTCGTCCTCCTAAGAGAATTGGATGCAACAGAATATATTTCAATCCATTTAACAGACCTATTGAAATCTTTAATATTATGTATTGAAGCCCTTTTCCTTTTATTGAATAACATTAAGAATTTTAAGTTATTAATAATATGTCGTGTTTTTGTATTAAGAAGCAATTATTTCTTCCCTTACAATGGCTATGAAGGAACACTAAACCTATAAGCATATTTGGTTTCAGCATCTGTCTGTGAAAGAATCCCACTCACAAGTTCTACTGCACAGTGGGTGACACAATGATGTTCTGCACAGCTTAAGTACTTGTTTTGATAAGCAAGATAAGAAGCCAGTTTTAGAAATTGTTTCAAAAATCTATTTTGTATCTCTCTGTAACTTTTTTTTAGCAACTGAAAGTTATTATGCTCTTAGTGTAATCAAGAAATCAAAATGTGAAATAGACAAATTACACTTACAGATGTGCAAGCTTTCAGCTTACAAAAGAAAGAAATGATTTCATTTCTCTTTTGGGTGTTAGAAAGCCCATGGACCCCGGACTCTGATTTTGAAAGCCATCGATTAACAGCCTGTGAATGTAAGAGAAAAAAAGTTAATCTGGAGAGAGAGACAGAGGAGCAGCTGTACAAAAAGCATAAAAGAAAGCTGACGTCCAAAAATAACTTTGTCACTCACTGGACAAGAGGACCTGTGCATTACAGAAATCAACCAGGCAAACATATTTTTAAATGTCAAAAAGAGCTTTGGGAAGCAGCCACCAGAAGATGAGTGCACTGTGGTCTTAAATGGATGGACATAGTCACTCAACATTTTATCCCTTTATATTCATTAACCTGAGTAGGTGAATATCACAATGAGGCAAATCATGACAACAGGACCCTGTTGTAAAAATGTGTTTCAGGTGCATCTTAGACAACGTGAAAAGAAAACAATGTGGTTTACCTGCAAGACATGGTACCAGCATAGAAGGATAGCTGACTCTGGAAAAACCTTCTGCAAAGCATTTATTTCCGCAAAGTCTTTGTCAACCATAAATGCTCTACAGAAAAAAAGAAAACACTAAATGAGATTAAACAGTATGAAAATGTTTTTGCTATCTCAAAGCACCACTTCAATGCCAAATTAAACATTTCAACTCACAAGTAGATGTATAAAATACTGCATACAGCCTATAGGAATAACTTTAACAACTGGAAAGGAAAGTTTTTTGCAGCCCATGCTGCAGCTATAGCATTAGATTCTGGCATGTTATAACTTTTTTGAAAAGGAATTATTTCAAAATTAATAGCTGTCAATGTATTATTTACCTCAGGGAAGTTGGGAAATGCTCACAAACTATTCCAAGAACAGTTTCCAGGGTTTTCTGACTTTCGTTGCTGACAATAGCATAGGCCACAGGGACTCCATGCCCATGATCATCTCTTACAACAAGTGTGAATAAGGGAAATGAATACTGGTTAACGCAGTGCGTGGTGTCAACAAATACTAACTGTTTTGCATAGTTCTCCATGTTTGATTTCATTACAGGTGTCTGCAAAACAATCATTAGTTCTTGGTCAGATGTGTATGGTTGATAGAAGAGAACATGTTCTTGATGTTTTCCATTAAGTAAGGTATGTACACATTGACTGTCTCCACAGTTAAAGTGCTTCTTCCTCATCATGCAGGTTCTAACACTGTCAATGTCACGTGGTGTGACAAAATGCTCTCTGTTGTGAAGATCTCTGTGTCCATGTTCTTTGGCCCATTTATGACATTCGGTTAGTATGATGGCTGGCTTAGTTCCAAGGGAAAGCAGTTCCTCAATCTTCCTCCTCAAATCACTGGAAATATTGTTGAAATGTGCGTCTTTTGGGTCCGAAGGATCATGCCCATCATGCTTATCATATGTACGCTGCACGATGACTGTGTGGTCTTTCCAACATTTGAGTACTTTAAATGAAACATAGGCCTTACAGCCCACTGCTCTGTAGCTGTTTCGACTTTTTTTCCCAGCTCTGATGCAGTTGAATTTGTAATAGTCTCTTTTCCTGTCTTTACCTGAGGCAACATTTAAACATTTATAATGTCCATGAAGGGTTAATGAGTTCAATTTTTCTAACACAACACTGAATGGGTCCTCCTGGCATTGTGACACATGCACACAAAGTTGTGTGTCTTTTCCAGTTCTTTTTTTTTCGTCATTCAGAACACTTCTTCTAATTATATCGTCCATTTCTGGTGGAAAAATAACGAAGGTTTAATTAGTCAATATTCATTAATTCATTTTAACTTGTTTTGGGGTTTTTTGCAATACAATGTAAATATTAAATATAATATTAAAAAATATATATATATATAAAATAATATAAAACAAACAGGGGCTAAAAGAAGCTAAACTTTCATATGGTATGTCTCTGGCAACTTTAACATGATGTCCCAGGGACAACATCTACGTGATGTCCCAGGGACAACATTTACGCGATGTCCCAGGGACAACATTTACGCGATGTCCCAGGGACAACATTTACGCGATGTCTCAGGGACAACATTTACGCGATGTACCAGGACAAATTTGTAAATTTCTGGATTACTGTTAATCTCCATAGAATCAAGAACTCATGTCCAGTTTCACAGCTATGGACCAGTTAATTATGTTTCCAGGTGATAGTTTGATTCATAGATTCAGCACACAACCATAAGTCTAGGCCTTTTAGTCCAGATTCTCTTCACTTATGTTTGTAAAATGATCAGGGAAGCTACTGCAATTTTGCCTGACCCAACCCCCGGGCCACGAAACACCCAAAAAGTTGGGGAACGCTGGTCTAGAGAACACTGGTTAGCTAATGCTGTCGTCAAGTAGCCTATCGCTAGCAAACAAACAGCAAGCCAAGTGAGGAACATATGTATAATGCTTACCGTTTATTAAAGGAAAGTATCCTAAATTGACTTCAAATTCGGCGGACAGGCGGCGGTTTCTCGCTTCTTCACTTGTATTTCGAAATACTCGAAGGCGGGTATTTCGAAGTCGCAAAGGAATGACGTCACAAGAAGGTGATTGGTCACTTGCAATGTTGAACCTGGAACAACATTAATTATGATGATGTGGGAACAATGCTGACACGAGGAAATCAGATCGTCCGAGGTGGGAGAGGTGGCAGCTTTTATACAAGCACAATTGGCAACCTCAGGACAGTGTCATGGGTATCGTTGGATGCACCAGAAGTGTTGGATGAATGGCATTGTTACTGACAGAGAAACCGTTCGTCTTCTGCTCCGTTTATTCGATGGAGAAGGTGTGGATTTGAGGTCACGTAGACGACTGCGGAGGCGAGTGTATCATAGCAGAGGCCCCAACTATGTGTGGCATATCGACGGCTACGATAAACTGAAGCCATTTGGGATTGCAATCAGTGGATGCATTGACGGATTTTCAAGGAGTATAATATGGCTAGACGCTTACAAGACAAATAATGACCCGAGAGTAATTGCTGGCTACTTCATGGATGCCGTGATTCAACAAGGTGGTTGCCCTGATCGAGTGAGATTAGATCTAGGAACAGAAAACGTCCATGTGGCTCACATGCAACGATTTTTGCACTTTACAGACAATGAACCAGAAAGAGAGCACGTCATATTTGGAGCAAGTACAGGAAATCAACGCATTGAAAGATGGTGGCTAATCTTACGAAGCCAGTGTATCCAGTACTGGATTGAACTATTTGACAAACTAAGAGAGGATGGCCACTTCTCAGACTCTTTCTTGGACAAATCATTGGTCCAGTTCTGTTTTCTTCACATTATACAGGTGAGTTTACATAGGTGATTGTGTAAACGACATGTATTGTAACTGTTTAATTTGTAACAACTCACACGGCCTTTGTATATTATAGAAACATCAGATATATTAAAGTACACGTGAAAAGTAGTGCTTTTTTTTTTTTTTTTTTAAACTGTTTTGTTAAAAAAAAAATTCCACATATATATCAAGGAACACAATTATACATTATAACACATTGATTATTTATGTGTTTAGGCCTCTCTCTGTACTCGGTTAGCATTTTTGGTGGGTCAAAACTAAGTAAATAAGTATCTGTCTGTTCATGATGTGTGTGTGTGTGTGTGTGTGTGTGTGTGTGTGTGTATAGGTATGTGTGTGTATATATATACGGATATATATCATTAATGTAGCTCAAAGCTAAATTAATGGTGTGTAAGCTAAGAAAATCAATGTAGAAGTTAGTTGTGCTTTTGTACATTAACATTTTCATATTGTATGCCTGAAAATGTTTCTTTTGTTCATTTTGTTTTCATCTAGGAAGAATTAAGTGAAGTTGCTTTGGCCTGGAATGACCACAGAATGCGCCCAGTCCACAACTCCCGAAGTCCTCATGGCCGACCATCTTTTATGTATGCCCTCCCAGACATTTATGGCGCGAGGGACTGTCTCAAACATGTCAATATGGACAAAGTTGAAGCCTGCCTTGAAGAATGCGTGTTCAAAGACTTTCCATGTGAAGAGGATGTCTTTCATCTCTGTGTAGAACTCATGTCAGAACATAACCTGGACTTCTCAGATGATGTGTTTCATACAGTGGATCTGTATGTAAAGCTAAGGCAGTTGATGCTTACTGAGTTGGAGCTTTTGCCTTAAAGGTTAGACATCGTTATGCATTTTTAATTCTGTATTTTCATATTTAAATTGTAAACTTTTATGAGTTATTAATTTTTGGATGGTTGTCGTTTTTGGGGCACACATACATGGGTTTTGAGGGCCTGAAAATGTATTTCACGAACAGGGCCAATTGAAAAAGGCTATAAAAATTGTATTTAATTTTTGGAGGGTTGTTTTTTTTTTGGATGGTTTATTTCAATTAACAAACCAATTTTTTTTTTAAAAGCCTTATTATTAAAACATATGTAAACATAATGTCTGTTAGACCTGCTATTTGGAGGATATGCAGCGCATGTCACCTTGGAATTATGATTTCAACTTTTTGTAAATATGCTTTTTCATATTTCTTTTTATTTGAGTAATTATTGATGTTTTGAAATATCTGGTTATGTAGCAGTAAAAAAAATTTTCACTGTCATTTTTTTCACTGCTGAGACTTTTTATATATACTGACTGTTTTCCTGATTATGGGCAGTATAATTATATATTTTTTAGCATATGGATAACCTAACTGAGTGAGATTTATGGACCTTTTTTTTTTTTCGGATTGCGCCTCAGAATAATAAAAACCCAGAAATTACCAAAATTAAAGATGTAATTTGTCTCATTGAACACTTTATTATAAAACACAGATCTTTTGCCATCATCTTGTCTTAAAACAAAATAACTGTACTGTATTTACAGTAACACAAAAAACCTTAAAGTATTCTTATAAAAAGCTAATTGCAAGCACAAGACTTGGAAAAAGTACGATAATACACTCAACAAAAATATGCAATATGTTTTGCAAAAGTTCAATTATTATTAAAAATACAAAAAGAATGGGACAATAAAAAGAGATTGAGGATAATATGGCAAGATCTGATAACAATATCCTACAATTAAAGAATAAGAACGTGTGGTCTAAAACCACTATGAAGCAAATACATTAGGCTCAAACATGAAAACAGAAATATAGGAAAATATCTTTTAAATAACTACCCCATCGGCTATGTAGTTTTGAAAAAGGGGGCTATGATACACAGGGGTTTTTTTCCATTACAAAAATCAGGAAAAGCCAACCAAAAATCAACCTTCAGCTAAGCAATTGCTGATTTCACAGAAATCCAAAATAAAAGCATATAGGTGTGCCTTATGGCCATTCAATTTAGCAAAAGTCACCATAACCCAGATGGCTAAACAGAACTGTACAAACATAACTGTAATAAAATACAATGATAAAGTAAAACCTGACTTGTAAACTGTAAAATGTGTGCACGATGATAAAACATGTAGGAGATATTGCATATATCTCCTACATGTACTATACACTACATATTGCAGGGGTCTCAATCTCTAATTTTCTGGTGAACCACTACAATACATGTCATCTTTTGACATTACATTAACCCTCCTGCCATCCTTTAAAAAACTCACACCCATCACCCTAGGGACCATTCTCAGCCACGCCATAAAAAGACCATATATCCATATTTTATTCCACTTTAAATTAGCCAACCTTGTAAAACTACTTCTCCCTGAAATATTCATGTAAAGTTTTAATTATATTTTCGTTGTTTTAACCCTTCAAATCCCAGTGTTATTACATGAGCGCCCTGTGTTATAAGCCCCAAAAACCAAAAAACGAAACTAAATATTTCCACAAAAAACCAGTTGAAGTAATATGTGATTGTCATTATAAGTAGGCCTTTAGATGGACCAAAGATTGGCACCAACATACATTTTGACCTGCCATTATTTTTTTTGCATTTTTTTTGCAATTTAAAAATTAAAACTTCAAGGCCCTGAGTCTTCATTGACATCCAAGAAAAGAAGAAAAAATAAAATCATATGATGATAATTTGGGGTTGAAAAATAGCGTTTATAATGGAAGTCAATGGGCAGAAAATGGTCCCCAGGGTGATGGGTGTGGGGATTTCTGCTGCTCAGCCATTTTAGGCTGATTTAAGGAATTCACACTGGAATATTAACATTGCCAGGTAAAAACTATCCTGTGGCAAGTTTGGTTATATTCCACTGAACACAGTGGAAATGGCAGCCATTTAACACATAGCAGTGGCACAAAAAGGTCCCAAGAAGGCAGGAGGGTTAATAAAATTTGACAAATTAAAATTAACCTAATGCATTTTTTAAAGTTGATTTTGGATTCAAATAATAGAAAAAATGAATAAAAGGTGGAAAAACTGCTTTCATTGTTCACATGCACACATGCTGACTGAGGAAATGGGAATGCTTATAAATGGTCTCCAGACTGCCACTCTGAGACCTCTGCAGAAATGCATTTCACAAGTGTTTAGAAAAATATTGCCTCAGTTGTAATAGGAAAACACAGAAACACAAAGAAGTACCTCAAATTGCATTACAGTGGTATTTCACCAAATACTTTTTCTTGGAACTCAGTTTTTAAACACCTGAAACCTTTGCTGTGACATTCACATGGGAACACTTTAGTCTTAGTTCACAACTCAAATATAATCTGTTGTAAAACAACAATGGCTTTTAAGCCATTGTCCGTGAATCAAACCTTTAGATAATGTCCATAACCCACACATTTGATTCCAACACACTGTTCATCTCCGATCTGAAGTCAGGATAGCTGTCATAATTTATCGACAGCTCCAGTACACACCCACATGTGTGTGCCACAGGTCGTCTCTGGAAACCTTTCAGTTCGTTAAACCCAATGATGATGTTCTTTCCCAGATGTAAATCTGAACCTGTGCAAAACCTGAGGAACAAACACAAATGTTCCTTCTCAGCATTCTTCACATATGTAGTTAGATATTTCTGAATCAGCTTCTGGTGAGCCGTCATTGTTTCAGGGAAAGTGAGACACTTGAGAACTTTTCTCACAGTTGGTTGGAGGGTTTCATAAACTGAAGATAGATCACAAAGGCTTTCCCATGCAGTGCTGAGTGTTCTTGCCCACTGTTCAGTAACATAGGCAGGCTCTTGGACAAGTGTTTTGTGTGCAAGCTCCAATAGGACTTCAGTGGCATTGCAGGCTGTTGGTATCTTTCTGCAGCTGTGGTTATCAAGTATGTCTATAAGTTCTTCTTGGTCCACGGTGCTAAAGTCTGATCGCCACGCCTCTAACACTGTACGCTCAGAGTCAGGCATGAACTTAAGGAAATTCTCCACAATATCACTCTTTACATATCCAAAGGCAGCTTGTTCCAGAATGGCAGGTGCAATTTTCACAGGCAGATATTTCTCTCTAACCCATCCAAATGCAATGATTCTGCCCACACTCTCCCACTCCGGTTGCCCAAGATCATGCCTTAAGAAGGGCACTTTGTAAACGTTTCCAGTGGTGCACTGGTCATAGAATTCTTTCCAGAATTCTGAAAGACAGTCTCTCACAACTCCATCAGGCAGTAAGACCTGGATTTTGATGTCGACATCTTCAAGGTCCTTATCACTAAAATGTGAAATGAGCTCTGACATTACCTGCCCTCTGTGGACCACCACTACTCTCCTCACTCTCTCACTGGATGGACCAGGTTGTGGAGAAAAAATCAGGGTGTCATCCAAATTTATTGGCTCACTGTCAGAAAAGGGGCCAACAAAAATAATGTCACTGCTGTGAGAAGTGTTAGCGCTTAGAGACTGCGTGGAAGATTGTGGAAGGTTATCGTTTGGAGTGTCTTCAATGTATGTCACATCATGGCTGATTGTTTCAAATGGAGCAGATGTTTGGACTGTAGTGACAGTAAAAGAAGAGGTTTGGTTTTGAGGACTCGCTTCAATTTCTGAAGATGGATGCAAACCTGGGTTGGAGCTCTGAAGGCTGTCATTTTGTTTTTTCTTTGTGGTGAGGTAGAACCTGAGGATATTAAGTTTTGTGACATGATAAAGTTCTCCTACTGTCAATGCATCATCGACTATCATCTCTTGATAATCCTTCAGATCACAGTCAAAATCTGTTAAGGGCCCCTGAATGTTTCCTCCATCTGGAAAGAACAGGCCTGTTGCAACCTGTAATATGTCCCTTTTCTTGGCATCCTTGCAGATGTCTATTTTTCTTGTTCCTCCTCCTCGTCTAGCTCTAACCTGCTTGAAAACCTCAGTGTCTTCATCATAATGCATCCATCCTATTTCTATTTTTCTATTTCTCTTCAGAGCATTTCTTTTATGGGTTGTTTGGGAATGTTCTTCTTGCCGTGTGCTACTGCCATCCTCTTCAGATAATTTTCTTTTGGACAGTTTGGATTTCAGCCGTTCAAAAAGCGCTGACTTGCGGCTGCTGCCCCTCCGTCTGCAAAATCCAAATACTGCTAGACGATCACCGTATGATGGCAAATAAGTCTTCAGCTCCTCATCTGTCATTAGACTTATGACACTGGCATCAATCTAAAGATGGAAAAATAATTTAATTTATTGAAACAACCAGCCTTGAAAATACAATTCTGTTTTTAACTTAAGAACAATGAGGAAAAGTTGCATTTCAACCAGTATCTTGTTGGAATTAAGTACCTTCTCATTCTCCAAGGTCTGTATAATTTCCTCAGAGACTTCTCTTTGTTTCAAGAATTCAGTCAAGTCTCCCATGCTGTAAGGAAGGATGTAAATTAAAATTACAAAATTAAAATAAAGCCACCATATTATCGTCAAAGTATCTGTGCCTACCTACATTATGAGCTCTGACTATGGTGGAGAAGTGGGAACTGCATTTTTAAGTGTCCATTTGCACTGTAACTACAATCAGCATCACAATACAGTCAATCCCACATTTTCTCAGTTGTCTGGTTACAGTTTTATTGGTTTTGTTCCTTATTTATATAGTTGTCAGTCATATTCCCTGTTTTGGGTGATTTGTGATTTTGTTTTATACAGTGCTGTATACTTATTACGCATGCTTTCAGCAAAACGTCTGTTTCATCAGACGTAACAGGTGTCATTAGCGTGTAACAGAAACCTTATAGGTACCTTTGGTTAACCCTGATGTTGCATTCTATTCAACTTTGTATGTAACAATCGCTGTCACACTGTTTTTATATACCTTTTATCCAGTTATCATTTGTAGGAAGGCATTCAAAACTGAAGAACCTGGCGCCATTTGTTGTTAATACAGCAGCTCACGACACGATCCAGTTTTGAGTGCGCACCCCTTTGCGCCATATCCTTCCGGGTAACAAGGAAATGACATCAGCCACGTAGATTTCTTATTGGCAGCGCTAACTCGAAATTTCGAGTTATTTTCTCAAAATTTCGAGTTAATAAGTCCGAATTTTGAGAAAATAACTCGAAATTTCAAGAAAATAAGTCGAAATTTCGAGAAAGATAACTCGAAATTTCGAGTTATGGATCTTTTTTTTTTTTTTTTAGTGGCGGAAACGGGCTTCCATAAAAATGACATCTGGTGAGTTAAAATAACTTGGGAGTCTTATTTGAACACAAAATGAAACTCACTTTGTGAGGCCTAATTGACAGACAGACGAGAGAAGAGGGCAAGATTTAGGATTGGTGATAGGATTGACAAGTTACAAGTTTTAAAAATAATGCTAATTAAATTATTAATTTTGGACACAAAGCTCAATTTTACCTTGAAAGTGTCACAAAATTATTGTAATTTGAGAAGTGTTTAGAGTCTGACAGATCAAATCCTACTAACCTACTGTATGTTTTTTTTTTTTTTTTTTGTTTGTTTGTTTTTTTAAATGACCCGACAGTAAAATAATGAAATGGCAAAACCAACACTGTTGCCTTTGTTGGTAATCTGAGAAGTATAGTTGTGTGTACTTGTTTCATTTAATAAGCTATTGTTGACAAGCTGAAATGGGAAGTGTAAATATTCATGGGACTTTTAATATTTAACCTCAGAGCCTTCAGACAGTGTTGTGATAATTATTTCACTTATTTTGTGCTTAGACTTGGATTAGACTTTGATTATCGTGTCTGTAGTTTGTAATGTAAAGGTTTAGCTAGGTCAAAAAATGAACAATCACCGGGTTTGTGTTAATGTTAACATATTAATAAAATCAGCGTTTCTGTTATTGGAAGGTGCACAAGTAACAGGAAGGAGACTCGAACTGAGAGCTCTGTTTCTAAAGTACACAGATCATAAAATTGCATGAAATATATGGGCATAAAGTGCATGCCTTCGGTTGTGTTAATTACATTTTATCCTTTGCGTTGTTATACAATACTGAGTTCATGTAACTTATTCTCCTTACAGCATGCTTAAGATAAAAAAGTCCAACTTGTCACTCTTAATTAGACATTTTAAGTAAAACCAGCTAATCAAATTTCAGTCACCTTTAAAGGTTAAATGGGGAGAATAAGTCTTTTTTTTGTTTGTTTTTTTGTTTTTGTTTAATTAATCTACGTTTAAATAATTATTTTATGAATTGTGGATCTGTTTATAAAGCACGAAGCCCTTTTCTGCATATTTGATTGCACATATTTAAATAAATAAAATCTTGATTTTAGTCGCATCTGAACACTTACAGAAAGAGAATCAAGATTTCTGATTACCAAATCTTTTCTTCAGTGTTATAAATGTGTCAAAACGAGCACCTTGTAGACGCTGTTATCAGCTACAACATGGTATTTTATGCCCTGATTTTTCAGCTGAAACGAAATGAATATTTGGTTAATTAAATGTAACCCCCCAAAATAATTGCTACTTTCTGTCCTGCACGCAGATGAAATGATTAATTGATCCGATTCCTGCTCTCTCAGTTCAGAGGGTCGCTTGACTTGGTGTTGAAGTCAATAAGCACTAAAGGAAAACTGCTGCTCAGCTGATCTCAATAAACACTTTCTTAATGAGTCAACTTACTCGAAAGCTATTTTGAAGTCCTTTTAGTGCAGTATGATGTTCATTTTGTAAATTATGGCCTCGTTTAGACTCAAACAGACAATAAAACGATATTCTTTGTGACAAGCTCGTGCTTGAGTCACTTTCATATGAGTATGCAGCGCGCTTCTCAGTCTAATCCATCCCCTCTCTGTGATTTTCACTTTAAAAGGGAAAAAATTACTAACAGAAGAAATGTTATATATGGTTTCTGGCACACGTATAGAAATCTTTGGGACCCCAGTGGAGTGTTTTGATCCAGCTTTTTAATGTTACCATTCAAGCTGGTTATTTTCAATATATTTCATATGCATTAAACTCATACTGGCATTCACCATCCTATAATTTTAATATTAATAATAAAAAAAAAACCCTAATACTGGGCAAAACAGCTAGTTGTCTTTGATGCTAGTTGATTTTCAAACACAGGTAAACTAAACCCCACAGTGACTGAATCCAATATAAAGATTCATCAGGTGTTGTAATTCTGTAACTGATTTTATGTATCTTTTTGCATCCACTGTAACATAATGAGAACTTTCCCATCACTCTTTGTGCATGCGAGTGTGAAAATCATGACAATACATGAAAGGAGGGCTTAGCGTTCTGGTTAAGTGTGAAAATGACTCTTGTCTTATCTAATGGGATAAAAGGTTGGAGACTTGGGAGACATTTGGTGTTGAAAGCAGACACCCAGCAGACAGACATTTGAAAGCAGCCTAATTTCTTTCAGATTCATGATGAGCTCAGCGGCATTAGATTATAGATGCGCAAAGAGCAAAATGGGAGAATTAGACAGTCGCGGCTGCTGCTGCTGCTGTCAGCCATTATCCACTGAGGTAAGAACTGACAGGGCTATGATGCTAACATCCATTAGAGCAATTAACTGCGGCACATAGGTGTCCTACATTTTAGGTGTGTGAGGTGGTCTATTAAAAGTATTCTAAATTTTTATTCCTTTTCAAAGGAAAAAAAAAGAAACAATACAGCAAATGTATTATAAGCAGTGGGACAGAATTAAATAGAGCGTAAACTTAATTTCATGTTGCCACAATTCATTCGATTCATATGGGCTTAATAGTATTGTTCATTTTCCTGCATATTTAGGGGTGAAGTGTTCGTACCTGGTTATGTCTGGGGGGCATTAATTCTGACTAATGAAATGACTCTATCCTCTGTGGCGTTTTAATCTATTCACTGTGAAAATAATTGACAAGCCCACAGTATGTGCATTAGGATAGCTCCGGCACCAAAGGACAGCTGTTACTAAAGCAATTAAAATGACAAAGGTTAATTAATTCTCTGCAGTTTTTTACCTGATATGAGACATTCACAATGAGTGAGTTTTCATTTTCAGAGGAGTAATAGTGTTTTGAGGAGGGTAATTTATTTGTGGTTTAAAAAAGAAAAACACCAGTCATTGTCTGATGGAGCCTTTAATATGTCAATACCTCACACAAAACTGTGCCCCCAGGACAGCTTCAGCCCCAGATTTGAAATGCATTCTGCAGAAGGACATGATCTGAAATGACAATTGCTTGTTTTTGCCTCTTTTTTTTTTCAAAGCAAGCTCCTTATTCTTTGTCCTGTAGCAACGCAAACAGAATGTGATTTGTTTTTAAATGAGGCGCATGAGGATGTTTTACGCTTTAATTTGAGCAAACGTCTGTAAGTAAGTGGAAGCTCTACATTTTCGCTGCGGTTGGGGGTCAAGCGGAAGAAAAACCGAGACGCAAATAATTACTATGCCAACCACCTCTGACACCACGAGAGCAGAACCCAAGAACTTTCTAATCCACCTAAATGTCAAAGCAACGTTCACAGCCCTCCCTCCATGTGAATCTCCACAGGCTGCCAAAAGGCCAGTGGTTAGTCATCTGTTTACTCCTGCAGCTGCTGGGTGTCATTGGGACTCTGAAGGAGAAATCCCATGATTCTCTCTGCCATTTCTGACAGCTCCCGCCCAGACCACATTAATCAGGGATTGTGGGCGAGCTAGGGGATAGAAGGCAGGCATGGATGGCTCCGGCCCAGCATAGCTGAACCGAGGGAGAAGATCTGGGCCCAAAGATAACTTAGACGTCCAAACACTGCCGCTCTGCAACGCTGTCGGTTTCATTCATACGCACGGAATTCGTTAAATGGACAAAAGAAATGGCCAGATTTGCATTTCTTATAAAACAGAGCTTGGAAAAGGACTCAAACATCTCCTAGTTGTGCATATTGGTGTCTACAAGAGATTAATTCCTGAAAAGCTGCGTTCCTTACATTTTAATTATTTAACTCCGCTTTCTCCATCTTCTCTGTTAAATTATTTTTTCACTAAGCTGTAATGAAGGTGTAATCTGTGATCTGAAAATGTTTTTTTTAAAGCTGAAATACAAAGCAGGAAACGGCTTTCATTTCCAAAATGAGGAACATTTGTTACAAATATATATTTATTTAAATCTAAGGACCATTTTAAATCATTAATGTTCTTATATAAATGAGTAACACAACTCCCTATTTGCAATTACAGATAAGAAATCATCGACTGGTATATAAAAGAAGAATGTAGTCACCAGTACTGTACTAACACTGTTTTTTCTGTAATGCAACACACTGCTGGATGGAATTCAGTAATCAAATTACATTTAAAACTATACCATTACTTACATTACAAAGGTTCTTCA
The DNA here is from genome assembly GCF_963969265.1 of Rhamphochromis sp. 'chilingali'. Classification (NCBI taxonomy): domain Eukaryota; kingdom Metazoa; phylum Chordata; class Actinopteri; order Cichliformes; family Cichlidae; genus Rhamphochromis; species Rhamphochromis sp. 'chilingali'. Next base: position 33,758,546 of record NC_137938.1, on the reverse strand, counting down.
TTTACCTGCACGATGGGCACAGAAAGGAAAAAACTCAAACATGCCCTCTTTCAGTCCTGAACAATTATACCACAATCAGCTGATTTCAGTTAGTATGCAGGGAAAACAGTGGAATGGTCTACAGCTAAAAAGTGGATACGTGGACATTACTTTTGCTTTTACTACATCCATGGACAGTAACGTGAAGGTACAGTGCAAACTGCATCCAGGACAGAAAACTGAAGCTATAAAATCTGCACAGACAGCATAGTGGCACAAAGGTAGTGTGGAAGAACCCAGAGTGATGTTAAAGCCGAGTATATGCCAAACCCAGCTAAGCAGACAGCCTGATCTTCTGCTGAAGCAGTGATGAGCAGTCAGGCTCGTAGCATTTCAGCCTCCATTTCTCCAGCCTGCACCTGTTAGTAGAATTACTGTGAAATGCCTTTTGAGCTAGTTTTTAGTTCAAACATTCTTTGCTGTTGTGTTGTTCATACTTGAACACTAAAAGGAAGATCTCGCATGTGTCCTCTTCAGAGGAGGGGATCTGTGTCAGTGTGCAGGATTGTAGTCTGGTAATTATGTACTTGCATTTATATAGCTCTCCATTCATCCATCCATCCATCGCCTGCAATCTCTCCAATGTGTCCTGGGTCTGCTCTGGGCCCTCCTTCAGGTAGTACATGTCTCAAATGCCTTACCCAGGAGCTGTACTCTAAACTCCACCTGAATGATTGAACTCCTCACCTTACTGCTAGGGTGATGACCTTTTGGAGGAAACTCATTTCTGCTCATTTGCTCAGCTTTCTGTCACTACCCCCAGCTTGTGGCCATAGATGATTGACAAATTTGCGCTCATACTTAATTCTTTCTTCACCACAACAGATTTGTGAAGCATCCAAAGCCCTGAGAATGCCTCCCCCAGTTGGTCTGTGAATCTCCTGGTCCACTCTCCCCTCACTCAAGAAATGGGACACTGAGATACTCCTCCTTTGACTCCAATAGGAACCTAGTAGGAGGAACTACAAACTGAGACCAGGAATGTGTTTACTGAGTTTATAAACTGAGTGAGCAGTAAGGTAATTAGATGTGAAACCAGAGGATTTGCCCCCTGCTGGCCATGAGAAAAAATGCAGGTTTATGCACTTTGCATTGCAGGGTTTGTTCGGTAAGAAAAATACAAAATGGAAATTTTTCATCAAATACTTAAACTTGCAATAATGAATTTGTTTTGGTAATTTTGGGGCAACAAAATAATTTGTAGGCAGAAGACTGAAAAAAAATCATCTCGTTGTGTTGATCTGGACTAATTTCTAAATAGAAGAAAATTAGTTTTCATTTGAATCCATTAGGGGTTTAATGGTTCCAAAACAGAGACGGAATTTGTCTTCCTGTCCCCCCAGCTCCTCCATCCGACCCACTGCTCATTAACTTACTAATAGAGGAGTTAATAGAACATAAAGTTCCTATAAAAGTTAAGTGCAGCAACTCAGTGCTTGAATGTAATCTCAAACAAACCAGGATGATTATGTGAAAGTTGTCAGAGAAATTTAAGGATCGCTGGTTAAAGCTGCAATGTTTAAAGGTATAACACATGAGCTTCTTTAAATGAAATAAGTTTAAAATAGTCATAAGCGATGATGTTATGTCCCACACCTATTGCAAAGATATCAGCAGATGTTATGAGCTATTGCTGGCACATCCCATCATGTCATGATCACTGAGTCAATACGGCATCTAGTTTGCCCGAAAGGAAATTTGTAGATGTTTTTGCACATATCAGTGGTGAAAACGTCTTTTGGAGGAAATAGCAGAAAATGGAAAGTCTGTTTGGATTGGTTATAACAACGAAATTCCAAAATAACCCGTTGTTAAAGGTTCTACACCTGCTTTGTTCTAGTGTGTGCTACTTTTGCTTTATTGGTGTGCATTCAAACACAAATCTGTGTGCTGCAACAGCCATGTGTCGTCTTGTTCCTTACTCTAGGTCTAGTCAATAAAACCTTCCTGTGAATCTCTTTATTCAAATGGTGAGAGGCTTGGTTATTTACTAAAAAACAGGCTAGGTAACTACCAGTTAAAACTAGGGACTGCAACATTGTCTATACAAATAGCTCCTGAGACCTGAACTCTTGTTAGGGATTCATCACGTCTGTGTTGAGCAGAATGAAATGTAAGGTTGTGATGTCTGCTTATGAAGATTTAGGGTCTCTGGAGGTTAAGAACCATTTAAACACTGTTTCGATTCTGATTTTTGTGGAACTTGTACCATGACTGACTTTTTTTTTGCCTTCTTTCTTTGGGACCTTCATTCTGTGACGCAGCAGCGCTAACCACTGCTTCACCATGCTCCCCTGGTTTGGAGAAACCAAATTAAATTTGTAATCTGTGCTCTATCAAAGCATAATTCTTTCAGACGGAAGCCCACTGTAGGATGGAAAGCTACAGGTGATTGTGTGCAACCTGGCCAATCACCTACGTTGTGTATGGTCACTCTGGTGCTTGTTGCGCTCGCCAGCTGAGAAGTCATCACAGTCTATTAATACTGGTTAAAACCATTGATCATTTATAGCGGTTTATGAATAGCACAGGAGTCACTGAAGTCTTCTTCTCAGCATGTGTTGTCTGTCTGTAGCCCTATCCAGTGGCATGTAGCATATGCACATTGCCCATAAATCATAATTTTAACCAACTAGGTTAGTTTTGCCTTCCTTTCATCTTTCCTGCTCACCCTGTAACGCCTGTGTTCTTCTCCCTGTTGAGGTTCTCCTTCTAATGTTGTTGGCACTTGTAGTATAGTGTAGTATAGAGTGTCATCACTAATAAATATTTCACCTGTATGTTGATGCTCGAACCTGCTTTAAAAAATACTTGAGCGAGCTGTGACTGTAAAGATGGGGGCAGTAAATTAAGAACAATACGATGAAAAAGCTAGAATGCTCCACGGAGCTGAACGGAAACTGTAGAGAAGAGCTGTCTCAAACACCATTTTATGGGCCATGAGCTTTGGGAGTAATCAACGGCAAATGATCACTGAAAGGAGTTTGGGAAGGAAGTTAGGCGGATAATGTGAGAAGGGGGAAAAAAACAGCCCAACACTTCCAAAGCAGCTGAATCCTAAACCCAAAAAACCAAGTACCTACCCAGTATGTCTCCAGTAGTGTTTGACCCCTTTCACATCGGGCACTTGACCGATGTCAAGTTTAGTTACTGATAAATACTAAATGGAGGATAAATTATAATACACGTGTAATTGAGGCTGAAACGGTAATTTCTTCAAAACAGTCAGCATCACAATACGTTGCATTTAGCCTCAGATGACATTAGTCAGGGAACAGATCCATCTCTCAGCAGCTCTCACACCGAACACTTTTGTGCCAGACTGTTTACACTTGTAAGATTATATGCATAATGAGGCTGCATTGTCTCGGGAAAGTGCTGCTTTAATTCCCTGAAGCTGAACAAACTGTCCCTGGCACATTTGGGTAGGGGTGGAGAGATATCAAAGTCACTTTATTGAGATGAAAGAACTGGCCCAAACAGCAATCTGACACATTAGTCATTCCTTCTTCTTAGTGACAGAAACATGCTCTCAATTTACGAGTCAGGTGCTTCCAGTGATTTCTGCCAGCCTTGTTCCTCCGCATCATAAATTCCTCTTTATGCTCACTCATCCCACAGGCAGACCCCTATTCTTCGACCTGCCTTGTCAGAAAATTCGCCCCATGTTGGCATATTGGATGTCATCCAGGCTGCCATTAGCAGTTACTGCGTTGCGTATACCATGGCATACACTGTGAAAGAGCACTGAATTTAAATAGACAGCAGTGATTGTGCCCCTAGGTGCACATTCATACTTTTTTACAGGTTTTCTATCGGCTCTTTAATTCATTCTTTCTGTGGTGTTGACTCTGCAGAGCTCCCACTTATACTGTGTTCATTTTCTCTAAATGCTTCACGTGGAGCCACTGGCTTCCAATCTATGTAATGAAGGTTTAATAGCCAATTGGAACATCCAATATCATTAGCAGCCAGCGTTAGGCTCATCTGAAATTTTTTTCTTTTTTTTTTTTTGATAACCAGAAGTGCGAGCGTTTGACACGCAGGATGTGTGATTAGCACCTGCTGTTTAATGTATGTCCTGCCTCTTCTGGAGCTGGAAAGCTCTTTTTACCAGTTCTCGCATTTTAATAGCGTTTTTGTTCTGCTTAAGCCTCAAATGCACTTCAGGAAATCTTCCTCTCAACAATTTCCATGTTCTCTTGCATTCTTGTTCTATGATCTATTTTTAAACAAACTTTTGACCTACCTTTTTTCCGATTATCAATCACTTTTCGATACAAATGATTATTCCAGTGTTTACAAATGGTTATTTTTGGTTTCTGCAGGGGCACTATGGCTCTAATTCTGTGGCTCACTACTGGCTGCTTGTCATGTCAGTGATGCAAAGAGTCACCAGAAATAAAAGCAATGCTTAAATGTCTAAAATGGATATGCAGTTCTGAGAAAAAAGAGCAGAGTAATGTTTGATTATTTTTAAAGAAAAGCACAAAAAATGATCTTCTGTTTCTCTGTCATCTTGTGCAACTTTTATTTATTCATTGTGACATTTACTTGCTTATGTTTGATCTGATGAGAGCCCTCAATTTGGTGTCATTTACCGAGCGCCGTCCATGGCCTTAAAACTGCTAAACACACAACACAGAATTAAAATAGAACATACTTTTTTTTTCCCTCTTTGTGTCGTGACTTGGTGAAGATTATTTTTGACAGCTGCAATAACAGGAAAATATAGATGGACGTTATTAAGTTGTTTACCACATTCGGGTTCATGCATGGGACATGGACGAGATTCCAACAACAATATCAGAGAGGTACATTCACTCTAACAATCACACTGCAGAAAACAACACCACTCAAAATATGTTTGATTTTTCCATTATGCCCTCTAATGCATACTGACAGATTCTTCTTATTTGCATTGACATTTACGTGTTCGCAGTGATTACCAGAGACTGATTGGAGGAGACAGAAAGCATGATTGAGACGGAAATACACCATCAACATAAACAACTAAATTAGCAGGAGAAAACACTGATAAAATTGTTCTCTGGTCTTTGTGTGGAATCCACGATATTTACATAAATACAATCAGCATATTTTTATGGTTGGCTTGAGAATTTCCTTTCGATGTAAGCAGCTATGCATATAAGATGAGTATTGCAAGCCTATAAATGCTTCCCTAAATGCTCTCTTAATGACCTCAGGCTAGGCTTGTTCATTGGAGCAAGATCAGTCTTGTGACAAGGATAGGTTATTTGTAATAATGCCTGTCAACATCTCAAGTTGGAAATGTCTTGACTCCATTTTCTTTCATATAATCTGAAATTGCTCAGGACCCTGTAGCCTATCTCTGTCTTTTTTTTTTCTTTCCCCCCCTTCGTCTGGTCTTGTGATCAACCCGTAGGGAGGTAGGGGGTGTCACTGTGGTAGTTGTAGTCTGGGCACACCTTCTGCACCAGCTTGTAGTCAGTGCTGTAGAAGGTGATGAAGATGCAGATCACTTTGAAGGGTTTGGAGCACAGCCAGGACACGTGGCTCTGGGTCTGCTCCTGAGGGCAGCTCTGCGAGGGGTCGTGGGCACACAGTGAGTTCCTGGTGCCTTTCTCCACCTTTTCGTACTCCACCCTACAGTTGAACAGCTTGGTTTCTTTGGTCTCCAGGGCCGTCTGCTGCTGCTGGTGATGGTGGTGGTACTGCTGGTGCGGCTGGTGGACCTGGAACTCCACAGCCTTGGTGGGAGGAACAAGTCCCACGGAAACGTTGCCCTGACCGGTTGAATTGTGTCGAAAGTAGACGCTGAAGGTGCCGTTACCGTGATCCACAATTTTGCCGGTGATGAGGAGGTTCAGCTTCACCGTCTTGATGTTAGAATGGAAATCACCCCAGCCGAACATCTTCTTAAACTTTCCAGTCTTGACGATGGGGCGTCTTTTCGTCCTTGATCGAGGGTCACGGGAGGCTGAGGTGTTGTAAAGCCATTTCCAATGCTCTTGCTTAGAGTAAGACTCTCCTTCGTCGTAGTTCAGATCCATAGAGGTGAAGTTCTCTTTGCCGTAGAGGCTTTGAGACAGCAGACGGCTAATGGACACGTCCTTGCTGCTTTCATCCCAGTAGGTCTTCACTTTGGATTTTGAGTTATATCTCAAGTCGGAACTTGGAGAGTCAGCACTCGCAACCTGGAAGATTAAATAAAATGAGTATTAGTTAAAATTTTACTCAATGTTACAAACATACTCTAAAGTATGTGAAGTTTTGCCTCATAATACTTTTGATGAATCATGTAGCTCTGCCTGCAAATGCCAACAATAGATTTGTTCTCCATATCAGATTTTCAGTGGCATCAGGTGAATCTACAGCCTGAGAAAACTCCCACCTGATAGGCTTTTGCGACACAGCATTAAGCAATTTTTTTTGCTGAAGTTAAAGTATGTATAACTTGCATGGATGCATATTAAGTTCTTGTAATGGGCCCTTGAGGCTGGCTCCAAAAGCAACTTATTTGCCATAGACTGTAAACCCAACATTAAAAAATTTAAAGCAGGTTTACAGTCTGGTCTAAAAGAAAGTTGTTTTCTATGGATAGTTTCCCCCTTTGTATGGATAATATAATAAAAGGTACTTTCGGCTGCTCTTATTTCCCAAGGGGTTGCTTCAGTGGATGGATCTGCATATTTGATTTGACACAGATTTTAGCTCTTCCTGACCACCCCTCCCATTTATTCGGGACTGGAATTCTGCTCTAGGAATACACCAGTTTGTATCCCTCTCAATATTGCACATGCAGGTGGATTAACCAAAAAATGATCTTGATAATTACCAAAACTGGTAATTTAAGGCAGATGTGGCATAAACCTTACACTGGATGGTGGTCTGATAAACTTGTATTTGTATGATTGTGTATACATGCTCTGAAACTGCACAGTTCTCTACATGTGTTTGTCTTTTAAACAACAGAAAATGACAGAAAACATCTGAATCTATATATCAGTGGGAATGTGATGAGTGGAGACTGGCCCATCTTAATTTTTCTGAGCATGCATTTTCCTGTGAATGAAAGGAAATGTGCAAAATTTCAAGCGAGTCAGACTCAGCCCATAGAGATATGTCCATTTAAATTAGACTTTCCTCCCAAAAAGGCACCAGTCATTTTCTGCAAATCCCCCAAAACAACATATTTTACATTCTAGAGACAAATCCCTCCAGTGGTGGTTGGAGTTATGAATTTCGTCTGTGAGGAGCAAGAGGGAAAATAGTTTGTTGCTATTTTAACCATGACGGCAAAAGTCTGAGACAGTCCCCACTTTAAACAAACCCAATCGAAATTGCAATTTTAATACAAATTAGAATGTTTTCCTAATCTTTCCAAAGCTGACTCTGTCCCTAAACCTTGAAAGATTTATTTTCTGCAGTGACTTGTCAAAGAGTTTTGAAAGGCACCACAAAAAGCATTTATGCATCTTGTTGGAGGGCATGAACAAATGTCAGGTTCGAGGGCTTGTTTAATTACAACTGTCATGTAGGTATAGCACCAGCTGAAGGTAAAATGCCATCTAATTTTACAGAACTGCTGTTGAAATGTGCATGTGTTAGTAAATCGTGTAAATATCAGGAATGGAATTTGTTAATAGGTGGGATATTTTGGGGGAGGTTATCTGACATTTTTATATTCAGAAGTTGGAGAAACCGGTGGAGAAATGATGAAAAAACTTGGTCAGGATGTAGATAAAAAGATTTTTTTTGTAATTATGTCTCTCTATAACCTGAATTGATACTCTGAGGGAGACATCTGCAGTTATGGTGGACCAGACCAACATCCCTCTACATATTACATTCATTGCCAGTGTTCAGTTGGAATACAGCAATCAGTCGCTGCTGCATATGCACATTTCTTTTAATTATGATTGAAGATTTGTGGTCAGCTGTTTATATAGGCTGCTATTTAATATGGTCTGGTATTTGCACAAGCAGTGATGCAGTTATGCAGTGGTGTGGAATTGATTATTGTAATTATTTATCACTGAATTGACTGCATTTCTATGTTACTGCAGCCAAAAGGACAAACACAATTACTAAGAAAATAAAAATAATAAAGGTAGAGTAGGAAAAAAATAATATAAACAGAAAACTGTGTAGTAGCAAAGAAATTAATTTAACGAGATAAAATAAACCTCTAAAATGAAATAAAATGCACTTAAAAAACATATGAAATAAAAAGCTAACTATAATATAAGAAATTGGCTCTATCAAATAAAATATCTCACTAAAAGAAAAGAAAATGACGCAGTACGCTTGTGTTGCATTGTACAGCGTTAAATATATCCTGCTTTCACCTGCTTTGGGCTCATGTTTGATCAGCTCCTGGAAGATTGATATCTACTGTTTGTTCAGCACAGCAGTTGTTATTGTGTTGCTCTAAATTCTTTAACAGTTTGTATTGAAAACAAACGCTCCGAATCAGCCTGGAAGCAGAGTCTTCTGATCACTTTGTGCTTCTTCACTTTGAGATGTTTATTTGGAGAGTTTTTATTCTGCTTTGACTGTTTCTAATTTATTATTTGAATATTAGAGAATAGCCTCTGTGCTTCTATTATATGAAGTAAGTGGACATTCGGTGGTGGTGGAGTTAGATTTTTATGGTAGAAATCACAGATGCTGGGATTAATTGGATTTTAATTTCAGTCCCTAACTTGTCTTTCAACACTTCTGGAGATAATCACAACACAGTGATTACTACTTCTTTTTTTTTCACTTGTTTTCGAGTCTTTGTTTTGTCTTGTGTTATAAATCAAGCACAATGCTTTCACCTCTCTCTAAAAGCCAAAACTCGCTCTTAGTTAACTTCAACCTCAGCCAAGATGGCAAAAAGAGTCTTTGGTTCAGATGATCGCACCATATCCAGGTTTCTGTAGATGAACCTGTGGAAGGATCATTAATGGTTTCCTCCAGCTGCCTTTGTTGGGCTTGTACACCTCTGCCAAAAACACCTGCTAGTCTGGACTCACCACTGATTACTGACTGTTAACGTTTAACTTCAGCTCATTACTTCAATACGGCTGCGATTATTTTGTTTATGTGGTGTTTAGACTTTGTTCGTCGTGGATGTGTGATGTACACAGTGTCTAAGGCTGCGTTCACACTGCAGGCAAAAGCGCATCAAATCAGTTGTTTTTTTTTTGTTTGTTTTTTTGACCCTATGCGTCCCATATCCGATCATGCTATGACAATGTGAACGGCACAAATCCGATATTTTCAAATCTGATCTGGGTCACTTTCGTATGTGGTACTGAATCCGATACATATCCAATGTTTTAGAAAGCGACTGCTGCTGTTTGAATGGTCATGTCGCATTAAATCAGTCTTTTACATCACTGACACAAGACAGACGCCAATTATCAGCGCCGGAGAAAGAATCGCGAACGCTTCCTGGCCATCCAGTGTAGATGTTAGTGAAACTGTTGGGAAGACAACGTTGGAGAAACGTGAACATTTTATTTGTACTGTATAATCTGCAGATTCTGACAGAAATCTGTAACTATCCTTTGAAGCACCGCTCCTCTAAAACAGCAATAAGGATAATTCAGAATCAGAATCAGAATCAGAATACTTTATTGATCCCTGGGGGAAATTATTTTTTGTTACAGTGCTCCATTTTAAACCAACATTAAGACAAGACAGACAATATGCTAACTAAGAATAGTACAATATATACATATATATACATACATACATACATAAGTCACTTATAAATAAATATTTGGAAAAGAAACATGTGTAGTTGTAGCAGCAAACAGTGTGTTAAGTGGATGCGTTGTACAGGGAGATGGCCACAGGCAGGAATGATTTCCTGTGTCGTTCAGTGGTGCTTTTCGGTAATCTCAGTCTCTCACTGAACGAGCTCCTGTGACTGACCAACATGTCATGGAGTGGGTGGGAGGTGTTATCCAACATTGTCTTTATCTTGGACAGCATCCGCCTCTCCGACACCACCTTGAGGGAGTCCAGCTCCATCCCCACAACATTGCTGGCCTTACGGATCAGTTTATTAAGTCTGTTGGCAATTATTAGGTTATCTACATTATTATGTAAATAACAAAATAACTTAAAGCAAAAATTAGGAAACGTAAAGTCCGAAGTCTTTATATTAAGGGCCATCAGTCAAACAATATTGTTTGGTCTGGGTCTAAACAGAGCGCGTTGTGTGTGACGTCTTCTTTTGCGCATGCGGGCCGCTTTGAGGGTTCACACTAGATCACGTTTGCTGTCGCATTTTATTTGTAGTGTGAACAAGCAGTCAAAAAAATCGGATTTGATCAAAAAATCGGAATTGAGCTTTAAGACCTGCAGTGTGAACGTAGCCTAAGTGCGGCATAGAGAAGTGTTGAGGTGTAACTGGCAAAAGGCCACCATGGCTAAAACTTCTGCAGTGATTAATGAATCCCATTCAGTGTTCACATTCAGAGCAGTTATTCAAATGTGCTCCTGTAACTGTGCAGTGTACGGACCACAGTATTGTAAAAAACAAATAAACAGCTGACGTATCTATCTTTTAGCGTATAAACTGCAAATATTATGTACAATTATTCCTAAATAAAAGACAAATGGCCACATTTAGGCCATTTGTTTTGATTAGTTTCTTTTCTATAATATTTGCAAAACCAATACTGCATAAACTTTCTCTAACTCGTAATTTTTGAGCTCTTTATCCACTTAGTTCATGTGACTTATGTTCTGTGTTAGTTGGCCCATATTTAGCTTTAAAAATATGCTTTAAAAAAAAGTTTGATAAATGGTAGGTTCATGAAAAATGAACAATTATGATTTCATCCTTAATCAAGTATCCTTACTGTAGCTATTATGAAAATATTTTATTAAAGGAATATATTAAAATGTTTTTATTAAGTATAATCCAGGTTCTCGTAGAGTCGTCCAATATCAGCAGTCTGCCTAGCAACAGCTTCGAGTAGACGTGTTCGTGCTGAGTGCTTGCTAACAAGATCAAAATGAATATCCTTTGCAAATGCAGGAAAACATCAACAAATCTATGCACATTATCCATGTACAAATACGTCTGTCAAAAACGGTTTTAACGCTGTGAGAAAGTCTTACAGTGTGTGAAATGTCCTTATCAAGATTAAGGCTATTCCTGTCATACATCGAGACGAATGAAGCGCTTCTCAGGAGCAGACGTGATGCAACAGCAGACTATTACCTGCTGAATGTACCCTGAATGGATGATTGATGATTCATTCTGTCTCTCTCCTCTAACAATCACACAGATGAGAGAGCAAAGATTTCCCGCGCACCCCACAGAGGCTTGTGACAGTGATGTCCAAGCCCCGTCCGAGGAACGTGACAGCAGATCTATCTGGTCGAAGCGTTTACATTTTGTACCTTCACCCACGATCAATATGCTGAAAATAAGGTCTTCTCTCATTCAGAAAGTTCACTGAATGACATTGTTGTAGTGTAAGCTGGAGTTTGTACGGCACTCTCTGAGTAAACTGCAAGTGCTGAGATCTTTCTCTGAAGCTCCTGCTCATTTTATGCACTTGGATTGAGAATGGAGGAGTTTGGAAGGATGGCCTCCAGTTGTTTTGAAGAGGCCTTGTTGATGAATGACCTGATGTGAACGAAGCGTTACTGGCATTGTGATCTTTCTGCCTCTCTGAATAAAGGAATGTAGCCAGAGAATTTTTTAAAAGCAACATGATACTCCAGAGTCAAATCAATACCTTTATATTGAGCAGAGGTTCAAAGGTAGCTAGACCTTTGCTTCTAGTTAGTTTTAATAAGTATAAAGGGAAAAATGCAAGAACCTCGCAGCAAGATGTTTAGCGTGACAAGGTGAAGAGAAAAATTTGAATTTCAGCAGTTTCCCTGCGCAGTGGGGCAGTTAAACCACATTAATGAACAGCCCTTTTTGTCTTTCATTGCTGGAAACAAAAGTCTGTCAGTGGTGATGCATTGTGAAAAGATAAAGTGAGTGTGAGGATGAGGGAGACTTCCTTTCCAGGATTTATTGGCACCATTATAGTCAAACATAAAGCTCCTTAGGATGTAAAAGTTCAGTGAAATAGTATCTTACAGACTGTCAGCCAGGGAGCTGTAAAGTCTATTATGCCATTATAGTTCAGTCCTTTTTCTTTGGTTTAAGAATATTCTAGGTTTGCTCTTGTTTCAGTTGTTAAGTTTAAAAGCACTAATGTTTTTTATTCAAGACTTTCATACTTATTGTTACAAAGGTGGGTTTTCATATTAAGCATGACCAAAGTTTCAGTTGATGAGGTCAGAATATGTCCAGCTAACCCTAGTGAGCCAAAACCTCAGTCTTCACACTGCTCTGAACACCAGTGTTACATTTGTTAACCAAAAACTTGTCATCATAGTTTTCAGCAACAAGTTGTTGTTGTTTTTTTTTTCTGACAAAAACATAAATTAAATAAAAACTGATGCATGAGGACAAAAACTATATTGGCACTTTTGCCGACAAATGCAAATAAGATGAAAATATTCTGGAGAGACGGGATCCAATCTGAACTAAAATTAAGCCGGATAGAAAGGCGGGACCAGTTTGGAAGTGATCTGCTTGTGCAGTGAGGTTGATCCGCACATTTGATCTGCCCCAGGGAAACGGTACAGCCTCTTCTTTTTTCTGTCTTTGTAATCGTACAGGTAGCTCTCATTCTTCCTGTTTTTCATGAAAATGGGACAAAATGTCAACGCTTGGGAAGAAGCGAACAGTAGACATATGACACATTTCCCATTTAGAAAATAAGACTCTTTGTAAGCCGTGTGGAGAAGCTCTCACGGGTAAAAATATGACAAACTGTCAACTGAATCAACTTTGGAAGTAATCGTCTGATAGTTGGTCGACTAAAACTAAATGAATTCAGATGCCTAAATTATGAATAAAACTTAATGAGATGTTAGTCAAAAGAATTATTAAAACTAGATCAAAATTTGCTGTCAAAATGAGCACTGCAAAACACTCAGTTAAAGGCAGTTTTTCTACTTAAACCTCTGCATGATGTCATTGAGAGTGGATTTCTTATACAGCGCAACAGTGACTGTCCACTTTTTCTCCACTGTCAGGAGACTTTTATGTTATGAGGTAAATCATGACCATAAAAACATAATTCTGATTTTAGCAAAAGTCAAAAGTGCACGATATAATTACATAATTACAAAGATACATGATTACTTCTAACGATTTAGGAACTACTCATCCCAATGCCCACTGCAAATCCCAGATTCCACAGTGAATGACTGTCAGCCTTTTTAAGTTTAATCCTTTACTATAGCGTCGGTATGGTTAATAACAGTGTAAGTTTGAATATATATCTACAGTTTGCGGTGCATGTGTGGGGGGTTACAGTGCTTTGTTCCTCACTGCAACCACTGCTCTTGCAGTTTCAGAAGTTTTGCGCTCACTTAGCAACCCGACTTTCATGGGTTGAACATTTCCATGGTAACAGCGACCTCCACCAATCTGAGACATCACTGTCTGAATTTAAGATTGCAGGTAGGGTAGTTCTTTTTCCATAAAATAATAAAATACATTTTTATTAAAACAAGGTTCTTATCATATAGACTTGTGATTTCTACAGAAGCACATATTATTATTTCACAATGTTGCACCTCGTAACAGGTCTGCTTTGGATGGTTATAACCTTATGGCTCATAATCAAACTCCCTATGGAGAATGTCTTTTGTTTTTTTCCCTGGAACCTCAGTGTTGAGCTCTATTTGGTCATTCTATGTGCACAGAGGTGCTGCCGTTCACATCTAATGTTCAGCAGAGAAAACCAATCAAAATAAAACTGCCTGTAAGGGAAAGGTGCTAAATCAGCTTGTTTTCGACTATGAATGAACTGGGAGTAAATTATTATTTTCAGCTGAGAAGCACGCAAAGATACTTTAGCAGAGTCCAAGAATAGTAGCGTGTATCAGAAATGAGCATAGTAGGTCTGCTTCAAGCTATGCAAGCAGTGTGTAAATTTTTACCAGTTCTATGTGGATATGCAGCCTCAGCCATAACAATTAGGGGAACACTGATTGTTAAGTGGCCAGTAATCATTGGCCGATTGGCTCAGTATGTTTTGATGTTATATTTATCTCCCTTTAGAAACATAAAATATATACTGTATATACAATTTTAAACCATTTCAAAGTCTTTTAGCTGGTCCAACTGTGGAAAAACACCACTGAGCTACATGAGAAATCAACACCTTATTTGCAGATACTCTGATATCAAGGCTGAGATGTTTAGAGAGTCGTGTATGATTGTCATCACATGTTTTGTTCCCCTTATTTAGCCAGTAGCTTGTTTCAGACAGTGAATTAAATGAGGGGCTGCTCCATAAATGAGCAAAAATAAACAGGAAGTAAATAAGGATTACATTAGTGCAAGACTAAAATCATTGGAGCTTTCCCCTCTAAGGAAAACCAGTGACTTGGTTAGACTTGAACCAAGGCCAGTTTAAACATACATTTATTTGAAGATGCTTCCAGTAGTAAAGAAAAAGAATTAATTGAGTCTAAATGACCTTTGGCCAGTAATCCAAACTGTAAAGCCCATTAATTTTTCTATTCTGAGTTGTTAAAAGACTGTAGTCTCTAATGATCAAATGAAATATCATTTTCAGAGTGCAGTAATTACTGGTGCTTCTCAGTTACTCAGTTTCAGTCTCAGTGGAATCCCAAAACCAGATCAAGGGATATTAGCAAACTGCTTGGTTAAATGCCTGTCTAGCTAATAACTCAAAGTGAGTGTGTGTGTGTGTGTGTGCGCGTGTGTGTGCGCGTGTGTGTGCGTGTGTGTGTGTGCGCGTGTGTGTGTGCGTGCGCTTGTGCAGCTGCTGCTGCAGAATTTTGAGGAGTAAATGTAAAGAATATTTTCCAAACAATGAAAATCCAAGCGGGTTTAGGATCTTTATCGTTTCTTCAACCAGGAAATTAAATTGCACTCAGTGAGTTTTGAAAAGCTTCATGATTTCCTGCAACTTCGTGTTATGAATAATTTTCTAAGAGGATGTGTCACTGGAATCAGATTTTTTTTTGAGGGATTTCTTTACTATTTTCTTCCAAGATTATCAAAATTACACAGCGCATCTGAAGTGCGTGCCCAGTCATCGTCAGACCTAATTCCTTGTTGTGGAAACTCTGCTCTGTTGTCACCAGCGTTATGTCTGGTCCCCAAACTGTGACATGCAATTAGCTTTCATCTAAAGCACCTGACAGTCTCTGGATTAGAGCACTCGGAGGCACATTCACAGAGACCCCACTTCACGGATTAGAACCCAACCTGTAATCCAGCCTGGGGAGATTAGGCAGATCAGAGGCAGTCCTGACTAAAGCAACGTTTATATCCAGAACCCCCCGACTGACTGCACCAACACTCGGAGGGCCAAGATTTACCTCTCCTTGGCTTTAAAAACATGCAAGTGAGGCACAAAGGGAGTGTGTGCTAGATGCATGAATGTGCCTGAAAGAGATAGTACAGAGAATAAAGCGCGAAACTAGAAGAAAGAGACAAACAAACATGGCAGCGTAAAGGTCAACAGTCACACTTTGATGGCTTTGGCTTTACCAGATATTGGTTTGTCACTACTGTGTACTGTGAAATATCAAAATGACAAATAACATTGCTCATGACTAAAGATGGAGTTTATTTTGCACTTAACTTGTGTTTATTATTAGCAAAGCAGTGGCTCACAACCCTAAAACGAAGAGGCAGCCACTTGAGACGCTTGTTTCCAAGTGTGGCTTCAATCAACAGAAGGAACTGATTATCATTTAAATGCAGGACTATCAGATATTACGTGAATGAAAAACAAAATTAAATCCAAATCTGAAAAAAATCAACACATTTGTCTTCCTTTGTTTAATTTCAGATGTATGCTGTCACCCATTTAGAAGGTCATCACCCCCAATGTGGAAACGACTGCTGCAAAGGACTGTGCCAAAGGTTTTGCAAATCTTAAAGTCTGACATAAAGTTAAAGACGTTCATTAGACTGACTTGCAACCAAAATAAGCTTTTATAGAGAAATTATATTAAAGATTAGTTGAATAATAAAATAGTTGAACATAAAATTAGTTCAGCTATTTAAAATCAATTTGTAAATACAACATTTTTAAGAAAAGTAATTTGAAAATCTCACATCAATTTTGTGAAATGCCTTTTTAAAATGCCAAAAAACCAAGAAAATATATGTGAATGACAATACTGGGTAGTTATCATAAAGATACCCATAACTAATGTTTACAATCTATGAGACCATTGCTCCCAGTAGTGCTGAGTAACACCATCTACTACTCCTCAAGAAGACAAAGAGCAGTATTATTTCAAATTAAATAATAATAATATTGGAACATTTTGGATAAAAGTATGTTAAATTTACTAAAAACAAATCTTAGACAATCTATAATTTACAAATATCACCAGAATATATACAATAAATTATTCTGCCTTTAAAAACAAGTTTTCATAATGAAAAATAAAAACAACTGAGACAGAAATATTACATAACTGTAAAGTATGTAAAAAAAAAAAATATGTTCACATAATTTAGCATTTATTTATTTTAGATATTTTAATATGTGACTATTGACTGTCTGTTATATGACATATATTATAATACTATCTGTTAGCAAACACTTGTATAGAGTGGGTCCCATATTTTACATTGTCCTCCTCGTCAACATCCTGCAAAAACACCAAAGCCAACAATGAACCGATCCCACTGACAAGTCCTCTGTCCACAAACTATTAAAATCCATCCTGCCTCACTGGCTCATTTCTCTCTTCCTTACTACAGGTTTATTTTGGGCAAACCCCACATACACCATCCCGCTGCTGGAAACAAACACTACATCACCAAATGTGTCAACTTTCAGTTTTTTGAGTGATTCTTTGCGTGGGATTTCTTAATGATAAAAATAATTCAGGATATCAGACGTAATCGTTTAAAGCTCAGTGTTAGTTAGTTAGTTAGTTAGTTATATAATAATAATTAGTAATGGACTATGATGAACAATTGAATAAATTAGGTTTTAAGGTTTTGCTGATACATTTTCCAGCAGCACACAAATAAGGGAAGTCGATGGCTAAAAATCTAAAACTGTAGCTGAAAATGGTTGGAAAAGATGTTGATAATTTTGAAAAAGTTATTAAAATATTTTAGTCAAATCTAAAAATAGCTAAAACTAAAAATAAGAGATATTGCCTATCAGCAGATTTAACTGTGTACTACAATTTCATAAAGTCTGAGGACTCAGGAGAGTGAAGCTTTGTCTGCAATATCTGTGTAGCGTCTGTGTTTCCCATAATTTAAACCAGTTAAACCCCCCTTGCTTTTCTTCCAAACCCCCTTGATGGAGGCTAAAAAAATATTTTAAATATATAAAGGGAAGTCAGTCAAAGCCTTGAGGAAAATCTGCAGTAAAAAAAAAAATCTTTGTGAAATATATAATAAATGCAGTGTTTCCATTCAGAGATACTGTATCTTTCAGTCACGTTCAGATGCTTTTATTTCATAGCCCAACTTTTCGTTTTACAGTTTGTCATGCAGGAGCCTCCCACCCCCTCCCCCCCAAACCCCATTTAACTGTCTGTTAATATAATTCCCAGATTCGGCATATGAGGCAGAATCCCTCAACAAGATAACGCTAACAGCATCGCTATGCACAAGTCCTTTAGGAAACGACTCTGATTGCCAGATGCAGCATATAGGCAGGCTGTTGGACAACTTAAATGCTATCTACTCTTGGCGAGGCTGTGATAAGGCGCAGGCGTCCGCTCTTTGAAACAGGAAGATAAACAACCCCCCCGTTCCCTCGGGAGCTCGGAGGATATTCTATGGGACTGGACCCCGAACAGCCAACAAATTCCACCTTTAATAGAACTACCGGAGGAGCCAGATGACTCTGCGGTGGGCTGTACACAAAACCTTGTGAGGAAGAATGAAAGTGTGTGTCAGTTTTCATTTACCTGAATGCTGCGGCTGCTGCTGCGACTGCTGTGCGGGGAGGATTTGTGGGTACGACAGTTCTGGTTTAACAGAGGGAGAATGGAGAGCGGCCGGCCTGATGGCAGATGTGGGTTTCCACTTTTAAATCTTGCTTAGGTGCTGTGAGTTCAGCCGCAACATTAGAGCTGCTGCTTAACAGATAGCGATTTATCATTATTCTATTTTAATAAACAACAAAAAGATGGAATTTATTTTGCACTCATTTGCCTTTTTTATCAAAGGTGTGGTTGTTGTGGTTCACCCTGCCTTAAAAGACTAGTTCCTAACCTTAAAACAAACCGGTCCCTACTTGTGATGCATATTTGAATTGTGAGCAGTTCAAGTCATCTCAGATTTAAATATTTTCTGTGATAAAAGGTAAAAGTATTGAGCATCAGAGAAAAGAAAAGCAAAGACCTGTTGGCTGGGTCACCAACCCAAGATTGGGGGGGGGGAAAAGAAGATCAGGACTGTGATGTAATAATGTTAAAGTCCAGCAGAAAATTACAAGATGATCATGAGTGTTTTATATAAAGTTGTATTAGAGAACGTCCTTTTTAAAAAAGTTTGGAAAAGGGAGCCCTGCAGCTTTATTTTTATTTTTTTAAATTTAAGGTATTAAAGTGATGCTCTTATGGAGAGAAGCTTAAAATATGAGCAGCTATTAAAGGGTTAGGGTTTGGCTGAAGGACATGTGGATGTTGTAGGATCAGACCTGTGACTTTTCAGGTGTGAGACTAGTCTCTATAAAAGCTTATTTTTAATCTAATTTACAACTTTTAGACGCCATGAATCACAGACAATTCTAACATAAGACTCCCACCAGTTGGTTTATGAAATATCATCTTCCATTTAGAACCACTTCTCTGTGTTTGACAGTAGACGGGAGAGTACTTTAAGAGTCCTTAGAGTGCTGATGCTGTCTTTGGATTATTTTCCAACTGGGCGCTTGTCGTCATAGTCATTTACAGTGAATTTAACTTGTCTCGTCTTGTGAGGTCCCCGCGCAGTTGAGCTGATGGACCAGCTGAGGGCATTTGACGCCCACTAAGAGTTTAGATCTGTTTTCTCTCAGTGATATCAAAGTGTTACCTGAGGGGGGTCAGAGATGATGACAAATCACAAAGTGTGTCAAGACATCACAGGCAGCTGTGGATGGAGCTGAGTCCTATCACTGCAGCACCGCTTTGAGAGGCCAGGGCACAATTATTACCATGACTTCTGAGGAGGATAAATACTGTACGCGGACAGACTGCGGGATTTTGTGGGAAGGGGGGGATGGGGTGGGGTGGGGGGCAGTTTGAAGAAGAAGGAGGGGGGGATCTAGCCACCAGTTTTCCAACTTACCCAGAGGAAAAATGCATAATCATATTATTTCACACACGACTTGGTTCAAAGGCGGCCAAAATAAGTTTGTGAGGTTCCCATGGGTCTGTCAATCTGTTGAAGGAGCTGCAGGCAAAAGCTTAGGATGCACCAAGTACGAAACAATTATGATCATCCCATTAAAGCATAGCGAAGCAATTTGGCAGCTCAGTCTGGAAAAAAACACACTCCTGTCAAGTGATGCTATGAGATCAACTCGCACTACCATGATGCTGTTGTACATATATCTCGCATAGTTAATGATTGTTTGTCTTTACATCATGACAGGGTGGTGGGAATCCGTGTTTGTTAATGTTGTTGCTTCTGAAATCGATGAATTGTTTTCCTTTAAAGCAGGAAGGGCTCCATAAAGCCAAAAAAAGTGGGAGGGGTGAAATGATTAGTGCGCTTAGTCAGCTGTGAAATTGAGTTTATGGTTTTCAAGACGGTGAATTCAATTCGATAATGGGTATTAAGTTGTAGAGAATAATTAATAGTAATTGACTTCTTTCCATCACTATGCAAATTAAACACAGATAACACCACGGGAGCTTTTTAAGGCCAGTCAAGTTTGTGGGGATTAAGTTTATGGAATTTTTGTTAGAGAGAGGAGTGGCTCCTGTTCTGCTTTGATTGCTTTGTTGACAGATTTATCAGCGGGTGAGGGGTTACTGTCTCTTCAAGGATTAAAGGAATTGGGTTGTCACAAACTGTCAAGGCATTGAGTTGGGAGCATTCTGGTATGTTTGCCATAATGGGCTCAGGCTGTTCCCCGCCGTACTGCCAAATATATTCTTATTGGACCACATCTGTAAATGGGAGGAAAAAAAAAAAGGGGGGGAAATGCAAAGCAAGGATTGAATGAATAGTGCTGAGGGAGAAATATCCAGCGGGACTGTGTGCGGGTGGATTTGTCAAGATGCAGATTTGGATTTGCATAGTTTGTGTTTATGCTGAGATTGGTTAATTCATCTTGATGTTAATGAGTTAATGCATAGATATGTTAGAAAACTGATCATCCTGGGACTTAAAAACTGTACTATAAGGCAGATCACATGTGTCTGAAATGACTATATTATTAGATTGGCCACACTATGAGACAGCAACGTGACCTCAAAATGATCAATTCCAGCTTGTTTGATGATTTAATTGAAACTCACTTGTAGAACTGTCTTTTTATGAAAACTGCAAACATTAATCACAGAGATATTACACAATGTGAGAATTTTAAAAAAGGTCAAATCAAAATAATATTTAACTCACCAGAGAGATGACTGACAGCAGCACGGTGGCAGTCCACAGACATGTGGTCTTCATGACTCTTTGTGGAACGTCTCTCCTCATGTCAAACAGTCCTTGATTTTCTCAGCTGCTGCAAACAAACAAACAAATCTCCTTCTGATTGAGCCGTTATCAGCTGCCAAACTTGAGGAGAAATAAAGAGCGAAGAAGACGGTCCAGAGATGCGGGAGAAGAAAGGAGTCTTCTCCAGCTCATTCAGGAAGGGTCAGGTGTCTGCTGTTCAAACGCTTCAAGTGAGTACTGGGGTTTTTTCTGACGCAGGGTTCGGAGGCGCTGTGGTGGGAACGGAGGTGTTTGTATATCTGAGTGTGGAGGAATGTTTTATATAGCGCGCTCTGAGGTTCAGAGAGAGAGAGAGAGTGGGGGGAGTGGATGGGAAGGGACAGAGAGAAAAAAGATGGAATGAAGAAGGGGGAGGGAGAGAGGAGACTGGGGGAGAAGAGAAGGAGGTTCACACTTCTGAGAAACAACTTTTAACATCATCAAGGGCTGACATCTAGTGGCAGTCAGCTGCACTGGATTTTTCTTCCTTTCACTGTGAGCAGCAAGCCCAGTGAGATTCAAGAACATAATCCCTCCTCTTGATGTGTTAATGTTGTGCATCCTCTACTCTGACCTGGAATCAAGCATGAAAAACTGCATTTTAACCCTTTGACGCCCAGCGTATTGTATTTGATACAAGTGTTTTTGTGAGTTTTTGAGACTTCTACATCATCAGTGTGACATTATTTTTTTTACCCTCGTAAAATCATGACACATTTTTAATGACTAAACTGCAGATTAAAATTTGATATATTTTTATATATTTTCTCTTACAGTTTTTTCTGATTGCTTAAGCACATTTTTTGTAACTATTGGCTAATTTTGCAAAACTCTTCACACAAATAAGAAAACCTGTCACCCAATAATCAAAACATTGTAGTTCTCTTGCAAAAGCAAACACAGCTAGATTAACCCTTCACACCTTCGTAAAAATGGTGTTTCCGTATCAAACAGTACACACAAGCCATCATCTACTAAGCACACAATGCGCCAACTGCACACTGATGGTATGAATACAAAACACATCTGGCTTTTGCTTTCTCTGCGCACAAGGTAGGCTATGTCAGTTTGAGCTCATACTTCTGTCATAGATCCATAAGCATAGAGGGATCCAAACTTCAAGTACTGGTGTTTATTCAAACACATCAAAACAAACACAAGTGTTTATTTCCAAGTATAGGATTATTTGCAATCGCCATAATGACTATATGGGTTACTTGGTCTGCAGTGAACATGCTTCCTCTGCCCCCAGCATCTGGTCATCTAGCAATTCTGTAAAGTAACAATTTCAGTATTTTTACATCAATGGTATTGGTGTGTTTCTCATTGGCATATGGCAGTGCTACAAATCTTTGTGCGAAGTGACTGTACTAACCGATTCTCATTTCAAGATGTCCTTATGGTACTTGCTACAGTGTAGCGGCTCGAGTTAGGCTGGACCCGTTGGCCAGCTACCCTCAGGGTCATTCCACGGTTGATTACATGGTCCACTATTGTAGCTCTGATGTCATCAGCAATTCTATTTCTTACTCTTCCTACCCTTCCTCTCCCCCCTCCTCATCTTCCTCTCCCCCCTCCTCGTCTTCCTCTTGCTCCTCCTTGTCCTTGTCGTCCTCTTCATCCTACTTCTTCACCTCCACGTCCTCTTCCTCGGCCTCCTCTACTTCTCACTCTTTCTGCTCCCTCCATTGTACTCCGCACACACAGCTTACCTGTATTATAGTGCTTAGGCTGATTGCAAAGTGAACTAATTATCTAAAAAAGTTTTCACATGTGAAAGTGTGCCAGACAGTTGGCAAATTAGTGTTAATGATAGCCATACATGTGTATACTTTTGCTAGGAGTGTGTTGGAAATTTGGTAATTGAGTGTTGTGCAGTGAATTGTGCCTACCGTTTTGCAAAGTGTGTGTTACAAAATTGCAAACTGAGTGCAAAGCAGTTTTTGTGCTTTTAGTTTTGCAAACTCAGTGAGTGGTTTTGCTATAAGTCTTAATAGTTTTAGAGATTGTGCTACAGGAATCACAGTTAGGGTTTAAGCATTCAGAAAAAACTGTAAGGTTCAACAAATACTCCATTATCAAAAAATTAAAGATTTCTGGCAGTTATTTCATGATTCGGGTTTTAAAGGGTTAACACTGTTGGCGCTCCATAATGGTCAAAATACCAGCCACCTTTATGAACCAGGCATCCCTATGATCATGAAGAAATTGTTTTGTTAAATTACGCCTAGGTACTAAATAATGGTTTCCACACACAGTCATTGTAAATGTGCTGAGAATAAAACTAATAATATTAATCATTTAGTCTGAACTTGGAGAAAGTTTTGGACTTCAGATTAAAAAAAAAAGACAAAAGCAGTTGAGATTGAAGCTGGAGAGGCTGAGATATCCTAAGTTTTAATCAGCAGGATGGGTCAGACTCTAAAATAATTAGATCCAGTAAAGCAGCTTGATACAATCTACAGCAGACGCTCTCTGTCCGGGAAATGCCAATATCTTTTAAACTCCACCCCCCCAGTTTGTAGGACAGGCTATCGGTCAAAAAGTCTTTCTTGCAGCCACAGATGACATCTGTTTGGACCCACACTGAAACCTTATAGTTATTCCTACTACACAAGTTACGTTTAAACATTAACATGCTTGGATTGGAAATGTTTCCACTGGAAGTGGAGTGAAACAAACCCACAGTGCTCATTCTGAAGTTGGTAAGAGGCTTCAGTCGGCAGACTTAAACCAAAATCATGCAGATATTTACAGAGTGCTGCAGAGGGCAGATAGGAATACAAAGGGAATTTCATACAATAATGCTAAAACTTTATTTAATTAAAAGCTTCTTAGCTTCTTGTTAAACCTAACCAAATTCTGTCCCCTGTTACTTACATTAAGATGAAGTGAAACCTTTCCCTCTGTTCACATGGGCACCTGAAAACTTACTGTAAGAGCACACAGAGCTATATTTGAATTTACATGATGGCCAAGCTGTCTGTATTGTGTCAAAGAGGTATCAGCTGAAGTTTGAGGCTTGGCTGTACTTTTGAGTAATACCACGTTTGACCTCAAGATGGTGCAGTGAGTCAGAGACTAAAGCATAACTAGTCAGGGTAGCTCCCAGTCTGAGACATACACTGCATTAGCTCAACATTTGTACAGAATTCCCGTCACTATTATACCTAGAAGATGATCAGAAACTGGTAAGTTAAAAATAAAATGAGCAAATACACATCGAAATACTAGAATAGTTGGAAGTAATTCGTAACTAAGTTAAATAAAGAAATAATTCAGATGTAAATAGGAGGAAAAATCTGCCATCTCGTGGTCAAAATCTTTCAGTTAATTTAGCAATTATAAAAAAACAAAATAAAAAAACAGCTGTTTCAATAATTTAAGCTACTTTTATAAAGACTGCACTTGTGGCTTGTGATGGTGTCATTTGTTGGAATTAATACGTGTAAAGAAAACAGCAAATACAGCACTGTTGTTATTCAAAACTGTTAAAATGATGGGTAACGTTTTCCTTTAATATTTTGAGCAAATGCAGGACACTCTGTATTGCACCAAAAATGTATTAATACGCAAAGAAAAGCCCAATTTACTCCCACTTGATTAATGTTTGCAATTAGCTTAACATCCAGCTGTTAAAAAGAGTTACTGAGAGTTTTACACTAACAAATCATTTATGTGTCACCTGTTATTTCAGATTTATGTCGTCACTGAGTATGAACAGGGCTCAGTCTCATCTGACTGCAGCGGAGAAACAGGAAACTTGATTTAACCCGTCTCTGCAGTTGTTGATTTGGACCAGTTTTCTGCCTGATTGCACATTTTCTCCATTTAATGCTTCGTAACTAATATAATGTAGTTTCTCAGAGAACCATGGGAAATGAAAGAGGACGGCTATTAAATTTACAAGCGTAATTTCCATAATTACTTATCTCCATGAAAACATAACACACTGAATGCACATTTTAATTTAAATAAAAGTCTTAGGAACAAAGTAATAGATTTGAAATTGTAAAACTCTTTATTTACTTTTTTTATTTCTGGGTTCTGACAGACCTAAGCTTGTGTTTGAGAAATTTCTGTAAGTGTTCATGCTGCAGAAAAACACTGTAATTTAGAAAGTGTGCACTTCTATCAAAAAAATGCTCAGTTTAATATTAATCTTGTCAGAATCCAAAAATTACAAACTAATTAGACTGACTGCTAAGAATTTAACTAAAACGCACAAACATATTTTGTTTCTTGTTCAAGCCTCAGTTTCGTCCTTTTTTTCTACAGTTTTTACAGTCTGAACACAATGCACTATATACCATTGTTATTATCTATCTATTATCTTGGTTTACTCAAGCATCACTTTTGATCATGAAATTGTCAAGAAAAACAGTAAAATGTAGCTATTTGTCAAATAATACAAAATACTTATTGCTTTTAATGGACACAATCCCAGTGAGCTAGTTATGTGTAGTTCGGCCGCTCTGCATATACACAACTATTTGTTATATAAGATCTGATGGAGTACAGAGAGTCATACCTCCTCTAAGTGTATTGTAATCCGACTGTCAAAAACAGATTACTGAGTGTTTTAATGTCTTGAGAGGGTAAAATATTTACCTACTTTATGTGCCCCCGTTTCCTTTCAGCTCAGTGTAAAGGTCTGTTGTGGTCTCTCTGCTCTCCTCTGTTCTCTGTTTTGTTACATTTATGTTCCTGCAACCTACATTCTAGCCACCAGGGGGCGGAATAAAGACATTGGTCCTATAGGAAAATGGCTCAGACCCCAGTTAACAATTCCCTGATGGGTTTATTGTCTCAGTCACTCATTTGAGGTCATGTTCAATAAAACCACAGGTAATCTAAAAGGTCAATGTAGTTGCCATGAAGTCTCTGCCATGAAGGTTTGTGAAGTCCCTGGATAAGATTTATACGGGCGTCATGTTTTGGTCAGTATGACTACAGATATCTGTGTTTAAGGCCCTAATGCGTAGGCTTCACCTTCCAGACTCTGAAACATCCAGGGACTGTAGGGAAATTAGCCTGTATGGCTAAATCTGACACATGAATTTAAGAAGTTTTGTTAATTAATATGCATTATCCCTCTTAAATAAGTATAAACATAAACATACATTCATCTTTTACGCACACAAAGAGGAGCAGAGGAAAGGGGATAGGGTGAGATGACCCACTGTGGTGAGCCCTAACACAGCGACAGAGATCAAATCTGAGTGTTTTCCTATAGATTTCTATTGGACCTGAAGGCATTTTGCAAAACAGGTATCGCCCCCCAGTGGCCATTAAAAAGAATGCTGGTTTGAGGTACTTGTGGAGTTTTCAGATCTAGAAGCTATGCCCGACTGAAACTAGAGTCTATAACAGCTGTTGAAACCAGTGAGTAAGTTTAAGGTGGCTACATCCATCTCTTTTGTACAGTTTATGCACTGAAGTGTGTTATTGCCATTAGAGTGCTAGCAAACAGGGGATGGCTATGATGATGGCTCTCTAATACAAAATCCAGCCTCCAACTCCTTTAACGCCAGTTTTAAGTATTTTTATTTGAAGGTTTTCTTCCTTAATGAACATATAAAGAAAGTAATAAAAAAAAGACTCCATAACTTTTCTCTTTGTGTGTTTACAACCGTGTCCGCATTTATTTTTAGTATTTCTTCCCATACATATAAACAACCTGTACAAAATGGCCGACTCTTCATCTTTTTCCGCTTCTTTTTGCTTTCCTTTTTTGTTTGTCACAACATACAACTTGCATCATGGTAACAACAATCAGCAATATCATACACCCACTTTGTAATATTCAAACTAAACATTTTCTGTGCAATACAAAATAAATGTACACATACTTTGATGTTTTTTTCTCCAAAAAATAAAAAAATTGCTGTTATTTACAAATCCAACAAAAAGAAGTAAACATTCTCCACACCAGTTTTGCTTTTACGTTGAACTCAGAAGCGTGTTCTCTTATTATTAACATATTGTATACTTGTTTGTACAGATTGTTTTCTTTTTAATATTTCATCTTCGTTTCGTGTGACTGAAAACAATAGAGCACCTAAAATACTTACTACATGAAAAAGTTTAAAAACTGGTTCGATCCATCTACCTAACCTCGAAAGAAAATTTCGTTGTTTTTTTTTTTTTTTGTCTAAACATACTGTAGTGTCGACGTTTGCCCCATTCAAGTATTAAACTGTATTAGAGGACTGTTAGTATTCAGTTATCGTCAGTAAGGCAGAAACGACATTTGCATGACATGAATGATTAAAACTTTGCAGTGTCCATTTTTTTATTACTTACTGCAAAATTTGAGTGTTTGCACATGATCTGTTGTATGTAAAGAGTTAAAAAAAAGTATTTAAAAAAGAACTTGTAAAGCAGGCGATCAGTTAATACCTGCTGATATCGTAGTTGCATCTGGGCAGAAATAAAGTGATGACACCAGACGAAATCTACAAACCACAAAAGCGACTTTACTACAACCAAAAAGTCCGATGTTTGTGAGAAATAAAATCTATACATATATTTACTTGAGATTCACACCTGTTTTATCGAACGTGACACGTCTAAACGTCCCTTCCTGTCGCTGTTGCTTCCCTTGTAATGTTCTCGTGTTGACTGCTTTATGTTTTTGTTTTTTTGTCTGTGGAAGAGGCAGTGTTTTATGGCAATAGAAAGTAGAAGTCACATGTGCATATCATGCTGCACTAATATAGTGCAATGTAGTGCCTGAAACAAAGCAAGGGTGGAGGCAAGCAGGCAGGCAGGCAGTAGTTTCCATGAACAACTGATTGCAGGCTACTCCTCCATCAGCATCATACAGATCGGTTTATCCCACAAACACAGGCCTGTGTGCCTCTGAATCAAGCCGAAAAAAAAAGAGAGGGAGAAGTAATGCCTCCCTTTTGTTCAAGACCGTAAAAGAGATTTGAGTCAAAACCCAGTTGAGGATTGAGAAAAAGGAATACAAACCTTTTTATGGAGATTTTCCTCTCCCTCCTCCTCTTCCCTGCGGTGACTTTTGGCAACGTGCGAAGCGTCAGAGCATCCTAAGCCCCCAGCTACTCAGCATTTTTAGGGACAAGCAGAAAAAGCGCGGGGGAAGAGCTGGAGCCTGCGCTACCATGTTCAAAGACAGCAGGAGGGCTGGTTCTGTCTTCTGCGCCCAGCATTTCCAGTGTCTCAAACAAGTCTTTCAATATAGAAATACTGGTGTGTAGGGGGCAAAAAAAAAGGCATTTCCTTGAACACGCTGGAGGTCATAAAAGCTCTGCAAAAAGAAAATAGTCGAGAAAACAAAAGAGGAGTGAATGAAGCTCTACTTGAAATGGTTAAACCCCACCAGTGTCTCTGCTAAGAGGATTTCCCGTCATTTCTGCGCTCCGTGACGTGTCCATTCACGCTGCAAACATCCATGTCGCTCACTGTAATGGCGTGATGAAGTGGGTCTCTGTGACAGGTGAAGTGCTGGGTGAAGCAGCTCGTGGAGGACTACATGTCCGTGTCCCCGTCGTAGGCGAGAGTCAGAGGTTTTAGTCGGTTATTCTGCTGTCTCTGTCTCTGAGGTCTCTTTGGCTTTTTGCTGTATGGAAAGATGAAAACGGGGTCAGAGTGGCACTTGAAAGATTCTCCAAACACAACTCTGCTTTCACTCTAATCATGAAGTGTTTGGGTAAATGCGATGGCAGTTATGAGAGACACAATGCAGGTGAGGCGATGTCACAAACAGGGGAGGGAAAGTGTTTTGAAAAATGCAAAAGATGTCCATATGAATTGTGTTTTGCTTCCTAATTTTGATTTGTAGTTTCAGGGTTTTTTTGATAATCTAAAAAATACCTGTTCCCAGTTTTAAGCTGATAGTGAACCTTCTCAAGTATCTCTAGTCCACAAATAAATTATCAATACTTAATGTAACGATAGCCTTGATTGTTCTGAATCCCATGAAAATGACAAAACCAACGAGACTTCCTAAAAACCATTAAATTATTATTTAAGTCTCAATAAAAACATTAGCAATTGTTCAAAAGTAGTTCTTCACTTCTGTTTTTGACCTTAAAAAAGGATGCAGATATTACATCACATCATAAACTGTGTGTGTGCTTTTTTTTTTTTTTTTTAGACAATCATGGTGACATCTGGCATAAGTAATGACAAAAGTTCTGCAACACAATCAATAAAGAAAAAAAGACCCATACCTGATTAAATGTGGCTAATTTACCCATATAGACAATTTCCTTGGGAACGGCCATGCCTTGTTTTGATGACTCCCTGGATGTCCCACTCTGACCATTAAACTGGGCACTCAAATCACATTTTACTACAAGCCTCATTCACCCAATGGAGTAGCCTGATCTTTTTGGTAGAACAGCTCATCTGGCAGATGAGCCGTTCAACCTGCTGAGCTACCTCTGCTAGTGTTGTGATTTCCTTAATTTTTGGAGAAAGAGCACTGAGTGGCCGGGAGCCAAATCATAAGATTAAAGCAGTTGGTGAATGTTTGTGGCTAAAATACTCAGTATGCTGGCCCAGGATAGCATGTATCACGGCTCAGGTGGTTTGCTTGAATGCTTTCATGCTTTTTTTTTTTTGGGGGGGGGGGTGTAATAATGTGACACTCTGGGTCATGTCTGGATACCAGGATCAGATTACTACTGATGATCCTTGAAATGAAATTTAGGTCAGTTTGAAAAAAGCTAGTGAAAAATCGCAGAAGAGCAATTTAAGTTGTCAAAACAGGACTGGCCGATGATGATTTAAAAATGGTCCAGAGTTTAAATCAGGTATGGTTTTATTTATATAATATGGTTCTACTCACTCAGTATTTGATTGCACCTTATTTTAGGCTTCTGTATTTCAACCATGTCATCATTGGTTCTGAAATTTCATGGGATTCAAAATCTGACAGCTACAAAAAACCTCCTAACAAAATAAAAAAACTACAAATCAGGTTACCTTAAAAACTAAAAAGCTGTAGAGCCCAGACTACAGTCACTGTACTGGTTAACAGGTTTTAAACAAACAGTTTTTTTTTGTTTGTTTGTTTTTGTGAGAAATGAGACTCATACATCTCAGTTTAAAAGGATGAAGAGCTATTAGTGAGTTAATATGCAGAGAGACGATCACATGCCCGACCTCTTCTACCAGAGAGGAAAAAATCTTCTAGATGAAGCAAAGACACAAAGCTTTTCTCTGAGCTCTCAGTGCTGCTTAAACATCAGGGTGTGTCAAAGTAATGAGGTGTGTAATATTAGACATTTTCAGAAGCATCTGATATCCCATAGAGAACGGCTTTTGAAATCATTAAAGCCAATATTTAGTTCTGCTGTGTATTCTATCATTTAACTTCTATTGTTAAGATTTTTTTTTTATCTAGTTTTAACTAGAAAAAAAAAGTCTAATTAATATTTCCTCCCACAGCCAGAGTACGAGAAATGTACCGAAATGCTTTTTGAAGCACTGGATTTGGTGAGCACAATCAGAGGAACACTCTAGGGAATTTCCTGTGAATAGTTTTTCTGATGAAGAGCTGATAAAATCGCTGCAGAGTAAACGACAGCAAACGTTCAAGCAAGCAGCAAAAACGTGTTCATCAAACACCTCATCTGTAGTGATGCGTGATCACACTACAGCTGTAGCTGTGTTTGTTCTTAATAACAAAGAATCTTTTTCAGTTAAACGATTATTTAAAATAAAAGAAGAAATTAAATAAGGTTAAAAAAATGGTCATTAAAATTTCCTGATGTTAAAAGTGACACAGAGCGTGTTTTAGGCCAAATCGAAGCTGAGTATATAAGCCAAAGAAAAGCACCAAAGGTTGATATTAAATTTATTTAACAAAATACTGATTGCTATTTGAACTTCTTATCTTCTTATCCTACTTTATAGATTATGGTCTTTTAAAGTAAAGGAACACAGAGGAACAAAGAGTGTTTATCTTGTAACAATATTGATTGGGAAGGAAATAAAGGGCATGTGTTGCTATGGTTCCATCTTTGTCCACAAGAGGGCAGCGTGACATCGTTTTATTAAAGCACTTCAGCCTCGTGGAGATCTAAACCTGATTTAAACCTTGCCTGGAGTTAATACTTAAATGTCTCTTTAATGTCATCTCAGTCTGCTCATATTCTGCTTGGAGTTTAAACAAGACGATTATTCCCACACATTAGTATTAACCCTCGTTTAAAAAAAATTAAATGAGAGAAAAATAATTTTACACGAGCTCTGAGAAGTATGATGAAAGTATATGATGGTGAAGAACATGTCCACTGTAGCAATGTTATTTTTAATGTCATTTTTTAAACATTTGAAGTGTAACTTTTGTCTTTTTACCTTTTTTCCGCTCTGCTAACAAGTATTCACACATAAAAAGGTTTTTTTTTTTTTTTTAATACATCACAGTTTTGTGATTAACACAATCTCTCTAAGTTGAGTTTATGATATTCATGGATAACTTTGTTTGATAACCTAAAACAAATAAGCTGTAAAATAACTGCATTTATTCAGCAGTGCAGAGACTCTAGCATTTCTAATTTCCTGTATTTCTGTGAGGAATCAAATATTTTTACTAGTTGAACTGTTCAGTTTTTCATACAAACATGTAACAAGCTTATGAAACAGTTATTGATTTAAACCTAACTGTGTATTAAGAAAATTATCATTATTTTTGTCCATGTCTTTATTTGAAGTTGGGTTTTGTTTTTTTTTACTTTTTGAGCCCTTATTTTGGTTTTTTAAAATATGAGCTATAATGCATGGGTATATAATGTAACTTTATTGTCTGGGTCAGATTTAAAAGGAGTTCAGAAAAGCACAATACAGCCATATGGACATCCCAGTCTCATAAAAATAGCATTAATGCAGATGTTATTATTTATTTAAGCTGAGTAAAATGTTTTTCATGACTACTTTCAGTTTAGTTTTGTAACAATGGTGATTGTAACAATCGTGGCTTACGTTGCGTGAATGTAGCCGCTGTACCTTTCTTCTTTATTGAAATCCTGATGGGAACAGTTGAGCTGAGTGTTTTTAATGTTGCCATCTTGGTGTTTTAAAACTTTATTTTTGACTTTCCAAAATAAGCATCGTATTGTATTCACTAAGACTTGAATCTGGAGCCTTAGAACAAAAAACGAGTGTTTTCCAAGGTCATATAAGAACAGAGCGAAAGGTTTTTCTCCCAGAAAGTTTCAGTTTGTCTCTTTGTACAATCAGAGGAGTCGCCTCCTGCTAGCTGTTAAAAAAGAACGCAGGCTTAAGGCACTTACACCATCACTTCACTCTTTTGACCTACAAGCTACGTCCGTCTACACCAAGTCTGTGGGTGGTAGCTGTACTTTTGAACTTTGGCCAGAGCTGACCTTTTCTCTGCAGTTTTTCAGTGTAAGCTGACCGCCTCCTGGCTCTTACTTTTTGTTGAGTGTACAGACACAGAAGTGGTTTCAAGTTCTTATTCAACCTCTTTACTCTCGAGCTGTCTTCTGGGATTCATGTTTAATATCTCCTCGCTATTTGTGATTAGCTGGACCTGATAAGTATAAACGTCATCATTTAACAGGAAGTCATCATGTTGTTACAGATGTTACATTCTTTGTTACTAAAAAAGTGATGTCATATAGCGATAGTAAGCTTACTTTACAGCATACAACAGGGTAACCTGTCTTTAAACACCAATGTTTCGTGGACTCTTTCTTGTCCTAAACAAATGGTTGACATCACGGGGGCTCTGTCATATATCTTTTAGAGAAACACTATGGTTTGCAATCAGCTGTAATTATAAATTGGCTTTGTGATGTGTGTAGATTTACTTGGAGTGCGTGATTATAATTAAAATAAGGCAGTGGGTAGAGAAAAGGTCAGGGTGACTTAACATCAGTGTGTCTAAGAGCGCTAAAAGATCTCTACGAGAACTGAGAGAAACATATTCTGGGTGGTTTGCCCTCACCTGGACCAGCACCTTCACTGAGCCAGTCAGGCAGGACATGTGACAACTTGACAAAGGTCACAGGGAAAGCTCAGGGACTTGCAGGTACTTATACTGAAGGGTGTGTCGGGGTGGGGGTGAACCCTCCACATCCTCTTTAGCTGCTGCTGCTTTGAGCTAGGTCTTGGCAATCAGGGCAGGTGTAAGTCATCTCGTGTGCATTTTGGCCCATCCACACTGCCGTCCCATTGGCATCAGACTCTTGGGCCTTAAGTGAGCGATGCACCTTAGCACAGTAGCTGCTGCTCTCACATGGGAAGGGCATGAAGCAAGCAAAATAAGTAAAGACAAAAAAAATCCAAAACCAAAAACAGGAATGATGTGAGGGAGGGGACGCTTGAACTCAGAGTGGGTGGGGGGTAAAAAATGTTAATAGTTTCATGAATGAGGATGAGGAGGATGATTATAGGGGAGATTAAACTCATCAACTCACCAAGCTAGGTATATCATAGACACTATGAATATGAGGAGCACAAAGGCTCCAGCTGCTACACCATACACCCACATCTTCAGCTTCCCATCTGTGGAGGAGGAAGCTCGTCAGTTTGTCTGTTTACACTTTGACATGGAACCAGAAGCCATTAAAAGGACTCTGTGAAGATTTCTGCAGTACTTT
Source organism: Rhamphochromis sp. 'chilingali' (assembly GCF_963969265.1). Lineage (NCBI taxonomy): Eukaryota > Metazoa > Chordata > Actinopteri > Cichliformes > Cichlidae > Rhamphochromis > Rhamphochromis sp. 'chilingali'. The sequence continues at coordinate 33,725,183 of NC_137938.1, read as the reverse complement.
ATAACAGTTAGGGACACACTGATCCAACTTTTTCCAGTTCCAATATGATAGAGAGACACTGGCTCAGAGTATCTGCCAAAACTGTATTGATCCTGTGACAAATTAATAAGCTATATTCCTCACTCTAAGGAAGAGACTTGGACTCATTCTTTTATGCGTAAGGAAATTTAATTAAATTTAATAGCCTAAATAAAATAATAATATATTTTTATTCATCAGTCTCCCTTCAGCTCACTGTGAGAGTCATTACTGTATATTGCTGTGATTTACAGCTGCACCAGCTTCTGCTTTCCAGCTCTGATGTGAGTGCATCACCTCTCATACAAACATGAGCATCCTGAGTGGAGTAAAGCTGACAACTACTACTTCTTTTTGCTGTTTCCTTTAGAGGTCTCCACAGCGGATCATCTGTCTCCATCTCACCCTCTCCTTCGCATCCTTTTCTGTCACAGCAGCCCTGCGTCTCCTCTCACACTACATCCATGAATCTTCTCTATGTTCTTCCTTTTCTCCTCCTGCCTGGCAGCTCTATCTTCAAAATCTTTTGTCCAGTATATCAACTATCCCTCCTCTGCACATGTCCAAACCTTCTCAGCCTTTCCTCCTTAACAAGTGAAATAATAATAATCTGCTTTACCACACTGTGTTAGATTATTTTATTAATAATAAAAGGCTGCCAATGAGAAGGTAATACATAAAGCACTGTCGATGTTGGAGCTTTTCAGTCGTGTCAAATCACTCAACCACAGTTTGAGGTGAAATATGTCTAAACTGGTGATGCTTTGCTGTTACTGTTGTAGCTCTCCTGTTAACAGCTGCTGATGTGTGGTGTAGTAATCGCAGACAAACATAGAATTATTGAACAGACTGACCCACTGTCAACAATACCTGATCCTGCTTTGTGAATTAGGATTGGACTGATATAACATCCGATTCAAGTATTGGATCAGTGCATCCCTCTAATATCAATAAATAAATAAATCACATAGCTTGTGGTTTACAGTGTAATATCCTGAGAGTCAGGTACTTATCTGGGGGCATAGTGGAAGAAAACAAGGCAAAAAATACCGGGAATGAGAAACCAGCGGAGCACGTTGTTATCCATAAATGGTGCTCTGTGTATTTTCTCAGGGTGCAGCAGCTTTTGTCAGATGGGCAGCGAGGAGCCAGAGCCTGACGGTTAAATGGGCCAGGGGCTGACTTCACACAAGTGATCTGTGATCATTGCTTACAGACTGCAAAGTGTACTAGTGTCCATTTCCCAAACTACTGTCACTCGCAGTCATGTAAACATGTTGTCTCTTATTTTTTTTATAATTAGTAGAATGTGTCAGAAATAATGGAGTGATAATTTATTAACTCTGCAGGGGGTAGAAATAGACTCAAATAGACTGAAATATTAAATGAAATCTGAATTTTTCCTTTATAGAGACCATGTCTCAAACAGAGCTGGAGCCAAAATAAATCTCGGCACTGTAAGAAAATATTTTTAGCCAATTTAGTCATTTAATTTAGAATAATAGATATTTTGTCAGATTACGTTTTGTTAAAACTTAAAGAACCCCAGTCGTTTTCTTTCCAAGCTCCTTAGACGAGCACAACTCTGACGTCAGACCAGAAAACCGAAGCTGGCACATACAGGACAAATCAGTGACGCAGTGGGGCATTATAACTGTCAAACACGCACCCATCATCTTTTTTTCTTTTTCCAGCTTACAGTCGTGTTTATGCAATTAGTACCCTGTAAGTACTCTGTGTGTACTCAGTAAGTATGCGGCACTTGCAAAAAATATTGAAGTGTCGATTTCTTAAACATGCCCAATTGCTTTTCTCTTGTTCCTAAAGTTGACCTGATCACAGTGCAAATCACAAGCTATATAATCTAGTTGCATCTTTATTTATATCTTACTGTAGTGAAGTATAACAGCAAGCATTGTATTGCAAAACAAGCAAGCATATGGAAGATAAACAATGCAAAGGTTACTGTAAGTGATGGTTTGTGGATGTGGAAGTGTTTGCTCCTGAGACACTTTAACTCAATCTGTTCTGTGCTCTCGCATGCATCATCAGTCACAACGCTCCGTGCAGACGCCGCTCTCAAACGTTAATGTAGCGGAAGTCAAGAGCAGGTAGGAAAGCTTCATCAGTGCATCCAAAAGGACTCGTGTGATATTACATGTTGGTTTTATTTCATACAGAGCTGCAAGTACAAGCTAACATTAATTCAGCACTGTCAACACTAAATCCGCCCAAACACACTGAAAGTAAAGCACGTCCTGCTGTTGTCATGTGAAAACCTCTCAGCTTTATGTCTTAACTTCACTTCAAGGATTATGTGGAGCTCTGTAGGTTGGAAAAAGTCAGACGCTGGACTCGGAAATCTTTTCCCTTCAGCCACACTAACAGAAACTTGAAATGGAGGAGTTTTTATTATTCTCTGCACATTCTTTACTTTACAGATACATGTTTACCATCACTGTAAGCAAAGGCTTGCTTTGGAAAGGATGCAATAGTTGTGCCTACATTCATTTTTCTATAGAAAGAAAAGCTTGTAAAGCAGCACTTTAAGTAGTTCCCCAACACATGGCATTTTAAAGATTAAATGGGGGTGCTGTTATGGTTTTTCTTATTTTCTGTCATATCACTGCATGTCAAAGATGGGGGGAGTTTTTATTTTTAAAACCAGCTCTGGCTGTTAGCACAGCAGCCTCATACATCTGCTGTTTGTGAGAAGCCGTCAATCAGAGGAAAACTGGCTGAAAGTGCAGGTGGCCTAAAAACAGGAACCAAAAAGGTTGTTTTAAGATGGCGGATGAACTGAGGGGCTAGACAGAGGCCATGTATAAGATAAATACGGATCATTTTGACCTGTGAAACATACAAAATTACTCTAGTAGAGTCCAAGAAATACAGTATAGAGGTGCAAATGAGCATTGGAGAGGTCTTTTAAAGGTTTTCACTTGACAGCAGCAAAACAATTGTATTCTCCTTGCATTTGTGATGTTTGTTAACACTGACGATAACCTGTAGTTTGGTAAACAGTGCTATGAATCTGCATAAGGTGTGATGAGTGTGTGATGGTCTGACCTGGTCCATAGGGCTGCAGGTACCAAGTTCGCCCGTTGCGTCCGGGCTGGATGGTGGTGGGCAGTGTGGGGTTAATGGCACGACTGGTCTTCACATCCCCTTTCTTGTCCCCTGCTGTGGGGATCTCCAGGATGGGGATGGGGGCACACTGGTCCAGCTGCCCAGTGGATGACAGCACTTCTGTGAAGCCTTCCTCGCACATGCAAATACCAGCCTGCAGGGGGCAGCGCAGATTCATATATGATTTAAGCTGGAGCGACAGTACAGTGCTTGGAGGGATGTTAAACAAGCTAATCTCAAAGTGAATTAATTCATGAGGAGTGTTCAGAAGAGTCCTGGCTGGTATGGCAGCATGGCCGACCTGTTACTGTTCGAAGACGGGTTTAACTGCTGCACTGAGGCCACCACGTGTTGACATTTCTCATTCATTTACAGTCAATCAAGATAAAAGCACAAGCTTCCAGACAAATCGAACCATTTCAGAGCTGTTTGTGACCTGCTGTAGCCTCATTCCCATATACCGTATTTTCTGCTAATGCCTGTTTCCAGTTCAGCAGGAACAATAATAGTCTGTGCTGCAGATGGAGGGCCATTTAAGCATTGCTTTGCACCCAGAGTCACCTGCTGTATGTTCACCGAAACAGTTACAGTCACAAGTATGACCCCAGGTTGGGCATTAACCCCTTAAATCAAAGTGTGTCATATTTGATGCATTACTTTTTGAGAACTTCTACATCATCAGTGCTAATCCCCCTCCCCTGAAAAACCTCAATAAATTGCACAATTCATTTTTAAGCAATAATTTATAAAAAGCCAGATGTAGCAAATATGACAACAATTAAGAATCTCATATGCAAATTAATATTTAATTCAAAATGTCAGAAGGTTCAATAAAACCTATTTTAATGCCTTGCTCAAAGGTATTTTAAATGTGGTAAATAGCGAGGGCTCCTAACTGATTTCTCCAGCTGTCACCAACTTATTAACAAGATTTAAACTTGTACTGTGGATGTGGATGATTCGCCAACTAGACAATTAAATGTTGCTGCCCTCACTTGTCAGCAACAGAAATACTACTCTGTTAATCTACTGTAATTATTCGTGTTTTTTATTAATGCACACAAAGTAGAGAAAGAGAATACCTGCAGAGCTCTATGGTATTATAATGTCAAAAATGAGCATTTGTATATGAGCTGTGCTGACTAAACTGGCAATGCATAATGCATTGTGCATAGACGTGCGGAAGGAAAGAAGGCTGCTGTCGTCACTGCTAATGTTAGGTTACGTTGCCAGGTGTAGCTAACGTCATGCATGTGCAGTGTTATGCACAGTGGCATTTGAAATAAGCTGTGATTAATTCCTCTTAAATATACATGTGATTTGTGTACAGACAAAGTTTAACTGCCATTAGATTTTGCTTAAACTGGACTGTTTTCTGATATTTATGGTGCCAAACTGGGTAACGCTTGACTATGTTTGACCCTCAAAGTCCAGTTTATTTGACTGGTGTAACTAATAATGGATTGCATTTATATAGCGCTTTTCTAGGCACCCAAAGCACTTTACAATTCCGTTATTCATTCACTCTCGCATTCACACACTGGTGGAGGGAAGCTACAGTTGTAGCCACAGCTGCCCTGGTGCAGACTGACAGAAGCGAGGCTGCCATGTCGTGCCATCGGCCCCTCTGGCCAACAGGCGGTAGGGTAAAGTGTCTTGCCCAAGGACACAACGACCAGGACAGAGAGAGCTGGGGATCGAACCGGCAACCTGTAACCGAGCTTCAACCCCCTGGACCACGGTCGCCCCCGTAACTGGTGCGTACGGTACTTTAGCCTAGCCGATTTGAAGAGGTGGGCCAGGTCACAGTGAGGTCAGACACTTGCACACCTAGTGCGGTCAGCCAAGTGTGGAAGTCCGATGATTTCTCAACAACTGCTGGCTCTGTGAAATTCGCCTTAAGTAATAATGTATGTGAGAGGACAGTTTCTCACCAATTCCAGAGCAGCTCCAGTGTGGCCACATAAAAATCAAAGTTTGAGATGCTTAGACAGACTGAAGTGTACTCAGGACTCGGATCGTTAAGCGCAGTGTGAGCGCAGGCCAGCAGGAAAGTGGGGACGGGGTGCAATGCAACCAAGCCTAGTGTGAACACAGTCTTTCACTTGGCTAGTCAGATATTTTGTCGAGGTGTAATTTCATCGTCGTCTTGGACGCTGCAGTTTGTGACACCACTGAACTGCCTTCTCCACACACAGAGGTGTTTTTGGTATTTAGTATGCCCTCACTCATATTAACAGGGTTACAAAAATATATGAAACACCCATCAGTGTTATGTAATCCAATCCCACAGCACAACAAACCTTCAGAGTGACCATAAACACCTGTCTGCAAAACTGAACATTACTACCACGATGAAGAGAGGATTTACTGTACGACTGTTGTCTTACACTGCATTAGGTTTTAGCTGAGTGTACCTAATAAACTGTGTGAGTGCAGTTTTTTCATCCTCGTCTGGGGATTGAATGGGTGACCTCAGAAGTCCTGACCCTGCTTCTCATCCGATCGTTTTGACCCGATTATTCAGCGGTTACGTAAGGCGGCTGGCTGTACGAGCTACTACAGCTGGTAACCTGCCTTCATTGCTAGGTCAAGAGTTGTTCTGTCCTTATTGTGCGTCCCTTTGCCCAACTTGACAGACAGCTAACGGTTTCAATGAACATTGGAGGCGGAAGTAAGTTTAAGGCTTTTTACTTCGTCAGTAGTTCAATGATTGACATCCTTTTCTTCCCGTAAAACTAAAAACAAACACAAAGTAAATGTCACAAGATGTCTTTTCCTCTTTACACACACTTCTAGGATATGAACTATACTGTTATATAGTATGTGTAATCAACAGCGACTCAGTATTGATCACAATACAACTTAGAGAGTTTAGCTTCCTCAAAGATAAACATAGCACATGAAATAACTGGTTCCTAAACAAATCTATGTAATAGAAATGCACCAAATAAACTTGTAAACATGTTGTACATTAATACTCACAAGCAATAACTCTCCAAGGCAGAAACGTTTTAAAGAGCAACAACATATCCTGCAGGCTAACAAGTGACCAGCTTCCTGTTTCCTCTACCCACAGGAACACAGAAAAACCCCACCAAAATAAAAGCAGGTGAGAATTCCCATTACGACCAGCAGAGGGTGCTGAAGAGAAAGAACCTATGCATGCCATAACACTCCCCGTCTGGTATTGTAAAATACCATTATGAACCAACTGAAACATCATAAACTGCAAGATTTTACAGATTATATCTGAATACAATGTTTACCATCATGACACACATACTTCTCAGTCCTTTGGGGACATCAATAACACTGTCTCTGACACAGGTCTCAGGTAAGTATTAATAGTTCCATTTCTTGAGACCCTCATTTCAATCTTCCTGACCCTGCCATCCTTATCCGGGAAGATCTGGTTGACAAGTCCCATTGGCCATTCATTGCGCCTCGCTTGTGCATCTTTGATGAGCACCAAATCTCCCACCTTGAGGTTTGCATGGTTACGTTGCCACTTGTTCCGGCTTTGCAGTGTCCCTAAGTACTCCCGTCTCCATCTGGTCCAAAATGTGTTTGCAAGGTGTTGAACTTGCCTCCACTGCTGTCGATGGAGATCCTTCTCAATAAAACTTCCCGGAGGGGGAAGAGGAGTGCACACCTTCTGAGTGAGAAGCATGGAAAGTGTCAACAGGAAGGGTGTGTCAGGATCTGTTGTGATAGGAGACAAAGGTCTAGCATTAATGATGGCTGTTACCTCTGCCATTAGAGTAGAAAGCACCTCATGTGTCAAGTGAGAGTGCGGGGTTTGGAGAAGCATTGCATCCAGGATACGTCGGGACAATCCTATCATACGTTCCCAGCTTCCTCCCATATGAGAAGAGTGAGGTGGATTAAAGATCCAGGTGCATCCCTCTTCTCCCAGGTATGTTTTAATGCTTGACACGTCGGGATCTGTCAGTGTGAAACCTAGCTCCCGGCAAGCACCAACGAAATTAGTCCCACAATTGGATCGAATCTGCTTAACAGGCCCTCTCAAACTGAAGAATCGACGCAGGGAATTGATGAAACTTGATGCGTCCATCGACTCAATCAGTTCAATGTGCACAGCACGTGTGCTAAGACACGTAAAAAGAACAGCCCACCTTCTGCTATTTGCCTGGCCTCCTCTTGTGCGCCTTGTGACCACAGACCAAGGGCCAAATACATCCAAACCCACGAAGGTGAAAGGAGGTTCGGTGCTGATACGATCAGAAGGCAGATCTGCCATTCTTTGCTCAGTTGCTTTCTTCCTAAGTCTGTTGCAGGTGATACAGTTGTGGATAATCTGTTTGATTAGCCTCCTTGCTCCTGTAATCCAATATCCAGCAGTACGGACTGCACCTTCTGTGAACACCCGTCCCTGATGCATTACTCGCTGGTGATGGTGTTCTACTATCAACTTGGCAACATGGCTACCACCTGGAATAATGAGAGGATGTTTCTCCTTGTAGTCGATGTTGGCGTGTTTGAGCCTTCCACCTATCCTCAAGAGTCCTTGATCATCACAGTAGGGACTGAGTTTTTGTAAAGAGCTGTGTTTTGGTATGTCTTTACCATTAGCAATACAGGCAAGTTCCTCCTCAAACATTTCCTTCTGCACACTTTTGATGACGACAATCTCAGCCTTTGTCAGTTCCTCTGCTGTGCGAGACTGTTTGCAATGATGCCATGAACTGCAAGAGGGACCTTCATCTTTGCTCTTGAAGACCTTTGCAATATGAATGAGCAAACTAAGGGCCTTGAGGAGTTTCTTCAAAGAGGAAAAACGTCTGAACCTTTGCGATCCAAGCAGAGACCCATCATTACTCGTGTGAGTGACAAAGCTGCGTATTTCATCATCCAACTCGGGGTCCACAAGGTCATAGGTTTCAGCTTCTCTTGTAACACTAGCTTGTAACAAGAAGGCAGGTCCTTTAAGCCAGGCACTGTCACCAAGCATGGCGGCAGGCACCGAGCGTGTGCCTATGTCAGCAGGGTTAGAGCTCGTAGGGACATAGTGCCATTGTTTTGGTTCTGAAATCCTCCTGATTCGCTGCACCCTGTTGCCAACATATACATAGAACCTCTTCGTCTGGTTGCTTATATAGCCTAAAACCACACGACTGTCTGTGTAGAATTCAACTGCCTCAAGATTTAGGTCCAGTTCACTTGTGATGACTTCAGCAAGCTCTGCAGCTAAAACAGCAGCTCCCAATTCCAGTCTTGGAATTGTATGAGCAGATTGTGGGGCCAATTTTGCTTTCCCTAGAACGAAGCCCACCTGATGGTTCTGATTTTCGCCAGTGGTCTTTAGGAAAGCAACTGCTGCAATGGCTTTAGTGGAGGCATCTGAAAAGATGTGTAACTCTTTTCTGATTGCTGTTGACATCGTAGCAGAAGCGTAGGTCCTTGGAATATGTACATTCTTGAGATCGACAAGAGATTCTTTCCATGTATCCCACTCGGCCTCCCTTTCTCTAGGCAGTGGAGTGTCCCAGTCTAGGGCCTCACTTGAAAGTTCTCTCAGCAGCATCTTTCCCTGGATTGTAACCGGTGAAGCAAATCCTAAGGGATCAAAAAGACCATTGATTGTAGCTAAGACACCTCTCTTTGTAAAGGGCTTCACTGTCTCTGCTACTCGAAAGGTAAAGGCGTCTTTCTTTAGGTCCCATATCAGACCAAGGCTTCGCTGTGTAGGTGTCACATCAGTCTCCAGATTTAGCTCTTTAAGCCCCTTTGCACGGTCATCTGGAGAAAATGCATCAAGAACCTCAGAGCTGTTTGATGCTATTTTATGCAGGCGAAGGTTAGATGTGGCAAGCATTTCCTGTGCTCTCTTCATTAGATCAATAGATTCACTGGCTGTGGGCCTTGACATAAGCGCATCATCAACGTAGAACTCCCTCTCAATGAAGCGTCGTGCATCTGATCCGAATTCCTCTTCACCATGAGCTGCTGCACATCGAAGGCCGTATATAGCTACGGATGGTGAGGGGCTGTTGCCAAACACGTGAACCTTCATTTGATACTCACAGATGTCATTGGCAGGATTGTTGTCTTCATGCCAGAGGAAGCGCAAATAGTTTCGATGGTCCTCTCTTACAATGAAACTGTGAAACATCTGTTCAATGTCAGCAGTTACTGCAACAGTTTCACGTCTGAACCTCATCAATACTCCCAATAAGCTATTATTGAGGTCAGGTCCAGAGAGGAGAACATCATTGAGAGAGACGCCATGGCACTTTGCACTTGAGTCAAACACAACCCTGATCTGATCCGGCTTCTGAGGATGGTACACCCCAAACGTAGGTAAGTACCAGCACTCCTTGTCCACCTCAAGTGGAGTAGCCAGTTCAGCATGGTCACGATCAAATATGTTCTGCATGAAAGCAAAGAAATGCTTCTTCATTTCAGGCCTTTTTTCAAGGGTGCGCTGAAGAGAGGATAAGCGTTTGACGGCCTGGTCGCGATTGTTGGGCAGCCACTGGCGAGGTCCCTTAAATGGAAGTGGCGCCACCCAGCTGTTGCTGTCATCTATGAACATCTCTCTCTTCATGACCTCTAGGAACAGTTTGTCTTCAATAGAAAGGCCGATTTTGTTATCGTCCTCGGATGTATCAAAGATGGTGCTTCCAAGAGTGCATGCCTTAACTATAGGTGTTTTGGTGGTAGGGAAGGCTTTACGCTCAGACTTGGACCCATAATTCTCTTTGATATGAACCATATTTGGACATGGTCTGAAATAGGATGGGCGATTGTTCTCAAGCACATTAGTGTGATAGGCATCCACAGCTGCAGGCTTATGAGCATCACCTAAACAGACGTCACCAATGATGACCCATCCCAGGTCCAGTTTCTGTGCATATGGGGCATTGTGAGGACCGTTTCTATGCTGCCTCGCTTTGTGGACACTAAGTAGGTCACGTCCAAGTAAAAGGAGGATCTCTGCTTTGTGATCGAGTGGTGGGATGAGATGGGCTATTGGCCTTAGATGAGCATGTTCTGCTGCCACCTCAGGGGTAGGTATCTCAGCTCTGTTACTCGGAATGTTATTACATTCAATTATTGTCGGCAGCGTGACTGATGTGGCTCCGTCTAGTGACTCCACTACAAAGCCTGTAGCTCTTCTACCCATCATTTCTGTTGTTCCCGCACATGTACGAAGTGTGAATGGAGACTCTGACCCCTCTATGCCATAAACATCAAAAAACTCTGACCTGGCAAGTGACCGATTACTCTGATCATCGAGCACGACATAAGCCTTTGTCACTCGCTCTGGCTGCGCTTTTGGGAAAACCTTTACCAAGCAGATCTTAGAACAGGATCTTCCTCTCTGAGCTTCTCCACATACTTCGGTACAAGTCGATGTTATAGCAGGCTGAGTTGTCTCTTCTGTGCCCTCCCCGCCATGACCAAAGAGAGTTGCAGGAGGTGGTCCTGGATGAAGGGCAGAGATATGATTCCTGCTTTCACATTCTGTACACTTGATTGTTGTGTTACAGTTCTTGGCCATGTGACTAGTGGAAGAACAGCATCTAAAACAGATACCATTGTCCTTGAGGAAGGTCTTACGCTCCTCAATGGGTTTATTGCGAAACCCTCTGCAGCGCTTGAGGGGATGTGGCTTTTTATGAATAGGGCACTGCCTTTCCACATCACAGGTTTGCTCTCTCACGCTGTCTTGGCCAGCTTTCCCCTGTGATATTTCCGTCTTGTGAGCAGAGACCAAACCCTTATAGGTCTTCCTCACTGTAGTATCTGATCTAAAGTGGTCTGTTGTAGATGCTAAGAGCCTGAAGCCTGGATCATTGCGGGCTTGTGCCTCTCTGCAGACAAAGTCACAGAGAAAGGAAAATGGCGGAAAAATGACACTATGGTCAACTTTATACCTAAAACCCTGAGAGAGCCACTTTTCCTGGATATTGTGTGGTAACTTGTCCACAATTGGAGCGACACCACGTGCAGTGTCAAGATAGCTTAGCCCTGGGAGATAACCCTCTGATTTTGCTGCCTCAACCTCCTGCAGCAGGTCACTAAGCTCTCTCAGCTTAACAGGATCTTTGCTACTGACCTTTGGGAAGTTTGTAAGCCTGTCGAACAGTGTTTTTTCAATTATCTCTGGAGAGCCAAAACATTCCTCCAAGCGCTCCCAGGCTTTGTCCAGTCCAACTTCAGGACGACAGACATGCACCGTCTTTATTCTTTTCACATGCCGTGCTGAGTCGTGCCCTAGCCACTTAATAAGGAGGTCCAACTCTTCACTGGGGCTGAGTTTTAGTCCACTGATTGCATTCAGAAAGGAGGATTTCCACGCCCAGTAATTTTCAGGGCAGTCATCAAACTTTGTGAGACCAGCATTAATAAGATCCCTCCGTGCCAAGTACCTTGCTATATCACCCACCTGAGCACTGCCATCTGGTAGGAGTTGAGGTGTGACTCGATCAGGCGACCTTTCCCTTGTGCTCTCTGGTGGGTGCGGTGTTGAGTGGGGATAAATACCAGACTTTGGTTCCTGAGATAGCCCTGATGTTGGAATGGCTTTGTTTCTCATTTTGAACAAGTGAGATTCAACATATGGAGTACCAAAGCTTTGCCTGGGTTGAATCGTGGGCTTCAGCTCATGAACAGTTGACTCTCTATGCTCTTCCTCTGGTTTAGCACTCTCGGTTGGCTGTAGATGCTGCTCCACATACTGCCGTGTCCTTTCAGCAGTCTCTTCAAAGGCTGGTTTCCTTTCAGTTTTGACAGACTCCTCTGCTGCAACCTCAAGGATGCTGGCTTCAGCCATAGCTGCTGCTACCTCCTTTTCATACTGTAAAGTGTTCAATTTGGCTTCTATGCGAGCCTTTTCAATCATCATTTCTGACTCTATTTTGGCATAGTCAGCTCGTGCGCGAGCTGCCTCCAGTTTAGCACGAGCTGCAGCAGCGGCTCGACTGGCTGATGATCCACTCGATGCTATAGAGGCCACTGACCTGGTCTCTAGAGCCGACAGCTGCGTTATTTCTTTTGTGACTTGTGTGTCCTCCATCCCACAATGCTGCTGTGTGGCAAGCGTAAGCAGTAGTAGAGATGAGACGTGCTGGCAGACGAAGTTGCTGTTTTTGATTATCTCTGCCTGCTGAGAAGCTGCTTTTTTACTGTTCTGTCCTTATTGTGCGTCCCTTTGCCCAACTTGACAGACAGCTAACGGTTTCAATGAACATTGGAGGCAGAAGTAAGTTTAAGGCTTTTTACTTCGTCAGTAGTTCAATGATTGACATCCTTTTCTTCCCGTAAAACTAAAAACAAACACAAAGTAAATGTCACAAGATGTCTTTTCCTCTTTACACACACTTCTAGGATATGAACTATACTGTTATATAGTATGTGTAATCAACAGCGACTCAGTATTGATCACAATACAACTTAGAGAGTTTAGCTTCCTCAAAGATAAACATAGCACATGAAATAACTGGTTCCTAAACAAATCTATGTAATAGAAATGCACCAAATAAACTTGTAAACATGTTGTACATTAATACTCACAAGCAATAACTCTCCAAGGCAGAAACGTTTTAAAGAGCAACAACATATCCTGCAGGCTAACAAGTGACCAGCTTCCTGTTTCCTCTACCCACAGGAACACAGAAAAACCCCACCAAAATAAAAGCAGGTGAGAATTCCCATTACGACCAGCAGAGGGTGCTGAAGAGAAAGAACCTATGCATGCCATAACAAGAGTTGTTTCTAAAAGCTATTCAAGCCTGGAAAATAGATCACTCTGTGGTTTGCCAGCTGCCGTGTCTGTGAGACAAAAACTTATTTACATGATTTTGATGAAGTGCAGTTGAATGACACTGTGGAGCAATGGGTTTTACATCTTCCTGCTGCTATCATTTTATTCCCTGCTGCATTCAAATTCAATTCAGTGTGTCAGTGTTTGCACAGACATTCATCCAGGAAAGCTGTGCTTTAGGGTTTAGGAAAATTGCTCTTTTATTTTTGAGTTTATTGTGATATGAGGACAAAATCCACTCACCTCGCTGCAGAAAGACTTTGGCATGAGGCAGGGCGGGTCACAGGAGCTGTTGTCCTCTGGAGGGTTCATTGGAGGACAACCTCCTGTGAAAGAGACAACAGCATCAGATTGAGTACATTTTAATACGATCACACGAGCACAATCGGTTCGTCTCCACGTTTAAAACGTAACACTTGGGGTTATTTCACAGCATGTACTTTCATCTGCAATAATAACTCAGTAAATCCAATGTTTCCAGGTTTATTTTAAAAACAATTTTATGTGTTGATGTGTTAAACGGAGATGAAAAGCTGTACCGGCTTGCCATCGCCCACCACCTTAGATCAATATAGAAATAAGCGCCTAGTTTTTTTTTTTTTCTTCAGTTATATTTCTGACATTTTGTGTAAATTTTACCTCCTACATAAAATTGCCACCAATGGTTTAGGCTTACAGTTGAGCTTAAGAGCGGCTGCAACCTCCAGTTTCTCACTTTAAAGAAAAATTCAGCTGCTCTATTTATTATGCACACTACTGTAGGACAGTGTTTTCTGATCTCTTCTAGCTCGAGACCCCTTTAAAGACGACTAAAGCGTACTTGCAAGTCCTTGACAACAGTTTGATTTCTTAAGCTCAAACATAATGTAATTTTAATGTTTTTTTTTTTCATTTTATTTATAGATGTGAAGTTGAAACAATTCTAATCAGTTGTGTCATTTAATAAGAACACATCCAGGAAGTTATAATCAAAAAATGTAAATATAACAACATGGGCATTGAGAAGTTGCAGTTAGTTTTTTTATTTTATTTTATTTTTTAGGTTTTTTGGGATAAAAAAAACACTTGATAATAAAATCATCAGAACAAATAATTATAAATGTGATCATTAGTTGCAGAGACTCCAAAAACTAAAGTCAAATGGTTAAAAAAATTGACAAAAAAAAAAAGAAGCAATTGAACCTTCAGCAACTCTGCTGCAGACCTCCAGACTCAAAGTAGAGCAATTATGCTTTTTCTCCCCCATCCATCCATATTTTTATTTTATACTAGAACATTTTTTTTACAAGACTGTCTGTATAATGGTCATAATAATGCTTATTTCTCCCATACTGCTTCAAAGAGCTTCAAAGCCATCTACTTGTCACTGCTACGCTGATGATACACAGATGCGCTTCTCTGTTGAGACTAACAACCTCAGCAGCCTCGTCTACCTCAGTGAAAGATTTGATGCTCGTACTTAATAAAAAAATACTAATATTTACTAATGTTTCAAAATTCCTCCACCTCAGTCCTAGCATAACTGAGCTTGTTGAATGAGGTCAATCATGTGATCGGTCTGCTCATCAGAAATGTCAAATCTTCTGCTAAAACAAAACAAACCTTTGTATTATTTTGGCCATTTGAATTTTGCATTCGCTCTTTTTTTTTTTCTTTGATCTTAAGCAAAAATCAAACCTTTAATGTTCTCATTTAATCCAAAGGTGAGCACACTTTTGAGGTTGCAACTCCTAAACAGTCCTCCAAAGCCCACCAGCTCAGCTAATCTGTGCGGTTTGTTATTTTCTTTTTACTTTTTAAGTTATTTCTAAAACAAGCTGTTTTCGCTCCTCTCCCTCAGTCAGCTTTCTTCTGATTGTCTGCCCTCTTTAAAAAATGGGGTTCAAACAGCGGGTGGGGGTCATTGCTGCTGTGCTCACAGACAGCAGAAGCAACTGTGTGAAACAAATGTTTGGAGCAGCTTTTTTGGAGTTCCTTACCAGTGACATTGAGTCCATCTGAGCGCTGACACCAGATCAAAGGCCGAGTGGAATTTGGGCCAATGCTGCTGAACCATTTGTACTCGAAACATTCACCTCCTGAAAGCAAAACACAAAAACAGTCAACAACTGTGAAGGCTGTACTGAGTCAGGCAGTGGTGACCATTAATCATATGAGAGACACCAGATTAATAAAGCAGCTGCTAAGTTGTGGTTGTATAATAGGCTGCTGACACATAATATGACCGTGTCGTCTCAAAAGGGTCCAGTTCAATGTTTTAATCTTCAGTAAGAGCTTTTGCTTAATGACTTTTTATCAGTGCTATTATGACTTTATCAATATCTCCATCAGTGCAGTAAATGACTGTATTTCCCTGCGGAGTCCTGTGTCATCAATCATCAGTCCAGCCAATTCAGCCAGAGTAAATGAACAATTTAACCTTGAACAAAAGACAGAGCTATTCTCCACAGACGTGGGTACAGTATCGCTGCTCCCGTCAGTGGTACGCCTCTATCTGCCGCCGTACGGGATGAATCCTCTGCGGCTGAGAGGACTTCACCTTTTATGTACTTTACTCTTCTCATTTCTCTCTTTCTTCCTTGCTCCGCTAGAGCTGAAGTCGTTTTTCAAACGTGTTAAGTTATCATTGAATCACTCACTTCGGCTGGCACTTCCCACCATCTTTTATGAGCAGACTGGAGTTGTACTACCACAGAAACATTTCTCAGGAGAAGCGCAGAAGTTTTTTTTTTCTCCTTTTTTTCTGGAGGCAGAAATAATGTCAGTAGTAGTCCCAGATATGAGAATATCTGTAAGAACTGAGAAAGGCGATGGATGATTTTCAGCCATATTAACTGAAAAGAAGAGTAATTATATTCAAGCTTTTTAAACTGACTGCATTTTCAATCACTTTCATATCAAACTGTGCCAATTGCACACATTCACTCTACAGTGGCTGCTAAGCCGCTAAGCGAGGTGCTGTCTGTACCTGGCAAAATCACGGCACCATGGTCACTAATAAGAGGGGAAGTTAATGTCATTCAGGTTTGCTGGGGCGTGCTTTTGGCTGCTCCCTTAATTCCCAGCAGGTCACTAAAGCAGATAGATCCACATATTTGATTTGGCACAGATTTACACCCTCCCACTTATTCAGGGTTGGGGACATCACTTGGAGTACCTTCTTGTGACATCCTGAAACT
Organism: Rhamphochromis sp. 'chilingali'; assembly: GCF_963969265.1. NCBI lineage: Eukaryota > Metazoa > Chordata > Actinopteri > Cichliformes > Cichlidae > Rhamphochromis > Rhamphochromis sp. 'chilingali'. The sequence continues at coordinate 33,709,064 of NC_137938.1, read as the reverse complement.
GGGTTTGTAGTCTCCTCCCACTCTTGAATCAGGCTCTTTGGTGTGCAGTGCAAATGTCTTAACCACAAAACCATCTTTCAAGCTTGCTGGTTGTGGGCCGTATAAAATCTAGTAACACTTTTAAACCACCATTCATTTTTAATAAATGGATTTTCGTGTTCATAAAACCTTTTTTTTTTTTTTACTTCTAATAATGAAATGATAGGCTCCTGCACACCTCTGCTACCCTGAATTGGACAAGCAGAACAAAAAAAAAATGGATGAATATTTTACACTAATTATTGCTAATGGTAGAATTTGTTACTTTTTTTTTATCTTTAGTGATATAATTATAGCTTTGCAAATAACACATTTTATAATGAGATAACATTTAGGTGTGCAGGATTAACTTTGGCACATGTGAGGATATTTGAACCCAAATGTTCCCTTAATGGACCTGAGCAGTTTTTGATGTACAAACTGAACCAATCAGCTGGTGGTGATAGAGCACTATAGCACTGAAATAAAGTCTAACGTGTCTTAAACCCATTATGTACTCTATTTACTTACTGAGATTTTAAACTTGTCCAAAGTTAAATTTGTAATGAGGACTTTGTGGGATTTAACAAACATAAAAAATGTTTATGTTTGAATGCTTAAGCAGAAAAATGTTGCAAATATGGATGTTTCTGCAAATAAGCTGCAATGGCCACAAAATCCCTTATATATGTGTTCAATCAGGCAGCACAAAACAAATCTATATCACCACAGTGTGCACAGTGAGCACCCAACATTATTGTTGCCTATTTATCCATCCATAACCACTTATCCAGCTAGGATCACAGTGAGCCTGAGTCCATCCCTGCGACTTTGGAAGAAGGTTGCACTCTGGACAGGTCGCTGGTCCAGCGTGGATACGGATACTTTCTATCTCTGGTACACTAAGAATACCAGAGATATAAAGCCAGGCATTGGCATTGCAGCCAATTTAGAATCACCTATTAAACTAACATGCCCAAAATGAACAAACGATCTCTTTATTGCAAAATTTTACCAGCTTAATGAGATGATGAATTCTTGAGCTACAGCCAAAAGTGAATTTTGCGAGATGAGAATGACCTTTGATGAGTGATCAATAAATCTACTGAAGAAAATCCTTCTAATAGTTTTGAACATAATGAACGTGTCGATGAGTCTCACATGTTTCTGGTTTCCTGGAGAATAAATGTAACTCCAACTCTGATTTTTACCTTGTTATAAATTCAGATTCAAGTTGCAAATTTCAAATTTAAATGCCTACAAATGGAGGGACTAGTGTTTCATTAAGGTTTTGCTTTTACGTCTCTGGAGCTGCTGAAAAGCAGTGAGCAGCTTTGTTGTTTTTGTTCTTCAAATTATTGTGATTATTGCATTGAAGTAAAAGTGCTGGCCATTCTGTCAATCTGCGTATACTGGAGACACAAAGCACAGTAAGAATCACTATACTGTAAAACAGAACGACTTTAACAGCAGAACAACAGTGTTGTTTTTGTTTTTCTCAAGCCTGGAGCCTCACATCAAACCTTCCCGTCCCTCCATCCCCAGCCTCTCTTTCTCCATCACCGCCTTCTCCTTCCCTGCCTCCACTCTCTCATCCTCCTCCGCCTCCACTAGTCTTGGCTCCCCCCATGCCTTGAGTGAAGCTGTGAAACCAGGTCATGCTAGCGAAGACTGCTGTGGGCTGTGTACAGTAACAAGGGAGGTAAGGGGGAATTACAGTACACTGTGTGTTGAGTTTTGTCGTAGTGATTCACAATGCTGCATCTAATGGGTGATTAATGCAGCAGAGGGAATTGCAGAGATCACTACTGTAAACGAGCATCTGGGTTTCAAACGTTTGAAAATCTGACTCGAGAAATCCCATCTGGGAGAGCACCAATTGACCCGGCATAACGGGAAAGACAAACAGTAGCAGTTAGTATCTTTTTCTTCTCGATTGTGTATCGGGCATGATAGGGAAGCAGCCCACTGGTTAGCACTGATGCCTCCCAGGGAGGAAAATCTATGCGACTCCTGTGTCAGATCTGTCTTTCCCACAATGTCAGCATGTTGTTGTTCAGTAGGTTTCTTTCCTCTGACAGTCCAAATGCAGAGAGATAGAGGCCTAAACAGCCTGCGGGTATGACTCTGAAAGTAAGTGTCTTTTTGCGTTAACCCTCTGATGCACTGACGTGCTCTCCACTGCCTTCAACCTTTCACACCCCGAGACTGACTTCAGTTTACCCTCGCCGTAAATATTACGAATATGCGGATAAATAGAAGGAATAAATGCATCAAAGTTTGGAGCTGCTGGGCTGCAGCAAGCTAATTTGTATTCATAGAAAGTTCACTGTTCAAATAGACTTTGCTTCTGTTAATTTGTCAAACTTTCTGGCCAGGAGAGGTTGAAGCCGTCATGTTTTTCAAAGTGTTCTCCACCTGTGCAGGGCTGAGACTCCCACTCCTGGTCAGGACAGAGCAGCAGGTTTTCAGGCTCCTGGGCGAGCACGGCTCGTGAGCGGACCTGAACCGAGGCAAAGTCGACGCCGGCCTCTTTGGCGCAGATGTTGACGCACGAGCTCCAGTCTGACCACTCCATCAGGTAGCATTCACCTGCAGCAAAGAACAGACAACACGTGTCGCTTTCCTGTGACTGCTTCACTTTAAAAGGAATTCACCTTAGACTCCATTTAATTAACAGATTATTAAAACAAGCAATGATTCATCAAAAATAAAAATAATTCCCACTTCCCTTAAAAAACAATGAACTTGTACTGCTTATGTTTTTATTCTCTGATGTACATTTCTGGCACATTTTAGAGTTAGAAAACTACCTAAACACACAGAGTAATATCATCATTACATCATTCTTCATCTGTGAAAATAAATTCAGATTAACAGATAAAAATCTGAATTACAAGGTTACATTTATTTACTGCTGACCAGTCAAGTGGTAATTTGCATCCATGGCATTTTATGACTCTGGAGAACGACCTGGGGCTACCTTTACCATCTCAGTGTCTAACCAAATGTAAATGATGTCACAGTCTATGACATCATTCGTTTTTGGCAAGAAAGTAGATTTTTTGTGCTTTTATGATAAATTGAACTTTTCGCGACCACAAGAGGCGCCCCCTGCTGGCCATTAAAGGTAATGCTGGTTTAATGCTGGATGCACTTCTTTGATCTGGAAACCATCCCCATCCTTTATGCACAGTCCAAAAAATTAAACCAGTGCAGAGAAACTACTTCCATCTGGCAGCTCATCTCTGTTATGTGGATTTTTTTAAAGTAACTGCCAAATGACCTGTGCAGTATTGCAAGTTATGACCTTGAGCCAAATCTCGAATTGTTTTTTTTTCCTGTAAGGCCACGTGCAGGATCACATCCTCAGGCAGATGGCCCTTTTGGTATATTTTGAGTGAAGAGACTAAAAGGTTACTATGTTTTTGCTATCTGGGCCCTCGACCTGCCTCAGGCTGAGGCGGACAGGATCAGTAATATCTCAAACTTCAGCTCCAGACTTCACTCCTCACTCCAGTGTTTTGTCTTTCATTAAATGTTTACTATTACTTTAGTTTTATTTTCACTCTCTTATTGAACCTCGACTCATTTTGACTGTAAAAGCTATAGAAAAATATCTGCATTGCAGCTTAAGTGTGGGTGTCTGCAGCAGAAATCTGATCTTTCTCTTTGGCAGCACAGAAGTGACGCTTTACCTGTTTATCTCTGGATGATCTGGGTGAGATGTGTGCTGCAGAGATGCATATAGAATATGTATGTATATTTAAATATATCATAGTCAAGATGCTTTGAAGAGTTTAGTGAGAAGGAAGGCGCGAGTTTGAGATGCAGGGTGGCTTGGTTTTGATCATAGTTGACAACTGCAGCTTATCAAACAGTGGGGGGAAACAGAACGTGGGTCAAAGGTTGCAGTGCATGAAAGTGTGTGTATTTGTGACTGTGGAGATGCAACCTGCTTAGATTCCCATGCCAGTCTGGGTCTTGCACAAGCAACTCCTTGAATTTCCTCCCAAATCACACTACAGTACCTCCCTGAACAGAAAACAGGCTGTGCTTTTGATTGCTGTTTGATACTTCAGTGCTCCTGCAGTTTGGCAAAAGAGGCTGGACTGACTTGTTATCTAGGGCACCGTTTCTCAGTGTTTTCCATCTCAGGGACCAGCAGCCATCTGATGAGCGCTTTTTTTCCCTTCCCAAACGGAAAAAAAATCCCACTAGCGAGAAACACACACCACACTTAGAGTATAAAATTAATTCAAACTGAGATACTTTAAAATTAGTCGTGGGTTGAAACAAGGGCTGCATGTTTCTTCCACTGTATTGTAGAGATATTGAATGATGAATGATCAACGACGAGCCAAAATAGACACACAGCACTTTGGAAATGAACTCCACATTTGTATTTTGTCTCTTGGCAGACATGAGGAACAATAATCCCCCCTTCAGGGACTGCTGACACTGAAAATAACAGATTTATGTTTAAGCTGCACCATGTGAGAATACACTCCTGTTATCTGGCTCAATCGTAAATTGGGGCTTCGGTTTCTCATCTCTTCTTATTGAAATGTTGTAGATTTGCCCTATTTAACCAAAAGAAATGCTCCTGTTCACTTCTGTGTGCAGCACAATATGAAGACTGCCGCTTCACAAAATGAAGAGCACTGCTGTGGACGTGGGAGGGACAGTAAACTGTTGAACCTGCAGACCTGATGGACAGATGGAGTCCAGCAGCTGCTGGGCAGAGCACACCTGTCTGCTATGCTCCACGTTGCAAAGCTACATCAAACCCAGCATCTGACAAGCCTCCATCACCAAACCTGAAAACAACTCATCAGACGCAAGCTTTTGAAGTGATAATCCCATCTGTGAGATTTTTTTTGCTACAGTGAGGGGTGACATCTTTGGCCCTAAGCTGACATTCTGCTGTTTTTGCGCTGCGGTGCCGAGACATCAGCTGTCAGTCAAAGAGTGGTCAACAGGCTCCTGTGAAGGCTTTTCTCCTCAGAGGTCAAAATATCCAGCAACACGCGCTTTATATAGAACGGTTTTATTGATCAAAAAATACGTTTCAGCTCGTAACCTTCACAAAAATATTACAGAAAACTATTTAAAAGGTAGAAAAACTATAAGAAACCCGCCCCCTTTTTAAAATTTTATTGGTATACAGAATTTTTTTTTTAACTGTAATGACAGACATAACTGTTTGAAGATGTAGAGACAGATTTGGTTACATCTCAATCCTCGTGCTCAAATTAGAAACAATAACCATGTGACTAGAAAGGATTAGCATTTCATCTGAGTTGGTGTTTTTTTTCCTTTTGTGCCTCCTCATCTCCTCCGTCCTTCTGCCCTGACCTGGAAATCTATCTCAGTCTCAGTGAGAAGACTGAGGAGACAGGGGGGCTTGCCGGAGGAGCTATAACCAGGTGTTTTTTTTCTTTTGTTGCTGTGCTTTCACCTGTGACGCATGAAACAGAAGTGCCACAAAACTGAAATGTGCAAATCACGTCAAAGGGGGGGGGAGTTCCTCGTTTATTTAAGATGTTGAGCGATGTGATCAAACTTTCTAACCTTCAGTTCTTTGTGTAAATGTAATAAATAGTAGCACTAAATTTAAGTTTTCGTGACATTGCTATGGTGTGGCTGCTGACATTGTAAATTACAGCAGAAGCACAAAAGGCAGCCGAAGCAGCCGGCTCACACATTACATTTACTTGCCGTTGCTTTAAAATGCAAAGCGAGAAATGGAGGACGTACCGATAGGTATACTCGAAATATTACACTTTTATTTATGGTGCAATAAATAAGCTTGTGCCCTGCAGTGTGTGAGCTGTTGATTTCCCCCCCTATTGTTTTCAACCCAGCACCTTCGCTTTGTTGTTGTGGTTTTGTCTGCATTTTTCTCGTTTCTGTAGTAGAAAAAAATACCTCTTCAGACTTTTATTTAGTTCCTGCACCTTGGAAGTAAGTGAAGTTTTGCCAGAAACTATTTGTCTGTTGTCTTATACTTTGTTTTGATGACTCCTTTTGTAGACAAATGGTTACTGCTGCTTATGTTAAATACCCACTTCTATTTACTTCCAGGAAAAGTGCTTCTAGTGCAGCAGGAAAGGACCCACCACTGGTGAGGCCTGGGATACCCAATCTTGGCTTTTAAAACAACACTCTGCAGAAGTGTTTATGAGCTGTATACATCCTACAGCTGTGTTCTCAGACTGCTCGCAAGGCTATTAGGCGGCCCACGTGTTTAGAATTTATCAGTTTATTTCCATACTGCAAAAATTAGATCACATATTTGGGACAAAGTTTTGTTTCCTAACATAGCAAAATGTGTACGAGACTGGATTTATTGCTGATTAATAATGTAACCATTAACACCAACACACCTAAATGTTAATAAAGGTTGACCTCTATTAAGAGACATGGGCAACTTTTCCCTTTTATGGATAGTTTATTGTGACAAGTGTGTCACAACAGCAAAGCTCCTAGTTTATGGGTATTTAAGCCCAATGATAAAATACTTTAAACATGCAGAGTGGTGTATAAGTTATAAAGGAGAGGGAAGGGAAAGCAAGCTACTCAACTTCAAAATACCCAGTGTGTCTTTTCTGTGCTCTATAAGAACAACTTTGGCACTGGACCTAATTTAAATCAAATGTAAACAAAGGGATTTTAAATTAACCGGTACTGTACACATACAGTAAGAATAAACAAAATTCTCCCCCAGTTTTTGATTGCTGCTAAGCTCTACGACTTTGCAGATATTTCATTTTAAAAGCCATCCAAGAGAGGAAATGGCAGACCGTGCCCTTTCAACAGCTGGGAAACATTTATGAGAACATCTGTCCAAAAAGTACTAAAGTTCATTGACAGTCACAGTGAACAAAAAAGGGCAAAATGCATCAGGCTATAAATACTTAATCAGTGTTTTATGATATAAATAAAAGTGTCAGTGTGATAGGGCATGGCTCTATTGTTACAAGGAAACCTTTAAAAGCTGAGCTCTACATTAGCAGCAACAATCATCAACTATTTATTAAAATGATCAAATCAACAGGAAAATATACTAAATATACATTCACTGGCCACTTTGTTAGGTACACGTGTTCAGCTGCTCATTAACACAAATGTTTAATCTACTAGTCACATGGCAGAAGCTCAGTGCATTTGGGCTTGTAGATGTGGCTAAGACGACTTGCTGAAGTTAAAACTGAACATCAATTTGAAGTGACTTTGAATGTGGTATGGTGTATCTGAGAAACTGTTGATCTGCTGGGGTATTGCTGCACAACCACTGGAAAATGGTCTGAAAAGGTCAAGGTAGGTCAAGGTAACTTTATTTATACCCATAGGCAAGGTAAATTTGCTTTACAGAAAAAATGACAGCATTTGGCATCCCTTTAAAAACACACATACCTAGTAAAGATATAAACCTCACTGTGGCACATATATAGTAATTTTAATATTTCGAATCAAAAACAGTTCTTATTTAATTCAGTGACAGCAACGGGGACAAATCTATTTTTATAACGCTTTGTCCTGCATCTCGGAAATAGAAACCTCCGTCGTGAGGGAAGAAGCTGAAATTCACCCCTTAGAGGATGGGAACCATTTTTAAGGATTGATAAAGCCATCCTCTGTACCAGCTTAGAGTACAGGGACGCTAAACAAGACTGTGGCTCACCTATCAGACGGCTGGACCATCTCACTATCTGATTTAGAGAGTTTTTCTCTGTGACAGAGGTCTGACCAAACCATGCCACCAAACAAAAGGATAAAACAGACTCAATAAAAAAAAAAGAAATTAACTAGCGAGCTTCAGTTCTCTGGGTGTGAATGGCTTGTTCACATCAGGGGTAAAGACCAGACTAAACACACAGAAGGGCAACAGTAACTCAAACACTTGTCAAAACCAAGGTATGAAGAAGAACATCTCTGAACAAACAACACGCCGAAGCTTGAAGCAGGTCAGCTACAGCAGCAGAGAGTTGTTGTTAACCATGTCCAACCCTTTATGAAGGATTATGTCCAGTGTTACAAAGGGCACTGTACTCTGCAGCAACTGTGTGATGCTTGCTGAATATATGTCATAAAGAATTAAGGCAGCTCTAAAGGCAAAAAGGAGCAGAACGTGTACCCAATGAAGTGGCCGGTAAGTGTATATTCCCAGTTCCTTCTTCAGCTAAAGGAAATAAAGCATTATAACTATGAAAAACCATTGTTTTGTCACTTTAATTAGGCAAACACCGCAGAAAAATCAATTTTAATGACTATGCTATGGATTGTGACTTTAAAGCTGGTTGGGCTGAGTCTTTTTTTTTTTTTTTTAAAGGTGGCTAAATCACACCCTGACTGCTGGACTCTGTGCACTAACCAGACAGGAATAAAACATTCAAGGTCCTATAGTAATTATACAAAACCTTGCATCTGTGTATAGTTTAACATTTCACAGGTTTTGCTTTGTTTGGTCATATATCACATAAATCACAACAGATGTCCAGCACAGCATAAAGACTGTGCAGAGACCTAATCAGTCACCGAAATTAAACAAGTCATCCTGTGCGGGTCGACTGTGGGCTGACACTGCCAGATTTGTGGGGTTGTTACTCGCTGAGGCTACCCATGCTGAAAATGCATGTGCACATGGCACACTAACGAGCGTAGTGTGTAAGCATCCTCCAAAGCTTCAGAGCCTCGGTCTTATTTTTGGTACACTTGGTCTCGCTCTGCTTGATAACTATTATGTTAGGTATGGCTGTCGCAATATCACATTTTCATTACATAATTATCATGGCCAAAAACATAAAATCCAATTTTGGTTACATGTTTAACATGTGGGATAAAACCAAGCTCAGAGTCAAAAATAACACCCAGGTTTTTCACTTGTAGCAAAGGACATAGTGAAAATGCCTCTAATTTAGACAAGAGTTTCTCTCTCTGAGCCTCAGGACCGATGATTAAAACTTCAGTCTTGTCCTGGTTAAGCTGTAAAAAGTTTTCTGCCATCCAAGATCTTATAGGTTGTGGAATGATCTACCCTTGCATGTTAGGCAGGCCTCTTCTCTTTCTGAATTTAAAAGTCTTCTTAAAACATATTTATTCGCTGAAGCCTTTGGCATTGATTAGAGGGGTTGACTCAATTTGTTTTAACATGTTTCAATTTATTTTAGTTTTTTAGTTATTTATTTTATCTTATCTTATCCTCATTTTAATTTTCTTTACTTATGCTATTAGCATGTACAGCACTTTGTGAACTCTGGTTTTATGTTAAAGTGCTTTATAAATAAAGGTGGTATGTATGGTATCCAAGATCTTATATCTAAAATACAGTTAAAAAGGACATCCATTGGTCTGGTGTCATCAGGAGACACGGAGATGTACAGCTGCGTGTCATCAGCGTAACTGTGGAAGTTCACTCCATGCCTCCTGATGACACTGCCGAGAGGGAGCATATACAAATTAAAAAGTACAGGGCCTAAAACTGACCCTTGGGGCACACCACATGTCATTTTATGGATCTTAGAGGAGCATGTATCCATACTCACCATAAAAGTTCTGTCTGAGAGATAGGAAGTGAACCAGTTATGTACAGCACCAGAGAGGCCCACCATGTGTTTCAGTCTGTTTAAAAGAATAGCGTGGTCTACTGTATCAAAGACTGCGCTTAGATCCAGTAGCACCAGGACTGAGAGCTTTTGGGAGTCCCAGTTACATCTAAGATCATTTAGAACCTTTAGGAGAGCAGTCTCTGTGCTGTGGTTCACCCTAAATCCAGACTGAAATATCTCCAGGATCTGTCTATCATTTAAAAAAAAAAAACATTAATCTGAGTAAAAAAAAAAAAAAAGTTTTTCTAAAATTTTACTTAAAAATGGTAAGTTGGATACAGGTCTGTAGTTATTAAAATCATTACAATCCAAATTGCTCTTCTTCAGAAGGGGCCTCACCACCGCCGTTTTAAAGGCAGCAGGGAAGACACCCAACGAAGAGAGCAATTCATCATGTATCATATCCATAAAGTGTTTTAAAAAGTGAAGAGGGGATTGGATCTAAAAGACATGTGGTGGGTCTCACTGTGGAGAAAACTTTCTTAACCCTTGTGTGGTGTTCGTATTTTTGTTACTCAGCCAGTGTTCATGGGTCTGGTGGACCCGCTAGAGTTTTGGCTTTCCAAATTAACACTATCAAACAATTTTATGTTAAATTACTCAACAGATGTTTACTTCATCCCAATTACAAGACATATGAACAGCAAACATGGTTAATTTTTTCCCTTTACCTTTGTTAGATCACATTTATGAATTAATGTGCTTCTTGTTTTTCTTTTATATAAAATGTTATAAATAAATCAGTTATAATCAAGTGGAGTGAGTGGAAAGACACAACACATTTACACGTGAAAAAATAATTAATTGTTTAATTTTTCTTTTGAAAAAAACTGAACACGGGTCTCACAGACCCGAACACCATACAAGGGTTAAGGTTCTCAGCATTAACCAGGACAAAGCTGTCCAGTGTCTCCTCAGGTACAATCGAGCCCTCAGATGTGTTTAAAATCATATCGCGAGAAGATAAAATATCAGATCTGATGGCGCTGATCTTTCCCCTGAAGTGGTCTGCAAACTGCTCACAGAGCGAGTCTGTGGGGGTTCTTTGGGAGCTGTTAAAATCAGGGTTAAATAAATGATATATGGTGGAAAAGAGGACCTTGGGATTATTTTTGTTATTACTGATTATTTTGGCGAAGTATGAATTTCTTGAATTCCTTAATGTATTATTGTACATTGTTGCTCGCAAAGTATTTCATGGTTGATTGCATTTTTATTTTTCCTCAATCTCCTTTCTGCGGCCCTGCAATTTCTTTTGAGTTTTTTGACTCCTTTGTTTCTCCAGGGTGATGCATGTTTTACGTTAATCTTTTTAGTGGTGAATTGAGCAACGGAGTCAAGGCTTTTCTTCAGTTGGCTGTTAAAATGATTAAAAATAAAATCATAGGGTGCAGGTAAAATCACAGGGGGGCATTCGTCTAAAACCTTGGTAAAATTTGCAGCCACTTCAGAGGTTAGATAGCGAAAGTGGTAAAATGGTCAAATAAAATTTGTTTGGTGGTGAGTGTGTTGTTGGTTAAAGATGCAGTCCCACCACCTCTCTTACCACTTCTAATAGAAAAAGAGAAATTAAAATTTGGTGGGAGGCCTTAGTGAGAACAACTTGTGCATCTGAACCCAGCCATGTTTCAGTTAAAAATAAACAATCAAGTTTATTATCTAAAATTAAATCATTAATAATAAAAGACTTGTTCAACAGAGAGCGGATATTTAAAAGTGCCATACTGATTGAGACTGGTGGATTTTTGACAGTAGAGTTCAATGGATGTTGACATTTTTGAAGGGGTCGGAGGTTATTAATGTTTTTGGAGTTACTGGATCCGAGTTCACATCAGGGGTAAAGACCAGACTAAACAGAGTTTTGTGTATTACTGTTAAAAGTGGAACAAATATAGATGCTGGGACCAGAGGGACATCAGTCAGTGGCGGACAGATCAGCAGGTAATGTCGGTTTGGTCTAATGTTTATAAGCTAAACTGTAAGCCATCTTTGAAAACAGCTGTGACCAGCAAAGCTTTGGACTCTTTCACATGCTCGAGTTACATTGGAAGGATTTAGTGGGGTTTGCCATTTTGAATTCTTTCCTGAACTAAAACCTTAACAGAATAAGGAGTAAGAATAAACAGTACTGCACTTCGAACTCTTTGCCGTGTACATCTAATTAGCTTACGGCCTTAAATAGGAGCCACTTGTCACTTCCAAATCATTATTCAGCTAAGTCCATTGTGAGATCAGAGGTTATATTAAAAAAAGGCCTGTTGGTCCTGGATGCAATCGAGGTCATGGTATGATTAGTTCCTCTCTCCTGCTCTTTATTGGATTTGGCTAAGTTTACAGCTCCAACCAACATAATCAGGGATAACAATACACTTGGCAAACTCATTTATTTATCATCCCAGAGTGCTGCCTTCAAGTAATCAGGGTGTCTACAGGTATAAGCAAGCAATGTAAGACTTTTTAATGCCACTTTAAATGAAATTTAAGACCAAAAGGGCAGTTCGATCGTTAAGCGTTTCCAGGCACCCGCTTTAACCACCAAGAGTAATTGCGGATTTCCAGCTATTTCCCGTTAAACTTGATCTTTCCATTTTTGTAGGCTAATGAACAGGCTGCCTAAGAAGGCATTCGTCTTTATCAAGAGGATGCTTTTTGCCTCAGATCTGTTCTCTCACAATGCCCCACCCTGTATCTAGTGTGTATTTAAGTGTGTACAAAGCCACTTTTGTCAGTTGGAGGAGGAGATTTGAGCCCACTAGTGAAGCTCGTGTTGCCCTTAATGCCTCAATAAAGGCCTTATTTGTTTCTCTCTTTTTACTCATGGGTTGAATTTTCCTGACCTTTTATTGTCTGGACTTATTTAACAATTTTAAACGGCGTACATAAATCAATTCGAGCAGCCTTTGTGTATGAGATGCACCATTTTAGCTGGCTCATGCCTCTGCTGCTGCGCCACGTTTCACCCAAGCCTTTCTTACAATCAAAACACAAATACATCTTCAATCTATTCTCCTCTTAATCAGCATCTCCATTCATACGTGAGGTGAATAAATGAATAAAATCTACACGTCTCCGTACAGCAGATTGTGCAGTCGTATCTTGGCTTGCCATTTTGTCTTTTTATTTCAAGCCCTGAGGATCTTTTGTTATCTCGCCCACACAGATTATTGATTGCACCTTTTTTTTTTTTTTTACTATTATTTTATCTCTCTCACTGTATGTGTGAGTGTGTTCAAATAATTTTTACTTCTAGGTTTCTTTGCTGTACAAATGGAATCAATTGAATTGTAGGGGTCACAGCTTTCATTTAGATTCTCCTCTCTGTCTATTTCACTGGAAGAGCAGGTGGTCCAAATATTTTGTGCGTTCCACATGAACCAGTTCCTGACGGCTGTGCCTCTGGCTTGGCCGGACACTTCAACATACTAGCAGGGCTTTGCTCTGGGGAGGACTGTGAGCGATCGCCCTTTGACTGTTGTTCTAACGATAACCTCAGCGTGTTTTACTCTTCTCGTGTGCTGCGAGAGGTGAAAAGAAGCAGCTGTGACTTACAGCTGGAGATAGATACCTTGTGAAATTGGAGAAAATGATAGAAACTATGAAGTGAATCGAAAACCCACACATATGCAGAGTACAGCTGTCATGATTTGAAAAAGCAGAGAAGACAAGAGTGCTCTCTAAGCTGATGCAGGCGATGAAGTAGAGAACCCAAAAGTAAATGAAACTCCCATAAAAAAACACAGTTAGACAAAGCTTTGGTCATAATGTAGTCCATTTATTCTGACTTGAGCTATGCTGCTGCTTCTCATTTTAGAGGTCATGATAGATAGTGAGCTCTGTTAGAGTTTCGAGGTAATGCTGAGACCAAACCCACACGCAAAAGACCAACTTTCAGCACCTCAAATAACAACTGCCAAACACATTTAGGCATTTCAATTCACTTGGCTTTTAAACGTTACAACAAAGCTTGTTTTAATGTGTATTTAAATGCTCATAATGGCTTCCCTGTAGTATACATCAGACTGCTGAGAAGTGTCGACTGTGCTGTGTATGGAGAGTGACTTGTTGAAGCTGAGAGCAGCGACACAAAACAGTTTCAGTGTCCACATGCGCCACTTTTAAACACTCTGTGCACCGTCTTACAAGCACAGCTCCTCTACCATTTTTTTTTTTAAAATGCTGATGTCATAATTCCCACCCCTTCTTGACTCTGATTGGTTTGTGAGGAAGAAGTGACGTTACATAAATTGTAAAAGCTGAACGATGAGGGTGTTTTTACACTCGGAGCAATAAGCATTGATCACATTGAGCTTCATAGGATTTGCATAGAAAACTGCTCTGTGGATTAAAGCCTTAAATCACTGCTTTAATAGACAGGTAATGAAGACAGATAATTAGTAAACACTAGTCTCAAACACCTTCTACAGATATGATGATGTATGAGCATGTATTTACCTGAACGCTAGATTAACTGACACATCTGTATCAGCATCTTCAGCGCATGACAACCGATCCAAGTACTCAAGTGATGTTGATGTTAGCAACTATTGCTATTTCTAACTTTGTCTCCTGCTAGCAGCATCTGGGGTTGAAGTGCTGAAAACTGCAGCTCCTCTGGTGGCCACTTGAGGCTGACGCCAAAAGTGTAGAGTCCCCGTAGGCTCCTATGTCAAAATGCCCAATTTCACAGATATGAAATTAACATGTTCACAGCACACCCCTTCATATCAACTGTCCAGGTAAAGTTTGGCCTCTAACTGACAGATGTGTTATTGCTGTCTGCTCGGTCTCACAGCTAGACTAATTCCAGTCATTGAACTGGACCTCCTGTTTGCAGTGTTAGTGCTTTTGGGAGTTATTTTAATGAAACTATCTGAAAAATATTGCAGATTGCTGTGCGGTATAGCCCTTCCAGCACTAATTAGCACTGATAACCGTCTGGTTTAAAGTTGATTACTCCTGGATCCAAAAGAACAACCTAGCAACAATCTAAATGCTAATAAAAAATAAACCCAAAAATCAAGGGGCTCTTTTACATAAAGTCTATAGACTCCTTGTGGGTACTTCATGCCTGATCAGTTTTACTGACAGAGACTGAGGTTAATAGTATCCAGCATATTGCTGCCATAGCTTACTATTACTTTGTGTGGCAAAAAGCTGATTTGGAGGAGCTATTTCAGTCACAGAATATTAAAGAAAATTAAAGTAAAGTAAAGTAAGAGTAAAGTCATAATTGATTAAATTTTTTTCATTAGAGAACTTTTTTTTAATAACAGTGGACTGTGCTTCTAATTGCTTCTATTCAGTGTTTGGACTTTCCAAGGTTGCTCATGCAGCCCAAACAACAAATAATTACCACTGAAACCTTGAAGTCAGCATTATTACCTGGACATGGGAGGACACAGCTCTCTTTCAGTCTGATCTGCTTGTCTCCATCGACAGCCACCTCCAGGCTGCTGCACAGCTCCTCGTCCACCAGGCTGCCCTCGCCATCGCTGGAGCCGTTCGACACGAAGCAGGACAGGTTCCTGAAGCGCATGCCGTGTCCACAAACCACATTCTGACAGGACATAAACACCACAGAAGAAGACAGAAGGTGATGAGTTAACACAGTGAGGGAAGGGGGTGTCACACAAACCTGCAGCAATCTGATGGCAGTTTAATAATCCTAGTAAATTCAACTTCTGCCATTTGAATTGATGGAAAGATCAACTAAAGTCAAACAAATACAAAAAGTGTTTATGCGTCTCAAACATTTTAAGAGAAGAGTAAAAAGCATCGCTGAGCTGAGCTGTAGGATGAAAAGCTGCAGGCATTAAGCTGCACACCTCCAGCTTCTCAGCAAGGCAGCATACCTGACCTGGAAATGTATTGTTGCTTAGAACAGAATATGTTCTATATATTTGCAATATGTACAGCGGTTTGTATTTTTACAGAAACAAAAGAGCACAAATACAAACATGGATGAGTTAAACCTCTACTTTTTAAGCTGTCATTCGTCTGGAAATTGTGTGAACTGTAACAAATGATTAAAGGGGACCATTTTCCACACTCGGATAAAGGCAGAAAATTAAGGTCAGGGATAGCATCTCATGCAGGACTGCACATGTAGACCACTTGTTAAAGTGCCCTTGTGGATTTTATTATGTGGGTAAGACTGGTAGGGCGTTGAAAACACAAAAGCAGTATTGGAAATAACCTTCTATTGGCAGGCGGGCAGTACAGAGTGTCTGCTGTTCTTGTTTTGACGTTATTGGAACACTAAAGAGTGGAAGGGATGGAGAAAAAATCCTGGTGGATTAAATGAAGAATTGTTATTGTCCTGTTTTGTTTTATGAGTAGAGATCTATTAAAATGTATTTTAATAGATAAAAGTATAAGGAAGATAAGCTTCCCCATATATTTTCAGTCTCTTTCCCGTGTGGGAGTTAAATTGTCCTTTATATTTGTTCATGAAAGAACAAAATATCTCACAGGATCATTCTATCTGATACATTTTCTGCTAATATTTGCATTTGCTTAGTTAGATAATATCATTTGGGAGTCCTCCAGGCTGGGTCCTGATTGGAGTTTGATAAGAGGTTACCACCCACAGGATGGTTTGCCTTTTTCTGAAGTGAATGCAGAGTGCATTTAATAAAATGTCGACTGTCTCTGCCTCTCACTCTCACACAGCCGAGGAAGGCAGTGGTTATAAGCACTTCCTTTTTGATCAACTTAAGTGAGGGGCAGCAAAGGATGTTAGTAACAGATGACATTACCTGTCTCTGTGTGTCCCCATAAAACCACATTTACTCTTGAAAAGTTTTGCTTTATGTCATAAAGTATTGCACTGGATGCTTTTAATAATCTGACCCGGTGCCACACGATGCAAAATTGAGTGTACAGGCTGCCAAATTTCTTGGCAAAGGTATTGGTTTACAGTAATGCATCAGCATTAAAGATGCATTAGATTGATTTTTTTTTTTTACTGTCCATCTCTCAAAATAACCGTATGAGTGGGGAAATGATGAGCTTGTTCATCAATACTAAAGACTCCATTATTTTTTATCAGGTTCTTAGACTTCACCCTCCTGAAATCCACCTTCTGGCTCAAACTGTTTTAGAGTATTGATCTCAGCTGTGCCTGAGCTCCATTTCTTGTAGCTGACAGAGGTCGATACAATTATTAATGTTTAATGTACCTGGATTATGGTATAACTTTTATATGTATTGACATACCTCTACCCGACACTCAGACCAGGGGCTGTACTGCCAACGGTAGCAGGGTCGGACAGGACAGGGTTTCCACTGCTCCATCTGAGAAGGGCACGGTCGGCCATCGCCCTGAGAAGCCTGAACCACCGACCGCTGTCGCCACATCTTACCTGGAGAGTAAAAAAGAAAAAAAAAAGGTTAAATTTATCTCTGGTTTTCTGTGGATCTCTCATTAGACTTTTATATAAGCAGGATTTTGTTACTTGTTGATCTAGTGGAAATAGGTTAGTGTCGCAGAACTGTCTTTATTGAGTGAATGTCTGTCTTTTTGTTCCGTCATTTTTTCCTAGAGCATCTCCACACCCATAAGCACGTTCAATTCATGATTTTTTTAAGACTTTCTCCACTTCAAAATGTGTTCCCTACTGTGAAAGGAAACAAGATTATCATTAGCAACTTAAAGAAGTCCAGACGCTTTTCTTTGCAAGCTCCTTTGACTACGATGACCTGGATGACTGAGAACCTTCACAGCCGAGATTATCATTGTTATCCTGAATGGAAAATGAAACCCCTACGGCATACAGTGCAGTTTTTCCTTCTAAAGATGTCCAAGTAATGAGCTTAAATCACCAGGAGTAACGATATTGTTCCAGCCATTTGGTGTTAATGTTGTGCGCTGACGTTATGCAGAGTTTTGCAGACCATTGTCTAAATGTTGCTGCTGTGTACTGTCAGCAGGGGGCAGTCCCAAAATTATATGGAACCACCTTTAATGTGGGTTACTCTTGCTTGTGTTTGTGCTGTTGTCGTTCCTTTAGCGCAGAAAACTATTCACTCTTGATTTTTGGAAGACTTGACAAAGTCAGTGCAGTAGCATAATCTTCTCAGTTTTACAACTGTCATGAACCAATGTTTGTGTTCTGGTTTGCATCACTGAAGGCAGGTATGTTTGACCGTGCGTCCACTAATGGTGCACATTGCAAACACTGCTGTCACATTCTCCTATTTCTCTAAGCAGCCCAGGGCCTACTACACATGCTGCAGTGGTGGGCTAACTGGGGTTGGGGTGGCAGTCAGCCTGATTGGGGCAGGACATCCACTGGACCCTTTCCTTCTGGGAAAAACAAAGTTCCTGTCCCTTTACTGTTTTGCTTGACATTGTTTCCCCCTTGAAATGTTTTCAGCAGCAGACAGTATAGGGAAAGTGAGGCTTATAGGGAACCAATCCAAAGTTTAACAATGTCAATAGTATAAAGACGCTACATTGTGAAGTAAAGATTTACTTCATATGAGAAGTTGAAGCAAAGAAAGTCACTTTTACTTGTTTAAGTAGAACTGAAGTAGAACAACAGGTTCCTGTGTTGAAAACTCTCCACCCCAGCACTGAAATCTGAGCATTTTGTTTTACCAGCATGAGAGAAAATTAATATCAGGAGGGGTTTTTTTTTTCTTCAAAGCCTCTGGAGCTCTTGGTTTCTTGATAAAATAATACAATTAATGCAAAGTTCAAAGAGACTTTTTCCCCCCTGAACAATAAGCTAAACACAGAAACACATGCAGTGACCATTGTGGTGTGCCACACAGCAGTCATCCATTCCTTCTATAAACAGCTCATTTAAATTCATGTGTATGCGTTTGTTTTGAATGTATTCAATTAATCCTACGGCGCACAATAGCACTTCACTTAACAGAGCAGGAGTTTCTAAATGGCATGAAATACTGCACCTTTTTTCCCTTTACCATCTTGATTGGTTCTTGGTCAACTTGAGTAAAAAGGCTTTTATTCCACATCAATCAGAAAAACCTCTTTAAATAAATCCAATTCATCGCAGAACCCCGGAGACCATTTGATTTAAGTGCAGAATTGATGCTATGAATTAACTGAAAGACTCGACATAGAAGCCCTTCACACACGTTTCTAAAAGCAACCTTCCTGTCTACCTGCTTTAAACTGCCCACTCTCAACTCTCACAGCCCTCCATTTGTTGCATATTCCACTTACATTTTCACACTGACAATCCAGCAAAGTGCTCACCTCAAAATCCACCTTTACCAACCTACATTGGCTTTCAACACATAAAACAACCAGCGTTCCCACACATTGACACGCAAACTGTACAATTTCATATCCCACTCCAATAAAAAAAAAAAACTTCCCCCACACATACACAGAAAAAACGCACATCAAATAAGGTCCCCGCCTTTGCCCTTTTTTATTTTTTGTAAAAAAAACCTTTTTTTTATCTTATTCCTTTTGATTTACCAACTATTGCTGTAGCGCCCTTTCTTCAAAGGGCTCCCTCGGCCCTGAGGAGCAGGAACATATAATGGGACAGAATCAATTGTGTGAACTCCTGGAACAACAACTAGGCAACAGGACGACAAATTTTCTATGGTCATTTGGAAAGACTATAACACAGTAACTTTGACTTAAATAAAGACTCCCTCTGCTTTGTTTGTGGGAGTTTTTCTAGCTAGCTACATTTGGAAATGTCTGAGATGCGTGTCTCCCAAATACACGCTTTGGTACCATGTGTACATAACATGTATGTAGCCCACAGTAAGAAACAGAAGTAGAAACTTTTTGTAGGAATTAGTAATTTGGTTTTTGTTATTTATTTATCATTAGTTTCTGACCTGGATGGATAATTTAATTTTTAATCAATAGAATTTTTTGTCCCGCCTTTAACTGTTCCCATTTTGGTTACACTGGTAAGGCTGCTTAGTCCCACATCAGCATGCATGTGAAATAACTCTGACCTTGCTCCTAGGTCAGGTTTCTTTTGTAGTTGGAGATTAAAAAAAAAAACCCAAATTAAACAAACTGAGAGTCCACAGACCTTCTGGAAATCCATAGAAGTACGCTGATCTTTTATTAAAATGGGTGTCGAGCCACAGCTCATATGGAACTCAATCTAATTCCCTAAATTGTGGTAGGACAGACTGTGCAAAACATCCATCCTTTGTTTGGCTAATTTCACACTAATAAACTGCCCAGATAAGCCAGCAGGCGTGAACTGGATAGCACTGACATTTAAAAGACCCTGGTCTGACTTTATTTTACTTTCTTGGTCTCTGTGCATGCACATCATTTTGATTATTGTTGTTGGTTGTGATACAAAGCACAACATTTTAATACAACCAGAACATTGTTCCATCATTTCTGCAGATGTGTCTTCATTGTGGTTACCCATCCTCCTTTTGCAGTTTGGCATCCTCTAGTATTTTTGTTACACACTGGTTACATATAGTTACACTTGGGGACATTAAACATGGCCAGTTTCAAAGGTCAGTGTTTCTACAAGTAATTCCCTGTTTCAGACAGTTTATTCCTCCTGACTCTGTACATCAGTGAGCATACATTTCCTTCACATGGTCATCTCATAAACACTTCTTCTCTTCTGTTTGTGGGAGCCAGTAAATCATAAGAAAGGGAGGAGGAGAAGCTTAAATGGCTTGTTTCAGATGACGTGTGAGGGCCTAGTATCAGATAAATAAGGAATATCTCAAACTCTGCAAGAAAAAAAAATCCTCTCCTACAGTTACATTTTTTTAAATGCACCACACACATGTACACAATTGACCACACTCCAATATGTGGTCACACCAGCTGTGGGAACAATGGGTTTTTAGACTACACCTATCAATAAACTTGGCCCACGTTTTGATTTCAAATGCACACCTGTAAAGTTTGGTAAAGCTGCCAAGAGTTTACATAAAACTGCATCCTGCACAGACAGACACACAGATGGATGGGTAGACATAGTACTAAGTACTAAAAACTGCTTGTTTGGCAGTTCTTGCTACAGTAAAGACGGACTAAGGAGGTAAAAACAATAATAGCTCTGTTATCACAGTTGGATCTTGTTTTTTCAACAGATAAATGGTAAATATAGATAAAGCAACAGGAATGTAAGGTGGTTGGAAATGGTCATTATTTTTTATTTGATAGGACAGTGTAGCACAGACAGAAAAGTGAGGGGAGAGAGCATGAGTGACAGACAGCAAATGGGATACATGGTACCTGGGCCACCTGCTCTACCAGGTGAATTACAAGTGTGCGTCAGGAGCCTGTGTTTCACCTGTTTTAGCTTTAGTCGTCTGTTGCAAATTCAAGAATCTATGTTTGGCCATTTGCCATTAAGACTGAAGTGCAACTTTACAATCTGGCATCCTCTTTTATAACACGTCTTAAAACATTTATAGACCATCTTAAACGTATATGTGCTTCATTATTTTGCCTGAACTTATTTATCTCGTTTACTTGTTTATGTTGGCATTTGCCTTTACTCCAGTGTAATCTCATTATTGCACTTGAAAAGAGCAACGGAAGTAAATCAGTAAGATTAATGTGCAATTAATGATGAAAAGGAGGCGCAGTGTTTAGAAAAGTTGTCTTGTTCGTGAAAGGTTACCGATTTCATACTCCTGGATTTTGATGGCACTGGAAGCTGCTCGGGACAAAAACGTGTGTGTGAAATTCTCACCTTCTAGACCGCAGGTCTGTGAACACTCTGACCAGGCCGACCACTCCAACAGCTGACAGTTGACAGGACACTCGACCACACAGGAGATGTTCATCTGCCACTTCTTCTCCAAATTCATCTGCAGCACATGTTTCAAACAGCACATCATCAAATCATTCACATAACAGACAACCAATCATTACGCTGCAAACTCAATCTGCTATGGTCAGACATTGACTTGACCTCTCAGTACTGCAACTCCCAGAAGTCTCTGTTCTGGCAAAGGGCAGGTTTCCGGCCAGCTGAATTGGATTATAAAGGCTGCTGTGAAAACCATCCCGACACAGTGTGTTTTTGTGAATGAGCCAGATGATGAAGTGGGCCAAGGGTTAAATAGCTGTGGGGAAGGCTCTGCCACAGCCCGCCGGCTACAATTACATGGAGTTGACACATTATGAATGAATAAAACGCCCAGCCAGAAGCAACGACAACAATCTCTGCATGGGAATATTCTTAAATATTTCATGTTGCTTCGGGCTGAATAGTACTGGAACGGTGCGATAATATATTTTAATGAGTTATGTGATCACGTCATTAAGAAAAGAAATTAGAGTGTCAAACAAAGAAAGTAAAATTGGATTCTTCCAAGAAACAAAAAGGGAAGGTCCAAAAGCAAACACCTGAAGGATTTTCCAGTCTCACCTCTTCACAGAATTTTATATCCACCGATTTGCCATCGCTGCGAACGCAGTCAAGCATCCGGGTTTTGATGCCGCCGCCACAGACAGCGTTTGGACTCAGCTGACACGTACTCCAGTCTGAAGAGAAACAAAACATATTCACAATTTTACTAGTTTTAACATTAAAATTATTAACACAAATATTGAGAATCACCGCTGAAGACGGCACTGCTGTTTGTGCCTACGAACAGCAATTTGCCATGACCCCCTTTGAAGAAGTCACCTTATACCCAGTGGCATACCTCTTCCTAGTGTTTGGAATGCCCAGTGGCAGTCCTGTTATATAAATACCACCTGCAACGTAAGCTGGATTTTTTTGCATTGTCAAAAGGAGGATCTTCAACTTGAAATTCAGAAGTTAAATCTGCCAAGAAAGGCAGGCGAGAAGAAGCCAAAAGCCAAAAAACTTGCTTGTAAAGACAAGCTGTGAGCTGCCATGTTGGTTCATGTCAAGAAGTTGGCTCCAAAGGGTCCTCTTTAGACAGTTCAGGGTGTTAGGAGTGAAGCTCGAAAATGACAGTCTAGTCCTGGAAGAGAAATTTGTATGTGCAACAGTGAGAATGCAGAAGTGCTACAGGATACTCCTGATCTGATGGCTGTTGATGGTTTGTTCATGGTGAACGGTTACATTTGGGCCAGCTGAATAGCATGCTTGGAGTATTCGACACAATGCAGATTCTAAGGATGGTAGTGATTCTAACACAGGTCCTGATGTTTGTTTGTACAACTTCATTTTCAATGCTGACTCCAGGCACATTTTTTTCTGTGCTGCAGCAACAGCCTGGGAACTTCTTGTACTTTGTAGTGATGCCCAGCACGATGTTTTTTTTAATACTACGAGGATTTATTTTTACACAGTACATGTAGCCTGAAACATAATCGGAAAGGTCGTATAGAGAAACAATCTCGCTTTGTTCCTTTTTCTTTATCACACTCACAAAATGGAAAATGTCAAGCTTTCGGAGCAACAATGGCTCTCTCACAGAAAATATAAATAACACCAGATAATAAGTTGAATAAATATGCAAAGACTTGGCATCTGCTGTGGTTTAAATAACTAATTTCAGTTTGTTTTCTGCAAATAACTGAAAATAAACACTGTTGAATAATCCAGCACAAAGACAGCACTGCAACGTTGCCCTGAACTTTATGAGTGCAACTCTACAAAAGGCTTACCAATAGCACTGGCAGTAAAACAAAGAGCTGTTCTAAAGCTTCAACAAACAAATCAAGCATGGCATCCAGATCTTTAAGGAAACTGTAAATAAGTTCTGAAATATGATCTGAATAGATATGATTTGCACTGAAAGCATTAAATGTGCTATTTAATTGAACTGAGACTGTGTTCTCCCAAATGTGTCAAAGTTGGATTATTCCATTATGCAAATTCTTTCTAAAGTTGATTACTTTTATTATAGCGTACCACATCAACTTGAATAGTTCTTCTTTGATTCTCAAATGAATTCTTGAGAAAGTCTTCATTTAAGACAAGTCCTCAATTTGTAATTTTCGCAACTTGGAGGCAGAAACAATCACAGATGCTGCGAATCAACAGTAGCATTTATTTGGAGTTATATTTGTTGACAAAACCACAATTTCTACAAATCATTTCAGCACAGTTTCATTTTACAAATGACTTAAAGAAAATTCTGGCTGTTTAGTTACTATACAGCTTTGGTACATTTGCCTGCTAGGTGCTAGCTCTGTGGTTCTGCAGCTTTTCAAAGGCTTTTTTGGCACCAAAAACAGCTGCTCAGTCTGCAAATAAAACCTTGATGTGAGTTCTCTGAGTGCACAAACACAGTTGGATGCTGGATACCAAAATAATGAGCTGAAAGATGCTAAATGCTCCGAATAACTGAGAGGAACTGCTAAGCTGGGTGATAAGGATCTGCGGGTTTGTGACAGAACACAGCGCTTACTTGATTAATGATTATTTAATATAGTTAATTCTATCTGTTCTAGATGAACACAGCATTCTGGATAAATTCCAGTCTGGTTTTCGTAGAGCACACTCTACTGAAACGGCACTTATTAGAGTCTCTCCAGTGACATCCTGATGAATTATGCAGGAGAATGCTCTGCCTTGCTGATGTTGGACTTGACGCCTGCCTTTGATACTGTTGACCATCACATTTTGCTAGATAGGCTGAGACATTGGGTGGGTATATCAGGGTCTGCTTTGGACTGGTTGACATTTGCCAAACCTTCTATCAGGAACCTTGGTGTAACTTTTGACTCAGCTCTGACTTTGGACACTCATGCTAATTTATTGGTTCGCTCCTGTTTTTATCCTTTAAAAAATATTGCTAAGCTGAGTCCCATTGTTTCACACTCAGAACTAGAAATGGTCATCCATGCATTTGTCTCATCTCATTTGGATTATTGCAATTCTTTGTTCACTTGTTTAAGTAAAGCCTCTGTAGATCATTTGCAAGTTGTTTAGAACGCTGCCGCAAAGCTTCTGACCAAATCTTCTAAATACTCCCACGTTACACCCCTGCTGATCCAGTTGCACTGGCTCCCCATAAAATTCAGAACCAACTTCAAGATTTTGACTTTGACATTCAGGGCTCTGCATGGACAAGCACCAACCTATATCAGAGATCTTTTACATCATTACATCCCCAGCAGGTCCCTGAGGTCATGTGATCAGGGCTTGCTGGTCGTCTAGCATACGGGCTGAAAACGAAAGGTGATAGGGCGTTTGTAACTGTGGCCCCCAGACTCTGGAACTCCCTTCCTTTAAGCCTGAGATCTGTGGACTCAGGTTTTTAGCTGTTTTTTAAATGAAACCACTATCTTTTTAAACTTGCTTTTGGTTGATTTCTGTTTTTATGTTTTACCTTTTCTGTGAAGCACTTTGTGATTTCTGTCTTGAAAGGTGCTATACAAATAAAATTTTACTTAATTTACTTACTTAATTAATATAGTTATTAAATAGCAGCGTTCACTAATAAGCTATCACGTAAAAGGTAATCCTGGCATCAAGTGCACTGTGTTTTACAGCATTAAATGACCCTTACAATACAACTGTTATCTGCCTGCTTTGAGAGCACATAACTTTACCACATATCAAATATTTGCCAGCGTTCAGCAGGTTGCAGCTGTTGATTTTACCACCCTGAGTGCGAGCAGAGCTGGAAGGCAGGTGAGAGGGTGTCATGATTTAGATGAGAGCAAGAAGCGAAAAGAAGAGGAGGAAGCATTGAAGTCACAAGAAACCAGCCTTTCACAAGTGTTCTGCCTCTGTACTTGGATGTATTTTCAGTTCAAGCGGGATGATGTGGAGGGGACAAAACACAAGGAGACGCTGTTTAGAAGTGTTCGAATGCCTCAGCTGTCACAAAGTCTTTACACTTCAGAGAGAATAAATCCCAAACAGTGAGAAACAACCGTAGTCTGTCTTCGGCTTTTTATGGGGGAGCACACAAAAATGCATTGTCGCTTTATGTTGTCTCATTCCTCTCTGAAAGTTGCTTACCTTAAGCTTTTATACAGTACGCTCATACACAGAGTCTCCCAGCAAGGACAAGAACAAGGATTTTTATATAAAACATCAATTAATTGGTAGAGTTTTTGATATGACGTATTGACACAATGCGACACGATCAAGTTAATTACTAACTCCACTGCTGACACACTAAAATTTCCCAGCCATCAGAGAGCAGAAACTACATAGACCTTTTAGGATACACATGCCAAGCATATAAATGAACCATTTTAAGCTGCCAGATGACTCAGCAGAGCAGTGCGCATGCCTTGTACTTGCCACACTGTAACTTTGACTTCAGCTCATTACCTTTGTGGCATTACATTCTTCGTCTCCTTCTGCCACCTCTTTAAAAATAATCAGTGTGGCTTTGTTGTATTTCTGGAGTCTTTATAGCTTCTGGCTGTTGAAGATGACTTTTAAAAACAGATGCCTGCAAAGAGGTCATTTAAGATTTCTAACATCTCACTTATATCCAATAAATATGGACCCCCTGGGCGACCGTGGCTCAGGGGGTTGGGAATCGCATCTGTAACCAGAAGGTCGCCGGTTCGATCCCTGGGCTCTCTGTCCTGGTCGTTGTGTCCTTGGGCAAGACACTTTACCCTACTTGCCTACTGGTGTTGGCCAGAGGGGCCGATGGCGCGATATGGCAGCCTCGCTTCTGTCAGTCTGCCCCAGGGCAGCTGTGGCTACAACTGTAGCTGCCTCCACCAGTGAATGAATAGTGGTATTGTAAAGCGCTTTGGGTGCCTTGAAAAGCGCTGTATAAATCCAATCCATTATTATTAAATCTGGCTGCCATTAGTGTCTTTTTATGGCGGAATTGCGTTGTGTGGCCATTTGGTCTGATTTGAGTCGCCTCCTTTGAAAAATAAGCAGAATTTAAAAGCTGAATATGAACAGAAAAATCCAAAGATTTAGGAAGCAGAACTTGGCACCCTGAGAAAATTATTTCTGTGAAGGGAAAAAGCAGCATTTTATTCCAGACTTGGGGTTTCACTGCCTTTAAACAACCACAGTGCTGCTTAAAAAAAAGAAGAAGTAAAAGAAAAAAACTTGCAACAACGGGGAGGCTGAGGTATCACTCACGAAGAGCGCCGTGCGATGAGCGGCTGTTTTTAGCTGCAGTGAGCTCGTTTGCAAGCTCAACTCGGGAAATTGTGTCTCCTTCTGCTGAGGAGCTTTGTGGCACTCTGGGGACTGGAAATAGGGAGATCGCAACAAGAAAGACTGACAGTAAGAGACAGAGAGAAAGGCAGCAAGGAAAGGAGAGAAACGTTGCAGGAAGGAGCAGCTTGGATGATCTCTGCATCAACAATGAAAAAAGAATACCCAATAATAATTTCTGCTCATATATTAAGTACATATACCCCAGGATACCTGCATGCCACTGTGAACTCAGCAGTTGGGATAATGTGTCACCTCTTCCAAAGAGCAGAGGGAGCAGGAGGGTGGGCTTCCAAACTAAGTGAGTGCCAAACTCTGCTTTTATTCGCTTCTATTGAAATTGTTTCTTACAGTTTCCAAAATGAAACATTAATGCATAACCTCAGTGACATGTGAGGTGGAGCTGTGATGTCCCGAGGATTCGAGGGGGAGGCTCGGGTAGGCTGCCAGCTCAAATCTATTTTGGAAATCTTTCTGTTTACAGTTAATCAGAAATGTTTTCTGTTCTAAGCAGTCACACACAGAGGTGCCACTGAGCAAGGCATTTAACCACAGTGGCCTGCAGCCAACTGGTTTACTTGTACTCTTCCAGGCTTTAATGGTTGTAGCTGCAGAGAAATCAAACTTAATGTGTGCCTATTCAACCTCCCTGTGCAAACCGGCGCTAAAGAGATAAACAACCAACCAATAAATAGCCGGCTTTTAGAGACGAGCATTGTGAAGACCAGCTGTGAGCTGGACTCAAAACAGTCCTATTAACGTTACATTGCCATTATACAAGGTTTTGATAACACCCCGCATGGTCTGCAATTATCCTACTAGAATGAAACAAAAGCGACAAGGATAATGAAAAAAAGAAAATAGATGAGCTGTTTATTGATCGCTCATCCCGTGAGGGGCTCAATCTGAAATGGATGCTGCATTTTAAGGCTTACATTTAAGGGGCTGATTTTCATGTCACTGATTTGGTTCAGATTTGGTTCACATCACTGACAGCAGCCCAGAAATCACACAAGCAGCAGCAATGCTGCCATTTTCAGGAAATACGTGATGATGCAGACTGCCAGGGGGCCACAATCCCCGTGTTAATCATCCTCATCCACTCGGAAATGTAGTGAAATAACACAGACAAACCTAAAAAGTCCAGAATACTTCTTTTTACTTCTCACAGTAAGGACTTGATGATTAATAGCACATCTCTACTATTTTAAGGAACTCCTGCGTCACCATGCCACCACGCAGTTACATCACCATGGCGTTGTTAAACATTCACATATTAACTGAACATTAACACTGGTTAGATGTATCATCGCCACAGCAACTTCTGGTGTGAGACACCCAGGCCAAAATCCTGAACATGCATGAACATGAATTTTATTTATACAGCGCCAAATGACAACAACAGTTGCCTCTCAGCGCTTTATATTCTAAGGTAAAGACGCTAAAATAATACTAAGAAAACAGGGTAAACCCCAACAATCAGATGATCCCCTATGAGCAAATGTTTTGGCAACAGTGGGAAAAAAGAACATCAGGCTCAGGGAGGGGCAGCCATCTGCGTGAGGGGAGGAAGACACAGGAATTCACAAACCTGCTCTTTGTATGTGGCTTGGAAGGAGTCTAAATAAAAGATACGAAAAAAAACAGCTATTAGCAGTTTGTCTGGGCTAGCTTTTATAGTCTGGAAGGCTCAAGTGAGCCAGGACCTTCTCCAAGACAATGTGTGGAGCGTCCTGCTGTTCTGAGCCATAAAAACATATTGTACAATCACAATACTCAAGGAGCAAACACAACATGACTGCAGTAACTACAACAGACCATTAATAGTCCCAAGAGTCTGTGCCTTTCCTGCCATGAACTGTCTGTAAGACGCTTTTCTTTCTCCACCTGATTATTGTTAAAAAAAACAGCTGCTATTAGCTGATGATTGTTTCTCTATTAATAACCAGCAAAAAAGCCCTTTGACTTTTATATCAGTACATCCTTTTTGGGGAGATTCAGTGTGCCATTTTAAACCAACCAATGAGTGTGGGTTAGGCTATAAACCTGGGCTTCTTCAACATTTCCTTTTACCTGTGATGTTGTAGAAGTAGTTGAAACAGTTGAGGTTAAGGCTGCAGGGCTCCTTTTCGGTCGTGTCTGGACACTCTCTTCCTACGCTGGGGGGTCGAATGGTGTATGCTGTCCGCACTCGATAGTTACTTCTGGTACAGGGCTGAAACAGAGACTTCCCATTAAAAACCTGAGCCATTAGAATGCATAAATGATTAAACAGGCCATATTGTAGCGAGTGATAAGAAGTGAATGGAGGCATATCCTTGACCCGGAACAAAGTCATAGCGTTCCTGCAGCCATGGTGTTCATGTGTTTTGATGATTGAAGGCACTAAATGTGTTAGAATTATTTATGAAGTTATTGGGCCGCGATTCATTTAAAATGTTAATGTCAAGATGTTCTCCGATGGCTTTCCCAAAATGTGGAATTCGATGTTTTTGTTCCAGCAGGAGTTGACAGGAGGGCTGAAACAGATATTCTACTGGAATGGTAAATCACCAGACTCTACACGGTCATTGCTCGCAGAGAAGAGAGTTGGGGGAGAAAATGACAGCCTTTTGAATAACTCCATTGCTGGCATGATGAATAAAACATGTGAGAGGCCCTGCTGGTGCCACTGCAGACTCCACGTCGAGACTGGAATTGTGGGAAGATGGTGCGTCAAGCACTTTGGGAGAGAATGGGGTGTGATTAACAATGGCCAGGGTGCTGCTGTGAGAACAGCGGGTGAAACCAGAGCAGTTAAAGCGGCTTTTTACCATCAAACGGAGGTGTCGGGCGGAGGAGTTGAACAGGATGTTCTGACACCTTTGGAAGTTTTTGCAAAAAGAATGAACATTGCGTGTGTGCTGCAGCCTGTAGGTGTGTGCTGATTGCAGGGGCTGCTGTCTTTTTACAAATATGAAGTCACCATGGAATAGGAAACTGTCTCAGCTGTAGACCAATATCAGTTATATTTAATTTACCATAACTTTTTTACAGTGAAGTAATTTTTTACAAACTGAATTTGTGGTCTTGTGTAAGACTATTTTTGGTTGTCTGCCAAATCATGTTCACAAATTAGCTGCAATATTTTTAGCCTCAGCTTTTATGTTTGCTGCTACATTACTGCTGAAATATATCCAGGTGTGTGTGTGTGTGTGGCTCTACATGCTCCTGAATCTTTATCATAAATCATGTTCCCTCCCTGCTGAATGCACAGTGAGTACAGTGTAATATAGGTGATATATAAGCCATTTTTCTCCTTCTTCCCAGTTCATATATCTCTTTTATTCCTCCTTGGTGGATGAGAAATAACCTGTTGACAAAGATTCACACACTGCTCACAATGATACAGTACAGCCACGCTTTGAATTCCTGAACCTCAGAAAATTTTTTCCAACAAGAAAATCATATCAGTGGACTTTTACAGAAATCTGACCCTGCCATATCTGCTCTGTGCCAGACAGCTGAGCTGCTGCTTTCTGATGTGGGTTCAGCTCTCACCAGGGTGCAGCGACTCCAGGGTCCCCAGTCGCTGAGGACACAGTCCTCAGGGCAGGGCAGCCGGCTTTCCCTGGCCCCCAAGGGCATCTCCTCCGGGTCGCACAGGTAGTCCTCGACGGGCTCAGATGGGCCGTCAATTGTGTTGAGCATGCACCTGTGGGATCGGGCAAGAAACACCCAGAGTTTGACCTTGTTTTAGCAATTCTGCTGTTGTGGTGCAAAGAAAGAAATAGTCAGACAGTGTGTTTTAACTGGACAGGGAGCTGACAGGTACATGAAGTACCTGACAACCTATGTGCTTCTCACACGGCAGGGTGGATCCCCCAGAGTAGGTGAGGTCAGGTCTATAAAAAAAGTCTAGTTTCACCTTTATTTTAACTTTTATTGTAAGTTTTAACAAAAACATTTTTTACAATAAGTAAAAAGTAAATTGTTTTTTTCAATTAAACCAGAACCTGGATTTCCTCAACGACCTCAGTCAGAATATTTTATTTAAATTGCAGCTCGTTACACCCCAGTCGGCCATTTACAATATTAATTTCCCCTGCTCTAAGGAGGGACAACTCAGCTGAGGTCATTAGCATTTTTACTCACTCTGACTCTGGCAGGACAGTAGCTCTCGAGGACTGGAGTTGGACACCCCTGCATTAAGCTTTGCATAAGTAATGAGAGCCTCATATGGAACAGAGCATCAGTGACAACATATAACACACTGAATAAGTCAGGCATAGAATGAAAGGAGGAGCTGGAAAGTTTGTGGGCTGCAAAGTGGCTTGCATAGCAACTGTAGCCACCCCAGTGTGGCTTAAATAAAAAACCCTGTATGAGATTTGCTGTGAAGCACAAACAGCTGAGTCATCAGTTAATGCTGGCTGCAGCTGATATCTGCTGATCTGCCAGGATTGAGGCTGAGCTTAACTTTGTGGCCTGCCTGAATAAATGCCATGCTCAATTACAATAAAATTTTTTTGGTAAACACTGAAAACAAATAAGCAAAGCCACAATGGCAGGCAATCTGACAAATACCTGACTCTTCTGGTCTGGACACCTTCTCCACAGTTTTCTTTCAAATCCACGTTGCTGACTTTCCACACACTCCACGGCTCGGCCACCCACACGTACTGTTTGCAGTCACTCTGACACGGCACCACCTCATACACCTGAGAAAAATAACAAACACTCTGAAGTTGATAGAGCAGCAAATCAAATGTAGCAGATTGCAGTTTCTTTTCTAAACTTTTTTGCTGCAGGCAAAGTCTCAGAGGCTTGCTTAGCTAACAAATATGATCCTCGTGGTCAAAATGAAAAAAGTCGCCTCTACAAATATATTTATTTTTTAATATTTCATCTTAGCCATGCAAGTTTGTCAGTTAAGGTTTGCCTAATACACTGTGATTCTTTAGCTCAGCTCTCTGAGGTTTAACTCAGCCAACGAGATTATTTCTGCCCCCAGAGAAGCTTTGCCACTGAGAAATGTCTGCATAAATAAAACTCAAGTCTCCTATAGGACCTTGTTTAGCTACATTCATGACATTGTGAGTGTGTACATTTATCTGTCAGTGACCTACTGACACTGGTGACACTGTGAGTACATTGCAATTATCTGAGGAGAGCAACTCTTACCTGGGCCTGTAGCAATGAGTCACATCCAGCGAGCATCGGGTTGGATTAAAAGGAGACAGATGGATTAATGAGCAGATGCCAACTGTTCATACAGTGCAAAACCTATGATTAATGCAACATTCAAGAGTTCATAATCAGAAAAGCCTGTGGCATAAACACCTGTGTGAACTTAGCAGATTCACACACACTGCCAGGCGTACTTGCTGATACTCTAAGGCCTGGAAAGCATTTCATTTGAGCAAATCAGAGAACCTTAAGGAATCAACTGGCACATTTGGGGGCATTAATTCAGTGGATGGGATCCATTTATAGCACCCGTTGCTTTTTGCAGTGTCGCTGCTCAGAAAAAAATGACTGCAGCAATAATGAGTGGAAGGTAAGAGAAAGCTCTGCAGACTCAAGTTTATTGTCATAAATAATTAATTTATTTCTTTCTCTCTAGTGCTGGATATGTATAATGTGCAGCATACTTGTAATAACTACAGACATATTGTAGCTCAGCTCATAAATATTAAACAATGGTGAGCTGAAAAGAGCTTCAGTTTTGACTTTAATCTCCTGCTCAGCCACCAGCTCGCATGTCTTAGCACGTAGATTAGTTTGGCTGTCAGTACCTGGTTGATGTGGTCCAGTTTAGGACACGGCCGACCTCCGTTGTAAGGCTTCTCCCGAAGCCATTTGGAGCGAACTTTGACTCCGCTCCCACAGGACTTGCTGCAGCGTGACCAGTTGGACCATTCACTGAGTTTACAGTCTGAAGGGCAGGGGATGATGCACGCCTCTTCAATATAACCTGAAAGGAGGTGAAAAACAGGCGTTTTTGTTGTATTTTTTATAGCGCAGATTCTACTCTAAGGTTTGTGACCTGTAAACTTAAATGGATGAACACTGTGACCTTAGAGTTAGCTACAGACATCAGAAGAAAATCCAAAACACCGCTGTGCTGCTTTTTCATGCATTTTCAATAAATTACTGAAGCGCACAGTATCATCTCTTACTAATTATTTCATGAGGAAAAAGCATTCACCAGAAAATTGATTCACAAGAAATTTGCTTTGAAATAAAAACCTTTGTTCTTTCTGCCTCCCACCAGCAGGATCTAAGCCTCACAGGTTGGAAATGACTGCTTTAGAGAAAAATACCCAGCGTCCTGGTTGTTGAACCCGTTGTTTTCTTCATCTAGTGCAGTTCCATTTTTTTTTCTGTCTAACATTTCAATTTTATTTAAAAGGTGTAAAAGCCCTGTAAACTATTAACCAATACTTTACAAACTAATCTAAATGCATTTATTGATTTTCAGCCAAGTGGAATAAAAACAGGGTCCATATTCAAAGGCCTCATTTTTTGCTCTATTACTGACAAGTGGAAAAAATATCTCCCAAAGCAGAGGTACAGTAGGGCCTGGCAGGACGCTTCGTTATTTCAGTCCATCTTCCCACAGCTCACAGAGTCTTGACACCATCAGCAGGGTGGTGCTTTTTTGGATTTTTCTACATCTCAGTTGTGATCTCCTCTGTCTTGACCTCTACACAGAGGTCAAGTTTCAGTCAAATATGATGAAATATTTCTACACTCCTGGCTTTGTGTATTGAAACTTTCTCTACAGATTTCTTTTCCTTGATCAGAAACAGTCTGTTTAGTGCATCAAGTACATTTTGTAGGCTTATGCAACAGCACTGGTCTGCAAATCAGTTTACCCTTTGATTAAGAAAATCAATGAGGTGAATGAGCTGGTAAAGTGGACTGTCTCACCAGCTGCTTAAGCCCTTCCTGTTTCTAATGTGAGCTTCTCCAGGCTGCTTTTATTTTCAGTGAGACATGTGGTGCTACGCTGATGATGGGCTTGCTGAGAACACACTTCCCACGATTCAAGAGGAATCCCACACAGGCCAGTCACTCCTCACAAATCAATGTTGTCAAGTGGAGTCGTTTTCTCACTTTTTCTAACCTGGGAAAAGTCTTGCTGTTCCCTTCGCGCTTCACACTGACATACTGAGCTGCCGGGTACAACAACACCTGACCACTGAGCTCTGTGGGATCTCTGTGCTGTTAGTAATTCTCCATTCTGTCAGATTTTCTGTATTGGTCCAACAACTGAGCAAACAATGTCTCAGTCTCAAAGCTCAAGCTAAAGTTTAGGCTAACACAGCTCAGCTCAGGCAGAGCGGTCTGGTGGTGTGACCATGTGCTGGTAAGAAGACTGAGCCTAGTCTGAGTAATACATTTATATGTTTAGGGCACCAAAACACTGCAGAGGTTTATATTTAAGTTTATCTCTGATGGGCAGAGCCATAGTTAAAAGGACAATCACAACCATCACCTCTGAAATTTGACTGGCCTACACCCTCAAAGACTGCTGTGATATCAGTGAAACCATGGGCAGAAATTACAGAGGGAACAAAAGGGAACAGATGCCCTTTTTTCAGGGAAAACAGTTTTGTCCTCTTAAATGCATCGTTATAAATATATGATATTGATTATAGTATAATAATATGTATTGAAAGCTCTTGAATGGTTGGGTGGGTCTCACTAGTAGCACCAGGAGAACAATCTGGAATAAAAGTTGAATTAATATGATTTTTGTTGATTGATAAATATTGTAGGATTTATGAGGTTATATTTCCAGTGGTGCATGCTAGAAAAATGTTATTAAATAATTAGCTGCAAGTGCTAAAAATGGACCTGAAACAAAGCTTGTGTGGACGGGAGAAATCTGGGTATGGCATTATTTGGTTTTTGATGCGATGCAAATGCTGGCATAAATACAGACTTAGTATTGCTTAAAACAGCTAAGGAACATCCAGACCAGTGCCGCCACAGGCAGTAGCCAAATGGATTGTTAGACTTTAATCATGGGGTTTTAAACTTGGCTCAACTGGAGAGGACAGTTGAAGGGTGATCGTGCCACCCAGTCTGCTGGACCAGAGCAGTACGTTTTCTTAAAGCTAATAAGATTAGAAAATAAAAGTCTTTTTAATCCAGTCAGAGCTAGAGTTCTGGCAGCACTCTGGCAACAACTACGGTAAATACACAGTGATCTCGTCCATACACATACACACAGTCGTGTCTCCATGGAGCTGCATTCGTTTAATAAAGCTCATTCATTTCTAAACGTAACCATAACTATTACTTGCATAATCTGCACTTAGCCTTACCCAAACACTAACGCCAATCTTTCCTAAAAATTAAATGATTTATGTAACAGGAACCTGCTTTTAGTCTCCATATGCGACTGTGCAAACAGATTTAGGTCCCCACAACATGAGTAATACCTGCACACACACACACACACACACACACACACGCACGCACGCACGCACGCACGCACGCACGCACGCACGCACGCACACACACACACACACACACACGCACGCACGCACGCACGCACGCACGCACACACACACACACACACACGCACGCACGCACACAGACACAGGCCTCCTTTCCCTTTGGTGTCTCTGAGCCCAGATCAGCATCTCTACATCCACACCTTGCTGAGTAAAGCCTGGCCTCTAAAACAGCTCCATTA
This sequence comes from Rhamphochromis sp. 'chilingali', assembly GCF_963969265.1. Classification (NCBI taxonomy): domain Eukaryota; kingdom Metazoa; phylum Chordata; class Actinopteri; order Cichliformes; family Cichlidae; genus Rhamphochromis; species Rhamphochromis sp. 'chilingali'. Next base: position 33,673,680 of record NC_137938.1, on the reverse strand, counting down.
CCTTCGACCTCCACTTCAGTCTAGTCAGGTCATTCGAAAATCACTCACACTATCACTTGGAGGTTCACCCTGTATAAAAGCCACAGCACCTGTGCCTGCAGTTCACTTGTAATTCAACTGATATAAACTTGTTAGGTGTCTCGTCTCCTCTGTGAAGCCTTTGGGCTGAGGCCAGGAAGGAGATCACTCCTGCTGCCTTTGCAAGACACATGCTCTCACTGCAGTCTCCAAAGCAGCCGGAGCTGTAGAAAGCTTCCTTAGCTGGTAAAAACCAAATGATACGGTCTTACTAATCATATGCTTAAATCTCCTTATAATAATTTGTATATGCACCAAACTATCTAAAAGATTAGTCAAGCTTTGTAGAAAGATAAAAAAATATTTTGTAGCCTGCAAGAATGTAACAATTAAATTAAAATGACATTAAACTGTACTTTGCCAGTTCAAGAGATTATTTTGCTGAGAGCATGTCTCGTTATTTTGTAAGGTCTCAAATTTCACAATGCCTTCTGAGATTAGTGTCTTCATCTGGTCCTGAGTCTAGTGGCATTTTGCATATATAACCACCTGACTGTTTTTTTAAAAACTTATCTGGATAGGTAGGTGGATGTTTGCAAATTACTGATGCGCAGAATGGAACTGACAACACAGCTCCACCCCCCCAATCCAATGACTTCCCTCTATGCACAACTACTATCATCACTGTGCAATACTTAATTTACATGCAATAACCCACACTGTAAATATATAACACTATTTATTTATTTTTCTGATTTGTCTTTTTGTACATTTTATATTTTTGAATACTGTTCATATGTATATAGTGTATATAGCGATGCTCTGTATCCCATTGTACATGTATATAGTGACAATAAAGGCATTCTATTCTATTCTATTCTTAAAGCTTCAGAATCCCACTAAAGTTGTTTTCACATTGGTCTGTGACAAATGACAAATGCTAAATTAAAAAGTATATGTAGCGGCTCAATTAGAAGACAACCATATATGTCTAGATTTACTGAAAGGGCCAATTAGAGTGTTGACACAATTATAAAAAGGTGCAGATGTGAGTGGAAAGTGGTTTAACAGCAACACACTTGTTCTTTTAAACAGATGTAGTCTTTGTTTCGATAATTGCCAACACAATCAACCAAGAACAGCACAAATGAGCAGAAGTGACGTGGGTGGGAATACTTCACACGTGCATAGTGTGTTATATTTAACCTAAAAAAGATAATATAGTATAAGCATAGCTTTTATATGTTAATAAAGTTAACGCAGCTGTGCCATGTGGGCAAATATGCACATTGATCTTACTTTTCCAGCATGTAGTGTGATGCTGAAAGCATTTACTACAGTCAAAGGGAAGAATCTGACAAACAGCCAGCTGTGACAACAAGAAGGACAGTCGATAAATTTAAAGCTTCTGCAAAATCCTGAATAAGTGACAGGTGACACATACATCCATAGTTGTCATGCATTTTATAAACCCCACCTGCATTGCTCTAGGTTAAACTCCACCCTGTTGTGTTATGATTTTGGACGGGAATGCTTTAGCACCCAGCTCACGGCTGTGAACTGTCCCCCAAGCTCATTCTAATAACAGCTATCACATTCGTTGTAAGTGTGGACGAGGTAGGATATTGGTTTTCTTCTCATTGTGTAAGTAAAAGATTCATTAAAACATTTACAACATTCTCCTCTCCAAATTCTGCAGTGTGAAAGGAAAACTGCGGCACATACATATGCAATGAGGACAGCCACAAGAGTAACAGAGTCCACATGTTTCCTTTGCTAAATTTTTACTGTGCCTTTTTAATGAGTCACAGCAGTAGCCTTTGCACCAGTGCACACCCTCCCAGGGTGTGCTAACAACTGCAAAGTTAATGAAACTTTTTTGTAAATTTAACAATTTTTTTGGTTGTTTTGACAAATATTATAATAATCAATTGCAATGAAAACAACAAAAAGAGGAAACTGTTCTATTGTAAATATAGCACAGATAGAAAGATACATTAAGTTAAATACTGCTGGGCTAAAGTGAACACAACGGATAATAACGAGACTTTATCAAAAGATGATTTTCTGTTTGCAACACTTATTTTGTCCATCTGGTCGGGAATAAAGTCCAGGTTATTCATCAGCTAGGCATTTGAAAGCAAATTTCATCTCCCTGATGGCTGTCCTGCGAGACTTTAGATGCCCGTTTTGGCTCTAGGGACCACCCAACATTACTGCCTGTTATGCCCCTCTGCTCCACAATCCTCCTCAAGGTAATAGAGACAGCCTAATCCCTAGATGCTCTGAAAAACAACTGTATACCCTTTAGGCTCAGGTTGGGGCTCAGAGGGGAACAACAGCAGTGGCCATTAGGCCAGAAGGACTCGCTGATGTTTTTAACTAAAATGATTAAACATTGACCTTTGTCCTCAAACCTTCAGGAGAAGGTTTTGCCTTTATGACTTCCCCCAATGATTGCATCCCCTCCCCCTTTACCACAGTGCTACAGTGCTGAGCCATCCTGTAATATGATGAGGCCAAGGCCCCATGAGCCATCCCGTAATATTATGAGGTTAAGGCTCCCTGAGCCACCCTGTAATATTAAGTCACAGTGAAGGTCAAAGCATCATGGGTTGTTGATAGCAGCAGAGATAAGAAATAAGACTAACGCCGAGCACATCAGAGATGAGAGATTTTCCCCTTCTGTATCATCATCTTTGGCATAGTTTAATGTTACTTACCTACACAGCTTTGTGTGTATGGTTTGAGAAGGCTGTTGCTTTTTTGTTTTGTTTTGTTTAAGTTACACCAAACAGATGATCTGCTGTTGAGAAAATGAGAAATTCATACACACAAACACAGTTTGCAATAATTTTCCATCAAAGTGAAGAGTTTAAAGACATGAGTGGTGGCTGAAATTCTAAAACAGGAATGGTCGATTTCTTGACAGGACATAAGAGTGGACAGGAGAGATGAGAAAAATACACAATACACAATATTGTGTATTGTGTATTTTGTTGTACAGTTATTTTATTTTCAACTTTAATTTATATATTTTATCTTATTCTTCCCAGTTAAATTTACCCTTCATTCTAATTTGTGTTGTACAGTTATTTCATTTTTAACCTTAATTTATATTCTATTCCTTCCTAGTTAAATTTACCCTTTTTAATTTTTCATATTTATTTCCTATCTTATTCATAGCCTTTCCTTTTTTTGTTTTCTTTAGGTCACGAGCAGTTGTCCAAGCATTTCACTACATATCGTACTGTGTATGACTGTGTACGTGACAAATAAAATTTGAATTTGAATTTGAATTTGAATTTGAAAGGACGTGCAGGAAATGGCCTGGGGTAGACTCGCCAAAACCAGTAAGTTATGTTGGTGCATGAGAAAAGCCAGGCCTAAAGATCTAGGCCTAAAGTTCAGTCAGCGAGCCCCTTAAAAATCACAGGTCTGCATTCCCCAACTGGTTGGTGAGTGGCTGCTAGAGGTTGCTGGCAGTTGCTTGCAAAGAAGCGTATGGAGCTGCACCAGAATGCTCCATGCAATTACTCTTTCCTAGCAGATTGCTGTGGTCGTGTGTAGTTTGCCTGGAAGATGTCAACTTGTCTGCCAATATTCATCAACTGCTTGGTGAGCTGCAGTGAAAAGTGTGTCTTTTCTGTGTTGGTTGTGGTGGTAAGGCACAAGTGCCACCTGAAATATCAAAATCTCATAGCAACCAAAGCGGTCAGGATTTCGGTGCAGCATCCCCTTTGTGATATATTTCACCTAGAAACATTAAGCAAACACTCGCCAACATTTTACCCTAACAACCTGTTGTTTCCAGGTGGTGCCAACTGGTCGCTAAGTCTGCGTGACTGAGGCCTTAATATAGTGTTCACTCTCACTGACTTTTGCTGTTATTTATGGCTGTGTTATTCATTTTTCCCTCTTTCATCACATGTGTGCTTCAAGTGTGAGAATTGGTCATTTAAACGACTTGAAGCTTCATTTATTCAGGTCATCAACAATATACCTGCCAGGTATGGCGAAGATCAGATGAACGGTTGTTGAAAAAAATGCAAGAAAACACAAATGCCTACAGCATTTGAAAAGATGAAAAGTTTCCAACAGAACAAATAAGCAGAGTGAGTGGTTTAACTTTTGACCCCCTCAGATAAAAGATGAATCTCCGACCTCCAAAGAGAGGATCAAAGCAGTCAGTCGACGGGAAACACCGATGCAATGAAACAAGCCAAAGGATGAATACTGTATTTCCGAGATTCCCAACAATTCACTTGCCAATTGTGTCCTCTTTTTATTAGAGAACTCCTTTTGTGGTTGACTGGATTATTGCTGAACACTACGAGAATCATGAATCTTTCATTTGGATGTTTCTTTTGCTGCTGATTGCTCCATCCCTGCTGTCAAGGTTGACTTTTTAATTGGCTAAAAAAATAAGCCTATATAATAAGATATAATATATATATAATCCTTATAGGGTTGCTTGCTGTGCCTGTGTCAAAACCTCAGAATAACAGCTTATTGAAAACAAGTGGTGCTAAAGCAGAGTGAGTGTTATCTTCTCTTATGCAAAATTATTTTCACAGAGGAATAAGACAATCTGAAAAGTGTGCAGAACCACAAAGCTTGAAATAACGTCCACATTTAATGATAACCCCCTTTTTTCTGGTGATGTCTGTGTAATAAAAAGATAAAGGGAGCACAGTTTGCCTGATCGACATCATAGCCGGGGGCATTGTGTCAGCTGCGGAGTCGTGGAAGGACCATGTCTCCTCCTCCATCAAGATTAAAAGTGATGATGGTAAAGATGGAGAGAATGGCTGAGAAATTGGGAGAGGGAGTTGCAAGGAGAACAGAGGAAGACGGCTGAATGAGGGGAATAAAAGAGATTTAATGATCTCTTTGAGCTTCACATGCACTAATGCCAAGCTTCATGAATGTGTTGTTGTTTTTCTGTGCACCTCAAGGAATATTCCTTTTTTCTTAGCTCAACAACGCTTAAAGATGAATGCATGGGTGCACACGTATGCACTCACAAACATTCACATAGGTGTAAAAATACACAGAATCTGACAAAAGCACACAAACACACAGAGCCCCAGCCTTACGATGCGCTCGTCACACCCACACTCAGATTAACTGACGCATATCTGAATCTGTGACTCACACAAGGAGAATAAAACCATGTTTATATATGCACAACACTGATGTATTCATTTGAACATCTCCTGCATTCGATTCCACAGCAATTTCACAACGAGTTTCTGAGCTGGGATTCTTTGCTTGAAGTATTTTGGATCTAAGATAAGACCTTACAATGAGGGGACAACTGATTCTGACAGGAGTGTGCCAGAAAAAGGCCTCCTTATGTGAAATTCAGTATTCAGAATGAGTCTTTAGCAGCCATGGGAGGGGTTTTCATATGTGCACAAACAAAATCTTTTGCTTCAGATGAATATTTAACAGAACAAAGTTATTCCTGCATCTGCTACATTCCAGTGCACTACAGTAAACTTCTCACCTGAAACCAAGAAGTAAAGTACAAGAAAGGGGAGAAAAGTCTGATTTTCTACACATTGTGCTCCAACTCAAGACTGAAATCCAGATTTCTGAGAGCTGCCACCAAATTTTAAATGGTAGTAAACTGAACTTAACTCCTAAAAAAAACTACAAAATATCCCAGAAAGGTTTCTGTTGCATTGTGTAGACATAAATGGTAGTTGTGGTCAACTTGTCTAATTCTACAGCAGCACCACTTTTGGCAAACAGCATCTCTGCATGGCTGGATAACCCACAGAAAACAGTGTCTTCGTTATAAATTAGTTTCAATAAAACTAGCCAGAGGAAATCTTCAGGAATTATGAGACATGGCCTGTGTGCACACATCTGAAATTAACCACAGTTGAGGGAGTAGATGCCGTGGCTCCGTCTGGCATAGCATCACCCACAGCTTGTCACCATTACTGTTAGAGATACATTGAGCCAAAACCCCCAATTTATGAGTTCTACCCTGGTTTTAAAGCAAATTAGATAACTAAAGCCATGTAGAACACAACCATTTAATGCTGCACTTCCACCCACTATAATGCACACTCTGTGGAATAAACAGAAAGGTCTTCAGTGCAGCCACACATCGCTGCTACAGGTACAGTATACAAATGTTCAGACTTTTAAAAAAAATACCCATTTAAAGGAGATTTAGGACGAAACTCACAAAATAAACACCTGAAAATGAACAACGTGGTAAAATGAAAGTATATGGTTGAGTTTATGAACATTGCCCAAAGGTGCTACAACCATAAAAAAGCAGTTTATCAGCCTAGTGCTACTGCTAACTACTTTTAAATATATAAAGACATCCTAAAAATTGTCAGTTCAACTATAGAGCCAGTTTTACCCTCGGTAGTTCAGCTGATATTCATATACTCATATATGATATGTGATCCAAGTGAAATTTGGGACTCATCCAAATATTTTGAAAGGGTTGTAGCTTATGTCTAAAAACATACTGAGATACATGTAAAATTAACATCCTCCAATTCTTAGGTCTGCCTGGTGAGTGTGTAACACACTGTCCAGCAGCTAATGAGGATATGTGCCAACAAACTATTATTTATGTAATCTGTACCGCACATTTTTCGAGGTTTTCCTTTACAAAAGGAACAAGCTCTGGGACTACACTCCTGACAAACGCACATGCAAGCATACTCACCATGACTGTTGCAGCGTGACGTCTCCACCAGCCTGTTGTCCTGATCGTAGCACACCATGGCCTGGTAGCGGTAGCCCTGTCCACATTCCTTGATGTCTCCTTGCACCTTCATTCCTAGGATGCTCTCCACTCTGCCTCCCTCAGGCAGGATGCAGTCTGACCAGTTCCCCACTGGCTGTGCGTTGTACTTATCACAGGGGCAGTACTGCGTCTCACTCAGAGGGTACATTTGTGTGTTCTTGCACTTGTCTTTCTTCTTGCTTCTCCCTGCGGAGTGGAGCAGGATATAGATTAAGAGAATCCAGAGACCTATGTGTCTGCTGGCATTGACGGATTTCAGCATGATACTGAGGCTGCTTTCAAGGTCTTGTTTACCCGCTAAAAAAAAAGACTAGACAACACAGGAGCTGCTGTGCCCCTATGCATGTGGGATACATGATGATAGATTAGGCTTGCCAAATAGTTTCCAGCAGAGTGGGCTCTTACTGAAACAGCTTGATATTTTTTATCCTCACACATGCCAAGCATCGTTAATCACAGATCACTGTGCAAAGAAATACTCTTTTCCTTACAGCAGCTCTCATTAGTAGCTGTTTCCAATGTAAATAAGGAGATGATGTGTGGATGACTGTCCCTCTGATGATCCGAGGCTTTACCTGCAGTTTTTTGCCATCAAATTTTCGAACTGTGGATTCTCAAATTTGTCTTGTGACAGGCGCACAGCTTTGTGTTGTTGATACTGTCCACAAACATCACAGTGACCAACAGGCAGAAGAAATGAATGCTTCTTCCACCCTGGGATCCAAATGTTACACCAACCACAATTATTTTAGATTTGGTAAAAAGAAAAACTTACTAAGGCTAAAAAGAAATGAACTAGGAGGTAGTGGGCAGTCATGGTATTAATAAAAATGCTTTTGAACCACAGGATAGTGGCTAAACCACAAAATCCACACTTTCCCCTTCCTAAAAAACTAAAAACAATGAAAGCATGTCTCTAAAAGAGTAATTACCTGACTTATGACTTACTAATGATCCGTCTGCTCTCTTACACATAGGTGGTTGGGTCTAAAGGTACTTAAAATTCACATCACTGGATAACAAAAGCTTTTCAAATCCACTTTCTCACAGTTTCGGGTTGACTTTGTAACCTCTGTGCACAGTTGTGGAGGTACCTTAATTCTTTACACTATTACACATGACTGCAATGCACGACGTACCCCCTGGTGACACTGACACTGATCACAAAGGCAGACGTCTTCTCCTAGACTTGTTGCTTTAATTCCACCAGAACATTTAGCTGTCAAAAACTAAACGCAGAGATTTTTTACCTTGTGTTTCATTTTAAAACTCCTCTGTTGGAGCGCTGCTCAAATCTTCTTGCACTCCTCAAATGTTAAACTCCAATGCAAATAAGTCTGCCTGAAAACGGTTCACAGCAGTGCATTGTTTGTGCTATGCCGCTCTGTCCTCACCTATCAATGACCTCTTTCTGGTGCGGACCCCCACACAGTCAGCTGTGCAAGATGAGAACTTGGACCAGTTGGTCAGCTGGCAGTCATCCTGGCAGGGGAGCTGACAGCGCTGAGTGATGGCAGGCATGGCCTTGGCAAATTTCAGACACTCACTGATATCGGCCTGCGTCCCGTCCAGCTGGCGGCAGGACACGGCTGGAAGAATGAGAGGAAGTCGGGTCAGAAGACCCCATTAGAACATTAAACATTGTGATTTAATGACTGATTGTTTCAACAGATTGATTGGAAGTCGTAACATGAATGGAAAGTTAAAGACATTGTTGAAAGGTAATCAAAAGTTGAATGTTTATAGGAACACTAGTGTAAAAAAACAACATTCAAGTTGAGATGACTAAATACCATTTTTCACGACTGTTACTGTTACAGTTTACTTTACTTTTTTGATGCATTTTCCATTTGCAGGACTTCCTCTGAATCTTACTTCATCACAGCATATTTTGATTTTGTAGACAAAACAAAATGTCCTAAAAAGTAGTAAAATATAAAGTATTTAGCTCTACATTCAGCAATTCCAAAATGAGAAACAAACTTATATGTTGTATTTGTGCACAATAAAAATATAAACGCAAGGGTCATTCATATTTCATATAGGGTGGTTGCTTCCAGTTCAACCACAGTAGATTTCCCTGCAATGAAGCATGGAAATCTCACTTACGTTAAATGTCTAAATTTTACAGGAAGGAAAAGTTCAGCAAGGTACTCTCAGCTAATCCCTTATTTCCCAAGAGCCTACCACGGCACACGGATCTGCATCTTTGATTTGGTACAGATTTTACGCCTTTCCTGACACATTCCTCCCATTTATTGAGGCTTGGGACCAACACTCGGAGTACACTAGCTTGTGACTTTCTGAGGCTGGGTTTGTATCTCCTCCCAGTCTCAGACCTGCTCAGTATTTAGGTCAGAAAGCTTGACTCTAATAGTTCAATAATTTAACAACCAGTGTTCCAGTTATTTGTGCATTATGCACACAATATATAAAGTTAAGGTGAGGTGAGTTGAGTTGCAGACGGGCTTATAGGCACATTTGGTTTCCTATGGAAAGAAATATCTGCTGTCTGTAGTTTGATGTTATATTTTTACTGCACAGATAAAAACTAGACAGCAAAAGTGATATTTTTGCCTCATGATATTGCTGTGTTTTAAAAAAGCAATATAGTATATTATACATTTAGCACTTGCAGAAGTCATTTAATAGAGGTAAAGCTTGACTAATAAAAGATTTTTGTCAGCCAAGAAAAATTTAAGGGAGTGAAAACTTCAGATATCACTAACTATGCTAATAGGATTTATATAGATTTATAAATACATATCTTTATATGTATTTATAAACTCTCTCTATATATGTAAACACTATTGGGTTCATTAAATCACCTGAATAACCTTTCAGTTATGTAAGTCACAAGAGCATGCTAGTAACACGGGCACTGCTTGGTTTCTATTTATGGCCACAACCAGAAAACAAAATGAAACTTAACATTACTCTAAGGTTACAATTCATAAAGAAGATGCCACATTGAAGATTCGCTTAACCAACAAATGATGTTACTTATAAACAAAGATAAATAAACCATTTGGGTCTTGGCCCGGTACACAATATACTATAGGAGCCAGGACTTTCCCCTCTAAACTAATTTAATAGTAAATGAAATAAGCTAAATACCCCCCCCCACACACACACACAAACACACAAAGAAGAAAGGAACTGAGGGGACTGGAGAGCTGTTCACTCCTCAGTCCCAATCCTTTGCTCAATAAGGGCCAGGAAGACCAATAATTAACTTCTGTTCAGCTATGATGCTACTCTGCTACATGTGCTGTCAGAGTCAAAGCTACTATAGAGCTATACCCAATTTATTTTTTCTGCATTATAAATTTTTTTTCATCATGTCAATATAAAATCTGTAAAAATGATCACCTAATTAAATCAGATATTATTGCTAGTGCACTAACATTGTCAATTGGCTAGATAGATAGATCGATCGATTGATAGATCTTTATTAATCCCACGGGTAGGTTCCTCCGGAAAATTTAGTGTCCAGCAGCAGAACACAGACAAAATTTTTCTTAGTAAGAAAAAATAAAGGGGAAAAAAAGAATATGAATACAAGTATAAAAATAACATATAGAAGCCAAAATGTCTATTGCTATAGATAAAGCTCTTTCAGAACTACACAACACATCCTACAACCTCTGACAGGCCAAGTAGTTCTTGTGACAAGTGAAATAACTTTGATATGTGAAATCACTGAAGTGCCCCTTTAATTAGGAGTTCTTAACCCACTCGTGAGCATGATGACTTGAAATATAGATTTAAAGGGAGCGGATGAAAAATAGATCAGAACTTTACGATTCAGATTAGCTCTCAGGGGGGTTTAATAACAATTAAGAAAAGAGCAGACACAAAAGCATCTCTCCCTCAATTGGTTTAAAGCCCAGAAGTCAATTTGTCTTTGACTGCATCATCCTTTCCTTTGTTCTTTCAATAAAGGGTAGTACTTGTGTTGCTGCAATATTTCATTTTCTTGTGATGCAGACATTCTGCAGGGCTGTACCTTCATAGAGAAATCAATCTCTAAGCACATTTTGCTGAACCCCCGTGGGCACCGCTATTGGTTTGGAAAGCCTCCGTCGGCTGGTGTGTTAGGTCAGGTCTTATATTGTTGTGTGTGTGTATGTGTGTGACAGAGTGGCTGTGTTCAAGAAAGAGAAAGAGAACAGCACAAGCCCTCTGTTCTGTGTGTTTAATAATGCCACTATAGGGTTTTTCCACCCTCTAAGGAAAGCCTCTTTCCAGGTAAACAACACAATACGCTGTCAGGAAACACGGACCAGAAAGGACAGCGTGTCTCATTTGGTCTGAGTCGATGACAAAATGATTTCTGCCATTTGGAAGTGACAGAAGTGTGAAAACCAGTGCAGGAGAGTCTGAACTTCAAGTGTCACATGGCATCAAGTCACAGAGAAGCTGCACAGAATCTGGAAAAATAAGGTCTATAATGGACCTTAAAGCATTTTCATAAACCGATTCTTCTGTCCATTAATGCAAGCTAGCAAAGGCGAGACAGAAAAATAAGCACTAATAATGGCTTTCCATAGGAGCTGGAAATGAAATTGATCATTCTGCGTGACCCCCCTGAAATTGGATTTTTATGAAAGCCTCCTAGGACTCTATAGTGTACCCATTCTCTATAAAATGGCGAGAGGAAATATGCTTTTAAAGAGAGAGAGCCACAACTCTTAAAGTACTTGTCACTTGTGCGTGAAGTCGATATGAACAGGGGTCTGGGCTGTTGTGTGCTATAGGCACGGTGAAGCATCTTCTTCTAAATTTGAGCAAGAGATATTCGATTAAAATTGCATGACAAGAGCCCGAGGTGGAAAAAAAAAGCCAGCAGTGAAACAAGCCAAGCTGTCAAACAAGTCTCAAGAGGAGGATGATAAGGTGTGAGCACATTTCCTTCCCAAACTCTAGAGGATTACAAATAAATAAAAAAATAAAATAAAAACAACTGGAGGAAAAAAGTAAAAAGAAGAAAAATATCTTTTACTGCTGATGTTTATAGGAGTGTCATCTTCAGTTTGGGCCACGTTGTGTGAGTGGGAGGATTTGATGCGTACTCTAACTAAATTGGCCTATTCTCCAAACCTTGGCACATCCATCTGCTGCTTCATGGCTGGGCTCCAGATGCTCCGCAATGAGCAAAAATTAAATTTAGGGTGATTAGGAATGGCTCAGGGACGGTGCAGGGGGAAACAGGGGACGGAGAGATTTGTTTCTATACCTCGTGTTTGAATCCCTGGTCCACAGGTCTCTTGTGCACCCGGAGTGTCCTGTCTGAGAAACCAGGTGACCAGCTGGCACTTCCTCCATTTGTGGGTTTTCCACCTAGAATAAATAAAATAAGTACATACATATAATTGCTACAATAATATTCATTAACACAGCAACATCTTGCAAAGCACCAGGTCAGAGTCTGAATAGAATAAATTCATTTACAGCACAGTAATGCTGTGTTCTGCCCACACAGTATCAGCCCAGTTAAGGCCACATCTGGATGAGGTATTACATTGGAAATAGAAAGCATGTCCCACTTGACAGCTAACGGTTTTGTCCTGCATGACATGTCACCATGAATGAAAACCAACTCTGCATCTGGAAAACCTCATGACTTTCCAACAGAAAGACAAGCATGCTAGATGATTTTTAAGTCTTCCACGGATGTTCTATCGTTTCTCTGAGGTTGACCAAAAGGAGCAATAAGTGCTGCACCAGCTGTCTCATTGTACAGGCGTAAACATGATAAAATACAACTGAAGCGATGCAGTGTAGCTAGGCAGAACTGTGAAAAGCAAAACAGCCTTTATGATACGCACTGCTTTGGTTGGTTTACATAATTTTCCTGGATTATAACCTACTTCTTAATGATTAGCACACTGTGAAAGCACACAGGACTGATCTGGAAACATCACTTGTCGTGTCTCTCAGCACTGAAAAGAAAAATTTGCACATCTAGGAAATTTAGGAAAAATGCACTGTGTTGCGAAAATAAGAGAAAAGGTCTGCCTGACCAGACAGGTAACAGTGATTTGTGCTGAAAAAACAATTACACTAATGAAAAGGCACGATTATGACTCACACAGCCACAGCAGCTGTTTTACAGGTACAAATCTAATCAAGTCTGAGCACAATGAGGCTGAGTGATTTTAGAAAAATATGCCATTTCCAACTTTTCAGATATAGTGCACACATCATTAAATGTTATCTGGTCACTATTTCAAACAAGGAAAATGTACATAACCGATTTTTATTTATTTACTTTTTAAATCTGAACATTTAAATGTATTGAAAATAATCCGTTTTGGTCGAAAATAACCATTACATCCGAATGTGGGCCTTGAGGCAACATTTTGGCACTTATATTGGCACCATATAAATGAATCTGAACTGAAAGCCTTACACACAGTGTGCCTGCACAAATAAAAGTGAAATTCATAGACGGATGCAGAGTGGCTGCAGAATAACCAACTTAGAATAACATAGGATTGCTGGATAGCAATTGGCAGTAAAATAAACACTGGTGTTGCTGACTGTGCCGTATGAAAAGAGAAAGTCTAAATAAAGAGTAAAGTATAAAGGGGTCTGTGCTGTTGTTTGAATTTGTATTCTTCACACAGTATCAGGGAAGGGTCTCATTAAACAACCATGCACATACATCCAGAGTCTTGCAACAGGTATGTCTGCTGCCACCACCTAACCATGATGTCACCATCAGAGAGTTAATCTGGAATTAGAAAGAAGACAAAGACAGTCTAAACCCACAGAAGACCTGCGGTGCTGCTTCAAAGGAAAAAGGATAGATGCTGATCTTTTGGGGTCTTTTTTGTCTTTATATGATGTTTATTCATCAATAACAGCTACTTGCAGCAGCACTTTTGAACTACTTTTAATCCTGCCTTTGTTTTTTGTCTTTTTTGTGTAATACATTCTTGTATTGACCATGAAATAATGCTTCATCATCACTGTAATATGAACATGCAAAACAAAAAAGCACATTGCTATTAAATATGAACAAGCTTAAAATATGTTATTGTATTTTGCATTTTTCAGTGTTTGGGCTCTGTATAGGTCCTGTTTTACTCGACTATGTTATCACAAGTGTCAGCTTTTCCGCATATTGTGCAGGCCAATACACAGGAGTGCCCAAACCTACTTTCTTTGTAAGACTTTAAAAGTTTGGTAGTGATCAAACATTTATTTTGCAAAATTAGAAATTTTTGGGCAGCACAGATGGAGGACATTTTTCTAAAAAGTGCACCCCTTTTGTCCTCAGACACAGCAATCCAAAAATTACTGTCCGTTTCAATTTTACTTAGTACACGCAACAAATAAAAAATGCCTCTCCTCCTCTGATATTGTGTGTCTTTTGGGCTAATGGTTCCTGAACATACGTTTGCACACAGGGATCTTTGTGTTTTGTTAAAATTGCACTTGACATGACATTTTCAATCTGTGACAGCTGAGATAGGCTCCCCCCCCGTGACCTTGATGTGGATAACCAGAAGAATTCAAATGGATGAGGTTCTATAATGAAAGTCTTCTTTTTGCTTCACAATTTTTCTTTATATCTATATGCAGGTGATAAATTGCTTCTAATCTCCTCAGTATCACAAAGTAATCTGTTCTGGAGAATGAATGACAAGCTGCTTGAATAAAATAACAATTTTAACTCATGACCCCAGAGATGTCAATGTGCAATGTCCCGTTATCTTCTAAGTAAGTCTCTGATCTGGCTAATTCTGCTCTGAAGCATTCGACGCTTCCCTTTGCACACACTTGCCTTTATTCACTGCAGAGCCCAATGCTCTAACCAGTGATTGGACTAGAAAACTGACACTTTCTTTAAATGTCATGTGCTCATCCAGCCTTAAGACAACATATTTTTACTTCTAATCAGTATATGACAGCTCCATTGATCCAAGATTACAATGTACTCGCTTCTCTCCAACTATTTATTTTTTAGAATCTAAAACATACTATTTGTTTTTTTAACTTCTATTTCCAGCACATTCCACAAAAATGTTCAGCATGAGCTGTCAGGTGCATCTAAGCCATTTGTTATGTCACACTCACATCCTGAGTAAGCACAATGTTGCTCATGTCAGCCCATGTTTTTTATAGATATGCCCATAAAAGTCTTTATAATAATATATATTTTACAAAGAAACACCTTAAAGTCAGATATGATAATAAAAACTATGTTAATGATGTTGGCTAATAGTGCTAACATTAGCTTTACAAGCTAAAAAGATGAACAACTTAAAAGCCATAAAAATCTGAAGGTTTGTTTGTTTTTAGGGCTTAAAACATTAAAATGAAGTGGGAATGAAGTCTAATCAACGACTTTACCAACCCCTTTCTAACTGGATCTGATCCAAACACCTTGATACAGTCGATGTATATTCATTGACTGTACTCAAGCCAGTAAAAATCAATTATGGGTTAAATAAATCAATAAATGATAAAAAAAAAGTAAATAAAATAATTTATGTTCCAGATATGGGGGTACAATGAGAAACAAACAAAAAAAATAAAAATGCAAAAATCAAGTAAAAAAAAAAAAGAAAGTTCACAAACTGTCCTTTGATTACAGTAAAAACATGAAAAACTAACATTTGTGGATAAACAAACATTTGTGGTTGCACAACAGCTGACAAGAAGAGACTACAGAGGGTCATCAGAACTGCAGAGAAGGTGATCGGCTGTCCACTCCCCTACCTGGACTTAATTGCCAGCTCAAGATGTCTCTCCAGAGCCAGGGCAATTATAAAGGACCACCTCCATCCTAACCACCACCTCTTCAACATCCTGCCCTCTGGAAAAAGGCTCAGATCCATCAGGTGCAAAACCAACAGACTAAAGAACAGCTTCTTCCCGTGGGCTGTCAGAACTCTTAATGCAAACTAAGAGTGTGTAAAGACTTCCCCAACACATCCACCCTGACACTGCTGTTGATCATCTATGTGCAATATCTCAGTCTTTCCATGTTCTGTGCAATATTTTTGGCTCATGTGCAATTATTTTGGTCCCAGTCTGTTTCAATGTTTCCTACACATACACCACGTATATAGTTCCACTCACATATGTATACATATACACTGTTTTTTATTTTATTCTCTTTATTTAATTATTTATTTATTTTTCGCCTTCGTTGTATATTGGTTTCTCTTCTTCTTACTTTAGCACCTTTGTGGTTCAGCTACCCAATTTCGCTGTGCAAGAAACTGCACAATGACAATAAAAAGCTCTCTAAGTCTCTAAACAGGTGAAGTTCAGGTTGGACCTGTAAGCAAACTAACACTTGGGAGTTTTCAAGAGCTGCATATTAAATCATATAAAAGTTACATCATCGTGAAATAAAACATCAGGTTGTCATAGCTAGAGCAGTTACATGTCTAGTCAAGCATCATAGTCCCTCTTCAGTTAAATGAATTATTCTCATTTTAACATTTATGTTATACATGATGCAAAGTGCTGCATATTTCAATGGCATTTTAAACATGATTTGACTGATGACTTATTAAACACAGAACATGTGTTATAGTTTGTTTTTTTTTTGTTTTTTTTAGCTTTTTAAAAGCTCTTAAACTACACACAAACTATTTGTTTGGCCAGTATTTACAGTCATCCATTACAGTGTGCTCAGTTTAGAAACGTTTTTTTCTGTGGTTTAATCAACGAGTCACCAGGAAGATACCTGCTCACCACAAAGATAGAATCAAGTTGGTTGCAGCACCTTGTCACCATAAGAAAGGATAGCACAGCTACATGGCACAGCTTGGTTTATATAACCAGAATATCCAGGTTTCTTTATCACAGAGTAAAACCCCGCTACCACTTATTGCTTTTTTGTCATATTTAATCAAACTGTGTAGACTTTCACCTTTATTTTCACACTTTTTTGAATAACATTTATTAGAAAAAAGTAAAGGAAAAAAGTTAAATTGCGGTGGAAAAAAGATTTCAATTTATATTCTAAGATAAACTCTCGACACCACGGAAATGTCACAGTCTGAAATTAATAAACTGGATTATTGGATTTCCCCCCGTAATTTTTCCTGATAAAACAACCTCGTTTCCAGTTTTCATCACTAAACTATTCATTTCTGACCAAAGGCTTTGATTTGAACACAAATTAAAGCCAAAGAGACTGATGAGACTGGCATAGATATCCAATAAGACAAAACGCTGACATTATTTTTACTTTATCTCATTAGTTAGTCCATAACTTACATCTATTTTGTCTCTCATGGTGGCAAACAAGGAGTTAACAAGAAAGTGTGCACCTATAAATAAACACATGCAGCTGGTATTTTGAGAGGTGGGAACAGAAAGTCAGACTGACAGAGTTTGCAGGTGTAGAGAAAATCTGTATCTTTATATCATAGTTGAATCTTTTGATGTTTGTTAAATATTCTAATAAATTATTAAATTAAAACTTGGCTGTTTGGGATATGCTGTTGGTTTGTATTTTGGCTTTTTAGGGCTGCAAGTGAAAACCATTTAAACACAAAAGTAGAGCATAGAACAAAAAACAACAACAACAAAAATCTGTGCAATGAGCCTCAAGGTTTAAACATTTTAAAACCCACGGGTACATTGTCCATGTGACAAAACATTCAAACAGCAACAACAGTGTTTGTCGACACCTGAAGGTGGCTGTCGTGCGCTTACCTGAAACCGGGACAGATTTTGGGGACCTCACAGTCCCTCTCTTCTTCGAGCACCTCTGGACATTCCTGCCCTCCGTTGGATGGCATCTGGATGATAAGACGTTTCCTTGATTGCTTTTTCTTCACAGCAATACCAGCTGAAGGGACGCAGACAATTAATGAATTAAATTAAGAAATATGATGGAAAAGTGATGAGAAAAATGTCAAAATGATAAGCTGACTACTCTGTTAATAATCCTTGAAGAATGGACTTGGAGACTGCAACTGCCAATTCTAATTGGACAGCCAGCGTCAAAAGCGCACACTTGTGATTACTGGGGATATCAAGCCAACAACGATGATGCGGAAAAATCCCATTAGACCTTGGAACTGACTCAGATTAAATTTATGGTATTTACATGTGTGGCGATGCCCTCGAGTAGTTCATTAAGTTGAAACAAGCCTCTGGATAGCCCTATACTCTGCTTCAAACCTTTCTACGTGGGTGGTGTGTAATTCTCTGCACAAGGTTAAGATATCAACAGCATCAAATTAAAATGCACTACCACCAGTAAAGCATGCTTAGACCGAAGAGATTTATGCCACCGTGTCACAGGAGGAGGTCATCAAAATACGGATGATAATGATTTTCACTCGTAAATCAACTTAATGTTTTTGCCACCACTCAACAGCTTGGGCAATGGCCGCCTGACGAAGGTGACCTCATCTGAAAACGTCTTCCTTTCACCGCTTGAAAACAACAACACCGACCACTTGCTGGCCGGAGCAAGCAGACTTGCCAGGCCCACTAACGGAGGTCAGCCCAAATGTTGTCCTACATGCCAGTCTATCAAATTAATGATCTGTAACGAGGCATGAGAGCATGTGTTTATGTGACAGTCATTGTCTTCAGCTCAGTGTAGGCCAGTGGTTCTTAACCTGGGTTCGATCGAACCCTAGGGGTTCGGTGAGTCGGTCTCAGGGGTTCGGCAGAGCCTTCGCCATGACATGCATGGCTCATTTTGTGCACCAGTAAAAAAATCACATTTTATTTTTCACTAAAGAGGGGTTCAGTGAATGCGCATATGAAGCTGGTGGGGTTCGGTACCTCCAACAAGGTTAAGAACCACTGGTGTAGGCCAACCCAACTCTAGAGTTGTTGCACTTAGTCAATTAAAATTAGCTTCTGTGTTTTCCATTTTGTTATCTTTTATTATTATGTTATTACCAGCATATTATTGTCACCTCTGTCAACTATGATTGGAAATATTGTGACTATCCTGAAACCACCAAGGCCTGACTGACTGAATAAAGTACTTTTTACAACATAGAGGAGTTTGGCACAACTTCACCCAATTCCAAGAAAGTCTAAAGAGGCCCAGCAACATTTTCAGTATAAAGAACAATTTAATGATTTGACCAGTTTATTTCGGCTTGCAGCCTTTATCAGGGCAAAACATGTTACAGGCCACATTTTAAAAAGCAAAAAAATTAAACAACCAATCACATATGTTCAATGTGCTCATCCACCAACCAGACACCAGCAAGGAGGCTAGGCCATGTGGTCATGTGGTATAAAGCCAGTCTTGGAGAGTGTCCACTATAAAAAATAAAACCTGGTACACACCCTGTTTAGCATTTAAACAGGACAAATCTAAATGAAGGGCAGTGTTTTAAGTTTTCCCCATCAATGTCATATACAACCAGTACAAGTGACACAAAAACAAAAAATAGAATGAAGAAAAGTAACATGTATGTAGATGCTTATTATTTAAAAGTACAAGCTAAGAAAATAAAAAATAAGAGATAAAAACATGAGAATGAAATTAAAGATGCATGATGAAAATACAATACCATAAATAAGCTGGTTTAATGGGAAAGTTGTCGGAGAGGACTTTACTTATTTAGACTTTATGTTCTTCTGTGTGTGCAAAGAAGCAGGGGAAGTTGTGCTGGAAACTTTGTTTCTTCAATACTCTTGAATTTTTTAACAGCAGCAACAACAGTTATCTATGAGCATGAATCGTTGTTTTTTCCTTCATACCTGCATCACATGTAATTGGACACGTTGCCCAGTCACTGAATGGGGTCATGATACAGTCCTTCTTGCAGGGCAGCTGGCATGGTCTCATTGTGCTTGGGCGAGGACCGTCTGGACACCTAAGCAAAAACAAAATCTCTTTATACATTCATCAAAACACAAGAGCATGAAGTCTAAACCTAAAAAGATTTACTCCTAAGAAAATAGTAATTTTGATAAAGCCAATGTATCTGACTAAATCTTTAATCTGTGGGTGCTGAGCAAGAACACTTCTTATGGGCTCTTTCTCTGCACTGGTTGTGTTACGTTGCCACAGCTCTGTACCAAACGGGCAGAGAAGCAGATGTCCATGTGGACCCTCACGCTCACCATTCAATGAAATTTATATCACTCAAACCTAAGCACACTCACAGACACAAAGAGTATAATCAAGGGCAGAATTTTTTTTATCATTTTAAACCATTGTTTTTCATTATTATCAAAAATCACAACATTTTATAGCAGAGGAATCCTTTAAATTCACTTAATGTGAATCCCCGTGAATAAAAGAAAAGAATTCATTTGCAGTAAGCATAGCAGAGCAGTGGTTCTCAAAGAAGGGTCTGGAAGCTTCTGGGAGACAACAGCCACAAGGTCCATAAAAATCATTTAGCTATAAATTATAAAATTGTACTCTATTATTTAAAAAGGGTCACAAAGAATAAAGGAAGCACTCTTCAGTGAGGCAAATTTTAGTGTTCAAAAAGCTAAATCCAGGAAATATTGCTAAATGTCTCAAGTGTCAGCATAACCCAAGACAAACAACTAAGGCACTCTGTCTTCAAGTGGAATTGTATTTTTAGTTTGCTCTTTGATCATAGTAGAGAAAAAACACAAGACAGATGACAGGTGCAAATCTACAGATGGGAGCAATTTATACCAAAACAAGCATACTGTGTCCTTTACTCCCACCCACGTTATCTTTGAGCCAACAGAAACTCTGCTTACACAAATCACATTAATGTGTCTCATTGTATTTAGAATGAAAAACTTCAGAATATCAATAGTTTCTGTGGTATCTTGCATTAAAAATTGTATCAGAAATAATATTTATAATTTTGAGAGATCTCTGGAAAATTGGATCCCCTGCAAAAAGTCATTGGCTACAGATAATTGAGTATGCCTACTGTAGACATAAAGAGAACCGCAGGATGAAGATAAAACAATATACGAATGTTGATGAAGTCATCACACGATGGTCCCATAAAAATAAAAAAAAGAATATTTCATTAGCACTGATATAAACATCATACTTTTGTCCAGTGTTTCATTTCGCTTTCTAATAAGGTTTATTTTCAAAATAAAAGATCTTTAAAATATATTTTTATTGACTGCGTGCGTGATCACTGCTGCAAAACATGATGGTTTATTTAAGATATCAGAACTTGTAATGAGGGAAAAATTGAACTGAGTAACATTTAGATCTTCATGGCTCTTTTAATCTTTTGGCGAAGCATTTTACAGATATCAAAGGAGTTGCCAAACATGTGTTTTTGTGATTTCTGGAATTGAATTTAACATATTTGCAGCCCTATAACCAAAAAAATATAGTGTGTAGATTTAGCTGTATTTTTCCCCCCAACTTAAACCCACCCCCTATAGATTTTGGCATTTGTACCTAAAAAGACCAAGCTGACACTTAACCATGACAGTTAAAAATATAAACCATGCACTCACGCTTTAATAAATATCAACTGAGAGGCTTGATGCAGCAACCATCTGGGTAGTGCTTGAATACACAATGTAATTATTCTCGCCTCAATCTAGGGCAATAAAAACCTCTGTAATTACTTTCACTTTATGACTGATGTATGCCATCTGGATGACACATAGGAAAGGGATGGTTGTGTAACCCACCAGAGCATTGTTAGCATCACAGGAAATGTCTAAAAGCACTGTGTTTGTTTTACAGTAATATATCTCTGTGAGGAAACTTTAACTCACTGAGCTAAAGTCAGCCAACAGGCCTGAGGATAAAATTTCCAGTTTAAATGGATTCAGCTATCAGTGAGTAATAATCCTCGTGGTCAAGCCGAGGTTTTTCAAAACAGAGGTTATGTTTAATCTTCAGGTCCCCTGTGCATAAACGAGACAAAGATAAATAGGTCACGACAAACCTGCTGGAAGACATCTTATCTGATCCCTCGCTGCTCTTGCAGTTGGACGTTACGACTATGTTTCCTCATCCCACTGCTGACTTCTGATCATCTGGGTCAGGTTTAACGCTCTTTTGAATTAGTGTTCTCCACTGGGTGTTTCATACTCGTTAGCATGGTGTTATCAGAGAAATGATAGGGAGCCTCCCTGGCAAAATGTAATATTGCAACAGCAACACAAGGAGAGATTTATTTTTAATACCAATAGACAGAGCTAAATCCCTCTTGAGCGGAACAAATCCTCGGTTGTCTTCATAAAAGTGAATGGTCCCCAGGAAAAAAACAGCTGTGGGGAGGATACATTTATGTCTTCTGCTTTTAACTGATGGCTGGGTCCATAAAGAAGGGAATAAACAGGTGTCTCTCTTGAGAACACTTCAACACGATGGGAAGCTGTTAAGAACTAGTGAACCTGCTACCGCAAAACAATCTCCACACTCGACCCCAGCATGAAAAAGGGTTTTTATCATTTTCTCAAGAGCCTGTAGGGATCAACACGTTCTCCATCAAGGGAGACCTGGCACAGAGAAGACAGACAGCATGAAGATATCTTCAAGATCTAAATAAAATCAAAGTGTATATAGAAACCAACACCAGCTTAATAACCAAGTACTAGATCTCAAACATGTACCAACCCAAATTAATCAATAAAATAAGTACTTCTTATTTGGTTAGGAGGAACTCACCAAAATAAAGTGCTGATTATGACACCATTAAACAAGTACTTAATGTGAAGGTGTGGAAACATTTCTCAAAAAGAAACAGGATGAGGAGCTGGGAAGGAAGAGGGCTGCAAAGAGGTGCTATGGAAGTTGCACCAACATCCTCCTTGCAGTTGATTTGGCAGCTAGCACTTTGTTGTGGATGGTCATAGTTTGCATGAAAGATGCTGACTTGTCTGCAAACACTGTTCAAAAGGTGCAACTTTTACTCTAGAATTACTCTAGAAACAGTCCCCATTTCTGGTTTGTGTTGTACTTTTTACAGTTTCTGTACTGCATGGTGAGTACAGACAGATAAGTGGATGTCTTCCATTCAAAGTGTGAGAAGCTGTGGCAAGTTTTTGCTAATTACCAAAGCAATTTCAAGGAGGTAGCCCAAAAACTTCCTGCAACCATTTCCCAACTAACTGCTAGGGAAACATTATTCCTTACCAGAGGTAGAGGGTCGTTATTTGGGCTTGTGTGACTGCAGTCTTAAGTAGCAATCCTCATTATGAAATTTGCCAATAGAAAGGTTATGGAACTGATCAGTTGATCAGCTATTGGTTAGCTTGACTTTTGTGGCCTTCCTGAATTCAAGCTATGTTCAAACTAGACGCAATTTGCAGAAACATAGAGACCATAGAACAGCAATGATATTTTATGAGTTCAAGCGACTATGGGAAAAATAACCACTGGCAATGGGAAGGGGGCGGGGGGGGCGGGGGGGGGGGGGGGGGGGGAGCAAGAAAATATTTTTCTCAATTTCCAGGCGAGTGGCTAAAGTGATTACCAATTAGAGAGAAGAATACTGTTGATTGATATGTGACCTGGGAGTAACTACATTACAGGGTCACCTAGGCAACTGGGGCCAGGGATGTTTGCAAGCAACCACCCGTCTTTTTCTAAGCAATGGATGATGAGTGTACCACTTCCAGTGTGTATGCAGCTCAACAGTATGCATGAATCATTGGACTTCTTCTGTTTACTTATTGATTCCTTGAATATGTGTCAAAGACAACCCTTTCTCTTTCTCATTTGGGATTTCTTTAATACTGTGACACAAACGAGTCTTAAACAGACGAGATTAAACCTCTGACCTTGTTAAATTCTTCTCATACTCAAAAATGGTAAAAGTCAGAGCATGAATTATAGTTTAACCCTTTTGGGATTGTGAAATCTGAAAAAGCCATGATAGTTCTGTTTAGGTTAAATACTACAACTTAAATACAACTTCAGTTTTGCCTTCGATCGAGGAGAAACACACTGTGAATACTAAGAGAGACCTTAGAGGACGAAACAACTCCTTTCTGAATTGCAGACTGCTTGCCTTTTCGATTTCACCTTTTCAGTGTTCCCTTTGGGTCTGAACACACAAACAAGCGAGCGTATGTTCTGGTGAAGGCGGCCTTCTTGATTGGTGTTTCAAATGCCTCAAACAACTCGTGTTTACATTTTCCTGTAAGAATGAACTATGGCTGTTGTTTCTCAGAAGCAGGTGGAGTCTGTGATTAAAAAAACGTGCGTTCACATCACATTTTGAGTCAACACTGAAGGCTTTTTCCAACCAAAACTATGATCTTTTCTAAACTATAACAAAGATGCTCTGCTTCCCCCAGCAAACAAAACCTAAACAAGCAATCACTGCTTCTTGTCAAAACTTGGACAGCACTGCAAATACAACACTCGCATAGAGTACCAGATCAATTTATAGGACAAATCAGTAAATGTTACTTTAATCGTGTAAAGGCGTATATATGAATATTGTGGGACACATTTTTAGACCATTAGGTGGCTACAAAAGGCACATTGGAACATATAGGACGGACTTTTATCCTGCAGTTACACTTAACTTTTACAATAGTACCCAACTCCAGGTTGAAGTTAGTTCAGGAGATTTAGGCTCTAACTGTAGTTACTTACAAGGTATTACACAATCTTGTCTTCTTAAGTCTTAATCTTAAGGTAAGGTAGGTCCACTCGGCATTGCATTTGCATAAATAAGGATTCATCCTTAAGATAGAGAGAGGATGTGTATATAAATGAATTCAGGGAATGGGATTTAAGTTTGAATTTGGTTCATCTGGTTCTGCCAGATGTTTCCTTCTATTGAAAGCAAGTTTTTTCACCTAACGCTTGCTCCTAGTGGATTGTGTGATTGTTGTGGTTTTCTCTCTAATATTGTAGATTCCTTGACTCTCTAGTTTACATTACATGCATTTTTGTGAGCTCTTGTCAGCAAACAGAACTGGTTTGCTTTCCATCTGTGAATAAAATGTTGAGCTCTATTATTTTTCAATTCAGTTTATCAATGTAGTAATCACAAGTGGCCTCACTGTGATGCAACGTGAACTCCTAGACTGGTATAAAAGTGGGACTGTGTTTAGGTGTTTGGAGAATCTTAATAAGAATAGGTGGAAACAAATGTCAGTGAAAGGTCACTTCTGATAGCCTCCATGTTTGAGATTTCAATTTGTGAATTTAGAATGACTGGGAGAACACAGTAACATTTGCTCTACATATAGGGCAATGAGTGGACTCATAGCATGTCTCTGTCTGCAGAGAAAACAAACCTGTGTGCCACCCACTCCCAATCCCCTCACTTATGTCTAATTATATTGTAGCCTCGCTAATGGCGGATATTATCCAAATTTAGACAATTAAAATTCAATTAAAATCCAGTTTCCAGAAAGAAAGAACGGGCAATGTTTGTTGGCAAAGCGCAACACCAGCCAGAATACTTACAGCACTATGCCTGTCTGGGAGATTCACTCTGTGTGAGTGTGAAATCAAGCTATAATATTGTTATTTATGCATTTTTCTATCATGTATACATTTTATCATTCCAGTGTGTTTTCTTTCTTTTTTCTCCTGGTGTCATTGTTGTCTTTAATATTCAATTTATTTATCCTTGCTTGTCACGTTGATTTTATTGTTTGTTCGAGGAATAAAATTCTTATTTACTAGGTGCTTGGGGTATAATATCCCAGCCGCACAATTTCCTATTCTAGTCTTTCCTTTTTCTGTGTCTTCACTTGCGTATATCACTGGGGAAATGCTCTTCACTGAAATGAATCCAATAATAGCATCTGGTTTAAACTGACTTGCTGGTTCCAGTCAGTGTCACAAACTCATTATGATGTTTAAACGTAATGATTTGTAGTGAGCCGAAGACATGGCACTGGGAGCTTGTCCCAAAGCACGACATCAAGATGAGCAGCCAGGCTAATGCTCATGTTTTGCTTGCTGCTATTAACGCGATGAGTAATCTGTTCAGCGAGAGGCTGTTTTCAAAAAACGAGCAGATGGTTGAACAGGATGAAGATTCGAAGCAAAGAAATGTCAGTAGTTTTAAGTGTACGCACACAAAAACATGGTCTGGTGGGAAAAGATAAGGCCTAATTAATTTCATTATCAAAACGATGGACAACAAAACAAGAACATCATTAGTTTAATTTAGCATAAAAGTATTGCAGTTCTTCAAGGACCCTTTCACTAGCATCTTATGGCCCTCCGTCTCAAGGGCTTTTAGCTATCTATCATAGTCAAAACCAGAGTAAACACAACCTCCGTTAGAAAACATGGCAGGAAGATGATTGACTGGGCTTAATACAGCTACTGTCCAACATCATAATCATGAATCATTCATTTTCACAAATTCCACAGCATCAATGTGATTATACAAACGCACAGTCGGTGTGTGTCAGCACACACTGTCAGAATCAATAAGCAGATGTTATTGTTTTTTTCCCCCCTCACATCACAACAGCTTTCTCAATAGGGATGATCGCAGCCCAAGCCCGAGACACTGACATATTTGTCTCTGTTGTGTCTTTGGGCTTTGACAGTCAGTGTTTGTGTATGGGTTGCTTGCGCATGTGCGACTGTGTGTACGAGGGTGACATGCACTCTGTGAGGTTCACTGCCTGAGACTGTGGGAGGAAGACAGCACAGATCTATCTGTGAATGAGACGGGGCACATCTGCATATGGAGGGTTCGGGCGGCCATGTTTGTTTGTTTTGCTGGGATCCCACGGGTGCACTGATCAAGAGTACCTGCCAGTTAGATTGTGCCAGATGAAGACATGTAGAGCAGGAAAAAACACAAACAACAACAAAAAAAACAAACAAACATCTGTGTCTACTCACTCCTAGGAAAAAATGCCAGTGATGAAAACAAGGCCTGGAAACCAGAGCCGTCACAACATTCTGGACAAGGAAAAAGTGGTGTAAAATAACGTGCTTTTATAAAACAGTAAATTTAATCTCGAGGGGTTATTATACAATAACAAGGGCAGACTACAACCACGTGACAAGTTAAGGGAAAAATTGGATAAATAATTGGAAAAAAAAGGAATGCAAATGGCTAAAGGCATGAGGGATAAAAAAAATCTTATGATCTTTGAAATTTCATCACATCACAACTAGGGATGGGTACCGGTATCGTTCTGACATAAACTGTAGTAACCAGACTGAAAAGCAGCGCACCTTTCGGTGCTTTATTTCGGTGCGTTTTTTTCCTGAGATGTCATACACTTTGGATTCTAGCCAATCATTTTACCTTTCCGAGGATAGTAGGCGGGCCCAGGTACGTACGTTCCTTTAGAGCAGAGCTACTGATTAAAAATGCCCAAGGTGAAGCGGTCAAATTCTGGCTGTACTTCACAGCAAAAGATGCAAACTCAGCAGCCTGCAACAAGTGCTTTAAGGTGATACTGTGATACTGTGCAAAGGAGGTAACACCTCGAATCTGATGAAACACCTGGCGACGTATAGCATTTTGTTAAAAGCCGAGAAATGCGCCGTATTTGATAGCTTGCTGTGAGACCTCACACCGAGCACATCTACTGCGGGTGTGGTGCCTGTTATCGGACCCGGAGTTAGCAACATCCCCCCAAAAACCCGAAGAGTAGAGTCCTTGCCCCTAGCCCTGCCAGTGTAGCAGAAATGATGACGGATGATGATGGCAGCAGCAGCCGTTCTTCTCTGCGTGAGTAGCTTAATGTTGTTCATGTGTAATTTACGTTGATTAGGCTAACCACGTTATGACATTATTGCATGTAAGGTGAACTAGCAAACACCGTCGTAGTTACATGCGGCTTTCTTCTTGTTTGATGGCAGATACTCCCTTCACCCTGGCCAAAAAGGTTAAAATGACCAAAGAAAAAGTGGAAAACAGTTAAACATGAGAGGTTTTTGGATAAAGTTTGTGTTTTTTCCATTGATTAAGCACTGCTTCCAGCCAAGAGTGATACCATAAATCCCCTATAGCTGCAGAAAAGGCTAACATTGTTATCTTTTCACAAAAAAACAGCTGAACATGAGAGGTTTTTGGACCAATTTTGTGTTCTCCATTCTTTAAGCACCGGTTCGAGCACCGTTTATGCACCGGCACCGTTTCAAAAGTACCGGTTTGGTACTGGCATTGGATAAAACCTAAACGATACCCATCCCTAATCACAACATAAATGAACATATAAGGGAAAATGATGGAGCAATTATTTTTAATTATTAAACAGAATTTCCACCATTGTAAATCAGGCATTCTCTCCAACTGTTTGACTGGCGTGTAGGCTCTATAAAGGGTCACCTTGTAGGCCTTGTAGTGAGTAAATTCCCACTGTACACACTGCTATTGCGCGTCTCATGATTCATCAGTTATTGCAGGACACACTATCACTTATATGTGAAGGGAAATAGAGTTGTGGCTTGGTTTGTATCTATGATTATATGGGAGAGAAAATGGTGTCACCTCCCTATCAGAGGGGATTAAATCAGATAAATTAATTATTTTCAAAGTCAAAAGAAGATTGTTATTTCCACCTGCAGTTACTTAAATTTGTAAGTACGGCTCTGGTATTGCCGTTATTTTGAGTTGTAGAATCTATAACAAGCGTCACTGAAGCTTTTTCTCAGTCCATGTGGTGGGTAAATCACACACTGCTACTAATATGTGTTTTACTAAAAGTAGACCTGATGAATCTTCTCTCGCTGAACTAATCGCTTGATTTATAGAACAAAAAGGTCAGAATTCTTTAAGCAGTGAATGGGAGGCTGTAAGGTGCTTGTACAAGTCCAAGAAAGAATCAGCATATTAGAAAACCATAATTTGAAACAACTGGGAACAAGAAAGAAGGAACTCGTGACAATAGATACTATACTGATAGAATAAAGAACTGAGGTGGGTTGCGGGTTGCCAAGTGGCAGAAGCAAAGTAGCTGTGAGCAGGCTAAAGCAGCTTAAATAATGCATCCAGCAGTATATCAGCATTTGATATTCGGATGCACTAAAGTACTTTAGCCAGGATTGTAGCTGCGCTTGACTTTTTGGCCTGTCTGAACTGACACTAGGCTTATTTTCTGCACCCCCCCACAGTAATGGATTAAAGGATTGTCCAACTAACAGAACAGCAACTGCTCGATTTTCAGTCCACACACTAATGAATGAATCTAACTTTCTCAACTCTAGTAACAAGCTGTCTCACTTTAGTCTTTTCCTGTTGTTATCTCAGGGTGGTAAATATTACATAAAGTGTGGAACCATTATAAAAGATCAATTAAGTTATTTTATCTTTGTTTCATTTTTCATCTTTGTCGGAGCACATTTGATGTTTGGATTAGGAGCAGGGTCCTATAAGGTTTGACTGAGAAAAAACAGTCTCCAGAACATTAACAGAAAAAAAGGTGGTGGTGATGGTGGTGGAGGGTGGGGGCATTTCTCTGTGTGTACTGTAAGTCGTTTTCAGTAAAATACATTGCAAATAAATAAATGAAAACCAGTGAAACTTCATCTCTCATCATCTCTCTATGCTGTATGTGTCATATCCTTTTTGATTACTGCTGACGTCTGACTAGTGCTCGTTCCAGCTGACTCTGATTGTCTTTGTTAGGTACTTGTCACTCTTCATACAGTTTCTCTTCAAATCTGCAGTGTACAAGTCTGAGTGTAACACTTTTGGAGAAGCATTTGATTGTTTCTAAGTTCATACTGGATGATAACAACACCCCACATAAAGAGATAGTCTCTGAAAAACAATACAACAAGGAACCATGAAAGGCACGGAAGCTGATTACTAAACACATGATTTCTGATAAGATCTTAACGAACGTCTCCTGCCTAAATCTGTCCTTAGCAAAGCTAATTAGTGATGACCCAGAGAATAAGACAATCCATTACTGTATATCACATGTATGGGGTTGGAAGAAAGAAAGTCTAATGCATTACGTTAGCATTAAGCTGCTGCTCAACCTGGTTTAACCTGGATTCAGGCACTAATGTCACCAAATTTCTTAACTTCCTTATTTGTGCTACTGATCACCTTTGTGATTGTAACTGTGATATGTGATCAGTGGAAGTTCCTATTATATCTGTGCTCTTCCTGAAATATTGAAAAAGTTTCATATGCTTTGCCTCTTCTTTCTGTTTTGACCAAAAACTCCTGATGCCTTTCCACCCTGTTAATTTTCTTGTGCTTCTTTAGAAACTTGCTTCAGTTAAAGTGTTGATTGCCAGTCTTTATGGCAGAGAATGTGCTGGTTGGTATATGTTAATTGGCAATTGCATTAGAAGAAGCCATCTCGGTGGCAGTGTTTGCCGCAGTAAAGTGCAAAGTCAAAGTAATTTCCGAGTGAAGAGTGAAAGTTGAGGGCAGCATCCAAAACTTTTAAGTGTTCAAGGCTAAGAAAAAGGGCAAAGTTGTGCAGTCGGAGAGCCTTTTTCTGCAGTGCAATAAAGCTTGGACCCCTTCCAGTGACTGTGGCATGAGATAAATCAAACTCAAGACTTTGAACAAGATACCGGTTTAATTATTATAATGTAACAAAAAATGTACAATGAAATTACAGATGAAATCTCATTATGTTACTCACAAAAAAATTATAATTGAATGAATAAATAACCAAGTCGTAAAACTATTTTTGTGGGGGAGTGTGGAGGATGAATTTAATAATTTCATAGCCCAATAAAAGAAACTGCTCTGAAGTCTGGTGCTAGAGCACTGAACACATCTGCATTGCTTGCCAGATGGCAGCTGAGTGAACAGACTGCGCGGCTGTGGTGGGTATTGTCTTCTTGTATCCTTTGGGCTCTGCAGAGAAACCGCACCTCGCAGATATCACTGATGTGGCTGAATGATTTTAATCACCCGTTGCAAATCCTTCATATACTGGGCCATCCGTATCCCATTCTTTGTGTCTGTGATGGTTCCAGTTAGGATGCGTTCTACTGTTCCTCTGTAAAAGTTGACAAAAACTACTTCCTAAATTTCCTGGAGTAGTTCTCTTCCACTGAAGCTTTCTTCACCAGAGTGGAAATCTGTGAGGAGTATGGCTTTTTAGTTGTCTTTGCATCCTCTTTACTAAACGAAACAACTGTTTTGTTTTTTTTTAACATTACTCTGCTCTGTTCATTACGGAGCCCCGCAGGGGACATGGGAGAAAAAAATAATTAAGACGGACTTTTGCGAGATCTCGCAAAACAAACTCGGGATCTCGCAATACTTTTGCGAGATCTCGCAAAAGTTTTAGCTGCATTCTTCGCAGCTCGAAGCCGACCGGAAGGTCGAGGCACGATGTGCCGGGAAAGCGGTGTTCCTCCCGGCTGTAGTAGGTCTCGACCTCCCGTTAGCTTCGAGCTAAAAAAACGTCGGAGCACTTTTGCAAATATGTGATGTCTTGTAAACCGAGCAGGTATCTGACGTTTACACAACTATATTCACACCTCAAAATATCTTAAAAGTGTATTTGTAAGTGACCCAGAAAGAGTAATATTACAACTAAGTAGCTGCCGCCATTGTTGGAATTCAACTTTTGCGAGATCTCGCAAAAGTTTTGCGAGATCCCGAGTGTGTTTTGCGAGATCTCGCAAAAGTCCGTCTTAATTTTTTTTTCTCCCATGTCCCCTGCGGTGCTCCGTAGTTCATGACTGTGCACTAGTTTTGATTCAACTTCCTGATTTTAACTCACATTATTGTTTGTAATATGGTGGACGATGCTGGTGTTATTTCACCTTAAAGTTCTCTTCATGCCTGCAAGTGCAGTCATGACTGTACAGCATGAACTGGAAGGAACTGAGCACACTGTTAAGGAATAGAGTGGAGGAGGTGTGACTGCCAATTCAAACTGTCTGGATTCTGTTTGGGAGGAAGTTCAATATCCAGTTGCAAAGCAAACTGAGCTGAAATTGACAAACAGAATTGTTATGTAGGTGTTTTCATTTTCAAGGTTTTTGAAGACAAGTGGACACAGCACCTTCTGTGGTTCTGTTGGTTCTGAATGTAATCTAGTGAGGGGCGAGGCTGGCACAGAAGAACTACCCTCTCAAAGCACTACTTCAGAATGGGGATCAGTGCTGGAGGGCATTCAGACTACACACTACGCACCTTTGGATAATTGTGCCTGTCTTGAAACAGTGACAAAATGATATGCTAAAAATGTTAGTAATAGCGTGTTTTAGTGTATGGCCAGGTTATCAGGCCAAACAGCTTTACTCATATTCATCCACAGGAGGATTCTTCTCACAGCCTCTGTGGATACTGATAGTGGCAGGTCCTCTGGAGGTAGAGTCGACTTTACAGCTGACTCTTTGTTGAGGAGATCAAAGCGAGGGTAATATGCAGCCCATCTGGCAACGTGGGCTCACACATGGTGGGGGCGCTCCTGCTTTTGTAGCCTGTGATGCTCTGAATCGCCTGCCACGTATCCTCGGTGTTGCTGGTGTTGAGATCTCTCTCCAGTGTCTGCTTTGCCTCCTCGCCCATCAAGTACAAAAGCTTGATCCAGGCTGTTGTGATGAAGCTCAGTCTCTGTGAAGATGTGGGCGCAAAAATCTCTTGTATCCTATTGCTAAGCACACCTGAGACTTATTTCATTTTATTTTCCTAGACGTGAGCTGGCAGGAAGTTGGGTAGAGGAATAGCCTTAGGTCAAGCTTTTCTCTTTTTATTGCACTGCTTGACGTAATCTTTGCTTTGGCTGATCTGACTGGCTGCCCTGAGAATACCAAGGGCAGAGATCATCTTAAGGTCTGCTAAACTTAATCCAATCCATGCATTTACTCTGCCATCAGTGTATTTCTGTCAAAACTAATCATGAACGTTTTTCGATGAGCGTCTTTTAGAATTTGTTGATTTTTTTGTGCAATAACTTGAGTGTATTTATTTACCTCATGTAAAATTCTATCTTCACTATGAAAACTCTCTGAGTTGCAAGTCCTTGACATACATAGGAGTGGGTCTAAATTTGGCACAGAGAAATAGAAAAACATATATACAGACTCTTAAAAGCTCAAATCAAATAAGCATTTTGGCTCAGAACCATTTTTCTATACCTAACTTTGAGGATCAATAACATTTGATATACTTAATATTATTTTTTCAGTATTAAAACTGCACCAATGCACCAAAAACGAGAGAGAATAAAACAAAAATGTGGTCAAATTCAGGGGAGCTACTTTGCATCACACATATATACAGGAGATCAGAAAATGTCTTCAGCACCATGGACAGCATGACACTTCAATGATGAGAGGTGGAAACAGCTAGCGGGGAAAATGGGAAAGGCACAACGACTTTTCAGAGCTAGTATGTGGAAAGATTTATACACGGGACTGGGGTTCATGTTATGTGTATTATTAATTGAATTATTTTCACTTATTTTCCACCAAATATCCTGCCACACATTTGTAAGGTTAACAAAAGTCACCAAGGCTTACGCATGTGCGTTTCCTGTGTTTCTAGTACGAACCAAGAAGACGTTTTCCAAGAATGCTTTCTAGCAGGAAAGGTTTCTGCCAGCCCTGAAGGCTAACTTCTTCCATAACCGTGAAAAGCCCTCTCACAATCTGTGGAGAGACTTCTGTTTGAAAGCACTCTCAGTATCTGTCACTCTGTTTTTGCCCCCAGGCAGACAGAAACTCAAGCAGTGATGATGCACACACTTTTTCCGAGGTACAACCCATTAAACACAACTGCAAGTCACATCCCTTTTAAGAGGCTGTGAGTTGGAGATGGATGCCAGAAAAGTTTCATCCAATAATCCCATTATCTAATGGAAAATCTGGTCTTTCTGATAAATTAAAAACAACAACAACAAAGACAACAACAATTGTGTTTGTATGCACTTTTAAGTCCACACAGTACAGGCCATTTACAAATGTTTATTCTGGCTCTAGATTTCAGGTCTCCTTTTTAGTGTTGTTTGTTATGTTGACAAAACACAGCCTCTGTTCTGCAGCAGGGGCTGTGTTTTGTCAGCTGCGAATACATTTCGATCAGATCCACTATGGTCAAAATATGATTATTTCCATCTTCAGTCATTTACAAAAAGTTCTGCACAGTCTGAGATTTCTCACTGCTGAGTAATCCTGACACTCTTTTCATCCATCTGATTTTCTTGCAACCAGACATTAGCCTGAAGTAGGTCGGGTACAGAAGTAAAAAATTTTTATACCCACCATATTTTCTCTTTGCCTAACTGGCTGGTCTGAGAAGAATAGGGACAGCTGGCTGCTATACATATTCCAGTTCCCGCCTTTCCTTTTCAGTTTGAATGTATTTCATCAAATTAATCATAAAAATGCTCTTCAAGAAAAGACAAACAAAAATGAAAAAAACCCTTGGAAAATACAATATTTCTGTTTTGTCCACACTCTTATTCTGGTTT
This sequence comes from Rhamphochromis sp. 'chilingali', assembly GCF_963969265.1. Classification (NCBI taxonomy): domain Eukaryota; kingdom Metazoa; phylum Chordata; class Actinopteri; order Cichliformes; family Cichlidae; genus Rhamphochromis; species Rhamphochromis sp. 'chilingali'. The sequence continues at coordinate 33,639,614 of NC_137938.1, read as the reverse complement.
TGTAATTTCTTTTTACATAAATGGTTTATGTCTGACAAACATTAACCACCCTCATTCTGTAAGAGACGCCTGTCAATCAGGTCGCTGCTTACTTGATTTAACATTCAACGTATTTTTCTCCTGCATTGTTTTTGGCACAGCTGATATTTTCAGATTTCTCAGTCTGGTCCCATTACAGTATTCCTTTTTACTTTGGCCTCTGAAATAGTTACTGGAACAACGCCAGTGTATCAAAGACTGTTCTTTAGTACCCAAAAAGATCTTCCTGCATTTCCAGAAACCTCAGGTTTGTACAGCCAAAAAAACCCCAAAGCAAAACAAAGAAACAGTGAGAATTCTCCCAGCCTCGCTCCTCACCTGCCATGCTGCTGTACGGCTTGAAAAACATGTACTCTTCAACTTGAAACTGTTGAAAAGAAGCATGCTGCTGTAGCTGGAGTTCCAATTCATTACCAGTGATGATCCTCCACATAAAATTCAGAACAGTTTGAAAGAAACTTTCATTTTTGCTCACTGTCAAGTTCAAATGGTCTGACGTGGACTTCCAGGAAGTCAAAAACAAGTAAAACAAGTATTCTGGAAGCCCTGTGAGACGACACTGAACTTGAGATCAGGTTGAATCAAGTAAAGATTTCTGATTTTTATAGACCTGTTCTCACCACAACAGATGGTACAGCTTCCACCTCTCGACAGGTGCTACCTGAATCGGTCTCTCAATCTCCCACTCAAAAATAGAAAAGACCCCGATATAGGCTACTTGAGTTCCACCACTTGATGTAGCAACTCCTCTCCAGCTGAGATTAGGCACTCCACCCCTGATCCAACTGAGAATCATGGCCTCAAACTTGATGAGTACTCATTTTCATCCCAGCTGCTTTATAAACAGTTGAAATGTCTTGTCATTGTTCTCCATAATAAAATAAAATGAAATAAAAAAGGAATTACAGCAACAATAATCCTTTGAGTATATAAAGACTATGAGCATGACAGACCTCCTGTTACATGGGTGTGGATGTGCTTTACTACCTGAAGGGCGACTCTTGTTTTAAAGCTTGTTACCACACAGAACTCAGCATCACCAAAATAATTCAATTACTAAGTCACAGAAAAACCAATCTCCATTGAAGGTTGAAAATGTCAAACAACTCTTTGGACCTATTTAAGGTGCCTGTGTGACTTTCATTATTCAAAACCTCAAACAGGCTCAGCTGAGGTTAGCAGCAATAACCTCCTTCTAAGAGGGACAGTAGGAGTCCCCTTTCAATATCTTCTTTTCAGTTTCTGCTAGTGACACTATTACATGCTGCTCTTTTGCCCTTGTTGCAAATTACAGTTGATTATACAAAGTTATTGAGCAGTAAAAACAAAGATAATGGAAACAAATTGACTGAAACCTCTTTCTGTCAGAGACTCAGAGCCATTACCCTTGACACATTTGCACCTCCCACTCTCCAAGCCACTGAGCCTGTGTTTATCTGTTGCTCCAGCTTTGCCAGGAGTGTAGATTTAAACTACACACGATAAAAGACTTCCAGGATCTTGACCCCTGTTCTGCAGCTTCACTGACTGGGTCAGCTGCTCCAGCAGCCACCGCTGAACTGGACATTAATCTTCATTTCATCCTGTGTTGTTCTCCATGAATCACATTTCCCTTGTAACATGTTCAACACGCGCCGACCCTTTAAATAATTGATGTTGCCATCCTCTCCTCAGTGATAACTACGCTTGGGGATTTTCTGGTCCTGAATTATAGCGAGAAACAAAAGGAACTAATTTAACATAAGAGAACACACATTAGGAGACCTTTTGTTTTTATTTTTGCAGGGCCGAAATCAATTTGCCTTGGATTTATTTTCTGCAAAACGCAACAAACGCAGATCAACTCCTTTATCTTTTGTTGTCATGTGAATCAGCCAAGCACAACTGACACCAGACTAGAGATGAACTTTTTGGCGGATGTTAAAGTAAACGCTTCTGTGTTTTGAATTCGCCTCATGTGGTGTGGTCTTCAGAGCTAACCACAAACATCTTGTCTCTCATCTCCCCCATGATTAAATTGCCTTAAAGTATCAATCCCATTTAATTACTGTCATTATCATCAATGAGAAATTACCAGCGCCCAAAACGGCAGGGTTAATTAGACTTTCAGGGACAGAGATTATTTATTTATCTGTGGATGCCTGCAAAGGGGAGATAGGAATTGGGAGTTAACTTCACGTAGAGTCTGCTCAGCATCTCGTTATTTCACTTTGCTCCCCACCCACTGCTGTCTCTCTCGTTCATCTCTTGCTTTCTGACTTCTCCTTTGTGTTTTTAATGTCATCGACTTTCAGTCTCTGTTTTGCAATGTACAGTTAACCGTTGACGTCCTTTAAAATAAACAGATACAAATAATTTACTCAATGTCCTGGATACTCCATTACACACCAAAACAAATGCTCGTACATCACTGTTTGACCGAGCATGTAAGATGGGCTTTTTAAAATTTCATTTTCACTGTATTTCTGTGTTCATTAAGCAACAACCCAAAACACAAGGGGTTCTTTAACACATCATTTCACTCATCAAAAGACAAGCAGAGCTCTCGCTGTCGTCTTTTCCTCAAAGCTGCTACAGATTTCACTGATTAGTTTCTTCCTTTTGAATGTGAAAAGTGTCCAAATCAGTCAAATCAGCTGCCATACAGATCCGTTTGAAATGGAAACACACACCTCCTCTTCTATCTTCGATAGCACATGATTGTGAAATACTGTTCAAAGCAAGTGGATTTTAGGTCTGAGAACTTAGCAATTTTCATCACAACACAGCACTCCAGGAGTTGATTTCACAGTTATATACAGCTACAAATCAGAGAGGCAGGAAATAAGCAATCAGTGTTCTGTAGCAGGATTTAAATGGCTATACGCTGGTTAAAAGCCAACATAAACAAGTGCTCAAAGAAAGCAGAAACATAGCTTACTTCTTGGGTGGCACCTGGCCCACATTCACTCGGACACAGATGACCTTGCGAGTCTGCATTCCCATGGAGCAGGGAACCTCGCCGTCACTGTTGGGCGGGACCCCCACAGAAGTGTTGAAGGAGGAGGTGGAGGGGTCTTCAGTGCAAGGGCCCCAGGGCCCCGTCTGCCAGTGGTAAACTGTGCAGGGGTGTTCGTTACAGTTCCGAACCTCCTGAAGGGCGCTGCTGTTCGGGCAGAGGGCGCCACCTGAGAATACCAAAACACAGTGAGGACAGCAATTCTAAAAGTGTTCTCATGTGAGGAGGTAAAACAGGAGTAGTCATTCCTGTACTCTGTTTTCACAGCTGATTAAAACACATCATGTAATGCTAATTAAGAGAATCACCCAGCACTACTATAGTCACTGTTTTCAGTGTAAAAGTTCAGGTAAAACTACTTTACACGGATTAGGCTGCACAGCACCAAATAGCAGACTGACAATGTTTAAAATTAGAATTACCAGCCTCAGATCGTTATTTGCATACACTCTCAAGCATGAGACAGTCATGGAGCTGTTTCCTCTCTGTAGGTATTTTCTAGGATAAATCTGGTCGGGTGATGATGGAGTAAAAAAAAAAAAAGGATCAGTTTGGTTAAAAAATGAAAGGTGAAAAGTTCTTTTTTAAGCCTGTTACAAAACACTTTACACCTCACATGTAACCGCTGACAGTAAAAAAAAAAAAAAGGTTTTGTTAGTGAAGGAAAGTTTTATTCTTGTGGGACCAAACAATATAAAACTTCTAACCCAGTCTCTCATTCAATGTCAGTTTAATATTTAGATATCTAGATATCTAAACAGCCTCTAATACCTTGTGACAACCTAATAATCAAAAATCTTTTTCTTGCACCTCGGAGGTGAGAATTGCTGAATAAAAAGCTAGAAGAGAAACTGTAAATGAGCCAGTTTCAAGTCTCAAGAAAGGTGCAAGAATTTGTTTCCCCCGAGGCTAAACGCTGAGGCTTATGTTGGTTGATTTATATGCATCTGCCTTATTTCAGGCACTGCACTTATGGCTCAAAATATCACTGCATCTTTTTTTTGCTTGCTTTTCCACCCAATTTTCATTAAAACAGAATAATGCATAATATAGATGTATCTGGCATTTTGTTTTTACTGACAGCATGATCAGTTCTCTTCTCTTGCTGCCTTTGGGTATCAGGGGTTTCCTTTAAAGAGGGAGCCTAAACTTTTTATTTTGATTTTACTTTTTCCAAAAAGCCTCCAAAGATAGCCCTGGAAAATCTCTAATGTTTGAATGAGACGTGTGTGATTTTTATGTAGATGACCAGAAATGAATAATAGTCCTTAAAAACATCTGTTTAGTTATGAGCAACATCTTACAAAACGTGCTTTGGTGAAAGCTACAAGGCTGAAAAGTTACCATGTTTGCTGGCATGTCGTGGAAAAATAGTGATTTTTAAAAAAAAACATGTCTTTAAATTATGTCTGTGAAGGTTCTCAGTCATCCAGGTCATCGTAGTCAAAGGAGCTTGCAAAGAAAAACGTCTGGACTTCTTTAAGTTGCTTGAAGACGTTTCACCTCTCATCCGAGAAGCTTCTTCAGTTCTAAGGTCAAATGGTGGAGAGTCTTTAAATTACTACTACATATCTTGGGTTGCCAATGTTAAAAACAACCATTATTTACCAAAAAAAATACTTGCAGGTCCTACCCTGTTGAATGTTAATGTTACAAATGCTGTTTTGGTCTGGCTTTATCAGGGTTTATTCAGGATTTAGGTTTTAACCTTTGGCAATTTATTATGTCTACAAGAGGAGTTTAGATGTTTGTGTATACTACTGCAAGACATAAGTCCAGCTTTAATGCACTACTTAAGAGCCACCTCCACGGGACAAGACTCAGCAGTTCATCTGTATCTAAAGGACAAAGGTCACTCTTTCGAGGATGCCAACGTTCACATTTTGGACAGAGATGACAGATGGTTTGAAAAAGGAGTGAAAGAAGCCACTGTGAGCGACCATCTTTAAACAGAAGCGGTGGTTTACGACACCAACTGTCTGCCATCTATAATCCAGTTCTGAGATCCCTTCCCAGACGTCTTAACGCCCACTCACATCCTGGGTCATCTGACCTCAGGAATTTGCATGATAAGGTGGGGCCAGGTTTCACAATGAACTCACCCGAAACCCTGGCTGATTGGGACCCACACCCACTTTCACACCTTGGCTCATGTGATTAGGTAGATGATCATCAGGGGGTCCTTTGTCCCCCTTTGGGGTGAAACTCCCACTAGGCTTAAATCTGGGACTCCCCACCAATTAACCTTAGAACTGAAGAAGCTTCTTGGATGAGAGGTGAAACGTCTTCAAGCAACTCAAAGTCCAGATGCTTTTCTTTCCAAGCTCCTTAGTCCACTACTTTAGTGTTTAATACCTTTAACTATTGCCATCGCTATGCCCCCTCTTTGCCCATGTCCCTTTCCTTTCTCTTGTAAGGCAGCAGTCAGTCAGTTGTTGGATCGATGGGCTGAGAGAGCCATCTCTGTTTCAGAGTAATTGCAGACACTTAGGGCTTTCAGGAAAGATTGAGGGGCATTGCAGCACTGCGAATTCTTCACACCTGTATTTCTCTGCCGGAGTTGAAAGAAAGCCAGCTCCTAAATGAGTAGCGGTGTACACACAGTCGGGTCTGAATCACAGACTGCCAACTCTGACAAATCCCAGCCTAATAGCCCCTGAGCATGACTTCCTTTCTGCTGACTGCGCCATGCCACCTTAGCTGACTAACAATGGGGCAATGCTAAACTCGACACTGGCCTGACATGGTATTGCAAATGAGCCTCAGCTGTGGCTGAACAGTGACCTAGAAAATGTTGTTTTGCTGGACAACGGGGGAAATGTGAGGCAGTTTAAAGGAAACACATCTCACATGATGCAGTGACAAATAATGGTGCATATACAGTTTGGTCCATAAATTGCTAGACAAAGACAAAGTTTTGGCTCTGCACACCAACACAGCGGTTTATAATTCAAGTAATATGTGATTTAAGTGCAGTCTTTTAGCTTTAATTCAAGGGATTTAGCAAAAACATTGCTGTTAATTGTTTACAGAATCACCACATATGTACAATCAGACTATGTAGAACAATGTCTGTAATCCATGTAATACTTGTGATTTAATCACATATTGATTAATTTAAAATCCAGTATTGTGGTGTAGAGAGGCAAAATCATGTCTTTTCCCAAAGATTTATGAACCTAACTGAATGTGGGACATGTCGTTACTGGGTATTTATTAGACAGGTAGAGTCAAATGTTGTTTTTTCATCATTTTTTGCGTATTTTCTGACACCTTTCCATCAGTTATTTAAATGCACTCATGTTTGCAAGACAAACTATAATTTGCTGGAGAAACTGCCACTTAGCATGCACCTTGAATGTGATTCAACTGATGACTATAAAACAGTAAGAGCCACTTGGGCTTTCCACAGTCCCACCATAATCACCACAGAATTAAATGTAAGCAGTTATGCTAAATAGGTCATTAATTAAGCTTATTAAAATTAGCACAGAATTCTATGCAAACATTGGTGGATGCATATTATTAGAGCCCTGTGTCCTAAGGTTTGAGCAGTTCTTTAGTTCCAACCATTTTTTTCCTCAATATTTCATTAATATGTAACACATGGGTTAAGAAAAAAAATCTGCCAAGGAGCAAATTCTAATCAGATAATCTGCTCCGGGGGGGAAACTTGTGATGGAGAGAAAGCGTCCAGATTTCTGGTATTGTTGTGTGTTCATAAAACTGTGTCACAGTACAGTAGGGGTTTAAAGCTAATCTAAACTACAACTCTACAACTACAGTTTATCCAGTCTGCCTAGAGTCAAATATTTACCATAAAGTTCTGGAAACTTCGGCACCTGTGAAAGACCTTTGATAAATACAGACGTCAGAAATGTTAATGTGGCAGGTGAGGTCTGCACTAGATGAGCTAATACTACAGCAGAACAACTGAAAACTGCTAACAGAGTTCACCCATTTCACACATGGCTAACAAGGCTTGACTGAATTACAACTGGCTGAATAAATTCAAAATCAATTATAAGCTACCCTAAAGCTGTTATGGTAATGTACACATTTTTTAAAGCTCAAAACAAACTAACAATTTTAATTTTTCTGCATGTAGACACATAGCTAGAGGGATACAAGAGCTACCATCAAAATGTGTTTTCAAATGTTACCCTCCATCACAGTGATCCACGCCACAACCATTGCAGTGACTGTGAGGAAAACACACACCCAGATAAAACATTCAGAGACGTGACAAAAAGGACGACAAACAAACACGGAGGACGCTCTTAGAAATTTAAAACCAGAGAGAGAATAAGCATATGCAGAGAAATGATCTTAGATCGAGATAAAAAAGTGAGTGTCAGGCGAGGAGACAGACCAACAGAAATAATCACCAGGACAGATAAGCAGACTGTTTGAGATAAGGACAAATGCACATGCAAAGAACTGTGAAATCCAGACATTCGAAGAGTGACAGCAAAGGACGACTTGAAAGGCTGTGACTAAGCCAATATTCAGGCCTCATCTCCATATATTTCCATATACCATGAACAGTCGACTGTTGGCGGGTCCAGACTCACCTTCCCCAGCATTGTAGGCCAGAATAGAGCGGGTCCTCATTTGCTTGCCCTCAATGGTCTTGCTTGAGCATGTCTGAGAGCAAGTGGACCAGGACGTCCAGTCACTGAGCACACAGTCTCTTGAGCAAGGCACCTCACAGGGCACAGGTTCTGGAGTTGGGTTAGACGTGCAGAGATTTCTTTCCACCTTCTCTCCTGAAGCAAAACAGAACATACAACAGGGTCAAAAGCCCATAAATGGCCGCTTGTCGAGAGGCTGGGGTGATCACTTGGTAATCCCAAAAAATAGGATAATAGTGTTTTAATCTGCTTATGATAATCACTGATCATAAAATTACGCAACTCTTCTTATAAAGTTACAGAGTTATACTTGGCTGATCTTTCCTTCAAGGCTTTTTGCTTGTGCACATCTGGACCACTTTCAGCGTTACAGGTCAATTCAGAGTATATGCACTTCTGCAGTGGGTATCTATCTAACTATACACACAGGCTGAGTCACCTTGATTGCACCTAGTAGGGGTATTCTGTAATAAGAATCACAAGACATTTCTATTTGCCAGATCTGATCTATGATTTGATCTATTTGATCATACAGAAACCAGCTGAACAAGTGCTTTAAATAAATTCCAGATGTTATTGGCAATTACAATACATTCAAAACTCCCATTTGTGTGTTTCTAAGTCCCAATGGTCATTTTGTATTGCGAGAGGTCCCGGGTTCAAATCCCGGACGAGCCCCCACTTGTAACGTTCCCCTAAAAGGGGTCTAGGCGATGAGGGGGAAGTAACAAAATGTGTCCGGGTCAGAAAAAGGAGACAGAGGCAAGATGGTTAAATTAAAGAGTTTTATTAAAGTTTCTATTAGTACTAACTAAAAGAGACGGACAAGCCGCTATCACCATTTAAAGAAACAAAACTCAAACGTTGGTCAATTAAACTGAGAAGTAAGCCAGAGAAGGATAAATTGCCAAACACACTCCTCTCCACCAAGTAGGAGCCGAACACACACAGCTCAGTAGCTGCAACCATTCACATGGCACTGGCCCAGAGCTCACCTTTCTCTGCCCTTAAATACCTTTAATTGCTGATGTGAGTCAGCTGTACAAAAGAAAAAGGTGGTTACCTAAGGCAGGACAGCTGGTAGGACATGCCCACACAGGCAACTTCAGGAGGAGGCCCTGCTAGGGCCGTAACAGTATTCATTTCAACAAAAGTTGTCTGCTGAAAGGTGCAACAGGTGGTTCAGTTTATTCGATATGTCTTTCTCAGTATAGTGGAATACTCAGAATCTACCATCTGAAAATTTCAACAGGTTCTGCGTGCAAACAGTTGTTCACTCATTATTTCACCTCCATATTACACATGAAACCATAACATTACAGCTATAGCCCCATTAGTATTACCTATGTTTAATTTCAGTTCTCAAGCAGCACATATGACCATCAACATCCCAATTAAATCCTGTTGCTTTGCAGTATATGCAGTAATTAAACACTTGTGTTGGCCATTTTATCAAAGAAAATGTCTAAAAGTGAATATATAAAGTGACTCAAAACAAGAACATTAAAAACTGATTAAAGTTTAAATAGAGAAATATAAACCAGCTAAAGACCTGAAACACAAACACAAGTAATTTTCTGATTTTGCTCTAAAAGTCTGATTATCATTGTTGAAAAAAATCAGAAAACATTCATTGCAAGAATTTCATTGTTACCCGTCACATTTCAGCACAGAGGCGGAGGGAAGTGCTGAGAAAGTGAACAGATGTGTGTCTTAATTGATGGCACAATGTCAAGCACACGGCCCACTTTAGATTTTTGAGTCACGCTTGTTCTCTCAAGTGGCAGCATAAACTTGGTTTTGTTTAATTGTTTTTGTGTAATGCGAAGACAAGAAAAGACAAAAGATTTTAAACAGGAAAAGCCCGGAGAGCAGATTGAATCAAATACTGTACATAAGTAGCTTAAAATGTCACAGTTACTGTACTTTACTCATACATTCAAGTCTTATGCATGATCTATTTTGCTGTATGTCTATTCATACATACAGTAAATTCTACTGAGCCCCAAATAAGATATGCTTATTAAACACAATGTATTATTAACAATCACATTTTTGGTTTCAAAAATTTGTGGCTTGTCCCACATATAAGGTCTGTCGTTTTTGGGGCCCAATGTCAGCCTTCAGAGGGATAACTGTGTAAAATTTTACTTTTGTTTTACCTCATAATAATCTAATCTTGCAATCTAACCTATGCAAAAAGACAACTTTGTATTGTAAAACTATGTTAAGTATTAGACTGCGCTGGTTGTGGACACACTCTGTACTACTGCAGTTAGAAAGATAAATAGAGGAGCTCTCCCAGCTCTCTCACTGAATGCTGCTGAGGCTGATTGAGACAGGCAGTAGCTGAGATTATGATTGCAGCCATGCGGTGACATAGCGATCACTGTGGCTGCAGCCACAGCTTTGCTTTGGGTGTTATGATTATGGTTATGAAACATTAGTTTATAATGGTTGGGCGTGCGCAAATTATTAATATGACTGTGCTGCTTGAGAACTGAAATTAAACTTTTTTTTTCTAAAGTCCTGTGAACTAATGGCAATAAATCTGTCATATCTGATAAAAAGCACACAGGTTGCAACAGTTAAAGAGGGACTATTATTCTTTTCACTGTTTCATCTAATGGATAAAATATTACTAATGTGGATTCTTAAATTAAACTTAGCCAAAGGTCAAATAATAAATGGACGCATCTGCAACTACTGTGATCGACTTGTTCAAGGCCAATGTTTATACTCAGTTTTTGAATTTATCAGTGAGAGAAGCATCACATCATCTCATCGACTCATTATCGGGAATAATAGTCACAATATCAATATAAAAACTCACAAATGCCAACAAATTCCTGTAGGGAGATTGTTGAAGCTATCAACATGAATGATGGAAAATGTATAAAGACCTCAAAAAAGTTGAGCAATAAATATAGTTGCATAAAGTTACACTGCAGAAGTCTAAACCACCAAACAGACTGCATATAACAGATGGACTAAGCTTGAAGCTACAATGTTATCACTTTGGTAACCGGTATAAATGGAGCCAGAAGTAATCATGTTCGTACAAGAGGGTGAAGTTAGAAGCAAATTCTAGTAAGCTTGAATCTGTAGTGTACGGGTGCAATCCATAAGTCCAAAAATTTCCCTCACCAAAAATTAAAAACATTTTAAAACAATGGCAAAATAATTTAAATGCTGTGTAACATGAGAGTCATCGGGGTGTATGCTGTTCAAACCTTCTATTAACGAGGGGCTGCTTATCAGAAGACAGATGACCCAAAGAGAGGGAGGGGGAAATGTGCTAAAATGGTTGTTATAGCAATTCTTATAATAATGACACTAATAGTAACAACAACATTTTAAATGTAGATGTGTCACATCAGAATATCTTCTTTCTGCAGAGAATTTCCCTAATGTGGCAGTGGATTATAACTAAACTAATGTTCCTTATACTGACATGACAGATGATTATGACTCTTTTAAATTGATTAGCTGTAAAATATTCATACTGATGCACTCTTGACTGTGGCTCGTCTCCAAACAAAGTGGCACTGAACATGGAAACTGCAAATTCACATGGAATTCCCACATTTTTACACAACTATTCATGGTTTATTGATGAGCTGCTGGTATCACGCTTAAGTGGATTAAAATAACCCACACATTTGTCTGGTTTGCTTCATGTGTTGCCATGAACCAGGCGGAGAATATTTTCCTCTTTCGGCAGCACACACACACAAGCAAATGTAAACCTTTCAATGAGTGAATTGAAAATTCAAGCAAAAGAGAGGCTTCACAAGTCAGACTGGGCCTGACTCTGCATTAAGATGTCACTTTGACAGATACGCAGTGAACCAATCATGACTGAACTAAGAAGGCATGAAAATAAGAAGTGACAAGGGACCCCAGCAGTTTTCAGACTCGCACAGAGGAAACATGAATGAACAGAACACCCACTATGAGAGGAACACCTCCATGCTCAGTATGCAGAGAAGAAACAGCTCCCTGTCTAAGTGGGCAGGCAGTCAGCATGGGGAATATCAATAGCCAGTTTCAATAACATTTGTATCGACCTTCGTCTGTTGTCTGGGGCCTGGCTGTGTGGCCTTTTCTTTTATGGCTGGGACACACCCCGAGAAAAAATACAGCCAGCATTGCAGTGAAAAATCTCTGAGGCGAAAAGCAGAGCAAAAAATCCAAACAGAACAAATCAATTTTCATCAGATGAGGGAGTGAATGTGAGCGGGGATCAATCAACCAAAGTCATGGTGTGAAAGAACAGTGCAGAGTTTCTGCTGTACTCCGGCCGTACAGGGGAGAGTTTCCAGTAGCCCAGCTTCACTGAGCACCTGCAGCTGATGCATGAAGTGAGATTTGTGGGAGACGTTAGAAGGACAAATCAACTTCTCTAGTGTGGAAAACATGAACAAAGTCACTGCACTGCATCATAAATTCAAGATTTACTGAGTAGATTTGCAACTGAATGAGATTCCCAGAACAACATCACAGTATAACTTTACGTGCTGATTAAATAAACATGCCATGTCATTTGATGCACAGCTCACAGCAGCTCAACCCCCCCAACTCAATAGTGTGTTGTGACTTATTTTGTCATACATATGTCTGATAGCTGAAGGCAAGAGGAACTCAACAAAGTATCTCTGCTCGGTCACCCTTAATATTAAAGATTTACAGTAATAAAGAGAAGCAGTAAAAATCATGGAGTAGCAAAGGGCACGAGATACTCTAAGACTTGGGGCTCGAGGATTGATTTGATTTAAAGCGAGTAAGGTTTAATTGTGCGTGCAGAGAGGAAACTGTAATGAGAGAGACGGCAGGAGAGAGGTAGCAACGCTGAACCGAGGAAGCGTTAAAGTAGAGAAGTAGAGGAGCTTTAACAGGGAGAGGGGGGAAGGGGAGCCAAGGGAGAGCATTCCTCACAAAGACGAATGGCAACTGGGAGTCATGTTGTGGAAATCTCCTCACGTACAGCGCTGTGCTGCAAGAGTTGCAGGGTCAGTGGACAGGTGACCTTGAAAATATAGGATTTTTCATGCAAGGTCAGACCAGCAATTTCTTTTTATTGCAAATCAAGGTGGGTCGAAAACGCAGCAAAATGCAAGGATGCGCAGGGAGCAAGCATCAATGTCAGCCAACAAACACTGTCTGTAAGCAAGAGTATGGTTAGTTTTTAACAAATGACTCAGCTCATTTTGAAAATGTGGGGCACATTAGGATTAAACATTCCTCGCTCACCGTTGCTGTTGACACATTGGACCTGCACAATCTGGGTGCCGGAGCCACACTGCTTCCCATCATCAGGAATGCACGGACTCAGACTGATCAGCTGCCAGTCGTAACAAGTGGGCTCGTCACATGGCACCGCCTCCACAAGGTGTGGACAGTTTCCAGGACCTCCCGTTGGCTCGTTTGTAATCTGTCGTTTCCTCAGTTTGAAACCTGCAGTGCAAAGACAGTTATCACAACTGACAAACTTTTGTGTGTGTAGCAGGCTTTAGTTTTTTCACACAACCACATACATAAGGGGAAAATAGTCCTCATCTTACTCCACTACATGTTAAAAGTTATATTTTATTGCATTGTATTTATTTATATCATGTGATAATTTTTTCTAATCATACACATTGTATATTTTTTTAAAAATTGTCTAGTTTCATCTGTCACAGGTGGGTTTGATAGCAGTTGGTTAGCACATGCAATACATGTATGTAATTTCCCCTCTAGAGGTTTTCTCTATCTTTTTTAAACTACACTATAAATAATATCACAACCGCTCAGATTTATCTTTAAATCCTTGCATAAATAAGCCTCCTTTTAGGTTGGAGACAAATGAATTAAATAGGCTCCACGCTGACCAGCTACACCCCTAAAACAATCGTATATACAGCAAGTATTTCTCTGTAGACCAACTACTTCTCTGTTTAAACTGGGCCTTTCATGTTTTCCCTTACTTTCTGTCTCATAAAAACTGTTACAGTGATGGATATTCTAACAAAACATGGTGAACAGTTGAATAAATTACATTTGTGCATATGCAAGTAATCCCTGTAAGCCAAAAGGTCAGGTTTCAGAGTTCTTTGAGCACTCAGTCTTCTTCCTACATCAGTGAGACAAGATATTACTTATATGGTCATCTCTGACTCCCAACCAAATACTGTTAAAACCTTCTGTTCACTGGAGTCTGAGAGTGTGCACCAAGTTCCAGTATAACATAAGTAAGCATCTTTTTGAACCATTAATCCACTTAAAAATAAATAAAGCCACTTGAAAATAGTGCAAAAATAAAATGATTTATGCTATTAATTAATTTAATATTATTAATGTAGGATTTTACAAATAGTGAGATCTTACATTACATTTTACTTTACTAAAGTCTGAGCACTTAAATGTTTGTTTGATGGTTCGTTTCTTGATATGGCTCATCAATAAGAAACCTTTATGATTTCACTTCATTGCTTAAGTTTATACTTATGTGCAATATTTGCATAAACATTGTTATTCACTCACACTATGAACAAAGACTGCCATATTCTGATGCAACAAAGGGACATTTTAGACTGAAAATGTAATTAGGCTGCTGTAGTTTCCTTAGAAATTGTATGCTTTTTACCTATTCTGTAACAAGATGACCTGCTACTACTGGAGACAATCAGTCATTAAAAATTCAGCAATATTCTCTGAAGCTATGTGGTAAGGTGAAAACCAATATAAGAATATTTTTTAATGTAAAACGATATAAAGACTGCATATTCATTAAGCACATTCAGGCTCAATCATATTATTCTACAGCATTCTAATTATAACGGCCTCGTACAAAAAGATAACAAACGTGATGGATGGTGTACAAGCAGCATTTAATACACAGCAGCCACTTTTTTCATTGTTTTTGAGCAATAATTATTAGAAACAATAACAAGGAATAATTTAAGAGGTTCTTGTATTTTCAGCACAAAATATTGAATCGGGTGAGAATTTATCTCGGTGCCAGGAGCACAAGAGGCTGACAGATGACTGACAAATTATTTTCGGCTTGTTTATCTCCTATAATGAAGACTACATGGAGGCGAGAAGGGGGAGTATTTAGGAAAAAACACTGAACAGCCGGTCTTAGATAGTGTCTGTAATTATTTTAAACCAGTGTAATACAACAGCTTCGATAAAGCATAATAATGCTTAAAACGTGACACACTGAGTATAGTACTTAGAGCAGACAGAGACAGTTTAGTTGATAATGGCAGCTCATATTAGCTGAAGGCTCAGCTGATACCCTATTTGAGGCCTCAGTCACGCAGGCTTAGAGACCGCTCGGAGACTCCCTGGCAACTGTTGGTCACCAGGGAAAAATGTGACTGGCGAATCTGCAACCTGCTTTGAAACCCACCTCCATCCCAACTCCTGACTAAATTAACTGACTGGAGTCATTATCTTGCCCTCCAATAACACTGTGAGGAGTCATTTTTGACCAGGACATGTCCTTCAATGCACATATTAAACAAATATGTAGGACTGCTTTCTTCCATTTGCAGTATGGAATCGAGAGACAGCGACTATCTCTATTTTTAAGATTAGGCTTAAAACTGTCCTTTTTGATAAAGCACATAGTTAAGGTTGGATCGGGTGATCCTAAGTCCTCACTCAGTTACTCTGAAATGGGTCTAGGCTGCAGGGTGATTGAAATCCCACTATCAAAGCGCTTGCTCATAGATGCTCATATAATTGTTGGGGTTTTTCCTCTGTTTTACTTGTATTAATGTTGGGTCTTTACCTTACAATATAAGGCATTGAGGCAACTGTTGTTTTGATTTGGCACTCTATAAATGGAACTGAATTGAATGTCATAGTGCCAATCTGTTCTGTGCACGCCATGGAGTCTTGCTGCTACTCCCCCAGCTTATGCATTACATGTATGCAGATCCACAAACGTAGAGCAATTGAGAGGTGCAAAACAGAGCCACAGTGCCAAACGTAATAGAGTGCAGTTAGAAATAGCAATCACCTTTTGACTATAATAGTTTGGACTGAATTACATATTTCAACCATTCAGGTACCTTTCTTTCCAGCCTGATCATCACAGTTTTCAAAGGTGCAGGGCCCCCATGCACCCCATGGTGATACCTCACAGTCGATGGGACAGGGGATTTGGCACAGCTGGGATCTGTTGGGGATTGGACCTTCGCACAGCTTGTTTTCCACTGGGCGGGAGGCTGTGCAGATAAACAAAAGGGAAACACACAATAAGCAGCAGATAAAATGAGCCTAATTCTGAGGAATTTTTCTTCTTTAGCAGCATTGAAAGGAGCAGGAACAAGGGACGCAAAAATGCTTATTTGCTTTTATTCCTGGCATAAAATCCCTGCAGAGGGTAGATGAGAGCCACAGTGAAAAAACAAAACATGCCTGTGAAGTAGACACTATTATCCCTTTGTTTTGTTTATCGTCTCCCTGTTAGCATGTCAGAATGATAAATTAGCAATGATTATCTCGTACAACGCCTTGCTAGCAGCATAAAACATTATGGAGCCCTGCCCACGGACTCTCAACGGAGACATAGGAAGAGGAGGCAACAATACAACACTAAAGGTGTAAGAGAACACGGACAATATCTTGGCTCATGTTTATTCCATGAGGTGTAATTTGGCATCTACTTCTCCTAGTCATGCCATGCTGGATTCTAAAAAAGCTCTTTCCACGAAACCACTGGTAAATGCATGCCAGTCTGAACTCTGGGGGGAAGAAAAGAGGAGATGCTATCACCGTGCAAGAAACAGCTCTGTGACAACTGTGCAGAATACATTTCTACACATCTGCATCATGATAAATAAATCTGATGTGTGGAGTTCCTGAAGATACAAAGTTAATGCATTTATTCATGCACAAAATCATGCAAGTGTCATTTCAAAGTGGATGTTTCTGCTTTCAGAGACATTTTTCTTTTTTTCCCTTCACCCTTTTGAGCCTCGTGAGACTAGAGGCTGACAGGAAATGAACAAAGAGACTAGGAGAAAGGGGACTTTTGATACAAGCCTGACCACACGCAGAATTTAAGGTTTTTCAGCTTAATTGCATATTTTCCATTTGTATTGTTTACACAGTTTTAGCAGAAAGTAATACATTTAATCTGATGCAAAAAGGGAATGGAGAGGTTTTTTTTCCAGGAAAGTGAAACCAACTGCTGACTGTATTTTCCAAAGAATGACACCATCAGCATTTAGATTGGTTGCCTTTAAGGTCTGCTTTTATCTTTACAGTTCCCGCTCCCTCAGAAAATAAAAGCAAACTGGCAAAACTGGGAGAAAAAAAAATCACTTTTTTTGCCTGTGGACAAACCGGAGTAACTACATTACGTGAAGAAGAACAGAGAAGATGGTGCGAAAAATGGATCCCTTTTTTTTCTGTGTCCATAGAAACTATTGCAAATGACCTCAGTCGGAACAGGGGTGTCAACAGCCCTCACACTGTGTTGGGAGAATTGACTGATGCTTACGTGGTGCCAAACAAGCTGAAGAGGCACTTGGGAACCCAAAGTCCCTTCTCTGAGAGAAAATTTAAAAGAATGTTGCATGTAAGTTGAGACACCATTCACTGGACTGTGGAAAATAAAAAAAGATGCTTGCAGGTGGCATGCCAGCTGCAAATGTGCTGTCAACAGAGCTTTCAGCTGACTGCACAACCAAAACAATAGTTCATTCCTGACATGTCAAATGGCAAAGCATACAGGTGTTGTATGTTTGAAAGACAGATAGTCACTACACTGATATCTACTTTGTTTATGGAACAACTATGTAATCAAAACAGAAAATAGAGATCAAAGGTGATCCTACTAAAGCCCTGACTCATGTTGCAGTTAACTTATCTTAGCATGAAGCCTGAAACCAGAGGTAAACAAACTGCTTGGCTCCGTAACAGAACATTTTAAGTTTGCTAATTAACCCGTTACACCTTGTTGACTGATTGATTGTTGGTTTGCTGAACCAATCAAGTGTTAAAATGGCAATTTGTCTTGATGACATGAGACATAAGCTTTGGAGGTAATGGAGAGAAGCAGGCTAGCTGTTTTTCCCCGTCTCCAACCAGCTGCTGCCTGTAGTTTCATATTTACCAGACAGATATGAGATTGGCCTTCATCTTTTCATGTAACTTTTAAAGAAAGAAAATAAGTGTGTTGCCTACAATTTTAAATCATCCCTTTAAAGCATGAAGCCAGCAGCACACCAGCTTCATGCTTCCAGGTTTTCCTGATTAGAAGAAGTCTGGCTCACTGAGCAGACGAGTCCAACCCTCTGCCTGAAGCTCCCCACATTGACGGACACTTCTGAACCTCTCTTCCTGCAGCTACACTCAGAAAACCTGCAAAGCTGAGCCTGTAAATCAGATTTCATTCTGCGCAAAATTCTGACTTCACCATTTTTTGAGCTATATAGCTTTAATAAAGATAACTATAAAACACTGATTCCCAGGAATAATGACAAGTACTGTAGAAGGTACTTCTTCACTACTTGGAAAGATTAACTATTACAGTTATTTTTGTTTAATTTAATAATTGAAACGTGGCCTATACAGGGGGAGATATTTGAATAGTAGCTAAAGGTACTGAATGAATGTTTAAAATAGTGAGCCGACCATTATGAATGGTTAAAACATAAATATGAAAATATGAGCTAAAAGTTGACCAGGTCTGATTTAAGATTTCCTACTTATTGCAATTAAATGTTTTGAGGTGAACTGTGGGGATACAACAGACGAAACTATAAAAACCCTGTTTAACTACATGTTGTTATACACAATACAATATCATAAATATAAATGATTATACATGAACTTAAATTAACTGTAACAATGTGGGCGGACTTTGGCTGGTTTTAATGTGAAGCTGTAGGAGAATAAATTGGCACCATCTGTCGTAATAGGAAGTACAGCTATAGTAGATTTTGCCCCTATAAGAAAATCCGCTCTCTGTGAAAACTGATTCTTGGTTGAAAACAAGATGATGAAAAATACATATCAGAAGCTTTTTCTCTACAAAGTCTGAGTATGGATTGATCTCTACTTTTGAAATATTGTAATTAATACTGGAGTGTGTTTTTTAAAAGAAGATATTTAACGATTCATACAACAAAAAAACCCCTCTTCTTCATGTTCAACCTGAAGCACTTTATTTCCTGTATCCCAACTGTTCCTACAAGACATCTAAAGCTTAAAGTCTCTCATAGGCAGGACAGCCAAATCATAAATCCCTCAGAACTGTACAGGGAAAGGCAGAAGGGCCTTTTGAAATGCAAAATGTCTAATTCCTTTTACAAATACACTGAAAGTCAAATACTGAGTTTGCTGAGCCACTGTTAATCCACATCTTATTGGAGAACTACACTCTCTTCAATCTTTTAACATCAGTCCATTTGTGAATACTAAATTGGGGGCTGACAGTGTATCAGCCTCTCTATAAAAGGGAGAAAATATCCTGGAGAATATCCTGACTCTCTGTTAGTCCATTTTGTGGTGTACTCTCCAATGAGTTCATTTCTCTATTGTGCAAAAATGACAACGGTAGAAAAAAAATCCCTCTTGCAAGTGCGGCTTACTGTCTGCAGCGGTGGAAAACGTCTTGCTATCCGTATTCCGTTTGTAGTGGGACGAAGTTTGTCTTACAGTTCCTTCAAAGCTTTAATTCTTCTATCCAGTAGAAAACAGAACTTTGGTGTAAAACTAGTCATCCTTTGTTTTACTTGAAAACAACACTAAGAACTGGCAAGAGAGCAAAAGTTTGGGATTGTAACTGCACAACTGGCTCGTGTATACTGAACGGGATTATGATTATCTAAATTATCTAAAGCATTACAGCAGCTGGGGCAAAGTCTACTGTAAAAAGAACAAGGAAGAAGAAAAGCGGAAAAGGAAACAGAAAAAAGAAGAGCCAGAGAAAGAATAAAAACCAAATGAAACAACAAAAAAAGGCAAATAAAGGAGGTGAGGAGTGAAGGTAGATGAGGGTAGGATGATGGGAAAGGAAACAAGTGCAAAAAGAGAAGAAACAAAAGATTGACAAGAAAGAAGACAAGAAGAGTTGGTGCAATGAGAAGGGAGAGGAATGGAGGAGAAGTTACAAACTAACCAAGAGGTTAGGACAGGAAATGCATGAGGAAAAGCAAAGGAAATATGGCAAAAGGAAATGGAAATGGAAAAAACAACCAAAAGGAAAGATGAAAAGGATGAAAGCAATTGGAGGAGGGGAGAAGACAGAAGGGAGGGAGGGGTGAGGCAGGCGGGGGACGCATAAATCAGGGAGACGGGCTTTGTGACAGCATGACTAAAAACACCTACCTGTAATCTGGAAGGTGATGGAGAGAAGAGGGGGGACACTAGGCTTCTGCTGTTTTTGGGTCTGACCCGCTGCAATTACAAGGGAGATAGCGCTATTAGCTACGCACACACAGGGGAGACAGAGGCACTATCAAAGAAACAGAGGGAGGGAAACGGCACAACAGAGACAGGCAGAAACTAATGCAACAACAACAGCAGACCTGAGCCTCATAACCCAAACATGTTCAATTAAATGCAGATCAAATCTTTGGTTTGAGTGGAAAGCATAAAATAATTGCTGTGCATGGTTCATTTCTTCCGACAAGGCCAAATCAGAGGGAAAGCCACGTGGACCCTAGGAGCATGCCATTTTATCAGCTTAGATAAGAAAGTTGACACATGAAAAGAAATTACTTTTTTTAACACTTTTCTTTTTTTCAAACTTAACGGCAGCAGACTAGGTAATGAAAGTGAAAATAAACATTAGCTGTGATTATGCACTGCGACTTTTTAGCCTGTCTGTGTATTTAAAGGAGCAGTTAAGCAATTGCTGAAATGCTCTTGGCTGTATTTGAAAACAGCAGCAGATCGATTTCACGAGCTACAGAGCTAATTGATGCCTGTTTGCTCACTGCAGACAGGAAAAAAGTTCATTTAAGCTTAATTTATGAGCAAAAGATCACAACAATAGTTCTTTCAAGGCACTTTATATTGAAGGGTAAAGAACAACATTCTAGAAAGAGCTTAGTGATCAAATCCCCTATAAGCAGGCACTTAATGATCTTATATACATGCATGCTAAGGTATTTCAACCTGACACATAAATATAAACAACACATTGTTTATTGTGTACAAAACAGAAATTAGTCCCTTTAGCACAAACTGAACAGCAGTTATGCGTTTGAGAAACTCAGCCAGATGCAGTGACTCTGCCCAGCTTCCGAGAGTCTTGTCGTCACAGCAGGGTTGCCAGTTTCTGACGCTACACTGTCTGTATAAAGACCAAACCCAAAACCTGTCGTTTGATACGATCACCGCAGGTTGCTGACTGCATCTGCCAGCCCACGCTATAACTGAAAATGCTGCACAGAATTGCTCTGTGAATGCATAAAATGGTGTTTGTCTAGAAATATTTTCAGCAGCTTTCCTTTTCTCCTCTCTGCACTTTTTATGAGAAATTGCGTGGCAGAAGTCGTGTATATTCATCACTTTCTTGGGATTCAGATTGATCATTTCTGTCACTTATTTTGGCCTAAATACTTGTTCAGTAAAAAGAAGAACAAATCAATTTAACATGCAAGTCTCTATAAATTTACAAAATTCTGTTTTTACATTCTTATATTGTGAATAAAAAAAGACATTTGTGTACTGCAACACGATTCTGGAAAAATGTCTTTTTGGCACAGATTCAACGAGGTGCTGGAAACATTCTCAGAGATTTTAATCCATTCTGACATGATGGCATTGTGCAGTTGCTATAGATTTGTTATGCAGCCAACAAATCTACAATCAAACTTCCATTCACAACATCCCAAAGGTGCTCTATTAGACTGAGATCAGGTTCCTGTAAAGCACATTCTTGAGTACAATTAGCCTTTACATTAAAGAAACCAGTTTGAGATGACTTGAGTTTTGTGACATGATGTGTTATCCTGGTGGAAGCAGCCATCACAAAATGGATACACTGTGGTCATAAAAGGATGATTAAGGTCAGCAACAATACCCAGGTAATCTTGACTGTTTAAAAGATGCTCAGTTGATACTAAGGGGCCCAAAGTGTGCCAGGTTCTGACCTTTCTTGTTCTTCGTTGACAGGTGTGGCATCCAGTGTGGTCTTCTGCTGCTTCAAGGTTCAATGTGTTGTGCATTTAGAGATGTTTATGTTGCTTTGGAAGACCTCGTCTGTAATGACTTCCCTGGCCTCTGACATCAACAAGGCATTTTCTTCCACACAGCTGTGGCTCCCTGGATATTTTCTCTTTTTCAGACCATTGTCACCATTGTCTTTAAACTCTAAAGATGGCTATAGTGGGAAATCCCAGTAGATCAGCAGTGTCTGAAATACTCGGACCAGGCCATCTGGCGCCAACAACCATGCCATATTCAGAGTCACTTAATTATTGCATTTGCTTTACTGTCCATTTGAGTGGCTGATTAGAGTGATTAAGTGCAAGTACATGTATATAATGTATTTATATTTACAGTTGTAAATGATTTAAACAGCATATAGTAGAAACACTGTAATGTTTATGATTTATAGCCCTTAGAATTATAATTGTATTCTCAGTGTAAAAAACTTCTACTGTAGATTACTGTAGGCACACTGTAAAATAACTGTCTTTTCATCATACCCTTGTAAAGACAGTGAGAAGCATGGTCTTTCGAGGAAAAACTGCTTTTATATCTTCTGCCAATCTAATCCCCAGTTGCGATTTTATTACCACCTTCAAAATATCTCCATATGCTTCAGCATACCAACACCCAGAGTTACTCATGCTCAGCTGATATTACTTACTTCTGACCCCAGATACTGATCTGGGGTCAGGTCGATGCTTCTCCCCCATAAAGATTACTGTTAAGATTTAGGAGGTAGTAAGCTCATTTCAGATCAGGGCTTGAGGGCATCTTCAGCCCTTTAGCACAGTGATATTTATGCATGAGACGGTAGAGAAAGAGAGCTCTGTCATGGTCTGCGGTGGGTGGCTGGAATTTCCATAAGGCTCCTGAACTGACCTGGGATCCGCCCCTGGGCAGGGCCAACTCCAGCTCCTGCACACCTGGAGCCTATTGCAGGCAATCAAGCCAGAGGGATTTAAACCACACGTTGATGTTCATTCACTGCCAGTTTGTCATCAACACATTTGCTGTATTCACCTTGGCTCACGCTCCACCTCCGGACTCAGGATACCAAGCAATCATTCTGAAAATCTCTCTGTGCCTCACCTGCCTGCCCTCCTGCCATCACACTCCATCTGAAGCCCCAGATCTCAGGCCAGCCTTTCCACGCCACTCAGCCTCCCCTGGATTCTCATCACCCCCCTCTCAACACTCCATGTCCCCTACTGCAAGTAAGAATTGCTACTCTTACAACTGGCCACTTCAGAGCTGCCTCCACTACCTCCCTAACTCCTCTATCTTCTCTCTTCAGTGTGACTGTTCCCTGCTCAGCTCCACTCCGCATCTCAGGCCTCATTCCCTCGCCCTAGCCACGTTCCCCAGGCCACGCCTCGTCAAACTCCACGTCTTATTGTTTTTTTTGTCTTTGCTACGTTTTCTTTTTTGCACTTAAACCTAATAAATTGTTACATCATCTGCTGTCTCTGCTATGGGTTTCTGCACCTGAGTCCTGTTCAGTACAGGCCACTCGGCCCCGTGACAAGCTCTGGTTGTAGCAAACATCGCTGAGCTGCTGTCTGCCTCTCTGTCTCAGTGGTGTGCTGTGAGGTTACCCCCCAAAAGAGGGAGAAGAAATCCTGCACCAAGAAGATAAGAACTTTGTACATGTTTGTCTGTGTTCACACTTTCTCACATACAAGTCACGCACGTCTCTCTCGCAGCACTCTCAACATGCTTGTGCAGCGTAATCTTTAACAGAGTTTATGAACACCTCAGATGTATCATCGTGTACCTCACAGCCTCTCAATAGACCTAACAGAACTTCATCTGGAAGGTTATACATTATTTCTGTCATCACAGGTTATATTTTGAACAGTTTCTGTCGATGGATTTAATCTTGGCTACCTGACTCATTATTCTTTAATTACAGCTGACACACAGAGAGCCAAAGGACCACCGATCAATTCGACCACTGAAAAATAAAAAGTGCTAAAGCATCTGTGCTGCTATCGCTTCCTTTACAAGTAATTTCCCTTTACTTAATTTAGCATTACCTAAAATAAATTTGACTAATATTGGAACCATAATGAAATATTGCAAAGCATACATCAGTGTTAGCACAATCTATCACTGACAAATGAAACAGAACAATGATTTGGTTCAGAATAGTTTTTTAAAGCTTTCCAGCTGCAGGTCTGAAAACAGGAATGGGCTCATAAATTATTCTGAAATTTCAACATAACAGTTTTTCTTTGAGTTTTTAATACAGCTTATTTCATTTATTATTATATATTCCAATCAAATTGATAAAAATGGACTGACTATATATATCTAACTTTAGTTGGCTTGCTATTGGGCTAGTAACAACATGCTAATGATACAGTTCTCCAATAACAAACTAGGTCTATTTAAAAATAGTATTTGTGGTACGACCTCTTTTAGTTTATTGGGGTATAAATCTAATAGAAAATGTATAAATCACTCCTACTCACTTCCTCAGGAACTTAGTGAATCAAGTGTTTTAGGCTAGCATCTGGGGTATACTCAGCTGTTTCACAGGGCTATGCAGTCCTGTGATACTACCAAAATACTACCACAATTAAAAGCGGTCAGTACTAGCACCTGAAAAACAGTGCCTAGACTTGGTTGTTTCATCCCATTTTTTAAATCATAATCTTTCCATTTTTCTTTTCATCACTGCTTCTCTTCCATGTGAGCCAGTAGTTTGAGAGATACGAGTAATGCTCATATTATTTCCTCTTAACTTCCTCCAGCTGGTTGCAAGAGAAGATCATCTCTCCCTTTTTGACACCAGTTGCAATTGAGCACCTCACTTCCTCCTAAACTTTGTCACTTGCTCTCATGTGATCAGTATGGTTGAGCTCCATAAGCTTAGTTTCAACTAATGTCTTTAACACCTTCCTTAAGAGGGCAGCTTTGACTCTAAGCTGGCTTGACGAGTGTCAGAAATCGAGGCCTTTACACTTGTGTCCACTGACAAGTCAAAGCAGGTCACAGGACCAGACAAATCCCTGATATAAAGGGAGAGGCAGCCAGTAAAAGGCTGTATAAAATGTTTACGTGACGAGCTGATGAAAAGAAAATACTACAACAGGTATTAATAAAAATAAAACATTGTGGCATAATATTGGACGTGAACCGAGTCAACATGTTGGCTGCTGCAAGCACATGATATGCAATTATCTGCTACCAACCCACCAAGGGCCTGCAGCTCTTATACACTGTGTGTGGGGATTGGAGGATGCAAGAGTGTCACGTAACAGTGCTTGATCAAATCTATTTGAGTTACCCTTGAGACTGATTTGTTTCAGGCTGTGTGATGGTGTAGTATCTGATGTATGCAGCTGTGGCTACGCTATAGAGGAAAGATGGTCGACAGCCTCCCGAGATCAATATGCGCTCTTGACAAAATTAGATTTCTTTGACAAATTAACTATATAAGGTTTGTATAATTGAAGAGCAGGCCACAAAAACAACACAACAAAATAAAAACACTTGAAAAAGGTAGCGAGAGACAGAGTAGTGGGTTATTGCTAAAGAGTTAATTTAACTTTAATGCACACAGATTAAACATGCAGTGTAATAAAACTTGCAAATGTACACCAAGTCTACACCTCAGCTTGGTGCATAAAAGAGTGAGCATGTTTCTAATGATCAATTTTTCTAACTGGTTTCAAGTAGATAAACTTAAAAGCCTGGCAGCCTTTACAAATCATTCAAAAACCTGCAGAAAATCTGGATTTTGAAACTGAGCAACAAGTTGGAAGTTTCTGCATGACAGCCACAGTATATGCAGAGTGTACTTATGTTCTCATCCAGTGATCAGATACCACAACAGAACTGTCATGATACTGTGTGGCATAGAGTACAAGCTTTACAACATCATACTTTTCATGGAAATTGAGAGTAATTTACATACAGTAGCACTTCTCTCATCCCACTTATCACTCAAAGTGCTTTACACAACAGGACACATTTACCTTCACATAGTGCTTTATGCTATACACTCTAAGCACTTTATTGATCCAACACCCACAACTACAGCCAATTTGAAAACAGCCATTAATTAAAAAGGATGTTCTTGAACTGTGGGATGAAATCTCACCAGGCACACCGAAAACATGTAAATTCCAGCCTGAACCTTCTTGCTTACAGTGCCAACCACTGTGTGGTGGTGCAAGGCATTACGCTGCTGTTTCAGTATTCCTCTTGTAGTATCCTTAGACTTAAATTGTACTATGAACTATACTCATATTACACTAAAGTACTGTAGACTTTATCTATAAAAACAACCTCTTCAAGCTTCAATGAAATGTTAGGACTTCAAGCAACATGATTTTGCTGAGATGAGTTATGGAAGGACTCAAGCTACAAAATGAAACGGAGCTTTAACTGAAATGAAAAAGAAAATTAGAACATCAGTGATGTAATAACTCACCCACCTCATGGTCCATCACAATTCACAGATTCTTGTAATGTTTGAAGCACAGAAAGTAAGTTATGCTTTGCTGTCATTTGTTAAACTAATGAGAATTAAAATCCACTGAGAAGGCTCCGTTTTATCCAGGGGAATTAATGCTGTTTCATTCAAATCTGGCCGGTCTTCTAGAAGGAAAAGTCCCTATTAAAATGACAAATATGACCTTGACCCTGAGGACAGTTTGGTGAAGACCCATGAGGTTAATGTTGTATGCATATTTCACTAACATTTGACCAGTGCTAGAGTGCTGTGTTTGAGTAATCGCAATTCTTTGGATTTTTTGAGGGAATGAAGGATGATGGACATCACACCTTTGCATAAGCTCGTAACACTACACAAAAATACAGCATTTTTAGCATTCTGCTGTATTCACAAATAACAATAAATTACAGTACTGTTTAAGATGTTGTATATTTTGT
Source organism: Rhamphochromis sp. 'chilingali' (assembly GCF_963969265.1). Classification (NCBI taxonomy): domain Eukaryota; kingdom Metazoa; phylum Chordata; class Actinopteri; order Cichliformes; family Cichlidae; genus Rhamphochromis; species Rhamphochromis sp. 'chilingali'. The sequence continues at coordinate 33,612,872 of NC_137938.1, read as the reverse complement.
ATTCCCATAATTAATGTAGAATAACAAGTTCTGAAGTCATGTTTGCAACATTTTAACAGTATGCAGAGAAAAGCTATGTTACTTGCTATGACTACACATCACGTCAATGTAGATTTTTAAAAAATGCTTTTAAGAGCATGAAAATGAAGTGAAGGTCCAAATTCACAAGATAAAACCTACAGAATCTTGAAGAAAAGAGGACCTGATTCTATTAATAAACATACAGAGATGCAGCAAGAAAGATATATATTTTTTACCTCCCATTCTGTGTGAAAGTGACAGAGAAAAATGGAGAAAAATTGAGTTGCTGCTCTGTCAGATGAGTCAGAGGCTGAGCCGTGACACAGACAAACTCTGTGCACCGTCATGGGTTGCTGATTCCAGTATATGTCCGTTCGGTTGATTCAGACAACAGACAAAAAAAAGGTTGAAAACTGAATGACTCACTGGCCTCAAAGAGGAAACCTTACACATTAATACAAAAACTGGACTTTGACAAGAACATAAAATATGATAAAGAGCATATTTTATTAACAATTTGACTTTTTCTCTGCAGTTCCGAGAGTCCTAATCCAATGTTAGTGATGTCTTCTTTTTCTAAATCCAAAAGCTCACTCTTTGAAAGTCACTGGGACTGTCTTTAAGTAATATAGGGGCACGTCCCCCTTCAGAGCCCAAAACAGTCAATCCATCACATCCCACATTATTCAGTAAATCAGTAAGAGTCTTGAGGTTAACACATTCCAGAGTAACTCCTTAGTGCATTCAGGTTCGTATACTTAGATTTGCGTTATTTACCCCTTTTCAGTTACTGTTACATTTTACTGTATTTGTTGTGAAAAAAATCTCCTCCATATTTGTTTTGCATTCTGTCGTTTATGAGTCGCTACATACTAGCATCAAGTGCAGCTCAGCTGGCAGGATTGCAGAGAAGAAAGCTTTTAGTCTGTGGAGGTGTGCACAATTTTGAATTTGTGGGTGAAGAGGACATGAACAACATCACAGTCAAATCATGTTGTAGCTGGATGATAGTAAGTATCTGACACTTGTAAAGAGATCTACTTCATATTTTAAGAAGCACTTGTTAGGTGAGAAGGTCTGCAACACTGGTGGCCCATTAAGGTGGAGAATCATAGAAGTGCTACAGCTCCAACTTTTATTTCAGCTTAAAAAAAAGCTGTGCTGAGAGACATGCTAAAATGCTTGTTGCTGGTTGTATGTGAAGAAAAGGTTACCAGTATTAACAAGCTGTGAAATGAGGTAAAGTCACTACATCAGGGGTAGGCAACCTTTCTGATGGCGAGTGCCATTTAAAATTTCCTCAAAGTCAGTGTGCCATATGATTGTATTAGCAATAAATTTAATAACACTCTATATGAACAGTTACACACTATATAGAACCACTTTATAGAATTATATTTGTTTGCAGATGTTGGCAGCTATCAGCGAATAGTTATCAGCTATTTTGAAACAAAAAAAGACACTTTTTATCCATAACAGCAAATGAGCCGTACAACAGAAAATACAAATGCTATTTATGGTCTCCTCACAACAATGATAAGAAAAATAAACTAAGCCAATATGGCATGTTTGTTAATACAGAGACACACATGTTAATGTGATCTCTAGTCTCCCACTCAGAGACACAGGTCTCCGAGCGTCCAACATTCAGACGGCTACCCGAGGACACTCATGTGAGAGAAAATCTGCTCACGCAGACATGTAGAGCCAAATACTGTCAATAAGGCCTCTGCAATGTTCTGAAGACAGTTAAACTTGTCAGGTAGTGATGTCCAGCAGGTGAACATGCAGCTCCGTGAACACGCACAGCTGTGGATTCCAGCTGCTTTGATGTCGCATTAACTGGCATTAAGACAAATCTAGCTGCTCATTAAAGATTTCTGGTTTGATCAGAAAATAAAACATTGTTCCATACACCTGAAAGTCCCGAAAACGCATTGTGTCTCAAGTCTACGGATGTATCCGTGTATTTCCATGGTGCTGATGCTGTGCTGAGCGGACAGCTCCTGAAGCTTTTGAAGTGTCGGAATGTGGAAAGCTAACAACGTCCCTCTCACCAGTAGGCTAAGTTATTTTTAGCCAATTACAAGTTGAATCTGGTAGTTGGGGTTGTTAGCTAAGATACCGTCATTAAGAAGAGGCACAACTAATGTGTCTATGTGAGCTGATTTGCGATGTGCACCGCTGGCGCGGCCATTTATTTTTTGATGCACCTTCTCAAATTAATTCACCGCGTGTCGTGCCCAGGGCTGGACTGGGACAAAAGAAAACAGCCCGGGCATTTTGACTAAAGACCGGCCCCCCAGGTATTAAAGCCATAAAGCCTTTGAATGAAAACAAACGCTGTTGTGACAGTGATGTACAGTCTTGTTGGTAAATGTATGATTTCTATACGTTTAGATGACAGCTTTGGTTGTAAGATTCAGATAATTATTTAATAACAGCCAGACATTTTAAATGAAAATAAGAAAGTATTTCTTTGTGCCCCCCTTTCCCTGTTACATTCTGAAGTGGATGAAGCAGACTACACAAACTCTATAAAATATAACCAACAAGCACAAGTGGTAACACTTTAACTTTAACTGTAACTGTAACTTTTAATGGCAACAATCATGGTCTCCGTCACTAGGATGAGTCTTTTTGAATGCACTATGAGGACAATTTCGTAAGACGTGGTCCCAATAGACGGTAAGGCTCAGCTCAAGGCTTCACGCTGGGACTTCAGTAATCAGTGTGTGAGGTCACAGTGACCAAGCCCATCTCTTATACCCCACATTTCGAGAGCCACTGAGGTAAGGGAACATTAACATCTCAAAAAACTGTCAGTAGCCCACTGTGACTGAATGAACATAACAAAGAACAGAAATTCTTCATAATTTTACTGAAAATTGGGATCTTTCACGCAAACTATGGGCAAGCACAGTAATCTGCTAGCAACTATGGCAAGTAACTGGGTGAAATTATGACTAATTTCACTTCCAGCAATCATTTTCTAAATGGCCAGTACCTGATCAATTACAATTAACTCTAGGCTAGCAATGATACAAATCGGGCCCGGAATCAGGTACTGAAGGATGCAACCATCAGCCATCAAATTAGATTACACATTTTAAAATTTCTAAATCATACAGTATATGACATCTTGATATCAGGTACTAACTCAAAAGTTAATATACATACACAACAGGGTCTTTAGGAACACTCTTAACTTTACCTTTGTCCTTTTCTCGAAGGTCGTTGAGGTATTTTAGAAGCTCAGCGTTGGCTTGAACACAGTACACTTCTCTCGTCTGTAAGCCTCCTCCACAAAGCCCTGTCAGGTTGCTACGTCGACGGTCTTGTTGGCTCAGCAATGTGTCAACCCGACAGTCGCTCCACTCTGTGGTTCTCCAGGTGTAACTACAACGTGAACATAGAACATGGAACGATGGGCAACAGTGAGAGAACCAACCATGCGAGTAATGCATGTAATGTAATGCAAGATAAGCATATTTACAATCTTGCAGACATCACTTTACAACATAAATATGCACTTGATGTTTATAACCAATGTTGTCTACACTCCTCAGTTTATGCAGCCTTTACAAGGATGTGAAGCATCATTTTATAGCTGTGTCTCTGAAAACCTACTAGATTTTCAGACACATCAGTGTTGGACAACGATAAGTTGCTTAATAAACTGTTGAAATAATGTAAATACATTTTTTGAATGTGGCTAACACAAACATTGCTTGCACTAGCAGCTTTCTTTCTTGTGGTCCTGTATTGATCAAGTCAAGAGATTAAACTTTGATACAGCCTGTTTGATAAAGCCTGCTTGTTTACAACTTGTCAGAGAAAGAAAAGAGTGTTGTCCTCTGCAGTCCTCTTTAAAACAAGAGTTAACAGGCATGTATATTTGTAAATTAATAAGGAATAAAAAGTTTGTCTAGCTGACCACTGTATCTGGGGTCAACTCGCAGATGAAGCCACCATTTAATTGTCTAGTCCGCTAGTTGTACATATCCCCAACAGAAACATTCAGGATGGGATTAGGATCACACACAATTATAAGTTGATATATGCTGAACCATCTGTGAGAATGCTTTTAATGTTTTAATGTATGGGTGTGTGTAATTTTCTGGAATTATAATATCCTTACAGTCTCCATCCATTTGTCTTTACTTTGTGTCTGGCACCAGCCCAAGCACTTAAACTAATCTATCTCAATATGCTGTCTCACTTACACACATATACGCAAATAAACACACAGGCCACCCAGAAGAGCAAATTAGCTGGGTGGTGTGTGTAAAGGGAACTCAGCAGGAAGCGTGTGTTGTCTCAGTCAGGTTGAATACCAAACACTTTGGGTTCGCTGTATTTGTGCCTGAGCCTTATATGAATCCCTGCAATCTTTCTTAACCATGCTATAAATAAGAGGTGGGTATCATCACAACATCACATGCAGTTCTATCCCTGTGAAACATGAGCTCCTGTTGTGTACCATGCTATGAATTCCACATCTACACTTTACTCAATGTTTTTTTAAGTCCCTGCTCACTCCCACCTGTGCTCCCTGCATCTCTTCCCTATCATCAGGAGTGACTCACGTGGCACAGGGTGGTATGGATTCACCCTGAGGTTCACAAGATTCAAACTCCTCCAGGAGTGGGCACTCCGCCCCCTCGCCCACGGGGAACTGGAGCACCTGTCTGGTCCGAGTCCGATTGCCTCTGGGAGATTCAGGGTTCATGCAGGTTTTGGTGCAGGGGCTCCAAATGGTCCAGTCGGTAAGCTTGCAGTCCGTGGGGAGAACGCATGACTGGATGGTCAGTGGAAGGTCCCTTGTTAAGCACATGCTGGGAAAAGATAAAAAGGAATGACATGAAATCTTAGTGATATCATAAGAACATTAATGCAATATAAATTTGGACTGTTGGTTGAAAAGAAAAGAAAATATTTATAGCTCTAACAAAACTACAAATAAAATAGAGAATATGCTACACTTGTAATTGAGCCCTTGAGCCCCAGTCAACCAGCCAACCAACCGACCCCTGATCCAATTATGCTTTCATAGGATGAATGACAGGGTAAACTATCACCCAGACTCTTAATCCAAATGTTCAAAATAACTACAAAAATTAGTAATCTAAGTAACATAAATTCATGTTTTTATTTCAGAATTGTAACTCAATAGTTTTAATAACCTGAACTAGTCAAAGGTCCAAAAGTATACAATGTCTATCTATAGTTTACACTATTATTCCCATTATTTCTTTCACGACATGAAAATCATGGAACTGAAATAGCAAATAAACTCATCTCAAATGTGTTCTGGCCTACAGGGTTGTTCAGTTTAGATCAGTTGCTCAGGTTGTGTTTTGTTTATCTTTTTGTTAGTTTGCTGATGCTGTGACACCATGAGTGCAGAGGGTTACTGTGTCCATAACTGTCAGTGATTACCACAGACAGAGGTTATAAAATTGTAACTGTCTAAAGTGATAGCATTACAAAAAAATGACGTTAAATTAAATAATAACTGAATTTTCAGAACAAAGACTTCCAGATATTTTTCTTTTTATCACTTAAAAGAAAAAATAGTTAAATTCATGTAATACTTTAAGTAAAATAGCATGTGATCCAAATGTTTAAATCTGAAAACATTTGGAACCTCTGCATATAAATGTGGTTGCTGGTCAAATGGCCATGAACACGTGAGCACATGCAACCAAATGCTCAGGCCACTGACTGCTCTAAATGCTCAGTTTGAGACAGTTTTTTTCCCCTACTTTTGGCTCTGTGTGATGCTAATGAGAGACGATAACCTTAATCTCTGACTGTGCGTGAAGAAGCCCACCCACCTGCTATTCAAGCCTTTTTTTGCAAGGGGCAACAGCTTGTTTCAGAGAGAGGTTGAACTGAGAGGATGTAGGAAGTATAAGATCGAGAATGATTACTTTGAATTCTACTTCTTCATCCAAGTCATGCGGTGTACAGCTTGCTGATGCCTCATTACAATGGCACTGAAGTTTTCAGCAAGCTCTCAATTCTATTTTAATGTCAATGTGCTAAGTTGCCTATTGGCGTAAGACTTTGCATCAACATGTGTGATACCACACATGAAGCTTTGAACCCTTCGCCCTTAACTGTCGTTAGCTTCTCATTAGCATACACACTGCATAATCAGTTTCACATTAAGAGTAAAAAAGGAATGGTATGGCACGGTGTGTGTCATGTGTTAAGACAGCCAAAACAACTTCTGATCAATCGCTCACAAACATCTTTTGATCATCTAAACAGTATTTAGACGTAATGAATAACCCGTCCTCTTTGGGTCCCTTCCGAATCATTAGAAATTTGCTCTAACTAAAGCCGACTGCTTTCTGGTACTCGTTCTCGATGTCTCTCCCCTTGAGGCAAAGCAGCTGATGAGCTATTAGTGCTAATTACAGCTCTGCTTCATTTAGAAACCTCTCATTTAGACGTTGCCACCACACTTCACCTCCAGCAACTCAGACTTTTGGTATAAATCAGGAAATGTATGAGCTCAGTTGTGCTGTCTTTTTTTCTTTTAACTCCTGTGTCTTCACTGATTAAAACACCTCTGCAGTCTTTGAAGTGCTACTGGAGCGACACTGTGAAAAATCTTAGTTCTGTTTTTCTGCCAAACATGCTTGGTGTGCCGGCTCATCTTGCTTGGGAAGAAAACAATGAGGAATTTAAACAGTGAATGTGGCGCACAGAGGGTGATGGCTCGATTTCCTGTCTCAGATGGAACTTCTTGTGTTTTTAAAAAGCCCCCTAATGCAGCCAGTGACCCATTTTCTCAGCAGCTGGATCCTTTGAGTCGTTGCCGTTTGTTGTGTGCATGCCCAAGCATTTTTGTGGAGATTTCAAAGTTGCGAAAAGAAGTCATTATTTCTTCATCTCAGTCATTCAGACAGAATGAGGACACAATCAGATTCTATTTAAATAAGTAGATGACATCTGAAAAGTGCTCATTCTTAAGCATGTAGGTTTAATACATATACTTTCAGCAATGGACTCCAACAGACAAGATGCAGACAGCCAGAAAGTCTGCATACTGTAATTCAACACCTGTACACACTTGTTACTTGAATGTCAAATGACCAAAAAACGAAATTGATGTGGGTCAAAATGATTAAAGCAGCCTTTTTTTAATAAAAGAAAAATATCTGAGGGATAGATGTGGTCTCAAAAAATAAAATTAGTCGATCCCTGTACGACCTTCCCCATATGGAAAAGAAATAGAAAAAACTTATTAAAGACTTGCATAAGATGTGGCCTACTTCACATAGTGAATCATATAAGACTTATATGATTTACTCATGAAAGTGGCCACTTCCTCGTTACTCTCATATATTGTTTTAGTAAGTATCCAAAACATACAAGTTTCATTTATATAATTTTTCAAGGGATCTTATATCTTTTTTCACTCTTGTATGCTTTTCATACAAGTTTCACACAAGACAGATAGAAACTTTATAAGATTTATATATATCTTTTCCATATGGGTCTGCATCAAATTAAGTAAGAAACAAGCCCAATCAACAGGACAGCAGCTCAAGTTATAAGGAAACTGGCCTGTTTAGGATGAGTTGTCGGCAACAGAGTAAGAAGCGACTCACTGACAGATGTTCATCAAACGAAATTGGAAATGAAGTGAGCAAGATGTTTGGAGAGCACCCGGTCCGCAGATGACTGTTTTTTCTTTTTTTGCTGCACTGGGAAGTTTGTTCCACTTTTTTTTTCCTTTTTTTTCCGCAAGTGGCAAAAACAACTATGAATATTTTAGAACAAGAAATAAACAAGTCAAGGATTAATATTTATGTTCCTAAGGGCATGTGAGTTGTTTTCACGGCTCCTTTGAAATATTTGATCCCAGTTAGTGCTGAGAGCTTGGCGCAAACAAAGCATTAATGAATAGATTTAGTACATAATTGATTAAATCTTAGAATACAAGTGGTGTGTGACTGAAATGTGATATGAATAGAGGCGTGCTCTATTGGCACTGTCACCAAATCCTTCTAAGAGATCAGAGCCGTCGCAAAAGCACAAGTTTGAAGGGAGCAGAGACGACATTTTAACTTAATGTTAGTCAAGGAACAGAAAGCGAGAGGATGGATCCAAAGAAGCAGCTCTTTAAAAGAATAGTTGATTACTTTACATTCACTTAGTAAAGACATCAAAGGTTTACACCAATACATGTTACAGAGACTTATTGACACCTGTTTGGCGTTTTACAAGTCTCACAGGTGTAATTTGCAATTTAAACTAAACTGTCCAGACTGCATGCACCACATCCTCGGATCTGTAAGATCTTAGTGAGCACAACCTTTGAAGAGTCAATAAAATATACCCTGTTTATAAAATACCAAAGTTAGTACACGAGCAATGAAACTTTGGTTTTTGCTTTCATGCTGACCTTACGCTGAACAACTTCTATATGTAATTTTTGTGTGGCTGATAATGACAGTAAAGTTGTTTTTTGTCATCTGTATTAAGTTAGTCTGTATATTTTCGTCTTGGCTATGCAAATAGTGATGGTCAAGCACTTGAATATTGTCAGCAGCTATTTCAGCAAGAAACATTCGGGCAAATAATGGCAGCTGTGGTGAAAGGGTTGTTCCTTTTACACTCTGTTTTTTTTTTTGTATGTTTTCACCATGGGCGGCTAGGAAGAAGGTAGAGGTTGGTTGAGCACCAATTTGAAGGTGGTTCGATCCTCTACTCTTCATGTCAAATTATCCTTGGGCAAGATACTAAATCCACAGCTGCCCCCATTGGAGTGTGAGCGGCAAATGTTAGGTTCAAAGTGCTTAGGCATAGAGAAAAAATGTTATTTCATAAGAGAAAAGTAAAACTGTGTGTTACTATTTCCACGCGTTCTTATACGTTTAAAAAATGTCGTGGAAAGATGAAAAGTATTCAAAGGTAGGAAGGCATTACGACCACAGTCAGACAGCAGGCTTTCAATAGCCTCTTGGTGGTATTTACATTCGGTGAATGGGCTGTGGTTATGGGCTGTACTTTACTTTGCATCCATTCACACATACATTTATGCAGCACTTTTCATACTATACAAACAACCAGTCTGCAATTTGTGAAAAAGATCAGGAGCCTCAGTAGAACATGTAGACTATGAAGGCTACTAGTGTGTTGTTAGTCATTGCTGCTGTCAATCTAAAGTTTCCAGAGTAATTACATTTTTTTAACTAGAAGTTAAAGTTTGGAACTTGAACTTAACTGTTAGATTGGAAAAATCATAAAACAAAATTGTGTAACAATCTAAGTAATTTACCTTTTTAATAATAATTTCCTATTATTCTATCCCACATGGGATGCAAGAAAATGACAATACAAAAGGTTAAATGCTATTATAACATGCCAGAAATAACTTACCCTTTCACATAAATGGTAAAATGGCCTGTATTTATATAGCGCTTTACTAGTCCCTAAGGACCCCAAAGCGCTTTACATATCCAGTCATCCACCCATTCACACACTGGTGATGGCAAGCTACATTGTAGCCACAGCTGCCCTGGGGCGCACTGACAGAGGTGAGGCTGCCAGACACTGGCGCCACCGGGCCCTCTGACCACCACCAGTAGGCAACGGGTGAAGTGTCTTGCCCAAGGACACAACGACCAAGACTGTCCAAGCCGGGGCTCGAACCGGCAACCTTCCGATTACAAGGCAAACTCCCAACTCTTGAGCCACGATCGCCCCACATATTCTAGCAACATTTAGTCCTTCAATATCTAATATAAAATAACCTCCAAATGCAACTAAATTAACTGAAAAACATAATATAGTATATTCCAGTCTGCTTTGATGATAGTCTTCTTTTTACCACTATTTCCAGGATTTTTTTTCTTTTGTGAGGGTGCTTCATAATATGATAATCTGCTGAATCCATTTCCTTTTTCTCTTACTTAGCTAGCTGCAGTTCTCACTAAAATAGCCCATTGTGCTTGGTAGCATATTGAAAGCTATCCATGGATGATTGTAGATCTATAGCCATGGTAAAAAGAAAGCAGTAAGGTTTTAGATATCAGAACATAATAGAAATAATCAGATTCTTAACGGGCCTTAACAAATTCAACCACAGATAACAACATATTACTCCATGTCATTATTTATTCACCAAAAATCGAGCCAACAGGCAGAAGCAGTGTAAAAGTATATTGAAAGTATTGAAATATAATAACAATATAAGTTTTGGCAGTCTGAATCATAACACCATGCCACGAAGGAAAGACATCGCCAATGATTGTGAATGATCTTCAGCAATGATTTTGTTGCTGCCCATCAATCTGGCAAGGATTATAAAACCATTTCTCAGTCTTCAATGAGAAAGATTATTCATAAATTCAAAAAATTAAAGGCTGTTTCCAATTTTGGCTGGATTGGATGACCTAGGAAAATTTAACCCAAGGTCGGAGTAGCAATGCTAAGAGAAATAGCGGAAAACCCAAGAGCCACATCTCAGACCTCACATAGCATGTTATTCATGATAGTGCAACTATCTCGAGAAAGGTGTGTGTCTTATTTGGAAGAGTTGCCAGGAGAAAACCTCGTCTCTCTAAAAATAACATGGCAGCCTGGCTTAGATTTGTAAAATTGCATCTGAACCAACCACAAGACTTTGCCAACAATGTCTTTGGACTGATCAGACCAATGTGGACATGTTTGGCCATAATGCAGAGTACCATGTGTGAAGAAAATTCACAGAATTCACCTGCTTGCTGCTACTACTGCACATTCACCTAATGTATATACTATTTATATAATGTTCTTCTTCTACCCCCCCCCCCCATTTTTGCACATGTCGAGGAGCATTTCAGGTTACATCGTGGCTCAAGAGTTGGGAGTTTGCCTTGTAATCGGAAGGTTGCCGGTTCGAGCCCCGGCTTGGACAGTCTTGGTCGTTGTGTCCTTGGGCAAGACACGACACAAGACACTTCACCCATTGCCTACTGGTGGTGGTCAGAGGGCCCGGTGGCGCCAGTGTCCGACAGCCTCGCCTCTGTCAGTGCGCCCCAGGGCAGCTGTGGCTACAATGTAGCTTGTCATCACCAGTGTGTGAATGGGTGGATGACTGAATGTAGTGTAAAGAGCTATATAAATACAGGCCATTTACCTTTTTTTTTTTACATTTCACTGTGTGTTATACTTGTATAACTATGCTTGTGACAAATAAAGAACCTTGAACCTTGAAAACTAAACACTGCATATTAGCGCAACCACCTCACACCAACTGTCAAACACTGTGGTGGACGGGTAATGATTTTAATGATTTTATATCAGTTAAAACCTTGTTCCTTCGTTTTTTTTTGCAAGAAAAACATCCTTTTGGTGGCATTTTGAGCAACGCTTGATTTGTTCAATTTTTCTTAAAACATCTGATTCGAAACCACAGGGCAAAACACTGAAAATTGCCATATTTCGAAGTACCACACAGATTCATAGTTCAGATTGATCTCATGTCACAAAAGGAGTTTTTCTTTTCCACTTCCATCCTCAGAAGTTGACATGAAATACAATGTACGGGGAGTTGTGCCTCATTGCTCTGACAGCACAGCAGTGACAAAGACACAGCGGATAAACATCCTCCCCTGCATGTCACTTCATGACAGGGTGAAGAAAAACTTTCAGGAGGACAAATTTGGCTTCATGTTCAGAAATTCACCAGATGAACCTTCTGACAACAATAAATGGACAAACATACAAATACCTAGAGTAATCAATAGTCAGCAACACAAAGAAAATATGAAAACAGAGATATTGATTACATTAGGCAAAAAGCCTGAAAGGCAGGGGAAACATGCTTTAGTTTAAAAATTCAGCAAAAGCATTTGCAGTAATACCTATGAAAGGAAGCTTAAATTTATGCTGAGGGGGAATAAAAGCACACATACAAACAAAAAACCAACAACATACACATTACTACAAAAATATTGCCACTCACTTGCGTCCCACAGTGCTCCCATTCCTATGGATGCAAGTCACCTCCCGATTCTGGTAGCCCACCTGAATGTCCCAGAAGGGACTCTCTTGCCGGTTGAGGCGGTTCCTGGTACGCTTCTTCTGGATAAGCTCCCTAGTCTCGGGATCTTTTACTCCTACCCTCTCCCGGAGCCCTTGCCCTTTGCCTTTCCTGCGTTTAACTTGGCGAGCTGTCCGAGTCTGCGGGAGGGCACAAGAGTTCCACGGTCCAACCCTGAGACTGTACATGCCCTCTGGACCTGTGCAAGGCCCTGGTTTGCAAGACTGGAACTCAGTCAGGTTGGGACAGGCAGCGCCTCCAAAAAGCGGAGGGACTAGGACACTGCGCACTCTGTTCCTGAGGCCTGTTCCACACGTTTTGGAGCAGGATGTCCATGGCGAGTACTCAGAAACCACACAATCCTGAGGGCAAGGGATCAAACATGCCTGCTCTAGACGAGGCTTGGGTTCAAAGTACTCACAGATGGCATCCTCTGCTGGAGATTCGTCTGACTTGAGTATGCAGCCCACCTCCCGGATCTGAATGCCCTCTTCGCCTCCACTGCACGTGAACTGCCGTGGGGCCCCAAAGGTCCTTGCTGATACTGGCACGCACTCATTCCAGGCACCCAGTTTCCAGTCATAAAGGTCCTTGTGCCAGTCGCACACACGGAAACAGTTTCTCTGGTTTGAGGGACGCTGTGCCTGGTCACAGTTGGTGTGAAGTGTTGTCCAGCCATCCACATGGGCACACCAGACTGCCCGGCTTTGGCTGCCACCCAGGCCGCAGTCGCTGCCCATACATCTTCCCCATGGACCTGGGAAACAAATGAACAACCTCAAATCACAATGAAGAAACATAAAACAATAATCCTTTCAGCTTTAAATGACAAGAAAAGCACTCAGGAGCATTGTAAGAAAACTTGTAAGGAAATTCTAAACACAACACATCACAATACGGCTTTGAAGAAGCAGGAAATTATATTAGCAGGAATAAAAGATGCTAGTCAGATTGGAGGAAGTGAAACAAAACAGCATAATGCCACAGGCTGGACTCGATTGAAAGTGTAGAATAAACAAATAAGCCATATTTATCCTAATAATGATGAATGGAAGGCACTAATGCCACTTCATGTGTACCTTTAAAACAGAAATCCATATGGAAGCATCAGTTAATCAAATGCTTGAAACCTAATTCTAAACCAAGACTATTTCATTTTCTTTTTCTCAGCTAAGAAAAAGGCACATAATACATCTTCAAGGATGACACAGTAAATTCACAGACTCCTTTAATATGGCCCTTGATGTAAATGTGCTGAAAAGCTGTCAGCAGCTGAAGTGAGTGCAAAAATGTGTCATATTAAATAAAAATAATCCGCCGCCTTGTTTTTGCACGACACTTCGGTCAGACACAGTGATTCTTTCTGCATGGTAAAAACTGGGTGGCTGCCATTGAGGCGGGGAGGGATGATTAGGCAATGCAAACACAATGTGCAACAGTAGAGATTATAGGTGATCAAATGCAAGTGTCTGAAAGTTAATTTACAGGGGCAATGAGTTATCTGTGGCGTTTATCAAAGTCTATTGGCAACCAGCAGAAATTGCCACAAACATCAATAAACGTATATTTCTTGGTACACAAGAGTTTGGCAAAGTCTTCCCTTGTCCCCATTTACTTAACCCTCTCAAGGCAAGCGTTGCCGATTTGCAACAGTTAAAAACTAACAACCTTTATGAGGTTCTTTTTACTCAGAAGTACCACTGCAGGACTTGGTTGTGCATTAGCAACAAAAAGTTTAATTTGAGCCTGAGAGCGTTAATGACAGCACAGACTGAACAGACAGTACATAACAGGACTAGAGGAGGGGAGAGGTTGCTGTATATGTGGTTTAATAATTAAATATACTGCTGGTACTGACTCAGGAATACCGACATGTAACCTCAAATAAAAAGATGTTCTATATTTTTCTTATTGTCTGAAAGTTCAATTACAATGTCAAAATCATGACATGATCTTGTTAAATGATTTGTTGCAGCCTGTTTAGATTAGCCTCCTACCATTCATCAGACCCCTCTTTAAAGTTAACATAACACGCTTGGCTGCTCAAAGGTATCTTTTACAAAGAAAAGCCATTATGACAAAATATGTAAAAGTCTTTATTTGGCAGCTACAGTTACTTCTAGTTTTCTAAAAATAAGCATTTTTTCTTAAGCATGTGGCTACAATACAACCGGACCTTATCGCTAAGTGGTTTGCTGGCATGTGGTGAATAACACTGGCCTACAGTCAAACTGCTTTTGATATAAATGTAGTCAGACATTACTAATTTAGTGTTACAGCAACTGAAAATTATGCTTAAAATTTTCAGTCATTATCTGCTATTCTCTTAGTTTAAAGATCAAAAGTTATCAATCAAAACTAAAAAATGACTTAAATACATTTTGACTGTTGAATGTTGGAGAAAAAAAGGCCCAAATGGGGATATGTGTTGATTTTCAGGTGACCATTCGTCCTATAATATGCATCCAATTTTCCATTTTATATCACAATGTACTGTTCTCTTGTGATTGTTAGTGATGAAACCAACATTTTTTGGATTCTAGATCCAATCTAATCCAAAATGCTGCAGCAAGAATACTGACAGGGACTAGAAAGAGAGAGCAGATATCTCCTGTTTTGGCTTCCCTTCATTGGCTTCCTGTTAAATCCAGAATTGAATTCAAAATCCTGCTCCTCACATACAAGGTCTTAAATAATCAGGCCCCATCTTAACTTAATGACCTTGTAGTACCATATCACCCTATTAGAGCACTTCGCTCTCGCTCTGCAGGCCTACTTGTTGTTTCTAGAGTATTTAAAAGTAGAATGGGAGGGAGAGCCTTCAGTTTTCAGGCCCCTCTTCTGTGGAACCAGCTTCCAGTTTGGATTCAGGAGACAGACACTATCTCTACTTTCAAGATTAGGCTTAAAGCTTTCCTTTTTGCTAAAGCATATAGTTAGGGCTGGACCAGGTGACCCTGAATCCTCCCTTAGTTATGCTGCAATAGACATAGGCTGCCGGGGGATTCCCATGATGCATTGAGTTTTTCCTTTCCAGTCACCTTTCTCACTCACTATGTATTAATAGACCTCTCTGCATTGAATCATATCTGTTATTAATCTCTGTCTCTCTTCCACAGCATGTCTTTTATCCTGTCTTCCTTCTCTCACCCCAACCGGTCGCAGCAGATGGCCGCCCCTCCCTGAGCCTGGTTCTGCCGGAGGTTTCTTCCTGTTAAAAGGGAGTTTTTCCTTCCCACTGTTGCCAAAGTGCTTGCTCATAGGGGGTCATATGATTGTTGGGTTTTTCTCTGTATCTATGAAGCGCCTTGAGGCGACTTATGTTGTGATTTGGCGCTATATAAATAAAATTGAATTGAATTGAATTGAATAGATAATTGATGAAACTGACATTTTGCAATGCCACAACATCCCACCTAGGCTCAACACCCTGACCTGGCTTGGACAGCTCTAATTAAATTCGGAGCAGCTGTTATTTATTTTAACTGATATAAAATAATGCTTTATTTTCTAATGTGATGTTTCATATTAAGTCTGTTCTATACCGACTGTTTCCCAATTTTTAAGATGTTGCGATTTAAAAAACTTGTTGGTAACCATAAATAGACACAAGTTTGACAATTTAGTCAAATTGAAATTGAAACACCTTGGTATTTTAATTGTCATATCTGGATTCAGCACATTTTAATCTGCATGCTTAGAGGTTAAATTGATACTGCTGATTCCTTTGCAGAGCATCTGTTAGTGTAATGCTTCAAATCCACAAGGAGCAGAAGTATCCGTCAGCATACCGAAGGTCTAGTAATGTGCTGCTTAAAACAGTCTCCAACAAAAGCACTATTTATTTCTGTTTCAAAGGTGTTGCTAAAACCTTTGAGCATTTTAAGTTTTAGCAATCAGCCCCTTTCTACTTATGGATAGTTTAATCGCATCCTTTGTCTGATCCTAAGTACTTTTGACCTTAATGGAAAACATCGTGATGAGATGGAAAGGTAAAGGACAACTGAAGGACAATTTATAGGGACTTAGGTAAAGTAGTGAAATGACGTGCTCAGAGAATCCGGCTGCACTTATAGTAAGTGGATTAATGATATGGTTGATGACACACCATTTTATTGTAGTAAGACTTTACCTAAGATCTTTGTTTGTCTTGTATAACAATAGAGACCTTAAAGGGGCTTCATAAAATGGATTTCCTGGACTCTACTAAATTAAACTGTTTAGGAACAGCATGTGCGGGTGGGTATCTCTGTCTGAGATGATCATATTAGGAATATGCCCTCTGAATATACCTGAAACGGAGTATTTAAAGCAGTTTGAAGGCTGAGCTTTTGTCTCATGGCCTAAACTCATTATTTCAACCTTTGCCATGTTTAAATTAAATACAAGCATGCACTATTGTAATACAGGGTGGGCCATTTATATGGATACACCGTAATAACATGGGAATGGTTGGTGATATTAAAGTCCTGTTTGTGGCACATTAGTATATGTGAGGGGGCAAACTCCTCAAGATGGGTGGTGACCATGGTGGCCATTTAGAAGTCGGCCATCTTGGATACAACTTTTGTTTTTTCAATAGGAAGAGGGCCATGTGACACATCAAACTTATTGGTAATGTCACAAGAAAAACAATGGTGTGCTTGGTTTCAACGTAACTTTATTTTTTCATGAGTTATTTACAAGTTTCTCTTAGTTCACAGCCATTGACATGTCAAAGAGATTAACATGAGAGGAGTGGATCGAAATTGTGTTGATGTCTGGTGAACGCAGTAACCGGGTCATTGCAGCAGATTTCAATGCAAGACACCCTACGAGACCACCCATCTCCCATGCTACAGTTAGCAAACTGCTTGCTAAGTTTCGTGAAACTGGTTCAGTGTAGATTTGCCAAAATGTGGACGCAAGAAAACTGTCACTAATGAAGAAACATCAGTGGCTGTCCTAGCTTCACTCAGCAAGAGCCCACAGCATAGCACTCGCCGCATGTCACTGGAGAGTGGCATTAGTCGAACATCCCTTCGGCAGATATTAGCTAAATGGCACCCTTACAAACTCCAGCTACTGCAGCATCTCAACAAGGATGACCCAGATCGGCGCACAGAATTTGCAGAATGAGCAAAACAAAAATTGGAACAGGACCCTCAGTTCACGCAGAAGATTTTGGGGCGACTGTGGCTCAGGGGGTTGGGAATCGCATCTGTAACCGGAAGGTCGCCGCTTCGATCCCTGGGCTCTCTGTCCTGGTCGTTGTGTCCTTGGGCAAGACACTTTACCCTACCGCCTACTGGTGTTAGCCAGAGGGGCCGATGGCGCGATATGGCAGCCTCGCCTCTGTCAGTCTGCCCCAGGGCAGCTGTGGCTACAACTGTAGCTTGCCTCCACCAGTGTGTGAATGTGAGAGTGAATGAATAGTGGAATTGTAAAGCGCTTTGGGTGCCTTGAAAAGTGCTATATAAATCCAATCCATTATTATTTGTTCAGTGATGAGGCAAACTTTTATGTGAATGGTGAAGTTAACAAAGAAAACCACCGCTATTGGTCTGACACTAACCCACATTGGATGGATCCCTCCAAGACTGTTGGAACATCAAAAGTGATGGTTTGGTGTGGTATATGGGGTACAACGATAGTGGGTCCATTCTTCATCAATGGAAACCTCAAGGCCACTGGATATTTGAAATTGCTACATGATGATGTGTTTCCCTCTTTATGCACTGAAGCTGGCACGTTCCCTGAGTTTTTCCAGCAAGATGGTGCACCACCACATTATGGGTGCCAGGTCCAAGCATTCCTAGATGAACAGTTTCCTGGAAAGTGGATTGGTCATCGTTGGCCAGTTGAATGGCCCCCAAGGTCTCCCGATCTGACCCCCTTAGACTTTTATCTTTAGGGTCATATGAAGGCAATTATCTATGGTGTGAAGATACGAGATGTGCAGCACCTGAAACTACGGATACTGGATGCCTGTGCTGGCATTTCTCTGCAGTGTTGCTATCAGTGTGTGAAGAGTGGGAGGAGAGGGTTGCATTGACAATCCAACACAATGGGCAGCACATTGAACACATTTTATAAGTGGTCAGAAACTTGTAAATAACTCATAAAAGAATAAAGTTACGTTGAAACCAAGCACACCATTGTTTTTCTTGTGACAATACCAATAAGTTTGATGTGTCACATGGCCCTCTTCCTATTGAAAAAATAAAAGTTCTATCCAAGATGGCCGACTTCTAAATGGCCACCATGGTCCCCACCCATCTTGAGGAGTTTGCCCCCTCACATATACTAATGTGCCACAAACAGGACTTTAATATCACCAACCACTCCCATTTTATTACGGTGTATCCATATAAATGGCCCACCCTGTAGTATAAATATGACAGAAAATAAGGGAAAGTATACATTTAACTACAACTTGGAAAAAAAACTGAATAAAGAACACAGGGTCTAATTTATGTTTCACCACAAAAAAAGCTGACATTACTAAAACCGTCTTAACCCTGTCAGCCCAACTCAGCCGGCACACCAAGGAGGCTGCAGAACACTCATCAACACAGGGTGGCTGCACTCTGACTGTGTTATCCAAAGGCTATTGATACTACAAAGGAAAAGAAATCACACTAATTGGGAAACTTCAGTTCAATCCCACATTAACCTCTCAGCTAATTGATTACTATCCGGAGCTGAGCCCGGAGCTGGACTCTTTGCAGGAGACGGGCGGTAAAGGTAAGGGCACCTCTTGCTGACCCAGATCCAGATAAAAATCCTGGCAAGCAATCAGGAGCACAGTTCCAAAAATGGAAGCCTATCATGAAGCTGCCTTGTAGTCTGGTCTTCAGTGTCAGCAGCCAATGTGCCAGACAGGAGTCATCGTGATGAAGCATACACAGGAGCCTCTAAGCATATTTGAAATGGCTGGTTTACCTCACATTGTATCAACACGCCATTTGATCAAGTGATCTCTGCCTACTGGGAATCTACAGACTCAGCTCACAACTCATTTGTAGAACTTGTGGATTTGAGAAGAAGAAGTGAAATATATTTAGGATGCCCAGTGATGAATTCTCAGTTCAATTTAATTCAATTTATATAGCACCAAATTACAACTGTTGCATCAAGGTGCTTTACACGGTAATACATGATAAAGACCATACAATATACAGGAAAAAAAAATGGACAAGCATTTGGTGACAGTGGGAAGGAAAAACTCCCCTTTAACAGGAAGAAAGCTTCGGCAGAATCAGGCCCAGGGAGCAGCAGCCAACTGGTGTGACTGGTTGGGGTTGATGGGAGGAGAGCGAGAAAACAATAATAACTAATGATGAAATGCAGAGTGGTGCATAAACACAAAAGAAGCAGTGCATTATGGGAATCCCCCAGCACCCCAGGCCTATTTGAGTGGTTGAATTTTGACGTGATGTACATTTTTAATCGAATCCAATAATTGAAAAATGTGTACTAGAGGTTTTTGTCTTCACAATACAAACTGACAAAGACAGAGAATATTATCTTGAGAGCTGATATTCAGTTCCAAGCAGAAGAAATAAAATGTATCCAAAACCAAAAATGCAGCAGAATCAGACACATCCCACTCATATCTAATCTATCCCAGACAGAAGTTATCTCCTCTAAGACTGCTCTCTGGCACTGCCCTTCAGCACTCCTCGGGCTTAGTAATGTGGAGTTAAAGAGTGGTTAAAGGTCAAAATGCTTGGCCCTATTCAACATGATCTAAGTAGAACAGTGGCAGCCTGTAGTCTTATGTATCTTCTCAGAAGAGAAAGTTTGCTATGTCTGATCTTTACAGTTGCTTCCATGTTATGTCGCTCTGTTCAGACACAAAGCTGGAGCAAGGCCTTTTCTCCAAATGTAAATCAATGTGAAAGTCGTGTAGCTTACAGCTAACCTTTCAATATTGCTGCAGTCTGACAGGTTCATTTAACATTCTGAAAACAAAGTGTGTCTCGCCTCCATTTATCACAAAGTATTCAAAGAATTATCCATTACTGTCACTCGGCTGCACATCACACATTTGACACATGTCTGATTAGTAATCTTTTGACACAAAAAAACAGGTGTCATACAGAAAAATACAACCCACATTTGGGCAAGTCATTCAATTGTGTTACATTTATATTAATTTTCTTCTGGATTTTACTTGATATCAGAAGACAAATACACAAACACAAGCCCACATATTGATGAAACTTAACAGACGACTATGTTATAAAAGTGCATGTACAGAAGTCCCAGTTTTAGCCAAATATTCTTTTGGCTGCACATTATTGTAGATAATAGTAATGTTATTGATAACCTCATTATGTAAAATTATTCAACTTTAAGTGCTCATGTCATTAATGTGATATTTTGACTTGTGATACATCAAACAATTTTACCACTGAAAATTGTGAGATACATTTGCCACATGCAATAAACTACTGGAACAGCTACTAATGCATAATTTTGACACTTGTTGGTAGTTGTTGGATATTTATATAGGCTTAACCACCCATCCCTCATTTATAATATTTGCTTCAGAAAGCAAATTAAAAATTAATGCATGTTTGGGGTAGTGACCTCTGTCAGAGCACTAGTGTTTGAACTACATTGGCTGTCACCACTCCATAGTAAGACATGACCAACACTTTGAGAAGGTATGAATGTTGACAGAAGGGTTTTTCAGATGACCTGCAAGATTAATGTATGAGGGGAAGTGCGGTAAGAGCATAATACAGTATAACACAGGAAAATTAATTTAAGCATCATAGGAATGCTCTATGAGGTAAATGTGCTGATGCTGCGAGTCCATTAAAAAAGGACCCAAAGGCAGACTAAACAGGAAAAGTGGAAGCTAACAAAAATAAAGGACGAGTTCAAGCTAATAAATACTTACAGGAATCCCAGAAACACGAATTTTTGCACTGAGGTTAAAAAGTCCAAAACAAACACACAGTAGGGGTGTGAATACCTTTAATAAATCTGAAGATGAACTTGAGGTGGACACAGCCAGGAAAGACAGACTTACAAATATTGGAAGGGAACAAATGGACACAGGGTACGCAAAAAGACAAAGATGGGAAGTAAAACAACCAATAGTGGTAGCACATCTGTCAATCTCCCACTTCACTTTTTCTATACTGATAAACAGGATGCTGAGATACTTAAACTCAACTTGGGGCAGCAACTTGTCCCTTTTCTAGTTGTGAACCATGGCCTCAGATTTGGAGGCGCTGATTCTCATTCCCACCACTTCACACTCGGCTGTGAACATTTTAGTGCAAGCTGGAGGCCACCAACCGAATCACCTTCCAAAACGAACCAATACTGATGATTCAATGCGTGGGAAGGCAAATCAGAGTCTGCTCTATTGTGGTATTGTCTTTATGGTATGCCTGTTTATGTGTTATTACATTTAAGCCCATTCTCATTCCTGGGACATCACTTAATGTTGTTTTATCAGAGCTGCTGGAATGGATCTTTTATGGAAAAGGTGTCCTTTGTAAGCAGATTTTGATGCCTATGGTTATTGCATTGTCACATGCTACTCATCATTTTTCAGTGTGCAGTTACTGTTGTGAAGGGGGTATTTTACCTCAAACCACAATCGTTCCATAAGCCTAACCAAGAAGTTTTTATTTTTTAAGACTGAGCAGAAGAACAAAAAACAAAAAGAAACATACAAAACACAAAATGCAAACCAGAGTTTAACACACCTGTGATTTAATCCACTGCAACCCTGCTATAACCATTTATTACAGGCACTGTAGGACTCTAAACAGTGACAATTAATATTGTAACAGCTGGTGTGTAAAGCTACACCTGGTAAGTAATAAGACGACACAGGTGTTATCTAACTGACTGCATTATAGCACGTCATAGGTTGAATTACTCTCGTTTCCGCTTCTGCTTCTTTTTTCATAATTCATGACTGAATTGACCATAGAAATTAAATTACTTCTTTTCAGAGCAACGCAGAAGCCAAGAGCACATTAATATGCAGAGAAATCAGGTACTTTGAAGATGAAAAAAAAAATCTGAAAGTCACCAAAAAGAAGGGAAATGATCTAAAGGCACTTTTACCTAGCTTCAATCATAATGAAATTATCTATTCCCTGTAATACTCAGGGCCCCAGCAGGTCCCCCGGGAGTCCTCGGGCCTCATAATGGGATCTTTCCTCCGAGCACTATATGTGAAGTGTAATATCCTCACTGTTGGGGTGAGAGTCTGATCTCTGACTGGGCCTCGAGTGTCTATTTAATGAACAGCTTCTTTGTCCCTGCAGGGTTAGCTTCACTAATGAATGGGTCACTGTAACACTCGCTCTCTTTCTCGCTGCTTGTGTTTGTTTGTTATTTCTCAAATCCACAACTGGGTCCGGCACTCAAAGACAGGACCTTTCTCTCGGCCAGGGTCGAGGTTCATCTCAGGATCATCGCCGCTGACTGGCTGCCGCTTCACTGCGATGTTACAGCCAGTGGATGTGTCTTGACTTCAGAGCTGTCAGTTCTGCTGTCATGTCCAACTATATAAAAAAGGTCAAATAAAATACGAGTTGCTTTGCCACAATCAGCAAAAATTTGGTGTTCTTGAGACATTCAGGGTCAGTGCAGTGTTATATATGTGGAAATTTAGCCACAGCTGAACAATGTCAGACTCCTACAGCAGCAGGAAAGTGTCAGTATGTTGTAGAGTAATAAGAAACAACAGTCTGAAGAGTAAAAGTGAGGTTATGTATCTAAGGGCTGGCTCTCCCACACAATTTCAGTGAAAGAGAATGAATTCAGTCAAATTGTCAGATTAAATCAAATCTCAGAAATATGATTTCACACAGGTCTGATTTTATGGATGACTATATTTATTATATGGCAGGTCATAAATAACCCTTCTTTTAGCATTTTCATAATATTCTAAGGTTTGTTAAAGCGTGGAAGCAAAGTGCTTTTTTCACGATGAAGAGATGGTGTTTTAAGTTTCATCCTCGGAAATTGATTCATCAGTTCCACAGCAGTACTGCAAGATGTCAGTTTGATTATGTAAGCTCAATTTTTTATTCAAAGCTCCAACGCTGTACATGAAACTACTGTTGTTTGAGTAGCTGAAAAGCTCCTTTCTAAGAGTTCAGCTCTCCATGTAGCATCACAGTTTAGACAGAATTAACCGTATGAACTACAATGGGATAATTGCATGTTTGCATAGCCTTTGGAAGAACTAAGCATTACCACATTGGACTTGCCATGTTGAGTCACATTAGGCTCTGCACTGCATTTGTTTGCCGAGAGCTACAGAACAAATCTGCACAAGGCAAAGGCCAACTGTGCATTGTTATTGTGTTTAAAGAGCACAGCCAGCTATAAATACTGCCATTTCTTGTTGGGCATGGTCACAAAGTCATTATTTAGCACCAGATGGATACCAGCCCTTTAGGTCCAAATGGGCAACAATGTGCCTGAAAGGTTATTGTGGAAAAGAGCAAAAGTTAAAGGAGAAAAGAAGAGAACCAAAGGCTAGCCCTTAACATCTGAAGGAATACTTTGAGCAGCTTAGCATTCATGGATGATTGTTAACCGTAGCCTGCCTTCAGTGTGATTGGTGCCCAGGGCTGTGCAGCGTTAAGCCACATTGACTAAAGCTCTCTGCTCACACTTGATCTAAATTTCATTAACTGTAATACCATGATTGTGCTTGCACAGCTTGAAGGAGCTCCTCTGACTCTTTTATTCATTGCGTCCAACAGACGCAGACGTTTCAACAAGTCACACAATATGAAATAAGTCCTCTCAATTTTTATCTGGGCTCCTTTCTGCATGCAGTATCTGCATACTCCATATTACAGCTTAATAAGAGCAACAGGGTGCTACAGTCATTTAATGTGTATATTAATTTTCATTGGTGTTTTGAATTGAAGCTTAAGAATCATGCTAATTTATTTTTATCCTAACACTCAGCCATTATATTTATCTTAATTTTACTTCATATTCACCATCATCAGTTCTGCCAAACAGACATAGATAAATTAGATAAATGGCTTGATGGTCATCCAAGGTACTGATATTCCAACATTTTCTGTCAAATGGCAAAAACTTCAGTGCATTACTGCATTTGTGTAGAACAGCTATTATGTCATGCTACTATGATATGTCGGCAGTTTCTTTAGGACTGCATAGTCAGACTGAGGCACTTTTGACAGCCAATGTGTGGAATCTGGACCTACAATGACTCCTCCTTTTTTATTACTTTATTACTTGTGCAAAAGTGTCACCACTCCACTAGCATTTAACTTGATTCCAACGTTTTAAATAATGTCCACATGTATATAGTGCTGCAGAAACTGTGTACTGTGTATTGCTGCTCTTCTTTAGGTGGTGAGCCCTTTTCATTAAATGATATATGGTCCTATATCACACTTTTATTCTTCTTCTTTTCTACCTGAGCACTCAAAGCCCTTTATAGAACATGCCTCATTCACCAAATCATACTCATTCATACAAGCACATTTTCCACACCTAGGTGCTTTCTGTCTAACGTTCACACACATTCACACCTTGGAGAGCAACTTGGGGTTCGGTATCTTGCCCAGTAATAATTTGGCATTCAGACTGAAGGAGCAATGGATGAAACCAACAACGTTCCAGTTAATAGATGACTTGCTCTATCTCCTGAGCAACAGCCACCCACTACAGCAGTTAGTTGTGGTGTGCGCCACACAAGAGGAGATTATCCACCTGTCTGTTTATCGCGAGCAGTACCTACATAGAAAATGGACAGTATAGGAAAGAACTTCTTTATCTCAACAAAAGCAAAATGATTTTGTTGCTTAGTTCGGAAATACTGTAGATGGGAAGGCTTTGTGCCTGGGAGGCACTGACCAACCAACCAACCAACCAACCAACCCCCCCCCCCACAAAAGAAAGTAAAAATAAAAAATAAATTTAAAAAAAATTGCTGACCCCCCTCGGCAAGACTTTCTCATGTTGGTAATAATTTCAGCAAGAGGGAGGAAGACACCCTTCAGTTGAAACATTAACTTGTTATTTAAGACAGATTATTATTGATTTTAAAAACTTATTTGATCTTTATATGCATCTCCTTGAAGTATCAATTGCATCAGCAGAAAAATAACGAGGCATATAATTATTTTCTTTCTCTTTTTTTTCCATATTTTTTTTTTAAGTAACCTATATTTAAAAACAGAATAATAAAACTAGAAATTCTGTTTTTGGTGTGCCACCCTGATATTTTTTAGTGGCCCCCGGATTGCCACCCATATTAAAAACTTCTGGAGACGCCCCTGATTTCAGGCAGTTCACTTTAATAATTGTTTATGCTGTAAATTCTATCATCTGGATATTGCACAGATGAATGCAATTTGTTTTTTAGGGCACAGGATGTGTCCATATATGAGTGAGTACAAAGCTAGGGCTCAATAAATAAACATTTACAGCCTTTTGTGTAATTCATTAATAATTCATGGTTTATACTCGGTCCAGTTAAATGCTTCATGATAACAATCGTTAATTATCAGTTGTTTAGTTCTTATTATCACTGCATCTTATAGGTGAAAAGGGCTTTTGTTCACTCAAAGATGTGGTAAGCATAAGTTACTGTTTATCTATAAGTCTCTCATTGCCAGGCTGCCATTTTACATCACTGCTACCTGGAGTGGTGCTCGGGGCCATAACTAACTCCTGGCTGCCTGCACGTCTTGCAGGTTTAGAAGAACTGCTTTGAGTTTTTATGCTCCAACCACCTGGAATTGTTGCACCCCACAATGCACATTAAAAATAAACTCTCTGGCAATGTTTGATCAGTTTAAATTTATGATCACAAGCCATTTAGCTTTTGTCTGCACTTCTTTTTAAGCGATTTACCTCTAAATCCCACATCCTATATATTCTTTTCTTTTACTGAGTTCTTTGCTTAACACACATCTTTGTTGTTGTGCCTTTACATGACAGCAATGTAAATGTAGCCTGGTTCTCAATATTTTTTCATTAAAAAAAAATTAATGATCTTTATGTTGTTTTTAATTTATAGTAAAATATGTAGGACGAGAACAACAGCCAAATAATTTCCAGATTCACTCAAATACAAGTTTCAGCAGGCAAATCAAGTATCTTTTTAATTGCAACATTTACATTCATGCCAGCAAAGAGCATAATCATGTTTCTAAACATCTGGAGTTTAGCCGCAGCAAAAAAAAAAAAGACATGACAAACAGCATAAGCAGCCAAAACTGAGAACTGGATGACTATGTTCTGTTGTTTACAGAGAGTTTGTGTTTTCCTGTTAGCTCATAAACACCCTCAGAGGATGGAAGAGTGACAAGATAAATTAGAGAGAACACGCTCCAATCCTAAAAACACCCACATGCTTGGTGGTGACGATAACGCTACTGGCAACAACAAAGAAATTCTCCGAATTCTTTGAGTCAAAGGGTCAGGGCCGGGCACAGAGCCAGAGTGAAACACCTGCAGCTTGTAACACTGTACCACCGTTTGTCACCACAACAACAGCGACAAGAAAGTGTCTGACTTCAAATGAGCCTTTCTTGCTTCATGATTTAGACTGTCAGTGTGTTACACAAACAGTTTCCCACAGCTCTAAGGCAATGGTCTGTGTATGAATCTGTCAGAGAAAATGTCAACACTGTCAGAAGCCAAACTAAAATTAACTCCATGACTTGCCATTATTACACACTTTCTTATTCAGGAACCAACATCAACAAAATACTTGCATTTTCAAGACAAGTAGGGTGAGATAAAAAGAATTACTTTTGCTTTGATGGCAATACGGCCGATGTAAGGAAAATCAAGTGAAAAAAAAAAAGCATGCGCAACATAATTTTGTTCTAATTAAATCTTTACACAAGGCAATCTCAAAACATTAAAAGCATGCTAATTAAAAACTGATTGAAAAAATGCAATGACTGACTAAGCTTTTTAAATTTAATTTGCTTTTATGAGTTGATTAATCATTTCCAAAGCAAAAATACCAAAAACAAACTGGCGCTAGCTTTTCAGACTTGCTTTTTCCTGGGTTATATTAAAGTAATGTGTACTGTTTGGGGGTTTTGAACCATTTCGCAGGGTTCTCTGACTTTCTGCGACTAGGCACCACTTACCAGGAGAAAATGAGAGACCCTCATACACCTAATTTTCTCAGTACTGAATAATCACATGCTTTCCACCATTTGTTCCTTGTATGACACTGGAGTTAATTGTTAATTGTAATTTTGAAAATTTTCAGCTGAGGTACAGTGGCTAGCACTGCTGTCCCTCAGAGATGGCCCTGGATTCGCTCCTGCTGGCTTCTTCCTGGTATTCCTCCAGGTACTCTGGTTTACTCCCACAGTTCAAAAGACATGTTTGTTAGATTAATTGGTGATTCTTTAATTTGCTGTAAGTGTGAATGTGGGCTCGAGTGGTTATATGTCCCTTTGTATTAGGTTTAGTTACACCTGAATTAAATAAATGGTCAAGAAAATGAATGAATACTTCAGACAGATCAGTTTTAGTGTTTCACAATCATACTAGAGATAAAGTCCGTTGGAGCAAAAGACACATGTGTGCTTGTTTTGTGACACAAATGCCTCACTCGAAGATGCTAAAAAGAATAAATCATTGCATGAAGACTAGGTGCCTTGACTGTTTTCTTTTTCTCCATGTAATGCCTTTATCAAGATTTCATGGAGTTTATTTTTGAGATTTCTATTTTCCTCACTTCCCTATTTATCTCTGCATCTTTTCAATACTGAGGCACTTTTAGACTCACTCAGTGTCTGGTGAAGCACATTTTAATGTTGTGGCACAATATTATGATCTTACCCACTGGCCATGGGTCGTGGATCACTGTGACACTTATTGTTCAATAAGCTTAGTCGTAACATATAAAGAAATTATTTTAAGTTAAGTGAAGCGGAGTGTTAATAAAAACCAAAACTCTCCAGTGCAGCACAATGGCTGCACTGGAGAGTTTTGGTTTTTATTATTTTTCTTTACTCTTTTTTTTTTTTTTTTTCATTTTTAAAATTTGATCACTAAACAGCATCCGGCAACATGATGCTGGCCTTTTGGAGGATACCACACAAATGTTTCTCCACAGTGTTATTAAAATTCGGCATTCCCTTTTACAATTCTTTTTTTGTAGATGGTTTGCTGATATTCTACAGACTGAAAATCTAATTACCATTGGTCCTTCAGTGGTGTTAGTTTCAGTCATTATGCAAATGTACTGTTTATAAGGTTGGGGAAACCTGCAGTCAGCTGAGACTGAAGAAGTCACTTGGATGAGTGACGAAACGTTTCTCCCACTGAAAACGTTACGTCCGAATGAACAGAATCAACTTTTGGAGATTTACTTACCTGGATGACTGAGCATGCATCAAGACTTTCCTAGTCTCACTCATCACTCGAAGGGATTTTAAAAAACAAGTCACATTTAAAAGTTTAAGCACCTTGCCTACCTCACATCCATGTCCAATTTAGAATAACCAATAAACCTAACATTTCTGCTGTTATGACTATTGTCGAGTGTGCAGGTACCTCTCCGTGATTGGTGGATCCAGGGGACGGACCTTACGGATTGGCTAATGACCTGGAGGCAACGTATAAGATGACACCACCATGGACGGCCAGTCATTCATCCTCGGCCCATCCCAACCGGCAGACTTTGCAATCCCTCTCTAGCCATATTTGTTTGATACAGGAGCATGTCGGGGTGGACTGCCTTTTTGTTTGATTACAGTTTTCTCATGTTTTTGTTAGTTAGGGAGTTAAGTTGCTGTCGTTTGGTTTAAGTCTTTTGAGTAGGTACGCTTATTTATCCTTGAGATAGGCTCCTTTTGTTTGTTATTTTGGCATTAGGTCAACCCCGAACTTATAGTCCGCTCCTTTCCTTTGTTTTAAATCCACTCATTGTAAATAAATCACCGTCAAACAGTGTTAATTGTGTGATGTGCTGCTTGGGGTCATGGTCATGGTCTGGCCACCCCTAGACAGGCCATAAGTGTGGGAGCAAGACGGACACCTGGAGGAAACCCACACATAGACAGAGGGAGTTCACAGATAAAGGGTTTGAACTGGGAAGGTTCTCGGAAAAGACAAAGGTAATCAAATTTAATAACTACTCATACTAAGTGTATAAGTGTATTTTTAAATGTCTCTGTTAGACGTCTCTGTAAAAGCCTCTCGTGTAATGATCAACTATTTTTAAATCCATACATGCAAAGTCATCCATCTTCCATCTGAGAAACTTTGTTAAATGTTCATGTTCACTTATACAGACTCCATCACACATGCTTTTGCTTCCACTCAACTCGATTTACTGCAATAGCCTCTTGACCATCTTAACGCTCTCAGGCTCAAATTAAACTTTTTGTTGCTAATGCACAACCAAGTCCTGCAGTGGTACTTCTGAGTGAAAAAAACTCATAAAATATGTATGTGGGGTAATCAGGTTGTTCGTTTTTAACTGTTGCCTTGAGAGGGTTAATCAGAAATCATTACCTAAACTTCACATTGTAAGATATTTAACACCGGCCAAGAAAAGAGATCACTTTTAAAGTCCTTCTACTGGCTGCAAATTGGTTTAGAATTGATTTTAAGAGCCTACTCATCACATTTAAAGCACTTCATGGCTTGGACCCAGATTACTTATCAAACATAGTCTGAAGTCCTTAGCACTACAACATCACGGATATTCAAATAGCTCAGGTTGTTTTAAAAATTCTGTACTTGGTTGTGTTTTGTAGCAGTGTCTAAATCAGATTTTTATACAGTCAAAAGAAAACTGACCGAGACCCCAGAGGGTTAAGCTGCTCTTTGCAACATTTGTATTGCAGGGCTTTTATATACAACCTTATATCATTTTCATCTGGAAATTCTCATACAGCATTAGTTAGAGCAGTAGTTTTTATCCATGCTCCTTTTTCTTTCATTGAATCTTGCCACTTTCCCTGTCTTTTCAGGAGTATTTTGATTGCCTATTTTCAGAAATGCCTCACAAATAAAAAAAACCCCACCAACTTAACCTTCACACACAGACATAGTTATTTCCCACCTGCTAAAGGATCGACTCAGCACTGAACAATGACTGTGAATGATGAGGCGAGGAACCACTCAATATGAGCATAAATGTAGAAAAATAGACTGGATGATGACAGCAGGGGTGTGTCATGATTTAGCTTTAAAAAATAGTTTTCAGTTTGTTTCCATTTATTTGGCATGTTTTGAAGCTGCTGCTTCTTCCTTTGTGTTGACTCGGCCATTTCATTTTTAATTTGATCATTTTGTTTCTTTTTTTAATTCACATTTTACTGTTGCTTTGTAAGATATCAATGGACAAAACTGTGTACTGTGTGTATGGGAGCAAAATTAGTCACTGCTAATGCTGAATCTAATGGTGGATGGAAATAATGCAGTGGTCTTTAGTAAATATTCAGACATGGGTAGCATCTCATGCTGTGCGTCTGTTGTAAGTATGCAAACTTTGTTTAAAGAAAATGATGTCAAACCAACCTCAACAGAAACAGAGCTGAGGTCTGTCACAGTGTACAGTAATGAGTCTCACTAATGAGGGAGTAGTTTTTCTTTTTAAAAAGTCTTTTACTATACAGGAGATTACTGATGCTATTATGACAGCAGCCTCACTGGCATGTGTCTTCCTGTTCCTTTTATTGTGTATATTTGTATCGCTATTAATACTTCAGATACTTAGATATCCATAGAGCTCTGAGCTGATCTTCCTTGCGTACATCTTTTTATAAGCAGCAGCTGAATGCCAAAAAAGGAAAATAGAGACACACAAGCAGTAACAATAAAGTCCCCAGAATATTCTTAAAGGTTGTGGCAGGTGAAAGAACACACCCTGCATTTTAAGCAGACACACTGAAGGGAAAACAAAAATAAACAACAATGGTCATAGTACTGTCACTAGCAGTGGTAACAGTAAATAAGGCGTTCACTGCGGCGCAGTGTTTTATCTTTACTTACCAAATGAATCCTCTTGGTCTGTACTGAGGTGATACAAATTTTACAAATACTTTTACAACAAACAGACGTCGACTACAACTTTAGTCCCTACCACTGGCACTGAGCAGCATCCCAGGTCTGCTCTTGTTTACTCGTTGACTCAAATATGAGCTGACAGGCCCACGAATGTCTCCCCTAAAGGGGTGTGATGGTTTGGCAAAGGGTACAGGTTAGGGGGGGGGGGGGGTGAAGGAAGTTTCAGTGCTGCACCAGGAGTGTCAGAGGCTCAGCGAATGTGGCCCATGGATTTAAGCCTCTGGTGTGTGAGATGCTACACTGGCGGGTTTTACAAGAGCAGCAGTGACACACACTGTTCAAGGCATTTAACTAAGAGCAAGAAAGCCAGAGAAAGAACGATGAGTACACACAGCAGGGGTGCTTGTTTTCCCAGTGCATGGTATTCTTCTTGCCAGGGTGTGGTATTTCATCTCCTTCTCAACCCCACAAACATGCAATATGTATGTGACTGTTTGCAGCTATTCAAGGACACCCACAACAACAAAAGCATGATGACAAGTTTGTACCACTGAGCCCAAACTAGCTGTCAGCCAGACACCCTCCCTAAACCAAGCTCGCTCCCAATCCGATGACCATTTTACTGTAGTTTGCCCAACCCTGGTGTGCAGGGAGTGGACACAGCATCATAAACACCTGAACCCTTTAATGGGATCAAAAACAAAAACCCTGGAAAAAACCTCTGTGCAAATCTTGTAATGTTCGATTTTTGTCGAGGTGGAGAAGGAGAAGCAGGTGCATCCATAATTCATGGAGTGAGTCAAGATTGGATTACAGTGTATGGAGTTGGTTCCAACACCTGTCATCTATAAGGAATAGAGCTTTAACTGAATGGCCTATCATGGAGAAATTGGTATTGATGTATACTTTGTCCCATATGACTGAATATAAATAAATTTTGATTTTTTTTTTTTTTTAATAATAGAAAAGATGCGTGGAGTACTTTTGCACCTTTTGTCCAGAAGAGTGACCCAAACTATTTCCACCATGGCCTCAGTGTTTTTGACAGCTGTAGCACCGTCTGCAGCACATGTAGCAGAGTAGCATCAGTGCTGGGCCCAACATTGGTATAAAGTCAAGCATTGAGAAAGATTAAGATATAACATATCTTTAACAATAACACAAAATACAAGCATGGAAAGTTTCCCTTCTAGTGTTTTAGAGTTAACAAACTATCCTGCAAACCAACCCACTAAGCTAGGAACATTTTGCTGGCACCAAGCTCACTGATGATGCAGAGCAGAACAAGGACTAGCAGCTGCAGTCCACAGTGGTGGAGTTGTTTTGTATCTCCTGAACAAGAGATTAATTATAGAAGTAGTTGATTATATTGCTCAGTAATACATTTGTAAAATTGCTATTTGTTATTTGCAGAGCATAAACGCATAATCAGTATTACTTATTAACTAATTTACAATGGCCTATGCACCTCCTTTGCACACGTTTTGGCTATGGGTGAAGAAATAATCTAGATAGTCGTCAAGAATCTCTTTTTTGTGCCAGAATCCTCAGGCATGTATGCATTAACAACTAGTGGTATGTATCCTATAATAAAATATATATAATATTTTTGGTACATTGGAATATGAGAGGTTTGCTTTCATCTCAAGCTCTGAAATATTACATTTAAAAAATTCAACAGAAATCTGTCTTTCCAGGCACAATGTTCCTGTTTCTCTGGATTATCCACAGACCTCACTCCCAACAGATTCTTAGTGGAAAAACTGCTGACGGAGAAACTGTGGCACTGTTATTGCAAAGTGATGCTGTTGGGAGTTTAATTTATAATTCTTCACTACTGGAAAGGGGAAATCAAATCTTTTATACAGAAGGTAAGGTTATGCAAAGCCCATTCGAGACAAGCAAGAAATTCTATGTGTAAGGTAAACTGACCTTTCAACAATAACATTAATTTAAATAACAGAGGTACCACAGAAAGCTGCAGGATTACTGAATTATACTCATGCAGGTGTTGATCTTAGTGTGTCAATCTGCAGTATTTAAGACTCCCCGGAACATGTATCTACATTTTTTCATCTGGTAGCCCAAATCCGCTTTTGACAAAAATATCCAGCCCTGAGCTTGTAGTAGTTGAATAATCTTTTGTATTTTTGTGGATTAAGCTCGTGCTGTGTGGATTTTCTTGATGGTGATGCAAAAGAAGAGAATGAATCTGTGAATGAATTTACTCGAGGGTAAAGTGCAAGCAACGTGGAACGAGGCTTTGTGGTTGGGTATTAAGAGCGTGCAGTGCACCTGTTAGGAGGTCAGAGGTGTGTCTTTCAGTGTATCTGTGCACTGCACTGGCTCTGTGCATGCGTTTGTTCTGAGCAGGTGCTCAGAGGAGTGGTGGCTTTGTGACGTTGCTGTCACTTTATTAAGACAAATTGTTCAATCACATGGCGAGATCTCTCGCCCTCAGGAGTGCCAGCATTGGGGATTAGATTACCACCTCCCACAATGCATCACACTTTACATCACAATCCAATAGAAGAGTGATGCTAGAGGGGGGCTACTCTGTAGCCCTGCCTCTTTAAACAAGGGGATTAAAATTAGCTAGAGGGATGTGCACTGAATCACAACAATGAGAATCTTTGAGATAACACTGTTAGGTATCACCTAATTTAAAAACACTGCATGTAGTGTGCTCTTCAACGATACATCACTGTGAAATTAGTGGCATTTGTGAACTTAAATGCTAGTAAACAGCAAGGCAAATAAAGGCGTTACAGACAGTTGTTCTATGCTTTATGCTTTGATTTAGATTTTATCGCATCCCTGCTAATAACAGAGAAAAACTGTTCTGTCAGACGGGTAAGGTAGCGTGTAAAGCACATGATGAGAAAATAATGAATCATGACAATAAGAATAAGCTCACATGGGATATGCGGTGGAACATGACACCAGTGGTAATTATTACTGTTCACTCAAGACTGATATTATGAATGAAAAGCTAACACAAGCTGCTTTAAGTATACCGGCAATTCCATTATTTCAGTGCTATGCTAAACTACAATGCGATTCAAGTATTCCCAGACAAGCAGTTCATATCAAGCCATGTGTTGGGACTGGAACATTTTCATTTTTCTGCTTCAACAAAGCTTGGAATTACTGAACAATACAATTACAGTCATCCCATAATCCCATTTCAACCACCTATAGTACTATGAAAGACTGTTAGAGTCCAAAGCAGAGAGCTCCGTATAAATAACATAACCCAGAATAAGAGAATAGAAACTTACTGTGGTTTATCAATAATAAAGGTAAAATATCTATTGGTAATATAGATATTTTATTTCTTATTGCTCAAGTAAAGCCATGAGCTAAGGTGTCTCGATTTTCCTGTGCAGTATAGTCATAAAGATCCACCTACTTTGCTTTTAAAATGGCACCAGTTCTTTCACTTGCACATTTTTTTTTTTTTTTTTTTTTTGAGGTACTTGGCAGGAACGTTGCTCTGAGCACCTTGGAGAGTTTGCCATAGTTCTACTGTGGATTTATGCTGTCTCAATGCCTTCTTTCTCTTCATGTAATCCCAGACTGACTCCATGTGGAGATCAAAACTCTCTAGGGGCCACACTATCTTTGCAGGGCTCCTTGATCGTCTTGCCTCTGATGATAGTACTTTATGTTTCTGGCTGCATGATTGGGGTTACTGTCATATTGCAAAATCAATCTGGGACCTATCAGATGCTTCTCCGATGGTACTGTGTTATGGAAAAGAATCTAAACATCTATCATGCTTAAAATCAAATGTGCTAGATGTCTGTGCTAGATATCTGAGAGAAGCTGCACCTGTTTCATTGTTTCAGTGTCAACGGTTCAGCTCGACTCCTTACATAAGGAGAAAATCTGCAGGTAACCAATATTCCACTGAGGCAGCGTCAGTACTGGTGCAGAGCCAGTTTGGATTTGGTGGCTTTTGAGAACCAGCTCACATTTAGGCAATACAGAGTAGCAAACATTTTGCATTATTATGTAGTGGAAGTAAGGGTAATTTCAGCAGAAGGAAAATAGCAAACTGAATCAGTGGGCTGCATCTAAAAAAAATTGTTGAATTATTTGGTGGTTCAACTTATATGGGGCTGTGATTGCCATTTTGAGACCAATATTTTTATAGTGGAACTGTCTGGCCTGGCTCTATATTATGCACGAACACCTGCATTGTACTGGCGGGGGGAAATTAAAAAACTATAAAGAAAAATGAGGATTTCATTATACAAAACCTGTTTAAAACAATGCCGACGCTTCAGTTAAAAATGGAAAGCTAAACTGGAAAAAACAAAAAACATCGATCAGATAAGTAACTGTATGTTGAATTTTAGTGAAGTTAAGCATAATAGCATCAGCCAGCTTGTTACCAACATGAATCACATTCAGTGAAGCGAGTTTTCCTCCATATTTTCCCTCACATCTTCCACCTGAAGTGGCTCTACCGCCTCTAAAAACTCTCACCTTCCAAACTGACTTTCGGTTGTCTTGCCATTTCTATCCAAATGCACACCCTTTTCAAAAAGTCCAAAAAAGAGCTTATTTTAAAAAAAAATGAAGAAACACTATCTATCACAGGAGTCATCAGATACATTTTAGAAGTTCAGAACAAAGAACTAGAACTAGGCCACTGGAACTATACGGGAAAAAACAAGGTGCTCCATCTGTGAACCTGTATGCATTTTGACCAACAACACAATGGCAGCACAATCAGCTCTCAGCCACATTTGAAATCATCTACAGAGCCAGTTTTCAAAGCCAGTTAAAAGTAGATCATCCTCCAGCCTGTGAAACACCAGTCCAGATGTTCCTCACAGCAGTAACACATTGGTTTATTTCTGTGCATGAGTGATGTTGTGATTCAAGCAGACAGTGTTTTACTTGCACAGCACATACTTGCATGAGCATAAACAAACTGTTGAGTTTTGAAAAACAGTTCATTGTTGCAGAATATGCATCCAGTGAATTTTAGAGTTGGTTCAACGCAGAATACTGAGCTTTCTTTTAGCCAGTCAAGGAATCTGACGATGTGTTTATTCATTAAAGATACTAAAGAGAGAAAATGTCCATATTTAACGTACTAAAGGGGATATTAGGGCTTAGAAAATGTTCATGCTATTATGTGAATATTCTTTTTTTTTTTTTTTTTTTTTGGCCTGTCCCGTTTGGCTCTTTTGCCATCAGAATTGTTGTCTAAAGGCAAAGAAAGATGCCCAACGGATTTACTTTACCAAACTGACCATCCCAGCCTTGCCGTAATGGTCCATTTGATTCACCTTTTATTGTTTATTTTATTTTCACTTACTGAATACGGGACAGACTTGACTGGGGGAAAGAAGGGGAGAAAGAAAGAGGGAAAGAGAAACAGCTGAGAAGAGGGACGGGGGAGAAGGGCAAAAGACAAAAACCAACAGAACGGGCAGAGAAAAAAAAATGCATATATCAATCACCTGGATCACCTGCTGAGAAAGAAAAAAGAAAGCAAGCAGAAGAGAACAAGAGTAATAGAATAAACAACATCACAATGATATATGGGAATATGACAGTAAATACTAAATGTTAAACATTATTGTGCAGCACATAAGATCAACAGAACACAGTGTGCTTTGAGGTAGGAGCCAAAAAGGGTGTAGTTTGTGGGTGTGATCACCCGTGTGTACACCTGTGAGCATGGACGCGCTTGTTTTTTGTTTTTTTAAAAGGTTCCTTCATGTAATAATCTGCTAGAGGGTGTGGGGGGGCCACAGCCCCGTCCTCCAGGGCGTGAAGCAGGTGTGGAGGAGATCAAAACTCCAGACATCCAGAGGCCCCCAGAACACAAGAGACCAAGGAAGACCAACAGAGGGGCAGCCGCGCCACTGTCCCGGAAAGAGCTGAGGAGAGTCCCAGATGAGGGCTCACTCAGCAGCCGTGGAGCAGAAGCCAGGGGGAGTTGCAGTGACGCGCCCGTGAGCTCCGCCGGCAGCCAGCTGCGCCTGAGTGACCGAGCCCCAGGCCGAGAGGCCGGGGGCACCCCACCTCCGAAGTGGCCCGAGCGAGCCCCAGGCTCCAGGCCCCGATAAGCGGCCGCCAAGGAGTGAGCCGGTGTGTACCTGGACGCCCATCCCCGGACACAAAGAACCACCAACGCACCGATGTCTGAGGGGGTCCGCCACTGGCAGGGGAAGTGGTGGTAGGGGGAGATAGGCCTCCAAACCTTGGAGGGCCTGAGATGTCCCCAGAGAGGTGGCGCCTGACACCCAACCTGACATATAGACACAGACATACAGGCACACACAGATACAAACATCCATTCCCACCCTCATGCTCTCATATGCACTTACTCCACACTCAACCAACGTGGAGACAGACATAAAGAGACGCTGTACACACGATCACACTCCCCAAGCGTACTCTACAAACCGGGTCTAGGTGCCCCCGCCCCTGGAGGGGAGAACTGCACCCAGACCCAGGTGGTGTTTCCCTTTTCCCTGCGGTGGGGGGAGGCAGACCGCCCCGACTCCGCAGCAGCAGGAAGGCTCCACACTCCAGACCGCAGTCGGACGGCCAACTCCTCCTCCTAGTCCTAGCCCCCCTGCTCCAGCAGGTCGCAGAGAACGGGGGTGAGAGAAGACTCCGAACCTCCCTCCACCCGCTCATTGTAATGTTGATGCATGTGTGTTCTAAGGTGCATTTAAAACCCAGGAGGGCATGGAGCTACCTGCCAGAGAGCAGCAGGTAAGCGCATGGTCCCTCCTGCTAGCCCTCAATGTCTACGTGTATTTAAAATTGAGAGGTGGGCAACGATGCCAGGGGTGGGGTGTACACCCTGATGGTACTTTGGACTCCGTGTATCGTGCCCACCCCCAAGATCCTATATGTATGTGTAATGAGAGTGTGAGTAATGTGAATGTCTAAGTTGTGGGATAAAATTGAGGCAGAGGCAGCCAGAAGGGGACAGAGGGGGGGGGTAGCCTCCTCTGCACCCTGGTGACATACCCCTACTCCAAGGCCCTGCATGTGTGGGTGGTTGTGGTGGAGCGGGAAGAGGGAGGCAGCTGGAGATGGGGAGGGAAGGAAGGGAGGGGCAAGTGAATTATGTGAATATTCTACACAAGACTTATTTGTAGTCTATTGTTTTTTTCAAAATAGTGTGGGCTTAGGAGTGGGAAGGCGACAAAAACATGTTTGAGGCTGAATTTAGACAGAATTGAGAAAAAATGCAGCGCTGTCAGTGAGAGAAAGGCTTTGAAATTTTGTAATTTATTAAAATTCAGAAAATGAACTCAGCTACATGCTTTTGTTTCTGCTAATCAAAGCCCTGGTGATGCAACATAGATGGAAAATTACCGCTTGTCAGTTTGCTAATTCAAGTGAACAGTGGGGCTTCGTGTTTTACGAATCACCTAAACATACTGGATTTAAGAAAGTAACACTTCTAGCCCAGTTGCTGAAAAACTTATTGAGGTGCAGGCCCACTTTCTGGGGCCTACGGGAGATCCTTCTTGGACTCGGATTGAGCAGCAGTGGGGAGGTGGGAGGTGTTGGACGGAGAACGTAGATATTGAAGCCAAGCTCCGTTCAAGACATGCACACATATGCACACATGCGCACACTCTGACATTCAAACAAACACACGCATGCATGCACAAACACAAGCACACAGCAGGCCAAAGCAGACAGGCTGTGATTGTACCACCACATCGACCCACCGCCTTCTGTTAGCTCTTTTCATGCTTGCCTTTATTTCATGTCACACTGGAGTGTATGATGAAAATACAGAATAAGAAGGTGAAATCAGGCTGAAACCTTTGAATTTCTTAATCATGCCTCCAATTTGCAATCAGAAACATTTCACTTTGTTTCATCTCGGTTGCTTTTGATTATCTTTATTTTTCATTTACTTTGCAAAAACCTTCCAGCCCAACTAACTCCGAATGCAATGGCTTGAATCCCTCACATGGGTAAAATAGGTCACATGTAGCTGACAGCTGCTTTAGATATTAAAAGACAGCTCTGTAATCTTACACACCATGCATACCTCTAGATTTTTTATTAAATCAAGCCAGTGGACAGATGTCTTCTGTCTGCAGAAAGGAAGTGCAATGACTGGACCGGAGGTGGCAAAAGTACAGAATTTCTTTAGTTAAGTAAGAGTATAGATACTTGTGTTAAAACATACTCCAATAAAAGCTGAATCACTAAACACTGAACTTCACAGGTTCTTAAATGTACTTAATGTAAGAAAGTAAAAAAGAAGCTCCTTGAAAGACGATTCAAACATCTATTTTTATGCAAAGGTAACTGCACCTTGTGCTATATTGATATGATAATAAAATAATATTAGTATATAAGAATACAAATGAGATTTAAATTCAGCAACTTAATCTAAGCATCATTATCTTAAATGCAAATGAATCTACTGTACTTTATGTACCCTAACACTGACCACAAGCACCACAACCACTGTTCAACAGTCCAGCAGAGTGCTTTACCACAGGACTGCAAGCTAACCTGTTTTTTCCTGTCAAAAATCTATTTTGATGCAACATTTTTTTTTAAATGTTGAAGTTTGTATACTTATTGTGTTTTGTAGAATGTTCAACAATATGAAAATGCATTATCTTGAACACGTCCTATAATGGAAAGTGTCACTGAGCAGTCCTTACCTTTAAATATAACCTGTCCTGTCTTTCTTACATCTCTCTCCACCTCTGACTGAAGCTAACGTCATTCTTAGTAGCTGAACCTTTGGCTAGCAAACCCTTGTGCCACAAAATGCACATGCAAACAGTTTGGTGTTTGTTGAGAATCTAGCTAGTGTAGGAATGTTTAGCTTATTTTAGAGTTTAGAAATGTGTTAACATAGAATGTAGAATTATTGTAGAGACACTGACACTGCCCTTAATGTAATAAAGGCCTGACTGTGTCGTGAACTTAGGAGTAGATTGTAGGAGACCCTCCCCCACTTGAACTATGAAAGTAAGACAAAGAGGAGTTAATGTTGAATGGAAATTCCCCAGAGGATACCTGGGTGGGGGTCTCAACATTTGTTTTTGTTTTGTTTTTTAAAAACATTTGTAACTGGAGAACTGTGGTCTGGAAGGGAGATGGGTTTTATGACCTCTAGGGAGTCACCTACACCCACAGTGTTTTAACTGTCACGCACACACATCCACACGCATACTCACTCATGTGCACACACACTCATGTGCACACACATACACACAGGTATGCATACACAGTCACTCACAAGCACTCACATAGACACGCGGGAATGCGCACATGTAGGCATTCATGTGCTCGTGCACATAGACACAGACAGAGTTTGCAGCACACCGTGGGGGGTTTTATGATAGGGTCGCCCCTACAAAACTGTGTTTCATGGACAAAGGAGTGTAGATTTTGCAGAGGGGCACCGGCCTGGCAAGTCTTCCCTTCTAGAAGATGCATGAGGATAAATGAAGAAGAGTAAAGATAAATGAAGATGAGTGAAGATGAGTAAAGATGAATAAAGTTTTGTGAAAATGACTACTGAGTCCGGTGTCATCTCTGGATGCTCGAGGAATAAAAAGAACCGGGCTAAAACTGATTACGTAACACTAGCTACACAAGAGCATCTCAGCAATATGCAATATACTGTCTGTTACCATTTCATGAATTTAAAAATGATACCATTGAAGCTAAAGTAATGAGCTCGAGTAGAAAGTACAAAAAATGTTTCTCAAATGTAGGCAGTAAAAGTAAAACATCCGAAGAAAAAAAAAATCTAGCTAAGTACAGTAACAAAGTACTTGGCTACTTCTGGAGAGGACTGGACCTTCGCTGACTCTCATCACCTTTTTCTTCCTTCTAAAACACAGTATGATTTATTCATTGTGTGGCCTACCGTTAGGCGCAGGTAGCTGCTGATTTCTGGGGTTATTCTTTTATAATGACTTTCTGGGGGAAGTTCACAAAGAGTTAAAGCTGGTGCTTCTGCTCAGCAAAGTAATGAGACATTTCCAGCCATCTCAGCTACCAAATTGACAGCATCACTGACTGGTGGTCCACTGGGAGTTCTTGTTAGGATGTTGAGCTATAATTGCAAGATATGCTGGCCGGGGGAGGGGGCACATAAAGAGCAAGGGCAGAAGGCATACATATTAGCATCATGAGGCTCAATTGCCAATACCTGTAGTATCTCCTGTGAATGGCTGACCATTTGACTATTCATATGTTGCCATGTCATGTGCATTTATTTCTTTTACTCATTTGGAAAAGACAACACAGCTTGCCCTTGATACCAGTGAATAACATGTTCCCTTTATCTCTCTTTGTTGATGCTGATATTAAATTGTGGAACAGCCATGGGACAAATGATTGATTACTATAAAACCTGTCAAGGCTCCTTCACTCCCCCAGCTGAGTGAAGACTCCCAGAGCCAAGAATAGATCTAAAGACTGACAGCTGCCTTTCCCATAGGACACCAGCCTCTTGCTTGTGCTAATTTGTGCCCATGCCTACGCATGTGGAGGTGTGAGCATATAATACCAGAGAGGTTTGGGCACACTTGTCAGAATCAGTCTGTCCTGATTGAGTGAAAAGAATAGGTTTCTGGTATACCTATTCAGTGTTATGTTTACTATGCAGCATGTGTTTGAGAACGCTAACGGTATAGATGTCCTTGTTCTGATACTCATTTTTACCTATAGGAAATCAGTATGAGATGTGGTCCCGCTATCTTACGGAATGGATTTTCTGTGTGGGATCCCGTAGATAAAGAAATGGCACACAAACAGCTCAATGTCAAGTATGCAACTATAAGAACAAAACCTTTGAATAATTCATAAGAACTGCTGCATGCATTTAGTGTGCCAAGGAACCGGAGTGATACCCACATCATGGCATCTCTGCAAGATAAAAGGAGCACAGAGTATAGCGTATAGACGGTATTGTCTGCCTTTCACAGAAGAGGTGAATAACTGTCAAACTGTGGATGCACATGAAGGCCTTCTCAAAGATGGGATGAATTTGATGCAGCAGCACCTGAACAATTTTGCCAGATGAAGGTGGATCCAGCAATCCTACTGGGAGCATTAGTGATCAGCAGGAAGCCCTCTCTCAGTCAACTCGATTTACCTCATTTAAAGAAAATCAAGCTGTGCCCTTGCTCACTACATCACAAGTGGATGTAGTGGTTAACCTTTCCAGAGAGGCTATTTCTGTTTTTGAATCTAAGACTGAAACAGCTTAACAGCAGGCAGCAGGCCAGAGCTCCATTTCACATGACACCAGCATGACAAGTGGCATTATACCTAATCAAATCAAGAGGCAGAAATGAACAGGAAGATGCCACCTGGGCTCTGCTGAAATATCCAGAGTGATGACTGGAAGTGATGAAGCTGTGATCACAAGCTTTTCCATCCGGAGAACAGCGCCTGGATACCAACTATCCGCTCCTCTGACCCCCCTCCCTCACATCCTTCCCACTTGTAGAGGCTAGATGGGGGAGATTATAGAGCCTCTGAGAGGCGGTTGCTAGGATATTGATGGCAGCCACAGGATAGTCATGGTTCTGGTTATTTCTCACCTCTTTGTATAAAGGTCTCCCCATTCAATTTTCTGGAAAACATTAATGATTTCTCTTATTTTCCTGCCAGCAGCTTAAAATTGTTAAACTGACGCTCACCATGTTGTGATGCATTATAAAATGTGTGTTTATAAGTCACAATGAGTTTGCAAATATACTGCACACCTGAGCACACCTCAGCAAATAGCCAAGAAAGTTATCTTTGAAAGTATAATGCCATGCCAGTTGGGTAGCTGGCTATGAACTGTCTTTTGTTGGCTATTATTGTAGAAAGTACCATCATCTTATTTATTGTTGCCTTACGAAATACCTCATTAGCCAATCACATGGCAGAAACCCACTGCATTTAGGCATGTAGACACAGTTTAAACTGTGCACTCAAAATGAGTAAGAAAGTGATTTAGGTGACTTTGAATGTGTCATCGCTGTTGGTGTATTTAAGCAACTGACGATCTACTGAAATGTTTTCACACAGTTAAATGGTAAATGACCTGTATTTGTATAGCGCTTAACACTACATTCAGTCATTCACCCATTCACACACACACTGGTGATGGCAAGCTACATTGTAGCCACAGCTGCCCTGGGGCGTACTGACAGAGGCGAGGCTGCCGGACACTGGTGCCACCAGGCCCTCTGACCACCACCAGTAGGCAAACTGCAGTTATTGATAGGGTTAACAGAAAATGGTCCAACAAAGAGAGAATAT
Source organism: Rhamphochromis sp. 'chilingali' (assembly GCF_963969265.1). NCBI lineage: Eukaryota > Metazoa > Chordata > Actinopteri > Cichliformes > Cichlidae > Rhamphochromis > Rhamphochromis sp. 'chilingali'. Next base: position 33,569,506 of record NC_137938.1, on the reverse strand, counting down.
CCAGTGAGCACTGACATTAGAGGGCAAAGAAGAATGACAAGATTCCATAGTAACACAAACGGCCACTTTTTACAAGTAAGGTGTAAGAAAGACACACAACACATCAAACTCTGAAGCAGATAGGCTACAGCAGTAGAAGACACTATCGGGTGCTGCTCCTGTCAGCTAAGTACAGGAAAGCAAAGCTACAATTCACCAAAATTGGAGATTAGAAGGTTTGAAAGTTATCTGGTCTAATGCATCATTATTCATGCAGCTGAGTAACTGCATAAATAACTGCATGTCAGTATTTGTTGTTAACTACTTTTGGCTTCTTAAACCCCCACAGCCCGACTGAGTATTGTTAGTGACCATGTTCATACTTTATGCCAGCAGGACAATACAGCATGTCACAAAGCTGGTCACAAACCATTTTCTTAAACATTACAGTGACATCTCTGTACTCAAAGTTCTCCAGATCTGAATTCAAAACACCTTTGTGGATGTGGAGAGTAACATCATAGATGTGTATTAACTGTGTGATGCTATTTTTTCAATGTGGAACAAAATCTCTGAGGAATGTTTCCAGCATCTTGTTAAATCTAACCAACAAAAAAAATTAAGGTGTACTTAATAAATTGGTTGGTGATTTTATTGGTATAAATTTCTAACACTTATGACAGTTTTGAATTGGATTTCATCTCTAAAGCCAAATAAAGATCTCTACATGAGTCTGTGAAGGTTCTCAGTCATCCAGGTCATCGTAGTCAAAGGAGCTTGCAAAGAAAAGCGTCTGGACTTCTTTAAGTTGCTTGAAGACGTTTCACCTCTCATCCAAGAAGCTTCTTCAGTTCTAAGGTCAAATGGTGGGGGGTTACTCCCACTAGGTTATATCTGGGACTCTCCACCATTTGACCTTAGAACTGAAGAAGAACTGAAGAAGCTTCTCGGATGAGAGGTGAAACGTCTTCAAGCAACTTAAAGAAGTCCAGACGCTTTTCTTTGCAAGCTCCTTTGATCTCTACATGACTCAAATCCTCTGGTGTTCATTTGCAGTTTTCTCCTGATGGTCACATTTTTGTTTGGTCTAAAGAAACTGTCTTTTTTAAACATTCACTGACATCAGCTTTCCTGCTACCACACAAAAATGACATGAAATCTATTGTAGCTGCCAGATACCTGATGTCATCTTGCTCCAGCTTGGTTTTGCTATCCTGTGTTGAAATCGATGTCTTTTGTTGATATTAGTGAAGAGTGGGCTCAACTTTTATTCTAGCAACACAAACAGGCAATGGGACACAACACTCCAGCGTAACCATCACATCCTTTGGATTTTCACAGAAGATCACATAAAAATCAGTAAACAGGCTTTCAGACAACTTAGAGATTCCACAAAAGTCACATTTTTCACATTGTGTTCACAGAAAAGTTAAATATAAGAAGAGATGCATGAGCATTTAAAACCATAATTAACTCAACATTGTTTTTTAATGTTTTAAAAAAATCGATGGCCATAATTAACCTTTTAAAAACATCAGGCTGTGGCTTGTGGAAAACTGGGAATTATCATATTACTTTAAAGAGCAGATCTTCTAAAAAGCTCCCCGAAGACATAATTTACTGGAGGTAACGGATTGACCAGGGGGCAAATCAATAACAGCAAGAGACTGTTTGTACACTTGAGCAGAAGCATACATTTCTGTCCAACAACATAAGGTGCCAATGCGGTGTTACTCAGTAGCGGGATTTAGTGTGCTTTCAGAGTTACTCAGCTGCATGAATAATGGGGAAGCTGCCATCACTTCCATATGGCAGCTCCAGCCATGTGCTTGGACACATATGCTTACTGTAAGCCATGGTGAAATGGATTGGCTGCAAACATGCTCTAATCATTAATGTTTACTGTCAGTGTGAAAGAAAATAACAAACACTGCCAATGTAAAAAAGGTCAATGCAGCAATAAAGGGGAGCTCAGGAAATGAGTAGACACTTTGCAAAAAAAGGCAACGTAATTTAAGACTAAAACCCATCCTCGAGTATTATGTTGTTGCATCATGAATCTGTGTGTTTAATTTCTGCAGTTATGAACCTTTAAGTTTTCCATTTACGCAACTTTAAATCTGTTGATACTGAGAGACACATCCCCACTGTGGATAAATGGTGCAATATTTATGATTTTGCTGTCGCCTAAGCTGACAAACTGTAATATACTCTACTGTACTGTATATACTCAGGTTGCAGCGTGACATGTACTGTGGCAAGTACTGAGATTTCTGCCTTTCAAAACTCACTTTCCAGCAAGAACTTTTCATGAAATATTGGGACTTTTGAGTCACTTTTAAACATTTTTCCTGCTCAAACTGTCAACAATTCCGTGCTGGAGGACGGCGCCATGAACGCGCTTCCAGCACTGAGAGACGTTTCATTCTCAAACACGCACATCAACAGAGAAATATGTATTTTAGCCTTTCAATGATAATATTTTGACATATTCTGTTTCTCTGCGCTATGATGACCCATTTATATATACTGTTTCTTTAAATTGCATGCTATTAATAAGGTCAGAAGAGCTTTACATTTTACCAGTGTTAATACTGAAAAACAGGTCATGCAGATGAGAACGTGTTTTTTTTTATCTCTGAGGACTTGTCACACCGTCATCTGCTCCCTTTGAAGTGTCTTAGAATCCATTAGAATGCAATAGAAAAGGACAATGTGCTTTTTGTTGAGAGTGAGTTAGCTGTTTTATTAAAAATAGTACATGTTAAATTAATGCCACGAAGCATTAAAAAAAAAGCAAATGCATGGTTTATTTCCATATTTAACAAATGCCTGAAAGTATGGTTTATAAAAGCATGGCGGGCATAGAAGTTATGGTAAATAACTGAAAAACAAAACAAAACTAACTAAAACAGCTTAAACTAGTTCAGCTGCATAGATAGTTAAGCAACTAATTAAAAAAGGTTGAAGTTGCAGGTTAATGAAAAGTCAAAGGCAACAGCCTCTGTCTGATTTACATGCCCATCAACCCCCATCAACGGAAGTGACCTCCAAATCTTAATTTTCTGTATCACTGCACAAAGGGGACATTGCTTCCTGTATTGGCACTGAACATTGGCGTAGAATAGTTGAAAACGGATGTAACCCCTCAGGATACTGAGCAAAAAAAGATAAGATACACACTGTACAGAAATTCTACGAGAGGAAGGTCTGTTCTGAAAAACAAACCTCATGCAAAAATTCAACAAGTATATCTTAAACATAAGCTGATGCTAGGGATGAGCAAAATCTGACCCATCACCATTAGTCCAACAATCAGTGATTCATTACAGACATACAGGGAGTGCAGAATTATTAGGCAAATGAGTATTTTGTCCACATCATCCTCTTCATGCATGTTGTCTTACTCCAAGCTGTATAGGCTCAAAAGCCTACTACCAATTAAGCATATTAGGTGATGTGCATCTCTGTAATGAGAAGGGGTGTGGTCTAATGACATCAACACCATATATCAGGTGTGCACAATTATTAGGCAACGTCCTTTCCTTTGGCAAAATGGGTAAAAAGAAGGACTTGACAGGCTCAGAAAAGTCAAAAATAGTGAGATATCTTGCAGAGGGATGCAGCAGTCTCAAAATTGCAAAGCTTCTGAAGCGTGATCATCGAACAATCAAGCGTTTCATTCAAAATAGTCAACAGGGTCGCAAGAAGCGTGTGGAAAAACCAAGGCGCAAAATAACTGCCCATGAACTGAGAAAAGTCAAGCGTGCAGCCGCCAAGATGCCACTTGCCACCAGTTTGGCCATATTTCAGAGCTGCAACATCACTGGAGTGCCCAAAAGCACAAGGTGTGCAATACTCAGAGACATGGCCAAGGTAAGAAAGGCTGAAAGACGACCACCACTGAACAAGACACACAAGCTGAAACGTCAAGACTGGGCCAAGAAACATCTCAAGACTGATTTTTCTAAGGTTTTATGGACTGATGAAATGAGAGTGAATCTTGATGGGCCAGATGGATGGGCCCATGGCTGGATTGGTAAAGGGCAGAGAGCTCCAGTCCGACTCAGACGCCAGCAAGGTGGAGGTGGAGTACTGGTTTGGGCTGGTATCATCAAAGATGAGCTTATGGGGCCTTTTCGGGTTGAGGATGGAGTCAAGCTCAACTCCCAGTCCTACTGCCAGTTTCTGGAAGACACCTTCTTCAAGCAGTGGCACAGGAAGAAGTCTGCATCCTTCAAGAAAACATGATTTCCATGCAGGACAATGCTCCATCACACACGTCCAAGTACTCCACAGCGTGGCTGGCAAGAAAGGGTATAAAAGAAGAAAAACTAATGACATGGCCACCTTGTTCACCTGATCTGAACCCCATTGAGAACCTGTGGTCCATCATCAAATGTGAGATTTACAAGGAGGGAAAACAGTACACCTCTCTGAACAGTGTCTGGGAGGCTGTGGTTGCTGCTGCACGCAATGTTGATGGTGAACAGATCAAAACACTGACAGAATCCATGGATGGCAGGCTTTTGAGTGTCCTTGCAAAGAAAGGTGGCTATATTGGTCGCTGATTTGTTTTTGTTTTGTTTTTGAATGTCAGAAATGTATATTTGTGAATGTGGAGATGTTATATTGGTTTCACTGGTAAAAATAAATAACTGAAATGGGTATATATTTGTTTTTTGTTAAGTTGCCTAATAATTATGCACAGTAATAGTCACCTGCACACACAGATATCCCCCTAAAATAGCTAAAACTAAAAACAAACTAAAAACTACTTCCAAAAACATTCAGCTTTGATGTTAATGAGTTTTTTGGGTTCATTGAGAACATGGTTGTTGTTCAATAATAAAATTATTCCTCAAAAATACAACTTGCCTAATAATTCTGCACTCCCTGTATTCACAGTGGGGGGGGAGAGCAAAGGCATTGCCATCAGCCTATGCAATCAATAAAAGAGCTCACTGAGGAAAAAGGACTCTACTTGGAATAATTCTGCTTTTAAACTAGAAAAAAAAACTGCAGGTCAACTTAAAGCCCATCTGGAAGCAGTGAGGAAAACTATGCCGACAAGGACCACGAAATAGGTAAGGTCCATAAAACAATACAAATGATCAAAAGAACAGGATACACAAGACAATTAATTAATTAGCAAGCACAGAAAAATTAGCAAAGGCAGTAAAGCTAACAGCAACTGAAAAGCATCACTGTAAATAAAACAGGAAGTAACCAACCATAATGCTCCAAAACCACAAATATTAGTAATCCACTGCAGCTAACAACTAAACGGGAACAACATATAATAACAAGGCCACAGGCACAGTTTTTGGTGCTCTTTTCAAATGTGATCGAAAAATTCAGAGTGCATTTCAGTACCAGTCAATTAGAAAGTAACTAGAACTTAGCACGGCATATTGATTGTTACATCTGCACTGTCTGGTTTAAAAATCCCCCAATAAATGGCTGAGAAGTGCAGTTCAGTGATGTAAATTTACAAAGATTAGGCAAAAAATGATGCTATTGGCTATAATAACCTACATGTGCACACCAATCAAGGCAGTTAACACCCCTAACTCTAGGCCTCAAAATTATCTAAATAGGTGAAATAATAAAAAGAAATATGCCCTCCAAAATTTGAAATTAGCTAGAGGGACTAAAGCTACTTTGTATCCATCCATTTCATGGCACTTGACTCGCTTTTTGAACCATCCTTAGCTGGTCAAGAGAAACTGGAACTTTATGGCACTTCCCTGTTGGCTTCATCATTCATTATTCAGGACCACAACATGAACAGAGGGTTTGGGAACAAATTAGGAAAGATAAAAATGAAACAGTAAGGTGCTAATTAATTTAGTTTTAATTATATAGCACCAGTTTACATGTACAGCTGTTTAAAGGCACTTTATGTTGCAAATACCCAACAGTGTTTTGAGTAGCATGTCTACAGAAAAATATATGAAGCTTAACTGTTTGGTATGTTTTGGTCCAACAAGGTCACTCTTGAGAAGCAGATTTTCTCTGGGAAAAGCTACCTGTACAGTGCATGCATTCATCATGTAGCTCATTTGATTTTTCTTGCTAATACCCTGTCTGCTCAGTCTGTGAAATAACAAGAAGTGACATCACAAGGAATATCATTATGTATAAATGAGCCACCCACGGCCTCAGTTTCCTCCATAAATTAGCAGAGAAAAGAGAACAAAGCTTTCAAAGAACAGCAAGAAGATATTAAAATCCTTCCTTTTTACTGCAGTGCGAGAGGAGCTAATGGATGGCTCACAGTAAGCTGCGAAAAGAATATCACTGTCGGAAAGATCAGGTAGAGCAGGAGGTCCAAGGTGAGGGAGAACACACACACACAGACGTACACATACACTGCACACATGCCGACTGCTGTGAACGCATCAGGGGGTGTGAGCTGTAAAAACTGCCACCCTCCATCTGAAGGCGCTGAGATAAATGAGCACACAACTCTCCGTTTCTGCCCTTTGATTTCACTGCTGCACTGCTCCAGGTAAACATCAAAGGAGAGTGAGAGGAGATGGGGCCACTGAGCATGTGATTGCACACAAACACACAATAAATTGTGCCCATACACACTCGCAAAACAAGAACAGAAGGGAGAGAGAGAGAGAGAGCTTTCGCTTGCATAATTTCCACATGCGTGCACATACTTTGTTTCACACACAAATGTACGCACACCTCCAACATCCATCTGAAGATGAATTGTTTTGTGTGAGCCTCTGATATTTCTTTTCCTAACATGGATCAAAATCCAGAGAAAACAATCAAGGAAGAACACTTGAACTTCTCTTCTATTTGCAGCTTGACATATAATCATCATTAATAAACACAAAAAAATGTTTTTTCCTGGTCCCTGTTTGTCCTTGGAGGAGCGATCAAACAGTTTTCTGTGTAAGCGAAGACAACACAATCGTATTAAACACATACACAGATAATAGCTTCTCTGTAACTGTGAGCGAACAAGCTGCCTGGGGAGCCAATCGATTTTCTCAACTCGAACCGGAAAAGTCTGCGCTTCGACTCATCTAGTGTACACACCTTTTGCTCTACTGCAACCCAGTTGTAACATCTGGATCATAACACAGTGGAGGTTTAATCAGGGGCCAAGCATCGGGACAGGAGGAGAGAGTGCGCTGAATCCATTAAATATGGATTAGAGTGGTAATCGCAGGAGAGTGGGACAGGAGGGCAGAAGGGCATGGGAGTACTGCCAGGTGGGTGAACCGGTGTGACATGAAACACAAGAGGGGAAACAGAGAGAGAGAACATGGGTGTGGCAGCAGTGCCTCATCATGCAGGCTCAGTATTAGCAGTGAGCTAGCTATATGCTAACTTATTGCTCCATCTGTTCGACAGCAAACAAAAGAGCAAAGGAGCAGGCACATAGGCACATGCGAATGAATGCAGCATCTGAGCGCCCACAGCACCAGGAAAGAGTGGGTGTCTGGGATTTGTTTGTTTGTGTCTGCCTGTACATGTAGCCCACGGAGGGCATCCACTGCGACGACACTTTGCAATCTGTGAATAAATGTAGGTTAATGATGCTGCAGACCAGATGTGTCTCACTCACATGTTGGACACTGTGCAGATGCTGCTGGAAAGCGAATGGCTGCGTGTTTTTACACAAGGAGCTCATTGTGTAATGCCTACGAGTGATAACACAGGACTACTGAGTGTTCAGATGAGTCTGAAATTGGGGGTCAGTTGGCTGACTTTTAAGACTGAATTACATCACATTCATAGTTTGCAGAAGATGTGAAAATCTATGAATAGATTTACATGAAGTTACCAAGAAATTGATTTGGATTTCGGGATGCTTCAGGATAGTAATGGATGGAAATACTACAGGACTTTTCCCAATGAAATCCATCCAGGATATAAATAAGTCTGTGGTGAAAACAAACAAAGAAGCTGCTTTGGTGTGTGTTAAGAAAATGAAAAATTGTTTTAATTACAGCTGAAACAATTACCAAATTGACCGAAAATTAATAGGAATGCGTTTTGATAATAAATCATTAGTTCAGTAGAACTTGTGGCTTTTTTATTATGAGGCTTTGGTTCTTTTCTCTGATGCAGAATGTTTAGCTTGAAAACAAATCAGACAAATTATTGACACTTCAATTAATCATTTATTTCAGATACTAAGTCTCAGATTGATAATAATTAACTGCACATCCACGTAGAGCAGCACGCCAAAGCAGACAGATCCAGATCTACTGACAAAATACGTAGCAACACTTTGTCATATTAACCCCTTTTCAAATGTTACATTTAATTCTACGTGACAAATAGGTTATCTATAAATATTTATCGTCATAGTTTTCTTTCAAAAAATGAACACTGGTCCACATGTAAGCTTTGCTGCTCTATAGTCATACTGGCAACACCTCTAGGTAGTTATTTTGAAGCTCCCATTTAAATAAATGGGAACATGGATAAACACAGTTCCAGTGGTTAATGGGGCATGAAACTGCATGTGCTGTATCACTAGTCAAACCATATTGTTGTATGTCAGGGGGTTTACTGTAACTGTCGTCATATTTACATGTTCAAATAGTTTCACCGGTTCCCACCACTCTTTATACATTTTTTAGCCTTTACAGCAGGGCCTGTTTTTCATCAATAAAAATATGATTTTCAACCAATGCATTTTTAGTGTGACATCATGAAAAGCAGAGTGTCAGTGAGGCAGGAGCTGTTACGGCTCATGATCCATCACGATCCACAGGTTACTCTAATGCGTGAAGCACAGAAAGAAGAAAATTAGGTTTTGCTGTCATTGCATGGTCGATTTGAAAAAAGAAATGAGAAGTCAAAAAGGCTCGCAAACAATGCAAGGCAATTTATTTTTTGTTTCTCTAGAATCTGACCAGAGGAGTAGTGAGTCATGTGAAAATAGACAGCTTGAATGAAGGAGACCACTGTGTGTACTTTTCACTACAATCTGATTCTAGAATGAGGAGCTATTTATGAGGATTGTGAACACACGGGTGGATGACCAAAGTCTTGCCAGAACGAATCCTACAAGTATACAAATGCCAAAAATCAACAGCATAATGAAAAAGTGGAATTATAGTAAAGAGAACCTATTATGCTTTTTTAATTTGAAGTTTCCTATATATGTATTATTAATGCACTTGGCTTATTTACAGGGGATTACTGCAGTCCAGAAACTCAGGCTTCAAACTGCTCTAAATGTTCTCTTTTAAATTAAGTTTTTTTCCTACTCTTGGCTCGGTAGGTTGTCAAAGATATCCTTAATATGGCCGTCTCAGACATAAAGCTGTGGCTCTGATGAAAGCTGGCTTAAAGAGAAGCGTGCTAAAATGGCTTGTTTCAGTCAGTGGATGAGCAAAAATGCGGCACCATAGCACACTGCAAGATAAATCTGGAGTATTTTGAACAGTAAATAATCCAAAGCCACTCTAAAAGAATAATATCGAGTTGGAAATGAGCAGCACAAGTCGCCTTTAACACTCATACTTCATCTGTAACTTTAAATCTATAGCTGACCTGTTTTTCAGTTGGCAAGTTTAACTGTCAAGAAACCTACTTCATTTGAAATGTGTCTTCGGGTATAGAAGCCAACTCGTATGAAATTTTCCATATCTGAGAGGTTTCCATATTGGTTTCTGTTGGCTTTGGCGTAGACTATCCTCGTTTGGCCACCAGTGTGTTATGCTTCAAGCAGTGTGCTCGGCAGAGTTGTGTTTTGTAGATGAGACCCTTGACAGAATGTTCTTCACTCCAAAGAGTCACTTTCAAAGACACCCCAGTAGGTGGAGGATCAAAGCAGCTCAATAGCTGCCCTGGACCACCATCTTAAACAACATGTTTTTTTGGGTTTTTTTGGAGAATCAAAAACTGCTCTGCAATACTTTCTCCATACTCAGCAACAAGACCGAGAAGAGAAATTTGAAGGAATGACTGGGGAATGTGAGGGTCCGCTTTGATATAGGATTTGGAGAAAACATAAAGTGAAACTATTTTTTTGTCAAGATGAGAGGGAAATAACCCTTTGAACTGCCGTTGCTTGTACTCTTTGGTTGATGTTGCTGTATTTACTTTTCTTGATATCTACAGTGGAAATAAAATCCTAGACAATCTAAACTGAAGTGACAGTGAAACGATCAAACTTGCATGAAACTGTTTTGCCTCAAAGGGCAACATGGCGTCTTTTTAAAGATGTTTGATGGTGGCAGCTTAAAAGTCAGCCCGTCCTTTTGACGAACAGACTTTGACAGACATATCGGGCAATATCGGGGCTAAATCGAACCCGACAGATGGAAATACATTTCAGATGAAATTGAAAAGTGCTCTTCCCTCTTATCCCTAAAGCCGGGTAGGAAAATGCTGCTCGTGGCAATATATGATCAGTGTTAATAAAGAGCGGCGCTCTGACTTGATCAATCATAGCATTTGGCAGCACGGCACACCAAGGGAGGGCTTATTACTTTTCTCCCTTGCTGCTCCATCCTGAGAGGCTGCATTCATTTTCGCAGTGGGTCTCTTTAGTCTGTGCTGCTCTCTTCCTCTTTCACACCCATTCCATCATTGCTATTCTCTCAGGCATTTTTTCTCACTCTTGCCCTATCATATTTCCCTCCTTCCCCTTCATAAACAACAGCATCCCAGAAGAGGTCAGCTCATATGTGAGAGGCCTTAGGGATCCATTCTGTCAAGTGAGCATTATAGTGTCAAGCACCACTAAAGGTTAATACTGTAAATTTCCTTGCTGTAGACTAAAACCTGTTTAATTTTAGAGGGATGATCATGCAGTTTAGAGAAGGAGATGGCAGCAGGAGAGGCATGGCTAGTCTGAATCTTTGTCCTTCCCATCCTCACACATTGTCAGCTCCTTGGTTCTTAACACCTTCCTTCCATAGACCCTATATCCAAATGGGGAAAAAAATCCTTTAACAGGTGGGAGAAGAAGAAATGCTAATGTTGCTATCCCTGAAGAAATTTCAGGGATAGCAACCGATGATAGATGCTTCTTTAATGCTGAGGGAGAGCCAAGGCGTGGCCATGGCCACTGAAGATTACTGCAGGAGTCACATGGACACGTTTCAGGCTTCAACAAGCTCACCTATCAGTCAGATTCAAGTACCAGCCAATCAACATACCACTAGCCAACCAAGTCTTAACCTATCATGGTTTCTTCTTTAGTTCAGAATTAAAATGAAGGAGAAGTAGACAGAGGAGGTTGGAAGAGCTGCATGGCTCTGAAGGCATACACCACATGGTCAAAAGGACTGACCACCTACACATTACACCTACAGGAGCTGTTCAGCCATGGAAACCTGTGCAACGAAGTCCCTGGTGCACAGTTTTTGTGCTGATGTTAATGTCAAAGGAGGATTGGAACTTTGCAGTTTCAGGGTCATCAGGGTGTTGGCAACGGCACCCTGCTCTGTAACTTTATGTGGTCTGACAATGCTGTGGCTCCTAAACACACTAACAGTTTATTGTGGAAAATATAGAAGTGAAAAAATTTCACAAACCATCTTGTTTCAGTTGTGACATCCCATTACAGCGCCACACTCCAATTAAGTAAGCTCCTTAGAAACCCATTCTTCCAGAAATGTTTGTAAAGGCAGACTGTGTGGCTAGATGGATGATTTCATACACCTGTAGAAATGGGATTGAAAACGCTTGTATTCAAAGATTTAGAAGTTTGGTCTAAAACTCCTGATCGTTCCATATAGTGTCTTTTAAGTTTATTATTTAAAAAAAAAAACAACACACCACAAATCAACTTAATCTTCATCAGGGTCTGACAGACACAATTGCCACATGTACAGAAGACTAAAGCTATAGCGTTATGGCACAGGACATCAAGAACACCTAATTAAAGACTATAAATATATGAATATATCAGAAAATCAAGAAATGCCCCTGTGTTGCAATACTAACAGGAGTATAACCACCACATCAGCCAGACTGAACATCTGTGGGTTCTTTTGAGGTATGAGGTACAAGCTGGAATACAGAGATCACAAATTAGCATGTTCAGATTTTTTTTTTAAAGTGTAAATTGAGTTGTCAGAGATGACAGGGCTGTCCTTTTGTTATTTTCTCTTTTCTTTCCCTAACAACTGGACTTCCATAGTATTTATAATTTGATCTTATCATTATTAATTCAAGTCACCCAGAGTCAGTCCTGTACCAGCAGAGACAGAAGCATGCTATTCTATACTTTTTGGATAATGAAAATACACACAAACTAATAAAACCATTTTCTCTGGATTTTGTTGGAAACAATATAAAATATTAAGGTCAGGGTGCACTTGCTGAGCACAGGAAGGTTAGCGATTGTCTTCATGGCTGTCCACACCGTAATCCACCAAAACATTAAGTTGTAGAGTTTGCAGAAAATCAGTTTCATGCATGTAAACAAACTGGCATGAGCAGATAAATTTGAGGAGTAATTAGGTTAGACAGTCGAAGAAAGGATGGAGATCTGTAATGCTTTTAGCGAAATGGCTTTTCCACTCAGCTAATTTGTGTGTTTACTCTCAGTCAGAGTTGAAAAGAAATGTTTAAAATGAGTCATGTAAAAAGCATGTCTTTTTGAAAAGAGACTGCACCTGTTTCTATGAATCTCTACAACAGAAGTGTAAAGGGCAAAGTTAAAGAGCTGCAGTCAGAATGTCCCGTTTGACATGATTTCCAGGTCCACATAATCTTTCTTCTCCAAAGAGGAAATACATTGAGATACCACTAATAGCTAAAACAGTCCAAAACCTTTTACAAAGAAGCTGATGAGAATGACTGTTCTCCAAGTGCTTAAATCACACATTCAGACATCAGTGAAAAGATGTTTATGAGTTAGACATCAGCAGTAAACTAACTAGCTGACATCTTAAGAGAACATCCCACTTTCTGGCTGAGATACTTTTGCACAAACAAAAGTTATAGAGCAATGCCATAACTTTGGGCTTAAAAAAATGAGATGCTAACCATGCATGAGGAGGGTTGGTGGGTTAGTGAAGTTGAACTAGTTGACTTTAATATGCCACCCTGTTGCCAGGTACCCTTGTGGTATCTTAGCGCAAAGGTAAAACTGTATTCAGAAAAGTCCTGAGCATCCCTAACGTACATCACCTCCACCGTCTGATCAGCAGAGATAGGTGTCACTATGTGGGAAAAAATATAATAGTAGCAAAAATAAATAACCAAACTGCTCTCGATGACTGAAGGGACAGCATCTACAACACAAGATAGGCTACAAGGATGCATGCGAGAGACCAGTCAGCAATCCCTTGGCAACCTCTAGTGACTTGGAAAAATGTGTATTTCCCAACCAACTGCTGAGTGATTGCTGAAGGCTGCTGGGTACTTGGTAAAAACATTCGCAAAGAAGGCGCTGAACCAAAAATATCCGTGTAATTGCTTTGGTTGTTAGCAGGTTGCTGCAATTTTTGTTAGTTTGCATGACTTTGTACTGAAACGTGAAAAAGTGCAACACAAACCAGAAACCAGAGAACATTTATTACAATCAGCACATTTCAAAAGTCTAAACTTTTACTTCGAAGGCCAGTGGTCTCTGTTTCTTGTTTGTGTCACCGTAGTTTAACTACCACTCTCTAAATAGTTGGCGAGTGTTTGCAGACAAGTTTGCAGGACCTTGGTGACCATGGCAGCAATCACAATTGCAGTGACTAATTTCAACTAGCAACTGCCACCAACCACTCGCCAACAATATGGTGAATACACAGTTTCCCCTAGCAACGTATGACTGCCACAAGGTCAATGACTAGTCTCTAGGCCTGTGTGACCAGTGCCTTATAAATGAATATGCTGCATGCAGGGTTTGAAAAAGGTGCCATCAGGTCGTGAAATGTTAATTGGCTTTGGCTCTGATTCAACTTTTCTAAAGCACTTGAATATTGGTGTCGAGGATATGATGAGCTTTCAGCCTCAGTAACGGCGTGCTGTAAATTAATACTCCTAATAAAAGACTGTAGAGGCTTAAAAATACACTGTGTTTTAAAGCTGAATATAAGACTTAGATGTAGTATTATCAAAAGTAACAAACTGTCACATTAATAGTAAATTTACCTAATCTAAGTAAACCAGTTTGAAAACAAGATAACGATGTGATTCAACTGAACATATACAGTAACCATAAAAGAGTTGTAGAACATACATTTAAGTACATAAATTATATTATGAACTGAAACTCCAATTACTCATGCATAAATATGCTCGTTTTAACAAACAAACATGTTTACATGAGTGTTGGCATCTTCATCGCCCTCTGCTACAGCATATTCTACAGTCATAACGGAACACATCTGCTCATATCTTGCCTGAGTTAGTGCTGCTGACAGCTTTCTCTCCAACATTATTCTGAGCTGTAAAATTCTTTCAACATTAAACTCTCTTTCATCAGGAGAAGACAGCCTAGAAACCTCACACAACCTTCACTGTCAATGCAAGAAAAAGTGTGACATATTCATGGAGCTCCGTGAAACATAAAGAGTGGAGGCGTGGTGATGGACTGGAGATGGTGATTTTGTCTTTGAGTCTGGCAGGCCTGGTTTGTGTCCTGTCACTGGTAGCACAAACCTTAGATGATTATAAATTAGCATCATCATCAGCTTCTCCTAATTTCAACAAACCAGTCCAAAAAATTCAGTCTTCTTTTATCTGTAAATATAAAAGCCAGTATGAGCACTGTCTCTCAGACTGCTTCCTCCTTCAATTGTGAGGAGCAACACAATAGCTTGTATTCCTAATTTGTGATAAATTATTGAAAGTGTGGAAAAGGCTCACTTCATTTAGCTAATTCAGACCCCCAAATCCCCATAAAAGCTTTGAGTGTGTAGCCCATCTTTTATAGTTGCTCTTGTGATGACTTTATGCTCAATATGGATCGGTGGAATTAAAGTGACCAACGCTTGTAATGCATACAAAATAGCAACACCACAAGAACACATTTTGTGCCAATCCAAACTCTGGTAATATCTTCTGTCTGTGTCATATTGCTCAGTTGTTTTCTAACCACTAATAAAAACGTATCTATGAGCCACACTGTTGCACTGGATGACAGATTTCTCCATTATGATGAAATATGGCCCTGCATCTTTCACATTGCAGTCCTGCTGTCAAAACTAGAGCAAAAAATAGTAACTAACAAATAGTCAAAGGAGCTTGCAAAGAAAAGCGTCTGGACTTCTTTAAGTTGCTTGAAGACGTTTCACCTCTCATCCGAGAAGCTTCTTCAGTTCTAAGGTCAAATGGTGGAGAGTCCCAGATTTAAACCTAGTGGGAGTTTCCCCCCAAAGAGGGACAAAAGGACCCCCTGATGATCCTCTAATTGCCTGAGCCAAGGTGTGAAACTGGGTGTGGGTCCCAATCAGCCAGGGTTTTGGGTGAGTTCATTGTGAAACCTGGCCCCACCTTATCATGCGAATTCCTGAGGTCAGATGGCCCAGGATGTGAGTGGGCGTTAAGGCGTCTGGGGAGGGATCTCAGAACTGGATTATAGATGGCAGACAGTTGGTGTCGTAAACCCCCGCCTCTGTTCAAAGATGGTCGCTCACAGTGCACATAGATGGCTTCTTTCACTCCTCTTTCAAACCATCTGTCCTCTCTGTCCAAAATGTGAACATTGGCATCCTCGAAAGAGTGTCCTTTATCCTTAAGATGCAGATGGACTGCTGAGTCTTGTCCTGTGGAGGTGGCTCTTCTAAGTTGTGCCATGCGCTTGTGAAGTGGCTGTTTGGTCTCTCCAATGTAGAGGTCTGGGCATTCCTCGCTACACTGTACAGCATACACCACATTGTTAAGTTTGTGTTTAGGAGTTTTGTCTTTCGGGTGAACCAGTTTCATCAGGGGGTCCTTTTGTCCCTCTTTGGGGGGATACTCCCACTAGGTTTATATCTGGGACTCCCCACCATTTGACCTTAGAACTGAAGAAGCTTCTTGGATGAGAGGTGAAATGTCTTCAAGCAACTTAAAGAAGTCCAGACGCTTTTCTTTGCAAGCTCCTTTGACTACGATGACCTGGATGACTGAGAACCTTCACAGACATAACTAACAAATACTCTCTTTACTATTGTTTGAGTATTTGCCAAAACCTACCATGGCCAGGAAATTATTTAGCTTTTTTTAAAACACATAGTGTTATATGCGTAAAAATGCTAAGTGCCAGGAAACGTCCACAAAACTCCTCAAAGACTGAAATCCCGCTAAGAAAAACCAAGGAGGTTTAACCTATAAAGGGACAGTTTACCCCAAAATTTCATTGGTGCCATTTCTCCATCTAAATTGTTTTGAAGTGAGTTTCTTGTTGTAGAGTCAATTAAATATAATGGTAGTAGACTGCACTTGCCTCGTGGTACTGAAAGCCAGAAGCAAGTAAACAAACAAATAAATAAAAACAAAGCAAGACAAAAGAAAACCACAGCAGCAATAACTGTCCAAAAACCATTCCTCAAAAATAACCCATTAACCTTGATGCAAGCATGCATGTCTTTGAATAACTGGTGATTCTAAATTCGCCATAGGCGTGTATTTGAGTGATGTCTGTCTGCCTGTGATGTACCCAAGCCCTCCACATGTCACACTTTTAAGTTGATCAATCTTAACCCTTTTTTGAGTTCTGTAAACGCCAACAAGAAGAATTTTTCCTGATAAATCACAGGACAATTCTCAAGTTTGATTTTGGGGTGACCTGTCCCTTCAAGATGGGAAAAAATTACCACTGGTGACATTATGCATTTCTTGAATTTCCACTGCAGCAAATTTACATTGTGCAGCATAGGATGAGAATTGCAGACAATAAGGCTGCTCTTGCCAGCAGCCGGTATCACAGAAAAAGAGAAGCTGAAGAATTTTTCTGAGAGTCAAAGTGCAGCAGCAGCCGTTTAGCGAGCTGGACGTCTATAATGGTACATATTTGATAACTGCAGACAATCTGTGAAAAACTGAGGAGAAAAAGTAATCTTCCTTCTCTCCCACTGCTTCGCTCAATTTAATTCATCCGTGAATCAAACCAACACTACCTCTCCTCCCTCACCGTCTCTCTCCTCCTTCGTTTGCTCCTCATCTGCAGTCTCAAATCGTGTAAACAGCAAAGTGCTGCAGGGTCTTCCGGCTACAGTTTTACTCACTGGGGACCAGTCAACGAGAAAGGCCGTGCAGCATGGACGGGCAGGCTTTAAAGATATTAATCCTCCGTAAATTAACAGTGGACTGAGGGAAGATTTCATCAGAAATGAGCCTCTTTTAAATGGTGCTCATGAAGCGTGAAGACCCATTGCTGCCAGTGATACTTACACTGCTCCCACGCTGGCACTTCCTACTGTGATTTAGATGTCTCACTGGTGGGCTACAGTGTTTTTTTTTTTTTTTGTGACAGAAGGTTTTGTGAAAAATAAAAGAAGCAGATGTGGAGGATCAATGGAGGGGCGGTTCCACCGGAAAACCGCGTGCCCATTTACGAGAGCACGCATGCCAGTTTAGATTGTCCACAGTCTGACTGGAGGGTTCACCAGCGGGCTACAACAGCAGGACTGACCTACATTTCACTCACACACAGACACACTGGGAGGCACACACACAATTGCCAGTGTTTCTGCTACATTTTTGTGTGGAGTGGAAAAGGCTCTGAAACAACATCTGGATCAACAGAGGACACTAAAAATTCCAAGTGAAACCCAGAAATTTGTTCAGGTGTGTCAACTCTTCAGGGCAGAGAGAGCAATTTCACCAATTTAATGGGAAACTCTGGGATACCCACTTCCACACACTTAACAGCAAAGTGAAGACAGGTTCAGACACACAATTTAAACCAAAACCAGGACACTGCTGTGTATATTGTAACAGCGATGGCAGGCTTAGTGAGATACTATGATAAAGGCCATCGTGAGGTATGGTTTTTCCTTGAATTTGTCTATATTTTATGGTAAACATTTCACCCTTTTATCTGATTTGGTAGCTGCAATTATTTACTCTATGGGTTCAATATGAGATAAAGGCATTGTTTTTTCACAGTAAACTGTATATATCCAAAATGTTTCCCATGTTAAAACTGTACAATATAATTTCATTTTTAAAACAAGATTGGATATTTTGCACAAACAACAAGTCACTGTAGCTTTAACAGACATAACCAACACTGGAGTTTCTGCAGTTTTTGAGAGCATTCCAAGTCAGGGATGAACAAGCTTTACAGGATTTTACCAGAAGCATTTAGAGCAGCAGTGCTGACTCAAAATATGCTAAAATATATGCATAAAGTGTTACAAACTATCTGTGCATTTTTTTTTTCATTTTTGAAAATTTGCAAGTGACAACAAAGAAGGATAAAAGGATACTAAACAATGGCAAGGGTAAAAAAGATTCTTCTTTCTAGAAGGTCATGGAAGGCTGTACCAAACTGACATTAATGATGGAGATCACAGTCGTCACAACGTTTTAAATATTCTTTTGTTTTAAAAATAATTTTAAATGTTATGTCTACCCAAACTACAGCCAATATGGTTTAACCACTGATTTTGATAAGTTATTACAGGAACTTAAAAAATAGAATGATTTAAATCATAAAAACATTTGTTTTAAATGCGACTTTGTGCTTTTTTTGTTTGCTCTTGGTTACACTCTTTTTGAGACCTTTTTTTTCACCCGTGGTTTTGGATGATGTCAACAAGAGGAGTTTTCCTAATATGGTCATCTCAGGATCACACCTCACCAACCTCCTATGTACGAAGGGCAGCCAATCAGAAGGAAGATAGCTTACAGGGACATGAAAGGCGAGATGAATATCTTTGACTACACTGAGGGCCAGTATATACTAAGAAGACGATTATTTTTCAACTTTTAATCAAGCAAAGGTACTTTAGCAGAGTTCAATAAATCTGGAGTTATAATAGAGCATAAAGGTTCCTTTAAAGAGTCAGCTAAAAGCCAAAATGGAGTCTTTCAAGTTCTAAATTTCTGAAATAAGCTTTGCTTATGAGACGTCAGAAAGCACATGAAGGATGAAATACTGTTACTTCTTCTTAGAAAATGTCAGTGCACATAAAAGACAGTGACACGTAAACGCTGCAGGATGCTCCTAAGAGATTCCTTTGTTTTTTGGGGCTTTTTATTTCTTTGTTTTTATTCGGTATAGCCGCTTTCACGTAAACCAAAAATATAATTTAGTCTGCCATCAATGCCGAAAACTCTGTTTTTCTATCTGCCATATAAAACAATTTAGATTTCAATGAAAATGTTGTTATTCCCATACACACACATTCTAAAAATCTCTCCCACATCAAATAACTGCAAAATAACCACATAATTAACTGTGTGACAGTTTAACATTTTCCCAATAAAGAGATGTCAAGACAGGTATGGTCACAGGTAGCAGGGCAGAGGCTTTGACATATACACATACTCATCATATTATCTCTGTTGCTATGACTACAACTGTCAGCAGCTCACAATTGGGGGTAGGGGAGGTCTGTATTTGTGCATGTGTGTGAGTGTGTGTGTGTGTAGTGTTGGAGGGGGCAGCTCAAGACCTGACTGACAGCTGTGACAGCTAAATAATCCTCTAGGTCGTGCTTTCAGAGCGAGAACCACACACACACACAATATTCAGTGAGGCAGGTGAAGGAGGGCTGGGTTGCTGTGTTTGCTCGGCGGTCGCTGACAGCTGACGAGAACTTCTAATGACACACTGTGCCAGAGAGCTGAAGGTCCTTGTGCATACGGACTGTGTTATTTCTTTATTCATATTTCTCTTGCTGCCCAAGCATAAGACAGAAGCCTGATAACTGCTTGATGTATGGTCCACTAAACTGCATGGGAGCCACTAAATTCTAACTGGCTAACGAAGAGACGGAGACTGTGCTTAATACACCGGGGAGATAAGATATATGCTCTAACAGTCCCAGAGGGAATGTTTAGCCACACTACTCTTTATTGCTCCATCACTGCTAGCTTCATCTTTCTCTTTTCTGCAGGTTAATGGGAAAAGAAATCCATCTGGTAAAGTGATAGCAACGTGTTTATCTCATAACTTTCAATAACAGCTCCAAACTGCAAGAATAAAGAACTCCTGGAGACTCAAATGAAATGCATACTGACAGGGCTGCTAATGAATTAGCAATGTCATTCAAACAGAAGTTGTACTTCCACAGCTGCTACTCATGTGCAGCAGTTATACAGGGAGAAAAACATCAAAGAGGCAATGACACCAATTTATCAACTGAGTAAAATCACTAAAAAAATTCAGCTGTGTGACAGCTTGGCTTTTGTCAACTATAAAACTTAATGTTGTGTTTTTCTCTCTTTCACCACCAGCTCATTTGCAGCACAAAGATCCTCGTTCTCCTGGGCTTGCTGAAAGTCATTCAAGTTAAGCAGAAGGAAAGCAGGTAACCCAGAAAAAATATATTACAATGCTCACTCACAAAACTGAAAAAATAAAAACTCCACTGATTGATGATACCTAAGAGTGAGATCATCAAAGGTTGGTTTTTTCATTTAACAGTAAGGTAGCCTGTGTGCCCTACAAAACCTTCTGGCGTGGCTGTAATTTTGACATTTTTTAGCTCTCACCCAGAGAGCATACCTAAAAGTGAGTGAACACCTGTAGCAAACTGGCAATTTTTCACTACTTCCAGGAGGAAGCGACCCTATTCTTCCCCTTAGTCTGGGTTTTCAATAAGAGCCTGTTCGGAAAAATGAAGTGGGAGAATGTAAACACAAAGGTGATGGATGACATTTTCTGTAGATTTGTCTTGCAATTAGTTGAGGTTCAAGTGCTCCAAGGCCCTTGAACTACTTCCAGGCACATTTTTTCCTTTGATGACATCACAAAGATTGCCTTCTGTGGACTTTTGGGATTGGTTTTTGTTCAGCAATACACAGGTAAGAAAAGATTTTTCAAAAATGATTTGTGTAACTTCCATTCTTCCCTTTGAGTGCCAAAAACAAACAAAGAAAAGGTTTAATTAACTTCTTAACTTCTACCAGGTTACCATCAACCTGTCTAGTCATAGGGTCATCTTTGATTTAGCCACACAGGCTAACTAAAAAAGTCTAATTTTCAGAAACTAAAGAATGTTGCCCTTCAAAAGAAGTCCAATACACTGATTTTAAATATTACATTTTTCTGTTAATAGTTTTAGTTAAGTGAAAAAGCCATACAAAGCAGTGAATACTACCCAAGCCTAAGCACAGATGTGTCACCGGTGACCGGAGATGCTTGCAATTGCTGCAACTATCAACCATATTTTGGATTTTGGTTGTATTGGTTGGTGAGTGGTATCTGGAATACAAGAGAGGAAATACAAGGAGGACAATAACGGTCCTCTTTGTGATTGAGTTGGTTGCCCTGTAGTTTGCATAGCAGATGCCTAATTGTCTGCAGGAACTTGCCAACTGCTCGCCAAGCGGTAGTAAAACTGTAAAAAGTGAATGTTTGCCTTCATGCAGCAAAGGACAGCTGTTACTTTGAAGTTTTTGCTTTTACTGATTCACTCCACTCGCTGATCATCTGGCGAGTGTTAACAGATAATTTGGTGTCTTCCATGTAACCCACTGGCAACCACAGAAATCTGCTAGTGGCCAAGACAATTATAAGATTTTTGTTTTTTTCCACTCTTTGCCCTTCATGATGTCACTGAGAGCAGTTAGCCCTAACAGGATCAGGGCTCTGTTTATAAGGAGTAGCCAATAAGGAGTAAAGCTGGCTAAAAGACAGCAGAATGGAAGCTAAAACAACTGAGGAGCTACACCGAGGCTTAATGTAAAATAAATAAGGATTAGTTTAAAAGGGTACTCATACAAAGCTACTCTAGTGGAGACCAAAAGTAAAAATGTGCAGTTGGAAATTAGCATAGTAAGTTACTGGTAATGATTCAGCTTAAAGCCAACATGGAATCTTTCAAGTTGTAATTTGCAAAATAAGCTTTACTTATGAGATGTAAGCAAGCGGATTAGGGATGAAATACTTCTGCTTAGAAAATGTCAGAGAGCACATAAAAAGCTGTGACATGCAAACACTGCAGGATGCTCCTAAGAGACGTATAAGCCTGCAGTAAAGTCAGAGGTCGAAGTGAACATGTGCCTTGTCGGATCACAGGAGTCTCTAAAGTCTTACAACTGTGTCGTTATTGCAATAGCTGTTTGGCTGCAAGCCATGAGTCATATATGATGCATTCAAGGAGCAAAATGTTTGTATTATTTATTTAATATTTTTATTTGTATTGCTGGAAAAACCAAAATGAAGAAGGTGGGGAAATAACCAGTTTACACATTAAAAACATGGTCAACATTTAAGCAATCAGGAGCATTTTGTGTATCTACGGAGGATGATGAAGGGCACCGTGAAGAACAGCCAGTGGCACTGAGGAGAGAGGTCACACGTGCCGAGGTTGTCTTGGCTGCTTGTTCATTAATGACTCCTCTTCGGGGAGTACAGCACAAAAGGACACATCAACGCTACATCAATTCTCATCTGCTCTTTGCAGTGCCTCTGTAGCCTGCTGCGGGTTTCGGATCTAATTGTGCGCTCCCATAATCGAGTACAGCTCGCCTAATCTTAAAATGACAAATGCTAATTTGCATATTTTATGGTTGCACTCTAATTTGATCAGAGCACTTAAGAGTGGAGAATGACAGATACGGATTACAAGCATTATCAAAGACTGCATTACTTTAGTATGAAAATGAGACTTGACTATTAAAATTCACACTCAAGTACTCTACAAACAGCATGTGAATACTTCACTCCTCTTTATCCGTTTCTGGGCCATATTTGTAGCATACTGATGGCTTATAATGCGCAGCCCAAACAGAGACTCCCCACCAATGCAATATTGGACTGCAAGTGTCTCTGCAAATATCCGATTGGATTCACAACAGTTAGATATAGTTGCAGAATATACCTGTCCAAGTTGCATTAACTTTCATAAATATTTAAGGAATTCATGCAAAATAATTCAGAAGAGCGTGCACATCATCCACCCACTACCCACCAACCTGACCATGATAAATACTACAGAA
The DNA here is from genome assembly GCF_963969265.1 of Rhamphochromis sp. 'chilingali'. Classification (NCBI taxonomy): domain Eukaryota; kingdom Metazoa; phylum Chordata; class Actinopteri; order Cichliformes; family Cichlidae; genus Rhamphochromis; species Rhamphochromis sp. 'chilingali'. Next base: position 33,546,490 of record NC_137938.1, on the reverse strand, counting down.
ACTGCAGGTTGGCTCATGGTAACAAAAACGGACACCTCGCTGCACACTATCTGTTGTCTATATTTCAAATTAAAGGTCAGTTTGGGGTCCATTTAATGCACATTGTTGCAAATAAATACTGTGTGATTTATGTGCACCAGTTCTAGTTGACAGTTTACCTACACTTGTAGTCTCTGTTGCTCAAAAAGAGTAACGCACTGCACATCGCTCTTTACTTTTTTTTATTTGAAAGAAACACATTACACCACATTACATTACATCGGTGATTGCATTCATCTAAAATGTCACCATTGTAATAATCAGTTAGCAAACATTTCACACACCAACGTATTTGCTCAGATCCTTATAAAGACTACTAAAAGAAATATCGTCTTGAAATTATCCCTATTAGATTATAAGTATTATCACAAAGCTGACAGCAAAGGCTGTGAAATACAGCCCATTCACAGAAAATAACAACTAAGCATGGGCAGAAATGTTTCCTGTTGAAAGTCAACATTTGTTTTTTTGATTGATGCCCAACATACAATCTGCAACAATATCATTCTCATGGCTACTTTTTGTAGTGTCAGGCTTTTTGGTTTGGAGGTGATGTGTCACTGATGTCATGTTAGAAGAGGTGGTTTGTTGTTTCTACAGTTTTTTTCTTTACCATCATCACATTCTTATCCCCACTTCTCAAAAGTCATTGTGACATTTTTATTCAAGCTCCTGCAGGAACTCATATTAAAGGATTGTTGTCAAGTATGCATATAATAGATATCACATGAGTGCAAATAACTGAGAAACTTACACAGTGCAAGCAGCAACATTAGTAACTATAATGTCACTAGTGAATTTGATTGCAGTAATGTGTTAATTTGGAACACGTTACACCAAACACCGCTCATTATGGACATGATTGTTTTAGCAATACGACACTTTACATTTTGGGTTTTATCCATAGAAAATTCTTTAATATACAGCACATATCTTTTGAGTTTTCATAATTACGACCCTCTATTTATTTAAGGAAAGCTAACCAAATCCATATGCTCCATTTACTTTTAATGTATATGCTGAACAGTTATTCTCCTGAAGGAAAAAAGGTCAAAGGAATACCTAAAAGCCAGTATTGTGTTGAAATTCCTACACATTAAGTGTTTTTAAACATTTGGCCAAAACTTTGTGTTTTTGTTTTAACTTTCCTTCATTTATATTCATAGTCCATAACTACACTGTTAAAAATGTAATGACAGTTTCAGCCACAGCAGGCGTGGAGAATAGAAATATGATGCATGTACAGTAAATTGCTAGTCAGGCAACATTTCTTTGTTTATTCATTTAGTCTTCAAAATCCATCATGAAGTAAGTACATAGAAGTACATAGAAAATGCCACATTTGAACATTTTGAGTAGCAGGAAGTTCTGGATGTAAGGACAGTCCGAGTACATTTATAATCTGGCTTTAAAGGCATAGGAGGGCAGGTCTCCAGTCTTCTGGGTTTGTTATGAAGCGTGTCCCCATGACTTCAGATGGCATGTGAGTTCATATAGTGAAAGGGAGTTAGGGAAGGTATTTTGGTCCTAAAGCCCAGAGAGATTTAAATACGAACAGGAGTAGACTATTTTAAACTCCATTCTGTAACACACTGAGAGGCCTGAAACTTGAACTGACCTGATGTTTTCAGGTGACTTTTCTGACGGCACAGATAAAATCATTATTAAAATCATCCAGTCTTCAAGAAATAAAATGTCTTAATACACACAGATAATTGTGGATGTTATCCATATCAGTTGAAGATTTGAGTGTTTTAAAAGACTCTGAATGATTGAACTTCAGTGAGACAGTACCAGGAGGTCTCTGCCAGTCCATGCAGGGTACTGTAGTGAGAATAAAGATGAATGAAGTACCATCTAATAGGACTATCACAATATCATATTTTATCAAAAATGAGCACTTTGCTGTCAGATTGCACATTTTCTTGTGGTTCCTGAAGTTTATGAAAGTAGATTCGGTGGCATACCCTTCAGCTATTGGCCCCTCAAGTTTGGGTTAAGTACAGATACCCTCTTTTAAAACCAATGGGGCTGCATCAAATGACCCTGAACTCCACTATATCTTCAGGCTGCTGGGGAACTTCTCCATTCAGCTGTAGTTTTGTCTTTTTCTGCCAGAGGTTTCTTTCTCTCCACTGTTGCCAAATGCTGCTCATAGGGGAATGTCTGATTGTTTACTGTAGTGTCTTTACCTTACAATGTAAAGCACCTTCATGTAGCAAAGACTGTTTATGTGAATTGATGTAAACTGATGTCTGTGTAGCATGTGGGAATTAGCAATGCAAGAAGTGCAACTGAACCTGGCAATATCTGCTCACACAAAGAAACAATCTTTGATTACTGGTAGTGTCAATGTCCATAAGCAGTTATTGATGACGGAAATTGTGTTTTATTGCTAATCAGTTAAAAAAAAACAACAATGTAAATTAAACAGAAAAATAACCAATCCCCATTGACAACATTTAGACTCTAAGACTCTAGATGTTATTCATTGCTCTAGCCTTTTAAGACAGGTGGTCACTGTCTGCAGATAAAATATTGCCCAGTGCAGCTTTTAGTTTGAGTTGATGCAGGGAAAGTTTCTCTAAACGTACTCTCAATTATTCACCAAGTGACTAACTTGACTAACTTCCACACACGTAGGACACGGGATAAAAACTGAAGGGAGACAGCCTCTCTCACAATCTGTCATATGTTCGCTCCGAGCTACATATAACTGGAGGTGTGACCACTAAAGAATTCTGTTCCCAAGTGCAACTGCTAAAACTCGTAAAAAGCTGCCTCGTTCCGCATTGTGCTAAAGAGAAATGCCAACTTTGTCTCTGTGGATTACAAGTGTGGCATTACTGTGCATGTGTGTGTAATGCTTTAAGTGTCTGCCAGAGATCTAGTGCTTGAAGTGACACCCATGAGTGCAGGCCCACGCTATACACCCACCACACAATGAGAGGAAAAAGCTAATGGACAAACAGATGAATAGAGATTTAAATCAATACACGGATGAAGAGCTGGGTGATGTTCAAGGGTGTAGTTTTAGTTATGCAACCCTTTAAAAGCAGATAACCTAGTTCATTGAGTTTTTTAGTGTATCTGTACATACAGGCATAAGCTAACTTTGAGAAAATAATGATATTAAAGAAGTTTTAGAAGACACATGCGAGATAAACTTTAAGATAAACATTTGCCTTATCAAACTTAGCAGGGCACCAAGGTCACTCTAGAGTTAAAGTAGGACTGTAGGACTGTAACCTACTTGTAAGATGTGACTGCACTGAAATTTTTCCCATTTGGCGATCTATTGGTTTGAGTGTGCAACTCTCCCAACCTCTGAGCAATCACATTTGATCACAAGGCAAATGCACAGGTTGCCTGGTGATGGGAAACCTTTCTCCAAATAATCACAGTCTGATTGCCATCTAATTTAAAATGCAGACATATTGCCATGATGGCTCTGCAATCAAACAGAATCAGCCTGCTCTGATCAGCACCTAGTTATAATGGGGACTCAGCTGGTTGCTAACTGGTTGTATTCTAGTTATTTCCCATATAAAAGCAAGGCTGCCAAGCAGCTATGTCATTTTGCAGTTATATCGTCATCTAGCAGCAACTGTATCAGTTTCAGATTTATGAGGTTCAGTCTTGACTCCGAATGCAAGTAGTTAATGAGAATTTCTGTTCAATATGAATTTTTAAACTCTAGTGCGACAGCAGCATAATTGGTTCCATTTAAATAACAACAACAAAAAAAAAAAACACAAAATAAATAAAAGTTCTTATTTAAAGTGGCTATACAGCTGCTGAATAAATCCACTGGTGCTTAATGATGTTTGCTGAATATACAGTATCTCCTCAACTCGTCCGAACGACCAGTAACGCTTCTGGTGCACTTTGGGGAAAGTAGCAGATGAGATGTTGTGCTGCCCTTTGTGGTTGCTGCACGTGTGGTTTTATTGGCCACAATGCAACATAGCTGACACCTGGGATGGTGATTTGGGTGTATTATGCGGGTAGCAGCAGGTAGCCTCGAGCACAAATAAGAAATAAGCCACAGAGGTCCAGTGAAGTCCCTTTTTCCCAATTTTTACATTTGCAGGCATCAGCATTATTTGTTGACAGCTGGAGTGACGTCACTTGAGGCGATTTATCACACAATTCCTTCACAACATTTTTTTTTTTTTTACAGTGCAGTAATGCTTCCAAAAACTGTCAACTTTGATGTGTGAAAGTCTCTTTTTAAGGATCAAACATCGATCCATTCTCTTCCACTTATCCAACTGAAAATCAAACAATTTTTTTGGTTCATAGTATATTTAAAAACCTTATTAATTTTAATAGGCTAATAATTGGCTATGGAGAGCAAAACTATTTAGTGCATCAGGCTGTAAGCATGTCGTTTTATGGCATTTACTTTTTAAACCCAAAAGGTGGTGCTATTTAATTCTGTACTTTAGACTTAGTTTATCTCTTTTAATTTAGCTAGCTTAATTGCGAAACATAAATAATTATCCTTTGGTGCCCTGAATGGTAAAACATGTGACATCTATGTCACCATACATTAAGGCTACCTAATATAGAAAGATGTTGCTTTTCTCAGATTTGCTATGCGGCAGATCTTCTCTGTACACACTGTACATGTCTAAGTGGGTGGGGGGGTTGGTAGTGACCACCACCACCAACACAGTGACAAATATTCTGTGTACACAATGTATGTCTGCTCAAGGCACGAGGAGGTAGAGAGCCCGTTCAGCCTCCTGGGATATTCATATGTGCTCGGCCTTGCCCTGCCTCAGGCCATCTGCTCCCCTCCCTCTAATCCAGGGGCTTGTCACTGGTGATTAGCCGGCCACTCTATCACTCTCTCTGCCCCTTTACCATTATACATTTCTGGCTTATTGTGTTGATACTAATGTTAAAGCACTGTTAGGTGTGCTCTCTCCAGCTAAATTCCTTTCTATGGATATTTGATGCCTACAAATCCTCTACACTTCCTGTCAGCCTCTCCCTCTTGCTCCTTCATTACAAATGCCAGGCCTATAATGCTGATGTTAGGGTTTAAATGTGCTTAAGTGATCTCTTACTCTATTTTCTCCTTATGCATTTTAACCACCTTTTCCAATTTCTCTCTACATGTACACTTTTGTCAGCACTACGTATTCCCTGGCATTAAAGGGCTGTAAATGCAGATCAATTTCAGGAGCAGTTTCAAGAGAGAAAAAGGCAAACGAGATCAATACAATCAATCAAATGTATTGACAGGTTTACTTCCATCTTGACTTTTAATATCTAGCTGAATTTGTTCTTGAACTGTGCATGTGAGACTAATGAGACCTGCCTACTGAAGGTGTAAAGAGCAGTAATCAATAGGAATGCAAAGTGAAAAGGACAGGTTTATTAAACATGATGCAGTTTAAAGTAAACCTTCACTATCATTGTCCCCTTGAGTTTACATTGTCAAATTAGTATTTTATTTCATTCCGATGCTTTAAAGCCAAGCTTGTAACACGTCTCCATGGGTGGTAATGTCAGCCGGTCAACCAGGGCTCTCTGCTGGGAAAAAAATTAACTGTTTGATTGAGTGGAATAAAAAGTGATATCCCCCTCAAGATAATTTGTAATAACTTTGGTAAACTTTTTATCTACCACTGGTGTAAAGTTGGATTTTGTAGCAATAATATTTTGTACACGCATTCAACATGACTTTCACAACTCCTCAGGCTGTACCATGAAGCAAGAGAGCCAGCCAAACATGGGAATTTCCTATCTATAATAGTTCCTAGACAGCCTGTACTACAAAAAAAATGATAGGTGATAAATTAAGACACCAATATTTATAATTACGCCACCATTAATACATTTGATCAATTTTTTCTAAAATACACCAATACCAGATCAGATCTCTGTGCTCAGATGGTGAAGGGTCTCCTTAGGTGTTTTCTAAGCAACATTGGCTTTTCCTGATGAGCATCAGTGAGAGATGCAGCAGGGTCCTTTTTAAACTTTCAAAAAGACATTCATAATGAAATTAATTTTAACAAATTTAATGAAATATATCATCATCTACTCAATACGTAGTGTCATTGTACTATTGCACTATGTATGACTGTGCAATAACAACAAAGAATTATCTTATGTTATCTTAATAGATGTGATTCAGTCATTTTTATTTACTGAACGCAAACATGCTTTTTCTTTCAGTTGAAATGTTGGAAACACTGAAATGTTTCTAATAAGCTGGTGACAAAATTTGTGTCTCAATTTTAAAAACTTTTAGTACCTTATTATGAAATACAGCCTTCTGGTGAATATGTGTTGTAAATTTCTGGAGAAAAAAATCCAGAAGAGTTATTTTTTGGAGGTTTTGGTTTCTATTTATTTCATGGCACATAAGTGTTTCTCTACTTCTGCTGTTTCTCCCATTGCTTGTAAATTCTCTTTTTCCCAGTAATTGCTCGTGTTGTGTTGTTTTACTTACCGTCTTTGTCTGGTTCTCCATAATTTCTTAATTGCTTCCACTAGTTTCTCTTATTTATCAGCACAGAGTCTAAATATAATCTTGTCTCTCTCTTTATCACATTTTTGCGCTCTTTTGTTTGTCCCTTGCACTCCTTACTAGAATTTCTTGTGCTTTTCTTTTAGGATTTTGTTAGATTTTTTTTTTATCCCATCAGTATTGTGCAATTCTTTTTCTTTAACACCCTTTCAGTTAATTAAAGTTACTCTGGTTATTTGCAGGCTGGAGAGTCTCATTTATCTACAAACATCTAAAAAAAAAACCATCATCTCCCTCTGCTGTGAACACAGTTAGTGCTTTAATGTGAGCATGCTATTGAAAAGCTATGGTACATTATACCTGCTCATCATCTGCACTAGTTTTGTTACTGTGAACGCATTTTATATCCAAGCACTGCTGTGTCTAATTACATCCTCACAGAGCTGCTAACATGGACTGCTCTTGCGTTAATTAATATGGTTTAATCATGGTTTAATCACCCCTCAGCCACAACATTAAACCAGCTGGAAGGTGTAGTGAACAGCGCTGATCATCTCATTACAATAGAACGTTCTGCCAAGACCCCTTGTCCTGATAGTCACGTGGATCTTACTTGAGATCCACCTAAACACAAAGACCAAACAAAACCCCAACAGAAGCCTCCAACTAAAGAAGAATGGCTCAAGAAACATGACAAAGAGCCCAAAGGTTTTGAACAAGCCATCAAATAGCCCTGACCCTAATTCAGTTAAGCATCCATGGGCTCCTATGTCTTCAGTATGTTGCATGTTGGTTGGTGAATCTGTCTTAATTTCACGAGCTGAGAATTTTTGCTTCTATGTCAGTGTAGTAAGTCCAGATCTGATGAGCAAGTGGCAAATCCAATTGAGGGACTGCACATGCATATGGCAGCAACCTGTCAGTCATATGACATGCCTGCTTTATTGCTGTTTTGGACCAGGATTTACAAAGTAAACTTCAAATTTTGTAATACTTTAAGCAACAACATGGGAAAACTCTTTCCCCAAACTAAAAACCTAAAAAAAAACAACTCCAAATTCAAACATCTGCCCTGTGCTGGCGACCACAGAATATTTCTACATGTCCAATATATGTACTGTACATGACTAAGAGCTGTTTCAGCAGCACGACGAACTTTACACAATATTTGGGAGGCAGTTTTAATGTTGTGGCTGACTGATTACTCCTTCAGCTTATCACACTAAATGAAAACAAACTAAAACAGACGAGAACGCAGGATTTCCAGATTTCAACAGACAAACAACATCAAAAGCGGGATTGAAGAACACCCTCACAAACAATTACCTGAAGCCATTTTTCTGTCGCTGTTGCTTAATGCACTCTGAGGAATTACTGCACCATTTTTACTCGATAAACCAAGAACACATGGTCCAGAAACAAATGGCAAAGCATTCATAAATGTGGTCAAAACTGCACAAGTACAGCATGGCGTTCAAATGCAGTATGGTTTTCAAACCAACAACAGAAGCTCAATACACTAATGTAATGTTCTCATTATATTCCGATTTAGTAGCTTTGATATATGACTCTAAACTGCACTGCATATTAAAGCAGTCTGTGTACAGTTCATTACGTGATCTACAGATGAATTATAATCTTTCTGCGGTGCAACAGTGAGTGCTTCTCAGACCATCTATGACAGTTAGATATCAGCTTTTTCCACTGGAGAGCAAAACACCCAAACCGCCATGGAAAAGAAAGCTTTTATCTTCAAAAAAATATGGGGACATGACTACCTCATGGCTGAGCAAAAAATAAATAAATAAAAAACAATAAAAATGGATGGCCAGTGGGGGAGATGAAGGATTAATGACAGAGCTGCTGGATAGACAGGAGGATATTTACTTCCAAGCCACCTACATATCTTCAGCTTTATTAGAATAGCATCGGGGGAGGCAGCACAGGCTCCTTTCAGGTAAATGTCACTGCTTTCTTCGATGATACCGCAATTCCTCTCAGCCCACTGAAGCTGCCTCGTTGCCTCTTGGGAAGTCAAGGGCCTGTTTTGAATGCCACTCTCTGACCACGAGAGTGCTTGGTTTCCTCAATATGGGTCCGGTTATTTGTTTGTGTTTCAACTTGTGGCTGAGTGGAGATTTAAGTCCTTGTTTGGGAAGAGACACCAAAGGGACACGACCCCATTGTACGAGAAAAACACAAACCCACAAACTCAGGAGAAAAACAAGTGGGACGGAAAAAGAAGGGAATATGTTTCTGCTTTGCTGCTCTGTTTAAGTTTACCTGTATTTCACTCAGAATCATTATAATCAAAGAAACAAACTAGTTATGGTTGAATTATAGATATGATTTCGATGTTGGCTCGGCATACTTCTTAACTCATCTGGGCTGCACACTCTTATTAGACTTTTGAGATAGAAAAGGTTTGTGTTGACGATTGATTACAAGCAAATCATTCCCAATCGAGAGAAGAATGTCAAGCAAAAAAAAAAAAAAAAAAAACGTGCTGGGTATATGATTGGGTGGGGACAAGAGCAGAACGACCCCTGTACTGACCGGAGCAAGCATCAGCAAGATCAGACATTAACAGTGATTAAGTCCGACACAGCATGAGAGGGAGGAGCAGGGGTGGAGATGGGTTGTGAATCAGTGTGCAGCTTAAATGCCCTGAGTGAGATTTGCCAGTAGGATGCGTGCAAGTGCATCAGCTAAGCCTGCACTGTCAGCCTGTTCTGGGGTCAGCTCATCTGCCAAGACTATGTTCAATTTATAGAGAACATTTTGTTACTTCTTTATAATATGGGGGGGTTTGATTGGATTATGTGAACGAATGAAATTGCCAACATGATTTTAGCTTAAAATATTTCCTCTGAGCAGTCTGACATGGGACTTTGAGTGAATCACCTGCCAAAAAGATGTGTAAACAATCAGAGACCACAGAGCCAGGATGTTAGCATGTTTGTTGACATGCTCAGAATAAAATGTGACATTGTCACCTTTTTCCTGACGTTTGGATCAAGTGGTTTATCTGAGGATATTACAAAACTGGAACTATGATTTTGGTTTTCTATGATTTCTGGTTATGATACTACCATGGTACAACCAAAATTATTACAACTTTTTGCAAGGAACTTGTAATATTCTTGTTTTTCAAATGGATGTCTTGAAGACGGAGACCAATTTTCTGCCACCATTTGCAATTGGTGGCTGCTGTCAGGCACCAGCTTTGAAGACAGCAACTGATTGCAAGATAGGATGGAGTCAGTCTTCTATTAGTCTGTTTGTGATTGAAGGGGGTCAACTTGACAATTACATGCAATATTTTGTGACAATACAGCAATTAATAGTGATAAAGAAAATTGTAATTGCCATCTGTTTCAAATCTGTTGCTGTAAAATACACAGAAATTCACATTAACTGAATCATACGAAGTCCAGGCTCTGTAAACAGTGATGTTGTCTCTGCAGTTTTACCACAAACTGTTTGGCAATCTTGCTTTTATATCGAAATATAACTAGAATGCAGCAACTTGAGTTGGTTGCATTCTCAACTGCAATGAGATGCACTGCACTGATCACTGCAGACTGACTCTGATTGAGTGCAGCGTGTTAAATCTGTCTGCATGAATAAATTAGTCGGTAACTATTTGCAAACATTTGTCAATCCCACCATGTATCCACAGGTTGAGGGCGTTGCATACTCAAACTCTAGTGTGACTGAGCTATTAGCGCCTCACATGAGTATACAGGGAAACCACATTTTTTCAGAGACTGAACTAATATCCATACGCCTTCGACCTCTAGCCTTTGATCCTGTCGCTCCCCATCACATTCCTTCCAAAAGTCAGTACATCACTGGTTGTTCCTGCATATGAACTGGGACTAGAATGAGTGTTTATTGATGGATACTGTAATATGTTATATGTACTTTGCAACAGTGAGGACATAATAGTTAATAATTTCACTGCAAAAACTGAGAATGCACACAAGAAAATGTACCAATTTTTTAAAAAAGGTCTTCATTTTTTTATCTCACTTTCTAATCTTTTCATAGCAGCACGTACCACTTTGATATACCAGGTCAAGGCAGATAATCAGAAAGATAACAGTCCTACGCAACATAAATCTATCACTGATCTGCTTACTCAGGACCATGCAAAAAGTACTCTGGTGGTTGAATGACAAAGCACTGCATCTAAAATATGCTGCGAGCCATTTCAATAGGGTGGAATAAAGCAGTGGGAATCCTCTTATCTTACTCTAAATAAAGTTTTTTGGATGAAGTGTAATCTCTAATCCTGCCGTGCCTCCTATATCAGTAATAGCCAAGCCAGTTCTTAGTGTAAGCTCTGCCATTTAGATTAAACAAACTCTGGCATCTCTTTGGCATCTTTCTCCACTGGATGGATTGGCAATTTCTAAAAGCACAGCAGTCTGGAGCGGAGAGTAGTAGGGTAATATCTCTAAAGCCACAAAACAGATCAATGTGGGTCAAACGTGACACATTTTGCTGCAAATGCTTTGAAAAAAAAAAAATCAGGTACAATGTCATGGAGTGCTGTTGCTGAGCTCTGTGTCATTTCAATGACAGTAAAGTGCCGATCATTTGAGCCCGAGCTGTGTTCAGTCTTTTTCCACTGAGACTAAACGTAACTTTGAAAAATAGCTTCCATCCTCTTTCAGGCATAAAGATGCTGAGGCCACATGGCTGTTGTTGTTTCCACAAGCTGCTGAGTGCTCATTTTCTGATGGTTGCAGGGCGAGATGCACAACAGACACAATTACCCTCCATTTTCACTCTCACCCAACTGAAAAGGAAAACAAAAACAGGGGCATACTGAATTAAAATAAACCCCACTGGCACACTCTGTAATGAAAAATGAAATTCCCAAGGAAATTATCTTAATTTATATGCGTGGCCTAAATTTGTTGCCTGTTGCTAAGGAATTTTAACACTGGCTGGCCAATTATGGACCAGATCCTTGTCTGCCGTCAGGTGCTATGCTAATTAGGGTCATTGAGGGTCACGTTGTAATGCACTCGCTAAAATGAGGTGGGAGTCTCCAAGGGATATTCTCATTTGGGATGATGCCAGTCACTTTCCTGCTGCTATCACAGCTACAGCTATTTACTCAGACATTTGTTTGTTTCCGGCTTAATGAAAAGAAAACTAGTAGATATCATACAGGTACACAGGTATTAGCACATAGCTATTTGAGGCAAAGGATTTCCATGGCAGTACAGACACAACAGGCTCTAATTTAGATGTTGGAAAGGTTGTGGGGTTGATGCTGAGGTGATTTGAGGACATGAATCAATCAAGTATGCCAGTAAAACAGAATAAGAAGTTTAAAATGGGAAAATGTAGCCAAATCCATTGCACATGAATATAAATATAACCTTCCTAAGATGTCAGATGTGTTGCTTTAACAGACGATAAGGCTAGAGGGGAACTGTCTGCTTTTTTAGTGCAAACAGCCTGAAGAAGATCACTGTTCTTTTGTTTCCATTTATCTCAAGGGGTTCCCCTTAAACTAATCTTGTCTTGTCTTTGGTTACCACTATCAGTTTGGCTAAAGGATTTTTTTTTTGTTCTCCATGTAACGCCCTTGACATGCTGTAGTGAACTTGAGAACCTGTCACACCCGCTCTCCCTCAATTTCCTGGATGGCCTCTTCAGTGGGTCCACCATAATAGCAGGTGATTGTGGGAGAGCCAGTAACAACCCTGAGCGAGGATGACATCCTTCACTGCTGGCGGCTCTGTAAAAGGAGGAATGTATTCAGCTAACAATGGCCTGTCAGCAATAGTTGCCCTGCACCTGTGTCCTGAACAGTGACATGGGCGAGATGTGTTGACACACTGCAGCACGTCACAGAGCAGAAAACCAGAATAATCCCTATTGGATGATACCTTGTAGGACTAAACCTGCATTGGTTCTGGAAACTGACAGGTCATTAGAGAAGCAGGTCCAACAAATGTACAGGCCGATAGATGCTAGCATTCTCAAGAAAGGTACCTTGTATCAAGTAACTAAAGTAAAAAGCGAAATTAATATCCATGTATTAAAAGGCACTTTGTGTAAGAGAAATAAAAAAGAACAACTTGACTTTAGAAAAGATAATCGATAATCTGTCTGTGTTTCTTTCTACAAATTCCTCCTAGACCATCAGGGAATGAGCAACCAAACTTGGCACACAGGTACATCTTAGGCCCCTGAAGGTTCTTACCTGACATTACAACATCATGTTGCCTAGCAAACAGCTCGCAAGTAGCTAGTGCCCAAGAGATTTATGCACATTTTATATGTATAACACCTTATAAAAGGCATCATAGCATTTCTTTTTAACCACATTTAACATTTACTTTAGATCCACAAAATACTGAATTGTATATGATGCAATCACACCTAACAATGGGCTAAAACGGCCTAGTGTTAGCAATTTGTAGCACCCACAATACCTCATAAAAGTACTGTGTCATTTTAATTTCACAATAACATCTTATTTATATTTGCAAAAGCTGAATTATACATGTCTAGCAACCACTTAGAAATGTGCTATATTATCAGTTTTTAGTAATGAACATTTACAACACCCACTTTGTTTTTAACTTTGTTAAATGTCATTAAATCTACTAGTTCCCCCCCCTGCACAAACAATGCATCAAGATGGACATGTAGTTGTTTTATTATGTACGAAGAGTTCAAAGGTGTTACCAGGTCACTGGTCAATAGATGGGGATGCAGACCTATCCCCCCCCCCCCCCCCCCCCACTTTGAAGGGAAATTGTAAATGAGTGAAGGGGAAAGCAAAGAGATGACAGTTGTGTTAACTGGCGTGGTTGATATAAAAATACTGGATCTGGCCAGTGGTGTCCACCCAGCCTCCAAGTAGACACCCCTATGGTATCAATATCAAAATCCTTGTCTTTCAAGCATCTGTTTTATGAGGGTGGTTAGTTAACAGCTCAGGAAACTTTTTAACTGTTGATGCTCTTTGAGGAGCATGTAGAGTAACAGGTGCCAAATCAGTATCCTGAAGAAGACCTACTGCTGCGCTTTTATGTGTATAAACTTTGTCCAGGCATAAGGTCTCAAAAGAAGCGATCTGTTGCTTAAAATGCAAATTTGAACAAGATTTTTCATTTTCTGATTGACTGTATTCACAAACACAAATGGCAAACAACATATAAGAGCAGCTAGTTGAGAGCTTGTGCATGTCTCAGTTGAGTTAACAGGCCTGTGACTGAGAGGCACATGCTGTGAAGTGTGACTTAACTTGATGAGGTAAGACGGCAGGTAATTGCGGATTGGCTTGATCAGGATCCAGAGGTGACGTAATCTGGATTCCGGGAAAGATTACGAGCGGCCAATCAGGAAAGGTAGAAGGTTGATCAAGAGTGATAAGATCAGGCTGTCAGATCAGACTGATAAATGAATTAACACCTGCTGGTGTACATTTTAAAGGTAAGCTTCACTTCTTTTTTTGTGCTTTTTATGAAACCGAAGCATTAAAAGCACTAACAAGTCATGATTATCTTGTTACAATGTGATGTCCTTCTGCTAAACTTTGGGTCCTACTGTAGCATTCGTATGGACATTACATTATGAGATGTACCACACCAAACCACTAAGGGCAAAGATACTCTGACCATGGCTACCTCTCCAAACAGGACAATGCACCCTGCTACAGCTAACACCACTTAGGAATACATAAAGATCCCAAAAGCATTGACTCCAAACATTCCAGATCCTAATCAAACTGAGCATCCATGGGACTCATAGACCTCTATATAAACGACTGCTGTAGCTACAGTGTCAGCACCAGTGTTGGTCAAGTTACTTGAAAAAAGTAATCAGTAACTAATTACTGATTACTTCCCCCCAAAAGTAATCCCGTTACTTTACTGATTACTTATCTTCAAAAGTAATTAGTTACTTAGTTACTTAGTTACTTTTTAAAAAATGATTTACAACCTGAATAGGTAATAAAGCAATAGATCTTTCAGCCCAATTCTATTTTTTCTGCATAATCCATCATATAAAATGTAATCAAATGAAAAAGTCTCTTTTTGAAACTAGTTTTATTAGTTTTAATCTTTTAACTTTACGCATGAAGCAAACATTAAATTATATGCAACATTCTCTGACTGGAAGAAATTTGATTAAACCTATTTTCTGCACATTCCAGCACAGAAAATGAAATAGTTTTTTGTGTTTACAGTCACTCTTTCAAATAAATGCATGTAAATCACAGCAGAAAATAAATAAAATCAAAGACTCAGCGGTCCTGTTGCTCTATTTTCACCTGTATAGCAGGAGTGGGGCAGGCGGAGGTTTGCCCTGGTGCACATGTGTCGTAGTGGTCAGTGGAAGGATCTGGGAGTTTCACATTCCCGTGGCAGCGTACTGTCGGTGCTTGCTCAGAAGTTTAGGGGTTTTTTTCGTTGTAAAAAGAAGTTTTCTTCCCACGCAGTGAACAGCGGACACTAATGTTTTTGTCACTTTTTACAGATTCAAACTCAAAGTAAGGTCAGTACTTCCACGCTTTAAACGCTGCACGGTCATACTCTCTGCCGCACTTGTTATATTATCCATTGTTGATCTGCACACAGCTGTTGCCACGAACATCACACTCGCTTACGTCATTGTCATGAGAGACTCTCGCAAAAAAAAAAAAAATCACGGTTTTAGTAACGCAGTAAAGCGGCGTGCTTACGGGAGAGTAACAGTCATCTAATTACCTTTTCTGCAATAGTAATACCTTACTTTACTCGTTACTTGAAAAAAGTAATTGGATTACAGTAGCACGTTACTTGTAACTGGTCAGCACCCATTGGTGTGTGAATTCCCACCTTTCCTCATCTTACACTTTGCTTTATCATCTTTTTTGCCATAATTTACAAAATGGGGATCATGTTGTACTGAGGTTTATTTTCCTGTTGACGTCCATACAAGTGGATTTCTTTTGCGACCGCTTTTGCAAACACTTTTGTCGACCAACTGCTTCTCTGATGGCGGCATCCAGCCATGCCACAAAACTGCTCAGGAACAGCTCAAGAAACATGACAATGAGCCACAAAAGCATTATCCCATCTTTCAAACAGCTCAATTCAATTGAGCATCTGTGGGATACGCCAGAGGCGGTGAAAGAGGCGAAGCAGCGCTACGGGAGGAAACTAGAGTCACAACTCCAACAGAGTGACTCTAGGAGCCTGTGGCGGGGACTAAGGACAATAACGGACTATAAAACACCAACAACCGGTATGACGAACGCGGCCGTGACTTTGGCAGACGAGCTGAACACTTTCTATGCTCGCTTCGAGGCTGCAGCTAAGGTCTCCAACAATGCTAGTGTTAGCGGCGCTAACGGCTGCAGACAGGAAGATACTGCCAGCACCGGAAACGTGCCCGTCATCTCCGAGCATGAAGTAAGGAGAGCCTTCAAGAGAGTAAACACCAGGAAAGCAGCAGGACCAGACGGCATCCCAGGTCGTATCCTAAGAGACTGCGCATACCAGCTAGCTCCTGTGTTCACTGAGATATTCAACATCTCTTTATCTCAGTCGGTGATCCCCACATGCTTCAAAGAGTCCATCATTGTTCCTGTCCCGAAGAAACCCCACCCTGCTTCTCTCAATGACTATCGCCCTGTAGCCCTCACCTCAGTAGTGATGAAGTGCTTTGAACGCCTGGTCAGAGACTTCATCATTTCTTCACTACCAGACACACTGGACCCACTACAGTTCGCTTACCGTCCAAATCGTTCCACAGACGATGCCATCTCTCATCTCCTCCACACATCACTCACTCACTTGGACACTAGAAGGGGGAATTATGTTAAAATGCTCTTCATAGACTACAGCTCTGCATTTAATACCATAATTCCCTCCACACTCACCACCAAGCTGGAGCATCTGGGACTCAGCTCATCTATGTGTCAGTGGATCTCCAACTTCCTAACTGGCAGACCACAGGCAGTAAGGATGGGCGGACATGTCTCAGCCTCCACCACTCTCAGCACTGGAGCCCCCCAGGGGTGTGTTCTGAGCCCCCTGCTGTACTCTCTGTACACATATGACTGCGTGGCCACTACCAGCTCCACCACCATCATCAAGTTTGCTGACGACACCGTCGTGGTGGGCCTGATCTCTGATAACAACGAGACGGCCTACGTGAAGGAGATTAGGAATCTGGAGAACTGGTGCCAGAGGAACAACCTCCTTCTAAACGTCAGTAAGACAAAGGAGCTGATAGTGGACTTCAGCACTAAGCAGGAGAGGAACTACCAGACCCCCGTCATCAACGAGTGCCCAGTGGAGAGAGTGGACAGCTTCAAATACCTCGGAGTTCACATCACGCAGGACCTGTCATGGTCCTGTCACATCAACACCGTGGTGAAAAAGGCCCGACAGCGTCTCTACCACCTCAGACGCTTGAGAGACTTCCAACTGCCCTCCAAGGTGCTCAGGAACTTTTACTCGTGCACCATAGAGAGCATCCTGGTGGGAAACATCTTAACCTGGTTCGGGAACAGCACCATGCAGGACAGACGAGCTCTACAGAGGGTTGTGCGATCAGCTGAGCGCACCATCCGCTCCGAGCTCCCTGACCTGCACTCAATCTACAGCAGGCGGTGCTGGACCAAGGCCAGGAAGATCGTGAAGGACCTCAGCCATCCCAACAACAGACTGTTCTCTCTGTTGAGGTCAGGAAAGCGATTCCGCTCCCTGAAGACCAACACAGAGAGACTGAGGAGGAGCTTCTTCCCGCAGGCGATACGGTCTCTCAATCACACCACCACACAGTACTGACCCACACATACAGTTCTTACACACACACTGGACTTTCTGGACATTGTTTTTTTGCACAACACTGGTCACTATATTCTTCATTTCCAGTTAATACTTGTACAGCTGCTGTTATTGTGTATATATTTATTTATATTTAGATTTCTTCATACATTCTTATATAGTTCTATATTGTGTATTGTGTATTTTGTTGTACAGTTATTTTATTTTCAACTTTAATTTATATATTTTATCTTATTCTTCCCAGTTAAATTTACCCTTCATTCTAATTTGTGTTGTACAGTTATTTCATTTTTAACCTTAATTTATATTTTATTCCTTCCTAGTTAAATTTACCCTTTTTAATTTTTCATATTTATTTCCTATCTTATTCATAGCCTTTTCCTTTTTTGTTTTCTTTAGGTCACGAGCAGTTGTCCAAGCATTTCACTACATATCGTACTGTGTATGACTGTGTACGTGACAAATAAAATTTGAATTTGAATTTGAATTTGAATTTGAATAATCCCAATCCCTGGGGGCCCCACATCAAAACCTACAAGATCCAAAAATTCACCATGCCAAGCGCCACAGGACACCCCAGATGTCCCATATCCATACACTGATGCATCAGAGCTGTTTGCCGGGTTGAGACAGATCACACAATATTAGGCAGGTGGTTTTAATGTTGTGGATAATTGATGCATTTAAGGATCCACTGGAACATTAACATGCATCAGTATCAAACCTCAAAGCCCTGTTTAAGGAGCACTTACAGTGAGGCAGATGCTCAAGATATCGAAATACTACAGTACATAATACTCCACCACCTGTAATTGCCTTGTCCTCAGGCAAACATGGGAGGTCTTGACAGTACAAACCTGGCAACCTTGTTGCTTCAACAACTGAGTATAATGAAGCACACACACTGTAACTGAATCGGGAAGATGCACCTGCTGCGGTGCGTGTTTGTGGAGGCAAGGATGGGTTGGGGGGGTTTATAATAGATAGATTGACATCCTGGTGTTGCCTCGTGACAATAAGTTTCTCTGAGATTTCATCATATTTCATTGTTTTATTGTTTGGGCTGTGGCTCTTAAAAAAGCAATGCAAAATATGGTCTGAGTGCTAGACAGGGAAACAAAGTGATAAAGATGCAGAGGAAGAAGTGTAGAAGGAGTGCACAGTTGTGAGAAAGTGACAGGGAGAAAATGGCGTGAAAACAGGATCTGAGACGAAGGCAAACTCCCAGCAAACACTCAGAGGCCCCAGAAAATCTGTGGTATGCCATTATCACCATCACCATCATCACTACCATCATCCTCATGGTGGCTATAATCATTTTCTTTTTTCCTTCAGCTATCCTAACGCCACCTGCAGAAATATCACTTTCAATTGCTGGAGGATCCTGTTGTCTCCATCTGCTTCATTTGAATAGTATTCTCCATGAAAAAAGAAAAAAAAAATCACCAATGAACTGTCTCACCTTCCAAAAGAGATACATCATATTTCCACAGAAGGCAATAAAAGCAATGCAGGCCCAATTCCCCACAGTTTTGAAGACAGGGGCTGTATTTCAGCTAGACTCATCAATATGCAAAACATCAGAGCATTGCTTGCCACAAGAATATTCCCTCCACTGCACACTCTGCAAGTGTGCACAAACATCATCGTATTTTGCGTTTCTTTTCTTAAAAAAATAAATAAATAACGGGAAAAACAACTTCCATTGGAAAGAAAAAGTATGCAAATCTTGCACAAACATAATCACATTTTGATGAAAAGCACCAGGATCCAAAGCGGTAAATTGCCCTATGTGATTTTAATACTCTGCAGGCAATTGTCAAACCAAAGAGACTCAGAAGAAAGAACACTCCAGGGCTGAAATCAATGCACTACCTTTTATTTGGGAAGAAGTGAACAAACTCCCAACACTGGATTACATTTCAAAGCGCAGAGCCTAGAGCTTTCCAGTTGAGGAGCTTGTATAGTGTGGGAGAAAGGTGCTGTAGCGTGGGAGAGAGGCATAATCATTATGACCTACAGTAGGGTAGATGTAGGTTAAGTTAGTCCCTCTCTCTGCCTGCAGTGCTCACTCTGCCTTTCTCTTTCTCAAGTCTCTTCCCTGGGCTGTCTTTCCTGGGTTGTTAAATCCCTGCTCCTTTAATCTCCTTACTCAGCTACATCCTCTTTAAAGATGCAGAACCACGGGAGAGACGTGGGATACGTCAACTGGGGACTGGTGCTGAGCAAGGCGGGGCAGGACATGCAGAGTGGCGCCGTTTGAGTTTGAGAGAGATGACAAAGTTGTACCGGCATTGAGAAAATAAAAACTTTTCCAAACGTTGAATGAGAAGAGCACACCTTAAATCTCCTGAGCATCAAACTGGGAAATGAAGCGATCGTTATTTAATTTGTGCCTTAAAGGACGTCCTAGATGTTTTTAAAAATGACTGCAAAGGTTAATTTTTGCATCTGTTAGTAGTTATCGGTGTTAATCTGAACCTAGTGCACGATATGTACTCTAAAACCTTAGAGTAGTGCTCAGCATCAAGTATGGGGATCTAATTCACCACAGCACTCAATATTTAGATGTGTCTCTGATAGACATTTCAGTGCAGCTAGATTCAGTGTAGAGAACAAGCACGTGTAAAGATAAGAACTACTGTACCCACTCAATCTACAATCTTCTACACGCGTGAGCCTCAAAAACACACAACACCCTCATATTCAGAGCTGATTTTGTATCAGCAGCATCAAACCCGTTGCCAACCGCAATAGTGATGCAGTGCCTATCAATCATCTGCATGCTGTAAAACACAACAGCAACATTTCAATAACAGTGCATCACCTGAGACTCAGGGAGATGAAACTAATCTATTGAAAAATGGATCATAGTTGTCCTGCGTGCCACATGCAATTCAGTACGAAGAAGCGAGATTCTACTGTAGATTTCTGGGTCATTTTTCAAGTGTATGCATCTTTGAAGTTCAGCGGCGTAAACCTCAACGAAAAAAAAAAATTGAGACAGCCAAAGTGTGTCATCTGGAAGCCTTTTAGATCTCTGAAACCCAATAAGTCATGAGAACATTTCTGCACTAGATCTAAGAAGCTTTTATTTCCACCGATGCATGCATAGATTTAAAACGTGCCATAAAACGGTTATCACCCTGTTCATGCCACATTATCCACATATAATGAGATAGAAAACATTTACGATAAGATCTGACTGATTGTGCTGTTGGCGCAGCTACGGTATGTGACCTCCCACACTCAGAAGCAACACACTAATACATCAGCAGCTATCATAAACACTCCATATGTAAAGCAAAGGATCACATTTAATCTCTAATTAGTGGTTTAGCAGTACCTGTTTCCCAGAAGTAGACAGACTTCCCATCATCTGTCTGCGTGTGAGCCTCCCAGAAACCACACAACAGCAGCAATGCCACCAAATGGTACCAGCTCTCCTCTGTCCTTTTTTGGATGGCCCCTCCTGTACCCCTCCACCCCAGCCCCATGGTCCTCCACAGGATAAAAGTAAATCCACTCAGCTCGGAAGGCAGCAATGATGGAAAACAACAAAAAACTCGCTAGTCCAATAGGCAGAGTGAAGTGTGCTTCAGTTTGAGAGAAGGTGTGTGAGTAAGTGTGCGGGAGTGCAAGAGCGGGAAAAATAATGATGATCTTGTGCACAGTGTTCCTGCAGGAGTTGAGGGTCCAGTACTTGGTGTTGTGAAGGACAGGAGTGTAGTTTTGTTCCCAACTTGGCAGGATGGTCCCAGAGGGAGGCTGTCAGTGACGGGGACTGAGCTGCAGATGGATGGTACAGTCGTCCTCCTCCATCGTATCCGCTTCCTCTGCTGCCGCTGCTGCCTCTGTCCTCTGGCTGTGGAGCAGTGACAGTGGGCGAGTGTCTGCAGTGTTGTACGCCTCCCTCCCTCTCACTTGCTCTCGCTCACTCTCTCTCTTCCACTCCTATTCGCTCACTCATTTGCTCTTCTCCCTCCGCCACCCTGCGCTCGCTCTCTCCTTTTCTACTTCTGGCTTTTTCCTATTTTTCTCCCCTGCCCTCATCTTTTCTCATCTCGCTGCATTACTTTCCCTTTATTTTTACATTCTGCATCTCTAACAAGCTCATTCCTTGTTTTCTCTGCCTCAGTTTCTCCTTTTTCTCCCCTTATTTTCTTTCTCCTGCCTAGGGCACAAGGACAAATACTCCCTCCTCCACCTCCTCTTCCACGTGCAGTGCTGCAAGGCGACTGGAAACCAGCAGGGCTCACACTGGTCCGAGGAGCTCCCATAAGCAGTCCTCCCGGGATCAGAGAGACAAGCTGGGTTTAATGCAGAGCAAGAGTAAGTGGAAGGGGGGGGGGGGGGGGGGGGGGGGGGGGGAGCAAGGAGGAGCAAAACACTAAAGGAGAGTGGAAGCGAGCGCGTGAAAGATGAGGGCGAGGTGATAACTGTGGCCGTGTGAAAGGGCTGTGAAAGTGAAATTATAGAACAGATAAGTGGAATTACAGACTTTTATTACCCATTTTGTCAACAAAAATTAATGGAAATTACTGGATATATAAACATATTGGCTTTTTTAAATATACTCAATGTTAAAAATGTTTCGAGCAAGAGGAGCAATTATTATTTCCTTTTTCAAATTCATGTAGCGGCCAGGATATGAAGTTTTATTTATTTGTTTTCTGAAGATGGGACATGTAAGTGGGTATTTACAATGAGCAGTTTTATCAGCCATGGCTGAATAGACAAAGAAAAGAGCACCACCATGAGGAATTTCATCAGCAAAAAAAAAATCCAGGAAACATCACCTGAAGATACTGTTTGATTCATTTTAAAGGCACCATCCTCTGCTATGTCAGTGGAAGTTAAGGCTGCAATTATAAGTCGCTAACCTCCTGGTTCATAAAGACAAGTCTCACATACAATGTGGTGAGGTTTTACCTTTACAGAGAGGCGGTAGTGTTCATTTCCAGATCCATTCACTTTTTTCACTGTTCAAAATAATCCGTTTATCGTACAGTATCTTGGTGCAACCTCTTACTTTGTCCTCTCTACAGAATAAGCTGTTTTAACGTATCTTTAGGGCCACCCTCTGTTTTAATCCAAATCTCATCTGATTGGCTGTCACTGACAAAAATCAGGTTTCAACAGCAGGTTGGTGGGGCCTCTGTGCCCAAAGCCAGAGCTGTATTAAAGATATCCTCTCTGCCCAAGATCAAACAGAGCCAAGACTAAAAAAAAGCTGTCTTTAATCGAGCATGTAGAGCAGTCTGAAACCTGAGCGTTTGACTTACAGAGACTACATTTACATAACACTGACCTCATTACTGTGAACTTTGGCCCTGTTTAATACGAGTACCCAGTACCCACTGTACCCAGAGTTGGTTGTAATTTTTTTAGTACATTACTGTACTGCCATGAATTCAATACTTATTACAGTTACAATTATGCCATTTGTCACATTACAAAGGTTCTTCCGTTATACAGAAATAACTGTGGCAGAAGGAAAGCGGTGAAGCAGCTTTTGAGGAGCGGACATTACTTTTATTTTTATTGCATAAGAGCACAATAGTAAAGTCCAAGCTGAAGCTAACCAAGAACCCAGAGTGATGTTAAAGCTGAGCACATGCAGACCCCAGCCCAGCAGCCAGAGCTGGATCTTTATCAGGTAACAAAGGCCCCAATGAGCAGTCAGGCTGCAGCCTCCATTTCTACCTGTTCATGTTTCTACAGTAGAATCACTGCAGCGATTGCTTTGAAGTCTTTGTGCTTTGCGTTGGTGTTGGTGTTGCTGTGTGACACTGTAGCTTAAGGTTTATAATGTTATCTGGTGATTATAAGACATTGCATTTCAGGTCATTTTATGCAGTAACGAGGAAGCGATGTAACAAATTACTTTCACCGCATTACTTGTAAGAAAAGCAATGACCCCAACACTGGTTGTATCATTGTATATAACAGCATAACACACACCTTGAGCACAACTGAGCTCTAAAAATTTGAGCCAGAAAGAACAAGACAAAAAACAACAGCAGCCTGCATGTACAAACCAAACATTACATTAATGTACCAAATTTGTGTTTTTAATTTTGTCTTCAAACAAAAAGATCATCTAAGTCAAGAAGAGTAAGCTGCTCCATCTCAGTTTACACAGATAATTATTCATAACTCATTTTCTCTTTAGATGCTGTCAAAGTAGAAAAGTAAATATCTGTGTACCTTTCTGTCTAATGCATTAAACAAGAACAGAGATTACAGTGGAGGAAGAGGAAGTCTAGTGGCAAAAATGAAGAGGCAGAATTCATCCGTCATCTACTGTCTCAACCTCTGACAGTCTGACCTGGCTGAGACTGTGTCAGGACACCTGACTGACAGGCTTTGACCTGAGGACGGCCAACCTGTCATCCTAGTTTTAGCTCGTCTTTACTAGACCAAGGCAGCTGAGGGGGAGCATAAACCTAGTTAGTAGATTCACAAAGAGGCTGAGAGAAGAGTGACTCCCAGAATCGCCTAGTTCTTAAGACTGCATTGTTCCCCATTGGAAATAAGGACAGAAAAAGGCAATAAATACAAAAGCAGACGTTAAAAGCCTCCTTTAGAAAACTATTTCTGTTATGTGTATGGCTGTAACATCATTAGACTTTTTAAATTGTTCATTACATCAGTACAAAGAAATGGCACAGAGCAGTGACAATGTCTTTACAGTAAAGCTTATGTAAGGAGGCACCAAACAAGTAACTTTTGAGGGAGGAGTACTGCAGATTTTTCTGGTTATGGAACAGCGATCCACCTCTCACACAGACATTTCATGGAGAGTTTCTAGGTATTCTGAAACCTATGTATTGTCAAGGATGTCACCAGTTGTAATCTATGGGACACAGCTAATGAAGGCTGATTGGACAATTCTGTTCTCTCCATTAAAGTATAGATAAAAGATATAAAGTATGGAACAGGACAAACTAACATGATGGTTTTGTTTTATTTACTAGATAAACCAAACGCATATTAATTCAATAAAAAGCAAGCTTTCATTTCTGACGATGCCCAAATACGAAACTATTGAGCGATTTAACAGGGCAGCACACAGTGGAACATAAACAGACTGTGGTGAGAAGTTCATAACCACTCATCGTGACCATGAATTTCATGGTAATTTTGGGCTTTTAAAGACTTGGTTTTTTTTGAAGGGGGCTTGAATGGTTGTAGCATACATCTTTAATGACTTTAACAAACAAGGGTTTTATTTATTTCATTATTTTGTTATTTAATTATTTATTTTTCCACACAGGGTCAAGTATACATACAGGTTCAAATATATGCATACACACTTAAATATTTTACCAAGTGATTTTGAAGGTTCTGCTATGTCTTTTTACTTGATAAGGCAAAAGCCTTTTAACTTCTCATTAATGGTCATGCTCGACAACAACTGGTAGTTTCTAAGAGCGTGTTTGACTGAAATACACAGCTGCCCACATGGACAAGCCAAATACTGTCAGGAGAAACGTTTTATGGTCATGTGAGACAAAGAGCTTTGTGCTAATGACAAGAGTGACACATATGGGAAAAAGAAAACTTTCACAAGACTGCATCTTAAAACTATGTACAACCTAATGGCGTCCACGTGAATTAAGAAGGTATGTAACAGCCAAGTGCTCCTAATCAAATGCACTTGATAAATTAATCATCTGCAAGCATAAGCACCTCTATAAAAGCAGAGGTTTTGGCAGGTGGTCTTGAGCTTTCAGGTGAGTGTTAACCCAATCCCACAGTCTTCCTAGGAATGGCTGTCCCAGGAAATTCGCCCTGTGGTCAGACTGTGCAATGCCCAGAGAGACGGGAACAAATAATAATAATAATAATAATAAAAAGATTTTTTAAAACCCAGCTCATGTCATCACCTCAGCTATACCCCAGATGCTGCAGGACTCAGCATGTTAAGTATTAAGGTTCATAACAGTACAATAAGAATAAGCCAGGAGAAAGCCTCTTCTCTATAAAAAGAACATGGTAGCACTACTTAGGTTTAGAGAGTTGCATCTGAATAAACCACAAGACATTTGGAACAATGTTCTTTGAACAGACAATACCAAAGTAGAGAGGTTTGACTATAATACACAGCTCCACATTTGGAGAAAACTAAAAACAGAAAATCAGTCCAAAAACCTCACAGCTGTGATTATGCAGCAAAACAAAATCTTAATTGAAACTCAATGAAACCAGGAATCAGAAACTTAAAACACCAAAACAGCAAATCAATTGAAGTAGGGAGCTAAAAAAAACAACAACAACAAATTAATATAAACTACAAGCCAAATAAGTCCATAATAACTGAAGCTAAACATTAGTAGAATGATCATAAACCTCCTAAGACCCGAACTCTTCCACGGCATGCATTTTTAATCTCTCTTTGATATTTGGGCTGAATGGGACCTGATGAATGTAAAAACAAAGAATTACCAGATTTTCTTTTTTTTAACCTAATTTTTGTTTCTAAGAAAAATGAGAGCCACATATGAGGATATTCATTTAAAATTTCGATTGAACAGTAGCAGTATAATAATAATAATAATAATAATAATAATAATAATAATAATAAGAAGAAGAAGAAGAACTACTTTATTTATAAAGTGTTTTCAAACAAAGTGCTGTACAACTAAAGAGATGAATAAAATAAAAGCGATACATAGCAATACAGGTAAAAGACACAATACAAGTTAAAAACAATAAAAATTTAAAAACTAAAAGCCATAGAATTAAGACATGTAGGATAAGGTGAACAAATGTGTCTTCAACTTAGTTTTAAAATCCTCCACAGAGCATGCCTGCCGAATATCTTGAGGGAGGTTGTTCCACAGAAATGGGGCACGAAAGAAAAAGCACGCTCTCCAATTGTCTTTTTTCTGGCTCTAGGAACTTTTAGAAGGCCGGAGTCCTAAGATCGTAGAGCACGAGATGAAACATAAAGGTGTAAAAGGTCGGAGAGGTATGTAGGTGCCAATCCGTTTAAAGCCTTGTAGGTGAGCAGCAGGACCTTAAAATCTGCTCGAACCTGACAAGGTAGCCAATGCAGAGATCTCAGAACAGGGGTCCTGCTCAAATTTCCCAGTTTTTGTTAAAATGCGAGCAGCTGCATCTTGCACCATCTGTAGACCTCTAAAACTTTTCTTTGGTAGGCCAGAAAAAAGAGCATTGCAATATTCAATACGGGAAGACACAAATGCATGGACAAGAACCTCTGCAGTGTCGCTTGACAAAACTTGTCTGATTCTGGCTATGTTCCTCAAATGATGAAAGGCGGTCTTTGTTATCTCTTTTACATGAGATTCAAAGGAGAGCACCATGTTGAACCACACACCCAAGTTTTTTACCTTGTTCCTGCAATTTATGACACTGTCATCAATTTTCAAGATGAAATTTTGGGACAAGTGCTGAAATTTGTGTGGCCCAATGACCAAGAAATTATCCGATAACCAGCCCTTAATTGCAGATAAACAACATTCTAGTTTAGAGACTTCAACACAATTTCCAATGGTTAAAGCAACATAAAGCTGCAGGTCATCAGCGTAACAATGAAAGGTTACATTAAAAGAACGTAAAGGAACACCAAGAGGCAGCAGGTACATAGAAAACAGCAATGGTCCAAGTACGGAGCCCTGAGGGACCCCATGCCTCACTGCACAAGTCTCGGAAAAATCATTTTTAAAACTAACAGTCTGAGACCTCCCAAACAGGTAAGATCTCAGCCATGATAAAACATTTCCTGTAATTCCAATAAAATGTTCAAGCCTATCCAGTAAAATGCAGTGATCCACAGTGTCAAACGCAGCACTTAGATCCAGCAGTAATAAAACTGAAGTGCGATCATTGTCTGCATTTACCAGCAGATCATTTACCACTTTGACTAAAGTTGTTTCTGTGGAGTGATTCGGTTTCCAAGCCTGGAGAAATATTTCTAGTCTGGAAGATCTCCAGTGACGCTCTGCTTTTCTACAATTTCTTCTCAGGTTCAAGAGCTCCTCATTTAACCAAGGCATAGGGTTCGTTTTTTTTTTGTTTTTTTTTTTGACATTTCAACTTCCTTACGGGAGCAACAGAGTCCAGTAGTTCAAGAAGTGTATTATTAAGATTCGCAGTCAAGGTGTCCACACGTAACTCCTGGGTAAAAATAGGGTTCAACACATCAGGTAGATGTAATTTAACTCCAAGCAATGCTTCAGGGCTAATATAACCCCTCTCAGAAGCTGGAGATTTAGGGATTAAAATATCAAATAAAATTGCTGAGTGGTCTAGAATAGGTAAAACACAATTTTCAGTCATTGATACATTCAGCCCGTAGCCCAAGACAAGGTCTAGGGTGTGGCCCTTACGTGTTTGCCTAGACACAAATTGTGTGAAGTTTAAGGAATCAATTACATTTAAGAAATCTTTGACCAGGGCTTTATCCTCACAACACAGATGAATATTAAAGTCCCCCACTATAAGAATCCTTTCATAGTGAGTGATAAAACATGTCAAGAAGTCGGAAATAAACAAGTCATTATATTTAGGTGGACAATAGATGACTATAATTAGAACCACGGGACAGCCTAAAGTCAGGAGTTGGGGCTCAAATGAGGTAAAAACACCAGGACTTTGTATTAGTTTGCATTTAAAGCAGTCTTTGATGATAGAGGCTACCCTGCCTCCCCTCCCAGACAACCTGGGGGAGCTGAAGAAGCTGGCATCGGAGGGGCAAAGTTCCAGCAAGGGTGCCACTTCACCAGCGCGCAGCCATGTCTCAGTTAGGAGCATGACATCCAGCTTATGAGTACCAAAAAAGTTCCGAAGAACGTGAGTTTTATTTGATACAGATCTTGCGTTTAAGAGAGCTAATTTAACTCTCTGTCCATCCGTGGTAGCAGGCAGTATTTGTAGGTTGTTCATATTTGCTCCACCTCACATAGAACATAAAACATAAACATTGCAGAACCAAGAGATGGTGTGGGGATGGTGTTCGCTCTGTGTTGTAGCGTCCTAATGAGACCCAGTTTGTGCTCCAGTGGATGATGAGAGTCAAACCTTAAATACTGATTCGTATGCGTAGGTTTACAGTACACGTCAGCTTTTAGATGTCCCCCATTACTGATGGAAATCTCACAGTCTAAGAACCTGCTACTTTTCATATCCTCCCTGGTACATCTTTCGCCATCTTACAATGCTGTGATTGCAGCCATTCCCCAACTCTCTGTGAATGGTACTCATGGCCATTGATCAGTGGGCTTTGATCAGTGGGTTTTGGTCAGTGGTTGTTGATCAATGGTCATGAGAATTTGCATAATTATGATTAAGGAACTGACCTCCCAGCCCATTGTTCCTTCAGTGGGCTGGTTTCAGTCATTATGCCAATGTACTGTTTATAAGATTGGGGAAACCTACAGTCAGCTGAGACTGAAGAAGTCACTTGGATGAGTGACGAAACGTTTCTCCCACAAAACGCTACGTCCAGATGAACAGAATCAACTTTTGGAGATTTATTTACCTGGATGATTGAGCATGCATCAAGACGAAGACAAAAATTAACAACTTCAAGCACTAGAAAAGTCATTAAACACATTAAAAAAGAAGCAAAAACAAATTCAGCAAAATCCAAGACTATGACTATGTACGTCAGTATCATGGTAAAGAACCACTTGAGTGGCATTTTGCGAATTGATGTCCCACTCTGCTTTTAAGGGTAGGTAAGGTTAAGTCCCCAGATATCCAAAGGAGGTCAGAATACAAAGATTGGTCTATCAGGTCCCAGGAACCACGCTGAGATGGTTCAGTGATTTGGAGGGATGTCCAATCTAGACTCTCTGTACGGTCATCTGGGGCACATCCACCTGGTTTAGGGACCCAGAACATGCTGGAGGGAAAAAATATCTAACCTCACTTAGCAGGCACTTATTGAAATTACCAAGGAAGATCTAAAGCATGAAGCAGAAGGATATTTAGGCTAACCTGCTTATCCTGAGGACATAACACTTGTGTGCCAACTCTCTTTGCTGAAGTTGCACAGAACAGTAATGAGATTTCAACGTGTAGTACAGTTATGTGAAAATGATGCAAAGCAATCAAAATTATCTATTCTTTGTGACAATGTTTGAATGGGAAAATATATTAGAAGATACCATAACTGATGATACTGACTAATACAGTAAATAACTAATAAAACGATCAAAATCTGTGTTAAAACCTCTTTCCGATATCAGACAAGAGGGATACACGATTATGGCCAAAATAATTATCACAGTTATTCTCATCCATTATTCACTGATTTTTTTCGCCTGCAACGTTTTACATACAGCATAGGTGGTGCCATTTATGCGCACACACACACACACACACACACACACACACACACACACACACAATGTGTTTTTAGACCTGTGGTCAGTGGTTTAGGGGGCACTCGATTTTTCTTTTGTTTCACAATTTTAAATTACTTGAATGCAGTTATTTTAAGCTGCAAATATTTTGCCTTTGTTTCTGGCATTAGACAATTGCTTCTACAAAGGTTTTCATTCTTTATTGACACTGAAGGTCATACTTCTTGGTTGTTTCTGTGCTTTGTGTTTTTGCTCTTTGACTGTAGTTAACGAGCGTATGGATTTGTATGTGTATGTGCTATTAATTTATGCAACTTATGATGAACTTATGTACTTCTGTCCTTCTTTGCCAGGACACTCTTGTGAAAAGAGATTTTTATTTTTCCTTGTTAAATAAAGGTTAAAAAAATGTCTATTAGCATAGCATGCAATTTTAAAATCTTGGTAGGCTAAAATCGTGATCAAGTTTAAAATGTGATTAAATACGCAGGTGTAACTGATGGATATGGCTTGCCACCATGGTATTGTCAGCTCAAAGTGGCAAACTGTGGCTAAAAATGAAGCCATGGCATACACTGTAGTTCCACCATGGCTACTCGAGGTCTTTGCTTTGCTTTGAATATTTTTTATCTATATTATCTGAGCAATAACATAACAAGCTATAAGGTAGAGAGAGTCCATTTTAGCAATCTGTCATTTTGGAGTAATTCAGCAATTGGAGTCTGCAAACCAGGCCTGCTCCAATCAGCCAACAACTCAGCACTCCACCCTCTCACTCAAATATGGTAACATGGTGTTCCAAAAAGTCCAGAAACCCGTGGCTGATGTATAAGTTCATGGTTATGTCCATCTTTTATATACAGTCTATGGTCAGCTGGTAGCAGGCCTTAGAGGAATGCACATCGGTCTGACTGACAACCAAGAGGTGGTGAGAAAATCAATAAATAGAGCTTGTATAGATGCACAGACAGGTCTTTGTAAGGCATCCTGCCCCGTAAGCCCTGTGTTATCTTGAAACATGTCAAAAGAAAACATTTCTGCATAGTCACAGACTAAATGTTGCATCCTATGTATAGGTTTTTCTCACAAATAATATCTGGATGTAACAACACTGTAATCAGCATTTAAATTAGCAACTGAAATTTATTAAATACATTTCACAGTTATTCCAACTAATTACAATTAAATTGAGTTTATACTTGAGACTAGTATATAAATAGAACTAGTTGTTGCCCAACACTATCATATCACTTATTTGAGTATAGGATGCATGTAAACGTATATAGCACAACAATTGTTACCTGGTTTAAGAAGAAGAAGTAAAACCTAGTCTAGTCTATTTACCACAAGGAATAATGACACTTGAGCTGTCTGCTCCTGTTTGCCAGATAAGAGCCACAGAAATGCAACATTTCAACCAGGAATTAACTAAATACAATGATTTTCCACATTATGGTCTACAGTATGTTTCTTTTTCTCCGTCTGCTTGAGTTAAAGACATTTTTTTCAGTGCATAATAAATGTCAAATCTTAGCAGATAGTGGGACACATGACAGGGAACTTTAGGGGACAGTGCAATGACTTTTATTGTACTCAAGTTACATAGAGTAGACTTTTAGGTGTTTAAAATAAGTTGACAGCATAACAGTAGCGTTCAAAGTGTCAGCTATGACGTAGCCCCTGTCACTGCTATTGCCATTAAATGTCAGCTGTGAGCTGCGCAGTGGAATCAGTCAGCCAGATGGAGAAAAACAGATAAGATGGGGCAGATGTGTGTGAAACTGGCAGGCTGAAAATTCACCACCAGCCACCACCTAAAGGCTGCCAGACTAATCTTCATCAGTAAATGACAAATGCATCTACTCTACAAATCAGATCTGTCATTTATCTAATTACTGACGGGCCATCCTTCCATCAAAAAATCTCATTTGTAAAGTAGACAGAGTAGTGAAAGTAGCAACCTTTATCTCCAATCCACCCTCACAAAAAAAAAAAAAACAGCCTGCAGAAAGTAATCACAGGAAAACAGCAGCCCAGCAGTCTGACAACACATGGCTCAACACATCGTATCACAACACAATCAACACTTAGCTTCAGTAACTTGCCAAGGACAGACGCTGACTGAAATTTGAATGGCTTGTCAGACCATTATCTAGCTGCCAACTTCAATCGAGGCGTGCCTTTAAAAGACGCTGGATTCCCCCCTCCATTCATCAATAATGGCTGTCCTTATTTGAGACTTCTTTTCAATGACTGACATTAAAATAATGCACGGTGTGTCCTTACTTCATTTTTCTATAGGTCTATTTGGTCAAGGCTCTGCTGTCATGAGAAAACAATAGCAGGCATCTATGTAGTTCTCTCTGAATACAAATGATTCTTTATGATGCTGGTGGGTTTGGGGTTAAGTTCGTTCAGAGCTCTTGGTCAGATGTGGGTAGGCATGAGAATTCGATTCTTTTATCAATTCTCATTGGCTCCCCTTTACGAGTCATCACAAAGACTTTGCAGCATATCAAAGACATTACATTTCTGCAAATTAATTGCATGCTGTGTGGTCAAATGTTTGTGCATGGAGGTATTTCCCCTCTTTGTTGTGATCAGTGTTGGGGTCAAAAGTAGTAATGTGCAAGTACACAGTAGTAATTATTCAGCAATATGGCAGCTGCCAAAACATTCCAACATGTAGGTAACATGTTGGAATGTTTTGACAGCTGCGATAGTAGTTTTTTGGGCCAAAGTTTCAATACGAGAGTGGATTTATCAGCTAATGCTAGTTAGCTTGGTTAGCAAATACAATACTCACCAAATCTGGAACTCAACCTTCCTGGATGATCTATCTTGCATCAAGACATGATGTTTTATATATATATTATCCATTACAAATGATAATATAGGTAAAAAACAATCTCACATTGACTTACATCAGGGGTGGGCAATTCCAGGCCCTAAGGGCCGGTGTCCCTGCAGGTTTTAGATGTGTCCTTGAACCAACACATCTGATTTAAATGGCTAAATTAGCTCCTCAACATGTCCTGAAGTTCTCCAGAGGCCTGGTAATGAACTAATCATGTGATTCAGGTGTGTTGACCCAAGGTGAGATCTAAAACCTGCAGAACACTGGCCCTCGGGGCCTGGAATTGCCCACCCCTGACTTACATTATACATTTATAAATATAGAATTATTTAAGCTTTTTGTTTGTTTTTTAAGCAGTCACGGATTAATTTGATTTTCACTTCGTTTGCTTCCTCTTTAGCACTGGACCTTAACTGATTAGGTTCTGAAACTAAGAGGTTCTTTGTTAGACTAGACACTGAAGACCACCTGATTAGGTTTGTTTTCTAAAAACTACCTTGTTAGATTAATGGAAAGAAGGTGGTTTAGGTTAAAGCATGCCTCATTTACATCAGTAACCCTGTACTGAAAATGTTGGCAGTGACAGCGCTGTCTCACAGATGCTATTAATGTGGTGCATCATGTACCTTTGATGGCAGTACCCTTTCATGTAACTGAGACACACCACCTGCTTTGATAAAACAGCATTGGACACCCCAGGAATGGGAATGGGCAGATCTGACTGAACAATTAGTTTTTGGAAATAATGAAAAGACAGATGAACAGTGAGGAATTATGCTGTTTGAGGCACGTTTATTATGAGACATTTGTAATTATTTGTTTTGACATATAAATTTTGAAACTGACCCAAAATATATCTTTTTTAAAAAAAAAAAAACAAAGAGCATAAAACGTTGCTTTTTTCTAAACATACTGAGTTTTCAATACCAAAAAGATACATTTTTGACAGAATGTCCCTTTAAAACAAAAACAGAGCGCACATGGTGTACTTTAATGTTCTTCCAAAGCAAAATGAGAAGGCAAAATGAGAAGCAATAACAGAACTGCATGAGTAAGAGACTGAAGCCATTATGAATAAATCCAGCATTCACAATAATTCACCTTTCAGTTAGATGAGGTATTTTTGTCATAATTTCTTCACTCAAGGCTGTTATCATATGTTCTAGTGTCATCTAAAGAACTAACCACTGTTTGAGTAATTTTTTGATGAAGCCTTTTTTATTCCTATCATCTTGTCAGGTATTATGGACAAATTGCACCATCCGGTTCTTATAACTGTAAAATAATTGAAATAACTTAGATAATCAAAATAATAATAGACAATTTGTTCTGCATAAACCTGTTTTTCTAGATAAGAAGGGCACATGGAATCAAAGGAGACCTATAATAATTTTCCTTATTTTCTGACATATGTATAATAATATATGGTGGACATTCACATTAAACCAAAGCTTAAAATGTAAGTAATCACCATGAGCCAATCAGGATAATGTTGGTTTAAAGAGAGAGGCACTAAACATGCTTGTTTTAGTCAGAAGATGAACTGAGGTGCTGAGGGTCCAGTGTGAGATAAATAAAGATTTTTCAAAAAAGGGGAACCATATAATCTAATCTTGAAGAGTCCAAAAATAAATATATGGAATTAGAAATGAGCATATTTGGTTCCCATATAAAGCAGCTTATTCTGTGCACATGTTACTGTGCCTGCATCTGAAATTAAATATATTGACACGGTATATTTATATAATGTACACCCACATACAAAAATCACTTGTGTGCATGTTTATGGCCATCCGTAGGCTTAATGTGGCAGATTTTTGCATGAGGTGCTCCTGACGTGACAGGTGCACACTGCATTTTTTTTTTATATAGTGGTTCTTTTATCTTAAACTCAATATTAAATGTATTTATAAGTTAACATTTATTTATATCAATGTATATAAATTATAATTATAATAATTGATATAAATCCATAAAATAATTACTTCTAATCCACATATGGAAATAATTTGGCAAAATGTGCATTACTCTCAGATCACACAATACTTTTCTACAACAGACTACCTTATTCAAGCTGTATTGTTCAATCTGCTGTTAATTCACCATTAACTCAGTGTTTCTTAAAGTTATGTTTAATTATTCCTACAGTATTTGTCTCAACACCGTTTCCTTATCAGGATTTGGGGTTTTCCTCAAGAGAAAGCACTGAAAAGAAAGCATCAGTACTGAGGCCACGTGTGCGGGTGGGTGATTATATTTATTTGCAATATAAGGCTTACTGCATGCGATATAAATTTGGAAAAAAAAAACACGTGTAACACATTTCTTTATAGGTGTTTTCTTTTATGATTTAATTGCAGGTATAATTTATTCTGTGAGGAGATAAATATGTTTTTTAATTGTGGAAACTCAGCCTGCCCCTTGCTGCAATTTGACAAGCAGCAGGTATACGTGGAGAAGAGAGGAGATGATTGAGATAATGGCAGAGAAAATAAAATCTCTCAGCAAGAGATTACAACTATTAAAATTGATTTATCAAAAACAATGCACCAAAAAAATATTGTTGCACTTCTGGTAGTGAAAAATCATTACTCGAGGAGTCCATGCAGCAGGTTATTTGGGAATCAGGGTGAAGTACAAGATGAGGATTTTCATAACAGTATGACATCATCAGGTTACAGACCCCCGTCAGTACAAATGCTTGATGGACCCTCGCCAGCTTGTTTTGAGGATCAGACTTTTTTTTTCCTTTCTTCAGTAATCAGATATATCATACAGGAATGTGTGCATACATGTCTACAGAGTAGTTCAAAATTGTGAGACACTACAGTCCAATTTCACTAAAACCTTTAAAGTACCTTATATTAAATGGAAAATTAAGCTATCAGAGCTTCATTAAAATAGCTTCAATCAAACAGACTAAAAATGATGCTGAAACTAAAGTGAAACTTTCCAAAAGTAAAGATTAAACTCAGATCACAAGCTGACATTAAAGTCAATTATAAACAAAATAAAAGTGAAAACTAACTGGAAAATAACTGATTTAGAAATGAAAATCAATTACTATTTGGGATTATAAATTAAAGCAGTACTTTTTAAACTTTTTTGTTAGGTCCCCAACCGACCGGTACCAGTCCGTGAGTCGTTTGGTTCCGGGCCACGAGAGTTGAGGCTCGGGTGTGAAATGTATGGTTTTCAGGGTTTTTATCGTTAACTCTGTTTCCCTGGGTCTTTTCCCGTGTTGTAGTTGTGTGTCTTATTTTGAAAGAAATATTTTCACGCTACCATAGCGACCAGAGAGCATGATGTTACTCTCAATGTTGTTGCCGTATTTTAGGAGGACGCTGCTAATAAAGTTACACAATTACACAGTGAATTTGCATTTATTATTATATTTACAAAATACCACAGTTTTTGTCTTGGTCGTATCATTTTATTTTGTTGTATTTATCTGCGACACCTTAAAGGCTGGTCCGTGAAAATATTGTCTGACATTAAAGCTGTCCGTGGCGCAAAAAAGGTTGGGGACCGCTACTCTAGACCATTACACGACCAGCAGCCTGATGTTGTGTTCATAAGACAAAGCGTTATACAAATAGAGGCCATAACAGGCAGAAAGGATCCATGCTTTCACCTTGTTTACTCCAAATTTGGACCCTACCATCTGAAAAAATCTAGACTCAGTAGATCAGGCAAAAGTTTTTCAGTTTTCTCTTATTCAGTTTAGGTGATTCTGTATGAAGCCTCTGTAGTGTCAGTTTCCAGTTCTTAGATGATGAGAGTGGCACCTGGTGTGGTGTTCAACTGGTTGTGTGCTCAGAGATGCTCTTCCAGATACCTTGGTGGTAACAAGGGGTTATTTGAGTTACTGCTGCCTTCCTATCACCGCAAAGCAATCGGCCCATTCTCCTTTGGCATGAACAAAGCGATTTTTCACCCAGAGATTCGCTTCCCTCTGGATATTTTTTTCTGATCTTTCTCTATATAAAATAAAGATCTTTGTGTGGAAACCAGTAGATCAGAGGTTTCTCTAATACTCAGATCATCCATTCTGGTTCCAACCATGTCCAATTCAGAGTCACTTATCATTCTGATATTAACTTCAGCAGGTCATTGATACAATGTTTAAATACCTTAATGCGTTGATTTGACTGGCTGATTAGATGGTTGCATTAACGAGGAGTTAAACAGGTAACCAAATAGAGAGGGCGCTGAGTGTAACTGGTAGCCACTAAGCACTTACTGAGGCAATAACGCAGATTTTAAAAAACACAGTAACGGAGGAATAGACTGAATTCAGCTGTTGCCATGAGCTGGTGCAAAATTTTAATACCAGAAAATCTTATTAGGATATCAATCAACATAGTTTCATTTAATTATTGATCAAGATATTAAATTTTAGCTGTGCATAGATTTTAATCAAATTATGCACAGATTTAATTACATTTTTCAAGAAATAATAACATTACTGGGTGCTACAATCCAATATTTGGAAAAATCTAACAGTACAAAGGTGGCTTTGATCAGACCATCAGTTCTAACTGTTAACATTTTAATGAATGATAAAAATGAAAAACAAAGGCAATAGATTTAAAAGCTGAAGCTTGAATATGTGTTTGTTTTAAAATAGGTTGATTACTTTATTTGTAAATTTCAAAAAACACTATTTTATAACTATTTTATAACTATTTTTATAAATTACAAAAAAAGGTAATATTAAAGATATTAATATCACCTAGTGACATTTTTCTAAAATAAGTAAGCGTTTTAGATGATTAAAGCTGATTTTCAGGCTGGAGTGCTTAAAGGTTACTGGTTTTAATACACCTCAGCTGTGTAGCGTGAAATTAGAGCATTATTATGGTGAATTTGGGTTTGTTTACATCCACAAACAGAATACATTTATATGCCAACAAAAAATTATCTAGGTTATGCAAATAAGTATTCCTGCATTACAGAATTGTCCTGTCTATCAATGGGGTTTCATCCTCTCAGTCAACATCTTGCAGAGTTGGGAAAACAGCCTCCAACTGAGTACAAACCGAAGGGCAGAGAAAATGGACTTTCTATAAGTATAGTTATTAGTGCTAATCTCTGTGTTTTCGCTGACACTGAAACATGCCTATAATGCTGTGCTAAGCAAGTATTCAGAGCTGGTCAGCCATTTAATCTTCTTATCTGAGTTGTATTTGAGTCAGAACAGTTAATTTTTATGTAACTCACCCATTTAAATTTACTTAAGGCTACTCAATGCATTATTAAGCATTTAGTTGAACTAAAAAACACTACCAGGCAGGGATTTCAAAGTTAAGGGAAGTGCATAACGTTAAAGCCCACACAAAGAAACATAAAAAAAAAAAAAAACTACCACCAAAAAAGAGATCCACCCAGCATGTTTTGCTTCCAAGGAGCCAGACACTTTTGTAATGTTTTAAAATGGTGTAGAGCAATAGTTTTCCAGGCTTTGTCTTTGGTTTTTTTTTTTAACATTGGCTGCTTTTTCATTCATTTTCAGCCCAGTCTTTCCAGTATTTTTTTTAAATCACTTAACACAGACCTATGACTGGATGCACACTGGATGAACCAGGGTATGAACGTATTTGTATCTTTAGACACTTTATTACAGCCTGACGCAAAGCATGCAATTTGTTATTTGCACAGACAACACAGTTTGATCAACAAGATGATTCCCAAAGAGCCATTACCCAAACACTTTGGCATACATCAAAGTTCATTGCATATCTGCACATACCTACCATGGATTTACCTCCCCAAAACACAAGTCTCAACATTATTGAATGAGTGTGGAATCATCTTGACAGAGAACGGAATAAAAAGCAGCCAAACTCTTAAGAAGAAGAGCTTTGAATGTCCTTCAAGAAGTCTGGGGAGCTATTCCTGAAGCCTGCTTAAAAATTACAAGAAAGTGTGCCTCCTACACAGCCTGAAAGTCCAAGTTCACGCTATGTTAGAGAATAAAGGTGGCCATACCAAATATTGTTTTTCAAACTTTTTCAAAATGAACAAACTCTGTTTTTGTCTTATATAGTATGTTGTCATGTTTTTTTGCACATTTTTTTTAATTTTACTAGATTTTCCTAGCAAAATATAAATAAATAACAAGAGGCTCAAGTATGACGGACTATTAGTGTAATAAATGTGGGCTATAGATGCCTGTGATTTATATATATATATATATATATATATATATATATATATATATATATATATATATATATATATATATATATATTTAGGTATGGTATTTTGTTTTGTTTTTTTAAAACATATGAGCTCTTGCCAAAAATACTGCACTGCTATATGTTTTTTTTGTTGTTTTTTTTGTTTCGTTTCGTTTTTTTTGTCCCGTTTGGATCTATAGCCATCAGAATTGTTGTCTGAAGGCCAAGAAAGGTGCCAAGCGGATTTACTTTACCAATTGGATCATCATGGCCTTGCCATATTGGTCCATTTGATTGACCTTCATTATAATTATGTATTTATTTTATTTTATTTTCGGGACAGACATGACTGGGGGATCGGACAGTGAGAAAGAATTAAAGAAAGAGAGGAAAAGAAAGAAAAAGAGGGGAGAAGAGATGGTGAGAAAGGGGGAAAAAATAAAGCAACCCCCCCCCCCCAAAAAAAAAAAGAAAAAAAACACCTGGATCACCTGTATGGGGATAAGAAAAAACAGAACAGAAAACAAATAAAAAAGAGCAACAAATAAATACAACACAATCACAATAAACTAGCTAACAGTAGATAACAGTAGATACTAAGTATTACATGTTATTGTGCAGTATGCAAGATCGACAGCGCACAATGTGCTTTGAGGTAGCAGCCAAGAAAGGTGAAGTTTGTGTCTGTGAACACCCGTGTGTACACCTGTGTGCACACAGTTGTGCATCAGCATGCTTGTATTCAAAAGGTTTCTCCATGTAACGATCAGCTAGGGAGTGTGGGGAGCCATAGCCCCATTCCCCAGGGAATGAAGCAGGTATGGAGGAGATCCAGGCCCCAGACATCCAGAGGCCCCAGAATACAAGGACCCAAGGAGGACCACCAGGGGGGCAACCGTGCCACCCTACTGGGAAGAGCTGAAGGAGAGCCCCAAACGAGAGGTCACCCAGCAGCCACGGAGCCAGAGCGGGTTGCAGTGACGTGCCCACGGGCTCTGCACTGCTATATGTTAATATGAACTCAATTTTATCATTTGGTGCCTTTCACCTAATGTTGCTCAAGTACTCACTGTGGTTTATAAGAACTGGATATTTACATTTTGTTTTAATTATTGGTGTTAATTCAAATTAAATTTTGTATTACCATTGAATTACCACTGCAAATTACCAATTCACCTGGCTTATCGAGCTAGCGTTAGCTGATAACTTCCCAATTTCACCCTCTTGTCCAAACATGATTACGTCAAGTATAGAAAAAAGAAAAAAAGACAGCAATGCCCAAAATAGCAACTGATGTCAGACAAAGACACAAACTCTGTGGTTTGTTACACCAAAGTTCATCTCACAAGAACAACTGACAATCACGTATACCGATTTAAGAAACTACACAAAGATTCATCTCATTATTTTTATTATTATCTACTCCAGTCCAGGGTAGATTTTGTGTGGGTGATAGCATGACTCACAAAGCAGAGGACAGTGACAGTGACATCAAGGCTTATGTCAAACGCTGCAGCAAGGCTAGGGCTCCCTTAAAGCTGGGCCTGGAGAGGATGACTCAGGAAGCGGAGACGGGACACAATGTAAGAACACTTTGAATTGTCAGAATACGGTTAACTCTGAAATTCATAACCATGATGCAGTATGTGGCACAAGGCATGAGTGCATCACTTGTGACACAATGAGATCAGTTTACATCACCGACTGAAAGACAGAAACGAGCTCTGGGATGTGAACTTGAATACTCTCAGCTTTGTTTTAGCAGCTCTGAGTGGAAACGCAATAATGAAACACAATAACAAAAAGTCTTTCAGTGAAGTTATTATTGCAAACCAGCTCAGTAAGCTGCACCACAGTCTATTGCCAGCATTAGAAGCTGAATACACTTATATCTCTTTTCAAATTTAAAGTAATTGAAACTAACTAATTGTGCTGATTATTTTATTGGAAAAGCAAGAATTTTTGTTTCTGTTTTGTTTGGTAGAAAATTAATTCAGTCAAATCTGGTATTCATTTTTATAAAAGTTTATATTTGGCAGCAACAGGCATCAGTGGCAACAGACCTTTTAATTTAGTTGAGGTGAGGCGGGACGCAAAGAAAATGTGCAGCTGATGTGGACAGGCCAAAGAAGCTTAAAAAGAGCACCTTAGATGAGATTAATCAATTGGATGTATAGACAGCTGAGCCATCAGCTGATGAGGCTGGCATTGTGATCGCCTGATCTGCTGGGATTTGTTGACTGCCTGAACAAACACTAAGCTCCATTTATGTCTTTGTGCCTGATATTATGAACATTTTGAATGGTTTATGTTAATGAGTAATGTCTACATAGCTGCTTTGGCACTTGTGTTTTGATATTGTCACTCCCACCAGGGATAAAAACAGACTGGGAGAATAATAATTCCCTGTGGGTGAGCTGAGACTCCTACCCGTCAGCTGCAATCCTATATAAGCAGCAGCCACAATAACAATAAGTAGCAGCAAGTGACTGCTAATATTACATCTAATTTTTGCTTCAGCACCACAAAAGGACACGTTCAGCACTGTAGATAAAGACATCGTTCTACGTAAAGTTAGATTCAGAGTTTCAGTTGGTTTATTGTATTTCCTTTGTTGGTTTCCTGGCCTTTGCTTCCTTCGGTAGATTATTCACCCATCTGTGTGACCTTTTAAGCAAACTTTCCAATACAATATGCTCAGTAAGACATCTGTTCAGCAAATCAGCTAGAGCTGACACTACTTAAAGCCATGTCATTGTTGTGAAGATAAGATATGAAACTTCATTGATTGTGACCAGAATTACATTTGTGCTTCTCCAAAAGCTAGATCATGTGTTCTAATTAAGGAGACCTAACCGGCTTGAAGAGGTGTCCTTTCCAGTGGCAAAGCCTTCTCTTCTTTAGTTAACCATGCCTGGGTCATGACAACTTTCCTCCAAAGACCTCAGTGGTCAATGATCTACAATAAGACAAACTGTCTGCAGGAAGAAATTCAGGCCTCCTCCTACTCATGTACAGATCAGGCAGTCCTGAATAAGAGCAAAGGGTCAAAGCAACAACTTGCTAAAATCAATGTTTATGTGACTACTGTGAGAAAAAAAAAGAAAACAAACAAAATATCTCTATCTACACATACATATACACACATATACACACATATATATATGTGTGTATATATATATATATATATATATATATATATATATATATATATATATATGCTGCTAAGGTATACAATACAAGCGCCACTGCAGAAGTCTTGAGAGACCCCTCAGTTCTTTGAGAAAGAGCTATGAAAATAGGAACTAAGTGAAGCAATTTATTGAAACATATGCAAACATACACAGATATACACTATATAAAGGCAAAAACAGACTTGGTACAATTGTAACAAGCTTGAAATATTTGATATGACGACCTTCTCTAACACAACCGGAACTCTTTTAGGCCTGGACTCTGATGTGATTAAGCCTTTAAGCAGACTCCAGGAATTGTTCTTTGGGCTTCCTGAAGGACATTCAAGCTTTTCTTTGGATTTTGGCTGGTCTTTGTTCTAATCTCTCTCAAGATGATCACACAGTACTTCAAAAAAGCTGAGGTCTGTGCTCTGAGGAGGTCAGTCCATGACTGACAGTGTTCCACTGTGTGTTTTTTCTATCCAGGGATGCTTTTGCTGCGTTGGCAGTGTGTTTGGGATCATCGTCATGTTTAAGAGATAAGTGGCTGACAATCAGATGTTTTCCAAATAGTATTGCAAGGTGGATCAAAATTCCAGATCCCCGTGACCACTCGCTGAAAGGCAGCATCAAATCATGGCATAGCCTCCACCATGTTTTACAGATGGCTATAGACACTCAGTGATGTCACTCTCTACCAGAGGTGTGGACTCGAGTCACATGACTTGGACTCGAGTCAGACTCGAGTCATTAATTTTATGACTTTAGACATGACTTGAAAAAATGTTCTAAGACTTGTGACTTGAATTGGACTTGAACCGGTTTACTTGAAAAGACTTGATATTTTACCCCAAATATAAAATTTAACATGCATATTATATAGAGATTGAAAATGTGACGTCATTCACGGGTAGAACCGCAAAGGATTCTGGGAACTCGTGGCAAGCGGTACTAGCGCACGCAGGCTTTCAATTAAAATCAGTTATACAGCGATAAAAAGAAACACAAAAATGTCAAGAAGCTGTTGTATTATTAACTGCAATAGCCGGTCGCATGACAGCCACGGGAAGCCGACGGGTAAAGAGATCGGTTGTTATCGGATTACGTCGTTGAAGAGAAATTGTTCGAGCCATGTTTCCGAAGTAACAAAGACGCGACGGATGGCCTGGATTGCAGCCATTCAAAGACAAAATATAACGTCCCAGAACACTCCAGCTCACAGGTTAGTCTGCTCCAAGCATTCCCACAAAGGTCAGAGTTTTGTAGTAGTTAATACGTCATTTTTCTTAACATAATTGGTGATATAGGTTACAAGCAAGTCTGGCGCTGAACAGAAATTGTCGCGCTATGCTCCTTTGTTTATTGTGCATAAATAGTGAATTGTCCTGACACAATATTGTGTTTCGCTTCTGTTATTATGGTACATTGACAAAAACATATACTTTTATTCACAGGATAAAACAGGTTTTTTGTATCACTAATTGCCCAGTACAATTACAGCATACAGTATTATTGTCACTGCTACATTTCTGTGATGCTACCAGAAATTATTTCCACTACTAATTAATTACCATTGAGCTCAAAGGTCCTATTAATAAACGGTTAACGAATGTGTATTTATGACGACGATTTGTGAGACTGGTAAACTTATGATACGTACGATGGTCTTTACTTTCTACACGGTGCATTTCAAGGTCCTGCACCCATCCGGCGGTAAACTGTACCTGGGCTTGTTGCAGTGACCTGAAGTTACTAAACTTCATGAGTGTACAGTGGGGCAAAAAAGTATTTAGTCAGCCACCGATTGTGCAAGTTCCCCCACTTAAAATGATGACAGAGGTCAGTAATTTGCACCAGAGGTACACTTCAACTGTGAGAGACAGAATGTGAAAAAAAAAATCCATGAATCCACATGGTAGGATTTGTAAAGAATTTATTCGTAAATTAGGGTGGAAAATAAGTATTTGGTCACCTCAAACAAGGAAAATCTCTGGCTCTCACAGACCTGTAACATCTTCTGTAAGAAGCTTTTCTGTCCCCCACTCGTTACCTGTATGAATGGCACCTGTTTGAACTCATCATCTGTATAAAAGACACCTGTCCACAGCCTCAAACAGTCAGACTCCAAACTCCGCCATGGCCAAGACCAAAGAGCTTTCGAAGGACACCAGGAAAAGTATTGTAGACCTGCACCAGACTGGGAAGAGTGAATCTACAATAGGCAAGCAGCTTGGTGTGAAAAAATCAACTGTGGGAGCAATCATCAGAAAATGGAAGACATACAAGACCACTGATAATCACCCTCGATCTGGGGCTCCACGCAAGATCTCATCCCGTGGGGTCAAAATGATCATGAGAACGGTGAGCAAAGATCCCAGAACCACACGGGGGGACCTGGTGAATGACCTGCAGAGAGCTGGGACCAAAGTAACAAAGGTCACCATCAGTAACACACTACAACGGCAGGGAATCAAATCCCGCAGTGCCAGACGTGTTCCGCTGCTGAAGCCAGTGCATGTCCAGGCCCGTCTGAAGTTTGCCAGAGAGCACATGGATGATATAGCAGAGGATTGGGAGAATGTCATGTGGTCAGATGAAACCAAAGTAGAACTTTTTGGTATAAACTCAACTCGTCGTGTTTGGAGGAAGAAGAATACTGAGTTGCATCCCAAGAACACCATACCTACTGTGAAGCATGGGGGTGGAAACATCATGCTATGGGGCTGTTTTTCTGCCAAGGGGACAGGACGACTGATCCGTGTTAAGGACAGAATGAATGGAGCCATGTATCGTGAGATTTTGAGCCAAAACCTCCTTCCATCAGTGAGAACTTTGAAGATGAAACGAGGCTGGGTCTTCCAACATGACAATGATCCAAAACACACCGCCCGGGCAACAAAGGAGTGGCTCCGTAAGAAGCATTTGAAAGTCCTGGAGTGGCCTAGCCAGTCTCCAGACCTCAACCCCATAGAAAATCTGTGGCGGGAGTTGAAAGTCCGTGTTGCTCGGCGACAGCCCCAAAACATCACTGCTCTCGAGAAGATCTGCATGGAGGAATGGGCCAAAATACCAGCTACTGTGTGTGC
The DNA here is from genome assembly GCF_963969265.1 of Rhamphochromis sp. 'chilingali'. Taxonomy (NCBI): domain Eukaryota; kingdom Metazoa; phylum Chordata; class Actinopteri; order Cichliformes; family Cichlidae; genus Rhamphochromis; species Rhamphochromis sp. 'chilingali'. The sequence continues at coordinate 33,501,505 of NC_137938.1, read as the reverse complement.
AAACCTGGTAAAGACCTATAGTAAACGTTTGACCTCTGTTATTGCCAACAAAGGTTATGTTACAAAGTATTGAGTTGTATTTTTGTTATTGACCAAATACTTATTTTCCACCCTGATTTATGAATAAATTCTTTACAAATCCTACCATGTGGATTCATGGATTTTTTTTTCACATTCTGTCTCTCACAGTTGAAGTGTACCTCTGGTGCAAATTACTGACCTCTGTCATCATTTTAGGGGGGGGGACTTGCACAATCGGTGGCTGACTAAATACTTTTTTGCCCCACTGTATGCACTCACTCCAAGAACCGTATGATTATAAATATGCATATAAATATGCTACGATGAGATAGCTGACTTCATCTAACTAGCAAATGTTTTCCAGGCTACGTTGGTGATGCAGTTTTTTTTTAAATGATATTTTAAAAAAAAAATCATTTATTTATGTATGATATTTTTGTCATGCGATTTTAAAGCCGGTCCTACAACCGCATCCAAGAATAACATGCAGCTTATCTCAGAACTGTCGGTGAAAATTATTCTTGGAGCTAGGTTTAATTGAGCTGCATTTTAAAGAGGTGCAATTTCACAATTTGTGTATATTTTCTAAGTTCACTATTTTGTCATGTGTTGAGAAAAACACAGATTTAAAAATTACATGGTCTAATATTTACATTTAGCATATAACTGCAACATGCTTTTTTTCGTTTTTTTTTTAAAGACTCGAAAGGACTTGAAATTCAAAATTTCAGACTTGTGACTTTACTTGGACTTTTACACCAGTGACTTGAGACTCGACTCTGACTTGCCTGACATTACTTGAGACTTGACTTGAGACTTGAGGATAAAGACTTGAGACTTACTTGAGACTTGCAAAACAATGACTTGGTCCCACCTCTGCTCTCTACTGACCTCCTTTGTATTTAATGATGAGGATTTGAAACATACATTTCAAATTTGTATTCTCAATAAGAGCTGCTGCCACTGATTTTCAGTCCAGGGCCTGTTCAAATTGGCATACTTCATGTTTCTTTTCCTTAAGAATGGCTTCTTGACAGTCAACCTTCCACTGAGATTTCTGGTGAGGCTTCGGCAGAGGTACCACTTGCTGGCCAGCCATCTGCTTAGGGAACCAGGCCAGCAAGGGGGCCCGGAGGGCTGAAATAACAGGAGGAGAGAGCTGACCGCCCTAAGGGGGCCCAACTTGACTCTATGCTCTTCTGTTGCAAGTGACAAGGATGATTTAGTTAAAAACAAACATAACGGCAACAAAGAAAGCCACACAATGGAAATGACGTGGAGTTATTCTTCTGGGAGAAAAAAACGTGAGAAAAAAATGAGAGAGAGGATAAAAGAAAAGGAATACAGATATGAGTAGGGATGGGTATCGTTTAAGTTTTATCCGATACCGGTGCCAAACCGGTACTTTTGAAACGGTGCCGGTGCATAAACGGTGCTCAAACCGGTGCTTAAAGAATGGAGAACACAAAATTGGTCCAAAAACCTCTCATGTTCAGCTGTTTTTTTGTAAAATGATAACAATGTTAGCCTTTTCTGCAGCTATGGGGCATATATGGTATCACTCTTGGCTGGAAGCAGTGCTTAAACAATGGAAAAACACAAACTTTGTCCAAAAACCTCTCATGTTTAGCTGTTTTCCACTTTTTCTTTGGTCATTTTAACCTTTTTGGCCAGGGTGAAGGGAGCATCTGCCATCAAACAAGAAGACAGCCGCATGTAACTACTACGGTGTTTGCTAGTTCACCTTACATGCATTAATTTAATAACGTGGTTAGCCTACTCAACGTAAATTACACACGAACAACATTAAGCTAGGGCTGCTCGATTATGGCAAAAATGATAATCACGATTATTTTCACTGAAATTGAGATCACGATTATTTGACGATATTTATTTAACCCTTTAAGACCTACCATAGAACCAAGTCCACCAGAGCTTATATTATTTTTTTTTTTACATGTTGTAGTGCCATTTGTGGGAGCATTTCAAGTTGCTATACATCAATACAACTGTTATAGCCCATATTTTAATAATATGTATGCATTAAGTCCATAGTAATTACATAAATTGCAAAAAAGTGCAATAAACTACAAAAAAAATTGAAAATCGCTTTTGTTTTGTTTACATATATTTCTACTTGGAGAAATTTAAGAGGTTTATCCCTCAAAACTTTAAATACAATAAAGTTGCAAAAAAATAGTTTCCCACCACAGGAAATTTATTTTGAGTGTCTTCATAGTTTTATTTTGGAGATACAGCAATTTTTATATACTGCAGGAAAAACAAAAAACAATCCTATGATGCAAATTTGCAAAGAAAACAGCATGTGCATCATTTCACTGTGGGAAGTGTTACGAACAGCTGATAGGAACGGCAAAGCGTGTTTCTGGAATATTATGTTTTTGTTCCTGCAAGCGCTTTTTATGCAATTTTTGCAAAGCTATATGTGGAACGAAACCGTGACCTAGGACAAGCTGATGGCATCAGATGTAAGTACAACTCCTCCGGTTTCATATGCAAAACAAATTATTGCGCTAGCTTACACGGTTCAGATTCTACAGGGATTTAAAAATAGTTACGCAAAACGGAGCATGCTGCTCTGACCGGCTTTAAAGGGTTAACAATAACTTTTAAAAAAATTATATAAAATGGTGTGCAACACCACTGAAGTTTTTTTTTTTTTTTTAAACTCTCTTTTCAACCAACGGCAGTTACTCTCCAAATAACTTCTGCTTAGCTTTCCGAGCTTCCCTCGGGTCCTCTTAATCAGCGGTCTCCACCCTTTTTTGCGCCACGGACTGGTTTATGCCCGACAATATTTTCACAGACGGCTGTCATGTATTGATATGGCTATGTCTTAAGGTGATGACCTTTGAACCGGATGTTGTTGTCCGAAGGAAGCCCCGTTAAGCGGCTAGTTGTAAGATGGACAGTGTTCAATAAAGCAACATAAAGACCGTGCTTTATGTCCTGATTCAATTCAGAGTGCTCTGCCTAATTTAGTAATAAGGTGAGCATACAACAATGGCGACGAGGACGACACGGACCTGGATTTGTTTTTGTGAGAAGTAGACCCAGCGGCGGCACGGGGTTAGCGAAAAAAAAAAATTGTGGGCTAACATGGAAAAGTCGGGTATTCAACCGTTCGCCTGCTACACGGATCCAGCTACGCTCGGCCCGAGATGGACGCGCTGGTTAACATCCTTCGAGTTGTTTGCTGATGGGAAAGGTCTTATTTTGACGGATGATGCTACAGACGCGATCAGACAGCGGAGACGCGCTCTTCTACTGCACATGGCCGGACAGGACGTGCAGGACGTCTTCTCCACTCTACCACAGACGGGAGAGGCAAAGGATTACAGCGCTGCGGTGACTGCGCTCAACACTTACTTTGTTCCTCAAGTGAATGCAGCATATGCACGCCAAACTTTCCACAAATTGTCCCAAACACCAGGTGAGACTGTGCAACAATTTTGTACACGTTTGAGGCGAGCTGCAAAAGACTGTGACTTTCAAGCTGACAATGATAACCAGATACGGGACGCTATCCTGAGTAAATGCACTTCTGAATATGTACGGAGAAAGCTGCTTGAGGAGGGTCCAGGCTTAACTCTAAATCGCACGTTAGAGGTGGCTTCACACTGTGAACGTGTGGAGGAGCAGATGGCGGCGATGAGCGTCACCGGGGAAAAGAAAGGAGAGGACACGGTCAGCCGGATTTTTACAGCAAAGAAAGAGAAGAACAACAGACCAAAAGGAAAAATGAAAGATGATAATAAAACAGAAAGACAGTGTTACAGGTGTGGTTATACTGACCACATGGGCAAAGATCCCAAATGCCCAGCACGAGGACAAACATGTCACAAGTGTAATGGTAAGGACCACTTTTCAAAAATGTGTCGTACAAAAAGACAAAAGAAACAAAATGTGAATGCTGTTGAACAAGATGATTATGCATTTACTGTAAATGATGATAATATACCTGAGAAACTTACCTTTTCTGTTGGGGGAATAGAGTTGAAAATGTTAGTTGACTCTGGAGCTACAAGTAATGTGATGGGAGAAAACATATGGGAAAAGCTAAAAGCTGAAAAGATAAAATGTCACTCATGTGTACCCAAAGAGCAGAGGAATTTATATGCATATTCCTCAGCACAGGCACTCACGGTTAAAGGCGCATTCAGATGTGAAATCAAGATTGGTGACAGGACTGAAGAGGCTGAATTTATTGTGATTAGAGGTAATGGTGAACCACTCCTGGGGAAAAAGACTGCCATAAAGTTAGGAGTGTTGAAAATAGGTGAAAATGTGGCGGCTGTCACAGATTTAAAGCACACTCTTAAAGAAAAGTATCCAAAAGTGTTCAAAGGAGTAGGAAAACTAAACACCAAACAGATCAGCCTGTACATTGATCCAAATGTGAAACCAGTAGCACAGCCACTGAGGCGCATACCTTATCATTTGAGGGATGCAGTGGAGAAAAAAATCAATGAACTAATTGACATGGACATTATAGAACGTGTAGAAGGACCTACACCTTGGGTAAATCCTGTAGTGGTACTCCCAAAGAAATGTGACAAAGATATCAGAATGTGCTTAGACATGAGAAAAGCAAATGAGGCAATAATCAGGGAAAGATACCCCATACCCACTGTGGATGAAATCTTGCAAGGACTAAACGGCTCTGCAATCTTCACCAAACTCGATCTCAAGTGGGGATACCATCAACTAGAGCTTACCCCGGAGTCAAGAGAGATAACTACATTTGCAGTGCACAACGGAGTATACCGGTACAAAAGGCTAATATTTGGAGTCTCATCAGCTAGTGAGCAATATCAGCATGAGATTGCCAATGCACTAGCTGGCATTGAAGGAGTTGAGAACATTTCAGATGACGTAATCATACACGCGCCAGACCAAGAAACACATGATAAGCGCCTGCATGCTGTGATGAAGAGACTCTCTGACTGTGGCCTGACACTAAACTCAGAGAAGTGTCAGTTCAACATGGACAGACTCGTGTTCATGGGAATACTGCTGACACAGAAAGGCATCGGCCCGACTGAAGAAAGAGTGAGAGCTGTGGTGGAAGCCCGAGAACCGAAGAATGCTACTGAGGTGAGAAGCTTTCTTGGACTGGTAGGCTTCAGTAGCAGGTTCATACCACAGTTTGCTACACTCTCTGAACCACTAAGACGTTTAACTCGAAAAGAAACTATGTTTACATTCGGGCCAGAACAAAAGCAAGCATTTGAAAGACTAAAGACTGAGTTAGCCAGAGCAGGTACCCTAGCCTATTTTGACAAAGAAGCCCCAACCAGAGTCATAGCAGATGCAAGCCCTGTAGGCTTGGGCGCAGTGCTAATACAAATACAGAACGGAGAAGAGGTACCAGTGTGCTACGTAAGTCGGAGTTTAACAGACTGTGAGCGAAGATATTCTCAAACAGAAAGAGAAGCCCTAGCACTGGTATGGGCATGTGAGAGACTACATCCATATGTGTATGGCAGGAAGCTTGACCTCATCACAGACCACAAGCCATTAGAGGTCATATACAGCCAGAAATCTAAACCTTGTGCACGCATAGAAAGATGGGTTCTCAGACTGCAACCATATGACTTTAAAGTAGTGCACATTGCGGGAAAGCAAAACATTGCGGATTCACTGTCAAGACTGCTGGCTGACACCACATCAAAAGAGATACATAAGCATGAATCTGAAGAATACGTGAGATTTGTTGCAGTTAATGCTACTCCAAAAGCACTCACGACAAGAGAGGTTGAAGAAGCCTCTGCTACAGACTCAGAATTAACAGAAGTGCGAAGAGCTATTGAAAACGGACACTTTGAAAAATGCAAAACATATGCACCCATTGCAAATGAACTGTGTGTCATCGGCTACATAGTTTTGCGGGGAACTCGCATTGTATTGCCAGAAAACCTCAGAGCTCAAGCACTGTCACTAGCTCATGAAGGACATTTAGGAATTGTTGGAACCAAACAGCATCTCAGAACAAAAGTTTGGTGGCCAGGGATGGACAAAGCTGCAGAAAAGTTTTGTAAAGCTTGTCACGGATGTCAAATAGTAGCCAGACCAGATCCACCTGAACCACTGAGAAACACACTTTTACCAGATGGACCATGGCGAGATGTGGCGGTAGACTTACTGGGACCACTACCTTCGAACCACTCAATACTTGTACTGATAGATTACTACAGTCGGTACTATGAGTATGATGTAATGTCATCTACAACTGCTGAAAAAGTCATCGACTCTATTGACTGTATATTTAGCAGACATGGGCTACCAGTTACAATCAAATCTGATAACGGCCCACAGTTCAAATCTGAGCTGTTCAGAGAATATTGTGAAACTAATGGAATCAAACATATAAGAACTACACCAAAATGGGCTCAAGCAAATGGAGAAGTGGAACGGCAAAATGCATCATTGATGAAAAGAATCAGGATCGCACAAGCCGAAGGACTTGACTGGAAGCGAGAGCTAAGAAAATATGTAACAGTGTATCGCAGCATTGAACATCCAACCACGGGCAAAAGTCCAGCAGAACTACTGTTCAACCGCAAAATGAGAGGAAAGTTACCGAACATCAGTGAGGCAAAAACAACGGAGTTGGACGTGCGTGACAGAGACGCTGAACAGAAGGGAAAGTCAAAGACTTATGCTGATGAACGAAGGGGAGCTGAGTATTCAAAAGTTGACTCGGGAGACACAGTGCTGGTTCAACAAGACAAAGTGGACAAGTTTACAACACCATTCAACGCAACACCACACAAAGTTGTAAGCAGAACTGGAAACCAAGTCATTATTGAATCACCAACAGGAGCTCGCTATCACCGGAATACCACACATGTGAAGAAATACGAGACGAATGAGACCAGAGAAGGACACTATGACACAATACCTGAAAGGGAGGAAGGTGAAACACCCACAAAGACTGACACCTTCACTCCAACACCACAAGAGGGCTCCCAGGGGCCAGAGAGACCAAGTAGATCACAGAGGGCTAAAAAGATACCCGAGAGGTTTCGTGATTTTGTGGTGAAATGAACTATAGTATGTTAAGGTGAAGAGGTAACTTAAAGTTGGCAAGTTTCAAGTTCATATGTGTATTTTGACATGTATATATTGAAAAAAGAAAGGTACATGTGTGGTGAGACAGTTAGATTATATACTTGTTAGAAAGTAAGACAAGAAGAATGTTCAGTGTTGAAAAAAAAGAAAAAAAAAAGACATCAAAGTTATTACAACTAAAGTTTGAGTCTAAGGAAAAGGGGGATGTCATGTATTGATATGGCTATGTCTTAAGGTGATGACCTTTGAACCGGATGTTGTTGTCCGAAGGAAGCCCCGTTAAGCGGCTAGTTGTAAGATGGACAGTGTTCAATAAAGCAACATAAAGACCGTGCTTTATGTCCTGATTCAATTCAGAGTGCTCTGCCTAATTTAGTAATAAGGTGAGCATACAACAACGGCCTTTAAGGTGTCGCGGATAAATAAGGGAGGGGCTAATAATCGGCTCAGTCATTTTTAATGATCGTTGAAAGCCCAGATCGTAATCGTGATTAAAATTCGATTAATTGAGCAGCCCTACATTAAGCTACTCACGCAGAGATGAACGGCTGCTGCTGCCATCATCATCCGTCATCATTTCTGCTACACTGGCAGGGCTAGGGGCCAGGACTCTCCTCTTCGTGTTTTTGGGGGATGTTGCTAACTCCGGGTCCGATAACAGGCAACCCACCCGGAGTAGATGTGCACGGTGTGAGGTCTCGCAGCAAGCTATCAAATACGGCGCATTTCTCGGCTTTAAAAAAAAACGCTATGCGTCGCCAGGTGTTTCATCGAATTTGAGGTGTTACCTCCTTTGACAGTATCACAGTATCAGCTTAAAGCACTTGTTGCAGGCTGCTGAGTTTGCATATTTTGCTGTGAAGTACAGCCAGAATTTTGACCGCTTTGCCTTGGGCATTTTTAATCTGTAGCTCTGCTCTAAAAGAACGTACGTACCTGGCCCCGCCTACTATCCTCGGAAACGTAAAATGATTGGCTAGAATCTAAAGTGTATCACAGCTCAGGAAAAAAAAAGCACCGAAATGTGCGCTGCTTTTCGGTCTAGTTACTACCGTTTATGTCAGAACCGGTGCCATAATGGCACCGGATACCGGTACCCATCCCTAGATATGAGGGAAGCAAATAATAGCAAATAAATATATTGCTAAATAACTAAATGCATCTAATTTAGCTTAAAATGTGGGGGAGAAATGTTTCAAGGATATTTCAAAAAGCATCGCATCATTCTTTTGCTTTCCTCTGACATTAAACATTAGTTAATTTAGCCTGCAGAGCAGCCTAAATTAGTTAAGTTACATGGCTGTCACATGACCCGTCACAAGACCCAGTTAAATGCAAGTGGCCAAGACTCAGAGTTGGGACATAAGCAGTCATCTCTGCAGTATAATTGCCAGGTTGAAACAATGTAGACATTAGTTTTATTAGCATTAACACTTCACAATACTTTTTCTTGGGGATTGTTAAAATAACCATAGTCGTCTCTGGTGTGGTCACAAAAATGTTTTACTTCTCATTTTATAGGACTTTTGTTCTTGGGGTGTCAGAATATTTTTAACATAATGGTGATGAATGCTAGTTGAATGGGTGCCTTGTTTAGACCCATCAGATCCTACATCACCACTGGGAAGGAACAAGCACAGTGAGAGAAGCCGTCACAGTGATGAAAAGCATTAAAAGAAATAAGATTACCGGTAATAAAGAAATCAAAAGTACAACTGTTTGTGTTCTCACTTTAATCAGAATCTGTTGTTATATTTGTGGTTTAGGCAAAGACTAGAACACAATTTCTATCTATCAATGGAGAAATCAAGGTCGTTCCCAAGGATTTGAAAAGATGTTTTTACAATTGAAATTCTGTTCTGTTCTTGTCCAAAAAAAGTATTAAAAATTAAAAATGAAAACATGCAGCTTGAAAAACAAAAACCTATCTTAGCTCAGTAGATTAGTCCTGTCATGACTTGATTTCAGGTTTGTTGGAAGTGACCCAGTCATGGTTAGTAGGAGTAGCAATAGTTGTGTTGTTAACATGATGCTGACCCCAATGAGCAGCATGCACATGGACAGGTGGTTGCAGAGAAACAGATCTCATTCAAACTTCTCTTCTGAATTTACTTGAGCCCACAAAGCATAAAATTAAATTGTACTTAAAATTTCAGCTCAGCATCTGTCATAACGCACAAATACCCACATCCTACATTAAACACAAAGACTAAATGGCTCGTTTACAGTTACAGTATACAGAGATACAACGAGCCCTTGAGTAACAAAAGATTAAACTGAGCCAGACAGATTTAAGTTATACACACCAGTGACCTACCAAATGGATGTAATACTGCAATCCTCTGCAGCTGGGGGGGGGGGGGGGGGGGGGGGCTGTGTTTGATTTAATGATCTCAACTTTATGAAATTGATTAAATGCATTCTGTGAAATGATGCCTGTGCATTTTTGCCCCTCAGACAAAGCTCCTGTACTCATTGCCTGGGGCAGAAGGAAGCACCAGAATCACCAAGGAGAGTGTCACACTGAGGTATCCAACATTAACATTGACACAGTGAAGTTTTTTTTTTTTCTATCAGTGACTTTAAGCAGCAGAGCTCAGCTAATGATAAGACCAAAGAAGAATTTGCTACTCAGGAAATTGAAGGGCAGAAATGCCAGAAAGGGAAAATCTAACATTATGATAATAACAGTTCCCTGATTTTCATAGTATAAAGTTGTTCTTTAAATGCCCAAAAAAGTTAAGGTGTAGTTAAAATGTGCAGATATGCAAAGCGCTTTTATAGAATTGGACGTAATTTATCTGAATTTCAGAAGCGGGACCACACCTCATACATTTTCCTTCTGGTTTTATGCCTACATATGCCTTCCTGCAGTGCAGACTGGTTGTTGTCATTTTTGCCGTCTCAGTCCCAGATCTGTTTTTATTCCGTCTTTCTCTTTCAATCTAATCAACGATGTAGTCCCTGCTAGTGAATTGTATTTAATGTAGTTAAGCCCCACGATTTGGCCTTCTTTGCACATGCTTACTGTTTCTACCTGACCACTGCATGGTATTTATTTCAAACAGCTAAGAAAGAATGGATGAATGTACTATATCTCAATTTAGCAGGTTCATCCATATTTCTTAAGCTGACATCTGAGATATTTAGACAAACTATCTCTATAAGTCTCATCAAAATAAGTCGGTCTCTGATTAGTTGACCTGTAATCCATCCTAAAGAATGTCTTAGTTAATGGCTTAATAAGATGAATCCTGAGGTCAGAGCACTTCCTAGGATTTTAAAGGTTTTTTTTTTCCTAGGTGGATCACAGAGGGGGACATGCCAGCAGGGAAAAGAGCAGCAGATATGTCTAAACATTTGACTAACAGCCATATGGCAAGATAAATCTTTGGGTTCAATTTCATAAAAATAAAAAAAAAGAGCATCTGTTGTGATAAACATGCACAGCAAGCTAGATGATATCGACACTAATTTTTCTTCCTCTCTGGCTACAAATTGTGTGCATGCTTTGGCATCTCTTACACATACTTTTCTTTCCTCATATACACCCCAAACCTTTGCAGATATTGATTATGTAACAGTGCCAAAATGGTCAAGCAATTACTTTTGTGTCATTCACAGATGTGCCTTTTTAGAGCTACAGTAAGACATGACAGCACATTTACAGAAAGCTATGCTAGCGTGATATTTAGCACCAGCAGCTCTTAGGCATAGAGGGAAATGTTATAAGATGATGGTGGCTGTCGTAGTGGCTCCCTCCATTATGGGTTCACCTCAGTAAGGATGAGCGTGAGTTTGTTATTTGCACACTTAATTCTTTATTATCAAAATTTTCTATACACAGTTTATCCTTACTCCACTTAATATGCCCGGCCATGGAGCATTGACTGTTCGTGAATGCACGCAGCCCTCAGTTGTGTCTCTGCCTCCATCTCTGTACCTACTATATAAGAAGAGAGCAATATTAGCTGAAAAGACACCCTTCTCAGCTGGCACTGCTCCCAAACCACACACCTCCACATCTACAGCAAAGCCAGGAAACCACACCTCACTGTCACAGTGACTTATACTGGTTTTCCTGGCTCAAACCATACTATGCAAACCAATTTTTCTATGCAGTAAAAACCCTGCTTGTATGAGGTGATGTCATGAAGTACCAGGACTCCAACTATAACAATCAGAAACCTTAACTGATTTGAATTTGATCGTTTCTTTAAGGTCATCACATCTGGGCTAATTTTAGTCCTGTTCAAGTCCTGTTCTATCACCATGCACTTTTGAGTCTGTAATAAGTGCTGGATTTCCTCTGATATGTTAAACAGCTCTTAATTATTTATTATCATTATTATTTTTAATAATTTCAGGAAAGGAACAGGATGACAAATCTGGTGAGAAGGGTGGATGGTAATGGAACATTTTATATGTTTGGCGAGAGAACTTTCAATTTCATGCACAGCATGATGGAAAGCTGGCATGAAGTGCAGTTCATCTAGTTTCCATTGCATGTTTTTCAGGATGTTACAGTAGAATCCTATGTTAAGACTCGAGGTGTGCCACCAAATAAATGTTAGATAATAGAATCAAAGTCAAAGTCAACTTTATTTGTCAATTCTGCCACATGTACAGGACATACAGAGAATAGAAATTTCGTTAATAGAATAAGCATGCTCCAGTAGCCAAACAGCTGTTGCAACTGGTAGTCTCTTGAAACAGCAGCAGCACCACCCTGAAGGTTAGATTGGTTAAATTGAAATCAGGTAATGTGGTTATGATTTCTTTAAAATGGCAGAGTCCCCTAACTCCAAGTTCACATCCTCCCTCAGGCAGTTTCACTGATGATTTTAGCACTGCCTTTACAATGTTACAAGTGATCATCATGACAATAAAGGAAGCTGTTTGCTACTTCTATCAGTGAGATTGGTACACATGTTATCATTTGTTGTTTTTGACAGCAAAATCTGCTCCCCACCCCCCGGCCCCGCCACCCCACATCACAGCATGCACATCTTCCCACTTATTTTCCAAAATTATTTCCATAATTTTTATTTTGTTGAAAAGTGAGTTTATGCACAAGAGCTGAAGATTGAGATAGAAATTCATTGTATGAATGTCTGAGGGTGTTGCTAGACGTAGACTCTTTCTGGGGTTTTTACCTACAGACTGTAGGTTTTCACCTGCAGCGTTCACAATAATCTATTTCCATTTGCTTCAGACTTATTCTATATTTAAAGTGATACCAAAAAGTTACTTTGTTTAAGCTAATGTGACATTTACAGAAAGGAAGTTCCACCATATCCATGGCTCACATGTTAGTTATGTGGTCAAATTAAAAAAAAATTAAGTTTAAGACATCTAAGAGGAGCAGGGAGTGTGCCCACACACACATTGTTGCTCAGTGCAGCAACATAACAGACAACAGTAATGTCATAGTGTGAGAGGAGAAAGGGTGAATCTTTGCTATGTGAACGTTTACCTATTTGAAATTGTTTTGATTAAAAGGGAGCAGTATTACAAAGTACTACTTCCAAAGAGTCAAGAGACTCAGAAAGATGCAAGCACAACAGAACTAAGTCAACAGATAGCTCCAAAGTAAAGAAACAGTCTATGATGTTGAACAAAAATCAAATAAACAAAAAAAAATACTGAAAAATCTGAAAGCATATCTTACATTTAAGTATACTCCATCCAACTGTTGTTTAGAGATTTAACTAATTGTCTTGCTACCTGGTTTAAGGGTATAATGATAGCCATTATTGGTGAAGGCCATCTTGGTATTGTGGAACTGGATTTGATGAATGACGTATGGATCAAGAAACTGCTCTAGCATACACTGCTTTAGCTTTCATTTTCTATTTTAATTACATAATCCATCCACTTTCGATGTGAAAGAGTATTCAACAGCTTCGTTTTCACTCTCAGCTCTCTCTTTTAACCACAACAGACTGACACAGGATCCAAATTACTACAGATGAGTTTGAATCAGCGTAATTGTTACTCTTTGAGCAAATTTAAGGTCACTAAAAACTCATTGCTCCAACCTTTAGGGACAAATAATGTCCATTAATGTCAGTAAACTCATGGACTGAACATACACACACACACACACACAATGGACAACTGTACCCTCAAACACACAATAATAACATGGAGTGAACCACCACTCACAACCACTAGCACTTTATATAGCCTCTGTAGAAACTATCCTCACCCTCACTTACCTTAACTGCACTACTGTATAGCTCTGTAATAATCATTCTGTACATACGATAATTTTTAACCCTACAACTGTTTACAACTTGCATAGTTCCCATTTCTGTATAGCTGTATATCTCAGATTCCTGTAAAGTTATTTATTTCATATTCTGTATAGTTTTTCATATTTATATCCTGTCCATATCCTGTACATAGCTTGTACTCACTACAGCCTGTACATACTTATAGTTATAGAATATTCACAACATACTTCATACCGTGTACATTATAACATACCATAATAGACCCATTTCTGTAATATACTTACATATCTATATTATTGCTAATATATATTGTAATATATCTATATCACTAAGCACTTCTGGATGGATGCAAACTGCATTTCGTTGCCCTGTACCTGTGCATGTGCAATGACAATAAAGTTGAATTCTAATTCTAATTCTAATTCTAATTCTAAACTCAGTTACTGGATGGCTGATGGACCAGCCAACCGAGAAGCTGACTTCAATACATTACTAGGATACTAACTCTGTATATACTGAAACCAGTTTCCACATTTCTCATAATGCTGTATAATAATAATACGACACAGACCAGACCTTCAAATGCATTAATTTCCATTTTAATAATGGAAGCGTCCTTTTAAACTTAAATGTGTAGGTGGCAGGAACAGGTAACATGTTACTGTTTAGTTTGGTTAACTGCTTTGAACCTGGATAGATGATAGGGCAATTAATAATTGCATCTCCTTCCCAAGTTTTGAAAGTGAGAGTTAAACCCAGTGTTTGTTTGTGCTACAATGTTAGCAGCTAGCTGTTTATGTTCCAGACAGCCAGTAAGGGCTTCCCTGCCCTCAGACTTAAAGACATTTAGGTTTGGTCAATATCGTTCCATCTCTGGTTTTAGACAAATTAACATTTGCTGCCAGGAAGCTCTTGTTTCACTTACAGTAAGCTAACATGTTCTTCTGCCCATCTATACTCTGCTACTGTGTTACATGCACCACTCCATCTCTTCCCACTCAAACACATCCATCTATCTCCAGTTGAATTGACAGTATCCTAAGGAGAATATGCCCGAGGTCCATTTCCCAAGCAGATATATAGATATATATATATCCAGATATATAATCTCTCCAGTGAGTGCTGCATCCACTCCAGGGTCACCTCCCAGTTGGTCATATGAACCCTTAAAGTAAGGCATCCAGGAGGCATCCTGATCAGATGAAGCAACAGAGGTTTGACTCTAAAGTCCTCACCCTAACCTAAAGCTGAGCCCAGATATCCTATGGAGGAAACCAACTTTGACCCCTATTACCCCAAACCCCATTTTTTCAGCCTCTACCCAGACCTTGTGACCACAGGTGAGGCAAATTGAAAGCTTCCTCTTCAGAATGAACTCTCTCTCTGAGCTCACTGCAGTGTAGGCAAAGAAGAGAAAACTAATATGACCACAAATGAGCGCAAACTGCAGTAGAGACTCGTACACTGTGCTGAAATGAAAATGTGCATAAATTAGGTAAATAAATTCATTTCCCCCCCCCCCCCCCCCCCCCCCCCCTTTGGTTTCTTGAAAAGGTGAGGGGTTTCATTCCCAGCCCCCCGTTCTTCAGCAATCAGGAAATGTCAGCATGTGTTACAACCATCTGAAGCTCCAAATACACACCAGAGAGTATATTTCTATATGAGTGCATTAAAACCTCAAGACTTTTGTGTGAAATGTTGATAGACTCTTTGGACCCAGAATACAACCTAAACAGGAATGAAGTAGATACTTATGGTTAGGAAAAAAAATCTTAAAACAACTGAGGAAATAAAGAATTCAAAGTAGGCTGACATTTTTAAAGTAAACAAATTCCTTATACAGTAGCAGTGGATGAGGATTCATCTGTCTACACGTGTAATAGTCCTGGCTGGTCTAAAACCGGGACATGGGACAAGATATGTAGAAGCAAGAAATCTTTAAGATGAAGGTTTTACTCATTCCAGGCGATCAGTTGCTGTTGACCTCATCAAGCGGTTACCGGTCAAAGCCAATTAGTCTGATGACACACAGGAAGACGAAGAATTTCCATCACAGGGTTGTCACTGTGTAAAAGGCTGATACTTTATTTAGCTTGACATTGATTAGGTGCAGTGTTCCACTCAGACTTGACTTTCACCTTCCTATACGAGACACAACAATTTAATCAATTGATGAACTCCCTGATGCGCAATAAAGCCTCAGCAGAAAAGCCGGCATATTAATGCAATCACTCATTTAGAGACATTTATTTAAGACTCTTCTTTATAAATAAGGGCTGTTAATTTGTTAGAAGTTACTAAAACAAAAACACGGGCAAGACAACACTAGTAGAAACCCTGTATATGTATAATCTGTGAAACATTACAATATGAATTACTCAAATCAGAGTCCGTGTAACTGTGAGTGAAGTTCAAAGGAAGCAGCTTTTTTGTAAGCTGAAAGTAAAAATACATCTAAGCTTCTAAATTAAAAACATGATGCTCGTGTTTAAGATCAGTAAGGAAGACCTGTCCCTTATTTTCAGTCTCTGTGGTCTCCTGGTGATATAGGCTTTGCTCGCTGGTCTCTTTTAATCAATTTCCATTTTCCCTCACTGTCAAAATCACCTCATCTGAAAATTAAACATCACTACTCTCTTCCTGCCAATCAGCCTCACAGCCCTTGTTCTATAATTTTATTGTAATCATCCATCTTCTTGTCTTCTGGGTTGTCTGGGACATTTAATAATCTGCTTACTTTCTAGACCAAGGTCATTACAGTTAAGTTAAACTCAACTAAAAGTGGGTGTTAAAGCATATTTAACATTTGAGACAGAGAATGAACTAGCATTTATATAGCGTTCCCCTAAGCTTACTCCCCCTAGGAGCACTTTAGCATACAAGCCATGCATTCATACATTCATACATAAGATGTTTATCTGCGCTAACAATTCTAGCAAACTTAGACTCTCCAAATATGACATAAAGTATCTCTAATAAAGTAAATAGTTCACAAAAAAGACATGCAAACCAGACGCCAAAAGCGGTGTCTGAAACACGCCTGAAACCGCATTCTCTGGACTCAACGTGTATACTATCTAGAAACACATTTCTCAGTAATATGTATTTTTTCACTTGCACTACTTACATCAGAATCACTTAAAACAAAGAGATTTGCACAGTGGGATATTTCTGCTTGTGCAGTGTAAAATGGTTGCACAGGCTTATAGTATGTAGAAGCCATATGATAGAATACTTATTGAGGTTTTGGACACACTCAAAACACTTGCATACTATTTTAGTTTGAGGTTTGCTACAAACAAATCCTTTTTTTTTTCATTCTATGTCAGTTGAACAAAAATGTAACATTAAGACAACATGATAAAAGCAACGAAATGAAAAGGAAAAATTTAAAGAACACAATCGCTATGATGTGCTGAATACACTCAGGTCTATCAAACGTGTGAAGAAGTCCATGTTTTTCAGAAAAGTGCATTTGCTTTTCTTGTGAGGTATCAGCATTATTGCACAGGCATAAAAATGCGTAGAGAAAATTAAAATTATTTCCAGATCCAGACAAATTATAAAAATGATAAAGATTAAAATCATGTATTTGTGAAAGTTTCCTGCTTTTGTAGATCCACTGTGATCTGTAAGACATGTCTAACGAGACATATGTTGAAATAGCACTTCTTTTTTAAGCTATCCTGGGTTGTTTATCATCTTTTATAAATAGATTGTTCATTAAATGTAAACATTTACTTTTACATGTACTTTTTACCATTTAAAAGAAAAAAAGAACACATGCAATCATGCCTACTTGAAATCAGATTGCATTATATATTGCCCATTAACTAAAGCAAGTTTGACACCACTGCATTAGTTAGTGTCTGTGTGCATGAAAAAGTTCTCTGTTGAATGTACCCTGCTCTTTTAGAGAACTTTTTCTGCAGTAAATGATTTGGCAAAACCAGCATGTGCAGCTGGAGACACAGTTCAAGCTTCTCTGAAAAGGGCATATGAATTAAATATTGAGCACGAGCAGAATTTTTCTGTAATTAATTTGATTAGAATTAAAGATATCTCATTCTGGTGTGTCAATAAAGTGGGTCTGATTTACAAACAAGATTTTCCAAAACTTAATTCATTCATGTGGGTGTAAAATAAGCCAGTTCAAACAGCAACCCTAAACACGACTGTCTCACGTTCACGAAGCACATCTAATTGTCTAATCTAACAGCTGCCTACCCTGTGAAGCTACAGCCTCTTCCTCTTCATACAAGCATAATCATCCAAGTAAGAAAATCCCAGCAAGCTGATTCTGTTCATCTGGAGAATCAACTTTTTGAAAACACTACATCCAGATGAACTTTCTGGTACAGGCTGTAAGATTTTTAAAATTTTTAATATCTCACTTTTCAGATTTTTTAGCCAAATAAGCTATTTAAAAGAACATGCTATAGTGAATCAAAGTGTGTACAAAAATGGGGGAAACATCAATCATCAATCATTAATTCTGCCAGTTCAAATGCTGATTTATAATTACTAAAAAAAAAAGTTCATCAGTGTTTCATTAATTTTTATCAAGCTTGAAATGTAGGTACTTCTTTGAGGTATGCACTGGAAGTCTTACTGTATTTGATTTCCAGTGGCAACCTTTCTATTAGCACTCCAAACAAACTCCTATATGAGGAGTCACAGCAAATATGGGTCAGTGTCGTTATCAGAAGCAACCAAAAAAAGGGGGCTGAAGCAGAACGGGGTCAGATAGGACTGCTTTTTTGGTGGCCACTCTGTCAAGCTACTCAAAATAGAGGAAAGAGTAAATAAATAACTAAAAATCGACCCACATGCCCAATCTCTGCCTCTGCGTCAAACCAACATAGGTTCCTGGCTGCTGATAGAAGAGCTTCTACAACACAGCAAAACTGCACCTATTATCAATTATATACTAAAAATGTAGGACTAGGGCTTTACAGCTGCCTGGAATTTATGACGTTTTATGTTAACAGGCAGTGCAGGGTGAAATACAATTCCTCTTATGAGCTACACCAGACTGAGGGTTTTATAATTTTCAACTCCACTCACACTCACTTTGTGGTAAACAACTCTTGCTTTCGGGGTGTGGCAGAAAGACTTGGCACATTGCAGTTGACATCAGAGCAGAGAGAAAAACTTGGCAACCGCACGTTGTCTATAACATTATTGGAAAAATTTGACCTAGACAGATACTGATGATACTAATGTAATTAGACTGGAGGAATCCAGAGGGTATAATGTATTAAGAGGACCATATGTGTGACTTTAGAAAGCTAACACTCAATTCATAATTAACTGGAGCAAACAAGAAATTTGCTGTAAATTTCTTAATAGCTTATCATTCAAGACAACTGGCATGGGGTCTCTTCAAAATATCCCTGTTTTGAAAAAAGATCACGTTTTATCTTAAATAAATAACTAAATAATTACTAATTTTTAAAGCTATCTACACAGATAAATTTAAACAAAAAAGACTTGCGGTACAGTCACACAAACCAAAAAGCCAAAGCCTTTTACACAGTGCCAAAGTCCAACCAATAACTCACAGGAAGGTATTTTCAGAATTTAAAGTCCTGCAAATTAGCCCATTCTTCTCAAAGCTCTCTCCTTGTCTCTATTAAAGCCCAGTTCTTGGGGTCTGATGTTGTTAACTATTTGCTAATTTAATGAAAAATTTAAAAAGTAAAGAAGAGACATGAGAAACACTCTTCAATCACATTATGAATGTTAATGCTCAATATTTTTTACCACCACCGGGAACTCTGCAACGCACCTGATGATGTTGGGAACGGTCAAACTCCACAAACACGATGATGAGCAGAGGCTTGAAAAGCATAAACTAGTAAATAAATGATTAAATATACATATAAAAAAAGAATCTGTTTATGTTTTGTGTATCTGAAACAAAAAACTAAATATCAGCTGATATATTGGATTTTACATTAAATCACTTTGAAATCATGTATCTGGATTCTAATATATCTAGTCAGCAGCGTAATGAGAATCCCAGCTGATGGGTTATCATAAATGAGAGTATGAGAGTGACGTGAAATATTTTATCTTGCACAAATTTATATTTTGTTTAAATTTGTACCACTTGTTGTCATTGCACAGATTTTGTATCAAGTGCACCATGCAAAAACATTGTTGTGCGTCTGGTGTTGATGCACCAATACTGTTCTTGCTCTAAGAAATGAACGTTATTCTCTAAAGACCAAAACAAAAAAAGAGTTTTTCTTGCAACAGTATGTACGACTCCCTTTCTAAGCCAGCAGTATGTGGCACATCAGGTTGAATTTAATAAAGGTCAGGACCCCTGAAACATCCATTTCTCGATCACTAGAGATGTACTTCTCATGCATTTTTGCTGTTGCTCAGTTGCTGCTGTTTGCACTGTTCTGTGAAGTGAGCAGTGCATACCATTGTATGCAATGAAAAGATCAATGGAGTTGATACTAAGATGTTAATGTCCATCGCTCCTGCGTTCCAGTGGGACAATGTGTTACATAATGCAAATATACCATGGTAATGGCTGAGAACTGCATTAAAAAGCATCAGCTTCAGTCTAGAGTCAGGAGAATGACTCTTTGTGAGTTTGCTTGTAGTCTTGAAATGAGCTGACCTTTTCTAGGGAATAACAGCTATTTCGTGCAGGTAACTGCTCAACAAACTCAAGTCTCCATACAACAGTATGTACTACTCCCTTAACAAATCAGAACAATTTGCCTCCTACAGGCATGATATAACAAAGGTCAGGACTTGTGAGGCATCTGTTTTTCATAAGAGATGTATTTCTGATCTGCTTGTCCTCTTGCTCAGTTTTGCACTGGAGCTTATTCATTTTCTCTGGTCAGAAAAAAGTTTGGGCTGTTCTGTGAAGGGAGCAGTACATGCCATTGCAGGAAATGTTCAATTCAGCAGAAAAGTAGATGCATCTAGTAAATGATGCAAGTAGTAGATGAAAATTAATATTGAATTAGACCATTAATTGAAAAACATTGCGATTTTTATATACTGAATATCTATATGGGTTCGTTATTAGCAACCATCATTCCTGGGTTTCACGGACTCACTGAATGCAAATGTATAATGTTAAATAACAAACTGATTTTTTTTTAAAAGCTGACAGCTGCTGAATAAAAGGATCATTAAATTTCGCTAGTCTGGTTTCTGAAGGAGTTGAGGGTTTGAAGTTTAAAAACTAGTATACTTTCTCTGAGAAAGTTTCAACAGAAACTGAAGTTTTCAAGCAAAAGTACTGCTCCTTTCATCAGCTTGCACTTGTATCTGTCTGATATGAGTCTCACGTTAATGAAGCTCAATTTTAAAATTGACTTCCTGTTCTTGTTAGACACTTTGTGTTGCTCTGTGTGCACAGGACAGCGATTTAAGTGAGATTTCTTATTCCCCCACATGGAAAAACATTTCTTAGAACACAACTACTCTAACAAGGTTCAGAAAAAAACCGTGGTCTGAACAGTTTCATAGCATAACTGGAAAAAGGGTTTTCTAAGGTATCGGGTAGTACAGTGGACCACTGGAACACAGTGCTGACCTCCATGTCTCTGCTAGATATTCCATTAAAAACTATGAATGATTTTTTCATTGTTATTGGCATTTAGAGAATTTTGGCCAATTTCATGTTATATCAGATGAAACAAAAATCAATGTTCTTCAAATAACAAGCCCATCTCAAAGAGACCAAAACTTCCGAGCAGTAATATTTTAACAAAGAAAACTGAAATGGAGACAAATATGTTAGGCTTCAATTTTCCAAATTGCTTTACGAGCTCACCCTGGTAACCCCAGTGAGAAATATTAAGAAAGTGAACTTAACTTTTTACTGCATAAATGTGGAAGCCTAAAAGGTTTTGAGCCCTTTTTATGATACCAAATTGAAGTAATTTCACATATACCAACAGCACTTCAGTTATTCATGTAGTTTTGAGTCACACTCTTACATTTCCTACACTACAGCAGCGGGGAGCAATCTCTGGTAGTTACACCAATCTTGCTGCTGCAGCCCTGTTGTTTGAAACGCCTGTAGGAGCGACCCAGAGACCCTCTCGCTGCTGCCATAGCAACTAGCTAAAAAAAAGCAGCCTGACCTGATGCTAATATGATTTGACAGGCAAGAATGTGTGTGTGTGCATGTGTGTGCATGTGTGTGGGAGGCCTTTTTTTTTTATTATTGAGAGTACATACTTTCCTGTGTGTGCATGTTCTCTGTGTGTTTCAGTGTGCATGCATGCCTGTGTTTGTATGTAAAGCTCATTAACTCCTCAATGTGCCGTTGCTATGCTTCTTAGCTGAGACTTAAGCAAAAATGAGAGCGGAGACAGCCCTTAGTCCTAGCACTCACCCACGAGGTTAGTGTTTGTGAATATGCTGCACTTAATACTCAATCGCTGCAATTTTCTGAAGTTTTTTTGTTCATGTTTTAAAATTATACAGTATGGAAACCAGTGCTTCAGCACAAAATGACCCAAATGTATCCCCAGTGATCTGATAGTGCTGTTGATCAATAATTACCCCCACTCCAACTGTGGACTTATTATTTTTAAGCTTTGATTAATGGAGAGCATACCAATTGCCCATAGGCAGTGTTACAATATACTTTGGTCCTGTGTTATATTTATCTACATTTTGTTACTTTAGTTGCCATAGACAACCACTTAGAACCAGTTTATTTACTGCCTGCCAAACAAATAAAAGCGAGACTCCTGTATTTCTCAAGCAGGGCGTTTGCTTCATGAAAGTGACCCTTTTGACAGTGCATGACACTAAGCCTGCACTCGCACCTCTTTTGAACCACCCTCATGAAGCAATCCCTTCCCCCAGACATAGATCCCCATGCAGCTACAGCAGTATACATTTGCTAATCCAGGGGACTAAATTACTTTCTGAGAGACAAGCAAAATAATTTCAGTAAAAAGATTTTAGAGGCCATGGCTGCTTACCCGGGTAAACACTGTTTTCCTGTAGTTGCATTCCTCTAATCTTTATGGAGCAAATCTAAAGTTGATGCGATACACACTCACAATGTCCACAATTACAAGAAATGCCATAATTTCTCCTCTGTAAATTCCCCATTTTCTAATATATCCAATATTACTTGTTCTTGTAAAACTGCATGCTACATTAACAGAGCAAATGCTGTGAAACAAATAAAAGATTACTCCCACGAATAAGTGTGAATCAGTGGATGAAGCAGAGTGGACGCATAGTGCATTTCACTTTTGGTTTTAGACTTTTTTTACCCATTACTACAGATAGGGATCTTATTTTCTTTTTTTCTCCCAACAAACTGCTGCCAAAGCAATACTTCTTCCATCTGAATTTTACATGAGATCTTCTAAAAACTGCTGTGAAAACCTTGTTAAGCATTTAGATTTGCCAAGAAATCAGGTATCAAGACAAAATTCTCGCTTCGTTCTCTGTGCCTGTGTAATCCCTGATCCCTATTAAGGATGGTGGATCTTTACTTTACAGGATATTTTTAAAAAAATAAAATAAAAATTGTGGTTACAGGAGAGACATGACAATAACAAGATTACATAAATGCATTTGAATTGGCTGTAGGTTACAGAACAAGACAACTCTGTGCACAAAAACCCAAACATGACCGACAGTTACCCAACCTGCTTTGCAGCAGTGCTGTGTTCTGTTTCGCCTCCCCCTCTCCTGTTCCCAGATCGAGCTGCAATTTGGTAAATTAAAAGGTGATCAAGGGGATTAGAGTAACTACAGACTGTCACATCCCATTTGCAAAACTAACACCAAAATAGCCCCACAGACAGAATAAAGAGCCTTTTATTGAATGTTACTAAACCAGCTGATGTAGAAACAGTATTCTACTTCTTGATCTTTAAGCTATCTTCTCTCTTATGTTTTACAGTAAATCTATACTATAAAGAAAATATGTCACACTTAATTATTACAGTGTGACATGCAGGAGCACACTTGTAAAATGAAAGCAGTATTTTTTCCCCACAGTCTTAATACAGAAATCTTCAAGATTTCAGATCTCCACCAAAACCAACAGGATTCAATTTGTACCCAGTTTTTTTTTTCAAATACATATAAATACAAAGAAAACTTTATCAATGAAATACTTTTTGTGTTACCTGTACTTAATTTTATAATAACTTTCTTTTTCCCTCCCCTGATTGGGACACCAGCGGTGGATGATGAAGTCAGTGTCTAGCTCCACTCTGGGTACTTTTTCAGGCAACTGAAAATGAAATTTATTTTAAGTAATATAGTCAGCTCAGAGTTTTGTAAGTTGGTGCAAACTTTGTGTGCTTATTATGAATTTCTCCTTGACCACAATTTGCAGTGCAGTCAAAAGTCTGGAGCTTTCTCTGTGTTATTCTAGCAGCAGTTGTGTAGCTTTCAATGTTCCACAGCAAGAGTAATGCAGTGCAGACTGGATGATTGGCTGGGTAATTGACCTTAACCTGTGTAGGAACCTAATTAGACTACTCTGCACTTGTGATTGCTCCCTAGAGCACTGAAAAACAGCTTAAGACAGGAAATGATATTACTGGACCATTTCCCCCTTTGATCAGGTAATTTCTAGTTCTTAATACAGTACACACAATCCAGACAAACATCAAAACCTCCCAGTTTAGAGTTGGTAAGTCTGTAGCGTGGCACCAAAAACCAAAAACAAACAAAAGAATGGCACTTCTAACCCCCCTGGGTCTTGGACATAAGGTATCTGGTGGTGTCAGGTAATGGCCATAGTAGACAGTAGACAGGGTTTACTGCACTGTGTCACAAATATGTGTTGAACCAGACTGGGCTCTGGGAAGTTTAGAAGCTGGCCAACAAACAATTATCATTTGACAGTGGTTGTGATGCCGAAGGTGGCAGTACTTAAAGTTTGTCAGGTTTAAATGAGAATGGCTACTGGTGTGAAAGGGGAAATGATCTAGCTCCAAATTTAACTAAGCAGCTTTAAGTCTATGAACCTGAATGAAAATGACAATTAAACTAATAACGAGGCAAAAAAGAGAAAGAAGTGATGCAAGTGCAACAAAAAGGGCCTAATGGAATATGAACCACTGGATTGGGTTGTGGCGATTTTTAGAGACTAAAGATTTGGAAGCGAGCTGTTTTCCAGGTGTGGAAGAAAGGCTGCATTGTAAAAATGATCAGGACACAGAAGCTTTCCTTTGACCATGGTGCTTGACATATGCGGTTATGGCTCGCACTCCCAACTCGCCATTGGGAGTGAGAGCTCCCAAGACAGCTGTCTTTTGCTAAATCTAACCAAGTAGCTTTTAGTTTGTGGTGCAGTGGATAAAAGTGACCTGAACAGGACACAAACAGTAGTCTGCCACTCTTCCAACCTCCTTACATCAACTTTGTAAGTCTATCAAATAAAGATTTTATCTCTAAATGCCCAGCATTGCTTCTCTCCCCAAAAGAAACCCTGTGTAAAGTCTGAAGAGAAAAAAAATGTGTTAAGTGTGCATGTTCTACAAAAAGGTTTTTGGTAGATGTAGACATGAATACCAGTAATCAAGATTCCCCAGTATTGCATGAAAATGATTATCAGTGTTAGTGACTACACCTTTCAGTTGTTAATTCTGTGGCTGATCAAGAATAACCTGCAAACATACTGCAATTTAGACCCATATTTACATTCTGACTAAAGCCTTGTCCAGCAGAGATGAGAGTATGTGCTAAATTTCTTCTTTCCCCCCCATCTATCACCTAACCCTCATAAAAATATCTTTCTGATATGGAAATATTTTTAGCTGTATTCTTGCCAAGATGTTTTCTGTTTTATAAACTAAACCATCAGATTGGACTCCAACACCAGTTAATCAGAAATGCTGCATGCAGCTCAAAGATGTCATGCTCTATAAGTGAGATGGAAAATAACCATCAGTCTCCAGCCTCCAGACAAAATTCCGGCAAATTCTGACAGAAGCTGGTACGCAAATCAATCAGCCACTTTGGCAGGCACCCAACCATTATATGATACCATTCCTGATTCTAAAAATCAGGACAGTCAGCTTGATAATGCATTAGTGGTAGGAGGATGAAGTTATGCACTTCATGCTCATGAAATATTAGTGCCAACTGCAACACGGCAGGACTGGTCCCTTCAGTGGGTGTAAGAAGGATGTTTTTTTTGCCAGAGTGGGACAGATGTGATCACTGCTGGCTGAGCTGGCCAGAGTTGAATCAGAGGTCAGCTGCGCAAGACAACAGCATCAAAATGATGGTATAAATTGCCCGACTAGATTGCCTTCGAATTATTTGACAGACTCCCTGCTGGGGTGTAGCTGGCCTCCGAGGTGTCACAACACTGGCACTGATGAGAGTTGGTTAAGCGCCTGGAAGCATGCAGTAGCCCAGTTGGAGCCTATTATTCAATCAATCTTCCCCTGGGTTCATAATAAAGAAATTATTCTGATAAAGAAGGCAGGAGTCCCTTGTTCTCAGATATGAAAAAAATATAAATTGCATAAAAAAGTATCCAAGTTTTTGTTAACTGAACTGTTATGAACGTGTGTGTTTGTTTGTTTGCACAATGAATGTTTTTACATCTTATTAAATTTTCAAACAACAATGGCAAAGATATCAAGAAAGCTCAACTGGAAACTAGAGGCAACAAATGTTTGTTAAATGTAGCCTCGTAAAAACATTTTGCTTCAAATTTGCCATGTAAAAGATTTCCCATTTTACAATGTAGCAAGAAATAGATTGTCCTCAAGAACAAGAACCTTCCCAAAACAATAACCTGACACTACACTGATATTGATTTCTTGTGTGAACCTTTTTCTTTGATTCTTCTTTGCGTTATTATTTTATCTGACCTCTTGTATTTCTGTGCTTAGGTGGGAGTGGAGAGTTTGGAAATAGGATGCATCTGTTTCCTGATGGACAGCATCTGTATTACATCCCATGTCAGAAGAAAAAACAGGAACCATTTTTATTCCAAAATTCCTACTAATTCCATTCATGGTGAATGAAATTACACACACAGTGTGTAGCTGAATCAAGCATTGTGCACAGATGCAGGGCCTATGCTTCAGTTTATTTCTATGTGGTTACTGCATAATTAGCATCCCTACCAAGAATCCATTTCAAAACAGCATGATTTTGTGTTGAGTAATCCCACTTTATGGTAATTATTGAAATGTGTCACCTCAGGCTGTATACACCAGTCACTCCATTAGTTACAACTTGCTAGTACCAGGTTGGACCCCCTTTTGCCTTAAGAACTGCCTTATTTCTTCATGGCATTCATTCAACATGGTGCAGGGAACATTCCTTAGAGATTTGGGTCCATATTGACATGATAGCATCACACAGTTGCTGCAGATTTGTTGACTCCAAATCAATGATGGGAATCTCCTGCTCCACCACATCCTGAAGGTGCTCTATTGGACTAAGATCTGGTGACTGTGAAAGGCATTTGATTACAGTGAACTCAGTCTGGGGGAGTTCTTTTTTTCTCCTCATCTTTCCTCATGTTGTGTATTTTCCATTGTTGTACCTCTCTGACCTGTCTTCCCCGTGTGATGTTTGTGTAATGTATGTATGGTCGGAAGGGTAAGATGGTGCTGGCACAGCTGGCAGCCTTAACCCAATTTCCCTCGGGATGAATAAAGTATGATCAATCAATCAACACACTGACATGTTAAAGAAACCAGTTTGAGATGATTCAAGCTTTATAATGCAGCAGCCTCAACTGTTAAAAGGCAAAATGAATCCATGTTTTATGTTGTTTAAGCCAAACTCTAACCCTACCTTCTATATCTGAAATCCAGAGTCAAGAGACCAGTCAATATTTTTCCAACCTTGTGTTGTTCAACTTTCACGAGCCACAGTCAACTGTAACCTCAATTTCCTGCTCTTAGCTCACAGGAGAGGTACCCAGTGTGGTCTTCTGCTGTGGCCCATTGGCTTGAAGGTTCAATGTGTTTTGCATTCAGATATGCTCTTCAGCATACTTTGGAAACCGCATACCAACTGATGCCTTCCGATCAGCTCAAAGCAGTCTGGCTATTCTCCTCTAATCTCTGAGATTAACGAAGCATTTTCATCCAGAGAACATCTGCTCACTGGACAGTTTTTCTTTTTTAGACGGTTCTTTTTAAACCCCAGAGATTCTTGTTCAGGGAGATCCCCAGTAGATCAGCAGTTTGTTAAATACTCAGATCAGCCTATCTGGCACCAACAACCAAGCCATGTTAAAAATAATTTAAATCACTTTTTCAACGTCAATGGGTTACTTTGACAATGTCCGCATGCCTAAAGGAATTGAGATGCTGCTATGTGATTGGCTGATTGGCTGTTAACCAGCAGCTGAACAGATATAGCTAACAAAATGACAGCAACAATGGTAATGCACAGAATCCTTTTGAATAAGGTACCACAACTCCTTGTCTTAACTACTGTATGTGTGTACTTAAATACAAATACCCATTCTGAGCCAGGAAGTGTTTTTTTTAACTCAGCAATCAAGACATGGTTATTCGAATAAATAAATAAATAAATAAAAATCCCCCATAGCCTTGTTTTGAGTAGTTTCATGCAGGAACTGTATATGTGGAAAAAAACCTCCATTTACCCATGACAAGAGGTTCATGCTTGTGACAGTGTGACAGGATGTAGACATTAATGGTACCCCCTGCAGCTCAGCTGTAATGTTAGCTAGCTGCATGCTGCCTTCGGGTGGTGAATGCAGACAGCAGAAAGAAAGTACTCAATGCGCGAACCTTTCATAACAATGTTTTTGGATTTTGTTGAGTAAGCAGGTTATGTTTTATGGACAGATACATTGCTGCTGATTTTTTAAAAGCTACTTTTTGATGCTTCAAGCATTGCAATAAAAGTGTTGTTCCATCATATTCTAGAGATGTTAGACATCTGTATAGCTGATCTCCAAAACTTGTCAACTCACAGTAAAACTATATAAATGGTTAAGTAACAATTTAAGTAAAGTGGGAAAACTTGCTAATTTTATTTCGAAGCTGTTTGGAGGCATTTATTTTCTTTGCATCTGTTTTGTTATTGTCCACAGATGTTTCATCACATCATTACAATGTTGCTGACTTCTGAAGTTTGTCCCTAAACAATTTTTATTATTATTGAATCTGCTTTAAAACAAAATCGATACTTTTTAAAGGTACACATATATTGGAGTCCGAGGGAACAGAAACTTTCAGGGGCAGATGTTATTTATCCAGTTTTTAATGGATTGAACTATTTACTGAGGTCACAGTGGAACTAATTTAGCCTCCTAAGACCCGAACTCTTTCATGGCATGCATTTTTAATTTCTCTTTGCTATTTGGGCTGATTGGGACCTGATGAATGTAAAAAGAAAGAATTACCTTATTTTTGTTTCTGAGAAAAATGAGATCCACATAAGAGGACATTTGTTTTAAATTTCAATAGAACAGTGGCAGCATAATGTCCTCGTAAGTGGATATCAGGCCCTTGTAGAGAAAAATGTACTATTTTGTCTAGACAACCAAAAATGTGATGTCCACATACACTCAACAAAAATATAAACGCAACACCTTTGTTACTGCTCCCATTCCCCATGGGATGGACGTAGAGACCTAAAATTCATTCCAGATACACAATATAACCATCCCTCCCAAACAGTGGTCACAAATCAGTCCAAATGTGTGGTAGTGGGCACATCTGCTATATTGAGATAATCCATCCCACCTCACAGGTGTGCCACATCAGGATGCTGATCTGACATCATGAGTAGTGCACAGGTGTACCTCAGACTGCCCACAACAAAAGGCCACCCTGGAATGTGCAGTTTTTTGCGCTATTGGGGGTCTGGGGACCCAGAACCGGTCAGTATCTGGTGTGACCACCATTTGCCTCATGCAGTGCAACACATCGTCGCATGGAGTCTATCAGATTGTCAATTGTGGCCTGTGGAATGTTGGTCCACTCCACTTCAATGGCTGTGCGAGGTTGTTGGATATTCGTGGGAACTGGTACACGCTGTCGTATACGCCGGTCAAGCACATCCCGAACATGCTCAATGGGTGACATGTCCGGTGAGTATGATGGCCATGCAAGAACTGGGACATTCTCAGCTGCCATCTGCCCTGAACAATGTGAACCATGATTCATCCGTGAAGCGCACACCTCTCCAACGTGCCAGACGCCATCGAATGTGAGCATTTGCCCACACAAGTCTGTTACGGCGACGAGCTGGAGTCAGGTCAAGACCCCGATGAGGACGACGGGCATGCAGTTGAGCGTCCCTGAGACGGTTTCTGACAGTTTGTGCAGAAATTGTTTGGTTGTGCAAACCAATTGTTCCAGCAGCTGTCTGGGTGGCTGATCTCAGACGATCTTGGAGGTGAACCTGCTGGATGTGGAGGTCCTGGGCTGGTGTGGTTACACGAGGTCTGCGGTTGTGAGGCCGGTTGGATGTGCTGCCATATTCTCTGAAACGCCTGTGGAGACGGCTTATGGTTGAGAAATGAACATTCAATGCACGGGCGACAGATCTGGTTGACATTCCTGCTGTCAGCATGCCAATTGCACGCTCCCTCATTGCTTGTGGCATCTGTGGCATTTTGCTGTGAGACAAAACTGCACATTCCAGGGTGGCCTTTTGTTGTGGGCAGTCTGAGGTACACCTGTGCACTACTCATGATGTCAGATCAGCATCTTGATGTGGCACACCTGTGAGGTGGGATGGATTATCTCAATATAGCAGATGTGCCCACTACCACACATTTGGACTGATTTGTGACCACTGTTTGGGAGGGATGGTTATATTGTGTATCTGGAATGAATTTTAGGTCTCTACGTCCATCCCATGGGGAATGGGAGCAGTAACAAAGGTGTTGCGTTTATATTTTTGTTGAGTGTATGTGGACGCCAGGTCCTAGAAGGTTAGCATTACACACTTTCAGGAGGGGTGTCTCAGACATTTAGAAGGACGTTCATGCATTCAAGCATGATATATCGATGCATGTTATACTCTTAATTCATGTATTTTTGTCATGACAGTCTATATAACCTTATCAAAAAGTGGCATTTACTGTATTCATGTAGGCTTTATTTGGGGAGGGGGTCATACTGAGACCAAACTATTTACTTTTGAAGTGAAAGATAAATAAAATTTAAAAATTATAGTCACTTTCAGTTTGTCTTTCTCCCTACGATAAACCCCCAGTTGATATCAGCATTTAAACATACGACAGATAACATTTTAAATGATTGAAAGTTAAATGATCCTAGAATCAAAGGATGCTACATGAATGCAAATGTTAATTGCTCTGGGCATTTCAGTTTGTATGCAAGAAAAGTATATACATATTTTCCTGTTTTACACCATTTGAATTACTAGCAAGTTTCCTAAAATAACAATGAACAATTCTGTTGTTTTTGTCAGATTATATTAAATGCATAACTAATAATGGATAATGTTTTATGTTTTAGGAAATAAGATTTTATTGTGATAGTTGTTTCTCCCAGTAGTTTATTCTTGGAGTCCTCTGGGATGCCACTTGGTGTTCCTCAGAAATTAAATGAGATTTAACATTTCAGTGTTTGTTGTTTATTTCTGCTGTCACTGTTCAGTGTTTCACCCTTACAGCAGCTCATAACTGTAATCGTGTAAGCTGTAAGATTTCAGGAATTTATCCCATTATCTGTAGAACAGACTGGCATCATATGTTCAATCATGTCAAATAACTAAAGTGGCCTATTGTTGTAGGGTGCTGTCAGCCAACAGGGTGTATGTTTTGACATGCTGGATGAAAAGACACAGGAAGCTTTCAAGAGCAGAAATCCACAGAGTAACTCAAGGATTCATTTTTCTTTTTCCTTTTTTAGGTTAAGAACAAGTTGACACTGGACATCAAATACTACAAACTCAGAATATCCTCTACTTCACCTCTGCAAGATGGAGTTTTACACATTCCCTGTGAAGCCATGCTTCTAGTTTGAAGTGCTGACACCTGAAGTAGGCTGACGTGTCCTCACCACTCGCTCCCCCTTATCGGGGACACACAGGCAGCTTCCTCACACAGCAGCCTGGACCAGCACTGCCACTTTTAACCTGCTTCCTCAGACTAGCACAGCAGTGTTTTCATATTCCTCACGGTGATTCTGAATGAATTAGTCCTCTCTGTGTACTACACGACTGTATTGGTACTGTGAGTTGCAGCTACAGGAGAGGACTCTAAGATTAGGGTAGACAGACTTCTGCATCAATAGACAGGGCAGGATGTTGACCTGTTTGCCCATTAGCAGGCATCAAACTGATAATAAGAATGTTGACAGCACATCTTCTTATTAGCTTAGATTGTTGGGTATGTGATGGTATCACATTTTTTTACAATCATGCCTGGTTTGGTTTGTTAATCAGAAAGTGACACAAGCTATCTGCAAGAAACAATCATGCCACACAAGCAGAGGAAGACTGACATCTAATAACCAGGAGTTACCCACACTTGGAACGCAGAGTACAATAAAAATTAAACCACAGAGTAACACAGCGTGCAGTTATGCTCAATTTGTGGCATGTTCCACTATCATTTGTAAGTGGAATGAACACCAGAGGAGATAGGAGTGCTTTTCATTATGCCAGGCTTCAACATGAGCTAGTGAAAATCAAAATTTAAACATGCCTAACCTGGTGAGATGAAAGATTAACAAACCTAGAAAACTATTCCGCAGTGGATCGGATCAGAGACAAAATAAAAATGCAGTGATGGCCTCATTTCGATGCAACTGGAGCTCGGAACAATGGCTGATTTCCTGCCAAAGTGCCGAGTGAGTTGACAAACCCACCACCACCTACTGGCACAGAGAGTAGCTGGTGGTAATTTCTAACCCAGTTAATAATAGAAGAGGAAGTATTCTGATTCCAAACTCTTGTATCAGCAACAGCAGGAGATCTGCACTCCAATTTCTTGAGGACATTTATTCCAGTCCTCAGCATTAAGTTAACGTTGTCTCTTGCTGTACATTGGCTGCATAATTATTGTGGAAATCAGGGGGATTCACAGCCTAGATGGCTCATAGAACATTTAGAAAATAGACATGAATGCATGTCATTAAAAACATATTTTCTCTAAAACAGCAAATCCGTATTTAGGCGGATATTCAGGGCCACTGTTGATGCTGATTTCTGTCATTTAGCGCTGGCATTATGGTAAACTTGCTGATGATGCCAAGTAGGTCGTTGTTAAAGCCAACCTGTGTCAAACAGTATTTGCTGCTTATTTTTAGCACATTTTGAATGTGACTAGCAGATGGTTGCAGCACACGGCACTGTACAATGACTCATAAGTGTCACTCAGTTAAACAATCAGAGAAAAGTGTGCAGTACAAGCACGGAAACAATATGTGGAAAATCTGTATTGTCCTAAAATCAGTAACCCAGATCCAGCTGGTATTCAAAACAAAGACTGACTGGCATTTGAAACCTTGACCCAAGTCAGTTTGCAGCACAACTGGTGCAAAAGCATTCATTTTTACTGCACATTTCTGAAATCTCCCTCACTTTACCAGGTTATGTGTTATTCAGAGTGGATGCTCTGAACTCATGGAGATTAAACAGATTAAATAAAATCTGTTATCACTATAATTTGATGTTTGCTCTCTGGCATTAATAACCATGTTGTTGACGAGAGGATTCACCAGCCTCACTATTGCTGAATCATACATTCACACGTGGCAGCACAGTGCCATCATCTGGTTGACAGAAGTGCTGTAAAATCACTGAATGTGGTTCATGAGGCGAGTTTAGAGTCTGGATACAGGAGACGTTTCATCATTTGTTCTTTGATGTCCAGCAGAGTTATATTTCAAGTTTCCACTGAGACCATTATTTCAGGTAATTGGTTTTTATGTATTTGGAATGAGGCTGCAGGGATCAGAATAACCAAGAGGGGATTTTTTTTTAAGTATTTGGGCCACTGACAGCCTTCTCCATCAATCAAGCTCCCCATTGAAGAAAACAGGGTGAAGCACACCTTGGCTAACAAGTGGATTTTTTTCTGTCTTGCAGTCAGTAATTTTAGAATAAAGAATTTAACACTGGAGGAGGATGTTCATGGGGGTGGAGGGCTCAGCTAAAAAATACTTTTCATGCAGACTGTAAAATGTAAAATTTAGGAACACGGGGTTCTAACAATCAGCTCAAGACACTTCTATTTTTGTTTAGTAAAAATGTTCACAACACAGCAGTGAAGACGACACTGTCATCAGGGGTGTTGTTTATGGTGGAGCTGCTGCCTCTCCTCTCTGGTACACAGCAGCCAGCAAAGAGGTGGCACCACGATAAAGACACCAGTGAACCCGGGTGGAGCGAAAGATGTTCTCCTGTAGTTAACAGCACTGCACGCTACTTACAATCAAAACCTTCATGGTTAAAAGAAGATGTTTTTCATGTTCTCGAGTTACTGCATTCACAAACGTAGGTGTGCACGCCATCTGCCTGCCTGCCCAGTAGGGTGACGACAGTACCCCTTTAGCCTTTAGTGGCTGATGGTTAAAAACAATCTTTTCACCTACAGCAGAGTACAAAACCATTTCAGTTTATCTGTAGATGTTGGCTGCTTTTTCACTCATTTTCATTCCAGTTCTTCTATATGACCATTTTCAGATGAACCATTATATGGTCAGTTCTTGCTCATTAAGAGTGACAGTCTTGACTCTTGAGGGAAAAATTTCTCACAGAACCTCATTTACATTTTCCAGGAACTCGATCCACATCATCTGAGTCACTGTGTTTGGAAAAAGGGTTCTGGGATGGCTTTTCCTCAGACCACTTGTGCTAAATTTGGACTGCATAGTGTTTAAACAGGTTATGCATTAATGTAAAAAATAATTCTGCCTGGTTTGTAAAATGAAAATTATTCAAAGCAAAGTCTACGTATTATAGATTTTTACATTTATTTATATACATATATACACACACACACACACATTAGTGGTTACTGGGATTAAATACATTTACTGTAGTGCTGCACTTAGAAGCATCTCAAATTCATACTTTCTTCATTCTATGTCAACAATACATAACATTAACATTTTCATGCTGTAAGACAAAACATTCAAAAAGATGAAAACAATCAAAGGAAAAAAAAATACTAAACTAAATAAGGTTAGAAACACAATCAATAGTGGCACAGAGATGCCTTACATTATAATTCTGCAATCATGCTCTATGGCATCTATTAAAAATGCTGAACAGACCCAGTTGATTCTGATTTTGAGTCAAGATGGCAAGAGGAAAAGATCTAAAGAGCTTTGAAAGAGGGCTCAATGTTTTATCACAAAAGCTTCAGTCACAAAGACTGCTCAGCGTGCCACTGTTTCAATAGGAACAGTGATTAATGTGACATCTGCACTTAAGATGAAAGACATCAAACATCAGCTGTGGCCGACAGCAGACATTTGATCACAGTGATGCACTTGCATGAGTGCAAAAATGTGACGGGGGGGGAAGCAACAGTTTCTCTAGCCGACAACAATGTTACTTAAACTCAAAGTTCACTATTCTGTATGGAATACTATTCAAACAATTTCATACATATACATTTAATTATGTAATATTGCAGGAACAGGACTTTCACTTGCAGCATACTATATTTACAGCTTGGCAGTAGCATAAGTGAAAGGATTCAGATGTGTCTTCTGTAACATAATTTTCTTTACATTATATTTTTTAAAAATGCCCTTATTTTTTTATACTTAAACTTAAAGTATCTAATAGTACTACTTGTTCCTATGGAGAGCATAGATTGTGTTGCAGTAATATTACTGTGAAATTTGTTTTCCCTTTTAAAGTTTGCCTAATCAACTTTAATACATCTGAAATAAAAATATAACATTATTATCATAAAAAAATATATATAAAAAATTATGTTTTTATATTAAATAAAAACAATTTTTCTGCCTTAGTTTTACTCTTCTGACATTTTGGTTCATTATATGCAGTGGATGTTTTATTTTTTAAATTTTAGATTTCTAGTAATAGATACTATTACTTTAGGATGGACGGGAAAGATGTCATTCTGCCTAACAAATACTGTTACCTTAATAGACTTCAAATGAGGCGCTACTGAAATAATAAGTTTGCAAAATGCTCTTAACTTCAGCCACTTAATACTATAAAATGCAATTTCAACATTTGCACATCCACAATAATAAATGTTTATACAAAACCCAGCCTCTCTGATTACCACAGTCTGAGAATGAAGTGCTCTGTTGGGATAATATGAGGTCTTAAAGATTTGATGGGCTTAATTGTGTAAGACATGTGAGGAGAAGGATTTGAAATTCAATTCAGTGAGACAATGAAGAGAAGCTATTATGGGAGAAATATGGTCTCTCTTTATCATCCCTGTTAGTACTCTGGTTGACCAACTGGTAGTTTGAATTTCAACAGTCCAGCCTATAACTAGCAGCATCACTCTAAGTCAGGATGTTTATAATTTCAGAGCCACTGAACAGATGAAAGCAGTCTGACATTTTTGTTTAATATGCACTTTGAAGGACACATCCTGGTCAAAAATGACTTCAAGATTTCTAACAGTGTTAACAGAGGTATTCATATTATGTGGTTAGCGCTTCTGTAAATTTTGTTACAGCCCTTTCATATGTAAAAATAAATAAATAAATAAAATAAATATGTAAAAATTGTGTAGTTTGTTTGTATATGTGTCTTTCTTGCTGCTGTTACACCCAAATTTCCCCTTGTGGGACAATTAAAGGATGATTCTATTCTATTCTTCTATTCAGAAAAGCATCTTTTCCCCCACTGCTATGTAATCTATTATTTTAAAATTAAATGTTATTAAGAAATGTTCAGACAAAAGACGGTTTTCTGGGGGGAAAGTGGTGGGTGGGCTCATTTACATCTTGAGAAAAGCCAATTGAATCTAATAATGAATTGATTACAGTGTTAAGGCTGTTATTTTCAACATCTATGTGAATGTTAAAATCACCCACTGTAATTATTTCATCGGAACTGAGTAATGAATCAGATAAAAAGAGAAGACAAACTCTGAGTAAGGATGACAGATAAAAACAACATGTATTCTTGTAGGATCTCTTCCTTATAATATAAAGTGACTTGAGGTGATTGCTAATTTGGTGCTGAATTAAACTGAACAACTGTTTTTTGAGAGAGAGTTAGGGTGTGCAGGCTTGGCTATGACTATCTAGATCCTTGGTTTATTACTTTAAAAAAATAAATTAAAAAAAAAAGCTGGTGAAAAACTGCTACCACTCCTCCTCACCCTGTGCTTTAAGGTTGGCAGTAAGAATGACTCAGGGGTGTTGATTTATTTAAAATAACATTTTTATCTTGCTGGAAAATGTTTGACTATTTATTTGTTGAAGTGAATTCTTCATTAATAGAACACATCTGTTCGAGTGCTTGTTAATGCAAGTATCTAATGAGATGCAACACTTAGCCACTTGATGCATAACACATACAGACACAATCAAGAGGACCTGTTGAAATTCAAACTGAACATCACAATCACAGGTGATATAAGTGACTTTGATTGGGGCATTGTTGTTGTTGGTGCCAGATGGTCTGAGTTTCGGAAACTGCTGATCCACTGATTTTCCTAAACAGCTCTCTTGGGTTTGTCCAGGGGGCCTGTAGGGCAGTACTTGGATGTGGACCCAAGTGCAGAACAGACACGGAGACAGCAAATTGATTCTCACAAGCCTTATTATTAACACGGGGATAAACTTGAAACACGAGGAAAGTATGCATGGCGTGGCGAAACTGAACAAATGAGAATACAATTAGCAGGGAAACAGAAGAAGCTGGAATCTTGGAGATTACTGGGTCAGAGTGGCTTACTTAGAGACAGACGGTGGCAGGAGGACAAGCTTGCGTGTGCAAAGGGGAGTTATTCCTGAGCGGAGGTGCGTGAATCCTGTAATCGAGACCAGTGTCCGGAGAATGCGAGTGGCTGAGGAGTGGGATGGTGACGTGCCGAGAACACTGCAGGCACAAAGAGTTAGTTGACGAGCTGGAGGAGAAGAGATGGTGACGCTAGTCTTAAATACCGTCTCGCTTATCACTGAGAAACGGGGTCAGGTGAGTTGCACAGGTGAGACGATGAGGGCTCCGCCCCAGGGCGGATTCTGCAGTCATAACAACAACAATGGAAAGGTACCGGAAGCTTACCCAGACTATGACAGGGTTTACAGAGGATGGTTCAAACAAATTAAAAATATCTAGTGAGCAGCAGTTCTCTGGTTGGAAATGCTTTATTGATATCAAAGGCCCGGTAAGAATGACCAGGCTGCTTTGACCTGCAGGCAGGCAAGAGCAACTCAAATAACCACTCGTTACAACTGAGGTATGCATAGCATGTAAAATATGTCAAACATTGAAGCAGATTACAGATTACAGCAGCAGCTTGTCAGAACAGAACAGAACAGTGAGCTTACAATTCACAGACTCACTAAAACGGCACAACCAAAAAGTAGTCGGGTCTGATGACTCATGGAACGGTCAAAATTTGGGGTAAACAGGATGAAAGAATAGATCCATTCTGCACGATTCAGGCTGCTGGTGGTGGTGTAAATGTGTGGGGGATACTTTCTTGGCATGCTTTGGGCCTGTTAGTGCCAACTAAGCATTGATTATACCATGTCAATCTATGCCACAAATAATAGAGGCAGTTATTAAGGCAAAAAAGGTCCCAACGCAGTACTAGCAAGGTGTAACTACTGAAGTGGCCAGCGACATGATGGTAAACAAGTCAGAAAATAAATATAAAATGTTTTTTGGTTTGTTTGTTTTTTAAATTTCAGGGATTTTGTTTTATTGTTATTGTTGTTGTTTTTTATTTAAATATTGTACAGCGATGGTAACGACTATTAAATCTCAACTAAAATGTTTTTTGCAACTTTTCACAGTAAGTTGCAGTATCTTCACGTCCTACCAGGGGGCGCAGTTTATGCGTTGTAACTGACATTTTTGTCACTAATTGTGGAAGTAACTGCTGTTGCTGCAGCAGTATACCAGAAGACTTCTTCTGGTATAATGACCTGAACAAAGGCAGTTCATAGTTCATAGCATTACACAAAGAACAAACATGTGTTATTTGAGTAATGACTAGGTGTGGCCCAGTGCAGCTTCACCTCCAGCATCCCGTTTGTTTGAACACAACAGTGCAGACGGATAAATCCACCATCATCGGCTTGCCCAATGAGAAGAGCGGGGGGCGTTCCTGGCGTTATTTCTCCGCTGGCGAGTGAACCACAACAAACAACGGAGATACACCGGATGGCAAGTAAAACAGACTAAAACACACATCAGGTAAGCGGTTAGCGGAATGTTAAACGAACGTCTGTTGGATATTTAACGACTTCGACGACTGGCGAACCGTCGATCCGGTTTTAATTAAATGTCTGAATTACGTTTGGCAGCCTACAGTCGACGCAGAATACGGGTTTTCAGAGTGTGTTTACATTTTTAAAAAAATGTATAAGCTAAATGTGCCTATTGTTTGTAAAAATAAAGGCGTAAAAGCCGCTTTCCACCGGCCGGTACTGTGTGTCCTCGGCTAGCCTTAGCAGCTCAGCAGTAGCAGTAACAGCATGGCGGCCTTTGCTGTGTGTCGTGTATGTAGACAACAGCCTGGGTGAGTCTGGAGCATTTCTTTATAGTTTTATGTTGAGCAACCCTCAGATGAAACAGCGTGAATATCCAACGGTGTGGAAAAAGGCAACTCAAACATGACGGTGCTATACGTGTTGAGAAACACCGGCCTACTTTACGGTTTAAAACAAATACCTAGAGTTCTTTACTATGAGGATATTAGTTCAGGCAGAACTGCCAGTTACTGGTCATTTACTTAAGTGTACTCACATGAAATCTTAGTATATTTGAAACTATAGCTGGCGTATTAATACTTCAGCAGTTCTTTGATATTAGTGTATGACAGACCAATATTAACCACTTTATATAACACGTTTTCTTATATTATTATACTTGAATATGGCACTGTGCTTATTTACATTACATTATTATTTACAACTGCTGAGTAAGTAGTGTTTTAAATACCAGAGAAACACATGGGCCTAAATTCCAACTATTTTATCATCAGTGAGACCGAACACAATACAGAGACACAGAGCAGGCAGATAGCAAGTGTGTGACTTGCATGTCCAAAGCCCCCACTGGATGCCATTGTTTTGACAATACATAGTCAGAAAGCCATGCCAGCACTGCTAAAATGAGCAAATAACCTAAGAGAGCTGGACAATTTGAAACTGGTTGTACTGGGAAAAAATAAAATGCACCGGTACCAGTGCCCAGCAGCATCTGTTTTAAATGAGCACAGCCCTAAAAATGCCTCACACTGCAGTAAATGTACTTTGGAAAATATGGAGCAGATTTTTCCTGTTCAGTGAACACGTCTGCTAGTCATTAGAGTCAGATTGATTTGACAAAGCAGTCTTAAAGCAATAATATCATTAAAAAAACAGATTGCTCACATATTTATAACCTTGAAGAAACACATCACACAGCAAAGCATATTTATGAGTCCTCAAGTTATGTCTGAATTATGACTATTAATTCCTAGTTATGGCATTCTATGAATGTAAAGCTGTAGTACTATGCAAAAGTTAATTTGCCCATCACTTCTTCATATTTTGTTGGAGAAATAGGAAATAGGTAGAGCAATTAATAGGGGTTTCCAGTTACATCATAGATTTCTCACTGTAGTCCAAATCAAGCATAACTTGAGGCAATTTACTCTCTCAACGGTCTCATGTACTAAGTTTGTTTCAGTCTATACAAGTTAATATTTTATACTTTAAAAAGAGCAAGTAGGTCAGTATTTAGAGGTTGGAGAGGTAGGTGCTAGACACCATAGTTTGCACCAACTCCCGTTCCCTCCTCCCCCGACAGGAAAGACTTGTTGTATCAATTTGATTGGATTATTATCTATGTATCAGTATCTATTAGAAAGTACTCATTTAAGGTTGGGTTTTAAAAACTACTCATTAGATTTAGGAAAAAGACTGGTTTGAGTTCAAATACAGCAGTTCCTGCTTCTTGTAAAACTCTGTTACTCTGTCACTGTGACAGTAAAGTCGTACTGACGGTGGAGAAAAGAATGTGACAGTTTGTCTGCATGACCATGAGCAATTCAATTACTGTTTCATTCCTGTCACATTTTGCCATGAGAGTGGTCTAAATATTTAACTTACAAATGTGTTAGTTAAATGTATTTTATACAACATTGAAAAATAGAGAAGAATAGAGTCTATGTTTGAATTCCAACAGATTTACAAAAGACTTTTGTGATGAAGTTTGTTTCCCTGGGAAGTGTTTACTGGGATACATCCAGATCTAATTTTACATCCAAATGGCTCTCTGGCATGTGGTTAGTCAGCATGGCGTGCTGAACTTGTGCAGAAGTTCCTCTCTCTGTATGTTCTTTTTTTTCTGCTGATTACAGACAGCTGCAGCTATGGGCAAGACCCAGTCACTCTTAGCTAAGCAAAAAGACGAGAGTCAAGATGCTCTGACGGAGTATGGGGGGAGTCACACAGAAGAGGATGGAAAGAATGGAGATGTGTCTCAGTTCCCCTATGTGGAGTTCACTGGACGGGACAGCGTTACCTGCCCCACATGCCAGGGCACTGGCAGAATCCCTCGTGGTAAAGCTTAGCTGTTAAATGTTTAACTGTTAAGAGTTTTTTAAAAGCAGAGATATTAAAGTACCCATCTGTACAAAATACCCATGAATCAAGTTGAAATTTACAAGAATACCATCCCAATTTATTATAAACCTTTAGTAATGGCTTAATGAATGGTGTATGCATTTGGTTTTATCAAGTTTGACTGACAACTCTGCATTATAAGGAAACATGCAATCCAACTGCTTGCACATTTTCATGCAAGTGTTGCTTGCATTTGCATCACCCTTTTCCACATGTCACCTCAATTTCCAACCAGTAAGAAAAGCAAGGACAAAAACGGAAATATTGCTTACAAAAATTGTTATAACTTAAAGTCGAAAGTTATAACTTAAAGTCGTAGTTATGTTCTTAAGACCACAGTTCTTTTCTTGGCAACTATTAAAACTGGCTTGGCCTGCACTTGCTTATCACTCATACTTAAAACCAGATCTGGAACTCAGGACTGCACATTTCTGCCAAGGCCAAGTTTTCTGGATCAAGAGGAATATACTGATCTAAATTAGTTTATTGATATTATCAAGTTGTCTCCCATTTGATATGCCCTACTTCAAAAAGGTGGTTTAATTACTTAGGTGCCACCATTAGAAATCGAGTCAAGACCTGAAAATTGCAATTTTAAGTGAGAAAAATAAACTAGGCGAAGATTCTTCTTTGGATGTAGTTTTAAAGCAGTGATGCGAAATCGATTCCAGCAGTTACACTTTTTTTTTTAAACTCATTCAACAGGTCAAGAGAATCAGCTTGTGGCTCTGATTCCATACAGCGACCAAAGGCTCAGACCAAGCAGGACGTAAGTCTGCATTGTGTGCTCTTTTTATAAATTAGCTGCCTTAGCTGTGCGTGTGATGAAACTAAATGAACACACAGCAGCACAACAGACTTTGAAGCCAACAGCTGTTTCAGCTTTTGACTTCTCCTTTCAATCTCCTGCAGAAAGCTGTATGTCACAATATCAGTCGCTCTGTGCCTGCTGCTGTCTGGCCTGGCAGTTTTCTTCCTATTCCCTCGCTCCATTGATGTCTCCTATGTGGGAGTGAAGTCTGCCTATGTCTCCTATGACCATGACAAACGAATTGTCTATCTCAACCTTACAGTAAGTGTGAGCACTTTATAATAAATGATACATAAAATATATACAAAATAAAACGTAATTAATAATTAACTGAATTTACTGATAGTATTGCATCAGTAGAATGCTGCATGGTTTAATTCTTAATTTTGAATTACGCATTTTTTAAAAATATTTAAATTGATGCTAGCATGCTTAGACAGGCAATGACCAAGGACAGCTCTAAATCAATAATGTTTGCTAACAAGTTTGCCATATTAACTACCTTCTTTTCTCTAGAACACACTGAACATCACCAACAATAACTACTATGCCATAACTGTGACCAACATCACAGCCCAAGTGCAGTTCTCCAAGACGGTGATAGGGAAGGCCAGGCTTAGCAACAGCACAGTGATCATACCACTGGATGAACAGCAGGTAGGTTGATATATGTTTTCTGTGTTTAGACCACTTTTCTCACATATTTTCTCCGATAAAATCTGGGTTCTCCTAAATGTTGAAATCCTCTTGAATCAAATATGATGCGTTTTTCTCTCAGGAAACTCACATGATTTGCACTAACCTCAAACTTTATTATGCATAAATGGAATTTGTGCATCAGTCGGCTTTGTGTGTTTTTCTGAATTTTCCAGGTTCTATGAAACAGCCTACATACACAAACACTCATAAATATCTTACATACAATTTCCACTTACCACAACTTGGCAACCCACAAGCTAATTCGAGGTGTATGTGTGCATCTAAGACCAGGTTGATGCTAAAGGCGTCAGTTCACTATGTCATTCCTATTGTACTACTGCAGCACCTTCTTACTGTGAAAACACAGTACAGGGTGAGGCTTTAAAAACATGGGGAAATAAAGTAAAGGCCTTTGTGTGAGATGAGTGTGCAGAGGTCATCTACAAAGTTCAGCTCTGGAAGATGCTTCAAAAATATACAATTCACCAAAACCATTTCACACATTACTGGTTTGTTAGTTATGGTAGAAAATACATTTTTTTAAAAAGGGGGGGGGGCTAAATCATTAAAATCACTACAGCATTGGTGTTCTGATAGATATACCATAGCAGGCCATGTAGGAGGTTACCATTTTTCTGCACCCCAGTGTCAGTATTATAATGTTGCAGTGTAGTTTGGAGATTGTCTTGATCACTTGGCTCAGTGAGCCCTAAAAATGTACAACTGAGTACAAAGTATCCCTCGCAGTTTCTGTTTGTTTTTGTTTTTTTCTTGACTTTCTTTATTTTGCTAGTGAATTTGAAACGTGTCCAGCTGCGGCTTTTCTGTGTGCAGTTTGCATGCTCTCTCTGTGCTCGTGTGGTTTCTCTCCAGATGCTGTAGCTTCCTCTCACAGTCCAAAAACATGTATAGGTTTAGGTTGACAGGCAAGTCTAAATTAGCCATAGTTGTGAGTGTGAGCGTGAATGTTATCTCTGTGTTAGCTCTGCGATAGACTGGCGACCTGTCCGGGGTGCACGCTGGTTTTCCAGCAGTAACAGCTGGGATAGGCCCCAGCCCCCCGCTGGATAAGTGGCAGAAAATGGATTTTCAAATCTAATATCTTTTCTCTCTGAATTGTGTTTACAGATTGATTACATGGTCCCCACCATCATCGCTGATGAATTGAGTTACATGTTGTGAGTATCTTATTTGAAGTCCTATTAATAAGGCATTTTACACTCAGATCAGTATCATGTTTAATCTTACTTGTCTCTCTTTCAGTGACTACTGCACCTTACCAACAATTAAAGTTCACAACATAGTGGTCATGATGCAGTAAGTATGACAAGATATTGAATATTTTTCTTTTTATGTCTGATACTGTGCTCAGCTGAGCATCAGTCTTTACTCTCAGCTCCCTCCTCCACACTTGCATAACTTCACCCACACACCCACACACACTGAAGATCTGCCCAGAGCAAACAGCCTTCTGCTGTGGGGCACTGTTCAGATCAGCAGAAGCCCCGGGCCTTTGGGTGCTTTGCTCATTTACACGTCAAATCTGACTTGGAAGCAGACTGTAAATTTAGCAGTTAACATTTCTCCTAATTAATTCTCTGAATCGAATGTCGGGGAAGGCAAACCGCTGGTCTCTAGCCAAGTATCATCAGTATCATTGCACTGATGAATGCCAGTAAAAATGAGGATGAGAAAAGCAGCCAATATCCTAAAACCTAATGTAGCCTTTCAGTGGTTTTATATCTGGACCATGATACAATAAAGGTCAGTTGTGACTATCTAATCGAGTGTCTTGTTGCAATTGAGTGTATTCATTTGCCTCTAAAAAGACTTTTATTTTTAAAATCCCTTCAGTCTGTCTTGAATATTTTAGGAAGATGAATCAAACAGTTGGATTTATAAGAATAACTATAGTATACATAAGAGAAAATTATATTATGTCGTATACACTTGTAAAAATGGGGGATGGGTCAGTTTCAGACAGATTTTCTTATGTTAGTGAGGGAAGATGTCACTAATACTGTATTTTTTT
This sequence comes from Rhamphochromis sp. 'chilingali', assembly GCF_963969265.1. Taxonomy (NCBI): domain Eukaryota; kingdom Metazoa; phylum Chordata; class Actinopteri; order Cichliformes; family Cichlidae; genus Rhamphochromis; species Rhamphochromis sp. 'chilingali'. The sequence continues at coordinate 33,456,859 of NC_137938.1, read as the reverse complement.
TTTTCTTTTTCTGCGTTTGCAGCCAGTTACAAGAAAAGGGTGATCTTAAAGAGTCGGGTGCTACAACAGCCTAAGGCAGAAGTTCAGTATAAGCTAAATAACGCCCCCACCCCCAAGTGTGAAGAATGCAGAATGACTCTAAAAGAGTCCAAGAATAGATTTTCTTTAAAAAGTCAGTTCTGACAGAAGTAATGATGAGCAAAGTTATTCAATCCCCCCCCCCACGCACGCACACACACACACACACACACACACACACTTCAGTGTTAGGACACTGCCGCTCACAGCTGACAGTATGAAAATGATGCCGTGTCTTTGTGAGAAATTATTTGCTTGCACTAGTAATTGACTCTCTTCAAAAAATTAGGAAGCAAGTGGATGTTAAAACTGGTTTGATAATCACTTCTGCTATTTAAACAGACAAGCATACCAAGCAAATAAGTAATTATATTAATACCATGCAGTGACATGCAGGGGGAAAAAAGCTTGCGTCTTGCTGCAGTCTGGCAGAAATGTCTTAAGCTAAAAGCAGCACTGTTCTGTAGCACTCCCGTACACCTGCGAGTGTTTCTACAGCTCCATGAGGCTGCTAACCTCATTGATCACATTATTATAAATGTCAGGCCAATGAGGTAATGTCAATAAAAAAATTTATAAAGCTTTTGGCAATACCAGATTTTCAGATGGACTAATTTAAGTTTTACCTCTAGGAAATTTTAAAATCCATGAAACTACAGTCTAAACGTGCAGAGGAAGCAGGGCTCTTATCAGCTTTATTTGCAAGATTTGCGACACCTTGGCAGCAACTACAGCTTTCTAACGATGCACCAATGCAACTTTTCCCAGCTCTGATACGACACAGATCTGTTGGCTTCATGCATTTTTCAATGTCAAGTACTCATCTGATACTAATGTTAAATGAATGATCTGTTTTCACAGTCACTCTGAGGATCAGACTGGAAGTTAATTTTTTACATAAGACAATGTCAGGCTTTGCTTCACTGTTTTGTTTAAATAAAATGTAATAAATCCAAGAATGTAAATTTAGTTGATTGGCATTTCTTAGTAAAATTAAAAAATCCCAGTGAGACCAAAGCAAATACAGGCGAAGGGGGGGTCACTGTTTTCATTGTTTGCACCAATCTCTTTTCAGCTCACTGTGCGACTCTTCACAACTACTGTTTATTCTAGTTTCTCCTTTGCCTGCTCTCAATGAGACTTTTCTTACTATCATGCAAACTTGTCAAGTGAGGAGTGGAACTGATAGCTGTGAAGTCATATTCCTAGGAGTCGATTTTGTGATGTTATAAGTACAAGGAAAGCCTCCCAACCAGTTTTTGACTGTAATAAGAGCAAGAAAGAGAAGTCAACAGGGTGTTATCTGAGCTTTTCAGCATGACTCACCTGAAAAGCTGTGGTTGGCTGTTGGTGTAGCTAACTGCTGACACTTTGCTCCATGCTATCTCAGATCTCCTGCTGCTGATGCATGTTGTAGTAAATGCAGAATAACATAGACCTGAGGCCTGCACTATGAAGCCAGATTAATGACTTAGTGAGCAGGTCCAGGCTAAAGGTTTCTGTGTCATAAAAGTGGATTTCTTTTTATCTGACTAAGTCACTGTGGTAACTTAGACTGAACAGATAACCTGCTTCTGATCAGATTATGTTTCATGGTTTCACTGATTCTTTTATTTACAGCATGTATTAAATGTTATCTAGATTATCTACTGGGGGAATATGTTTTATATGTCCAAGTCGTTAAGCCGTACCACCGCTTAAACCACTGAAGCACCTGAAATGTATACTGATTTATTTTGTTACGCAGAAATTGTATAAACCTTGTTGTACTTGATTCTAATCTACTGCTTAGTCTCCTTTACACTGCTGGACGCTACAAGAACAGACAGCAGGAATACCTGTTCAATCCATAAAATAGTTTTCACTTTGATCTGCTGACAAAGTGCAGCAATTTTAATTTAGTTTTAATGTTAAAATGGATCCAGTTTACAGTTTCAGAGCAGCTAAACAGCAGCACAGAGAGCGTGCTCAGAGATAAAATAACTTGAATTCAAATGTTTTGGACTACTCTGTGCACGAAACCACCAGATTAATGATTTTCTGCAACATTATATAATTTTTTTTTGTTTTATTTGCAGTGATGCATTTTGCTGTAATGTTTTTTATCTTCTTAATCACAATTTTATCATCATCATCATCAGTTGATAATGCTTCTGATTGGAGTAGACAGCACCTATTATGATTCTTTCATGCAGAAGAAGAGTCACATGACTTGCAAAATGCCCAGTTTGGTTTGAGCACGCACAGAGCCTGATGCATATACCCCTGCCTGATAGAGGAAGCTGATAAACCCTGTTCTTAACTGTGATAACAGTTATCTCCAACTGAGGTTTGGGGTTTTGTTAGGACAGCTAGCATAAAGAAAGCCTGGCTGTGTTGAATTTTGTTTGTAGTCTACCCCTCAAGTGAGGATCAGAACAATAAGCTGTCCAAACCCAGCAGTCAAAAAGTCAACTTCAGAAGTTGTTTGTTTTGAAGATAAAATGTGTTGTTTCTTATTGATTTTTACTGTGCTGAATCCAGATTGATCAGATTTGTTACTATTTTCAAGATATTTAATCTTTTTAGCTGTTTATAGGTACATGGCTGTGATAGTTAACTTTTAATCAGAAATTGTAAGCTCTTCATGGACGCTTCATATGATAATGTTTCCCCTTTCTTTAATTTTCGAATAACTATGAAAAACTGCTCTGTGCAGAGAAGACTTGATATGCCACATAGAATAACATAGAGGTTTATTCCACTTCAATTCACAAGAACGCTGCACAGAATTTATTTAGAGCTTAGGCCAGAACAAGATGTTGAGTCTAGGTGTGATAGATCTATAGATGGAGGAAATGCACTGGTGTAAGTTCTGAGCTACAGTACTTTCAACAGCAAATAATGATAGCAGTGATATCAGACTGCTGCACAACTATTTCCACTGATCTCTTGCACTTTGATCATGTTTGACTCTTGTTTGCTTTTCAGGGTGATGGTGACAACGTCTTACTTTGGCCACACGGAGCAGGTCTCCCAGGAGATGTACCAGTATGTGGACTGTGGGGGGAACACCACCTCGTTGCACGGGCATGTGCAGGTCTACCAATAAGGGAAGCAAAAGAGCTTAGGCATCAGATACTGCTGTTGACCTCCATACAAAACATCTTTGCTTTTAATTTAGTCGTAGTGGCTCATCAGTTTTTAAGTCCTGAATAGTTTATTCTGTTTAGAGGACAAACATGATGTTTAGAATAGACGTTTTGCAATAAAACCACCAAACGATGGTTTATCCCTCGTGAACCAGACCTGTAAATCCTCCTCATGGCCCATAGACGAGAGGTTTGTAGTTTTTCCAGGCTGGTAAAAACAGAGCACATTATTCAATATTCAGTATCACTCCTCCTCTGTATTTGAAATACTGGAAGCAATAGCTTTACTTACGATGCACTTTAGCTGGACCTTTTGAAGAGAAGGTAATGTCAATATTGCTTAAATAGAAGGGGAAAGCTGCTCACAGCCCCTCTCATTCTACACCACTTTATGAAATCGTTTCTAAAACGTGTGAGAGAGAATTGACTTTTGAAAGTAGAACTACTGAGGTGTTCCTAATCATTCCTTTCTGCTCTTATTTGACTCCTTTCTACAAACAGCCTCTCTCTTTTTGTTTCATGAATTTTGTTAGTGTGTAGAGCAGTACAGCAGACTCACGTCATCACTGATTTATTCTAAACTTTTAGTTTTTGTGCGGTGTGTGTGTGTAACTCTGTTAATCATCAGGTTAAAAGCGACGCGTGACTACTCTGAAGACCTTAATGAGCATATTTTACTGAAAAATAAAATACATTTTTCACTTGATAAGAAAATAACTTATAATAATATTTTTATGTCATAGGCTTATTCATACAAATGTCACCTTTTTTTAAAAATTTAAATTAATCCTATTTTTGTGGGCCATGGTGTAATTTGCTGTTTTGATCACATAAATATAATTTCTTAAATCAACATGCAAAGTTTCACAGTTTAAATCGCTGCAAAATCTCCACATTTCTACACGTCATTTTGAAGAAAGTAAACCGAAATCAAACTGTTCGTAATATTCCATAAATGTGAAAGTTTCCCAGCTATTTTCTAACATCTAAACAGTGGTTTTGTGTTTTTCATGCATGCCGGTGACAATAAAATCTATTCATTTTGAGCGTTTCTTGTGTTTTCTTGGTGTGCTTCTAATATACTGTGTACACACAGAGTGGTGCCAAATGTCTCACTCAGCTGAAGTATGAAGGCCTCCAAATTCTTACCTTTTCATTACTCCATTGTTATTACTGCACATTAATACTTGAAACTGGACGTTTAAAAGACAAGAAAAAGTAGGTCTTCATGTTTTCAAACATCTGCATCCAGTCCATTTCAGTGGACTGGATGCAGATGTTTGAGCAATGAATAGGAGATAAAATTTGCAGGTTTCTTACAAATGTGCGAAAACAAATTTCATCTGATCATAAATTAGTTGTCCATAAATGATTTTGTCTAGAAAATGTACCCGACATAAACATCTTCCTTTTATTGAGGATAACAGGGTTTTATTGTATTACACCAAAAGAACTACACCTGCAGTATCCTCACAACCCACCAGGGGGCTGCAGCTATTGTAGGGTGACCAGATACTGTACTTTTATCTGGAACTTGTTCTTTCTTCTCACAAAATGAAATAGTGTCCCATATTCTGATCTAGTTCACGAGCACATGTCTCCAAATAACGTTTTCTCTTTGACATTGTCTGTGCATTCCTACTGAAACTCAGAGATGAAATTTGGAAATAAGATTGCAAATTTGCAGTAATATTGCAGAAGACCAGTGACAAACTTTAGCATAACTGTCCTTCATATTCCTCATGCCAAATCTGTTTATCTGCCTCTTAGCATTAGTACGGTGTCCCACACAAACACACTCATTAATGTTGTTGGGATCCTGTCACGAACCTATTCACTCCAGCAACTATCCACAGAGCTGACGCACACACATAAAGCAACATCTATTAACTTCCATTTATGCTCATAATAAATTAGAATTGAGGATGTGGTTGTAAAGCTGTGTGTGTTTAAGCTATTTATTAATGATAATAGTAATATTTATTACTATTTTCAAAGAACCTAATTTTGTTCTCTGCTTTCAAAACTTCTTTCTGGTGTTATCCATCTGTTTGTTTCCTAAAGCGAGAGGCACAGGCCCCTTGTGTATCATGGTATGTTCACATCTGTTGCAGTCATTAAACCACCAGCTCACTTCCACTCCGGGATCCAGGTCACAGGTCTAGACCAGAGCTGCACTGGAATACATACAACAGAGAAAAAACCCTCTTGCCCCCATCGCTAATGTATTTTGCTTACTGATTGTACTTTAGTTGTTGCCAGTAGAGTGTTAGTGGGGCAGCACTGTACTTTTATTTTTGCTTCTGGAGGTACTTTATTACTAAATGAGTGATTTCCCCTTTGGATTTTTAACACGATGGCATTCATCTTTGTTGTTATTCTTTATCTTTTTTGGTGGTTACGCAGGCTAACTGCTGATTAGCAGGTTGAATATAGTGCATTATCAAATAAACCACATGAAGATATCACTCTGCAAATAAGCGACAACCTATTATTTTCTCCCTACAGGACTATATTGATTTAAAGTGACTCAACACATTATCACCAGTTTCAATGAAAATCTTATTACCAAAGAAATCCACCCAGATATGAGTGAAACTCACACTTCTAAACTGGCCACAGAGGAAACCCATTTAAATCAAGTTAAAAGGTCAGACTCACTGTCCCGACACTGCTTAGTATAATGCTGATTCTTGATTTTTAGATGTTTGGAATATTTGTGTGTTGTGCCAACTAAATCTACATAACTGCATTTGTTGTGAGCTACTTCAGTTCAGATTGTTTGGGAAGAACTATGCTAAGGTCTTCATAAAGTCCAGTTGTCTCTCTTCCAGCTGGACTCTGTCATGCACGACAAGTCTGATGTGGTGAGTCCAAGGAAAGACTCTGACTGCTTGTCCAGAGAAGCTTTCCGTGAATAAGCAGCAGAGCGACTCCATACCGTTTATGGAAATTTAAATCTTGTACTTGGAGTAGTCCAAGTATTATGCAAACTCTGTTTATTCTGAGCTCACAGAACTCAGAATAAAGAAACACTGTTCACTTTTACTGAAAAATGCAAAACGCAGAGAATCAAACAGAAAGCTACTTTGCCTGTTTGGTCTCTGAACAGCTTTAAGGGAGCAGAGAGAAGAACCACATCCGCTACTGATTGGTTGTGTTATTGTCATTACAACAGAACTTCCCCCTCACCCCGTCCTTCATACAGGCCCAGGGTTTCTTTTCACCAAACAAGAGGAAATGGTTTTTCCATATGTGCTCTACATAGACTAACATCACAAACTCTGTCTTTCTGACAAATATAATCATAGACATTTAAAGTGATTCTACAGTCTTTTAGATATAGTTTGTCAACATCGCTGTGAAATATGTACTCAGTATAAAATACTGCACTTTTCTTTTGTTGCATATTTCACAGCAGTTTCTTTAAACCAAAATAAAACCTTAGATGTGTAGCCATGAAAAATAATACTTTGCACAAATTATGAATTATGTGCCTTAGAAATCAGTCCTTGCTGTTATAACAGAAGTGAGTAAGATGTTGTTTAAATACCACTAGTTATAGATGCTATGTAACTTTAATAAAGTTAAATATTTGGGTAAAGTGAGCTTCCTGAATGTGTGTAGATATATTAGGTCAACTGATGACCTTCAAAATCAGTTGTGCATCTTTTGTGTCTCATTTTGTGGAGCAAATGTTGTACTAGAAGATACCAAGTATAGTGAGTATAGTTACTCAACAAATGTGCATATGTACCAGAAACTTGTCCATTTATTTCATCCAGCCACCTTATGGTAGACTGTCCCAAACATGTAGCACAGGATCAGTGAGGATTAAACAGCAGGTAGCAGTGTTTCATACAGTTCATACAGGTGAGCTCTTACATTTGTTGAAACATTTTTATTTTATGGTTAGCAAAAAAACAAAACAAACTACACTACAGATTTTTATTTATTTATTAGACATTCTGGAGCAGTTATATTACTCTCTTTGTGGGTGCTACATATAAACTACATATGAAACACAACCGCTTTAATCTAAGCAACAATAAAAATACTTTTTATGTTACCACTTGTAGCATTCCTTAGATAAATTATTGCACAATGAACAGACTGCAAATACAATCAGATTACTCTTAAATCCTTCTTTGGAGTATTTTGCTATAGAGCAGCATGGTGAAGCTGTGCTATCCACATGTTTTAGGCCCTAATTTAATTAGTATCTTGAGCATCTCTGTCATAACTCCAGACAAACTATTGGGAAACCTCATCATTATGAATCTGTTGTGGCAGAGTCAAACTTTTACTTCATGTAACCCCACTGCGTAATCTGCGCGGTGGTCTAACCTATATGTTTCATGCAAATATGGACTGCATAGATTTGATCCAAAGTCTTGAAAAACAGCCCCAGCCCCCACCCCAGGGCGCTCTCCCTGCTCCGCCTCACCACCACCATCCTGGCCGAGAAGTTTTCCCTGTTTCTTCAGGAGACTTTCTCCTCCTCCATCCGTCCACCGCTTCGCTTCTTTTCACTCTTCATTTGAGCAACAAAGCACATCCGGCCATGTTCTTTGCACCTCTCCTGTTTGCCTCTTTGATGTCGCTCGCCGGTGTGTGCTCCGGAGGCTCGGACGCGCCCCGGGGTGTCGCGGTCGGCTTCGTCTTTGACCTGAAAGCAAAGTGCGAGCCGCCGTGCGAACACGCCGGAGTCTGCATCCGCAACAACACATGCTTCTGCTCCCGGGGCTACGAAGGAGAGACCTGCCAGTATGGTGACGTGACAAACCTTTTATCTGCGCGTAATTTCAAATTCTGATGATGGCACAGGGAAGACCTCGTGCCAAGCTCAGCTATGAATAAATGGTTTAATGTGCCACTTTATTTATTGACCCAGTTTATGACTAACTTATTTTGTTGCAAATTAATTTAAAGTGACGAAGACTTCTGAGAAAGAAGGTCAAAACTTTGAAGCCTATTAAAAAAACTGTGGTGGATAATTTTGCAGCCAACTGTGATCCCAAATGTAAAAATGGAGGAGTGTGTCTTCGCCCTGGAAAATGCAGATGTCCTCCTGGATTTGGAGGAAGATATTGTCACAAAGGTAAACGAGTTCATGGGAGCGGGACAGTTCTAATACATTAAGTGTATTAACACGTGTGTGCGTGTCATGATGACAGTTATTCTTTGCTTTTGGTGTATTTTCCTGCTCTATTCATTTGTATTCAGTTTACTATTATTCAGAATACTACACACAGTTTTCAGCTGTTGCTCACGTACTGCCTCATTTGTTTGTCTAAGTTCTTAAAACATTTTATGGATTAGATTTTTTTAAATGTGTTTTATTAAGTTTATGAATGCATAAGTCAATGCATTCCAACAGAATGGTGTGTAGTGAAGAATTTCCTGGGTGCTTTGGGGAGTTTATACCCAAATTAACTTAAATCTTTTGTGGTATGGTAAAAATATCTCATGAACAGTGTGTGTGTGTGCGTGTGTGTGTTTTGCAGTGATGTGCGATGGGGGATGTTGGAACGGAGGAGAATGCACCGCTGTCAACGGCGTGGCCAAGTGTATCTGCCCTTCAAGCTGGGCCGGATCAAAATGCCAGGAGGGTTCGTGGCTGTATCTAATTACCCAATTAACACAGGAGGTCAAAGGTGCCAAATGGAGCTGTTCATCAGCTGCAGACATTAGTGGATGTTTAAGGCTTTTTATGGCTCCAAGAAGCTGTCACCAAGGGAAGCAACAGTCAGTCTGACTTAGTGGATGAGGCAGACATGCAGGTGTAACAACTGGAGAGCTGTGGTGAAGTTTGTAATATTGGCAGAAAACTGCAGTTCAGTTTGAACTGGAAAAAAAAACCAGCAAAGATTGAAAAGCCAATTTTTTATATGTCTACCAAGATTTTTCTTCAAATGAAACTCAGACTTGACTTTTTAGTGATGAAAATCTGTTGTTAGACTGCTTCCACTAATGCATTCTCCATGTGAAATTAAGGATCTGTTGGACTAGCAATCCGTCTTCTGTGGTCTAGATGAAATATTCAGCCTTGCTGCTCTTCTAGGATTAAAGCTGTTTCATTCATTAGCTGACTCGATGACTTCCTACGCTCATTTTCCATATTTGCTAACATACACATTATACACATTGGGTCATTGGCACCGGGAGGGCTTAAATCTAATATGAACTCCTTCTCTTATATGCATGGCACTAATTTTACAAGTACACCATCAACATAAAACCACAATTAACTTAGCAACCAACACAACAGACCAATCACTTGCTAAACATAATGTCATAGGATAGTTACATATGTAGTTAAGCAGGAATCATAAAGGCCAGGATGATGCTTGAGCAAGTGAACCATATGCTGAAGTGCTGCAGGGACCTGCAAAGCTCGGTGGGGTTTGTAGATAATAATAGTGAAGGCCTGATCTCTGCCTGTCCACTCTTTACTGTCACCGTCCAATAAAGGCTGAAAATGCCTGAAAAACGTCACGTGCATGTACCAATGGTACATTACAGCCGCTACTGCCACTGTATGGTCTGACCAATGTCAAATTTTCACATTTGACTTTTGCCTGAATTAAATAAAAATATGTTCACATGTGTTCACAAAGCACAAACTTTTATTGTAAGTTTTTCTTTTTCATATTTCTGTTCCACGCTGAGCAAACCCCTCTATGGTTTGTTTCCCATGCAGCAATTTGTCCCCAGGGCTGCAGGAATGGAGGGCTGTGTGTGGCTCCAGGAATCTGCAGCTGCACGGAGGGATGGCTGGGTGGTGCCTGCCATATGGGTGAGTACACTGTTCCCAAAGACCGATAACGTTTTGCTGTGATGAGACTGGGTTAAATAATCGAGGAGTCTCAGATGTACGGAGTCGTGTTATGACCCCAATTCTGATGCTGGCCCTTCACTGGGAGCATTTATTCCTTATGATAAAGTCTTTTTCATTTCATCCAGTTCCGGTACTTTCTGCTCTCTTGACTACATTGCACCATTCTCACACCAGTGCATTTTACATACCCGATTTTTCTCTTTGCACCTTGGATTTGCTTTTCAGCTTAGTGTATTTCCAGATGTCACAACACTTCACACCTTTGAGACCAGCTGCTGGAGTTTATGATGCTAGAATTTACAAGCTCTTCACTCATTTCCCATTCCCCTGGTTTTACAAATAGTACCTGTGCTTTTGTTTTCTTTTGTCCGTAGCTGTATGCAGTCAGCCCTGCTTGCACGGAGGGAAGTGCGTTTCTCCCAACAAATGTCGCTGTCGACCTCCTTTCTCTGGACCTCGCTGCGAGGAGAGGAAAAAGTCCCACTAGTGCACCCAAGGATCAAACAATGTTGTGGGGGTGATTATGTTTTTATACTGGGACGTAGTTAGTTTTACAGCAACTGTGTGGAAAAGATGGATGTAGCCACTATGATGTCACCCTTAAAGTTAGTGAAGACCCATCTTGGGAGTTTTAGAAACAGGCTGGAAACACCATAAAACGTACCCTCTTTCTCACCTATTTTACTGTAAATGTGAATATAACTTGCAAATTTGACATCATGCTGTAGGCAATAAATCTTTTTATAGACTTATACACAGTCAGACCGTGGGATTTGTGGTCTCAGTGATCTCTTTTAAAAAGCAGCTAAGAAGTCATCTTTTCAAACTTCCCTTTGGGTATCATTTATGTCTTTATTTCTAGTGTTTTGTTGTGAAGCACTTTGTAATGTTTATCTTGAAAGTGCTATATATAAAAACAATTTTACTTTAACTTTTGCAACCAGTTGGCCCCTGCTGTTCATTAGAAATGAGGCTGGTTTAAGGTACATCAGCAGTGGTTTCACATTTCAGACAAAACGTTCATCCCTCTTTTTATATAAAGTGTACCGTTTTAGTTTGTTTTTATTTTATTTTTAAATATTGAATGTGTTTTATGTTGTATAAACACACAATATACTGTAATTTGTCATTAAATGAAGAAAAAATAGACATTGTTTTTATTATAGTACCACCGTGTAATGTGGAACAAAATATAGGGCTTAATATATAGTACAGAGAGCGTAGAAAACAAGCCCTATATACAACCTCAACACCAGCGTTGCTTTCATCCATATTTGCCAATAAATGTATAACAAACTCAAACAGGCCTGATCGGGCAATATATTAATGACAGCAAATAAAGAAAACAAAACAAATGCAACTTTTGTTAATATGCAACATATTCATATCAAAGCCTTCATTATGCTTACTCAAGAAGCAGGCTCAAGCTGTTTTTTCCCCCTCATAAGATAGAAAGAAACAGTGCAAATCTAAAATGTGTGATGGCAATAACCTCCACCACGTTATTTTTCTTAACCAACTACTGTGTACGGCACACAGGCCTGCATAAAATACACTGTTAATACATTTAACAGATGGGTGTTACTTTGAGCCTTGAGGTAGTGATCTACACAGACAGGAAAAGACAAGTGCATATATCAAATCGCTCTGTTACAGTTCTAATGTGCACACAGCCACACATTACAGCACATGCCAGTATCCAAAGTCTCACTCATACACACCACAGGTTATGGTGCTTTCTTTGTTCTTTGTGGCTTCTTTAGTACATTCCCGATTTGTTTGCCATCATGCCTGTGATGCCTGTGAAGTACAAAAATTTTTTTTTTCATTTGTTTGGTGCCATTTTATTTGATGCAATGTCCCAAAATGTAGCCTGCAGCCCCCTAGTGGGCCAAGAAAGTACTGCATGTGCTCCATGGGGCTATTTGCAGTTAAAAAGTAAATTTGAAATAACCATAAAATACATATGATTAAATTTTTTTTTAAATTTTTCAAAAGTAATAAGAGGTTATAAAATAAAAGCAGTGTGTTAAATTCAAGGTTTTTCTGATGTATATTTGATCTGACTTTTTAAAAATATATCTTAACATTAGTAGAAAAAGACTGAATTGAATAGTGGTTATCAGCAGTCAGAAAGAATTAAACAGAGATTTAAAAAAAAAAAAAAAAAGGAACAGAAGATAAAAAAAATCAAAAAAATAAATACTGAGTTGTCCATTTTTTGAGATGCACAAAAGGTGCCTAATAGTTTTTTGGTGTGTCATTAATAGAGCTGGGCGATATGAGATTTTTTCATATCACGATATGTTTTTTTCATTTCAGGCGATAACGATATCTATCACGATATAAGCCAAATAACTATATTTGTAAGATTTAAATGTGCAGTTGCTCACAAGTAAAATGTGAAATAATCAGCAGCTTGTTTTTAAATATTTATTTCCCATAATAAGTTCAACAGGGTAGATGTACTTAAGGAACATGAGACTTTTTCAGATAAATAAAGGCAAATATTGCAAACTACACAAAAGGCAGCCGCTAAAGCGTTTAAGTTTCAAAATAGAACAAATGAAACAGACTAAATTGTCAATTCCACTTAGAAACAAAATATTAATTCTAAAAATAAATCTTAGTTTGTTTTACAGAAGAACAGACAAAACTGACTAACTTTTGTCAATATCAAATAAACTGAGAACTAAAAGGAAATTCTCAATCTCTCCTTGTTGTATAGCTGAGCTTTTCAAACAGTTTTAACAGTTACTTTAGTCTGACAAAAGCCGAATGACGAATTAGCGCTTCCAGTCAGAGACTGAGGCTACGTCCACACGTACACGGGTATTTTTGAAAACTGAGATTTTCCGTTTCCGTTTTAAAAAATAATCCCGTCCACACATAAAGGCAGAAATGAAGGAAAACGCTGCTATGAACATGCCAAAGCAGCAGGTGGCGCTAGATTCCTAACCGTGCAGAAATGTTGGCCAATCAGAAGTCTAGAAGCCTTGGTGGGAAAAAGTAAACAAAGCTGGGGCATAGAAGCAGAACCGAGTCGTATGTGTGGAGGGACAGTAACTGTGTGTATATGTAAGCATTTAAACACTGCAGAGAGTACAATTAACAGTATTGTAGAAATTCATTTCACCCAAACAATAACGTGGCGCACAGTGTGACGCATGCACCAGTTTATTGTATTTCCAGACTTGCTTTCGGCACAATTTACAGTGCACGCTACTCTGTTTTTTGTCAGACTTGAAATAGCCGAAATACCTTCAAACTACGGAACTTCTATGGCTCTTCCGTTCGACAATCTCTCCGGCGTTGGAACCATCATCTGTTTTCTCTTCGGTCACGCTCGGTTGATTTTTCTAGTCGGCGCACTCATTTCCTCCATTACGCGCTGGCTCCATTACCTGCTGGCTGCTTCCCAAACAAACACACGTGCGGCTTGGCACTTGTGCTGTACGTAACAAGTCACGCGACGTGACGCTGTGGCTGTGATTGGTTCGGCTCTGCGCTACTGAATTTGGATTGGCTGACCTTTTTTTTTTTTTTTTTAAGAGAACAAGAGCGGCGAGGTCTATCGCGATAGCTTAATTTCTCTATCGAGTAAAAGTTATATCGCGATACATATCGTTATCGTTCTATCGCCCAGCTCTAGTCATTAATATCACATTTCTCTTAAAGACACTATATTTTTTGATTTATTTTTTAATAGCCTGAAATATTAAACAGAACTAAACATTTCAGTCATCTAGACCAACGATATTCATCTAATGAAGCTTTGTTCTATGACTCTATTGTAAATCTTATAAATCTATAAATCCTGGAGTTATCAGTGTTCTTTATGACTTTTCCCACCGGGATATGTTAACCATGACCCCATTTCTCACCTTTATTGCACAAGTCAGTCCGTTGTAACCTTTCCGACAGTGGCAGTAGTCAGGCAGCACACACCTGCCTCCGTTCAGACACCGCTGTTTACACACCGCTGGAGAGAAAGTCACAATTAAAACATTTGATCTATTATTGTTTTTCTTTTCATGGTCAATTCCTGTTAAACTCTACAATCAGAAAAGAGTCTTTTATTATAGTTCAGGCTGTCTGTTTGATTGTCATTTGGAAACACTTGAAACACATGATCAAAACAATTATCTGCAAAAAAGAACTTGAAGGAAAACCAACGATCATGTCTTCTACTTCATTATTTTAAACAAAGTGATCTCAGTCTGCAAACTCTCCAGGCCAGACTGCCTCTTGCCCTGTGACAGCTGGGATTAGGCTCTAACCTGCCCACGACCCTGAATGTGATAAGTGGAACGAAATGGATGGATGGATGGATGAATTTCAATCTGCATGAAAATGTCTGTTTTTCCTTTGCTTGAGTTCATCTCTCCAAGAAGTATCCTGTAATGTGGTACAGTAGTTTTTGTGTATTTGTCCTGAGAGTTAAGGAGACAGCAGTTCTCCTTTTGGCAGAGGAACAGTTTAATTTGGTTCAGCAATAGTTCAGGAAAATTGGTTATAAAGTAGTCCTAGTTAAAGTATTTGGTATGTACCCTTTGCCAGATTTTACCTAAGAAAAAATTGAGCTGTTACTGAAGCTGTTAGTGATATTATTACATCTGAGGAACAGACTCACCTGTTTGACACTGAAGGCCTTCCCAGCCAGCGGGGCAGTGGCAGGTATTTGGTCCTACACACTCGCCACCATTTTTACACTTTTGTAGACACACAGCTAAAATAAGAACAGTGAGGGAGGCATGAACACCAAAGCAGCTTCTAAAAGGTTTTATCTCAGAAGCCCGACTGGACTGAACAGATAGGTAAAAGGTTAAAACCCAAAGTGCTGAGATTAGGCATTTGCAGGTCAGCCAGAAAAGATCTAGCCTCGCCTCTGTCAGTGCGCCCCAGGGCGGCTGTGGTTACACTGTAGCTTGCCATCACCAGTGTGTGAATGTGTGTGTGAATGGGTGGATGATTGTGTATAGTGTAAAGCGCTTTGGGGTCCTTAGGACCAAGTAAAGCGCTATACAAATACAGACCATTTACCATTTAGCTGTGCTACATTAAAACGAAAAAATAGGACTTTCTAGCCACTAAAATAATTTTTAAGAACCAAAAAATAAATAAATAAAGAAATAATGTTTGCCTGGAAGCCTGAATTCAGGGCAGAAAAGCTAACACCTTTTGGTTTTTAAG
This sequence comes from Rhamphochromis sp. 'chilingali', assembly GCF_963969265.1. Taxonomy (NCBI): domain Eukaryota; kingdom Metazoa; phylum Chordata; class Actinopteri; order Cichliformes; family Cichlidae; genus Rhamphochromis; species Rhamphochromis sp. 'chilingali'. Next base: position 33,441,616 of record NC_137938.1, on the reverse strand, counting down.
TATCTCATCTTCCTTCATTTTATGTAGTTCTTGTTAAAAGTGGATGCCGTCTTGAGGGCAAGATGATTTAAAAGATTTGCATGAATAAAAGTCATGCATATGCATATTCATATGAATATTAAAATATAAATTGTGCACTGTTATTAGGAGACAATTTGTAAACTTTTTAGAGAATTTCTTACAACAACTACTGTGTATGACTTCTTGTTAGTTCTTGTGAGTGCTATTACCCAACCCCACCTAAACCTAAACCAAAGTATAAGAAATGAAGCTGATTGAATTACATGTTTTTTGGAGCTATAGCTGGTAATTTTTTATTTGTTGTGTATTTTATGTGTATCAAGACATCCATGCATCACTCACGTATGTTACACCTCTTCCCTCTCCATCCAGAAGCACAGGAGCAGGTGTTGGGTCCCACACACTTGCCTCTGTTCATGCACATAGGCTCACACACACCTGGAACAAATTAAAACCCAAATGTTTAAATTGTGAGCTGTTACTTTGAACAGTACTTCAACTATTTAGGCTGTGATATCACTTACTCTTTTGACACCTTTTTCCTGTGTAGCCTTCAGGGCAGGAGCACACGTTGTTTCTCATACATTGACCTCCATTCTTGCAAGGAGGATTGCAAACAGCTGAAAGACAGCAATATTAAACTGTGAGGAACCCAGAAAATGCACATTTCAATCAGACTGAAGCTTAGAGATTGGATTTTATAGCAACATTGATATGACTTAAAAGAGAGGAAATGCAACATTTAGGTGTGTTTTGTTGAAAAAGCATCACTTCACTTCTTTCAGGCATTCTCAACAGATGTTAGCTATTATGAAAGATAAACAGAGTCAAGAAACTATTTGAAACCTCAGTAAGCTGAATATGTTTGTAACTAGGGCACAGCCTGTTCACAGAGATTGCAACCCCAGTTACTTTCTACCATGGGGCAGCATTTTGCCAGTGGGTGTCCTAAATGTGTAAAATATGTATGCCGCTGTTTGAAATATTAGCAAAAATATGCTAATCATTGACTTAAATGATCTCACACTCTGCACAGTTCTCACTCCTGTCTGCAAGTTACTAGTAGATGCCATTAACATTACTTGCAATGTGCAGAGAAGAGAGACAAACCTACAGAGATTTCTGCAGTTTAATAAATGTATGCCAGTGAGTTTTGCTGTTTCAAACAGAAAGCAGCCTCAGGCTTTTGCTAGTTTTAATAAAAATGAAAGTCAGTCTGTACAAATTGCTGGAAATATTTGACTATAATTCCTCATTGTATTAATCATTGTATGTATTCATCACAAGCTTACCAATTTGACACTGGGAGCCAAAGAAACCACTGGGACAGGCACATACGTTAGGCTTAACACAGGTTCCTCCATTCAGACAGACGGGTTTACAGAGAGCTGCAGGTGACGTAAGGTACAAAAAGCTTTATTAAGAGCCAACATATGTACTTTTAGATTTACAGTATAAATAAGAGAAAAGGTTCCTGCAGTACTGATATATTTTGAGTACTTATGTGCAAGTCAGATTGAGTTTTGTGCCACTTAATTATGCTGTCAGAATTAAACACTCTAACAGAAGGAAGCTGCAGTCTGAATGCATGCTTAGCTACAGGTTGTGTTTCTTGCCTGAGTTGCACGTCGGTCCGTACCAGCCAGGTTGGCATTTGCAGACATCGGGAGAAACGCACACGCCTCCATTTTCACAGTGCCTGTTACACACCACTGACAGACATAAATCATGTAGTGCAATCCTAGATTAAACCGACCCACTTAAACAAAAGGGGTACTGATCGATGCATTGTGGAGGTTTATGTAAAATGTAAAAACGATGCAAAAACACTTAAGTCACATCTCACTGATTTCACATCGTGGTCCCACGTAGCCGTAGGAGCAGGTACAGAGGTTTCTAGCCAGGCAGGTACCTCCATGCTGACAGGGCGGCTCACAGCTCGCTGAACACAAACAGTGACACTCCTCAGTGTTCTGCGAGCAATTCAAGTATGTAAGCAATGCAAACCAGTCGGCAGTTTTGACTGGTTTGACTATGACTCCAGGTTACCTTCCTCACAGGTGGGCCCTCCGTAGCCTGCAGGACATTTGCACACATTTGGTTTCACACACTTCCCCCGGTTTTTACAGTCAGGCCGGCAAATGGCTGGGATGAAAGGAAACTGTCAGCTTTAAAAAACACAACTAGACCCTGAGATATAAGAGCCAAATCCAGAGGCGAGTGTGATTTCATTAGCTCGCGCTCTGTTTCTCACCTATGTGGCAGCTGTATCCAGTGTAGCCGTCTTTGCAGGTACAAGTGTTTGGTAGAGTGCACTCCATGTTCTGCCCACACGGATACCTGCAAACAGCTGAAAACAAAGTACATTTATGAGTATGTTTCAGTACTCAAAAAGTTGCCCAATTGAGGATTCATTTCATCATTTCAGACCAAGACCACGCAGAGCTAACCAAAATCCACCATGACTATAAGGTACAATTGTGCGATAACATTAAATACTGAAGCACTTTGTGGTACAAAATATCACTTTTTCACCTTTACTGAAAAATGTATGCCCCTTGCAAAAGTTTTTTTTTGCAAGAGCCAAAGTTGCAAGAGCTTTTTCACCAGAGCCAAAGGAAAATCAATCAACATTGTTATCAAAATCATTTCTTTAGCACTTTTGTTGTCAGTTTAATTTATTCAGTCATGAAAAGTAGAAGTATAAGACCACTTTACCTTTACATGTGACTCCATCTCCGGTGTAACCGTATGGGCAGCGGCCACAACTGAAGGACCCAGATACTTTGGGCTCACAAGAGACACCCGGGAAGCAGGGAGAGTCAGCACAGGTCACGTGGGGAGCTGCTGACCCCCATCTGATCCCCGTGGAGAGGTCAGGGGTCAAATCCACCCCACTGGGCTGACCCCTGTGGACAGTGGGAGCAAATGTTCTGACTGTGGTTTGATCCTGTGAAGTCGCTGTGCTTTTTCTGTCAGCAGGAGAAAGTCTCCTGATATTTGTTGCTTCTGGTCTCGTTCTCCTGTCAGGAGGTCGTCTGTTTGAGGAGGAAGTGGAATTTGATCTGGTGACGTGAAAATAACTGTCTGCTCCACTGGTGACTGTCCCCTGAGCTGTTAGAGGACATGACTTACAAAGTCATAGAAATACAGGCTTTATTGTCAACATTATTCAAAACATTCCACTTATATATTGCTGGATAATAGCCAGAAAAACTTTAGACTTGTCTTACTTTCACAGACAAGCATTTAAACAATTTTGTAAACAAAATCAGATGAAGAAATGGAGGCAAAATATACACATATACCCAGCTTATTTCATTCGTTTACAAGGTGCACAAAGCCAAAGGTGCATAAATTGCTCCACTCTCACCTGCTGATGTACATTTCTGGCCATTTCCTTGCAGACCAGCAGGGCAGGGTCCACAGACGAAGCCTGCTGAAACATGGATGCTCTCGAAACACTGCACTCCTGGGTAACACGGCCCTCTGGAGCATGGCGACGGTTTGGACCTCAACGAAACCTGTGGTACCCTCACTGGTGTCACCACCGCTTCAACCACAGACTCTCCTTCAAAACAAATAGAATGTATAAATGTTCTCTAAGGCAGAACTACACATAACTATACAAATAAAATGTAGACTTACTCATGCAGTTTTTCCCATCACCGCTGTATCCTTGTGGGCACGATCCACAAAAAAAAGAGCCTACCGTGTTGTTACAGCCCACCCCAGGGAAACAAGGCTGTGAGACACACTCGTCTATATCCTCTCTGCATGTACGCCCTGACAACACATGAAACAGCAGACCTTATGAGGAAACACGGAATCAATTTCAATAAATAAACAAATATTTAAAATCATAAATTTGCTAAGAAGAGGAAAACAGGAGAGTAATTATACGGCAAATTTGTAAATTGTTTGCATCGTTTGGTTTGGTGCTTCATTTGGGATCATTTTTTATCATAAATAAAGCTGTTCCAAGTTTTTTCTGATGAAAACTTGTTTCTCTCTTGCAGGCATTTAAGAATTTTACACAGATTGAACTGCATCTGACAACACAAATCACACATTAAAAAGTCTTTAACCCGCCAGCTTCCAACAAAGTCCTCAGCTTCAATATTTTCCACTGTTTATACGTGTATACAGCTTACATGTGGGCCTCCATCTCGAACACAGTAAGCTCACGATGTGACTAAACCTGAGCTCCAGTGACTAATTTAAAGCATTTATTTGAATGTAATAAGTCACTCAAGTATAAACACAAAGTCAAAGCTGTAACCAAAATATGGCTCTATCTTTAAAGGAGGTTCTCAAAAGAAAGTCAGCACAAAACTCAAGTATCTGCATTCAGTTTATAGTATTTCAGGACAGATAGAGTTTTATTGTGAGCACTCAGAACTGTAAACCATCTATTTAGTTACGCAGTTACACCCAAAGGAGTGTCTCGCAGTCATGTTACAACATTTCTCAGTACTGGACTGAATGAGTGGAATGCAATACAAAGGCGTCATAATTATGCAGGAATTACAGTACAGTTAGTGCCGTAAGGACCACAGGTAAAATAATATTCAAAAGATTAATCCTCCGTGTAGTTAAAGGAAACAGCTGACCTGTCATTCCAGGTGGGCATACACAGGAGAAGGAGTTGAGCCCATCTATACAGAAACCCAATCTGCAGGGATTTGGTTTACAGTTGTCTATGTCCACCTCACACCTCCTCCCTGTAAATCCATCAGGACACACACACACATATTCCCCACTGCCGGCAGGGAGGTTGACGCTGGCGACACATGAAGCAGCATTCAGGCATTCACAGGAGCGCACAAATACCTAGAGAGGAAAAGGTTTCTTGTCATTTAGACATCTGAACTTAAGTCACACAGGTTTATGATCTTAGACACACTGAACAAGACACATGAATGTAGTTACAGAAATCAGAAAACAAAAACTCAGAGTGTACAGAGACACTCAGGGTCCAGTCAGTATAATCAAAACGTGTAGCAAAAGTTAACTAACAATTAACTTTGCATGATTAACAGTTATATGCATAAAGCCGTGTGTATATTTTTTCTACTCCAGCACATTATTGAAGGCTTGTCCTATTTGTGGACCACCTGCTTTTCAAGGATGCTTGAAAAGATGCTTTATTAGATTAGGAGGCTTAACCTTCCTGACCATGGATCCCAAATGTTTATTTGATGATTCCTGAACCACTTAGTTAACGCTATTGGCTGTGACTGTAGTACAGAACACATGGCTTGACACAAGAGGGGTATTTTACTCGTATACTGCTAAGAGCAATGATACAACGTGTCCCGAGAATGGAAAACGCTCTATCCAAAGATTATAGCTTTAGAGCATTTTCGTGATATTGATAAATCAAAACCACAGTGATATATTTTTGCATCTGTGAGCAGTTATTCTGTGTACGCTGAATTGTGCAACATCATATTAAAAAAGGAAAAAAAATGATTTAGTCTGACAACTTTGTGCAGTTTTTTGGTGGAAACACTTGCCGAGTGTGTACTGCAATGACACCTTACAGAGAAACCTCAGGCCCCAAACTACATACTGTATACCAGTATCTCCCTCTAGTGGGAGAAGGCAGCAATAACGCCACAATAACTTCCAAAATTTTAACATTTTATAGCAGAAAAAACACAGGCGATAAAGACTAAATGTTGCTTGTACTTGCTTACTGTCATGGCTTAATGGCACGTCTTCTGTAAAAAAGCAAGTGAAAAACCAAATGCAAGATGATATGATCAACACCACAACTTTGTGTTATTTGAAACTGGACTACAGATCAGAATGTTTCTGTTTGAAATTCATAAAGGACGAATTTAAGCATTGGCATCAAATCTACGCTCAGTTATAGAGCTAAACCAGCTTTAAATGAAATTTAACTGAATATTTAATTTAAATTATTAAATGAATAATTCTTTTGCATGACGTGCATGTAGATCTGTACTCACCAGCAACACTACATTTACATTAATAAGCCGAGTCTTACCTCTACAGAGGCTCTGGTCTCAGCGTTACAGTCGTCGGTCACAGTGAATTGGAAAGTGTGTCTGTTGGTGGGTTCAGCTGTGGCCTTCCACATCAGCAGACCAGCTGGAGACAGAGATGCCCCTTCAGGGCCTGATAGCAGGGTGAAAAGAACCGTGGAGCCCTCGGGGTCTCGAGCATTTAGCTGGTAAATGAAATTCTCCCCCTCAAATGACTGCAGAGGCAAAGTCAGCGACTGGAGCAGAGGAGGTTCATTGTCTGAGGGAAAATAGAAACGAAGGGAGTCGAAATAAGATACTAAATAAACCTACGTGTGACTGGTTCAGAGTGGGTGAAAGGTGGGTGTGAAAAGGTGGTGTGTAGCTGGAAGGATAAAAAAAACGTGCAGGTAAAATTCATAAAATTCATAACTAATTTGGAAAGACAGTTTGGTTTGATGATGCCAGACCAATAGATACGTCATATTACAGCATTTCTGCGTGCCAGAGTTTAGACGTTTTTATGGGAAAACATTTTGGGAACACATATTTTTCCATATAATATAAACATAAAAATGTTTTATGTTTATAATATGTTTTGATAACAGGTCCACATCACTGCTGCTGGATTTGGAAACTGTGGATTTTTGACAACAGCTCTAATCAGCAGCTATGACTCTTCATTCAACATGAGGACACTGTTAAATAGAAGTTGATGTTTATTTTTTGTGCAAGTTTGAGGTCCACGGTGGAATCACAGTCGAACACGGAAGTTTTCTGTACATGACCCCGAAGGTTACCTTGAATGGAAAATTGGCCAAATTCAAAGCAGATTAGAACTTTTTGATCAAACCTTTTTGTAACCATTACAAGATCTCCAGCTTGATTACAAGAGGAGACACAAGTCCAGGAAGGGCATCTGGGGTAAAAACCCAGCAAATCAAACATGCCTGTGAAAAAGGAAGTAGCCTTTATAAAGAGGGCATTTTGTGCACCATTTACACCATTTATCTGCATGAGTGGGGAGCTTTAGCTTATGTCAGACCAAATTTTCATTCAGACAAATCTCTCAAAGTCTCTCTGTGTTTGTGTTTGGGCACAACGAGATTTAGATTTAGACATAAAGTTAAAATTCATATATAATGATGAACTAGTTACCGTTGATAGAACATATTAACTATTTAAAAAAATCTTTTAAAAAAAGATTTTAAAAAATCTGTTTTATGTTCTTGTTTCATTGTGTTCACAGATAAATGATTGATGAATTGGTGGAATCAGCGTAATGAATAATCAACACATTGACTCCTGTTTGGTTATTTTGTCAGTTTGTTTGAGTGGAGCTGAGCTGCTCAGCTGCGTCTGACCTACTTTAAGCTGAAGAAGTGAAGTTGGTCTCAAAGCGTAACAGTGAGGTAAGCTGTCCTTGTATCAGTGCTGGGGGACAGAAGCAACTTCAGTGGATCCAATCTGCTGATGAAGGATCAAAACTGCCCCAAGTGACAACCAGCTACAAAACTCAGTGAAGAGTATCCAACCTCAGCTCTTATGAGGAGTTTCAGTCTAACACTGTGTTACTGTACCTCACCATCAGAGTAGACACTGATAATTTATAGAATGTGAACAAATTGAAAAAAAAGTAAGAAAGAAAAGCAGATACTCTCTGCAATGGACCAGGTGTGTTTGGATGAGTCTGGACGGCATGCGAGGCAAGGGCTGCTGGGAAGGGACTCCCCCTCATTGTAACACAGGCCATCAATGTTACAGGTTTTCTCCTGGAAAGCAACAAACATATATTATTTACATTAAAAATGCCTTTCATAACACACAACATGTTGTTTAGAAGACCCTTATCCAAAACTACTGGTAGTGAGGAATGTGTGTGCATGTCCAAAACACCCGTGGTGTCAGATTTAGGTTCAGAGTTTTTTCTTTTTGTTTAGTGTACTGTGTTTCTGACATTATCCATCTCTGCGCCCTGTCTTATTTGCAATTGTTTGTCAAGCCCTAATTGTGTCTGCCCAAGCCTGTGACAAGAGTAACTTTACATAGTCGCACAAAAGACTGAAGGTCTCTTAATTAAAGGCCTTTTTGTAAATGAAACAGTGGCTTCTAATCAGCATATTTGGTGTTTTACATCACTATCAGATCATGAACAGCATGTATTTGATGATGTACCCACTGGAAAACACATCTATTCCATGTCAGTTAAAATTAAGCTTTTACAACATTTCCAAAAACACACTGACTTGTCTTCATTCTCTTCTTCATTATTATTAGAATTTCTAAAAATGAAATAATAGATAATTAATGAATTAATGACAAAACAGCCTGAACAACAAAGGGAAGCTTAAGGGACTAAAACAAAATGCAGGATCAGACAAACAACAAACACCAAATTAAAACAGAAATAAAAGGATGGGAAATTAAAAATTAAAAAACAAGGTCAAATGAGAGAGAACACGTAGGCTGGTAACAGTAGACAGGACCATATATACACAGCCATGATTGAGCACAGGTAAAAACAACTGATACAGGTGAACATAATGAGGGTGGAGCAGAAATCACAAAACAGGAAAATCAAGAGAAGGAGAGAGAGACACAAAGGGCTTTTCCTATCTTCTGTCTTATTGCCTGTGACCTGGACATCAACCCATGATGACTCAATTCTGACAATTCTGAAGGATAGAGAAAGCTGCCAAAGGATCTATAACTGTGTACCCACCTTAAAATTATTTATACCTTTGCTAAACCATAGCAGGAGAAGGACTCGTCTTTTATATCGATTTGTTGTTTCATTTAAAGATGAGCAAACTTTCTGTCCTTCATTGTCTGTGTTACTGTGTTAACAAAGGTATTGTCTGGACTTCAAGTCTGCTTTTCTAAATGGTATTTTTCCAAATATCTAATTAGAGATATTTTATTGGCTGAAGTTTCAAATTAGTGTTTTATTAGTGTATTGTAGTTGTATAAGTAATATCAAAGCACAGCAGCAGTTAAATTTCCTCTCCGGGGCTTGGATGCTTGATTTCAGCATCTTTCTGCTTCACACCCACATTCACATAAGGCTGAAAGTTTGAATGTAATGGTTGTTGGCAGGAGCGGCTGCAGGCATAAGCAAATGTTTGGGAGCCCCGGGGTACTACAGAGTGCACAACAGCCACAGGAAATAAATGAATAGATGAGAAATCTGCAGTTATAGGTGCAGATTGCAGAAGAAAATCCTCCCTACATGTTACCAGCTGGTGGGTTTTCCCTTTTTTGCACCTGTTTAGAGCACCTGTTCGTTGGCTTGTTGGAGAGAGGGATTCTAATTTCTAATTTCTAATGTATAGAAAAAATGTTTTTTGGATTTCTGCACATTTTAAAATAGATATGAAATTACACTAGTGAAGTTTTTTTGAGATGTTGATCATGTAGATAGAAAAATTGCTTCAAAGACATTTAAAATAACTAAAAATTATGTAAATAACTGTAAAATTATGTGAGCAACTAACTAATATTGAAAAAAAAGGCTTTGGTTTTAGCAATACGAAACCCATGTGTACAAAAGATCTGCCTCTAACAACACGTGATAATTAAGTTTCCTTAAATCTCTATTAACAGATTTCCTCACATGCATGTGCAGAATCTGAGGTCTGTTGGCCAATCACGCGTACACTAACTTTGTGTCCATGCAGGTAAAGAGCCTGTGTGGAGAGCAAAGCAGGGACTGCATTAGATGAAATACAACTGCAAAGCTATTGCCTATCAAGTGATGAAATGTTACCTTTTAAATTAAAAAATTATTGCATTTGTAAACAATGGCTGCTGCACAGAGCAGGAAGTCTTCAATCTGTGATGTGCTATCTTAAAGCTGATATTGATTCTGGCAACACAGAAGCCCTATAAGTTAGCTGTTGCCTCTAAAGGTTTCCGTCAGCAGACTAGCTGATGTGTTTCCCGGCTGTTTTTGTTTAGTGCTGAATTATTGAGCCTATAAAGTGTTCAGTTTAAAAATAAGAAAGAAAAACGGGAGGGGGGGGGGGGGGGGGGGGGAGCTTAAAAATTAAGTAGAGCAGTTTTAATTGTTCATGTTAATACCTTTAAATACTTGCAGTGGTTTAAATAATGCTTATTCTATAAGCGGCTGCTTAATAGTTTATTTTATGTACACATCATAAAAGCCGCAAGCATGTGCACGTCATCTATAGTCCACAATTTCTTGCATACCAGGCAGACTCTGTAGGCCATGCTACACCTGGATCTGTTCTTGAGCTTTGCTAGAAAGAATTTGTTCAATTAGAAGTTTCACAGTTAACATATAAAGAAGCCTATTTCACTCCTTGTCCAACTATAAAGTAAATTATAAAAATAATTTGAGATATCTCACCCTCAGGGTACAGACAACTTCAGTCCTGAGGCTGCACATCTGGCAGGCTCCATCGTAAAGAGTTAGTATCTTTGCATTGCTGTAGCTGTAACCGTCATTGGAAACCTGTCATCAGCAGAAGCTTGATTACTGAGACTCACTGGGAAAAGGCGTTAAACAGGCTGAAAAAGGTGAACGGTCATCACAAACACTGGGTTATTTAGTCAAAAGGCCATTTTCCTCTGAATTTTCCCATAGTTCTCACCATGGGAAAACCACAGATCTGGGAATTCTATCAGGGGATAAAGCTGGCCTCTCCTGAGGTTGGTACTTCTGAGTGATCCTAAAAATATCATGTTTGGACTTGACAGTGTTTGTTTAAACTCAGAGAAGACAATCCCAACATGTGCCAGTTTAAAAACCTAGCAGAAGCCAGACGAAGAAGAGCGGACCAAACAGAAAAAAGATTTAAGAAAAAAAAAACAGAGAGCAAACAAGACACAAACAGAGTGAGTCTGTGGTGATGGTCAAGCTAGAAAATGTATAAAAAGAGGAAGATGTCTCAGCGAAAACACAAAGTGGTGAATCTAAGAAATAAAGACACTAAAAAAAAATGTTGTTTCCGATCAAAGCCATTACATTTGAAAGCACTAACAAATGCACCCGTACATTCCTGCAGGTATGCACTGCATTGTCACGTTTTGCAGCCAAAAGAACTGGCTTTCACCGTGTCTCCTACGAGTACTGTGAGAATGTGTGTGTGGGTGTGTATTTGTCTTTGCACCGGTCACCCTGACACAAAGAACAGAAAAGTGAGTACAAACAGATGAGTCAGTGGACTAATTGGTCTAATCTTAGTAGATCTTCACTGCAGTGGAAATGCAGACAAACAGCGGTCTGAATGATACGATGAGCTCCCTGGAAAAAAAGGCTTTTGGTAGTCTGAATGGAAAAATAAATATTTCCAGTTTAGACTAAGAATAACGTCTTCTGTGATCTCATTGTAGTGTAAATGCTAAAGTACTCTGTAATACATTTTCACTAAACGTAACTGTGGAAACATATTTGTCAGTTGTGTAACTCAACTATTTTTTTTATTCCACTGGGTTCATTTTCCTTTCTAAGCCAAACAAAAATTGGAGAAAAACCTCCAGCTGCACTCAGTGCACGCTTTCTATTACTGCATCCATGCCATTTAAACATCCTACTGCAAATTTGCTATTGATGCATTGTTAGATTGTTATATATGTCAGAAAATAAGCATATAGTTTCATATTTATCATTAGTTTTGAGAAGCGGACAGGAGCATGAGAGAAAATGATAAACAAATGCTGTAAGAGAGGCAGAAGATGAGTTTGAAATGTGTAGACAGGACCTAATGAAATGTATAATTTCACAGTGTGCTCTTTATAAAATGCCTGGAAACATGACTTACTTTAATTTGCCAGCGGGCCAGTGGTCTGTTTGTCACCGTTTCCAAGTCCACACCTGCAGAAACCCAGCTGTCCTCCAGGGGGAGCTGGCACTCCAAAGCTGTGTCATTCAGAAAGGTGGCCAACACAAACAGAGGCTCGTCCAGAACCCACTCCCCATCCACAAACTAAAAATGAGACAAACAGGGGAAGAAGAATTAAGGTAGAACATGGTAGGATGTGTAAGGTAGTATGGTAATGTAGAAAAAAAACAGATGTATGGATAAAAAGATGAAAACAACATTAACTTGGTATAAATATATATTAAAAAAATCTACTGATAGAGGTCAGCCGAATTCTGCAACATCTGGCTGTAATTCGCATTCTTACAGTCATCAAAATGTGCAGCTTTGCCACTTTTTATTGATCCGGCAATATTCACCAGCACATTTAAAGACAAATATCAGATCTTTTAAACTTATGGTAAGATGCCAAGAGGTGATGGATTATTGGACTTGCACTACATATATGGATGTGTTAACAAGCAACTGTTCCAGTGCCATTGTTGTGTTTACAGCTTGATACATCTTATTACTGTATGTAAAATTAAATTGATTACATCCATGCACACTATGGTTAGCTTGTTAATGTCAGTTTAATACAAAGGACATGAATGTGTCTCACTTCCTGATTAGACTCAGGGAAACAAACTGGATCTCTGGACTTCATGTTATTAATTCAGTTAAAGATCTCTGTGATTAGTCTTTGGTCAAAGGGAAACCTAATCACTCAGTTACAGGTTGGTGGGATTTATGGGAGCATGACAAATCTAAAAGTTCTGAACAACAGTGAGGAGGATTAATTCAATCACGGAGGGAAATATAGAACCATTTCTAGTGTGGAACAAACCACAACTAACCAACAGTAAGAGCCATCAACAAAAGGAAAGAAGAAGAAAAATAATATCAGAAAGCAATGCTAAAGCTACCAATCTCATGGTTTCAGTGGACTTTGGAAGTTAGTGGCCCTCTGCTAATGTTAAGCAATCTAAAGAGGCTTTCAGAGAAGAGTTTTTACTGCTTGCATTTGTGATTGACTTCTTGTAATCTCTAGCTCTCTTCCACAGCATGTCTTTTGTCCTGTCTTCCCTTTGTCACCCCAACCGGTCGCAGCAAATGGCCGCCCCTCCCTGAGCCTGAGTTCTGCCGGAGGTTTCTTCCTGTTAAAAGGGAGTTTTCCCTTCCCACTGTTGCAAGTGTGCTTGCTCGTTGGGGGTCATATGATTGTTTTTCTCTGTATGTATTATTGTAGGGTCTACCTTACAATATAAAGCACATTGAGGTGACTGTTGTTGTGATTTGGCGCTGGATAAATTAAATGAAGAGACAGAGAAAAAGTATATTGTGGTATTTTGTAAGGTGGTACTACAGAAAACAAGATGTACATCAACTAAGGAATAAAAGGAAAAGAGAAGCAGGAAAATTACCTTTTCTTTAACAAACTCACACTTGAGCTCGTAGGAGTCCTTGAAGCCTTGACCATGGATGTTGACGGTGGTGCAGTTTCCCTGACGGACATCGCATAGACCATCCTTCTGCAGCGTAGTGATCTCTGGGATCTGGTCTTCACAACATTAACAAAAAGTGCAGATGAACATGAAATGTTACCCTTGGGAGTTCAGTCCAAATCATAAACCACATGTCTGACGATCATAAGTCTGTCATCATGGACATCCAATGGAAGATTAATGTATGTAACTAATAACTATATTACAACTATGCTATAAACATAGGGATACCTTACAATATCGTGTTGTGGGAGTACAGCATTATCACAAGACTCTGATCTGTCTACTATATGTAAGTGTCTCATGTGGATATATGTTACCAGAAAGCGCACTGCAGTCATAGGAGCTAAATCCTGGGAAGCAGACACAACCCCAGTTTGAGCACTGGCCGTTCCCGTTGCAAAGATTTGGACACTTCAGGATGGCCACAGCATCCTGGTACTTCTCTTCTCCCTCCCCCTCCTCCAGCAGCCTCCTCTCACACTCGTTCTCTAGCAGCGGTATAGTCGCATTCAACCACGACTGCTCGTCCTTTAGCTGTAGGTCAGTAACACACATGGTCACGGCATGGTTAACAAATAATTCTTTCAGCAGGTGCCTGCAACCCATCACTATGCTCGAGTTTGCCACAGTCTGCCGGCACTGGGCCTGGGCCTGCTGCTCAGTGAGGCCAGAGGGTGTGGGCCACGTTAGGGGAGATTCTGGCTGAACTGCAGGTTCGTGGTCTTCTGGGAAAAAGTAGGTAACGCCTTCCAGATCCGACTGGCTGAGACTTTGATGTGGGGAGTTAGAAATGAAACGTTGGGCACTGCGCCTGCCTCTGGGTTGTTGATAGGCTGAGGTTGAAACTCTTGAGGCTCTCGAGGGAAGTGGCTCTCTTTCATTTTCACTGAGTAGTTCCACAGAGGTGATGTACTCGGCTGTGACGTCCAGAGTTGGGACGACACTGGGGAAATGCATGTTGCCATGATTAGAGCAGCTGGGGTCGGATGAGCTAGTTGGCTGAGACGGGGCTCTGGGAGATGAGAAGCGGGGCATCTCTTCCTGGCAGGTACAGTGCCTGCGGGAGTTCAGTGTACTAATATGGGATGGCACAATGTCAAACAGGCTATTGCCTGGGGGTAACCTGAGAGAGAAGGAAACAATGTCAGTAAAGAGGTAACAAATGTTACTAACTGTTTTTCTGCATGGTCGTAATAAATTGTTCATAGTGGCAATTTCAGTATTGTGGTCCCTGCTGGCTGCAGTGTTTTCAAGTTTATTTAATCCTTTGGGACGTGAAGTCCAAGTGAAATAATCCAAACATACATTCTCTAACCTAAACCAATACTACTAAATACAATCCCACAGTGGGTCTCTTTAATAGTTTTGGCAATATTCATGGTCAAACATTGCCTTTCAATGTGTGAAAAATGGGCTGAAAATGAGTGGACAGGCCTATTTAAGAAAAAAAAAACTTCTAGAAAAGCATTTGATATATGGAGCTGTATATATAGATTGAGGATTTCTTCTTCCTGCATAGCTAGAGCACTACGTAGCTTATAAGCTGTTATTGCTTACAGCAATTAGAACATGAATGCCTGACCTCCATTCGGAGATAAAAGCATGTAGATCCTCCAGTTTGGCGCCCCCTGCTAAGTGGAAGTCATTTTCTGATTGCCCATCATAGGTCCCACACAGACCCTCAGTGTGCCTCCAGTCGGAAATGGGGGCTCTCAGTGTCAGACTCATTCCCCAGTCAGATACATCAGCACGAACAAATGCTCCAGAAGAAAAGGTCATCTGCAAAAAGTCAAATATTGACAAAAGAAAATATAACTTTAAAACCAAGAAAGGCAAGAAGTTTACCAGGTAGCTTAAATTGTGAAATTATTTAGCTTGTGTACTCATTTTCACTCACAGTGACTTTGCGTCCTTGGTAGGACTCTGTGATCCGAATGCCGCTCTTACTCAAGTCTCTGTTCTTCACAGTCAGTTGAGGCTTGGTTTCACCCATTTCCCCATTGCACATGTCAAAAGCAATAACATTTCCCGCATCCCTCGCCACGAATCCACACACACACGAGGCGGCATGCACAACGCTGCCGCACTCCCACTGACGGACGTGAACCTCGAAAGGCCAAAAGCTGCTCTTATACAGGACAAAGGTGCCTATTTGGGAGTTGTCATAGTATCTGTATGGTGCAAAAACAGGAAAGAAAGCTCATCTTTTATTATGGACAATTTAAAACTTAATACAGAGTAAGCTTCCTTATTAACTGAATTAAAGTACCTGCCATCAAATGTGATTATGTGAGGATCAGTGAAGGAGTAGCAGTAGGCTGAGGGAACATCCTTAACCGTTATCTAAAATATAGAAATCAATTTCATTCTTTCTTAAAAGAAATTATACATGATGAGGTGAGGGAGTGTGAGTTTAATAGTTTGACGTGTTCACCTGGACAGGTTTTGGTGAGTATCCATTCCAAAGAAAGTTTTGTGTGATGATGGGTTTAACAGTGATCTCAGTTGTCCTGTTGCCATCTTTAACAAAGTCTGTTACAGGACTGAAGTGGATCACAGCCCGGCTACAAATGCCCTCGCGACAGGCACCCTGAGACAGATCCACGACACAGGAAGACAGGGACAGATCTGCACCCAGCAAACCATCTTCTGCAATACAAGGAGTTATTTTCACTTCATTTGAAGGATTAAAGAACACCAAAAAAGTACTGCACAGACATTTCTTTATAGCTAAATAGCAATAACACAGCATTTAAATGGTCCTGCCGTTAGAGACATTTACAAAGATTTATTAACATGTAATCAGCCCCTTCTCCTTTCATTTATTTCTACAGATTTATACAAAAAAAAGTGGTGGAGACTTTCCTATGGGCTAAAATAAATGAAGCATAGTAAATTTGATTAAATATGCCTTAAACCACAATTAAAGTTTCTCCAAACACTGACTTAATTATTCTTATGCACATAGATTGAGGGAGGGAGCAGCCCTTCACTGATCCCAAACAACAGGCACAACATATTTAGCATCTCTGAACACAAGAACAAACGCTTTACTAGATCACAGCTGTAAAAAAGTTTTATGTGACATCAACCTGAAATGCATTTGTATATCTGTATATCTATAATATTTTTCAGTGGGTAATTTGATATTTTTATAAAAAATATTTATATTTAAATGTTATACAACATCATACAGGTACAATACCTTTTAAGTATTGCAAAAAAGTAATCAAATTACTATACATATCATATTTTTTTATTTGACCCTGATGTTAGGCTCACTGCACAGCATTGAATTAACATGGCATCATATGCTATATTTGATAATCAAATCCACATATTGGATCATTTAAGAGATTACTGCAAGTTAATAACCTGCTGTTTAAAAATGCATTTTAAGCATAAAATCTGCATTAATGTTCCCTGTAAACTGCCTACAGTACAGCCTGTGCTATTAGAAAGCAACAGTACACACTGTCATTTTTACAGATCAACCAGGTCACCTTCACTTGTTGTGCTGAGCTGCAGGGACAGAGTGCACTGCTCTGCAGAAGCTGGAGACCCTTCTGGACATGGAAGAGGAACCGTGCTCTCGACCACCATCTCATACAATCTGCCATCCTCAGATACACTGCTCGCCTCTGGTCTTAACTGCACAAAACATGATTTTAGAAAGAGAGGGTGGTCTGGTCTTTTATACCGAGTGTTTATCCACAACTCATCTAGAAGAAGACAGTTACGATAAGCTGATATTTAAGTGATCTGAGTCAAAATAACAACCAAAATCTAAATGAAAGCATAATCTTGTCTTTTTTAATATGTTTTATGTCTGTGTACACGTCTCTTAATTTTTATTTACATGGACATGTGACAAAGTGGATGAGCAGTTGTAATACTCTCCACTTGTCCCAGAAGTATTGACTTTTTGCACATTATGCACATTATTCACTATATATATTTATTTGCTATGATTTGGTATTGTCAAAGTAACATTGCTCACTGACTATCCCGGGTTTGTTTGCGTAAGCATTACATTGCCAGCAAACCAAACATTCAGAAATTAAAGCAAACACTCAGTTACATGTTGCATTGTATTTTATTATGTTGCAGAATTAAGTCATTTGTGCATAATTACATTGTTTTTTTTTGTTTTCAGTCTTCATGTAGGTCAGGTGTGGGGAAAGGCCCGCCCAGCATTTTCTGATTTTTAAAGTACTGATGATGTCATGTCTGACATCAGCAGGTTAAACAAAGAGGAGGGGTTTCTTTTATCATAGGAATGCTTCCCCTACAAAAGGATTTGCTGAATATTTCTTCTTATATCGGGCCATTTAGTTGTGTAAATGTGTTAATCAGAAGAGTGGGGAGCTTTATTTAATTCTCAGTCATTTGTGTTGAGTTTTAGATTCCTCAGCTCAAGCTAGTGGTATTGGCTAGACTAATTGAAAAGAACTTGACAGCCTTATATATAGTCAGTCTCTGCTTGATTCAGAGAAGGGAGGAGAGCTGAGTTGTGTTGCTGTGTTTGACTTTTGTTACTTAAGTTAATTTGGGGGAGTTTTGTTAAGTTTCACTGTAAATAAATCGCTCATCTATGGGAACCCAAAATGTCTGCTGAGTCTGCTCACCTAACACCTTCCTTGACGCTGGAGTCAGACTACCTCACAGGACAGAAAGCTCAAAACACTGTAACTTATGTCTAAACCTGTACATGTCTGCAGACTAATGACCAACAAAAAAATTACTAGAAAGAGAGATCACAAATATAAATGTCAGATAAATATTATTTACCCTGATCCCAGCAAAGAACTCCTGACTTTCCACCGAAATACCCCGGACACTGGGCGAGTCCAAGAAGAAACTGGAGCTGGAGCAGTAAATCTGAGCCAGAGGGAGGGAGATGCACATATATTACTTCCATTTTTGTTTATTTTTAAAGATGAAGTATTTAATATAGTGTGCTATATTGCAATTTCCAGGCAGTCTTTCCTTATTTTAAGGGTATTATGTCATAGTCTTCATACAACAGGCCTTGACAGCACCACACTAAGCAAATGTTATGGTAATAAAGAAAAAATGAATTGAACAAAGGAGAGTAGAGATGGGAAATAAAAGCAGAGAAAAACTCCAGACTGTGTTGAAGGCTTTTGGCCCAGTTAAACACATGAGCAGCTCACAGTAAAATAAAATGACATGTTGACAGGCATTGGTAATTCCTTCAGTCCCTGCTGCCTTAGAAATCCAGGAACCTCGTCTTTGTTTATATAGCAGATCTTATTTGCAGAAGACTGACGAGTGGAAGGTTGCATAAATTCTCAAAAAGTAAGAGAAGCCCACCCAGCAAAAACCTGCTGAACAGTTTCTGAAGGCATACTTTGTTAGATTTTTGAATCATTTTGAGATTTGGTTTTAAAAAACTCCCTCTAACACAGAGTGGCTAAACAGCAGTCCCACTACGCTCTTTAAAGGACTAGTTCACCCACATGCACACCTTGTCTCCTAATCGCAGGTTGAAGCCGTCGAGCTCGATAAAGGCGAAGGTCTGGATTGTGGTCTCTTGTTTGAGCTCCTCCTTCCGGCCCTCAGGTGAGAGGCGGGACCAGGCCACCACATAACCCAGGGAGCTGTTAGACCTGCTCTCAAAGCTGCACTTCAGGTAGATGGTGTTACCTGTCACCTCTGAGACGATCACTGGCACTGACGGAGTCGGGGGCTGATTAGCTGTTGGGGGAGGAGCAGAAAGATGAGGCAGGTTATTGAAGCTTAATGGGCACTTTTAAGGTCCTCTGAAAAATGTGGAGGTACTTCTATCCACATTTTTATCATCATTCTCTAATTTTAAATATTTTTGAACATACGCCACGTGTCATCTCAGATATAGAAGACACACCCACTTACTCTTTAAATCTGCTGTTATGAAGGGCAGCCAATCAGAAGATGGTTGATTTAAAGAAATCAAGGCTAAATAGACAAAGACAAAAGTATGCACTGGTATTCTATGTGCTCCATTATTTACACGGGATGCCTGTTGGGTGCGAGTTCTTCAAGGCAAGAACAATTGCAGACATCCCACAACAGCAAATAATTAAACAGGAAGATGAATTAATTTAGCAATTCTAAATTCTCTTAATTATCAGAAATCTGAGCTTTATACTGGTTTTTGAAGCACACTAATGAACATTTTCAGTAGTCTGTAATTATTTCTCTCCCTAATTTCCACCTCTACTTCCTGAAGCCTGGCTTGGCATAATTCACAGTCTGAGTCACTACTGGAGACCGGGACCAGAGGACAGCAGGACACAGGCTCAAGTCATTAAGAGGAGAGGTGTGTTCCTGACCATATGACCTCCCTGACCTCCAAAGTGTTTTAGTATTTAATCTAACATGAGGAGACAAGCGAGAGCCATAAAAACACAACAGCGGGGTCCTCACTTTTACAAGATCCACCGACGTTCACCTCACCAGGACCGCAGAGCAGCGATGATGTGGGCAAAGTGTCTGACATCTCTGTTAGGGAGACAGGAGATTTATAACAGATAATTATAAAATAGCATGACTTCAAAACGATTATGTTTCCGCATTTCATTTCTTCCCCTTTTCATTTTTCATTATAAATTAGCACGTAATGTAGAAATCAAAGGACAGTGATGCCTATGCCAGCTGACACTGTCTGACACTGGGTGGGAGACAGTACACCCTGGCCCATCACGTTCACAGCTACAGCAAATTTAGACTGAGAAATTATGTCTGTGGACTGTGGAAAGAGAAAGAGAAGCCACGAAGGCACAAGGAGAACAAACTTCACACAAAAAGCCTCCAGCTATGCAGCATCCAGCATCCGTTCCCTGTTCTTTAAGCATCATACGGCCACTAATACTAAACTGAATTACTGTTATGCTGCTATGATTCAGTCTTTCCTTGATTTTTTTGAGCAGTGTATCGGCATAAGAATCATGCTTTACATTACAGTCATACAGTAATTACTGTTACTTACCCTGTGCACAGTAACCCATGCAACCCTGTGTGGGCTGGAGCAGGTAAACATAGAAGTCTCCACAGTTTCGGACAGTGACTGGGATGCGAAACATGCAGCACTCTTTGCTGCTGCTCGAGAAAAACTGCCATGCAGCGCAGGCTGTCAACTGCCTGACCTCCAGTGGCCCCGGCAGGGACTCACCCTCACCCAGAGACAGCCATACCGGGGCCTGAGTCCCACAGTGGTTTACCTAGATGTTTGGAAACAGAGGGGGCAGGGGGAATCAGTATGTATGGATGTATTATGGTCATTCTTTCACAAAACTAATCCTCCAGAATGGAGGAAAACCAGTAAAAGCTATTTTGGAATAAAAAGAAATAGAAATTTTCTACTAAAAACAACAAATGCCAGAAAGTAAGCACAGTACTGCCACACATGCCCTGAAAACCTGAGTTTGAAACATCCACAGACACCAAAATTAAAATCAATCAATGAGTGAAATGGTTTAAATAACTTTGCAACTGAATAATTTAGAAAATGTCCAAAAGAAGATATCTGATAACATTACAGATTATACCCTGGTTCTCCTTAAAAGGTTCTTGGCTTTGACACATCTAACTCTTTATTTGCTAACATCATCAAAAAGACATTGCCTTGTTATGTAACACATGTTCACAGCAATCGTCTCTTCCTTCCTCCGTCCACTCCTGTAGTTATCCATCACCCAGGGAGAGCAGCGATGCCCCGGGAAAGCAGGAGGCTGAGAGGGTGACACTTTAGATGGATCCTGCAGGCTCACAGCAGGCCAACCACAACACATGAGACATATTCCAACTCTCCTTTCATTCTCCTTCATAAATATGTGTATACACACAAACACACAACTCGCATGACAGGCAGGCTACCTCAGAGTTTCCCCTCATGAGGACATGGATAGGGTCTCAAGGGCTTTCACATCTTATCAGGTTATATTTGTAATTAAACAAGCATATAATTTATATACATATACATTTAAGTTTATCACATGAATATAAAACAAAGAAATGGAAGCAATTCTATTTTATTTTTTATGACCTTTAATAGAGGTCACAATGAGTGACTGAATTTGTGCAGTATACCTGTGAAATTGTTCTAAAAATTGGTGAAAAATTCCTACATTGGTTAAAAAAAATGACTCATCTTGAATTCAAGCCTCAAAGTTAGAAAAATCAATGTTTTAACAAATTATACAAGCTGATAGAGAAATAGAAAGGTTACGATTCAGCAAACCTAAACTAAGTTCAGTTAATTACTTGCAGTAGATGGATATGGGGACAGTTGGAGTGTTTTTACAGCTTCTCATTGGTATATTTGAAGTTTTTATTGGAAATTTTCAAATGCAGCTAATGATTTTGGAGTTTTAGCTGCAGTCTTTTAATAAAGCTGATTTACCTCAGTTCTATACAATGTGAAAAAAGATTGTGCACTTGAGTTATATGCAGTTTTTATGATTGACCTTACATGATATCTATAAATTTCTAAACAATGACTGTTGCTCATAATGACGATATGTCAAATAATTAGGCCAGTGTACATGCAAGTAATCCCTGGGAGCCTGAAGCTCACCCTTCAAACTGCTCGAAATGCTTAGTTTTATATAGTTTTCCTGACTTGGATCTCTATGATGTCACTAAAAGTGGATATTTCGAGGCAGGTAATAAACATGCATGCACCAAAGCCCAGTGAAGCATAAACAAAGATTATTTTGAACTTTGACTCACACAAAGCTACTTTATTAGAATGCAAGAATAAAAATATGGATTTTGAAATGAGCATATAGGCCTCCTCTAATGTACATTTAACATATCTTATAGTATGTTGACACTACTGGACTATGTGTAACTCAAACAATGTAAGGAGTCAGCTAAATGGTTTGAATAACAAAATCAAATTAATGGAGTTCCATGGGAAGGTAGTAGATGAAGGAAATATAATTTATAGTCAGATAAAAAGAATAGAATAGTTCCTCACAGCATCAACATCCTTGGAAGCTCATTTATAAGAAACACAACACTTGTAAACAGATCTCACTCTCTTTGAAAAATCTTTTACAAAAACATCATTTACCTCCACACACTGGGTGGGCATACTCGCTGGCTTGTCAAAAATCTGAAACTGGTACCAGCCCGGTGTGAGGGAGTGGTCACAGATGAAGTCCTGCAGGGATGACTGCTGCAGCCAGCTGGAGCTGAAGGTGGTGCTACGGTAGGGGTTCTGGAGGACCGAGTGGCCTCCTGGCGCACACTCTGGAGGAAGCACTGAAGGCACAGCCAGAGAGACAACATAAGGACTGGATTCTCACCAAGACTGTCAGTAGCAATATTCAAATACTGTATACGGAAAGCTTTCTGCTGGCCAAATGTTGTATTGTGGACATCAACTCTCCAGCTGGCCTGTGTTCAACAGAAACATTTCAAAGTGAATCTGAAAGGTGATAACACACTCACTAAACTCTATGGACATCTTGAGCCAATGTAGGATGAGAAGCCAGTGCTTTGCTGTCTTGTGAAGTTTAGACCAGATGCCCACAAAACAGAGTTCATCATAAACTGTTATGCATGGTTACAATTATGTATGTGCAAAGTCCACTTTGCAAATGTAGCTAGTTTAAATGACATAGTGTCCAGTTTTGGAGAGATATTTTCCCAAGGTGCACTGGTGGATTGCTGACCTCAACACACACAAGGACAGCTGCAGTAAACATCTGTGAATGCAGAATCTCCAAAACCAATTCATACTTCATAGGTCATACTTTAAGCTGATGACTGGCCCCTCTTTACTTTCAAAGATGGGTACTTCTATAGGCCTGTTCAAAAATCACTGGGGTACATGTCAGCTGCCATTAGACTTGAATGTTACTGCAAACACCTAATGGCAATGGTAAATATTTAGCTCTTTCCCAAGCAAAACATTTCAAAAGATAATAAAGACATTTCCTTTTAAATATATATAGTTGTGTCTATAGGTTTTTGGACAATTATTTTTTTTGTAATTTTGACTTCACCACACTGGATTTTAATTCAATCAATTTGTGTAATTATTCATATCACCTTACAATCTAAAGCACTTTTAGAGACTGCTGTTGTGAGACACAAACAGAGACAGCAAGTTGAAATTCAGCATGTACTGGTGTTCTGGCTTCTTTCATATCTTTACTGGGAGGCAAAATAGACCAGACAGACAAAGGAGAGGGGGCTGTAACCATGAAGAGCTAGCTTGTTTTTGGCACCGTAAAGTTTCCTGACCTGAGAGGTCAAAGTGAAAGGTAATATCCTCAAAGAGCCTGCACAGCAGTGACAGGCAGACAAGCTGCCGAAAGCCAGGACAGCAGCTTTCAAAGCAAGCATCCTTTCTAATCAACACCTGGTCACTACAGTCCTCGTCAGCTGAACAGGAACTTAGAGAATCCACATCCTGTTTGCCTATTTGAGGGGAAGCCTGAGAGCAAAATACGTCATGTGGGATATTTGGAGGTTATGTGGCCTTAGATACCTTCATGATAGATGGAAAGGCGTCAGCTTATTTTTGACACTGCTAAAGAAGTCATGCAGCAACAATAAAGCTAGCTGTCTTTATATTAACCCTCCTGAAAACCTCCTGCATCCCCCTAAACCGAGAATAGTCTTAAAAGTTATTTGTATGTGGCAATATGAAATGACAAAATGACACTTAAATACTTAAAATACTCAAAGACGGTGTCTCTGATTACCTTAGAGCTGTGAGCTTACCTGTTTGAACGTGCACTGCGTTGGGCAGTGAAAATGCAACACAGAGAAGAAGTTTGGGAAGAGTTTCAGGTCTCATCGTCCCTCAGTGTCCAGCACGCGACTCTGCCACCAAACAGCGCGAGCGCTCAGCGCGATTGGCCCCGTTGTTGTGCCAAAAGACCTCTCTCTCCCCCCCACCCCTCTCTCTCTCTATCGGCTTTCAGGCCAAAAACGAACGGACCAGCAGGAAATCCGGAGGTGCTTCAGGCTGAGGGAAGAAGAAGAAGCTGACCGGAGATGCTGGACTGCAGCGGCTGACCTCAAACTGCTGCACGCTGCACTGCTACAGTGTGTTAGGAGGAGCAAACCTACTGACGACCCAAACCTCTGCACATATCCGCACGAGTGGAAAAAGAGTTGTTTCAGATGCTGAAAGATCCAAATTAATCGTAATCGTGCTGCAACCCAAAACTGATGCATTGTCATATAATCTTCTAATGATTTCCCCTCAAGAGGTATCATCTAACATCAGGAAATATTGAGAAATTAAACATGAGCATAAAATGTAAGCCACAGCATGTGCGTGTTTTTTTTCTTCTTCAAATCCGAAACAATTGATTATTTCCGATAATTGAGCTGATGACGTGCAGCTCGGGAACAGCAGTGAATACTGTAAAGAAGACAAACAACACAAAAATATTTATCTCTGGTTTGAACATCATTCCATGACCAAGGCACAAAACAGGAGGGCACTGTTCACCAGGTTCTGGAAAAACCCTGGGCACCCTCAAGTGGATAAATGCAGAGGAGCAAAACCCATCAATGTTTCTAAGTGATTCTGAAATAAGAAAGGTTGTAGACAATAAGGCGGTTCAAATAAAATCTAACAATACAGTTTTCTCATTGAGCTTAATGAATTCCAAGAGAAAAGCTATCAAAGTATAACAAGTTATACTAACCACTGAGAATTTCAGCTAATAGTAATTTTTATACTAATTTTACCTACCTTTAAATTTAAAACATCATAAGTCTGAATTATTTCAACTAACTAACTAGATATTAACTTATTTTAACTAACAAATGTTAGGAAAATCCAACAATATATATATTTCCTTGGGTAAGCGTTAAAGGTAAACCTTCATCAGTCTAACTGCTGTTATTCAGGGATGGAATCCTTCCCCAGGATGTTTTGTGGTTCAGAAACTTTTGCTTTTTTTTCTGCAACAATTTACGATGGAAAATTAACAAAGAGAGCAAATGAAATTCAACTTGTTTTTGCTTCTTTCATATTTTTATTTGAAGGGAAATGCATGTTAACAATCAGTAATCTCAGTCAGCTCAAGCTTGTAAAACTGCCTTCACCACATTTTTTTCTTGTCTTTCTAAATGGGAAGAAAAGGACCAAAGGACTAATCACGAGAGGTTTATTACTGGCCAGTCAGTGGTATTTCATTAGTCACAACTCCAAACTGCTAAAACAGATGGCCTCTGTGCTCAATTTTTCAGGGAACTGATCCTCGCCAAATAGTGGGATTTTGTATAAACCAGATATCACATTAACATCTTTTTTCCAAGCTGCTTGTTTCCATTCTCAAGCTTTTACTGCAGCTGTGTGCCTCAGATATTGTTTTGCCGGCAGGAGCTGAGAAGATGTTTGCTCTGTTAAAAGACCTGAAACTGATCTGTTCAGGGGAAAATATGAAAAAGAGGAAGTGATAGCTCAATTCTAGTTGTTAAAAAAATGGATGGCTCTCAAAACAAAGAAGACATAATATAAGAAAAAGAAAATGTAGGGGGATTTGTGTTGTTGTTGTTTTGTTTTTTTAACATTTAAGAGCATCAACAAACGAAGTGATGCTGCAATTCCTTCTTCTATAAAACTGTTGAAGGACATCTAGAAATGTGTTCTTGATCCACCCTAATTTAGAAAGGTTAAGATTACAATCTTACAAATTAGTCCCACCAAATGATTGATATATCAGCTTGAAGAGTTAGACAAATTATTAATCAAACAAAACTGTTTGTTTCAGTTCCTACTTTCCTTTCTAAAAGCAGTTTAAGCTGTTAAACTAAGTTATTATACATCTGCAGGACTGCTATGGTCTCACATTTTTAACATTCAAGTATCAGCAGGAAGGTTATTTCCAGATTAAATAAACTGTAAAGTCTCACTAAGAGCAGGAAGACAAAGGTCTGTGATTAATTATAAGTAAACTTGCAGAGCCAACCAGAAGCAGTGGATACCTAACAGCTAAGCAGGTTGTGGACCGCACCTCCTCCTCTCTTCCCCCTGAGCAACATGAAGCTGCCCGACTGTCTTGTTGAGACGCTCGTCTGTTTGGAGGACTTAAGACCTCCCTCATAAATCTCCTGGACCATCAACCTGGTAAAAGCCTGGAAAAGCCATTAGGTAAAAACCCACTTACTTTCCTTCCTGGTCTTACACAACCAGCGATTAAACCTCAATACAGAAGCCGAGGTTGTTCGTGACTGTTATAATGATAGTGGGTTTTTCTCACTTTGGCTTTTTGGCTTTTAATTACAATGAAAGTTATGATCTTTGGCTCTTTTTTTTCTTTTTACAGATTTTGAAGCAAATTTGCCTCAGCTCAATCAGGTAGGGAAAACCTGTATCAGTGTCAAGCATACATATATACTTGCATGATATGTTGTATTGTGTAACTGCCAAATTACATCCAGGCAAGAAAAAACTGAAAGGAAAATTGGCATAATTGCCTAATAGCTTAACCTAATCATACAAGCTAATTGTGTCCAATTTTCTCTCATTACAATCAGTAATAATGCAAAAATGGCTGCACTGCAGTGTCCCTTTGAGAACTGTGATATACACTATGCAGGTAAACTAAATAATTACTGTAACATTCACCACTGATGGGAAAAACATATGAACAAATATGAGACAAATATAGTTAGTCATAAACAGCACAACATCAGGAGTTAGTGAAATAAGACAGAGTAAAAAGGAAGAGGTAAGTTTGTAAGTCTGTGCTCTGATTTACAGCCAGGGTGAGAGCAAGGCTGCTGACTTAGGCCCGAGCATATGAGTTCTATTAATCACCCTGTTGGTACAATGCATTAATATGCTGGGAAAAAAAGATGTGTAAGTCAAAGGCTTACATTCACCTTCGCGAAATGCGCATTTGAATCTTAATCTAAGAATCAGTAAAAAAATAATCAGTCACAGCCAAACAGAGCTATAATTAACAAAACATTTGGGTAAAAAGTTTAAATTTCCTGTTTAACAGTGTTAGCTTCTCAAACAACAGTGTACATGATAGTAACTTTTTGTGTGGTGCCTGTAAAAACACATTTTACAAACAAAAGCAGAAAACTGAAATCAAAGAGTCAGATATTATAGACAAAACAAAAAAAGATCACATTAAAGAAAAAAGAACACACTGCAGATTCAATACACAGATTGTCCACGAGGTTCATAAATATTTGCAAAGCCTTGTATAACAATAGATTTGCTGTAATTGCTCATGCTACAAAGGGAGCTGCTTTGTGAGGAACAGATGCGACCTTGGAGCAGCTGCGTCACGATGACACAAGCTATTCCTGCTTCAGCTCCCGACATCCAGCCTCCCGTCGCATTCCCCGACCAAGGCGGAGCAATCAACACCACCCAAAAAACAATGCAAACTATATGTGTAGTCTCTGATCCAGCTAATCAGAATCCTAAATCCCATCATGGACAAACATGCTGTAAGTTAAGACCAGTTGATATAGGAGCCTAAAATGCTAAACATACATAAACAATCAATAATATCTATAAAACAAGATATTTATATATTTTTTTGTGTGTGAGCCCACCTTTTGAACTGATAAACAAACATTACATGGCCATAAATACAGGATTTTGCTCCTTTCGACCTCCACATTATCATTCATAAATTCAAACCTTTTCTAATTTTCTGACTGATTGTATTTAATTTGACATTTTTTTATTCACTGATTTGCCTCCACATTAACACACTCCTCACCCTATTATTCTATGTGAACAAAGATAAACACAAACAAGAAAAGGAGGGAAGAGAGACTGATCATATGGGACAAGCAGCAATGTAACCTTAAACTCCTGCTTCAGCTGCAGTGCTCGAACAAGCATAAAAACAGATGGAGGCCCTGAAGGTCAGTCAGACGTTGGGATGGGAACATGAGAAACTCCATGTTACATCAGTATTTTCCTTAAAAGCAATTACACATCTGTCATCTGCAGGCTTCTCTCTCTGAATTTATCTGTGCTACATCTTCTCTTGGTGTTAAAACAACGAAGCCATATTGTCTGAGTGACTTGGAGATAAAGGGTGTCATGTCTGACCACCGGATCCTGTAAGTGTTTCTTTGGAACTCCTGATTACCTGACAGGTGAAATGTTACTCGGTTCAGTGGTCGGGCTGTTCAGAAACAGGACTGAGGGCCTGCAGGTCGACCGGAGCCTTTGAAGGTGGCAGCTCCTGATTTTACAGGCTCAGTGAGGTCAGTTTCCTTCACAGGCGCTGTTTGGTCTCAGCTCGGGTTTCCTGTTGCCTTTGCTGTCTGATGTCAGCTGTCCAAGCTACAAACAAAGTGACTGCTGCAACAACTGTGGTGCTGCATACAGATCAGTGTTTACACGACGGGATCGCTTCTACTTACTGTCAGCCTCTTCTAAAACACAACAGATGTTATTTTTTCTTTTTTGTTATTGTGAAAATAAAATAAAATGGGTATTTTATTGTTATGATGAGTTAATTTTGAAATATGGGGAAAAAAAATCTTTCAGGTTTTGGGTTTAAACAATAATTATTTTGGGGGATTTTAACATCCATGTGGACATCCCTCAGGACAAAGGGACTAAAGACCTGAGTAACACTCTGGGCAACTTTGGGCTGACTCAGCATATAACAGAGGCCACACATAATAGAGGACACACTCTTGACCTACTGATCTCCAAGGGCCAGAGCATTTCAAAGGTTACTGTGTCTGATGTGGGCCTGTGTGATCATTACTGTGTTTTCTTTGAAAGTAAAATTTCAGCCCACACAAATATATCAACAGCAGTGATCACAAAACGGTGTATAACTGAATACAGTAGTGAGATCTTTAACCAGGTCTTCCCATTAACACCTGACCTGTCCTGAGGTTCAGTCAATGAGCTCGTCAATAGCTTCAATGCTAAAATGTTAAATCTCATGGACACTATTGCTCCCATTAAGGTGAAGGTTATCTCTGGAAGGAAAAAGTCTCCATGGAGAAACTCCACACTAGTGAAAAATGAAAAAAGAGAGTGTAGGAAAGCTGAGCGCAGATGGAGAAAAACAAACCTCCAGGTTCACTATGACATCTATAAAGAGAAACTTCACAATTATAATTTACAACTGAGGAGTGCAAGAAGGTCCTACTTCTCTGACATCATCACTAAAAACAGCCATAATGCTCGGGTCTTATTTTCTACAGTTGACAGGCTAACAAACCCCCCTGTGTCAGTGGCAGCTGAACTTCATTCGACCATGGCCTGCAATGACTTAGCCAAATTCTTCACAGACAAAATCCAAAAGATTAGACAAGCAATTGGTACATCAACAGCAGATCCAGGATATGTACTGTGTCCACCGAAAAACTGTTTAAACTGTTTAAACACCATCAAACAGTTTCACCCTATTAACGGCAAAGACCTGGAGGACATCTTAGGTCAACTAAACTCCTCCTCTTGCTGTTTAGATGTCCTGCCAACAAGTTTTTTCAAAAAGGTCTCAAAGACTTTGGAGTCAAACCTGTTACAGATCAACTTTTCTTTAATGTCAGGTGTGTTTCCAGAACCACTAAAAACTGCTGTAATTAAACCTATACTGAAAAAGAACAATCTTGACTACAGGCCGATCTCAAATCTCCCATTTTTAAGTAAGATCATTGAAAAAGCAGTTTCTCAACAGTTCAATTGCTTCTTAAAACAGAATAACTGCTATGATGCCTTCCAGTCAGGTTTTAGACAGAACCACAGCACTGAAACCGCTCTGACCAAAGTGTTTAATGACATGTCTGAACACAGACAGTGGAAAAATGTCAGTCTTAGTTTTACTGGATCTCAGTGCAGCATTTGATACAGTTGACCACAACATATTACTGAAACGACTGGAGAACTGGGCAGGTCTTTCAGGAACTGTACTAAACTGGTTCAAAACATACTTAGAAAACAGGAAATACTTTGTATCAATAGGTAACTTCACATCTGAGCAGACAAGTATCACATGTGGAGTTCCCCAAGGTTCCATCTTGGGACCCCTTCTGTTTAACATCTACATGCTCCCACTGGCACAGATTATAAAGAAGAACAAAATAAACTATCACAGCAGATGACACACAGATATATATCACAATGTCACCAGGAGACGGAGACCCTGTACAGGCTCTTGGTAAATGCATTGAGGAAATTAATGACTGGTTGTGCCACAATTTTCTCCAGCTAAACAACAGTGCTATGTACAAAAGGTGAGGGGGGCAGGGCTCCGGGGAAAATCCAGGGGAACATGCTCGTCTCTCTCCACACAATCCAAACACGAATCCACTCGCACACCAGGGAAACAGTCCAGGGAATCTGTACACAAAGAAACGCTTGTTAGATGCTAAACACACACTGCAGGGGAAAATACTTGCTGGGACGCTCGACTTTCACTGACGCGATTCTCGCAACGATCCAGCGAAGAACAGCCGTTGCTTCCTGTCTTAAATACCACACTGATGAGGCACAGGTGCTTCTTCCTCCGAGGGCGTGGACCAAGGGCGTGAACCCATAATGAGTTCAGCCCTGGCGAGAGAGAGAGAGAGAGAGAGAGAGAGAGAGAGAGAGAGAGAGAGAGAGAGAGAGAGAGAGAGAGAGAGAGCTGATCAGCGACCAGCTGAACCCCCAGGCCGTGACAAAACTTAGAAAAACACATTAAGACAATAACAAAATCAGCTTACTATCACCTCAAGAATATATCAAGGATAAAAGATCTGATGTCTCAACAGGACCTGGAAAAACTAGTCCATGCATTCATCTTTAGTAGACTTGATTACTGTAACAGCATCTTTACAGGCCTACCTAAAAAATCAGTCAGACAACTACAGCTCATTCAGAACTCTGCTGCTCGAGTCCTCAGTAAGACCAAAAAAGTGGACCACATCAGTCCAGCTCTGAGGTCTTTACACTGGCTGCCTGTCCGTCAGAGGATAGACTTTAAAGTTCTGATGCTGGTCTATAAAGCTCTGAATGGTTTAGGACCAAAATACATCAGTGACCTCCTGACCCAGTATGAACCTTCCAGATCCCTCAGGTCATCTGGATCATCTTGTCTTGCCTTGCCTAAAGTTATAAACATATATGTTGGAGTAAGTTTTCAAATATTTTAGAGCCACAAAAGTAGATTTTTGTTTTTGGTATCTCTTACCACTATTATTACACAGTAGTATGAAATTTTCCATTTATTTTTAAAAAATAAAATTAAAAAAAACAAAAACCATTTGCTTTAGTTTTAGATGTTTTTGGATGGATCTGGATTTGCTTTTTTCAGTTCAGTTTTTATTAGTTCGCTGATAATCATAGTCCTTTTAACTTTGTCATCTTGGTTTGCTTCTTCTAACACATTAAATCTTTCCCTGATGATTACCCTCCAAATCTAACTATTTTTTAAAACATTTTTATTTTATCTTAGTGAAATCTATAGATATACAATACTGTTTCAAGAAGTTTATTTTTTAAAGTATAGTTTGAGTTTAATAGAATGTTTTTTTTCTTTTTCACATCCAGTCTCACGTTTCATTTTCCTTCAGAAAAGATCCTCAATTACACTTATTTTCACTTCTTGGTCAAATAAATATTGAAAGATTAAACATGAAACGTAATAACAACAAAAACATCAAAATAATAATAATAATAATGAAACAGACATTTTGATAAGAATTATATTCAAAACCTTTTGAATAAAGAAAAAACAACAAAAATGAAAGCAATAATTTAATCTAATATTATTTTTATGTACTGAGATGTGGTCACTTTGGGAAGTCTGGTGTTATGGTTCTAATAAACTAAACGTCTGGCATGAAGGAAAAAGAGTGGGCTTCCTTTCCACTGTGTGGTTCAGTCAATAAAAATCTGCTGTGTAGCAGCTGTAAACTTTCAAGCAGTATTCTCTAACAGACTGACTGCACCTTGAATCTGGAAGATGCATCACTGTTTGTCACATCCTGGCTTTCCTCTAACTCTGTATGTGCTCTAAGCCATCTGAACGGTTTATACCACATTGGTTTGTGTTCACATCTCTGAGTTTCTCTGAGGATGAACTTTAGTACTTCAGGACAGGAAATGAAAGATAGGAATGAAGAGTTTGCTCCTAATAGAAGAATGAGAAAGCATGTCATACCTGTGAACTTCAGCTGTTCTCTGCTTCTCGGCTGCAGGATGACAATATCTGCTGCCATCTAGCGGTCACTCAGATATCACACACCATTATTTGTGGTAGGACTTTTTGAGAAATATAAGAATATCTGTGCTTTAAACTCTTTATATAGTAACAGTTTCAAATTGTAAAATAATGTGATTTTTAATTCCTGGTTAGTTGAAGTGAGCTTAAAGTAATAATAAATAATAATAATCTGCAATCAAGTACTCTTGGTTTTCATGCACCTTTATGTCCTCTACATTTTACAAAATTGACAAAGTTGAATTTGACTTTAAAATACTGTATTTGACAATGTAAAACTGAAGGTTTACTGCATTATAGAAAACAAATAAAATGGATTGCAGGGTGCCATGGTCTCTGTAATCCAGAGGCCACATTGTTTGCAGCGTTGCCAAGTTCCTGTTTTCTGTTTTGTTGAATGTCCTGCTGAGCTCAGCCCAGTTCTTTTTGTTAAGAAGGCTAAGGCCACTGGTTACCAAGCAGCTTGTTTTATGTGTCTGCAGTTAGCCTTTCTGTTTCCTTCTTCTTAGGCTAAAACTGGGTTCTGGACATCTGCACAACCGGCACAAGGACATTACATTCAAACTCAGAGGATTCATATTTTAGGTCTGCAATGAGAAATCTTCCTGAAATTCAGGGTAAGCACCTCCATTATTATTTGGACATCAGCAAATAAAAATGATTCCAACCAAGTTGTTACAGCCATTGTCCTCAGTTTCTTTTGAAAGACAAACACAATTTGCTGCGTGTCAAGATCTCTCCTTTGCAAGAAACAAATATTTTAGGCTTAGAAACACAGACAGGAAGTGTGATGTGCAGAGCATCGGGCCACCAGATTTCTCAGTGAAACTGTACAGCAGTCTGTCTACTTCAGAAATAAGGGAAAGAAAGAAAAATATAAAGATAGTTGCACCTCAGCCCAAAGAAATGAAGAGGAGATATCAGACGTTTCTACCAAATTCTCTGTCCTCGTGTCCAAAGAGAAAAGAACCTCCAAAGTTCATCACTTCACACAGGCCTCCTGATGCTCTGGAGACTGAACTGATGTTTGTCAAGATTGGAAAGTATCATTCTGGGACGTACAAGAACCACAAACCTCATGACTTCAGACCAGTAAGTGTCCCCAAACAGTCCATGGATTTAGTACCTTTTTGAAACACAGACACATGCAAACTGCAGACAATACAGTGTGTTTTAGAGCACAATATCTGGTTTAAACACAGGAGGAAGATGCAGACAAAACATTAACATGATCACTGGACTTGCTTTAAATCACTGATTTCAGCTTGATGAGGAGCTTCCAGATATGATAACTGCACATGAGAGAGATCCTGGCAACTTGAAGTTAAAATTAAAGCATTTGGACACTTGTGAGTTTTTTTCTATGAGCTTGATTTGCAGCTTTATCTTACTTTTCTATTTAGGCAGCAACATTTAGTGAAACAAATTGATTTGTGACAACATCAAAAGCCTCTTTTCTCTTGATTAATATTATTTCTCTTCTAGTGAAGATCAGGTCTGAGACAGATTTTAGTTTACGAGACACCAAGACACGGATGGATACCTATAAACCTGCAGAACCAAAATGGGATGCCCAACTGTTTCTCCCTCCACTGCCCTGGCCTCCAAAATCAGCTTTCTACACTGTCAGTAGAGTTTCTTGATTTTAGTTCTGTAAAGTAGTTAATTTTATTAAGTCTCAGGGGGCTGTTATCTAAAAACAAACCCAAATCATGTAATCGTTACACAGATTATGTTCTGTGGGAAGGCTTAAAGGCCATGTGAGTGCAACAAAGTATGAAAATACAATTTTTCTTTAGATTACAGCCCTCTGCAGGAGAAGTTTAAACTCGATCAGGGGTCTCAAACTTAAATGATCTGTGGGCACTGTCATCTCATGTGAAGGTCACTTTAGTGTTCAAGCAGCACAAACAAACAAGAAAACACCCACAAATATTTACTAAAATGTAGTGTTTTGTTTCTTTTTATTTCAAATATTGTATAACAAGCCAAAACTGCAAACGTGAATGCAATTTTTCCCTCACTTTTAACTAACTGAAGCCTTTCATTGAACTACCAAACAAACAAATTGGTCCTCTCTTGCTGGCCAGACACGTGGGACCACATCTGGTTTAATTTTGTTCTTATTTAACAAAATAAAAATGCAGACATAAGTGTACACAGTAGTTTGACTTCTAGTAAAACTTGTTTTCTTTCTAAATACTTCTCTCACTGAACTAAGACAGCCAATCCCTCAACATGTTTGTGCTCTCTGCTCATATTGCCTTCATATTAAATTATTTTTTGCTTTTTAAAGAACTTATTTTAACATTGAACTCAAAAACAAACAAATCCTCCTCAACAAGAAAAGTAACTTCAAGGGCCAAATCATATTATATTTCTTCATATCAATGTACGGGCTGCAAGTAGGGGTGAGGTGGGCTGCAAGTGGCCCCTGGGCCGTGAGTTTGAGACACCTGATCTAGACAAATGGTGGCTTGACTAACAATAACATTAAAACACATAGATGCATTAAAATAATGATTTGATAAAAATACGTAATTTTTAATTTTTAACATGTTGGGGGAATTTATAATTTCATGTTGAATCTTTCTCTTGATTAAACTATTTTTATTTCTTGTGTTACATTCACAAAAACGCTGTGTCAAAGTTGATCAAATGTATGAAAGATTTTATTTCTTGCAACAGTTTAGAGGGTGTAAAGTTCCATCTTTATTATTGCTTCTTCTCTTCATTCACAGAGACACAAACAAAGAAGAGAAGTGTACAGTGCTTTCCTCGACCGTGTGGAAGAGAAACTTGGGAGAACCTGGAAAAATAAACCGTGACTCTCTGTCGTCCTTTAGCCCTGTAGCTCTGAGGTTTTGAGACTTCTACATCATCAGTGTGATTTTACTTTTTACAATACATTTTTAAGCAATTAACTACACACAAAAGCCAGATGTAGCAAATGTTATGTTTTCCTATTTACTTATCAGAAGGTTTAATAAACATTTGAATAAACAAACCAGTTTCAAAAAGTTTGAATTTTCTTGCAATGATTTCATGGTTTAGGCTTCACAGGTTTCAACACATTTGCTTCTTTCTCTAAATCCTCCCTCGGTCATGCTGCAATAGACTTCGGCTGCTGGGGGCTTCCCATGATGCACTGAGTCTTTAACCTTCTCTCACCCTTTTTCACTCACTGTGTGTTTACACACCACTCTGCCTTATTGCTTATCTCTGGCTCTCTTCCACATGTTATCCCCCTGCCCTCACCCCAACCAGTCACGGCAGATGGCTACCCCTTCCAGAGCCTAGTTCTGCCAGAGGTTTCTTCATGTAAAGAGGGAGTTTTTCCTTCCCCCTGTTGCCAAGTTAAGTGCTTGCTCATGGGCATCCTTGTGATTGTTTGGGTTCCTCTGTATTACTGTCTGATGTAATTAGCCTCACAACAAACGTCACCTGTCTGAGGCGACTTTTGTTGTGATTTGCCGCAAAAAATTGAACTGAAATAATTTGAACATTTTTCTACAGTTAGACGTGAGCGTCACACTGATAATGTCTTACTGAGCCTGAGTGAAGCTTTCTATACAGCGACTTTAAGGTCTGTATTTTGATTTGCAAATTGTTACATGAAATTATAAACTAAATTTAAACTGAAATAAAGTGAAAAACAATAATGCAGTCCTTTATGAAACTAGTTTTTATTTGATCAAAAAAACAAAATAAAAATTTATAAATGCTCACACAACCAGAGAATTTCTCATTGTAACATGCTTGTAGCAATGCATTCAAAAATAATACTGGAATATTTCAGCATCACATCGTTTTATCCATGTGTAAAATTTCTCTGCAGCAACAAAGCAGCAGCTTCTTTCTTTGACCTTCATTTATTTTAAAGATAGTGTTGCACCCATTGTGAGTCCTTGGGGTGATACAGATGTTTAAAGCTGCTATGGTTCCTCATGGTAACCACTACTGAACTGAGTACCTGCTGCATCTACATGAGTCCATATCACTGAGGCACTGGAGAGAAAAAAAAAACTGTGTAATAACATCATTTTACTGTATTGTTCACTTTTCACTGCTCAGGATTAGAATTGTGTTTCCTCTCTTTCCCAAATGCAGTCACATTCTTGAAAAATGTCCCTGCGTAGTCATGATGCTGAACCTGTTCTTGGAGATCTCCTGCAGCTCCTTGATCAGTCCCTCCAAAAATGGAATTTTTGCTTTAAATCGCTGATTTCAGCTTGATGAGGAGCTTCCAAATATGATAACTGCACATGAGAGAGATCCTGGCAACTTGAAGTTAAAATTTAAGCATTTGGACACTTGTGAGTAGTTTTCTTGAGTTTGATTTGCAGCTTTATCTTACTTTTCTATTTAGGCAGCAACATTTAGTGAAACAAATTGATTTGTGACAACATCAAAAGCCTATTTTCTGTTGATTAATATTATTTCTCTTCTAGTGAAGATCAGGTCTAAGACAGATTTTAGTTTTCGAGACACCAAGACACGGATGGATACTTATAAACCTGCAGAGCCAAAATGGGATGCCCAACTCTTTCTCCCTCCACTGCCCTGGCCTCCAAAATCAGCTTCCTACACTGTCAGTAGAGCTTCTTGATTTTAGTTCTGTAAAGTAGTTAATTTTATTAAGTCTCAGGGGGCTGTTATCTAAAAACAAACCCAAATCATGTAATCGTTACACAGATTATGTTCTGTGGGAAGGCTTAACAGCGGCCTCCCATGGACGAACGTGATAGAGCCTGCCTGAAACTTTGAAACGGGAGTGGCATTCAGGGAGGGAAACGTGGGTGTACGGGGCGCGGGAGCCAACCCTGATGCGCGGCCTGTGAAATGCGACCCAGGGGTACTCTGGGACCCCCGGGGTCTGGGGCTGCCCCGAAGGGGAGCACAAGGGTTAAACAGCTCTGATAGGAGAAAGTCAATGAGCACGCAATAAAGTGGACTTGTTAGGGCCAGTTTACCATCAGCCTTGCTAAAGTTGAACTTCATTTGTATTTAAAGACAGACTTTGAAGAAAATTCTTATTTGAAACTGGTGATAAAATCCAGGTCAGATAGTTACATACAAACATACAGTACACACTACTGCTCAAAAGTCCCTGATTTTAAGAGAAAATTGGCTTTAATGTAATATCACATGAAGTTTATCAGTAATGTTTTCACAGCTTTAATCAAATCATTCATCATCCATAAGTTGTGATGGAAAAATGTCTGCAAGTGTGCAGGAGCCCATTTTTAGAGACAATCACTCCTGTGTTATAATGTTAATTGAAGTTTTTTTTTTGTTTTTTTTTTGGCCTGTCCCGTTTGGCTCTTTTGCCATCAGAATTGTTGTCTAAAGGCAAAGAAAGATGCCCAACGGATTTACTTTACCAAACTGACCATCCCAGCCTTGCCGTAATGGTCCATTTGATTCACCTTTTATTGTTTATTTTATTTTCACTTACTGAATACGGGACAGACTTGACTGGGGGAAAGAAGGGGAGAAAGAAAGAGGGAAAGAGAAACAGCTGAGAAGAGGGACGGGGGAGAAGGGCAAAAGACAAAAACCAACAGAACGGGCAGAGAAAAAAAAAATGCATATATCAATCACCTGGATCACCTGCTGAGAAAGAAAAAAGAAAGCAAGCAGAAGAGAACAAGAGTAATAGAATAAACAACATCACAATGATATGCAAGTGTGCAGGAGCCCATTTTTAGAGACAATCACTCCTGTGTTATAATGTTAATTGAAGTTTATCAGGTCAGATGACCAATAGATGATAAGAAATATACTCTTACTAATTATTAGAGTTACAAGTACTTTGCTAAGCAAAATTAAATGAGGTTAGGTTGGAACTTGAGACGTTTACATAAAAGGTTCAGTTGGTGATGCATGAAAGAAAATAATCTTCTTTTAAAAATCTTTTGGAGAATTCTGATGGTAAGAAATGAAAAATATTCAAAGAGTGAAAGTGTTAAAAAAGTGAAGGTTTTGTGCAGCTGGGTGTTGTAGCCCCTTTAGAGGAAAATGTAAACTTGGTTTAATGAGGTTAAAAACAAAACCTGGGATGATCCAGACACATTTATTTTTTCTTTAATTTAAGTCAATGAGCACGCAATAAAGTGGACTTGTTAGGGAGAGTTCGCTGTCAGAGTTAAAACACTCCAACTCAATTTTGGTGATAGAGACAGCTAAAAAAAATGAGCGTTTTGTTGACACTGATGACATAATCCTGATCAGATACAGACAGACACATGCATACAACACACACTACTGCTCAAAATTTTGTGGTCAAATTCAAACATTCTCCTTTTATTAATAATTTACATTTACTTTAACATAATATAACAAAAAGGTTATCAGAAATGTTTTCACAGATGTGTGTTTAATGAATCATTCATGTTAAATCACCCATGATGTATTAGGAAATGTCTACACAGTTATACATGGGCCCATTTCTAGTAACAATCACTCCTATGTTGACAGATCACATGGTTCTAAACCAGGAACACATCTGATTTAATCAGATTACAAACATCATCCATCACAAACTTCGACAATTTACTGTTTTTAATCCGCACAATGATTTCGGTTTGTGCTGATATCTTTGGAAAAAGGTTTCTTGACTGACAAGTTGAGATCTAACATTACAAACTGACATCTGGTAACACGATGTACCAAATGAAAATGGGCTTCTGTAGATGTCATGGTTCCTGTCGCTCAGTCACTTGTGAACAATCAGCTGATTACTCGCCTGTTCCTCACGAGGTCTTCATGCTGGCTTCTAAACAACCAGATCATTGCATTACCAAGGTAACGGATCATGCCACAGTCTTGTCACATTTTCCATCAGTTCTTGCTTTTGCTCACTCTCTGTTTCTGTGCAGACCTGTGCAAATCCGCCACCATCTCCTCATTGAACGACTGGCGACCTGTAGCCCTGACCCCCATCGTGAGCAAATGCTTCGAGAAGTTGATCAGGGACTTCGTTTGCTCTGCACTACCCGACTCACTGGACCCTTTGCGGATGACACTACAGTGGTGGGTCTTATCACCAAAAGTGATGAGACGGCTTACAGGGAGGAGGTCAGCACCCTGACCCACTGGTGTCAAGACAACCATCTCACCCTCAACGTCGCAAAGCCAAAGGAGTTGATAGTGGACTTCCGGAGGTGCAGAGAAGTACAGATCTCCATCACCATCAATGGCGCTGCTGTGGAGAGAGTGAGTAGCTTCCGGTTCCTTGGTGTACATCTGGCTGAGGATCTTACGTGGTCAGTACACACAAACAAAACAGTGAAGAAGGCCCAGCAGCGCCTCTTCTTTGTCAGGAGACTGAAAAGATTTGGCATGAGCCCCCGCATCCTCAGAACCTTCTATTGCTGTGCCATTGAGAGCATCCTCACTGGATGTATGGCAACAGCACTGCTTGCAACCGCAAAGCTCTCCAGAGAGTAGTGCGGTGCTCTGAACGGATAATTGGAGGTGAGCTTCCCTCCCTCCAGGACATCTACAGGAAGCGCTGCCTGAGGAAAGCGGGGAGGATCATCAAGGACTCCAGTCACCCCAGCCATAAACTGTTCAGACTACTTCCACTAGGAAGGAGGTTCTGCAGCATCCGGTCCCGTACCAGCAGACTGAGAGACAGCCTTTTCCACCAGGCCATCAGACTGCTGAACACTTCATAGACACCTCAGCTTCACTACTGGAACTTCAACATTATGCACTCCACACTGTATATAAATGCCACTTGTTTTGCACATGTCCAACTACCAACCTCTGTATATTTTATATATTTTATTGTTTACTCTATTTAATTTGTAAAATATGTACACACACACACACACACACACACACACACACACACACGTAGAAAAACACATTTAGTATACACATTCAGTAATGCATACACTCTTATATTGTACATATATTTATTCATATAACTCTCAGATTTAGCCATTCTTATATTTTGCTTGTTCTTATGGTATTGTATTTTTGCACACCTCTGTTCCTTGTGAAGCTCGCACACAAGAATTTCACTCGCATGTATTGTACCAGTGAACCTCCACATGTGATGTGACAATAAAAGTGATTTGATTTGATTTAAAAGGAGATGGGGGTCAGGGTGTCAGCACCCCTGGCCACTTTACCAGTGTTTTTCCAATGTGGGGGGTTTACTGTAGAAATTGAAGACCAGAGACTATAACTTTAACTGTTGTGTGAAAGTCTTCAGATCAGCCTTTAGAGTAGGACTGCACAGGATGCAGTGTGCTAATCTCCAGATGCATCTGTAAGGAAAATGGGTAATAAAATGATTGTGTGAAATTTGGAAACATCTCTGCGTGATCTCTACCAAGACAAAAAGAATCGGAGAGACCAACGTTGTCTCAACAACACTTGGTAGATATTCCACTAAATCTCATTTGTGATTTATGATAAATGTTACCATTAATTATTTATATTTCTTTACGCTTCTGAATAATTTAGTAAAACATCAAAAAGATTTTTACTGTTGTCAGAAATAAGACACTTCTAATTCTCTACAAACTTTTGAGCTGTAGTCCAGATTGCAATAATAGTGTATGGTTATTGTTTATAGCAGATGAAATAGAAGTATCAGGACAAGGTGTGAATAAAAGTTGTGAGTTGTGTTGCTGCAGAGAAAGTTCACTCTGGTGAGGTCTAATGAGTCTAATGTGAGGCTGAGCCTTCAGCTTTCCTGTCCCTGTCCTGTTTAACCAGAAACGCTCTCGTCTTTTAACATTAAACTCATAACTTTCCGTTTTGATCAATCTTAAAACTACAGCTGGATCAGCTGACCCTGTCCCATCCTTTAGTTATGCTGTTATAGGCCACAACTGCTGATTAACTTCCCATCATACACTGAGCACTTCTGTCTTTTACTCTGTGTGTTAATATATCACTACTGCGTGTCAGTAACGTTGGTCCTCTTCCTCCCATCATGTGTTTTGTCCTGTCCTCATATGCTCTTGATTTGTTTCTTATTTTGTCTTTTCTGTCATCCCTAACCCGTTGCTCGTCCTTGAGCCTCATTCTGCCAAAGGTTTCTTAAAAAGGTTTTTTTTCCATCCCACCATCCCCAAGTGCTTGCTCATAGGGTAGCTCCAACTGTCAGAAAAAAGGGCTTTCACATTGCACAGGTTTCTAAAACTCTGTGCCTCTGTTTCCTGTCACACTGACTGTGAGCCTTTACTGTATTTCCAATGTAATTTAGAGAGAGAAACATATGTCAATACTAAGCTGTTAAGAGGCTACTTACAATAATCTGTCTTCTTGAACTGAAACCTGTATACAGTCTGTGATCAGCTGATCTTGGCCTGAGGTTTACTGCTTTTTGTGGATTTACACATCTGAATCCAACAAGATGTACACAGATGTTTCATGATTTCCATCCCATACACTGTCTTTACACTGTTTAAGCCACAGATGTTAAACTGATTTTTACATCGAGGGCTACATACATGCCACCAGTGAAAATCTCCCGTGTAAAGTAGTATAACTGCACATTTCATTTCTGAGCTATCTCAATATTTGAAAAAGAAGTGCAATTTCAACAGTATGTCTCAGTTTTCTCTACATGATAAAAAAAAATGCTGTGGTTGCAAATGAAAGAAATC
The DNA here is from genome assembly GCF_963969265.1 of Rhamphochromis sp. 'chilingali'. Taxonomy (NCBI): domain Eukaryota; kingdom Metazoa; phylum Chordata; class Actinopteri; order Cichliformes; family Cichlidae; genus Rhamphochromis; species Rhamphochromis sp. 'chilingali'. The sequence continues at coordinate 33,399,456 of NC_137938.1, read as the reverse complement.
TCTCTTGTCCTTTTGTGCAATACAAAAAAGTAATTTCAATATCCAGGCTGTATACTGCACTACCATTTTCCTCCCCTGGTGCCTGAAATCAGCTGGTTGTAGCTAAAATGCAAGTGGAACCGGTAAGCAGGTATTAAATGTTTTTGTTACTACAAAGTCAAAATGTTATGATGGTTTCAGTATTTTAATGATGATGATGGTAGGCGTGTTTTATCATCATTCATATGATGATGGATTTTTAGGCTAATAGTTAGGCTAACACACTTACCTCTCCTCTGTTTCTTTCCAAAACTGATAGATCCTCCACTTCTTTTAAGTGTCTACCAGCGCAATTCTTAGCATATTTTGGTTCCTGCAACTGGTCCGTCGGATTATTGTCTCCCCAGAAACACTTCCCTTGTGCTTTTGGAAATGTTTTTTCCTATTTCTGCTTTGTTTCTCCTATTTCTGTTGTCATTTTTCCTATTTCCGTTGTGTTTTGTGTGCTTTTGTAGGGCTTTTCTTATTGCTGGTGTTTTCTTAAGTTGCAGTCCGTTTAGCCTCTCAGGGCCACCGCAGTGCAGTCCCAAAAAAAGTTGTTTTTTATTTAACCCAACAACATAGTTGGTTAAATTATACAAAAAAAATCAAAATCTTGGGCCCATAAAAGAGGTCAAAATAACAGAACTCTACTCAAAGTTAACAGCAACCAATACTGATACCTCAAACAAACTGACCTCACTAAACGAGCCAAAGGGGGAAACTTAAAAATCACAAAAAGGGGTAAAACACCCAAAAACCTAACGTAAATAAAAGGACGTTTATTTACTTCACAGACCCAGTGACGCCCATTCAGTTTCATTATCCAGGAAATAACAGCTGATGCTCACACTTCTGTTTAAGACACAGTCCAACACAGTTCCTCACCCTGAGTGGAACAATGGGTCTATGTGAGTACAGCTGCCTTTTTCAAATCATCTCTACATCATATGAGTTCATGATTCTAGCATTACATAAAATGTCTTTTTTTTTTTTCCCCATTTGATTCACCTTTTATTGTTTATTTTATTTTCACTTACTGAATATGGGACAGACTTGACTGGGGGAAAGAAGGGGAGAAAGAAAGAGGGAAAGAGAAACAGCTGAGAAGAGGGACGGGGGAGAAGGGCAAAAACCAAAAACCAACAGAATGAGCAGAAAAAGAAAAAAAAGAAGAAAAAAAGAAAAAAAATGCATATATCAATCACCTGGGTCACCTGCTGAGAAAGAAAAAAGAAAACAAGCAGAAGAGAACAAGAGTAATAGAATAAGCAACATCACAATGATATATGGGAATATGACAGTAAATACTAAATATTAAACATTATTGTGCAGCACATAAGATCAACAGAACACAGTGTGCTTTGAGGTAGGAGCCAAAAAGGGTGTAGTTTGTGGGTGTGATCACCCGTGTGTACACCTGTGAGCATGGACGCGTTTGTTTTTTAAAAGGTACCTTCATGTAATGAGCTGCTAGAGGGTGTGGGGGGGCCACAGCCCCGTCCTCCAGGGCATGAAGCAGGTATGGAGGAGATCAAAACTCCAGACATCCAGAGGCCCCCAGAACACAAGAGACCAAGGAAGACCAACAGAGGGGCAGCCGCGCCACTGTCCCAGAAAGAGCTGAGGAGAGTCCCAGATGGGGGCTCACTCAGCAGCCGCGGAGCAGAAGCCAGGGGGAGTTGCAGTGACGCGCCCGTGAGCTCCGCCGGCAGCCAGCCGTGCCTGAGTGACCGAGCCCCAGGCCGAGAGGCCGGGGGCACCCCACCTCCGAAGTGGCCCGAGCAAGCCCCAGGCTCCAGGCCCCGATAAGCGGCCGCCAAGGAGTGAGCCGGCCCATCCCCGGACACAAAGAACCACCAACGCACCGATGTCTGAGGGAGTCCGCCACTGGCAGGGGAAGTGGTGGTAGGGGGAGATAGGCCTCCATACCTTGGAGGGCCTAAGATGTCCCCAGAGAGGTGGCGCCTGACACCCAACCTGACATATAGACACAGAAATACAGGCACACACATATACAAACATCCATTCCCACCCTCATGCTCTCATATACACTTACTCCACACTCAACCAACGTGGAGACAGACATAAAGAGACGCTGTACACACGATCACACTCCCCAAGCGTACTCTAAGCCCCGGGTCTAGGTACCCTTGCCCCTGGAGGGGGGGAACTGCACCCAGACCCAGGTGGTGTTACCCTTTTTCCCTGCGGTAGGGGGGAGGCAGACCGCCCCGACTCCGCAGCAGCAGGGAGGCCCCACACTCCAGACCGCAGTCGGACGGCCAACTCCTCCTCCTAGCCCCCCCGCTCCAGCAGGTCGCAGAGAATGGGGGTGAGAGAAGACTCCAAACCTCCCTCCACCCGCTCATTGTAGTGTTGATGCATGTGTGTTCTAAGGTGCATTTAAAACCCAGGAGGGCATGGAGCTACCTGCCAGAGAGCAGCAGGTAAGCGCATGGTCTCTCCTGCTGGCCCTCAATGTCTACGTGTATTTAACATTGAGAGGTGGGCAATGACGCCAGGGGTGGGGGGTACACCCTGATGGTACTTTGGATTCCGTGTATCGTGCCCACCCCCAAGATCCTATATGTATGTGTAATGAGAGTGTGAGTAATGTGAATGTCTAAGTTGTGGGATAAAATTGAGGCAGAGGCAGCCAGAAGGGGACGGGGGGTGGGGGGGGGGGGGGTGGCCTCCTCTGCACCCTGGTGACATACCCCTACTCCAAGGCCCTGCATGTGTGGGTGGTTGTGGTGGAGCGGGAAGAGGGAGGCAGCTGGAGATGGAAGGGAGGGGCAAGTGACCCCTCCCTGGGGCCAGCTCCCCCGCTGACCCCAGTAGGCACCCCCACACTCCGCGACCCACCAGGGAAAGGGGGCCCAGGTCCATCCAGACCGGGGCCCAGCGCAGCAGCGCCTCCCGGCCCCACAGAGCCCAGGACAGTCCACCCAACCCCACCACAGAGAAAACTGCACCCACCCCACCATCCACTCTTCTTCCAGATTACATAAGACAATAAACACCCAGGCTGAGATCTTCCTCCACCTCTCCTGTATCTCCCCCTCCTGTAGAGAGAGCCCCTGAGGAGAGGAAAGCTCTTGCAAGATGTGACAATCTTCCCCACCAGTTGAAGAGCCCCCCCAGGTGGCTCGATGCACCGGCGGCACCCTGCTCCAGGGCTGGGCCCCCATGCACCCACCCGCCCACAACCCCGGCAACACATCAACCAGGACCCAAGCCCCCGAGGCCCGGCCCGGGCCCAGCCCAGAGACGGAGCGCCCCCAGAACCTCACGCCCATCCCGGACCCACCCAGGGGCAGCCAGGCTACCAGGTCAGTAACCCACGTCCGTCAGCACAGACCCTCCCCTAGTCCCGCTGCACGCAGCCGCGAGGAAACAGTCACCTGAGAGCCAACAGAGCCCCTAACCGGACATGACCGCTACCCCGGGTTGAGCCCCCAAAGGAAAATGCCTCCGGGGAACCCCCCGACGCCCTAAGCCTGTCCCTACCCCCACACCAATCACAACAGTGAAGGCGGGACCAAACTATGACCCCCCACCCCCACTAGGTGATGGAGCTGATCAAAGCAGTCCAGAGCAATTGATCTGATGTGGTGGCAGAGGCTGTATCAAGACTAATGTAATCTAATAGATAATTTCTATATTGGTTAGAATTAAGATTATTTTTATTTTTCCAGTTCATGACTGTTTTCTTGGCTATGCATAGGGCAGTGAAGACCATATGGGCGATATTCTTTTCTGAAGTGACATTATCTAAGCTGCCCAACAAACACACTAAGGGGGAAGTTGGAATGTTACATTTCAGACACTTCGATAAGTCTTCACATATCTCGCGCCAAAACTTCTGAACTGGTGGACAGAACCAAAGAGCGTGGATATAATTGTCCGGTGAATTGGTTTGGCAGTGTGAGCAGTTGTTGGTAGACGTAAAGCCCATCTTGAACATCCGATGACCTGTATAGTGCACTCTATGTAATATTTTGTATTGAATTAATTGAAGACTGGGATTTCTAATTAGATGAAAGGTTTTTAAGCAAATCTGAGACCAGAAGTTTAGGTCTAAGTTAACTGATAAATCCGCTTCCCATTTTGCAATAGGAAGTGATATTGATTCATCTGTTTTAGAAAGCATTCTGTATATTTTGGATAGTAATTTGGGGGTTTTAAGAGTAAGAAATTGAACCACACTTGGTGGTGTTTGTAGTTCAACTTGACCCGGTTTAAATGTCTTTTTTACTATGGATTTAATTTGTTGATATTCTAAAAATCTTTTCTTGTTGATCCCATATTGTGTAACTAGTCTGTCAAATGAAATAAATTCTGTTCCTTCTAGTATATGTTCTAAATATTTGATTCCTTTACCACTCCAATCTGAAAAGTTTATCATATTATTGTTTTGTAATATGTCAGGGTTGTTCCAGATAGGTGTACGTTTGCATGGGATTAATGAAGACGCTGTCAATTTTAGAAACTCCCACCATGCTGTCAGAGAAGCGCTGATGTTGATGCTTTTAAAGCATTCATGTCGTTGGATGTTTGAGCTGATAAATGGTAGGTCTGAGATCTCTAGATTATTGCAAAGTGCTTGTTCTACATCTAGCCAAGGTTCATCTAAGAGGGTATGTTTTAGCCATCCTGAGATAAACTGAGGCCTGTTGGCTAAGAAGTAGTGCTGAAAGTTAGGCAGTTCTAGTCCTCCTTTATCCTTGGTCTTTTGTAGTGTTTTTAAGCTTATACGTGGGGGTTTATTTTTCCAAAGGAATTTGGACATACATGAATCTAGAGATCTGAACCAATCTTGTGGCGGTTTAGTTGGGATCATTGAGAATAAATAATTTATTTTTGGTAAGACCATCATTTTTATAGCGGCAACCCTTCCCATGAGTGATATGGGTAGATATTTCCATCTAGCCAGATCATCTTCTACCTTCTTTAAAAGTGGGATATGGTTTAATTTAGTTAGATCTGCAAGCTTGGGAGAAACATTAATACCTAAATATTTTATATTTCCTGATTGCAGTGGTGTAGAAGAGGAATTATGGAGGGAGCAATTAATCGGTAGAACTGTAGATTTTGACCAGTTAATTGAGTAATCTGATATTCTTGCAAAAGAGTTTATCAATTCAATCACCCCAGAGATATTGGTTTGTGAATTTTGGAGAAAGAGTAACACATCATCCGCATAAAGGCTGATTTTATGTTCCACGTTCTTGCATTTTATGCCCTTAATTACTGAATTCTGTCTAATTGCTGCTGCTAGTGGTTCAATAAAAATTGCAAACAGTGAAGGGGAGAGTGGGCATCCCTGCCTGGTGCCCCTCAAGAGACAGAAGCTGGAGGATGTCTGGTCATTTGTTCTAACACAAGCTGTTGGGGAATTATATAATATTTTTAACCAGTTTATGAAAGAGGATCCAAAACCAAATTTGTGTAAAGTTGCAAATAGAAATTTCCAGTTAACTCTGTCGAATGCTTTTTCTGCGTCTAAAGAGAATATTGTAGTTTCTAGGTTTTTACTGTATGAGTAGTCTATCAAATTAAGTAATCTCCGTGTATTTGTTGATGAGTGCCTACCTTTTATGAAACCAGTTTGGTCAGGATGAATTAAGAGGGGGGTTATTTTCTCCAGTCTCTTTGAGAGAGCTTTGCAGATTATTTTAAGGTCTACGTTTATAAGGGATATTGGACGATAGCTTGAGGGATATACAGGGTCTTTGCCTGATTTTAGCAGGAGATTAATGTTTGCAGAATTCATATTTGATGGAAGTCTGCCCTTTTCTTTAATTTCCAACAACGTTCTGTAGAAAACTGGTGCTAGAATCGACCAGAATTCTTTGTAGAATTCTGCAGGAAAGCCGTCTGGACCTGGAGCCTTATTATTGGGCATACTTATCAGAGCTTCCTGGAGTTCACCTGGTGTCACTGGTGAATCCAGTGCCATTGCTTGAGTGTCCAATAATTTTGGAAGAGTTATGTTGTCCAAAAACTGATCAATTTCTTTTTTAGATGGGTTTATTTGTGGTGAATACAACGTTTTATAGAAATCCCTGAAAATGTTGTTTATTTGTATCGGATCATATATTGTGTTCCCAGATGAATCTTGAACAGCACATATAGTTGTTTTTTCTTTATTTATTTTTAGCTGGTTTGCTAGAAATTGACCGGATTTATTACCATGTTCATAATTTTGTAGGCGTAGTCTTTGTACTAAGAATTTTGTTTTTTTATCAATACATTTTTACATAAAATGTCTTCATAGGGCTGGGCGATATATCGAGGTTTTTTTTAAAATATCGATATATTTTCATACGAGATATAAGATACAATATCGTTTATATCGATATAGTATATGTTACGTTATAATTATACTTGTGGAGCCGCAGGTTTGCCTCTTTCGTCCACTTTTGTCTCTACGCAACGTTACTCGGCCTTGGCTCTCCTTCACTGAACACAACTCCTCCTCCCCCATAGCTTCACCTGCAGGCAATGACAAGATGAACGCGGCAAATCTCCGTTAGCGAGTTACCGCGGATCGCCCCGTGCGTGGGGCTGCACGGCGGCAACACGTTAGCGAGCTAACCGCGCTAACGAGCTAACCGCGCTAACAACATGCAGCCCACAGGGGCTGCACGGTCTAAAATCCTTTGATTTTCTCAAAAATTGACAGTGCGCCTTTTGTATGAATTCTGGTTGTGCTTACTGACCGCGAACAGATTTTATGTGGTACACGGCGCTCAGCAATCTGTCAAAAAATGTTTTAGTACAACTTTGGTAGGCTACAGGGCTGCACCGCTTGATGGACTGTCGGAGCATTACGGCTACCGTAGTCTGGAGCGATACATACTGTGCTTCAATGTAATATTACCATATTGTGTGTGTATAAGGGCCATAAATGGCACCTGTTCAGAGACATGGTTACAAAGAGGATTTCAAACTCAAGGCTGTCAGTCACGCAGTAGATGACGCACTTGGGAATAGAGCAGCTGTGAAATCTGTCTCTTTGTTATTATGCTCAGCGTCTTTTAGTTTACATTTTGACTGCACAATTGTGCTTTTTGTTATGCACAAAAACATTGTTTTCTTTTATTTATGGAGCATGATTATTTAATAAATGCTGATAATTTATTTTTGAGTAATTTCTTCATGTACATCTACGCCAGGGGTCGGCAACCTGCAGCTCCGGAGCCGCATGCGGCTCTTCAGCCTCCTCATTCACCTGTCTCTACTGAGGGTGGGGTACTCTGGGACCCCAGGGGTCCGGGGCTGCCCCGAAGGGGAGCACAAGGGTTAAGTGTCCCTTATAGTGCAGAATATACGGTAGATCAGGGATCTCAAAATTACGTGGCTCTCACATTAGATGACAGTGCCAGCTATATAACAAGTATAACAAAACTGTGAATGTGAACACAAATTTTTTTCTCACTTTTAATGTTTCGTATTTAACAAAATAAAAATGCAGACATAAGTGTACACAGTAGTTTTTGACTGCTAGTGAAAATTGTTTTCATTATAAATACTTCTCTCACTGGACTAAGGCTACGTTCACACTGCAGGTCTTAATGCTCAATTCCGATTTTTTGATCAAATCTTTTTTTTCTGCTTGTTCACACTACAAATAAAATGCGACAGCAAACGCGCTCTAGTGTGAACCCTCAAAGCGGCCCGCATGCGCAAAAGAAGACGTCACACACAACGTGCTGTTTAGACCCAGAGCAAACAATATTGTTTGACTGATGGCCCTTAATATAAAGACTTCGGACTTTACGTTTCCCAATTTTTGCTTTAAGTTATTTTGTTATTTACATAATAATGTAACCTAATAATTATCCTTATTGCTGTTTTAGAGGAGCGGTGCTTCAAAGGATAGTTGCAGATTTCTGTCAGAATCTGCAGATTACACAGTATAAATAAAACGTCACGTTTCTCCAACGTTGTCTTCCCAACAGTTTCACTGGATGGCCAGGAAGCGTTCGGATGTCTTATCGGGCGCTGATAATTGGCGTCTGTCTTGTGTCAGTGACGTAAAAGACGGATTTAATGCGACTTGATTATTCACACAGCAGTCGCTTTCTAAAACATCGGGTATGTATTGGATTCAGTACCACATACAAAAGTGACCCAGATCAGATTTGAAAATATCGGATTTGTGCCGTTCACACTGTCATAGCATGATCGGATATGGGTCGCATAGGGTCAAAAAAAAAAAAAAAAAATCGTATTTGATGCGCTTTTGCCTGCAGTGTGAACGTAGCCTAAGACAGCCAATCCCTCAACATGTTTGCTGTTGCTCTGCTCATAATGCCTTCATATTAAATCATTTTTTGCTTTTTAAAGAACTTATTTTAACATTGCACTCAACAACAAACAAATCCTCCCCAACAAGAAAAGTAACTTCAAGGGCCATATTGCATTTTATTTCTTCACATCAATATATGAGCCGCAAGTAGGGGTGAGGTGGGCCGCAAGTGGCCCCCCAGGGCGTGAGTTTCAGACACCTGATCTAGACAAATTGTGGCTTGACCAAGAATAACATTAAAGCACCAGTTATACATATATGCATGAAAATAATGATTTGATAAAAATACGTAAAAAATAAAAATTCGTAAATACTTAATTTCACAGAAGTTATCGCGTTAATTGCGATTAATGATTTGAAAAAAAAAAACAACCAAATTTAAAAAAAAAATACGTGTCTCACAGGGCTCTAGACTAACTTTTTGCCATGGGCGTACCGGTACGCCTAACTTTAAAAAGTTAGGCGTACCGGCATAAAAGTTAGGCGCACACAAATTTTATAATAATTTATATGTGTTTTTCTGGATACACTGTGCTTTTTCAGCATTCAAAGATTGATGACACCGTGTCAGAGCACTGGCTATGAATTTCTGAAGGATCAGGCCTTAACAGAAAAGTTAGCAATAGTTCTTTTCCTATTACAGCTACATCCACTTCTGTCATGCCTAGGCTGCTCACTAGGGCTGGGTATCATCACTGATTTCTATAATCCATTCGATTCCGGTTTTCAAAGTCCGGATTCGATTCAACTTAGCCTCAGACAGTCAGAAATATTATAATTCTCATCATTTATCAGTGACTTCATCAGAATTGTGAACATCACAGCAGATGCCTTTGTGTGAAAGTAACTGAGAATAAAACAGAAAAACATGAAGGAGATTTTCCTGGTCTGGCTTTTTATAGCAGATAACCTTAAAAATATTCTACAATGTTCTGCATATAAAGTTTGAATTTCTTCAGTATTGAACAACAGAAAAAATAGGCTTTCTTGTCCGAGGTCATTTAAGTGAAAAAAAGAAAAGAAAAAGACAGCAGCCGACAGCGCTGTAAACAACAGTAGACTGGTGGGTAATAAGCGAATGAATAATACAGAAAACAGAGATTGGAGACGGGAAACTGTTCTTGAAGTACAGAGAGAGATAGAGAGAGAGCTAGCTGTGCATGAAGTGTGATTTTAATAGTTGTGGAAGCAAAACAGCAAAATTCATAACGACATTGATCAAATGTGAAGCGCAGTTTGCTGCTTCTTTTGCTGCTGGCTCGGTGAATTTTGGTTGGAGAGAGACAAAACCTGCAGCTCAGAATCAGCGCAAAAAGATGTAAACACAACGCGTACTGGACGCATCAGAATCCCTAAGCTCCGACAGCATGTCCGTCTACGGGCCGTCGGGTGAGAAAGCCGAGAAAGAAAGTTGATTCTGATGCGTCGGTCCGCTCTGTGTTTACGTGTTTGTGTGGAATCCGTGTACCTGCTCTCATTTGCTGTTTGGTTGTTGTTGAAATGGTTTTGTGAGCTTTAATCTGAGAATCTGGCGTTTCTGGCAAAACAGTTATATTTAAAAGTTGATTCAGGATTTAATGAATTGATATCGCTTTATTCAAGCTACTCACCTCCCACTTCCACCTGCACTTTCAACTGGACCACGGCCAATCAGAGAGGTCCCGCCCCTGACTATCTCTGATTGGTTTAGTCCACGATAGGGGCAAAATGCGTGTCTGTTGTTGACCACAGGGAAGGTTGCAGATTTTTTTTTTTTTTTTTTTTTTTTTTTTTTTTTGCTACCCGAACATTTGGTCGCACAGGTGCAACCAAATTTTTTTTTTTTAGTCGTACCACTGAAAAATTTGGTCACATTTGCGACCAAATTGGTCACACTCTAGAGCCCTGTCTCACTTTGCATTCAAAGTAAAGGGGAACGTTTGTCAATGCACGATTTCCTGGTTTACCGATTGCACTGATGAACACCTTTCACTTTACAAAGAATCAGAAGAAAGCACGTTGCTAGGACTAATCGGAGGCAAATTTTATTTCAAAAGACTACCCAACGGAAGCCTTGATAAAAGCATTGTTTTGTGCAAATTGTGCAAAAAGGAGTTTACATACCACTGAAGCACTTGAACCTTACAGTACCATCTAAATGTAAAACATGTTGCACTGAGCGCAGAAACTGTGGGAGCTGTTAGCGCTAGCAGTTCGAGTACCAACAAAAAGTGTCAGGAGCCCAAACTTGATGAAATGACTGGCTTCAGGACCAAAATTAGTAAGTCAACATCAGACAAACTTACAAATTCTCTCGCAATTCTCTGGATTGCTCTGGACCGTTTTTTCCTGTGCGGCCGGTGTTCCAGATCTACTGGCGTTTAGATCTACTGGCGTTGGTCGAACAGATGTGTGGCAGACTTGCGTTTCAGGAGCTGCTACCGACAAACCAGTCTCTGTGACACTTGTAAGGTTATCTCAAACACACTCCGTCAGTCTTGATGCTGTTGAACAACAAAATGTTTAAAAATGTCGCGAGTTTACCTGGTGATATCCTCAATGATCGGGAGACTCTTGTCATCGTTATCATCCCCCCTCGCACGTTTTATTTCTCCGGTTTCAGCGTTTTTGCTGCACAACTACAGCGTGCAGTTTACTTTGTGCACTAACATGTACTTGAATCAACCAGCGCCACCTCTGGCCAAGTGCCACAACCTACAGCCAGATCAACTTGTGACACAAATCTGCACCACGTTTGAATTCGTTTCATGCACAATACATTTGCACCTTTCAATTGTGTCTGTCTGTGCATCATGCAAATAAACCTTTGAAATGAATGAAATGATATCATGTATGTAATATCAGCCTACATTTGTACAAAATGCCAAATTATGTACACAAAGTCATAAGAATCACCACCCTTGTTCATCATGATATCAATACTTTTGCCCATAAGAAAAATGTCGTGAACAAATATATGACACACTAATATTTCACCAGTGTTGTAATTTCACATGTCGTTAGCATAGTCTGCGTGTGTCTTTTCTCTGCAAATGAACATTTTAGAGTTGCTTGTTATATACAGTCTGTATAGGTGTGGTCAATCTAATAACAATCCATAAGGAGATGGCAGTTACGCTGAATGTACAGCAGTTACACAGTGATCAGTAATAAACAGTCTCCAAAACTTGGATATAATCCTCAATTTGGAACCCATCTACTGACTACCACATAGCAGCTGGACCAGTCTCCAATGCAGGTCAGTCCACTGCTGCCACCTGTGGCCAAGTACCATAGCCTACTACTAGATTAACTTGTGACTAGGGATGGGTACCGGTGTGTTCTGACATAAACGGTAGTAACCAGACCGAAAAGCAGCGCACATTTCGGTGCTTTTTTTTCCTGAGCTGTGATACACTTCTAGCCAATCATTTTACGTTTCCGAGGATAGTAGGCGGGTCCAGGTACGTACGTTCTTTTAGAGCAGAGCTACAGATTAAAAATGTCCAAGGCGAAGCGGTCAAAAGTCTGGCTGTACTTCACAGCAAAATATGCAAACTCAGCAGCCTGCAACAAGTGCTTTAAGCTGATACTGTGATACTGTCAAAGGAGGTAACACCTCGAATCCGATGAAACACCTGGCGACGCATAGCGGGTTTTTTTAAAAAGCCGAGAAATGCACCGTATTTGATAGCTTGCTGCGAGACCTCACACCGAGCACATCTACTGCGGGTGTGGTGCCTGTTATCGGACCCGGAGTTAGCAACATCCCCCAAAACACGAAGAGGAGAGTCCTGGCCCCTAGCCCTGCCAGTGTAGCAGAAATGATGACAGATGATGATGGCAGCAGCAGCCGTTCTTCTCTGCGTGAGTAGCTTAATGTTGTTCGTGTGTAATTTATGTTGAGTAGGCTAACCACGTTATTAAATTAATGCATGTAAGGTGAACTAGCAAACATTATCATAGCTACATGCGGCTGTCCTCTTGTTTGATGGCAGATACTCCCTTCACCCTGGCCAAAAAGGCTAAAATGACCAAAGAAAAAGTGGAAAACAGTTAAACATGAGAGGTTTTGGACAGAGTTTGTGTCTTTTCCATTGTTTAAGCACTGCTTCCAGCCAAGAGTGATACCATATATGCCCCATAGCTGCAGAAAAGGCTAACATTGTTATCTTTTTACAAAAAAAAAAAAAAACAGCTGAACATGAGAGATTTTTGGACCAATTTTGTGTTCTTCATTCTTTAAGCACCGGTTTGAGCACTGGCACCGTTTCAAAAGTACCGATTTGGCACCGGTATCGGTATCACAATACATTTGTGATTGTCAATGTTCTCTTTTCTGTCCCATAAACCATGCAACCACATGAAACACAATTGTGTATCCATTTACATCTCATCATATACATGAAGTTTTAGACATCACAACTCCTTTTGTTTATGTTCTTACACAACAAAAATATGTACTTCACACATAGATTACAGAAATATGTCATTAGTGTGCTCACAACACACCTTGTCAGAGTAGTCTGCCTATTTCTTTACTGTGATTTTGTATCTTTCAATTGTGCAATCATGTGGTGTTTGCTAGGAACACTGGTAGCCAATATAGGTAATTAAGCAGCACAGCTGGAGAGAATTGGTAGTTATATGCAGTCTATATAAGCATAGTGAGTACAACCAACATTTGCGGGTTTTGTGAGGCGATAGCAGTTAGTGAATTTACAGCAGTTAGACAGTGATTAGAAGGCAACTATAGCCAGTGTGGTTGAGAAGATCTTGTGGGAGAGTAGACTTCTGAAAGTGAGTGACTGAGGTGTGCTAGTAGGTTTGTGTGGTGTGTCTTTGAGTCTGTGTTTGTGGTACAGTGGAGTGGGTAGATAGGTGGACAGGTGTAGGTGAGGGAAATGGATCCCAAAATTGTGAGGGAGCTTCTGGAGTTCAAACTCCACAATCGCTATCCTGAAGGATCAACCAGCAGGGAAAGATATACAATCAAGAGAAGAGCTGAGACCTTCAGGATAAATGGTGAGTACAATGGATAATGTCATGTAAACCATCAGAGTGTAGTATTGTGCTGTAATGTGACCATTTCTTTTTTTTTCTGTTTGTTCTTGTCTTGCCTTACATGCTTAATGTAGCTGGAGACCTGTATTATGTATGCAGGCAGAAGAAGAACAAAACTGAGAACCTGGCAAAAGTGGTCTGCTCTGCCAAAGAGGCAAATGACATTTTTGAGGAATTTCATTCCAGCCACTTTGGCGGACACTGTGGATGGGAGAAGACCCACAGTGCTATCATGGCACGCTATTACTGGCCTGGCATGGAGGGGAACATTAAAAAAAATGGGTGAGCACATTTTGTCTGAATGAGCCTCAAACTCATTTTGAAAACCCCAAAACTCCCCCCCCCCCCCTTGTTTGTTTTTCTGTTGTTTGTTTTTGTCTTTTGTTTGTACTTTGTTGCTCCTGACTAACCCATATCACCTACAGCTCTAAGGCATTTTGCTGATTATTAGCATGTAACGTTACTTCATTTGTCAATAGGTTGCTCAGTGCCCACAATGCCAGTGTAAGCGGGCCAATATTAAGGAAGAGAAAGGATACATTCCAATCAAGGTACAGTAACACAGACAGAATATTTGATACTGTACAAATACATCAAATGTAACATGTTCTTCCCCCCCCTCACAGGTCACAGAGCCCTTTGAGCTCGTTAGAATGGGTCTTGTGGGTAAACTGACCTTAACGGATGGTGGTAATCAGTACATTTGTGTAATGGTTGACTATTTCACCAAATGGGCAGAGGCCTACCCACTGAAAAACAAAACTGCAGATGAGGTCACCAGTTGTATTCTGGATTTTTTTCAACAAATTTGGTGCACCTAAAAGACTGCTAACCAGGGCTCAGAGTTCTGCAACAAGGTAAGGTATTAATAGCTCAAGCAAATATGTAATGTAAGCTTGGATGACTAATGTGATCCCCCTTTCAAGGTCAACTATGGCTTGTGTAAAACCCTGGGCATCCAAAGAAGCCTCTGCTCACCATACCATCCCCAAACCAATGGTGGAGAGATTAAATGGCACAATACTGTCATTTATGTTTTGTGCTGTAACTATGTCACAACGCTGGCTATTAAGTATATTGTTCTTATGCATTCACCTTTCAGATCCCTCAAACTGGTGAGTGACAAGCCCAAGAACTGGGACAAATTTCTGCAGTCCACCATGTTTGGACTGAGGACAAAAAAGCAGCTGACGACAAAATACAGCCCATATTTCCTCATGTTCGGCAGAGAGGCAAGGTATCCATCGGAGATCCCAAAGGAATACAGGGTAAAATGATGTAATTTACAAGAAAGAAAATGTCTCAATCCTAATCCAGTTACTCAGTCATTCTATTTTGGCAGATCACAGAAGACATGGTCACTAAAATCATTTCAAATGAAGACGTGTGTGAGGGCCTACAATCCCAGGAGGTGGTATACGCTGAAGTAACCAAAAATGTTAAAACCACCCAAGACAAAATCCGCAGGGGAAAGACAAAAAGGGGAGAGGAAGATGGCTTTCAGGTGAGACCTGGTTTTTTGCAAAAATGTGAGGCAAGAACAGAGAAAAGGTGGCAAACTGGATGCTGATATGCTGGGACCCTTGAAGATTGTGATGCTGGACGGCAAAAGTGCTGACTTGGTGTCAGAGAAGGGCAAGAGGACTCTGAAGGTCAACATCGACCAACTGACACACTACTTCCAGCCTGAGGAGAGGGTCCCAGCAAAACTGAAGAACTTGTCTGCTTCCTGCGAGGGCCCATCGGCACCACCAGTGTCACCGCCTCCCTGCGAGGGGCCATCGGCGCCACCGGTGTCACCTCCTCCATGCGAGGGGAAAGGTGCTGTGGTCCAAAATTGGGCCTTACAAGCTATTTTCGGAAAACATTGCCGATTTGGCCCCTGGGAAAGAGTTGGAAAGTGAGGTATGTAAATGTTTTCCACATGAGTGGTCGCCTCATTGGAAGGAAATGACAATGTACCGTTTGTGCTCCTAGATCATAAATGCCTATTTGACACTGGTGGGGCGACAACACGCTGCATTGATTATGGACTCCTATTTCATGACATCAGTTTGGCAGGGGTCCACAAACTGTTTCAGAAAGGTGAGTTGGCTTTGACATTTAAACATCCTCATTTAAGACTATTCATGATTGAATTCCAAATTTCCACTTCACTTTGTAACTAGATCTGCTGAATTATGACGTGGCAGCTGGAGCAGTCTGTGACAACAGACACTGGACACTCATTGTAAGACATCACACAACCATGAGAATTTGAAGTGAAATTACTAGGTTTAACATGATCTCATTTGTTTTTCAAGATAATGTATCTAACAGATGCGGGTTGCGTTTGTTGACCCATTTGGGGCAACACAAGCACAAATGGATAAGTGCAGGGATATAACAAGGTAAGCAAAAAAGGCTAATGTTAACCACAGCAGTCATTTTTCTAACTTGTACATGTGAATTATATAAGGCTGCTGCACTGAATAACATTCAGTACCTGTGTTTTTTGTTTTTTGTTTTTTCTTTCCAGAGCTCTTGTTAGGAGAAAATGTCCAGCCATCGGCAAATGGATGTGCTCAACTGTTGCCCATCCATAACAGCAGGACCTAACATCCTGTGGCGTCTTTGTATGCAAGGTAAGTAAAGTGCTCATGGTGTATTGTACCTGAATACAATACACCCCTGAATAGGGGTGGGATTTAATAAGTTTTCTTCGTCCCACTCCTTTTTCAGGCAAGTTTTGTTTTTTGTTTTGTGTATTTTATGTTCAATATAGGTATTTGTTGTGCCTGAAAATGAATAAAGAAATGAAATGAATGAATGAAATGAATGGACAGATTCTAATGAGTAGACAATGTTCAGCTTGCAGAACAAATACTTTCGGGGACCAATATACTCTACCCTGTTGACGAGGAGGGGGTTACCAGGCTCAGACAGGACATAGCGCTCTCTCTGATCCAAAACTCAGGTATACCCGAGAAACGGCATTTGGAACTCCATTTAAAATATTTCTGTGTATATCCTCATTGTGACATATGTGGATTAATTGTTTTTGCTGAGCCTCGTTACAAACAGACTCTGTGTGAAAGGAACAGGAGAACCACCGCCCGGGATGGCAGCATGCTATGCAGCATCGGCAGAGGAGCAATGACAGGAGGTGGAACATGACGCTTTGTTCCCACAACGCCGGAGAAAGCTGCGAGGACGGGAGAACCCACCCGACAGGTTGGGATCGGGCTGGCACGCGCAGGACATCACAGGTGAGCTCACCGGTAATTTAGTTAGATCCTATAATGAATTGGGTCAGAGGGAAAGCCCAGTGCAGACTGGTCCGGGAACGCGCAAGGTGGGGCTGGGAGGGACGGGACAAATTGAAGTACTGGTGAGGCCAGACAAGCCTGTGGTGAAACGGTTTAGGAGTCGGAGAGCCGATGTGCCACCTGCTAGAATAAACCATGCACCCGATATTAACACCAGACAGTGCGCAAAAGACACCTTCAACCTAATTCAAGCTGTACATCATAAAAATGTGGTAAAGGAAGCATTGGAAACGGGCATTTACCCACGGGCCATGGTAAAGCAGGCCACCAGACTTTCTGATTTTATTAAACCAGCAGCACCGAATGATAAGGTTAAAGCGCAACTAGCGGATAACACAGACTCCTGGACGAAGAACAACATGAACATTCTGTATGCAAATTATGAAGTTGTGATACAGTCTTTGAAATATGTGAAAATGAACAAGGTGTCACTCGATATTGCAAAAGGGTGGGCAGGGAAGAGATATGGGGCCCGGTTGAAGGCCTCCACTTTTACAATTGTGGAATCACTTTTGGTTTTGAGAGACGACGAGCGTGGGAAACAGTTGGAGGGCGGGCATCCACAGGCAGAAAATGGAGAGGGAGGAGAGGGGATAGCGGTTGAAGCACTAGGAATAGATTTAAATGATGAGGAGCAATTTCCAGCTTTGCCGACTCAGGCACCCATAAAATTGAATTTTGCTAACAAAACAAACAAACAAAACCCACACGCTTTCTCTAGGCGAATGGAGAACGCTAATGGAGTAGATACAAGAAGTAAAGAAATATGGGGAGGGGAATGCCCGCACCTCGCTTGGGGAGGGTGGGGAGTGTAGTTTTAAGGCGAAGTTGAAGGCTAAGGAGGGAGGGAGGAGGACAGTGGGGAGGGAGGGTCTGATTCATCCCAATAAGATGGTTTGCTCTAATGTGGCTGTAGATTTGAATACAGGGATTGAGGAGTTACCTGCATCTCCCTCTGCTTCCTTTTTGGCACACTCAGGGGCAGGGGTGGATTTCGCCCGGTCACCGGCGCCTCCTATATTGACGACGCCTCATTCAGCCCCTCCGCGCTCCCGGCGTCCACCTAGCGAGCTTTACCGGCCTGCAGCTAACCAGCTCCAAATTTAAAAAAAAAAAAAAAAATTTTTTATATATATATATATATATATATATATATATATATATATATATATATATATATATATATATATATATATGGTGGGGGAAATGACGATAGAACAACGGGAAAAAGAGGAGTAGCGTCTCGCTTGCCCGCTCTGATCCCCTCCATCCTAATTTTAACTGTAACCTGGACCTGAATGAACATAACAGTGGTGATAATAGTACCGCTAGTGTCAGGAGCTGATCAAGCTGCAAAATCTGGAGCAAAAGCTTGAGCCAATAAAGAGTCTCTTGCTGGACATTGACTTTAGGTATGCTCAGTTCTACGAGCCGTAGGGTCGGACGTGCGATGATCAAAGGCCTAGGCAGTTTTATTTGTTACCAAAAATACATAAACAACCAGACACTTGGATGGTCCCTTATGAGATTCCACCTGGGAGACCGATTGTTTCTGACTGCAGTAGCTCCACCTACAACATATCGCAATACACAGACCTCTTTTTGGGACCTCTCTCCAACTGGCACCCCAGTTATCTTAAGGACACTTATCACTTTTTGCAGACGATACGTCCCATGGTCATGCCTGAACAAGCCTTTCTATTCACTATAGACATTGATAGTTTACATACTAATATCAATACACAGATGGGTCTAGCGGCAGTAAAAAACATCTTTCTGAGATACCCGGACGCTAAGCGCCCAGATACGGAGATTCTCCAACTGCTGAAACTCTGTCTTACCAATAACGATTTTCAATTTGACAATAATTATTACTTACAGGTTGAGGGCACGGCCATGGGGCAGAGATATGCACTGTCATATGCTACTATTTATATGAGCGAGTGGGAGAGGGAAGCGTTGGCCAAATGCGCACTGCAACCCATATTCTATCTCCGGGTTTTGGATGATATTATAGGCGCGTGGGCCCATGGAGAGGAGAGTTTTAAAGTGTTTGTGCAGGTCTTGAATACACACCATCATTCAAACATGAGACAAATCATTCACAAATTAATTTCCTAGACAGTGTTTTTTGAAACAGTGAATGGTCAGAAAAGAATGAGAACGAAGGTGTATTTCAAACCCACGGATACGCACGTACTCATGCATCGTACCAGTTACCACCCGCCTCATACATTTCGTGGCATAATTAAAATCCCAAATCCTCAGATTTCACCAGATTTATTGAAAAGAAACAGACTTGCATGAGGTGATAACAGTACTATTTAGGAGCCTGAGGAGGCGGGGTTACTTGTCTCCCTGCGTACTCTCCTTAAAAAGGAGCGCACGCAGGGAGACATTAGCTTCTCTCCTCCCTTCTCCCACTCGCCTTTCCCAAACTAAAGGTATGAGTCGATCGAACGTGGGGACAGGGCAGCGGCTGTTTGAGACTGAGACCCGACCTCCTACAGAATTAGGGGCAGAGGATATGGTGGAAGAGAAGTTACTCCTCCCTTTTGTCTGTACCTTCCATCGGGATTACACAGTTTTTAAGTGGCATACAAGAGCATTTTAGAGTAATGCAACCGGGCTGGGAGGTACCCAGTCAGGCGCGGGTAATTAGAGCTCCCAGGAAGAATCCCAGTCTTGGGGACATTTTGGTGAGGGCGAATCTAGAAGGTAGGGTTAGAACACCTCCAGAAAAGTTGTTGTGCCATTTGGCACATAGATACATGGTGTCTAACCATGTATCTTGTTCATTTGTACGGATCACGTACGGACATCATGATTGCTGTACCGGACTTTATTTTTTTTTTTTTGCAAGCCAGCCTGAAGAAGGTTCATTGTAACCGAAACGTCGCGTTTTGGCTTGCAAGTATATTTGACTTTTGTAATTTTGAGTTACGCTAAAATAAAGCACTCAGTTATCTACTCAGTCGCAGTTTGTCTCATCCATTAGAAGAGAACGTCTTGACGCTGCTTGTTTTGAATTTTAGCAGCAACGCAGCTAAACAAAGTTTAGAGGCATTGTTCCAATCATGTCCACATGGGAGACAGAGGACAACTGGACCGTGTTTCGCCGGAGAAGAGGCCGGAATGAGGATCGCTACTGGTCGGCCGATATGACTAGACAAAGGACGGCCCGACACACCAGCTACCCCAGCCGCAACAGCCCGAGGACCTACGCGTCAGTTGTTAGAGGACGGGGACAAAACAATGATTATCGCCCTTTCCAAACACGGGACCGAAATTCGAGAAGGGAACGGCCGGCTGTGAATCACTTTGTGACCCGACACCGGGGAGGGAACTTTCAGCAGAGACCAACCCAAGATAATCGCTATTTAAAACCCACTCGTTCGGAGCGAGCTGGGCCGCCTGAAGATAGAATACAATCAGACGACCCAGATTTTTCTGCCAAGGTCCGTATAATTCACAGACTCATTAAAGCGATCCATCATCTTAAGAATGTATCAAATGACATTTATCCTCCGTCTTTGAATAAGTTACAAATAGAAATCCCTGATGAAGCCTTCTTGTTTTCTATTGATATTGACAGTCTGTACACAAACATTGACATCCAGGAAGGAATTAACTCAGACGAATTTTCCAAAAATATCTGGACAAAAAAAGAGACCGGACAAAGAATTAATACAATTGTTAGAAATCAACCTTACAAGAAATGATTTCGAATTCAACGGGGATTTCTATTTACAGGTAAAGGGTACAGCCATGGGTAAAAAATTCGCTCCAGCTTACGCCAATATTTTCATGGCTGAATGGGAGTCTGAAGCCTTAAGCAAGTGTGTTAAAAAGCCACTATATTATTACAGGTTCCTGGACGACATTTGGGGAATATGGCATCACTCTGAGCAAGATTTTGAAGGGTTCCTGAATACCCTAAATGGCCATAATGCCTCAATAAAGCTTAAATCCACATTTCATAAAACCAAGATTGATTTTCTGGACACGACAACATTCAAGGGCCCAAATTTTCTAACTGACCACAGATTGGATGTAAAAGTGTTCTTTAAACCCACGGATACACATGCCCTACTGTTTAAAACCAGTTTTCACCCAAAACATACATTTGCTGGGCTTATTAAATCACAATTACTCCGTTTTCACAGAATCTGCACGCAGCAATGTGATTTTAAACAGGCCACCAGAATCCTATTTGCGGCACTCGCCACTAGAGGGTATAGTCGCTCTTTCTTAAGAAAGTGCCTTAAATCATTTCTAATAACCAAACCAAACCAATTGATGTGTCCCCCCCATGCTCCCAGTATGGGTGACATATTCCCCTGCGTCGTGCAAATTGGTTGGAACGATTAGGACCCATTTTCAAAATCTTCTTCAAAGAAACCAAATCTTGACTGACCACAGAATAATCGCAGCCTTTAGGAGGAACAGGAACCTGGGTGATTTTCTTATTAAGGCAAAGGTGCCACCGCTCTCTGAACCTAAGTCCAGAGACCAAGGAAAACAATTTTTTTCACCACCAGAAGTGGGTACAGAGTCTCTCTCTCCCTCTCTCTAATAAAAATAAGAAATATTGATATCAGATGGACTAGACAGTTTCCTCTGGCACTGATATTGCATGTACACTTTAGAGATTGTTAGTTTTTATAAAACACAATTTGTTTACAAAGAATTGTGTGGTTATGTTGATTACTAAACAAAAGCACAAAAGCACTCAGTGTCTTGTGGAGGCTAAATCCCCTCCACAATTTAATGCAGGAATCTGTCTGCCGTTCTTGTTTTAATAGTGTTTTTAGTTAATTTATTAGAATTTATATTTTATTATATCTACCACTCTTCCCGTTAGCTCAGAAGCTGAATATTTTCACAATCATTTAATACAAGAACCAGTCAGTCATAAGGGATCGACTACAGTATATTCCAAAGAGGACCATCGAGGGAAGGAGAAGAGGAGCAGAGAAGTTGAACAGGAGTCTCAAAGAAGAAATCTGGATGATCCAGCGGCCCCTAGGACCGTGCAATAAAAACTTTAACGAAAAAGAACTAAATCAAACTGTGACAGGGAGAACATACTCTTTATCTCTGCCTGACCCCATCACACTCAATTAACTGATTTTAATTAGTAGGCCTTCTCTCCACATCATGTCATAGGCTTTTTCTATATCAAAAAAAAAAAAAAAAAAAAAAAAAAAACTGCCACGACCCTCTTTATTTGTGCTTTCCTGACTTTGTGTTCCAAACACAACACCGGATCCCTTGAATTTCTCCCTCTTCTGAACCCACTTTGATTTATCATTTGCTCCATCATTTTACAGATACTCGATGTTAAAGCTATAGGTCTGTAATTTCCTTGGTTTGTCTCAACCTTCCCCTGTTGCCCGCCACTGCCTCTTTCCACCTTCTGAAGTGTTCAAGTGAGCTCTGGTCTTAAATCCCTGTAGACATTGATTACACACAGGTGTTGCCAATCCGAGTAGACAACACGCCTTCTTCCCAAGGTGGAAACACTGGTACAATGGAAAAAAACAGCACTCACCTGGAACATGACAGGGTTGTTGTGATTGGGTTTCTCTGTATTACTGTCTTTTTTTGCTGAAAAAAAAAATTTTTTTGAACTGAACTGAATTTCCACAGCTAGACATGAGCGTGACACTGATAATATCCTTCTTAGAAGGGAGGCTTTCTATACAATCAGTTGAAGGTCTGTATTTGATTTGAAAGCTGTTAAATGAAATAATAAACTAAATTCACAGAAAAACAATAATACAGTTCTTTATGAAAACTAGTTTATTTGATCGAAAAAAACCAAACATAAACACTCAATCATAAAGAACCAGAGAATTTCTCATCGTAATATTGTTGAACCAAACCTTTAAAAAACAAAACAAAACAGTAGAATATTTCATCACATCATTTTAACTATGTGTAAAGTTCTCTGCAGCAACAAAACTTCTTGCTCTGACCTTCATTTATTTTAAAGGTGGTGTTGCATGCATTGTGAGTCCTTGGGTTACTGACAGTTACAGAACTGAGGACCTGCTGCATCTACATGAAAGTCACATGAGGCACTGGAGGAAAACTGTATAATAATATAATTTTTGTTTGTATAGTTCACTTTGCACTGCTCAGGGTTAGAATCGTGTTTCCACTCTTTCCCAAATGCAGTCGCATTCTTGCAAAACGTCCCTTTCGGGCATTGTGGTCATGATGCTGAACCTGTTCCTGGAGATCTCCTGCAGCTCCTTGATCAGTCCCTCCACAGATGGACTGGGCCAAGTTTTGTTTTCGTCACTTATAAGAATGTATGTCTGTCTCTTGATCAGCTCCAGTCGCTCCAGGTGTCGCAGCTTGTTGAGGAACAGCAGGTCTCTTGTTGGTTCCTCACGGCGGAAGCTACAGAAGACAAGACAGGAAAAAACGTCAGCTCTAGTTGCGTGTTGGCAACGATAGACCCATAATGGGAAATTGTTGACACGATTTTCTGTAGTGTTTCAGTTGTACTTAAGAAATCAAGACAGAGAAAAGCTTCATTTGCAGCAAAATGTAAATGACGACACTTTTTTCAAGTGAGATGATTTGATGCTGCAGGTCACACATAAACCATCAAATGGAACTTTTACTTTGTAATAGTAATAAAAAATAAAAATCTGCTGGGCATACCGTATCCTAAGAGTCTTGAGTTGAGGAAACAGTGTAGGAAGCCGTTTGCAGAGACTGTCAGCAAAGCGGTTCTTATCTATGTCCAGATGCTCAAGTCGCTGGAGTTGAGATGCAATGGAGCTCATCTGGCATGCGCATATGGATGTTCGCAGTGTCAGACTGGTCACCTGGGATGGAAGGTCTTCCGTATAAGAGGCAAGAAAATTCCCTCCTATAAGGAAAGAAACGACAGGACAGAAGTTACAGAAAACAGTTTTGGCCTGGAGCTTCACACAGCTTCACTTAAAAAAACAAACAAACAAACAAAAGGATGCATGCAAGACAACAGATTTTTGCTTACTACACACACTTACACACACAATACAAAGATTAAATGCATGTTTTGACTCACCAATGATTGAGAGTGATTCCAGCTGTTGCAGATGACTGAGCCAGGAATAGAGGTTGCACTGGAGACCATCCCAGGGGTACCTGTAGTGGACAGCAAGCGACTTGAGTGAAGTCAGACCCCTCAGCGCATCCTCCGACAGGATGATTTCTGTGTAATTGACTAACTCCAAAGAGATCAGTTCTGGGCCGCCGTACTCTCCTACAGGATAAAAGAAGTGGTTAGCTAAACATTTAGTCTCTGTCAGTTAAGTTTAGCATAGTCACACAATACTGCACAACAGGCTGTGTGCTCACAATACTAATCAGAATAATATGTATTTATGAATGTAATCAGAATAATAATTCCTAAGGAAATTATGTGGCTTAGACAGTTGGTCCAAGATAGTAACAGTAATAGACTAAACCAATTAAATAATACAATATATTACAAGAAATAGCACTAATATATACAAATCGCTCAATTATAAACATCAAGAATATTACAGAGGTGAAATATATATAATAATGCAGCATGTGTGCAGCTCAACTGACTTCAATATGATGGGTTTTGTTCCAATATTAAGGCATAATGTCAAGAAAATATTGTATTTTCTTGATGAAAAGCTCTTGTCAAAGGTGTAAAAAGTGACTGTATTGGTTCTGATGCTTGCAAGTGTAAAATATAATCAGGAGACTGGCTTACCTGGGTTTTCTGGGTCCAGTGGGTAGAAGTAGTTGTTGGGCAGTGGCACTGGTGGCTCCCCTTTCATTCCCCAGGATAAGTGTTTGAGTTTCTTCAGGCTTAGCAGCAGGTTGTGGAAGATGCAGGAGGGCACTGGCCTCATCCTCTCAAGCCCTTCACTTTCCTGCTGGTGGAACAGCAAGTACTCCAGGTTAACCAAGCGTGACACGCTATTGATGAACGCCACAGTGTCGTCGCAGGACATCTGAATGTTGCAGACGCTGAGGTGAGTCAACCGCTCGACTAGTTGCTGACTCTGACACTGCACCACGAACGGCCCAACCCAGGTGGCGTTTCGTACCCCAAGACTCGTCAGGTTGGGGAATTCACACAGGTTGTCTAAGTATTTCATCTTGTAATATCGCCGTTCCCTCACACAGACAATGGTGTTGAGCGATGGGAGGGACTTGCTGAGGATTTTCCAATCTTTGGGTCGTAAATGTCGCACTGTGGCACGGCTGACCCCACGGCACTGCACGGTGTCCCAGAATCCAGATGTGTAGCGGGGAAAGTTGGAGAGTCCTGCTGTATAATCCTTCCACAGGGACGGGTGGTCGATGAGATCTCTGAAGTGTCTGCAGCAGAGGCGGGCTGTGTGCTTTTCCTCAGTGTTCAAGTAGCCGAACACCAAAACCCAAACTTCAGGTGGCAGATATGGTAGCTCCTGGACCTTCATGTTGACTGTTTGAGCCATTGCACTTCAATTCCTTACACAAATTCAACCAATGCAGAGGCCGCAGACCTACAATTAATAGTCCTTTGTCCCTGAGTAATCACACTGATTCGCTGAAATGTAGGAGCACCTGGAAAGGGAACAACAACAATTTACAACTCAGGCTAAACAAAAAATGACCAAGACCTCACTTAAGCTCTTTTTTTTATGTAAAAGGTGTTTATTTTTGCCCCAAACTATTCAGGCAAGCCTCACACCTCCATCAAGACTGTAATATGAAATAACTATCCCAACGTCCTTGTGGGTTGCCATGTGAATTTAAAGAAGCTTGTTGAGGTGAAATTTGCTTGTGCCTGTGAGTCACTGAAAACAAGGCCTCCTTGTATTCATCTCCAAACAAATAAATTAATCTCTGACTCAGTCTGGCTTCATGAAACGTGGATATAAAAAGTCATATTATTATTACAATCCTAGATTATTTTCACAAAGCATTTCATGCACACGTTAATTCCCTACAGCCAGCCAAAAAGAAACAAATGAAGGATAATCTGAGATGTGTTTTAACAGAAAAACCACTTTCACTCCCAAAATTACTTAAAACAGGTCAGTAAAGATCTATCCATACTTTAAATGCTTAACTTGACGAAAACAGCATTGCAGTACATCTAACCAGCAGAGATGCTACAACAGGTAAACTTGAACTACACAGCAAATTATAGTTTGTGGCAGAGAATAATCCTTACCTTGCAGGAGTTTCTGAAAAGTTCAAATCCAGTAAGAAGCAGATGAAGAAGCTCTTCCAGCCTGCACACACACTGGGCCAAAGCAGAGTGACCATCCCTGGTCTGTGACCCTTAAAAAGCTTGCTGGTACTTAATTAACATATGACTTTGTCAATAAAATAATCCCTGTATATCCTCCTATTTGTCTGCTGTTGACATCAGTCAAGTGGGGTGTGTCAACGACTCCTTTTACACCTCAAAAACTCTCGATAGGTCAATCAAAGGTGCTTGAGCTCAGGTGGCAGAGCAGGTCAGCCACTAATCAGAAGGTCGGTTGTTCGATCCCAGGCTGCCTCCTGGCTGCATGCCAAATATCCTTGGGAAGATACTAACCCCATGTTTTTGATACAGACCACTGGTGGTGGTCAGAGGGCCCGGTGGCGCCTGTGTCCAGCAGCCTCGCCTCTGTCAGTGCGCCTCAGGACAGCTGTGGCTACAATGTAGCTTGCTATCGCCAGTGTGTGAATGTGTGTGTGAATGGGTGAATGACTGAATGTAGTGTAAAGCGCTTTGGGGTCCTTAAGGACTAGAAAAGCGCTATACAAATGCAGGCCATTTACCATTTACTTGAGGCTGAAGCTCATCACTCCATTGTTGTGTTCCAGACTGCTTGATCACATCACTTACACCCACTAATTTCATGTCCCTTCTCTTTCTCATATGCATCTGAAAGCTCACCATGACATATTGCTGTTGCATGTGTTCATGCAGAATTCCTGTGTAAAACGTCTAAACTAGCACACTTAGAAAACAACACCAGTCACACTGCGCCACCCATTTTTGTCCCTTTTTCTTAGCTAAATGTAAATCAAAGTAAAGAATATTTTCAATGTTTCATTTAAAAGAGTTTATTTCAAGCTTGTAATAACTGAATGTTCTACAGCACCAAAGGTTTTGTAATCACATCAGAGTTACACAGATCTTATCTGCAGTCCATCACTGTATATCAGCTAACTCAGAGGCCAGCAAAAATCTGTTTTTAGCATGTTATTTTCAGCAGCCCAAAATCTGCATGGAGCCACATAAACGTGTGACTACTCTGTAGTAGGTTATTTTTTTTATGCACTTTAACTTTATCCATGATCACTTACAAAAACAGTCCAATTAAAGTAAGAACTGATCTAATCGGTGCGTTGGTGGTTCTTTGTGTCCGGGGATGGGCGTCCGGGTACACACCGGCTCACTCCTTGGCGGCCG
The DNA here is from genome assembly GCF_963969265.1 of Rhamphochromis sp. 'chilingali'. Taxonomy (NCBI): domain Eukaryota; kingdom Metazoa; phylum Chordata; class Actinopteri; order Cichliformes; family Cichlidae; genus Rhamphochromis; species Rhamphochromis sp. 'chilingali'. Next base: position 33,372,326 of record NC_137938.1, on the reverse strand, counting down.
CTTATCGGGGCCTGGAGCCTGGGGCTCGCTCGGGCCACTTCGGAGGTGGGGTGCCCCCGGCCTCTCGGCCTGGGGCTCGGTCACTCAGGCGCAGCTGGCTGCCGGCGGAGCTCACGGGCGCGTCACTGCAACTCCCCCTGGCTTCTGCTCCGCGGCTGCTGAGTGAGCCCTCATCTGGGACTCTCCTCAGCTCTTTCTGGGACAGTGGCGCAGCTGGCCCTCTGTTGGTCTTCCTTGGTCTCTTGTGTTCTGGGGGCCTCTGGATGTCTGGAGTTTTGATCTCCTCCACACCTGCTTCACGCCCTGGAGGACGGGGCTGTGGCCCCCCCACACCCTCTAGCAGATTATTACATGAAGGAACCTTTTAAAAAAACAAGCGCGTCCATGCTCACAGGTGTACACACGGGTGATCACACCCACAAACTACACCCTTTTTGGCTCCTACCTCAAAGCACACTGTGTTCTGTTGATCTTATGTGCTGCACAATAATGTTTAACATTTAGTATTTACTGTCATATTCCCATATATCATTGTGATGTTGTTTATTCTATTACTCTTGTTCTCTTCTGCTTGCTTTCTTTTTTCTTTCTCAGCAGGTGATCCAGGTGATTGATATATGCATTTTTTTTTTCTCTGCCCGTTCTGTTGGTTTTTGTCTTTTGCCCTTCTCCCCCGTCCCTCTCTTCTCAGCTGTTTCTCTTTCCCTCTTTCTTTCTCCCCTTCTTTCCCCCAGTCAAGTCTGTCCCGTATTCAGTAAGTGAAAATAAAATAAACAATAAAAGGTGAATCAAATGGACCATTACGGCAAGGCTGGGATGGTCAGTTTGGTAAAGTAAATCTGTTGGGCATCTTTCTTTGCCTTTAGACAACAATTCTGATGGCAAAAGAGCCAAACGGGACAGGCCAAAAAAAAAAAAAAAAAAAAAAAAAAAAAAACTGATCTAATCTTTAGATGATGATTAATTTCTTCCAAATCCTTTTGGAGCAGCTAGAGCGGGGGTGTTCAACTCCAGTCCTCGAGAGCTACACACCTGAATCAAATGCTAGCTTGTTATCAAGCCTTTGCCAAACTTGATGGCACGCTGAAGCACATCTGATTCAGCTGTGTTGGAGTAGGGATGCGTCTAAAAGCTGCAGGACAGTAGCTCTCGGGGAATCTAGTTGAACATCCCCGCTCTAGCTGCTACAAATGGATTTGGAAGAAATTTATCATCATCATCATCTAAAGATTAGATCAGTTCTTACTTTGATTTGACTGTTTTTGATACAGTTAAAGTGCATAAACAAATAACCTACTACAGAGCTAGAGGATCGTTTCTACAGACTGAAGAATGGCAATAAAGATCTTCACGTTTCCTATCACAGTTAATACATGCATAAAATTTGTGCCAAATATTTTATGTAGAGTATGTCAGTAAATTTCAGCTGAGGGGACTCTGTGATCATTTTGTACAGGTCTGGAGGATTTTCATTCAATAGTGAATAAAAGTTCTAAATAGAAATACGATAACAAGCTTAATGCTCTCTAATTAATTTCCCCCATGAAACCATACAAAAGTATTACAAATAAGATAATAACAAAATAACAGTTTAACATTATAACACACATCTAACTGAAAACTGATTCTCCCCCGCAGAGCCAGTTAGAAAAAAGTAAATGACGGGAGAATGTGAGATGGTTTTAACAGAAGTATCGACCACTTTCTCCCACCAAAACCACTGCAAACATCTTTTTAATGATGCACTAGCATAACAAAGAAACAGAGAAAGCAGGGACGAGAGGGCGTCGTACAACTGTGAATTAAACAAAACCTGCATAACCTTTATCTGCTGTTTGCAATCTACATGTATTCGTCTCAGGGCTGGCTGGGTCAACGAGTCTCAACAGCTCTCTGTAGCTAAAGACCTCAAAAGAGGGGTTAAAGTTCATGCCTGGTCTAAACCAGTCAGCCGTTTTCAGACATGCAAAAAAGCTACACACTGTTCTACACATTAAAGGACAGAAGTGCATGTGAGAGTGGGAAAAACTATGGGAAAACATAGGTGCCACTTAAAGGAAACTATTAAAGAAGCAGCACCAGAGTCAGAAAAAAATCAAATGTATTTAAGTGTTATTTAATAAAAATCACTTGTGGCTCAGAATCAGTATTTATGGGCAATTCTATCCTCTTAAGCGTGAATGATCGGTCTACTAGAAAATTAATCAGTTACCTGAAAAAATACCTGAAAACAAATTTTAGTTTAAATGAAACAAAATGGTTAAAATAATTGTAATATTATCTTTTATTATTAAAATCTTAATCACAGTCAGTTTGTTAAAATGTTTTTGGGGGCAACAAAAAATATATTCTATATGAAAAAATCTTACAGCATAAATTTAGCTTAATTCAAATCTCTACTGGCTCAATGCACCAAAATAGATTTGTCACATGAAGATGCCCAAAGACTTTGAAACACAAAGAATAAACTCGTGCATAATGTTGAATCAATCATTGATGATAAGTCATATCAACTTTTTAAAAGTGAATATGTAATGTTTGTAAAAACTTTGTTTTTTGTTGTTTTATCAAAGAAGTGATGAGCAGTTTGCATCAGCATAATCAAAAATCAACACTTTAACTCTAGTTTGGTCATTTTTATTCATTTTGTTTGAGTACAGCTGAGCTCCGTCGGATCTATTTTAAGCTGAAGAAGTGAAGCTGGCCAAGAAGCGTAACAGTGAGGTAAGCTGTCCTCATATCACTGTGTTACTGTACATCAACATGAGAGTAGACACTGCTGATTTTTAGAATGTGAATCAGCTGTGAGACAAGCCAGGAGAGAAAAGCTGGTCATTATGTGGACTTACTCTCTGCAATGGACACATAAATACCAGAAAATGCAACTCTTCGATTTCCTTTCCAATTAGTTTTTCTAAAGACTCCTAAAAACTTTCATTCTTGTGTATTGTAAGAATTCCTAAGCAATGCAAATAAAGTATTTAGTGACGAAAGTAACTTGAAAAAATATACAAAATGCAAAGAGTTGATAAAAATAAAAACATGGGTAAACATGCACAAGGAGAACAGAGTGATAAATGATAAGGTGGAGACCATATGCACCAGTGATTGGACACATGAAAACAACCGTGAAAGGTGAAAACAATCGTTAACAACCTTTAACACCTTCAACAGCTCGACCCTCATTAGTGTCACCTGTAGTTGTCACACTAATGAGGGTGGAGCAGAAAAACCATAAAAGAGGGAAACAAAGGAAACAGACACACAAAGAGACTTCTTACATAAACAACAGAGTGTCACACTAACAGGTTTTTTTTTTTAGATTTAATTTCTGAACCTAACAGAATGTAATGCAATAACAGGCTTTGAGTTTTTTGTGATGTGGCTAAAATCAATGTTTTACATGCAAGTCTGCTTTAAGTTTAACATCCTGCAAGATTCTGCTGTTTTCTAACAGGTTATTTTCCCAGTGTCCAATCATTATATTACGTTACGTTAGGGTGGGCAAGTCAAGAACGGTGAGATAAAGACCAAATGAACCAATCTAAAGAAAATGTTGCACATACGTTGTCAGAGCAATTAATATCTTTATCAGGCTTGTCATAAAAATGCCTGGAGGTCAGAAACTACCCAGCACCCTGAACGGCTTTTTATCCTTTCTCGCTCTCTCTCTCTCTCTCCTTTTCATTAACAACAACAACAACTTGCTATTGAAATTTCACTTATCAGTGCTGGGGCATATTTATCCCTCTCCAATTTTCTTCCAATATATATTAGAAAATCAGTTCGGTTTAAATGCTCAGTTTGTTTTTCCACAAGTTAACAGGACTTCATGACCATGGTGAATAGGTCAGATAAATCTTCAAATTAAATAATAATAATAATAATAATAATAATAATAAAGTATTGTGCAGGGTTTTCACCAAGTAGGCCAATAACTACAAAGACCTAAAATAAATTCATGTTCTAAGTTAGATGTATTCAGGGCTGGACTGGGCCAAAAATCGGCCCGGGCATTTAGACTAGAGACCAGCCCACCAGGTACTATAGGAAAAACCATAAAGCCTTTGAATGAAAACAAACGCTGTTGTCACAGTGATGTACACTGTCTTGTTGGTATATATGTATCAATCTAATAAACTTAAACCTACACCATCCTAAACAGTACTAAACAGTACCCGAAAGTAGACTGCTTGGTCGAGTTAACCTCCAACACAGGGTGAAAACCTGAAATTAAGACAGAGAAGACTAGAGGTGAGACGTGATCATTACTGATGACAGATTTAGATATATTTTCATAAACCATTCATTTGCCACATCAATAAACAGTATGGCAGGGCAAAATATTTTTTCTAACATGGCAACCTTTAAAAAGTGAAAGGAGACAGAAAGACAGGTGAGAAAGAATACAACTTAATTGACTTTTTGATGGCATTTTACACACAGTACTGGTACAGTATCTAGAAAATGTGGGAAAATACTGGCATCATATACAGTACTTAGCTACTTCTGAAGAAAATATGATGGGACCCTAAAAAAAATTACTATGTACAGTAATGGATTTCTATACATTTTACATCAGATGAAAACGTTTGCTGTAAGATTCAGATAACTATTTGTTAAAAGCGAGACATGAGAATAAGAAAGAAAAGTATATCTTTGTGTTCCCCTCTCCCTGTTAATGCCCTACCTGCCCCCCTGGCAAAACTTTGCTAGATCTGCCCCTGCACAGTTACCAGCTGTCAGCTACTTAGAAAAGGATCCTGGTGTTATTTCTCTCTCAGAAACAGTTTATAACTTCCCTTCAACTCATTCATGTCACCTAAAAGGTAAACCTGTTTCTCCATCACCTGTTCAGCTCTGATGATTCAGTAAGGACATCTCCTGGGCCCTATTTCAGGAAGCCGGTTTAGTGCAAACTCTGAGTAAGTATACCCTGAGTTAACGAAAACTCTGGGTTTTCGGTTTCACAAAGCGAGTTTAGATTAATTCTGAGTGAGTTACTATGACGACACACTCCGTGAAGCTAACCTGCCCCCTAGCAGGTTTACTTCAACTAACCCTGACCTTCTCCGCCTCTTTGTCGGAAACCTGACTGTAGGAAGTGTCAGACATGGCCTGCCCCTTCCTTGAAGAGCCAGTAGATGTTGAAGCCCAAATTCTCCGCAGAGCTCTCCGCCGGGAGAGAGTGATTAGAGCGCGTTCGGACATTTTATCATTTCCTGATGATTTCCTGTGTGAACGTTACCGTTTTTCAGCACAATCTATAATTTATTTGAATAACCTCCTCAGGCCTAATACTGCTCATGTGACACATCGCGGACATTCTCTCAGTTCTGTACATATTATTTGTATTGCACTTCGGTTTTTTGCAAACGGGAGCTTTCTGTATAATATTGGTGACGCTGAGCACGTTTCCAAGGCTGTTTCCGTCTGTCGGGCAGTCAGGAATGTTACAGTTGCACTGAAACGTCTCCTGTACTCGTTTGTGGTGTTCCCCGGTCATAGACCCACAAGATTCATCAAAGAGGGATGCCACAAAATTGCAAGTATCAGGATGAACGAAACTTAATTCATGATGTGGTGATATTTGAACTACTACTTAAATTTTACATTTATGTTCACGGTTCCCAGGCGTGATTGTCTGTATAGATGGCACTCACATTCCAATCATTGCTCCTTCAGTAAATGAAGGAGACTATGTGTTAAAGATATTCTATTTTAACAAGTACTCAGATGCAATGAAATATCACTCAGACACTTAGAGCAGTTTTAAACGTGCACGGGTGAGAGACTCAGGGAGAGACTCACACACCTCCTTGGTGCAGTCTGGCTTTATTTATACACATCATGAAGCATACAAAAAAGGAAATATCATCCTTATCTTGTCAAGAACGCAGGTGTGGTTTCTCAAAAACTTTGTGTTTTCTACAAGGTTGTTTCTTACTCGTGGCTGGCAAACAGTGACAATGTGAAGGCAAAAGAGTGATTATGTGAAAGCAAACAGTTTCCGTTATAAAGTAGGGAGCCAGCAATTAAAATATACAGCTGGTTGAGTACAGAAGAGAAATATAAACACTCTTAGTTGATTATTATATGAATAATAAAACCTTTAAAAACAAAAATACTCTGACACTATGTGAACAGGAAGTCTTTCCACAGCATTCATGTACAGGTACATAGTTCCCTGTAGCATTTCAAACTAACAAATCATTTCATTATAGTAATGGATGCTAATTTGTGTTCTCTGCACTGTGAAGATCATATGTGATGCTGCCAACATTATCACAAATGTGGAAGCCAACTGCTCAGCCTCTGTGAGTGGTGGTGGTGGAGAACCCCCACCTGTTTTTCGGGCCTCCGCTTTTTTTTCTGTTGGCTATAACGGGTCACATTTGAGCATACTAGTGATGGGATTTCCGGCTCTTTTTAGAGATCCGGCTCTTTCGGTTCGGCTCACTAAAAAGAGCCGGCTCTTTCGGCTCCGAACCGGCTCTTCAGGTTGTTTTGTTGCTTTAATTTATTATTAACAATAATATAAAATTATGCACAAAAGGAATTACTAACGTAAAAACAAGTGGTTTTATTTATATATGTTTATATATAAATATATGCGGTGGCCCCTAGAGACAAAACACGTACAAACTCCAAAACACATTTCTAGCATGAACTGAACTTCCAAAGCAGAGCTACTAGATCACTTAAATGACACAATTGAAAGCATGTGTGTATTGTTTGTGTATTTATACACAGGCACTCATATATATATATATATATATATATATATATATATATATATATATATATATATATATATATATATATATATTCAAATAATTTAAAAAAAAGTTCATTTACCTGTTATTACCACACACCAAATCCGGTCGTTGGTACTTGCTGGCTTGTGTAGCCACAAGATAACAAAGGCTCAACACTGCGCCCAGCATCCTGGAGCACTTCTGTTGTCTTTTGTACGTGTTTTGAGTTTTTATGTGCTTCTGAGTTTTTATATGCTTCTGAGTTTTTACGTGTTTTGGAGTTTGTACGTGTTTTTACGTGTTTTGGAGTTTGTACATGCTTCAGAGTTCGTACGTGATTTGAAGTTTGTATGTGCTTTGTCTCTAGGGGCCACCGTAAATATACTTTTATTTATTCACTCCACATAAAATGTAATAAATAAATCATTTAATACAAAAATCAACTATTCACATTTCAAGTTTTTAACTATTTAAATTTTCAGCTTTTTCCTTTCACAAATTTAAAGTGAAAAGAACACAAAACACTGCAAACCACAACACAATTAAATATAAATTATAATATGAAAACTAAAAGAACATGCATATTCTCTGTCATATGGACCTGCATAAATAAACTTTCTCAATCCTTTATCATCTGCAACCGAAAATAGTTGTGGATGATTACTATACCTTTCTAATGTTGTTGTCCCTGCCTCTCTTTCTCTCTCTCTGGCTCTGTTCCTGTGCTACTGAGTGTAACTACCGCCCCCTCCCCCCTCTGCCCAGCGTAAAGCACAAGGCTCGCGTGCAGAGTGAAGGGAAAAAAAGTGCGAGAGAGAGGCTGAGAGAAAGAAGAAAAAAAAAAAAAAAAACCCACGTGACGGCTCGCGATAAGGAGCCGGCTCGCGTCGTTCACGTCAAAGAGCCGGCTCTAAGAGCCATTTCGTTCGCGAACGACCCATCACTAGAGCATACAGAGTAAGCAAATATGTACTTGTAATGTGCTCAGATAATTTCAATAAGTGCTTACAGAGGGGGAATTAATGTAGCCTCTAACTGCAATTGATTTGCTGCTACAGCTACACATGTTTCTTTTCCAACTATTTATTTATAAGTGACTTATGTATGTATGTGTATATATATGTATATATTGTACTATTCTTAGTTAGCGTATTGTCTGTCTTGTCTTAATGTTGGTTTAAAATGGAGCACTGTAACAAAAAATAATTTCCCCCAGGGATCAATAAAGTATTCTGATTCTGATTCTGATTTACATCGGACAAACAGACCAAGCACTATGGCTCATAATACAATTACACCTTACCTGTTTGGACTATATTTTTATATTTCATTTTTACTTGCTGCCAGGAATGTTTGGGGCCTGTTGGGTTGCACCTGCGCTCACATCACATCACAAAATAAAATGTATAACATAATAAATAGAATGACATATAATAAAATAACGTGTTAAATGGGTGGAAATCCCTAGATCAATGTTTAAATTAACACTCACGCATTGACTCTGTCGGCTATGTTTTGCCATGCATGCTCCCTTTCCTTTGCAGCTGAGGCTGTGTTACTTTTTTTCCGCAAAATTTGCATGTTATCGGCATATGCTGCCATTAGAATTTCGGCCTCAAGCGCTGTAAAATACATTGACCGCGCCTTTTTTCCCTCCGTCTCCATGTATCCTTTATGTATCCTCGTGCGCGCGCTTAATTTGGGGTTAAAGCAACTCCGCGTTGATTGAACTAATTGTTATCAGCCTTTCTGAAACCGAATATTCCGAGTTGGACAGTTCGGGGTTACTCAACCCTGAGTATCGTTTTTCACTCTGAGCTTTCTCCGCTGATAAACAAACAAGAGAGAAAAGCCGATCAGCTGATCATTGCTCAGTTTCATGATTGAAGTAGAAACAGGAGGGAGGGGGAGAGAATGAGAGAAGAAGAGGCAGCTGTGCAGCAAAGACAGAATAACTCCAACTTTGTCTTTTTCATTGTAGCTGAAGTCCGGGACAAACTGCGTTCCTTTTCACCTCAATACAAAATGCGCAATATTTTCTCTGAATACGAGACGAGTCCCTTTTTTACCGGATGGTTGGAAACTCTAATAACTAACCTTACAAATAAAATAAGATAAAACAAGTTCAACATCAATAATATCATAGCACCCGCCCAGCAATATAGAAACTCCGTCATGCTCCGTCATTCGGAGGTGGGGTGCCCCCGGCCTCTCGGCCTGGGGCTCGGTCACTCAGGCACGGCTGGCTGCCGGTGGAGCTCACGGGCGTGTCACTGCAACTCCCCCTGGCTTCTGCTCCGCGGCTGCTGAGTGAGCCCTCATCTGGGACTCTCCTCAGCTCTTTCTGGGACAGTGGCGCGGCTGCCCCTCTGTTAGTCTTCCTTGGTCTCTTGTGTTCTGGGGGCCTCTGGATGTCTGGAGTTTTGATCTCCTCCATACCTGCTTCATGCCCTGGAGGACGGGGCTGTGCCCCCCCCACCCTCTAGCAGATCATTACATGAAGGTACCTTTTAAAAAAACAAGCGCGTCCATGCTCACAGGTGTACACACGGGTGATCACACCCACAAACTACACCCTTTTTGGCTCCTACCTCAAAGCACACTGTGTGCTGTTGATCTTATGTGCTGCACAATAATGTTTAATATTTAGTATTTACTGTCATATTCCCATATATCATTGTGATGTTGTTTATTCTATTACTCTTGTTCTCTTCTGCTTGTTTTCTTTTTTCTTTCTCAACAGGTGATCCAGGTGATCGATATATGCATTTTTTTTCTTCTTTTTTGTTTTTCTCTGCCCGTTCTGTTGGTTTTTGTCTTTTGCCCTTCTCCCCCGTCCCTCTTCTCAGCTGTTTCTCTTTCCCTCTTTCTTTCTCCCCTTCTTTCCCCGAGTCAGGTCTGTCCCGTATTCAGTAAGTGAAAATAAAATAAACAATAAAAGGTAAATCAAATGGACCATTACGGCAAGGCTGGGATGGTCAATTTGGTAAGGTAAATCCGTTGGGCATCTTTCTTTGCCTTTAGACAACAATTCTGATGGCAAAAGAGCCAAACAGGACAGGCAAAAAAAAAAAAGAAAGAAAAAAAGAATGAAATGAAAATAATTTGAATGAAAACAACGGAATTAGAATGAACAGAACAGAATATGAATGAAAACAATGGAAGTTGAACGAAAGCAACAGAATTTGAATGAAAACAATGGAAGTTTAAAACAAACAACAGAATTAGAATGAAAACAACATAATTAGAATGTACAGAACAGAGTTTGAATGAAAACAATGGAATTAGAATGAACTGAACAGAATTTGAATCAAAACAATGGAATTAGAATGAAAACAACGGAATTTGAATGAAAACAACTGAATTTGAACGAAAACAACAGAATTTGAATAAAAAGAGTAGAATTAGAATGAAAACAAAATCATTTGAATGAAAACAACGGAATTTCAATAAAAAGAATGGAATTAGAATGAAATGAAGAAAAAAAAAGAGAGAGAGAAAAAAAAAAAGAAACTCCGTCATGCTAGCTAGTACACAGTACGAGTTATTGTAACTGACTGTAAAAAGTCAGCATAACGAAAATAAACTCCACCTAAACTTGGTTTATATCTGACCCAGATAGACTGCAGGTCATAACTTCTTACCTGAAGTTCAGTTCACCGCCTCGGGTCTCTGCTCCTCCTGCCTTTCCGTCATCCACCTGCCAGCGTGTTACATCTGCTGGCCTCCACCACTTGCTAATGTTACTGAATCTCTGGATCTCTGGATACCTGTTGATTAAATGGATTCAGTGACTATTACTGTTTGATTCCATTTATTGCGAAAATAAGACTTGTAACGTCCAACACAAAGGGCACAATGTCACCAAATGATTTAAAGGAAAGTGTCTGCAATGCAGGAAATAGAAGGTGTCTGGTGCCTGGAAAATCATCTCAACACACAAATGTCACAGAACTGTCAAAGAAAATTAGAGGGGCGCAGCAGTCATTTTGGGATCAGACGTTCCAGGATTGAAAAAAGTCTGTCCCTTCGCTCCTTGCTCTCCTGCGCCCTTCTCTCCTCTGCCTCCCTTTGTTGCTGCATGTCCTCCCTGATGAGGTTGAGCAGCTCATCATCCCGATCCCATTTCCTCTTCCTTGCTGTTGTCCGTGGCTGACTGTCTCCCTCATCAGTGTCAGATTCTGCTACGTTCTGGTCACCCACTGCTGAACTTGGCCCTGGAGTGTCCTCAGGGAGAGTGGACAGTAGGAAAGGGGGCCTGATGGACGGCCTCTATCCTATTACTTCGTCCATGAGCGCATACCAGGGCCAAGTGGCAGCAGTGGGCTTCCCACTTACACCCTCGCCTGACCCTGGATACTTGCAGTCCTAAAGGCAGGGGAAATAAAAACACGACAGTTAACACATGATAACACCACAACACTTCTTAGCAGGTGTACATTTACTAACTTGTGTCCTCGTGACTTATCTGCTTGAGAAGAACATACTTTGTATTTTGTCTTGAGGTTATCCCACTTTTTCCCTGCCTGCAAGGGGGTGACTGTCCCCTGCAAGCCCATCTTCTCCAGTATAGTCCTGATCACACCTGAAAAATAAGAGCAGACAGAAACCTTTGCAACTATGTTGATCCCCACATCCGAATGTTTGCACATCAGCACGCCAGAGTGATACCGAATGGACATCACAGGTTCTGTGCAGCATGAGGGTTCATGAAACTACACTCATATATGGGTGTGAATTGATTTGTTCTTGTACCTCCATGCAACAGTGGCAGTATTCTTCACCCCAGTGAAGAGGTGGTCGCAATCTGATGAGGAGAGTTGTTTGCTCTTTGTTCCCTGCAACGTATCACAGACCGATTAATTAGCAAGATATAACGTAGCTGTATGTGAGTGGCAATGCATGACAAACTGCTGGGGCCACCATACTAGTTCACGTGTAATCTATCACGGGGATTCTATGGATTATAAGCTAAACACAGGCATATGCCCAGAGACTACCAACAGAACCGCTATGGGGTTTTCACTTTTGTAACACCAGATTTTCAAGTACTTACATTTGAATGCGGATTCCTCTCCCACTGTCACGCCCGGTTCGCCCGCCATTGTTCCGATCCAAAATCCTTCTACTGGTTCGGAATTTATGCGGCAGGTGGCCCGCAATGACTCCTGGGATATAGTAGGAAATGAAGGATACATCGGACCCATCCTTAGAATTCAGGGCAAAGTAGGACGCATTTGTCGCCACATTTTGAGTACTCTTTGGATTCGGACAGCCTTCGTCACGTCGCTGTGACGTCATTGCCTCCAAATGTGGCATTGGCGTATCCTTTCCCTGGTTTCAGACACGACTAACCTTCAAATTCGCAGAGAGGTAGGACGCATTTGTCGCCACATTTTGAGTGCTCTTTGAATTCGGACAGCTTTCGCCAAGTCGCTGTGACCTCATTGCATCCAAATATGGCATTTTAAGCATCCTTCCCCTGAATTCGGACACAGACAAAGTTGCAACATGTTTGCGTAGCTGTGTTGACCTAAGGAGTTCAGGACTTTGTGCACCACAGTCATTTGCATAAATCCTGAGACAGTCCTGTCCTCTGTAAGGAGTCAAACAGTTGGGTCTTGCAAAGAGGAAGGGGTTTTCTTCCGGGACTCCACACTCTAGTCTTCTGCTTATGAGCTGCGTTAGGGCTTCAAACATGTCTGGTGATAACAGTACAGCAACCTTTCGGCCTCTTTTACCCTTAATTTCAACACGATTGAAATGTGCACACAGTTGTTGCTCAAACTTAGAGAGGCCAACTGCAACATCCTTATGTAGGGCAGCTGTGTCCCTTTGAAGAAACGCTTCCAGCTGCATCTTTGAAACCTCTCCTCCTCTTCTTCGATTGAATAAAATAATTTTTGACAGAGTTATTCTGCAAAGTTCCCCATAGGCTTGTGGTGATGGATTATTTTTCAATTTCTCTGATGCTGAATTTGCCATCTTTTCAAGCTATTGGTGAAGACGCTGCACATCCTCAGTGAAAGGGAGTGTGGATGGCTTGTTAAAGTGCTTGTCACTCAGAGTTGTTAAAGCTCTGTGAAGGATAAGCTCAGACCATTTTGATGCGTACAGTTTTTTTTAAAGTCTGGGTTGACTTTTCCAGCTCATTGTCTTCTGCTGTCAGAGCCCTACACTGTATGATGTTAAATATCTTGTGCAATGAGTGACCCAACTTTAGAGCAAGACTTGGAGTTGTATAGGAGAGCCTGTCTTCATCAAACCCAGCCACCTCCTTGACAGCTTGGATAAGTTTATGAAAATTTGCAGGTCTGATCCCATCCTCAAGGTTGTATATCGAATCTTCCTTGAGAAGAATGTAAAAGTCACTTCGCACAGCAGCAGAAACTTCATCATCTTTCATCACAGTTAAAAGCTTCCATACACCTTGGGATATTTGTTGACACAGTGTTGAGTCCACCATCATGGACAAGGACAAGACTTTTTCTTCCTGCCTTTTCATCAGCCTCCATCGTTTTGAGAGACATTTACGAGGTCTCTCCGAAGGTACATTCCTTGACAATACATGCAGTGCACATTAGTGATGTGCGATGCCACTGATTTTCTTTCCAATCCGATACCAAGTAATATTCAGGGTGGTATCGACGATACTGATCCGATACCGATACTTTGTACAAAAGGTTATTTTATTCATTGTATCTCAAATCATAGCATCATAATGATTACAGGACATCAGATTACTTGTTCTTATCACTTAATAATGTAGGGTTCATCATATAGAAATAAAAAAACTGTGCGCTATTTGAACACCTTGCCTGCCAGCAGCACTAAAGGACTCCGTGAGAGATGTCTGTCTCGCCCTAGCAGCACCTGTCCCTGTCCTCCTCTTCAGTTCGCCTCAACATACACTCGTCATATTCTGTGATATGATTTACTCTAAGGTGTTTGACAAGGTTAGTGATATTGCCACAACCATACATGCCAACCCTCCCGATTTTTCTGGGAGAATCCTGAATTTTAGTGCCCCTCCCGAAAATCTCCCGGAGCCACCATTCTCCCGAATTTCTCCCGATTTTCCACCTGGACAACAAAATTGAAAAACCATATCGCAGAATTCCAGTTTCTGCGAGTTTCCAGCCAATTCCAGTTTCCAACAATGGCGGTAGCGACTTAGTTTTAATATTACTCTTATTTCTCTTTCTGGGTCGCAAAAAAACTTTTAACATATTTTTAGGTGAGAATGTAGCTGTGTAAACTTCAAATATCTGAGCCGACCGACACATCGTTTTCAAACCCCCGCGGTCTTTCGCTACTCGGGTTAAACATCATGTATAAGTCACTTTGATAACTTAAAATTTTTATTGTTTGGCTTTTTCAGTGTTTTATTTGTTCGTGAGTAAATCGGCTTGGCTCAGATTAAAGTTATTAGATTAGATTAAATTAAATTTATCTTTATTAATCCCTCGGGAGGGTTCCTCTGGGGTTTTCACACAGCTGAATAAACGTCAAACAGAAAATGATTAAACAGAAGAGTTTACGTCAGTGCCCGGTTATATTTTAGATAGCAAGGAGCAGACAGCAGAGTTTCACTCCACCAAGGGAGCTCGTGACGTACTACCCGGCTTTCTTTAGACCGTGAAGGCCGGGTCCTCAGGTGGAAGCAGCCTCTGAATTTGGACACCCCCGCTGTTTCCAGGCCGGCCAATAATAACGGTGACATTTAACGTATTTTATCCGATAAATAAACCCTGTAAAATGTATTTACCCCCCAACAGCCCTTTTGAATGTCTCCCTAATAATTCAAATCAAATCACATTTATTGTCACATCACATGTGCAGGTATACTGGTACAGTACATGTGAGTGAAATTCTTGTGTACGAGCTTCACAAGCAAAAGAGTTGTGCAAAAATAAAATAACGTAAAACAAGCAAAATATGAGAATGGCTAAACCTGAGACTAATAAATATATGTACAATATATAAGATAAGATAGAACTTTATTAATCCCTCGGGTGGGTTCCTCTGGGAAATTCGATTTCCAAAAAGCACAGCACCGACAGAAGTTACAGTTACAGAATATTATATACACACACACACACACACACACACACACACACACACACACATAAATACAGAGACAAATATAAATAAAATATACAAAGGGGATAAATAGGAATAAAAAATAGAAATACAAGTGAATTGCACATTTCAAGTATTGAGGTCTATTGCACCATTGACTATTTACAAAAAAGTATTGCACAAGGTATTGTACAGTGAGGTGAAGAGGCACTACAGCTTAGTTGTTCCCCCCTCCTTTGTCCTCCTGTTTCCCCTCCCTCTCCCCTCCAGAGAGGAGTTAAACAGTCTGATGGCGTGTGGGACAAAGGAGTTTTTAAGTCTGTTAGTTCTTGTCTTGGGGAGAAGCAACCTGTCACTGAACAGACTCTTCTGGTTGTTAATGGCCGTGCGCAGAGGATGCCCAGCATTGTTCATAATGTCCAGCAGCTTTTTTAGTGTCCTTTTCTCTGCCACTGTCACCAGAGTGTCCAGCTTCATGCCGACCACAGAGCTAGCCTTCCTGATCAGTTTCTCTGGCCTGCATGAGTCCTTCTTTGCTGTGCTGCTCCCCCAGCACACCACAGCATAGAAAAGTACTCCAGCAACCACTGACTGGTAAAACATCCTCAGGAGCTTCCTGCAGATGTTAAAAGACCTCAGCCTCCTGAGGAAGTACAGTCGGCTTTGGGCTTTTTTATACAGGTGCTCTGTGTTGCATGACCAGTCCAGTTTATTGTCCACCCACAGCCCGAGGTACTTGTACTTGTTGACCACCTCCACCTCCTCCCCCTCTATCTGAACCGGCAGTGGACCTTCTCTGGACCTCCCGAAGTCCACAACCAGTTCCTTAGTCTTTGAGGTGTTGAGTTGCAGGTGTGACAGGGCAGTATGTAGTGTCAGGGCTATGGCACCATCAGTGGACCTGTTGTGGCGGTATGCGAACTGTAGAGGGTCCAGTGAGTTGGGTAGTGCAGAGCAGATGAAGTCCCTGACAAGCTTCTCGAAGCATTTGCTTACGATGGGGGTCAAGGCTACAGGTCGCCAGTCGTTTAATGAGGAGATGGTGGAGGATTTGGGTACAGGGACGATGGTGGCCATTTTGAAGCAGGCTGGGACTACAAACAGAGAGAGAGAAAGGTTGAAGAGGTGTGTAAACACTCCAGCCAGCTGAGCCGCGCATGACTTAAGGACTCGGCCGGGAATCCCGTCCGGACCAGTAGCTTTGCGCACGTTCACCTTCCTGAAGCACCTCCACACATCCTCCTCAGACACAGTGTGCGCACTGAAGTCATCCGCGGTGCGCACACTGTCCGGTCTCATGGTGTTTGCTGTGTCGAATCCAGTGTAGAATACGTTTAGATCCTCACACAGAGAGGCCGTGGTCTGCAGTGTGCTGGTTTTCCCTCTAAAGTCTGTGATTGTGTTTAGTCCCTGCCACATACTCCGAGGATTGTCAAACTGTTGCTCCACCCTGTCCCTGTACTCATGTTTGGCTGCTTTGATCGTCTTCCGGAGTTGGAAATGTGCTTGTTTGTAGTCCGATGTGTTCGCGGAGGCAAAAGCGGTGCTCCGTGCCACCAGTTGATTTGGGAAGGATTTAACTGTTCTGGATGGGACGACATCTTCCACGCATTTCCTGATGAATCCGCAGAGTAAGTCTGTGTACTCATCAATGCCATTAGCAGCCACGTGAAACATTTCCCAGTCCGCGTGATCAAAACAGTCCCGCAGCGTAGACTCAGATTGGTCCGTCCAACAGTGCACCGCCCTCATGGTTGGAGCTTCCTGTTTCAGCTTCTGCCTGTAGGCGGGCAGGAGCAGGATGGCGCGGGGGAGGGTTTTGTACGCATCCCGGAAAGAGGTTGTTACACCCCGGCCTAGGCAACCGCCGTGCAACACAGGAAAAATACAAAATAAGGGAAAAAGGCCCCCAAGCTCACTGCTCTTAAGGAGGGCGAACCCATAAAAAAGACTAATACGGGCTTCCACAAAAAAAAAAAAAAAAAAATCCCAAACGAAAGTATCGACAACTATTTTCTTTTAAGCAAAATATGATATTTATTTACATCAAAACACCAAACTATTTACAACGGGGGGAAGGTCGCGACCATGACACACTGAAACACAGGGTTTAAATACCTAGAGGGGGCAATCAGGAAATGGACAACAAGAGGGAAACACAGCTGGGGCAACTCAGAACTGACGAGACAGGGAAACGTAAACTGAACACACTAAGATAACACAGACTTTCAAAGTAAAACAGGAAACACATAACAGTCACGCCAAAACAAAACGCCTAAAACAATACACTGCCAACCCCAAATCGTAACAAGGTGTAGCAGTGGTCAAGTAGCCGGTCTCCATGAGTGTTGAAATGGATGTGTTGGTGGAGTTTTGGTGAAACTTTCTTCCCTTATTAACCCTTTAAGACCTACCATAGAACCAAGTCCGCCAGAGCTTATATTATATTTTTACATGTTGTAGAGCCATTTTTGGGAGCATTTCAAGTTGATATACATCAATACAACCATTATAGCCCAAATTTTAATAACATGTCTGCATTAAGTGCATAGTAATTACATAAATTGCAAAAAAGTGCAATAAACTACAAAAAAAATTAAAATCGTTTTTGTTTATTTAACATACATTTCTAGTTAGAGACATTTAAGAGGCTTATCCCTCAAAACTGTAAATATAAAAAAAGTTGCACAAAATAGTTTCCCACCACAGGAAATTTATTCTGAGTGTCTTCATAGTTTTATTTTTGAAATACACCAATTTTTATATACTGCAGGAAAAACGAAAATAAATATTATAAGGCAAATTTCCAAAAAAAAAAAACAGCATATGCATCAAAATAAACTATTTCCAGCAGTGCAATATGAGTCCTAAGCATCCCAGAAACGACACAGAAAGTCATAATGTCAAACATAAGTTTTAAAAACACCAGTATAGGCTCATGAGGCCCTGATGGTAAAAAACTACATTTCCGCAAAATGACGTCACTTCCGGTTTCGGGCAGGACATGGCGGACATGCGATAGTTCGTGCTGATGGACATAGGAAGTGTTACAAACAGCTGATCGGATCGGCAAAGCATGTTTCTGGAATATTATGTTTTTGTTGCTGCAAGTGCTTTTTATGCAGTTTTTGCAAAGCTATATGTGGAAGGAAACTGTGACCAGGACAAGCTGATGGCATAAGATGTAAGTACAACTCCTCCGGTTTCATATGCAAAAAAAATTATTGCGCTAGCTTATGTGGTTGCAGAGCTACCGGGATTTAAAAATAGTTACGCAAAAGGGAGCGTCTCCGCTCCGACTGGCTTTAAAGGGTTAAACTCTCCGGCTGTGATAAACGTCGCCTCTGGGTGTGCGGTTTCCTCACTGCTGATCGCGCTGTACAGTTCCATGAGTGCTCGGTCAGTGTCGGCTTGTGGGGGAATGTAAGCAGCCGTAATAATCACTGCTGTAAATTCGGTCGGTAGCCAGAATGGCCGGCACTTGATCATCAGGTACTCCAGGTCCGGTGAGCGTATGGCCACAACACCTCACTCTTGGAGCACTTTTTTGCCACATGTATTGCAAACCACGTCTCAGCTGTTTGTGGAGGTAAAATAAGTCCGCACATGACTCCGATTACGCTCAGCCATTGTTGTGAGTGCGCACGCCAAGGGGCTGCGAGACATTTATACAGCCGTATTTCGCACATGACTATGAAAGGCGGAAGAGGAAGTAGTTCCTTTGAATGTAGACAATCCAATGTTATAGTTTCTTTCCACTGTGTTCCTGTTAATGATAAACTACAAATTTACTCTAAATTACTAAAATATCGATATTTCAATGTGAGAATGGATTCTAGAACGTGAATGATTGGTATCGGAGGAATCAATATTTCAGGATCAATCCGCACATCACTAGTGCACATACTGTTTCACATCATAGTTTTTCTTGGATGTACGTTTTAGTTTTAATAGTCCACTACTACTTGTTAAAACATCTGTGTTGTGTTTAAAGTTACCCTTATTCCTCATTTTTTTCAAGCATCTTTTTACGATATTTTGAGGTTTTTTTTGGGAGTGCTAAAATTTGAGCAACTTCAGCATTCGTCTTCTCATGGGTCTTCAAGTGTCGGGCCAATTTTGACTGTGGTTTGTCACAGATGAAACAATAATTTTTTGGATTGCAAGTTGCAAGCAAGTTTTCACCTGCTTCTCTGTAGTATCTGCACCTTTAGACACTGACCCTTCAACCAAGACAATTTCTGTGCTGTCTCTGATTTTTTGAATTTCTGGCGAAAGTTCACTGCAATCCTCGACTATGAGCATATTTAAAGGTTTTGAACGTAGGGGGGTAATTTCAGCTGAACTGTCTGAGTAACTGCTAGAATGCGGTATATATTCTTCCCCTGACATCTCTTCACTTGAACTAGTTTCTTCACTAATCTTGAAAAAAAAAAAATATGAAAAATAAGTCTACATCATGTATTTTAAGTACTAAAATTTAACAATATAAAATCTTACAATAACCTACCAGTTCAAGTCCAAACCTTGTGCTTTTGATGTAACAGGACTTGTGCCAGATACAAGATTACACGAGACAGATGAAAAACAGAACGTGTTTATGTATTTACATTACAAAAGATATTCCAGTACTTCCATGCAGCTTAATGATTTTAGGTTCCCAGAACAAAAGCAAAAATTACATATCATACAAAAGACATTTGTTTAGGGATGGTTTTTGAGAATTGGTAATTAACTTGTACATGTTCGAGACGAGTTGGTACTAAAGTATCAAAGTAGTGGAACAAATGGTGTCACAATATTTATTTTACATAAATTGATTTTAATGGTCCACTAATAATGACCACGTTGCATTTTTTTTAGTCAATGACTGAAGGTTAGATGGAGTTTTATTTTGCCGTAGTTTGGCAAACTGGTATTACTCCATTAAAAGGCCTGTAATAGCTGGTAATACTAAAAGCAGAATGCTGCTTGATGTAGTCAGGAAAGCAGAACTTAAAAGTTTACTTCTAAAACCTGTTTGTATGTCTTCACTGGTTACTGAATAACTTGTGTCATTAATATTTGACACAAGAATCAGATTAAAATTGAAATGAGTTGAATATTTCCATAAGAATTAGAAAGCTGCCAGCCTGACAATGTTTTGCTCATGAATGTGTTCACATTCTGTTAAGCAGAATTCACACACCGTACCCCAAGTTATTATACACTGGCAGATGACAGAATTAAAACAGCCAAATGTAAGAAAGCTGGTGTGTAGTGTAGAGCAGAGCCAGTAACTTAAAAAACATAAGATAAGTGAATAAATAATGTGCCAGCAGAAACAATAAATTAAATATTACAGGTAATAACTTCCTCTTGTTAATAGAGTAATATCTTGACAATCATCTAAAATAAAAGGACAAGAATACTCACCTTTACATTTCACGCAAATCAACTTGAAAGCAGGAAAATGTGCATTACAAAAGGCACATTTTTTCAACATCTTCTCTGACGAATACACCACATCATGTTTGCAGTTCTGTTGAAAAACAAAGTTCCTTGAGTTTATACCATTCATTTTCAATTCTTTGATGCCATGCAGAAACTTCACTCATTTGCTGCGACCATGTGACATGAATACATACAGTAAGATCCAACATTTCAGGGTTTCCCCATCATGATTTAAGCATATTTTCTGATAGGCTGACTATACTTTTTGAGTAAAAGAGCATCTGTGTAACCACTGCTCATTGACTTTAAGTTGCAGTCTCAGTTAAATTCAAATCAAGTGGCTTAGCTGTTCATTTAAAACATTGGAAAACATCAGGAAATGTGTATTTTTACTACAGCTGCTGGTTTCCAGTTACCAGATCTTGGTATCGTGTCTTCAAAGAGAGTTGACTGATGAAAAGTGAGCCTCTTCAAGCATCTGGTTTGGTGAATCACCCTTCTTTCTGAACTCTTATTCACAGTCATTGCTGTGTCTTGGCTTACATAGGCCTGCTGCATCTGAAAAATGATGATCGACAAAGAAAAACAAGGTTACTTTAGCTCATCTAGATGTAATGTTCAGATTTGTTATGTAACAACTGGAATTTGGTGTTGTAATCGTAATGAGCTCATCGCCGTTTCCCTGTCCTGTACATATAACACACAGAAATGCAAGAAGAAGAAAAAAATTATAAACCAGTTTCATGTTGGTATTGATGGTTTTAGAAACAAATCAAACTGCAAGGAATGAACTTTAGCCCCCTATTTGTGAGTAAAATCATTTTGTAATAGTGCACCACTATAAGTGCCTGTGCTGATTTGTTAGCAAATAGTTTTTGGACCGTCCAAGTCCTCAGAACTCACTGCTGGTATTGTACATACACCAGCACGATCATTAGATTTACTGCAGCTTTCTACTCCTCCTCATGAGCTCACTAAAAATGGACTGCAGCTAACTCACCTCTTCCTCAAACACATCTTTTCTGAATTGTCTTTGAATTTATCTGGTGAAGGTTTCCCATCATGTTCCATCCTCTTCGAATAAGCTGAGTTCTTCTTCTTCTGGTTCCTCCCTTTAGGGGTCACTACAGTGGATCATCTGCCTCCATCTTATCCTATCCATAGCCGCCTCCTCGTTCATACCAACCCTATCTATATCCTCCATCACTATATCCTTGAACTCCCTCTAAGGGCTTGCTCTTTCCCTCCTGCCTGGCAGCTCCATATGGAACAATATATTCACTATGCCTATTCTACATATGTCCAAATCATGTCAGCTTTGCCTCTCTAACTTTGTGTCCAAACCATACAACATGAGCTGTTTCTCTGATGCACTCATTTCTAATCTTCTCCATTCTGGTCACTCCCAAACAAAATCTTAGCATCTTGAGCCCTGCCATCCCCTGCCTGGCCTTTTGCACTGCTTGTTGCTTTGGATGCTTGACTCCAGGTATTTAAACTCATGTACCTTCAATACCTTTACTCCTTGCATATTTCATATGAGCTGACCATCTGACGTCAAAGAATACAAAGACATATTTTGTTGAATGCATTGAAACAGAGGACAATTTTTACCTTTTCCATGGCCACTTTGTGAATCATTTGTCCCAAATGTTCTGCTTCATCTTTAGATTCATCCTGTGTGGGTCTGCTATCATGTGTCCCATCCTCTTCAGATGCTGCCGCCATCTGTTTTCAGAGAAGACAACAATATGTTTGGCTCATTTTTGATGGATTGATTGTGGAAGCACCGAAACTGAGGATGAATTTCACCTCTCTTTGTGGCATAGGACACCCAGTTTTGTTTTTCATGGCTACCTTAGGAATCCTTTTACGTTCTTGTTCTTCCTCCTCTTCTGAATAGCCTTCAGATTCATCCTGTGTGGGTTTCCAGTCATCTGTCCCATCATCTTCAGATGAGCTAACAGACTGCTTTTAGAGCAGAAAAATATATATTTTACTCATTTTCATGGATGTTTGGAAACAAAACACTTACATCTTTAACTGCAGGAGAAGAAACTCTGCTGGATTTTTCCTGCCCACCTTAGGAACCCATTCCCTCGCTTCATCCTCCTCCTCCTCTTCTGGATTGTCTTCTTGTGTGAGTTTCCCCACATCTGTCCTATCATTTTTGTAAAAGACCACCATCTGATTTTAGAAAAGTAAAAGTAAAAAGCTAAAAGATTAGTAATCAGTGAAAACACTAAAAACAAGTACAAGAACATACATTACATACTTTTCTCTTGCGCAACTGGTATGTCACTTTTTGTAGATGCTCCACCCCCTTTTTCAAATCCTGTTTAGTTTCGTTTATTGTGGCTCCGGCACTACCGGCACCCTCACCCTGACCTGGGCTCACCATCTGTTTATGGTACAAATTAAATATGTTTTGTTCATGATGGAGTAAATGATTATATATGAAAGAAGTGCAACCAATCAAAACTCTTACCAAGGGAATCAGGGCACACATACCTTGTTACTGCTACACTGGAAGAGCGTTCTGTCTAAAAGCTCCTCTGTTCCTGATGACTGCTGCTCTTCCTTTTCAGATCCTTCACTGTCCTCGTCCTGCACAGATCCTCTGTCCTCTCTCCTTTTCCTTTTCCTTGCTGCATATGTTGCAATTGCATTGGTGGTCAGTGCTCGGCTCTGGAGTGTGTCCTCTGCAGGGTCCTCAGCTGTGCAAAGCAATATTACTAAATATGAATAAATGTAAGTGTATAGATAAATATATGACTTCACTTTAGCTTACTTAAATAACCTTGATAAAATCTTTTGGCTGTGATGGCATCATGGCACATAAATGTTGCCACTCTGTCGTAAAATTTACGTCCCAACTGTCGCTTGGCCTGAAAGAATAATGTTTTAAAAAGAAACCACATGAATAAAACCCATGACACTTTAACCTACTTCATTGGGTGTCAAAAAATAAAAATGAAAGGTTTTCTCACGTAAGTGGAGGAACGTAGTATGTTGAAGGTGGGGGGCAATCCCCAGATTCATCATCTCCCAGGCTGCCTTGAAAAATACCGGTAGTCTATGAAGACCACCTCCACTAGAACTGTGGAAAAAAGTCTATTCCTCTGAACAGCCTTCAACATACTCTCTGATATGATTGTAATGCTGCAACCAGGTATACTCATTCTTGTACAGGGGGACAGCTGCTTGCCCATGGTATCTTTGAGTTTTGTGCTGTTTAACTTAATACATGAAAAGACATGTTTATTCAACTGAATAAAAAAATGTCTATGTATACTTAGATTTATATAGTTTTAGTACATACACGGATGATGCGGGCACCCTGCTTAGTTTTTTCTGCCATTTCAACCTCCTCAGTAGTCATGTTGATGATCACTCCCTTTCGGTGACCAGTTATGGCAATAATATATCCGCCCAACAGTCCAAAAAACAATTTCAATATTGTTCTGCTCTGGGGTTGCTTCTCGAGGTCATCTGTAAAAACACAAAGAGAACACTACATGTATTAATATGCTATGCTAACACATACACTGCATTTACATTTCCAGTCCCTTGTGCAGATTATAGAGGGACTTTACAAGCACCATGTCTCAAGGACCATGCAAGCACCACAAAGTATCAAACAAAATTTCCAGACCAACCATACAAAAAACCCAGTTTCCAATTACAAAACCCTGTAATGTGTCTTAAGATAGAAGATAGAAAGAGATAAAAGTCTCACGCCCCTTGCCTCCTCTACAGAAAAAAAAGAAAAAAAAGGAAAACATCAGGAAAATTTTGTGGAAGAGATCATCTTTCAGTAGACTTACACATCCAAAACACACACAGTCCTCATAATGTAGGTATCTTACATTAACCAACACTATAGGACTTGTGTCTAACACCCTCACTCAACATCCAAACAACTCTGCTGTGTTCTTGTTGCAATAATAACAACAGCAGAAAATTAGTCACCTGCTCATCATCTTTAAGGGACGACGATGCCATGGGCACATCAGCTTGAGGACAGTCAGGGTGCTCTGAAACCTTGTGCAAGCAAACACAAAAGTACATTAACATCCATTCAACACAGATACGTTGAGACTATACAATACAGTTATGTAGCTACACTACGATAAATGTAAATATAAATATGTACCTTTACTCTCCATGGCCAGTCAGAGTCACTGTAGTTGTATGTTGTTTCTTCCCCCAGCTTGATGTCCTTTATGGCAAATAAACATAGATGAGGCTCTCCATTTACTGTGATTGTCCTCATTTTGCTGTTTGGGCTCACGTGATCGTCATTCACCAGTCTGCCCAAGGAGCCATCCCCTCTGGCTGCATCAATGCTGAAACAACAAAAAATGTAAGACACAAAATTACACAAGCTTTATAAAAAGGCTGAACAATTTGATTACATTTTTAATTATATGGATTTGTAACAAACTAGCAGTTTGTCTTAATGTGGTCGTCATAACTTTTTGCAAAAAGTAGGCTGAAAAATGAATTATTCTAATTTACATACCATAATTGTTTTCCATTGTACCGGAATTCAAAAAGAAAAACCTTTAAGGCGTCATGGTACAATCTTGTTCTGTTTTCATATTCCTTCTGGGTTACAACGTCTCCTTTGTTATAGTTGCACCTAGTAAACACTCCTCAACCTTACAAAGAAAATAGAAAATTTCAACATTGGTCTACTGCAATGGTTAAACTTATGACTGTGCCAAAAATCCTCAACAAGTATCCTAGTACCTCACCTTTTACTGAATTTATGCATTTCACTTCAAATCCATCTTTGTCCTTCCCCAAAGATGCAAATTTTACTGCTTCATCTTTCGGTTTACTTTTTGCTCTCGGGGGCTGCATTGCAATTCACTGTCTCAGAAAAAGAAAAAAAAAGTACAATTTATGTAATATTTCAGGAAAATAGTTTACAGTGAAAACTGATCTCGTACAGGTGTTCTTAACCCTCTGGAGCCAAGGGTATAATTGGCTGTTTTTGACTACTTTTGATTTAATTGTTTGATCGGCTCATGTTCATTTATCCACCACAATAGGAAAGGAGAGGCAATAATGTATAGAAAATACCGTTTTTATATTTTCCTGCACTAAACGTAAAAACAGTTTTCAGGAAAAAGCTTAAATTATGTATCATAACTCTGGTTTTACTTGGCCTATCAACACATTTTAAAAAACTATTATATACGCATGTTTCTGATACACCGTAAATTGGCCATATAATCTGCACTCCAGAGAGTTAAATGTTAGCTTATCTTATCTGAAATGTCTCATTAATAACG
This sequence comes from Rhamphochromis sp. 'chilingali', assembly GCF_963969265.1. Taxonomy (NCBI): domain Eukaryota; kingdom Metazoa; phylum Chordata; class Actinopteri; order Cichliformes; family Cichlidae; genus Rhamphochromis; species Rhamphochromis sp. 'chilingali'. The sequence goes on along the minus strand of NC_137938.1, from coordinate 33,346,750 downwards.
TGTCACCTATATTTCAGCATTGCTTAAAATCTGGAGACAGTGGGATGAATAAATAATAACATCTGAGTATTTTCAAATGTTACAGTTTAACTAAAAAGGTGTGCGTTAGACTAGGTATTTAACCTTGACTAATTAAATACACGTGTCATCAAAAAAGGCTAGCTTTAGCATGAGAATTACACTGAAATACAAAACTTAATCAAGGAATATACACCAAAGAAAAACCTCAAGAAAACTAAATCTGACTGGTTGCTGGGCTACAAAGCTGGCAAAATTTGAAAGTTTAAAGCTACCTGTTGGCTTCTCCACACCAGCAAAGTGTTGCTACTCCTCAACTCGAAGTCAGGAAGTGAGGGGGGAGGGGTGAAAAACAGCTCATTGGATAAAAAGTGGTCAGGTGATGAGAGTTCTGACTTTTTTTTGATGGAATTTCAGTGAAACATTTACAGTGACGAAGGACTGAGTTTTATTACATTTGTTTGTTTATAGGAAATTCCTCTTTTAAAAAGTATTTAGTTATTTATTTGAAGAAAAGGTACACTATAAGGCAAAACATGTTTCCTCACACACCACCAGCCAAGGTCCACCACTGAAGCAATGGTTTTACACTTACATCTGCATAGGTTAAACAAATCTGAGATTCAACCAACAACATAGTGTGACATATTTTAGATCCTTATGTTAAACCAGCATTTCAAGTTTCAAGTTTCTTTATTTGTCACATGCATAGTTATACAAGTATAACACACAGTGAAATGTAGCCTGACACGCTCCTCGACATGTGCAAAAAAATTGGGGGGGGGGGGTGTAGAGGAAAAACATTATATATATATATATATATATATATATATATATATACACACACACACACACACATTGGGTGAATGTGCAGTAGTAGCAGCAAGCAGGTGAATTCTGTACATTAATATGAATAGACATCTGACTATTTTACAGGATAGACAATATAAACATATTTAAAATTAAAGGATTTGAAATGTACATTGTGCCTTGGTTTAGTGTCTGGAAGAGTCCTGACTCAGTCAATTATAGATGATGTGAGAGGGCGGGTGTGTGTGTTTAGAGCACGGATGGCTTGGGGATAGAAGCTCCTCTTGAGTCTCTCTGTCCTTGCCCGGAAGATGCGGAACCTTCTACCAGATTGCAGAAGTTGGAACAGTTTGTTGCCAGGATGGGACGGGTCCTTCAGTATCTGCGCTGCTCTAGTCCGGCATCTCCTGGTGTAGGTGTCCTGAAGCGGGGGGAGAGCAATCCTGCAGCAGCGTTCTGCTGTACGGATCACTCTCTGGAGAGCTTTATGGTCCTTCACACAGCTGTTCCCGAACCACGATGTCATGTTCTGTGTGAGGATGCTCTCCACAGCGCCTGTATAGAAAATCCTGAGGATCTTTGGAGAGACCCTGAACTTCCTCAGTTGTCGTAGGTGATACAGCCGCTGCCTAGCCTTTTTGGTCTGGACCTGAATGTGGGCAGCCCATGTCAGGTCTGAGGAGATGTGGACACCAAGATACTTGAAGGACTGCACCCTCTCCACTGGAGCTCCATTGATGATAATGGGCTTGTAGTCTCTGTGCTGACCCCTTCTGAAGTCCACCACCAGCTCCTTGGTCTTGCTGACGTTCAGCTGGAGGTGGTTGTCCTGGCACCACGATGCCAGATTCTTCACTTCATCCATGTAGGCCGCCTCATCGTTGTTGGAGATGGCACCCAACACCACTGTGTCGTCAGCAAACTTCACAATGGTGTTGGAGCCATGGGTGGCCACACAGTCTGAAGTGTAGAGAGAGTAGAGCAGTGGCGAGAGGACACATCCCTGAGGTGCTCCTGTGTTGATGGTGATGCTGTTGGAGAAGCACCTGCCCACCCTCACCACCTGAGTTCTGCCAGTGAGGAAGTCCAACACCCATGCACACAGACGGCTGTTAAGTCCCAGATCCCTCAGCTTTGTGAACAGTCTGCAGGGCACTATTGTGTTAAACGCTGAACTGTAATCAACAAACAGCATTCGCACATAGTTACCCTGTTTCTTGTCCACATGGCTGAGAGTGGTGTGTAGATCTGTTGGATCTGTAGGCGAACTGCAGCGAATCTGTGGTGTCTGGGATGGAGGAGGAGATGATGTTCTTCAGCAGCCTCTCAAACACCTTCATTACTACCGAGGTCAGTGCAACTGGCCGGTAATCAAGCATGTATCAAGATGTAGCTTTCTTCTGAAAAATGTATTTAATTATTATACTTTTGTTCTGATTTTTTGTTTGAAGATGCAGAAGGTGCATCCTGAAACCAATGAATTTCACTAGCAATTATGGACAGTTTGAGAAACCAAACATTGTTTCGTTTAGCAGTACAGAATAAATCAGATCATATGATATGACTAAAAAAATCTGAAACTAATAAATCCTATGGAAATTATACAGTGTAAAATTGGCTCTGTTTACAGTATAGAACTGTACAAACTTGGATGGATGGGATGGATGGATAGTTATTAGTTATAACGACAAACTTGACAGAGTAAATGCTAACCAGTGTGGAAATGATAACCCAGTTTTTCTGGGGGCTGGGAGAATTTGTATTGTTGATTGTTAGGGAGAGAATTAGGTAAGTAAGTACAGATTGTGGAATATGTTATTTGTATTCCAGGACATACTTCTGTCCCTATATTATCAATTATAATATGAGTTACCATGGGTGGCACAGTAGTGTGGTGGTTTGAACTGTTGTCTCACAGCCTGAAGGGTTCTGGTTTAAAGCCTTGGCTGAGTTTGCATTTTTAACCCTTGTATGGTGTTCGGGTCTGTGAGACCCGTGTTCAGTTTTTTTCAAAAGAAAAATTAAACAATTAATTATTTTTTCACGTGTAAATGTGTTGTGTCTTTCCACTCACTCCACTTGATTATAACTGATTTATTTATAACATTTTATATAAAAGAAAAACGAGAAGCACATTAATTCATAAATGTGATCTAACAAAGGTAAAGGGAAAAAATTAACCATGTTTGCTGTTCATATGTCTTGTAATTGGGATGAAGTAAACATCTGTTGAGTAATTTAACATAAAATTGTTTGATAGTGTTAATTTGGAAAGCCAAAACTCTAGCGGGTCCACCAGACCCATGAACACTGGCTGAGTAACAAAAATACAAACACCACACAAGGGTTAACTGCGCATGTGTGTGTTTTCTCCAGGTACTCCAGCTTCCTCCCAATGACCTAAACCATGTATGTTAGGTTGAATAGATATGATAATTTGATAGTGGTTATTGAGTGAGTAGTTGTTTGGCTGTGTGTTATAGACAGGGGTGCATATGACTGGTACGCAGGTACGCATGCGTGACAAAAATTAGGAATGCGTAGTGACACTTTGCGTACTTGACTGTCTCATTTAACCTTACATGTGTTGCTTGTCTCCAGCTAAATGTCCAAAAAACAACAGACATTAAAGCAGCTTCTTTGGTGTGCCGCCACTAGCTAAGAAACACCAACTGGAGCCAGAGAAAAGTGGCTCCAAGATGTGCCGTGGCTTGAAGCTAACAATGAGCACACTGAAATGTGGTGCAAGATTTGCCACACCCATCCACATCTAGCAGGTGTGTTTTTTAAAGGCTCAAAGAATTTTAACCATCCTTTATTTGACAAACATGAAAAAAGTAAGGTGTCACGGTTCTGGGTCATTTTGACCCAGCATTTTGAGTTCTTATGTTTTGGTTTCATTTTGGATTGTATTCTGATTCTTGTGCTTTGTTGATTATTAGTAGAATTCTATTTTTCTGTTTATTCTTGTTAAGGGATTTGTTTTTAGGTTTTGTGTCTCATGTTTAATGTAGGTTTCGTTCTGGTGCCCTCGTGATTCCTGTAGGTTTAGTATAGTGTCTAGTCTGGGTCTTTGTGTAGATGCTTCTTGTTTCCTGTTTTATTGTGAAGGTCCATGTCTTATGTGAGTGTATTCAGTTTAGCTTCTCTTGTCTCATCTCATCAATTACTTCCAGCTGTGTTCCCCACCTGTGTGTAATCTCCAGGTGGAGATTATTTGGAAATGCTTAAAATGGAAATGATCATTTACTGTGAGGTGTGGTTGAGGTATGGACAGTGGTTGTGCTTTTGTAACGTTGAGGTATTGACAGTGATTAGTGTTTAGGGGACACATCATTGGTTTTTATTTAAAAACAACAGTTTATCCACTGTGGCAGGTTGTAGGCGATTTCTTTTTTTTGGACAATATTTCCCCTGCTTTTGAAAACATTTGCTCACAGGGCACAGATGAGGCAGGGGTACACAGGTATGTCAGTGCTAACTTATATAAGTGAGGATAGACATATTTTTGTCTCTCCCAGTATTTAAGGGGTCCTCCAGCCTTCCAATATTTGGCTCCATCATGTACCGTTGGACCTCAATATTCGCATCTGCTGTTACATTTTGTGTCTGTGTCTGCCTGACACTTTCATCCAGGCGACGGCACAGGTTGTTACCTAAACAATAAGGAGAGTTTTTATGTGATACTAACAATTCAATTTTCAATTAATTGTTATTTATATAGCGCCAAATCACAACAGCAGTAGCCTCAAGGCGCTTTATATTGTACAGTAGATCGTATAATAATAGATACAGAGGAAAACCCAACAATCAGTTTATATAAATGCAACTCAAATGCAATAACAATAGTACCGTGGGAAACAGCCTCAACAGTTTGTGACGTTGATGGCTGTGGTGGTAGTGCGGAGGAAGAGGAGGTGGTGGAGGCCCTCATTACGGAAGAACATTCGGCTTTCAGTCTTTTTTCTGCTTCGCTAGCTCTTGCAGGGCTGAGTTTTCTGAACCTTGGGTCCAGCAGTGTTGCAAGGAACATAATGCTCATGGTTTGTATTTTATCCAGCTTCTCTCTCAATAGCATCCTCAGCTTCTGAGCCAGAGAAGACCCAATGGATGGTGATTTCTCCATTTGTTCATTGAGGCAATGAACAAGCATAGTGAGTAAAGGTATGACCTTTGACCCAGACACTTTTTTTTTTTTTTTTTTTTTTTTTCCTGAGAGAGCTCAGTGGTTGCATCGTTAAATGGTGCTAGGACAACCAGACACGCGTTTCCGCAGGTCCTACCTCCCTGCAGCTGTCAGACTGTACAATCAGAACTGCTCCCAACAAACAGATGTTTACATCAGCGCTGTATCTTGCACTATTTTATCAACCGATTCACACTATAACCAGGGTTGCCTCTTATCTGTATTTAATTTTATTTAATTTAACAACAGTATGGTACTCAGTTTTTGGTAACCATTGTCCTTCATGTAAATATGTAAAAATTGTGTATGTTCTGTGTCTTGTGTACTGTTTGTTTGTATATGTGTTTTCTTGCTGCTGTTATACCCAAATCTCCCCTTGTGGGACAATTAAAGGATTATTCTATTCACTCTGAAATTATACCAAATTCCTCAGATGAAATAGGTGGGATGTCTGTTGTGAGACTTGCCAAAGCAGCACCCACTGGCTCCCTTTGCTCGAACAGTCTTTGCAGCATATTACAAGTGCTGTTCCAGCGGGTTTCCACCTCCTGTATTAGTTTGAGTTGAGGCTTCCTTAGTTGTTCCTGCACCACTGAAAGCCTCTCCTTACAAAATACAATTAAAAAAGCATACATTAGATTGTCAAGGGAGCAGAACTATACACTTGAGTAGCATTAAAGAAACTGTAATTAAGCCACTTAAGAACTTACCTTTGCAGTGGTACTGCTCCTGAAATATCCCACGATCTTCCTGGACTTGGCTCAGATGTCAGAGAGCTCAGGGGTCTGGTCAAGGGCCTTCTTCACCACTAAGTTCAGGGTGTGAGCTATGCATATGGCATGTTTGAGTCGTAGCTCCCTTGCACAAGCCCCCATATTGGCAGCCCCATCTGTTACTAGGCATGTAACTTTGTCAGTAATTGCCCATTCTGTCATGAGTGAGCCTTTCACTTGTGCAATATTTTCTGCAGTGTGTGCATTAGGAAAATATTGCACTCCTAAAACAACGGTGTTTAATGTGTTGGACTCATCAACAAAATGGCAGGTGACTGCAAGATAGGCCTCTGTGTTGATGGAGGTCCACATATCTGATGTCAGACTCACAGCTGCTGCCTTCTCAATGCTAGCCTTAGCTTTCTCCTTCATCTTCTGGTACCTGGCCTCCACCATGACTTTCAGGGCCTAAAGGTAAGAAAAAATATTTTGTTTAAAAGTACGACGTGGCTGTGAAGCAGTGTGTAGGGTAGCTACACAGTCCTGCCTGTTCACATTTTATTCTGTAAAAACTAAATTTTCACTGCTTTTATGACCTTTTTAGTGGGGAGAACATAGCTAGGATTGAATGATTTAACAAATCTTTTGAATCCTTTGTCCTCCACAATGCTAAATGGTTGGGAGTCCTCAATCACCATGCTAACAGTATAGATTCGTTTTGGTTCCGTTTTGCCATTTCCACCTTGTGCTTTATTTTTTTTCAATAAACCTCCTTCACATCTACGAGTGCCTGCGCTTGGATCATTTAATTCCTCCACATGTCTCATCCCATTCGCCATGACAGTACAGACCAGCCACATTATGGATCCAGCAGCATTCGCCCCACCCAAGGAGCTTCAGGAGGTCATAATTGACTCTGCTTCACGGTTGGTCAACCTATGGCTGGAGCATGAGGGAGAGGGATTTCTCAGCGCTGTGGAAGCCAGGCTACAGCAACTCATTTCCAGTCACTCCTGACTATTGGACTCACTGCACCCGCTCGTTCAGGATTTCATTCTCCACGAACTTCATCTTCTCCACCCCCCGCCGCTACCGCTTGCCTCAAAGGAGGATGTGCGGTCTGAACTGCGGGACGTGGAGTTAACCGGCCCGTCGGAGCCATCTCCAAGGAGGAAGCGACGTTCGCGTCACCCCACAGCCAGATTTGAGGATGTTAAAGCAGCCAGCTGTGGTGAGTGAAAAGGACACATTTTCTGTTTCTTCTGGCTCTGTAATTGTTTATTCTGGGGCTATTTTTTTATGTTTCCACTAAGAATAATGATGGATTTTCTGCATCACCCATGACCATCGCCTCAAAGACTGTCACTTCTGAGCCCACACTAAGTGTTAGCAATTGTGTTCACTCTGTTGCCTGTTTCTTCCCCTGCATTGGTTCATTCAGGGAAAGAGGGAAACCTCACTGAAACAGTTGTTTCTGAACTTATTTTTCCGTCACAACCCTCTGTTCGGTCAGCCACTCCACCACCTGTTACACCTCCACCACAATCATCTCCGCAGTTCAGTCTGCCGCCCAGCTGCCTTCAGGTTCATCTGCTCACCTTCCTTCATGTTCGTGTTTATGTTTGCTGTTCAGTAGTTTAGTTGGTCCCAATATAGATTAGTTTTGATTCCATTTTGCCATTTCCACCTTGTGCTTTATTTTTTCAATAAACCTCCTTCACATCTACAAGTGCCTGTGCTTGGATCCTCATTTAATTCCTCCACACCCCATTCGCCATGACATAAGGAACATGTGAATGTGGCACAAGTCATTGCTAATAAACAAGCTAGCTGTGAAGAAATGTCCAGTCGCCCACTTAACAGACAGCAAGACAAGAAAAAAAAATGAAGAACAGCGGCAAGCTCTGTTTAATATTTTTCTCCTCACCTTCCATAAAGCTAAGCATGCACGCCCTATGTCTTCATATTCCGAGGATACTCCATTATTGAAGCGGCTAGGAGTAAATGTCGGATGTGCGTCTAATTCACATGAAGGGGGCACACAGATCATGCAGAGCATCGCTCACACCACCAGTGGGGAGTTACAAGCCAAAGTACAGTCTGCCGAATTTTGGGGGATGCTTTTTGATGGATCTGAGGGCATCACAAAAGCTAAGCAGGAAATTGTTTACATTGTGTCTGTGTCTAGCAACAGAGTTTACATCGGACTTTCTTGGACTGATTGAACTGGGTGCTGACCGAACTGCGCAGGCCATAACAGACAGACTTGTGAGGCTTTTCGAGAACACAGGACTGGATGACTGGACAACAAAGTTGGTCACTGTGTGCACAGACGGGGTTGCTGCCAACGTGGTTATGTACAATGGCGTTGTACCAAAAGTCCGGCAACTTGCTCCAGTCAGACTCCCTTGTGCACATTTGCACACAGATCTCGTCTGACAAATGCTCAACTCTCAACCATGATGCACATTCATCTGTCAAGGTAGACCACAGAGACATTTGACCCAAAGCCAGCTGTTGACCTGTAGCTGGTGACAACTAACCGGAGGCTCAACCAAGAACATTTAGGTGCGTCTGCAGCATCTTCATTATCTGCCATGCAGGAATCTGAAGTAGAGGACAGTGAGGAAAACTGCACTTACTCGTAGCCTGATGGCTTGCGGGTAGAAACTGACACTGAATCTGCTCATGTGAGTCTGAATGCTCCTGTACTGCCTATTCAACGGCAGAAGCATGAAGAGTGTATAGCTGGGATCAGAGGGGACCTGTTGATCTACAGTGCTGTCTGTAGAGGTCCTGGATGGTTTGCAGTTAAGACATGGCAATATCTTGTGATTGATCTGACCACTCTCTTTAGAGCTTTGCAGTCAAGAGCATTACAACTGCCATATCAGGTTGTGATACAGCCAGACAGAATACTCTTGATAGTTCATTGGTAGAAGTTGGTGAGTATTCTAGAGTCCATGCTGAACTTCCTCAGCCACTAAGGAATGAAGAGCTAATGTCACATGCACGCGATTGACCAGTTCAGATCACTGATGTTGATCCCGAGGAACCTGAAGCAACATACTCTCTCCACCTCTGTCCCCTCAATGTGAATAGGGGTGTGCCCTCCATTCTGCAGTCTTCTGTAGCCCATGATGAGCTTTTTGGTCTTGAAGATATTGAGCAGTAGGTTGTTTTCCTGACACCATGTCAGGGCTCTCACCTCTGCTCTGTAAGCAGACTCGTCTCCATCTGAAATGCAATGAATGATGGTAGTGTCACCTGCCCATCCAAAACCTTTATTTTGGTTTCATTTTGAGGGTTTTTAACCAGTAAAAGGTGGACTTGCTGATGTGTTTCAGATCATTATCCTGTTGTATAACCCAAGTGCTCTTGAACTTCATGAGTTCATGTTCAGTTCATGTCCACTTCAGGACATGAACTGATTGCCGGCCATTCTGTCACAGTCTGGCGAGAGCAGACTGTATGTATTGTGAAGGCGTGGCGTGGCGTCGACCACAGGCTGGGTCGTGGCAGGCGAGACGAGCACAGGCGTGGCGTCGACCACTGGCTGGGTCGTGGCGGGCGAGACGAGCAGGGGCGTGGCATCGACCTCTGGCTGGGTCGTGGCAGGACCAGGCGAGGCAGGACCAGATAATGGCGCTGCAGGCGATGGCGTGGAGGGATGCTGGACTGGCTTGGCTGAACCTCCAACAGGACCAGGCGAGGCAGAAGCAGAGGCTGAAGGCCCTGAGGCCGGACCAGACGAGGCTGAAGACTCTGACGAAGCCGGGCCAGACGAGGACGAAGACTCTGACGAAGCCGGGCCAGACGAGGACGAAGACTCTGAGGCTGGGCCAGACGAGGACGAAGACTCTGAGGCTGAAGCCGGAGCCGGACCAGGTGGAGCAGGAGCAGCTGATGCAGAGGCCGGACCGGGCGAGGATGAAGGCCCTGAGGCTGCAGCTGACGAAGCACAGGCTGGAGCTGCGGCTGACGAAGCACAGGCTGGAGCTGCGGCTGACGAAGCACAGGCTGGAGCTGGACCGGGCGAAGCACAGACCGGAGCTGGTCCTGGCGTAGCAGAGGCAGAACCAGGTGACAGTGAGGCAGCCACAGGTGGTGAAGCAGAAGGTGGCCAGACGGGCTCCTCAGGCCCTCCAGCTGACGAAGCGTGAGGCTGAACGGGCTCCTCGGGCCCGCCAGCAGACGTGGCGTGAGGCTGGACGGGCTCCTCGGGCCCGCCAGCTGACGTGGCGTGAGGCTGGACGGGCTCCTCGGGCCCGCCAGCTGACGTGGCGTGAGGCTGGACGGGCTCCTCGGGCCCGCCAGCTGACGTGGCGTGAGGCTGGACGGGCTCCTCGGGCCCGCCAGCTGACGCTGAAATAGGCTGCACAAACTCCAACTCAGCCCCTGGCTCCAACCTGGCCTGGATCTCGGTCCCACAGTGGCTTAGCTGAGCCTCATGGCTAGCACTTCCAGTGCAAAATGTCCTATAATTTGGCTTCTTGGAAGCAAAGTTCATAGCATGATCAATACACTGGGATGCTAGGTAGTTGTGCAGAGGGATAAGATATTCCGTGGAAGACTTGGCTGGTGATTTTTCAGTCTTAGTCATTTCATAAACATGCCCATGAACCTTTAAGGCAGTGTTTGTTCCAATATTGTCCTTAGAAAAAACGCGTGGATTCAGAATACAATCACCCACCTCATGTTGCTGTGAGCCGTGGTGACGACCTGGACGCCGCCTCCTCCTGGAAGCGGTGGTTGTGGAGGCCGGCGCCGCTACAGCTGAGGTGAATGTAGCACTGGAAGCAGCCACCGGTTGAGGTGAGGGAAACGCAGCACTTCTCTGCTGCAGTGGCGACATGGACATGGAGACAGGTGAGAGACTGAATAAGCCGACTCTTACTCCTGTAGCCGGTGAAGGAAGAGCTGCATCACCGCAGGGCTGGTGTGATTCAGCCTGCACACTGGGCACCTGCTCAGACGATGATGGTGAGGCAGAGGAGATCGTGGCTGTAGCAAACTTCTTTAAATCTGCAGGCAGGCAGTCCATAAAACCTGGGTTAGCCGTGGCTATCCGGGTCAACTGAGCCTGAATAGCCTCCTTCTCCTCCCCCTGCTTCCCTGCACAGGACATAATCCAAAGTCCACGAAGCTGTGTAACACGAATCTTGAATTCAAAAAAGTCACTGAAATAAATGTCCGCTGGGTCCAGCATGGTCAGGTCGTTCTGTCACAGTCTGGCGAGAGCAGACTGTATGTATTGTGAAGAGTGGACCCAAAATGCAGACACCAAGGAACTTGGATCAAGACTTGAGTATCAACAAAAAGCGAGCCGTTTAATGAGGCTGGCAGAAAAGGTACAAATAAAGGGCAAGGCAAACAGAAATAAAACTAACATTAACCTAAACTGGGAGAACTAAACAAACAACATGGAAAAACCTGGACATGAAACCTAGAAACATGGCATGGAGAACCTGGCGTGAACAACAAACGACCTGACAATCACACACTGAAAACAGAGGACTTAAATACACAGGAGGTGATTAGGGGAAGTGGAGACACATGAGGAAACAGCTGGCACACATGAACATAATGACGTCACAGTGGGAGAGTAAAACTGAACATGATGAACACAGAACACCAGACCTCTTCACAATAAAACAGGAAACATAATGAGACATAGACATGACAACCCGAACTTGACAACGTAAGACACAGACATGAAACGCATGAAGAGCAGGGGAGATTTAACATGGTTGGAAACACGAGGGGAAAATAATAACTAGAAACACTTAGGCATAATAATACAAACTTGATAACAAATGACACGCAGCATGAAACACGAAGGTTGAGGGGAAACTTAAATACAGGGGAAGAAGACACAAGGAGTCTAATAACCAAATGAACTTAGATAACCTAATGAACAAAATAAACTCAAACTTAAAACGCTGGGTCAAAAGACCCAGGATCATGACACATTCTCCTTCAGGATTTTCTGGTAGAGAGCAGAAGTCATCAATTACAGCAAGGCGTCGTGAAGCAAAGCAGTTCCAGATCATCACATACCACCACCATGTGTGACTGTTGCTATAATGTTCTTTTTATGAAATGTTGTGTTAGTTTGATACCAGATGTAACTGGATTAACTGGATTCAAACCTTCCAAAATGTTCATCTTTTGTCTTGTCAGTCAACAGAATATTTTCCCAAAAGTCTTCGGGATCATTAAGATGTTTTTTGGCAAATGTGTGCTTTTTGGTCAATAGTAGTTTTTTCCTTGGACCTCTCCCATGGATGCCATTTTTGCCCAGTCTTTTTCTTATTGTTGAATCATGAACTCTGATCTTAACTGAGACAAGTGAGGCCTGCAGTTCTTTAGATGCTGTTCTGGCTGCATCTCTTGTGACCTCCTGGATGAGTCTGCAGTGCGCTCTCAGAGTAATTTTGGTAGGCAGGCTGCTCCTGGGAAGGTTCAGCACTGTTTTAAGTCTTCTCCATTTGTGGATAATGACTCTCTGCAGTCCCAAAGCAATGGAAATGTCTTTGTAACCTTTCCCAAATGGACAGATGTCAATGACTTTGTTTCTCATATTGTTTCTTTAGATTGTGAAGTGATGCGTTGGCTTTTTGAAATTTTTTAGCCTACTTCACTTTGTCAGACAGGTTCTGTTTAAGGGATTTCTTCATTCAGCAGGTCTGTAATAATCAGGTCTGAGTGTGGCTAGTGAAACTGAACTCAGCTTTACAGAAACTGTTAATTGATGATTTAACAAGAGGGGCAGAGCGGGGGGGCTAGAAGAAGAAGTTGGCCGTCCGACTGGGGTCTGGAATGTGGGGCCTCCCTGCTGCTGTGGAGTCGGGGAGGTCTGTTTCTCCCCACCCCAGGGAAAAGGGTAACACCACCTGGGTCTGGGTGCAGTTTCCCCCTCCAGGGGCAAGGATACCTAGACCCGGGGCTTAGAGCACGCTTGGGGAGTGTGATTGTGTGTACAGTGTCTCTCTATGTCTGTCTCCACGTTGGGTGAGTGTTGAGTAATTGCATATGAGAGCATGAGGGTGGGAATGGATGTTTGTATATGTGTGTGCCTGTTTGTCTGTGTCCATATGTCAGGTCGGGTATCAGACGCCACCTCTCTGGGAACATCCCAGGTCCTCCAAGGTATGGAGGCCTATCTCCCCCACCACTTCCCCTACCAGTGGCAGACGCCCTCAGTGCGGTTCTTTGTGTCCGGGGTTGGGCGTCCAGGTACACACCGGCTCACTCCTTGGTGGCTGCTTATCGGAGCCTGGAGCTCGCTCGGGCCACTTCGGTCACTCTGGCACAGCTGGCTGCCGGCGATGCTCATGGGCACATCACTGCAACTCCCCCTGGCTTCTGCTCCGCGGCTGCTGAGTGACCCCTCATCTGGGACTCTCGTCAGCTCTTTCTGGGATAGTGGCGCGGCTGCCCCTCTGTTGGTCTTCCTTGGTCTCTTATGTTCTGAGGGCCTCTGGATGTCTGGAGTTTTGATCTCCTCCATACCTGCTTCATGCCCTGGTGGACGGGGCTGTGTGTGTATGTGTGTGTATGTGTGTGTGTGTATATATATATATATATATATCTTCCTGAGACCCAGCAGTTCATTTTTGTGCACTGTAGTACACATTTAGTTTTGGCTTGTATCTCTCATACTCTACATGCCACTCTGCTAAGTCCTGTTGTTTCTTAGAGAGGACAAGTGTACCTTTAAAATGATGTCACATGTGTGGGGGTGTGGCCTTGCCAACTATCCTTTTCCCTCCTTTTCAAAATGGCTGGCATCCCTACAAGCACATTTTATGGAAGAAGGAAAGGTAAGCATGATATTTACATTTAAAGTATTTTTGCAACTCATATTTTTATAAATTTCCAAAAATAAACATCTAGTAAGTAATTTGAGGAAGTTTTCAGAACTAAGCTTATTTAATTTCACAGAGCAAATGACTAATTTATTAATGTGTACTCTAGTGCACGTCGGGACTTTGTACTTATATTTATTTCACATTTTTCTAGTAGACAGCTCTTTGACAGAGGCAGAGAGAATTCTTAACAGAATCATTGAGGGAAATTCAGACATAGATCTTTCAGAAGATGAGAGTCATGTGAGCCAGACAGGAGAGGGTGAGAACGCAGATGAGGGACCAGACAAAGATGACCAAGATGCAGGGCCAGATGTAATGGAGAAAGACACAGGGCCAGCTGAAATCTGCCGTCGTCCTATCTGGTCCAAAACCAACATGTAGGAGAATCTGGAATTTTTGATTTTGAGTACAAAAGTACCAGTAACATACAGAAATGCTTTACAGTAAATTAATTTAACTTGTAAAGATAGTGTAAAAGTGTTTTAAGTGAACTATATCGGATATTTGAGTATAAATAATTTTTCTGACTTTTGTTTTGCTAAGTAATTTTTCTTTATCTTAGGTTCATGCCTGTGTTGGAAGAATGCAGAATTCGAGATGATGGCACACTAATGACACGTAATGATTGGAGCCCACAGCAGTATTTCCAGCAGTACATTGATAAAAAACTAATTCAGGACTTGTCCTTCTTCACCAACCAGCGTATGGTACGGGATTCAGGGTGTAGTTTAAACACAACACCAGAGGAGATCAATACCTTTTTAGGAATCTCTGTGTACATGGCATGCCTTGGATATCCGAGAATTAGAATGTACTGGGCTGCCAAAACAAGAGTCGCAATTATAGCTGATTCCATGACACGTGATCGTTTCTACAAGATCAGGTCCTCGCTGAAAGTGGTTGACGATCTCAGTGTGCCAGAAAGCGAAAGGAAAAAGGATCCCCTGTGGAAAGTCAGACCAGTTCTAAAGAGGGTCCTCCAAGGTTGCCTCAATCTGCCCAGGCCAACAAAGGTCTGTATTGATGAACTGATCGTTCCATTCACTGGCCGTTGTCCAGTTCGTCAGTTTGTACCTGGGAAGCCAAATCCAACAGGGTTAAAAGTGTTTGTTCTTGCAAGTCCAGGTGGTTTAGTGCTTGATTTTGAAACCTACATGGGAAAGAACACCTTCACTCAAGTCCAACAGATGGGGATAAGTGGAAATGCAGTCCTGCGTTTAACAGAGACACTTCCTAGAGGATCACTAGTCTACTTTGACCGGTATTTTACCACCATCAGTCTTCTGGATGCTCTTAAAGAAAGGGGCCTTCTAGGTACAGGAACAATTCAAAAGAATCTAATCCCAAAAGAGTGCCACTTCACTGCTGACAACATCCTGAGCTCAAAACCAAGAGGTTCGTCAGAAATGATTGTACGGAGACCTGATGAAATAGCAGTCACCAAGTGGATGGACAACAAGCCTGTTGTCATGGCATCAACTGCTCATGGAATTGAGCCCCAGGATACCTGTTCCAGATGGTCAAAGAAAGAACAGAGACAAATCCAAGTCCCAAGACCTGCAGTGGTTGCAGAATATAATATCAACATGGGAGGGGTTGACTTATGTGATCGCATGCTCAGGTTCTACAGAAGATCTAGCCGGACCAAGAAGTGGACTGTTCGCACCATACTTCATTTCATTGATCTGGCCATCACCAACTCATGGCTTCAATATCGACAAGACAGCAAGGCCATGGAACAAGCTGAAAAGAATACACAGTACCTGGAGTTCAAGCTCCTCTTGGCCGAAGAACTGATAAACAAGGGACAAACATGGGAACAAGACCTGGATAATACCAGTGATGAAGAGTTCTCTCCAGAAATCAAGAAAAGGAAGCCCCAACCAGATGAGAGTGTAAGAAAATATGGTGCACTCCACTTGCCTGAAATGGTTAACAGCCCAAGGCCTTTCAGGTGCAGAATGCTTGGGTGCAACAGTAAAACATATGTGAGATGTGTGAAGTACCAAATGTTCCTCTGTGTATCCAAAAAATCACAGTGCTTTCTTAGATATCATAAATGAATGGACGTTTGTGAAATTAAAAAAAAAAAAAAAAACCAGTGCAATCAGTTGTTCCTAGACGAATGGCCTACAGCCAGTGAAATGTCAGTGACTTCTAAGTTGACCCATGATCTACTGTTTTGTGATGTTTTTATGTAAATATGTTTTAAAATCCTGCTTACAAAGATTTCAGTGCAGCATTTAATTTTTTTTAATCAGCTCTTGAATTTTGTTAGTTTCACATTCGTGATCAATGAACTCCCCTTGTGCACTGGAGTGCACATGTTGTAAAATTTAAATAAAATCTGTTAAAAACAAAATTGTTTTTGCAATGTGTTTTTTTACCAAGCCAATACTTGATTTATATTACAAAAAATCAAAATACTTTTTTTTTCCTGGGTCTCAGGAGGATTTATATTTTTATATACACATATATATATATATATATATATATATATATATATATATATATATATAAAATTAAAAAAAATTAATTTACCTGTTACTACCTACTACCACACACCCAACCCGATTGTTGGTCCTTCCTGGCTTGTGTAGCCACTAGGTAACAAAAGCCAACACGGCCCCTAGCATCCTGGAGCACTTCCGTTGTGTTTTGGAGTTTGTACGTGCTTTGTCTCTAGGGGCCACTGTAAATATAGTTTTATTTATTCACTCCACATAAAATGTAATACATAAATTATAAAATACAAAAACCAACTGTTCACATTTCATACATTTCAACTTTTAAATTTTCAGCTTTTTCCTTTTAAACAAATTTAAAGTGAAACAACACAAAACACTGCAAATCACAGCACAATAAAATATGGGGAAAAAAAGGGGGGGAAAAGAACGCCCAGATCTTTAATTAAGGTAAAGGTTGGAATTTAGAAATATTCATATCACACTCAACTGACTGCGTTTTATCTTCCCATTGCACTTAACCCTTTAAGACCTACCATAGAACCAAGTCCGCCAGAGCTTATATTATATTTTTACATGCTGTGGAGCCATTTTTGGGAGCATTTCAAGTTGCTATACATCAATACAACCATTATAGCCCAGATTTTAATAATATGTATTCATTAAGTGCATAGTAATTACATAAATTGCAAAAACGTGCAATAAACTACAAAAAAATTGAAAATCGTTTTTGATTTTTTAACATATATTTGTAGTTAGAGAAATTTAAGAGGCTTATCCCTCAAAACTGTAAATACAAAAAAGTTGCACAAAATAGTTTTCCACCACAGGAAATTTATTTTGAGTGTCTTCATAGTTTTATTTTTGAAATACACCAATTTTTATACACTGCAGGAAAAACGAAAATAAATATTATACTGCAAATTTGCAAAAAAGCAGCATATGCATCAAAATAAACTATTTCCAGCAGTGCAATATGAGTCCTAAGCATCCCAGAAACGACACAGAAAGTCATAAAGTCAAAGATAACTTTTAAAAAGAGCAGTATAGGCCCTGAGGCCCTGATCGCAAAAAAGACTACATTTCCGCGAAAATGACGTCACTTCCGGTTTCGGCCAGGTAATGGCGGAAATGCAAAAGTTCGCGCTGACGTCTATTCCAACGTAGGAAGTGTTATGGACAGCTGATCGGATCGGTAAAGCGTGTTTCTGGAATATTATGTTTTTGTTCCTGCAAGCGCTTTTTATGCAGTTTTTGCAAAGCTATATGTGGAAGGAAACCGTGACCTAGGACAAGCTGATGGCATCAGATGTAAGTACAACTCCTCCGGTTTCATATGCAAAAAAAATTTTTGCGCTAGCTTACGTGGTTGCAGTGCTACTGGGATTTAAAAATAGTTACGCATAACAGAGCGTTCCCGCTCCGATCGGCTCTAAAGGGTTAAGAGGGGACAGTTCTTAGGTGCCTGTGCATGCTGTTTGTGGAGCCGGCTCTATATGATATCCTTTTCTTGTAGACTCTACACTCTGCCTTTGTTTTGTCAATAAGAACGCATCGTTCACTTCAAAGAACCGGCTCTAAGAGCCATTTCGTTCGCGACCGACCCATCACTAGAACACAGTTGACACGAATAACCATAACGAGACAGGCGGAGCAAAACTGAACAGAATGAACATGGAAACACAGGACCTTCACAATAAAACAGGAAACATGATAAGGGAGTGGAGGAGAGACAGATGAGAGGGAGCGAGGCAACACAAGGGAGAGAGCAGACATGGGGAAGAGCCAAGACCCAAGAAGGGAATCTGTGGGAGCAGAGTTAATATAGTTCATATATTTTAGTATTTATATTTGCTGTTGTTAAACTTGTTTGTGTAAATAACAATTTAACAAGTAAATGCATGTTTATGGTGGAACTAAAATTATTTTATTGCTGTGTTGGCTTGGTTATGTAGTACCGTGAATACATGTGCCTTAAAGGCTTGTGTTTATAGTTAAAATCCGGGCATCACAGATTTATTTGGGGCAGGGATAGCTCAGTAGGTAAAGTGGTCGCCCCATGATCGGAAGGTCGGCGGTTCGAATCCACTTAACGGCTACCCTGAGGTACCCCTGAGCAAGGTACCGTCCCTACACACTGCTCCCCGGGCGCCTGCTTAGTGGGCTGCCCACTGCTTCACTGAGTGAATGGGTCAAATGCAGAGAAAAACAAGTAATTTCCCCATGGGGATCAATAAAGTATCCATTATTATTATTATTATTATTATGCAAATGAGCGCGTGCGGGTGGGGGGAGAGAGAGAAAAAGAGGTTTTCCTACCGTAGTAGGTTTTTTTTGTTGAGGATAAGTTAAACCTGACCACTCCTGTAAGATCAGCAAACTGTGGAATAAATTTTTTGTTACATCTTCTAACATCGGAGTCCCGTGGAGTTCTTTTTCCTCTTCAAACTAACGTACACGAGTGAAGCACGGGAAAACTGGTCTCACGGCTATACAGAATCCAATAAACAAAACTAAACAGAATAACCCAGGGACCATAGAATAAACCTTTGGAATAACAGGTGGACGTAGCATAATACAGAATGCCAAAAACGCACAAAACCCAAAACATTAGGTCAAAAGACCCAGGGCCATGACAGATGGATCTTTGTACTTACACCATGGATAGTGACTCCAATGGCTCACTTTCTATTTTCTCTTTCACATGACTGTAATCTCCTGTGAGTAAAACAGTGTCAAAAAGCCATCCCATATGGAAAAGATATATATAAATCTTATACAGCTTGTATCTGTCTTGTGTGAAACTTGTATGAAAAGCATACAAGAGTGAAAACAGATATAAGATCCCTTGAAAAATTATATAAATGAAACTTGTATGTTTTGGATACTTACTAAAACAATATATGAAAGTGGCCACTTTCATGGGTAAATCATATAAGCCTTATATGATTCACTATATGAAGTAGGCCACATCTGATGCAAGTCTTTTATAAGTTTTTTCTATTTCTTTTCCATATGGGATAGCATGGGAGGCATTGGGAAAGGTCACAAGGGAGCACTGGATAGAGGGGCAAATATGTTTCTAGCACATGAAGAGGAAGGCTGCAAGCTACACGCTAAAGCAAAGAGCATCTAAGTAATACTAGATACTTATTATTCTACACTTATGAGAAACTAAACATGCGGTTGTGAAATATTGCAGTCTAAGAAGACATTCTGGTACCAGAGAGGAGGAAGCCAACTCTTAAGAAGTCCTCACTGATGAATAGATTAATCACAGGTGCATTGTTCCATGAGTTATAATAATTTAGACTGCCTCTTTAACAAAGGAATGCTCTCCAGAGAGTGGAGATAATCAAACAGTACACAAAAACACACAATCACGACAATGTTTATAATATAAAGGATTCTAAGAGCAAAATATTATAAAATAAATGTTTAAAAATTAACCATCAAACAGTCAAGAGTGAATAAACCATAACTACAGTATCTATTAAGTGCTTGATCAAGTAGTTTAGTCATCTTAGTATCACTGAAAGTGGTGTTTTAAGGAGTTGTAAGGATTTATCTATGGTCATGTTGTGAAACACACAATTTTTAACAAAAACTATAACAATGGGTACCTAATCCTACACAGATTATACACAAAAGTTGAGTAATTGTGAATAGTAAGGACTTTTTTTTGTTTTCACTGAAACTTAGAATTTAGGCTTTTGACAACTATATAAGTATAAGCACCCTCCAATCAATTTTTCTTTCAATGAATTTGAGGACATCGGCTGATGTCTTCTTGCAAAATGTCCTTACAAACCACCTTGGCGCGCGCATGTGTGCACACACACACACACACACACACACACACACACACACACACACACACAAAATAGAAAAAGCAAACACTAAGCTTAAAAAGCTTAATATACATTGAAGGGTTTATCATTGGTATATAAGACTGTTTTGCTTATATGACATTAGAACGGGGGTAGGCAACTCCAGGCCTCAGGTGCTGGTGCCCTGCAGGTTTTAGATATCACCCTGGGTCAACACACCTGAATCAAATGATTAGTTCATTACCAGGCATCTGGAGGACATCAGGACATGTTGAGGTGGTGATTTAGCCATTTAAATCAGCTGTGTTGGATCAACACACATCTGAAACCTGCAGGACACCGGCACTTGAGGCCTGGGCCCTATTTCAGAAAGCCAGTTTAGTGCAAACTCTGAGTAAGTATACCCTGAGTTAACGAAAACTCTGAGTTTTCTAAACCCGCTTTCTGAAACAGACCCCTGGGCCCTATTTCAGGAAGCCGGTTTAGAAAACCCCGAGTAAAAAACGATACTCACGGTTGAGTAACCCCGAACTGTCCAACTCGGAATATTCGGTTTCAGAAAGGCTGATAACAATTAGTTCAATCAACGCGGAGTTGCTACAACCCCAAGTCAAGCGCGCGCACGAGGATACATAAAGCCCCGATTAGTGGAGCACAGATTAAGCGAGTCACCATGGAGACGGAGGGAAAGAAGGCGCGGTCGACGTATTTCACAGCGCTTGAGGCGGAAATTCTGATGGCAGCATATGCCGACAGCATGCACATCATGCAGAAAAAAAGTAACACAGCCGCAGCTGCAAAGGAAAGGGAGCATGCATGGCAAAACATAACCAACAGAGTCAATGCGTGAGTGTTAATCTAAACATTGATCTAGGGATCACCACCCATTTAACACGTCATCTCAGTATATGTCATTTCATTGCCTATGTCATACATTTTATGTTGTGATGTGATGTGAGCGCAGGTGCAACCCAACAGGCCCCAAACGTTCCTGGCAGCAAGTAAAAATGAAGTATAAAAACATAGTCCAAACAGGTAAGGTGCAATTGTATTATGAGCCATAGTGCTTGGTCTGTGTGTCCAATGTAAATCAATTGCAGTTAGAGGCAGAGGAGGAGCCAGACATTTGAAACACCCGGGGCTTAGCCCTAAAGGGTAGTATGCATGTGGGATTTTTTTTTTTTTTTGAGGGGGGGGGGGTGTAGAAATGACTGAAAGATTAATAGGCTCTGTTTTGAGTTTTGTTCAAAAAAGAATGACTTCATATAGGGAAATATATATATCACACATGCAGGACACCTTAAACTAGTTTTTTAATTGAGCAGCAAGACAGAACGAAGTCGGGGCTGTATCAAGACACAGGGACTAAACCCCAATTCAACCAGACCCAGAACTGATCCAGAATTAAAACAGGACTACAACAGTTCAAAAGCAGGATTACTGAGGACTTAACCAAGACATAACCACAATCAGAACTAGATGATAGTAGCACTAAAAATCATCATAGACCTGCACTACACTTATTTATTTAATTCTACCAAAGTACAATATTTAGATTGAGAAAAGTTTATATAATTATTTAGCCTTGTTGTGCGAACAAGCCTGCATAACTTAATAAATATAGAATTTGAAAAATAGCAAACCTAAAAAGAAACACTAGGTACGAGATACATGAGTACCTATGATACAGTGATACTTTTAGTAAGCAACCATTTGACTAACATGTGTGTCTCACCTGCTCTTGTTCATCTCTGTTCTGTCCTCATTCTCCATCTCAATCTCTGCTCCTCTCTCTCCCTCTTTGTGCTGACAATCATCAAATATACAGTTGAAACCAGATATTTACAAACTCTTCAGATCAAAACACAAACACTTTTTTAATTGTAACATCAAATCAGACTAAATGTTTATTTTTTTAGATTGATAAATATAAAAACATATTTGTTAACTTTAAGAGTAAAGAGAGAAACTGTCTGTGTTTTTTAATTGCAAATGGCACCAAATTGTATTCAAAATTGAGCCACACTTATGGAGCTCCACGATTCTTTTCCTGGTGTTTTGGTTGACATCTCTTGATGTTCCCATGTCACAGAAACAGGCTCTGTGTTTTGCCTTATATGCATCCACAGCTGTGCCACCAATTTACTCACATGGACTCTACTAACCTATCAGAAGCTTCTTCAGCTCAGAATGGAATCGTCTGGAGTTTTCTTATTAATTAACAATAAACTTAGTGTATATGTGCTCCTAAATTTAATGAAAGTGATAAAAAATAGACAGCTCTGTCTCTCTTTATTCTGACATTTAACTAATTCAAAATATATTTCAATATTTATCTAAAACAAAAGTTTACTCTAAATTGATGTTGTACAGAAAAAATGTTTTATGTTTTCTCCCTAAAGTGTATGTAAATATCTGGTTACAAATGTGAATATCCTGCTGTGTACTGAAATCCCTCTTGTTTTGCATAGAAATATACTGAACAACATACAAAGCATAATATATAAAATAACATTTACCTGAGTTTTTTCTTTGAAAGAACCCTCTAATGTCCATTCTTATATTTCAGTACATAACTGAAACCGAATTAGTCGGGGAGGGTAAGAACTGAAAATATGAAATAAACACACGTAAGCTAAGACTCTCTAAAAAATAGCATTTGTTCGGCTTTTCATTTCGCCATTTGTTGATTCACTTGAAGAGCAAGTAAAATAATATTGGTCAAGTGATCAGTTTCATATCAATCTTTCATGATGCACCGTCATATTTACATTATTTGTACGGTACGAATGATTTGCTTTGGTACCTGCTCAAACTTAAGCTCTCCTTAGTATGGCTGGCTCCGTCTCTCCAACAGCGCACTCACGGGCAGCAGCTCCCCCCGCCCCCTCGCTCAGTCGCTTAGTGCCTGAGCTTGGATCATACCAATATCAGGGGGGGATTCACGCACAGTCGTAAATTCCCACAGTGTGCACTATGTGCTTCGAATATTGTGTGTACTTTTTGTTTTATACAGTTGTCAGCCAGGCATCTAACTATGAAAAAATTACACTCCAAAATACCCCGGGCTTCTGACAAAACAACCCGGGCTTAAGCCCCGTAAGCCACCCCCACGCTCCGCCCCTGGTTAGAGGCTACAGTAATATACCTCCTGTAAGCACATATTGAAATTATCTGAGCACATCACAAGTACACATTTATCTGAGCACATCACAAGTACACATTTGCCTACTCATGCCCAAATGTGTGCCGTCACAGCCAACAGAAAAAAAGCGGAGGCCCGACAAACAGGTGGGGGTCCTCCACCACCACCACTCACAGAGGCTGAGCAGTTGGCCCTCAGCCAAAACAGTGGGCGCCCTGTGGCTGAAGGCATCTCTGCGGGGACATCCTCTGTGGCAATAACCCCACAAGACACAAGTGCCTACATAAGGGGTAAATCCAAAACAATACATGGCGTGCATACATCCATTCTGCACAGTCACCTTGACCAAAATGAACTATGTCGTAGTGAAGTTATTGTCCTACTGTCAGAGAAAGACAGTTATCAAACAGTTAGGTGAATAAACAACACTGAGACACTTGGAAACTGTTAACGTGCTGCACGGGTGAGGGCCCAGGGAGAGACTCACACACACCGAGCTGCAGTGGTACGTCTTTATGAAGAGCATAGCAGTGTCCTTTAATTTTGCATACATGTGTGTGTGTGTGTTAACCTCTCACAGGGTGAGCTCCCTGTTCCCAGAGACAGAGCGAGTAGTACATTCCGTACCTTTCCCAATAAGTGTAACATATGAACCTTAATGCAACATAAAGCCCATAAAAGCGTTTCCACCCTGACACCTACTGATTTTGCCTTCCCTCAGTGTCGGTTGTCTCTGAGAGCATACTGACAATGAGGTGTATGGTGATTGGTATGTCTGGTAATTGCCATTTGCGCCCACATAAGTCATGAGTGACCTGTATGAACCCCATATACTTCCAGTTGATGGTGATGGTGTACTGCATCTGGTGCAGCCCCCTGTTGAGCCAGACTGACATGCAGTCGTGAGTACTCGTAATACTCCACAGACTACATGTGTCAACAGTAGAACAGCAATGTTGTTAAATGTCTCCACCACAGGCATATGATGACGAAACAGTGACAGCTGCTACAGAGGAGGCCGCAACAGAGCCACACTATGAGGTATACAGCGTACAGTGGAAAATATAACAACTGACTACAATGTGGTACTATGATGACACCATGGACTTACTATGTCCCTGGCAGAGTGATGCTGGAAATGAAGAGGAAGAGGGTCCAGCCACTCCTACAACAAACCTTACCACAGTGGGTTGTCCAGCACTGATTTACAACCAACCTAAGTAGGCATGTACTATGGATGCCAATGCTATGTCCTTTGTTGCAATAGCTCCCTGTGAAGCAGCTGTATAAGACATATCTGGCCAGGAAGATAAGAAAGTGCGACATGGAAATGGTGCACCTCCAGCTGCAGATCCAAAAGTCGAAGCTGGAGATTGTACTGCTGGAACAACAGTTAAGGGTGGGTGGAGTGATCATAGATGGACGAATCATGTCAGTGTTTGTACAACATACTAATATACGCATTTATACTTTGTGTACAGGACATACAGGGTGACCAATAAAGCCAGTTGACCACAGTATCTGTGTATTTGTCATGTAACATGTTGGGGTGACGGGTCACAGGAAATGGTTGTGGCATATGGTGTCTCTGACTGCTCTTCCATCCTGTACGTTCGTGGGTGGGTCAGGATGTTCATCGTGTGGATCACTGCTGATGTCTGGTTCAGCTGGACAGTGTTCACCTCTAATCGTGGCAATGTTGTGTAGGATCACACATGCCACAATGATGTCACATGCCCTTTCTGGGGTGACCCTGAGTCTACGAAGGCACTGGAACCGGGCCTTGAGCATTCCGATGGTCATTTCAACTCTGGCCCGTGTCCTGCAATGGGCCAGATTATAACGCTGCTGTGGGCCCGGTTCAGGGGCAGGGTAAGGGGTGAGCAAATAGGGTAGACATGGGTACCCCCTATCACCAAGCAGGTGGCCAGTGAACTCTCCTAGGACAGAAGAATACATGTCAGTGCAAACGTCCCTGTGGCAATTGGTCTCTGTATATTTCACAGTTACTTCGACCCACCATGTCCAAATTTGGTGCTCAGTGTACATTCCCGGAAGATTCGTGAGTCATGTACAGAGCCTGGCCACTTGGCTTCCACATTTGTGATGATGTTGGCAGCATCACATATGATCTACACAGTGCAGAGAACACATATTGGCATCCATTACCATGATGCCATCACTTGTTGGTGTGAAATGCTACAGGGAATTATGTACCTGTACATTGATGCTGTGGAAGGACTTCCTGTTCACATAGTCTCCTTCATTTGCTGAGGGTGCAATGATTGGAATGTGGGTGCCATCTATACAGCCAATCACGCCTGGGAACCCTGGAAATTTATGTACCATTTGAGTGGTAGTTCACGTATCACCACATCATGCATTGAGTTTTGTTCATCCTGATACCTGCAATTTTGTGGAATCCCTCTTTGATGAATCTTGTGGGTCTGTGACCGGGGAACACCACAAACGAGTGCAGGAGACGTTTCAGTGCTACTGTAACATTCCTGACTGCCCGACAGACGGTAGCCTTGGAAACGTGCTCAGCGTCACCAATATTGTACAGAAAGCTCCCGTTTGCAAAGAAACGGAGTGCGGTACAAAGAATATGTAATGGACTGAGCGATGTGTCACATGCGCAATATATGGCCTGAGGATATTATCCAAATAACTTATTGATTGTGCTGAGAAACGGTAACGTTCGCACAGGAAATCATCAGGTAATGATAAAATGTCCATACGCGCTCTGATCACTCTCTCCCGGCGGAGAGCTCTGCGGAGTATTTGGGCTTCAAGATCTACTGGCTCTTCAAGGAAGGGACACGCCATGTCTGACACTTCCTACTGTCAGGTTTCCGACAAAGAGGCGGGGTCAGTCAGGGTTAGTTGTAGTAAACCTGCTAGGGGGCAGGTTAGCTTCACGGAGTGTGTCGTCATAGTGACTCACTCAGGCTTCAGCTGAACTCGCTTTGTGAAACCGAAAAACCAGAGTTTTCGTTAACTCAGGGTATACTTAGTCAGACTTTGCACTAAACCGGCTTCCTGAAATAGGGCCCTGGTCTTAAATCCCCGTAGACACAGGTGTTGCCAATCCAAGTAGACAAGGTGGAAACACTGGTACAATGGGAAAAACCAGCACTCACCCGGACCATGACAGGGTCGTTGTGATTGGGTTTCTTTTTATTACTGTCTTTTTTGCTGAAAAAAGTGAAGTGAACTGAATTTCCACAGCTAGCCATGAGCGTGGCACTGATAATGTCCTTCTGAGGAGGGAGGCTTTCTATACAATCACTTGGAGGTCTGTATTTTGATTTGAAAGCTGTTGAATGAAATAATAACTAAATTCACAGAAAAACAATAATACAGTTCTTCATGAAAAGTAGTTTTTATTTGATCGAAAAAAAAACATCATAAACACTCACAGAACCAGAGAATTTCTCATCGTAACATGGTTGAACCAAACCTTTTAAAAAAAACCAGTAGAATATTTCATCACATCATTTTAACTATGTGTAAAGTTCTCTGCAGCAACAAAGCAGCAGCTTCTTGCTCTGACCTTCATTTATTTGGTAGTGACAGGTAGTGTTGCACGCATTGTGAGTCCTTGGGTTACTGACAGTTACAGAACTGAGGACCTGCTGCATCTACATGAAAGTCCAGTCAGTTAGTCACATGAGGCACTGGAGGAAAACTGTATAATAATATAATTTTTGTTTGTATTGTTCACTTTGCACTCCTCAGGATTAGAATCGTGTTTCCACTCTTTCCCAAATGCAGTCGCATTCTTGCAAAACGTCCCTTTCGGGCATTGTGGTCACGATGCTGAACCTGTTCCCGGAGATCTCCCGCAGCTCCTTGATCAGTCCCTCCACAGATGGACTCGGCCAAGTTTTGTTTTCGTCACTTATAAGAATGTATGTCTGTCTCTTGATCAGCTCCAGTCGCTCCAGGTGTCGCAGCTTGTTGAGGAACAGCAGGTCTCTTGTTGGTTCCTCACGGTGGAAGCTACAGAAGACAAGACAGGGAAAAAAACGTCAGCTCTAGTTGCGTGTTGGCAACGATAGGTCCATAATGGGAAATTGTTGAGACGATTTTCTGTAGTGTTTCAGTTGTACTTAAGAAATCAAGACAGAGAAAAGCTTCATTTGCAGCAAAATGTAAATTATGTCAGTTTCTCAAGTGAGATGATTTGATGCTGCAGGTCACACATAAACCATCAAATGGTTTATGTCAACACCCTGGTTAAGAAAGCCCGTCAGCGTCTCTTCTTCCTCAAAAGACTTAAAGACTTCCATCTGCCACTGAGGGTGCTCAAGAACTTTTACTCCTGCACCATCGAGAGCGTCCTGACGGCAAACATCTGCACCTGGTTTGGGAACAGCACCAAGCAGGACAGACGAGATCTGCAAAGAGTGGTGCGCTCAGCCGAACGCATCATTCAATCAGAGCTCCCTGACCTGCTGTCCATCTACACCAAGCGGTGCAAGACCAAAGCTAGGAAGATTATGATGGACCTCTCCCATCCCAACAATGGACTCTTCTCACTGTTGAGGTCTGGGAAGGGCTTCCGCTCCCTTAAGGCCAAAACAGAGAGAATGAGGAGGAGCTTCTTCCCCCAGGCTATTCGGGCCCTGAACCAGGTGTAGGACTGGACTCTCCCACACACATCGCTATAAGACTGGACTCTCACACACATCACAACACGCACCACCACACATTTCCTATAATTTATAATCTTTATAATCTCCTCTGCTATTTGCACATTTTTTACTGTAAATTTCTAAGTTAATTTGTAAATTTTGTAGTAACCTGTAAATTGTAAATACTGTAAAACTTTTTTTCTGTCATTTAATGGTCAGGCATTGTACAGCTACAAGCATTTCACCCCCATGTCATACTGTGTATGGTTGTGTGTGTGTGTGTGTGACAAATAAAATTTGAATTTGAAATGGAACTTTTACTTTGTAATAGTAATATAAATAAAAATCTGCTGGGCATACCGTATTCTGAGAGTCTTGAGTTGAGGAAACAGTGTAGGAAGCTGTTTGCAGAGACAATCATCATAGCGGTTCTGATCTATGTCCAGATGTTCAACTCGCTGGAGTTGAGATGCAATGGAGCTCATCTGGCACATGCATGTGGATGTTCGCAGTGTCAGACTGGTCATCTGGCGTGGAAGGTCTTCCGTATAAGAGGAAAGAAAAGTCCCTCCTATAAGGAAAGAAACGACAGGACAGAAGTTACAGAAAACAGTTTTGGCCTGGAGCTTCACACAGCTTCACTTAAAAAACAAAAAAAAAAAAAGGATGCATGCAAGACAACAGATTTTTGCTTACTACACACACTTACACACATTACAAAGATTAAATGCATGTTTTGACTCACCAATGATTGAGAGTGATTCCAGCTGTTGCAGATAACTGAGCCAGGAATAGAGGTTGCACTGCAGACCATCCCAGGGGTACCTGTAGTGGACAGCAAGCGACTTGAGTGAAGTCAGACCCCACAGCGCGTCCTCCGACAGGATGATTTCTGTGTAATTGACTAACTCCAAAGAGATCAGTTCTGGGCCGCCGTACTCTCCTACAGGATAAAAGAAGTGGTTAGCTAAACATTTAGTCTCTGTCAGTTAAGTTTAGCATAGTCACACAATACTGCACAACAGGCTGTGTGCTCACAATACTAATCAGAACAATATGTATTTATGAATGTAATCAGAATAATAATTCCTAAGGAAATTATGTGGCTTAGACAGTTGGTCCAAGATAGTAACAGTAATAGACTAAACTAATTAAATAATACAATATATTACAAGTACAATACAGTTTCCAAAATTTAAGAAATAGCACTAATATATACAAATTGCTCAATTATAAACATCAAGAATATTACAGAGGTGAAATATATATAATAATGCAGCATGTGTGCAGCTCAACTGACTTCAATATGATGGGTTTTGTTCCAATATTAAGGCATAATGTCAAGAAATCATTGTATTTTCTTGATGAAAAGCTCTTGTCAAAGGTGTAAAAAGTGACTGTATTGGTTCTGATGCTTGCAAGTGTAAAATATAATCAGGAGACTGGCTTACCTGGGTTTTCTGGGTCCAGTGGGTAGAAGTAGTTGTTGGGCAGTGGCACTGGTGGCTCCCCTTTCATTCCCCAGGATAAGTGTTTGAGTTTCTTCAGGCTTAGCAGCAGGTTGTGGAAGATGCAAGAGGGCACTGGCCTCATCCTCTCAAGCCTTTCACTTTCCTGCTGGTGGAACAGCAAGTACTCCAGGTTGACCAAGCGTGACACGCAATTGATGAACGCCACACTGTCGTCGCAGGACATCTGAATGTCGCAGACGCTGAGGTGAGTCAACCGCTCGACTAGTTGCTGACTCTGACACTGCACCAGTAACGGCTCAACCCAGGTGGCGTTTCGTACCCCAAGACTCGTCAGGTTGGGGAATTCACACAGGTTGTCTAAGTATTTCATCTTGTAATATCGCCGTTCCCTCACACAGACAATGGTGTTGAGCGATGGGAGGGACTTGCTGAGGATTTTCCAATCTTTGGATCCTAAATGTCGCACTGTGGCACGGCTGACCCCACGGCACTGCACGGTGTCCCAGAATCCAGATGTGTAGCGGGGAAAGTTGGAGAGTCCTGCTGTATAATCCTTCCACAGGGACGGGTGGTCGATGAGATCTCTGAAGTGTCTGCAGCAGAGGCGGGCTGTGTGCTTTTCCTCAGTGTTCAAGTAGCCGAACACCAAAACCCAAACTTCAGGTGGCAGATATGGTAGCTCCTGGACCTTCATGTTGACTGTTTGAGCCATTGCACCTCAATTCCTTACACAAATTCAACCAATGCAGAGGCAGCAGACCTACAATTAATAGTCCTTTGTCCCTGAGTAATCACACTGATTCGCTGAAATGTAGGAGCACCTGGAAAGGGAACAACAACAATTTACAATCCAGACTAAACAAAAAATGACCAAGACCTCACTTAAGCTCTTTTTTTATGTAAAAGGTGTTTATTTTTGCCCCAAACTATTCAGGCAAGCCTCACACCTCCATCAAGACTGTAATATGAAATAACTATCCCAACGTCCTTGTGGGTTGCCATGTGAATTTAAAGAAGCTTGTTGAGGTGAAATTTGCCTGTGCCTTTGAGTCACTGAAAACAAGGCCTCCTTGTATTCATCTCCAAACAAATAAATTAATCTCTGACTCAGTCTGGCTTCATGAAACGTGGATATAAAAAGTCATATTATTATTACAATCCTAGATTATTTTCACAAAGCATTTCATGCACACATTAATTCCCTACAGCCAGCCAAAAAGAAACAAATGAAGGATAATCTGAGATGTGTTTTAACAGAAAAACCACTTTCACTCCCAAAATTACTTAAAACAGGTCAGTAAAGATCTATCCATACTTTAAATGCTTAACTTGACGAAAACAGCATTGCAGTACATCTAACCAGCAGAGATGCTACAACAGGTAAACTTGAACTACACAGCAAATTATAGTTTGTGGCAGAGAATAATCCTTACCTTGCAGGAGTTTCTGAAAAGTTCAAATCCAGTAAGAAGCAGATGAAGAAGCTCTTCCAGCCTGCACACACACAGGGCCAAAGCAAAGTGACCATCCCTGGTCTGTGACCCTTTAAAAGCTTGCTGGTACTTAATTAACATATGACTTTGTCAATAAAATAATCCCTGTATATCCTCTTATTTGTCTGCTGTTGACATCATCAGTCAAGTGGGGTGTGTCAACAACTGTCGATGAAGTTGAAGCTGAAGCTCATCACTCCATTGTTGTGTTCCAGACTGCTTGATCACATCACTTACATGTCTCCACACCCCACTCACTGTTTCATGTCCTTTCTCTTTCTTATACGTAACTGTTGGCTGCATCTGAAAGTCCACCATGACATATTGCTTTTGCTGCAATATGTCCACTGTGTTCATGAAGAATTCCTGTGTAAAACGACTAAACAGACTTAGTAAACAACACCAGTCACACTGAGCCAGCCATTTTTGTCAATTTTTCTTAGCTAAATAGAAATCAAAGTAAAGAATATTTTCAATGTTTCAAGCAAGCAAGCAAGCAATTTATTTATATAGCGCTTTCAGATCAGCCACGAGCTGAACACAAAGTGCTGTACACTTGACATGCCAAACATGATACATTGAGCATGTTAAAAAAAATGAGAAAAATAGTAATAATAATATAAGATAAGTAATATATATATAAACACATTTAAAACAATAAAATCAGCACATTAGATTAAAACAATAAAATCAGGGTCAGACTGTGTCATAAGCCAAAGAGTAAAAATGAGTTTTAAGACGTGTTTTAAAAGTGGACAGTGAAGGGGCCTCTCTAATGTGCTGGGAAAGATTGTTCCACAGATTAGGAGCAGCAATAGAGAAGGCCCTGTCCCCTCTGAGCTTCCTCTTGGACCTGGGTACCTCCAGGAGCAGCTTGTCAGCTGACCTGAGAGACCTGGGGGGTGAGTAAGGATGCAAAAGCTCAGAGAGGTAAGTTGGGGCAAGACCATTTAAACATTTAAACACAAACATGAGAATTTTAAAGTGAACTCTAAGATATACAGGCAGCCAATGGAGTGAAGCCAGGACGGGAGTTATGTGCTCTCTTTTACGAGTTCTGGTTAAAAGTCGTGCAGCAGAATTTTGGACCAGCTGCAGACGAGAGAGAAGATGCTGACTAACTCCACAATATAGTGCATTACAGTAATCTAAACGACATGAAATAAAAGCATGGATTACCGTTTCAAGATGCGGCTGAGATAAAATAGGTCTTATCTTTGCCAAGCGCCTTAGATGATAAAAACTGGACTTGACAGTACCCCTAATTTGACTATCTAATTTAAAATCACTGTCCATCTTAAAACCCAGGTTTGTAACAACAGATTTAAAATACTCTGCCAGGGGTCCCAAATCAATAGCGGAGGGTTCACAAGGTCCACTAGGACCAAACAGAATGACCTCAGTTTTGCTGGAATTGCATCTTAGAAAGTTTAGGGACATCCAAGATTTAATGTCTTCTAGACATGCTAAAAGTGGCTTAATAGAGAAGGCATCGTTCTGCTTCAGAGGCAGATAGATCTGACAGTCGTCAGCATAGCAGTGGAAGGATATTCCATGCCTTCTGAGGATGGTTCCCAGGGGCTGTAAATATAATGAAAAAAGCAGAGGCCCTAAAATTGAGCCCTGCGGGACCCCAGACTGAAAAGTGGCAGAGGAAGACTCATACCCTAAAAAGTTAACACTAAAAGTTTCATTTAAAAGAGTTTATTTCAAGCTTGTAATAACTGAATATTCTACAGCACCAAAGGGTTTGTAATCTCATCAGAGTTACACAGATCTTATCTGCAGTCCATCACTGTATATCTGCTAACTCAGAGGCCTGCAAACTTTAAACTTTAAAAATCTGTTTTTAGCACAAGTTATTTTCAGCAGCCCAAAATCTGCATGGAGCCACATAGAGACGATGGCATTTTTCACACGAGATACAGTAAATGATGTTTTTCATGTTCAAGGTCGTTCTCTGCAGAATGGGTGCCCCTGTCTGTCCATGAGGATTGTACATAAACTGTCTTGGTTTGAAGGCCCAATGGTCAGATTTCACTGATCCTATTCTCCCTATCTGTTCCGGTAATTTAGCTCTAACAAGCATGTCCCTTAGGTTCTTGTTTCTCCTATGAGCTGAAATTACCCTGTAATTTTGAAATTGTATCAAACCGGAGGTATACTCCTTAAAGTTTGTTTTAAATTGATGGTGTAACGGTAAATAGGGGCATGAATAAGTAGTTACCAATGGCATGAATCTGCTCGGTTCCCCCAATTGGGCCTGATTCTGAGTCAAGTTTTCCCCTGAATCATCTAAGGCTCCACCTGCATTCGTCGTGTTAGAGTTAAGCCCTGCAAGAGTACTGCTTTTAATTGCTCCAAGAAACCTTCTGGAATAACCCCTGTTTCTCAGACTCCGAAATAATGTACCGATTGAATCCTGAAGGTCTGAATCCTTTGAGGAGATTCTGTAGAATCTAATAATTTGCGATTTTATGATACCTTTAAAAGTGAGTTTTGGATGATAACTACTTCTATGTAAAAGGGCATGAGAATCTGTGGGTTTAAAATAAACCTTAGTAGAAACCTTTTTCAAATTTGGATCCAGTTGTTCCAAAAACACTGTGTCCAGAAAGTTCACCTGTGCAGGATGCAACTCATATTTGACCTTGATAGAGGAGTGATGGTTATTTAGGATGTCAATAAATTCAGAAAACTTTTCCTCACCGTGAGACCAAGCCCCTATGATGTCATCCAAAAAAAGTAGAATATTAGTTTCTGAGGGCATTTTGCAAGGGCCTCATGTTCCCACTGACTCATGTATAAGTTTGCATAGGAGGGGGCATATCTATGCCCCATAAATATTCCGTCAGAGCAACATTAATGTGATAACAGGTTAAGAGCGCCTAAAATGTCTTATTTGCTGATGTCAATATAAACCATTACAGAGATCCACACAATATACCAGTGCACTTGACCTCAAGAGGATTTTCTGCCATTTCCTCGTGTTACATTTTAGTACACTGAAGTAGTCATCTTGGGCACTGAAATAAACTCCTAGTCTAGGGTGACCAACCGTCCTCTTTTCGCTGGACATGTCCACTTTTCACGTTCTGTCTGGGGGGATTTTCGAGATGGATGAAAATGTCCGGGTTTTCCTACAGGCGTACAGAGGACCCATATGTGCAACGTCATCCCCAAAGTGGTTGTTCCGCGTTCACACACGGGACAGAGCGCGGAACGGCGCACTGAAACGATGCCAAAGCGCAAGTGCATCTTTTCAGACAAACTGCAAAATAAATTTCCCTCGTACCATCCCGGTCGGAATAAATGGGAGGCGTAGTGCACTGTGTGCACAGCTGGCACATAACGTTTGCGTGTCTAACAAAGGTGCCGGAGATCTTGTTGCTTACATGGACACAGAAAAACATAAAAGGTTGTGCAAGGCAAAAATTAATCTAGTAAGTTGACTGAGTTCTTTGTTACACCTGGGAAAAACGAGGATGCTGTTGTTCTGCAGCAGAAGGTGCACTGACATTTCATACTATGAAGCATCACAATAGCTACAGATCCATGGATTACACTAGTGTGTTGCTAAAAATAAATATAATGATAATAATAATAACAATAAAAGCATTTCTCAGACTCAAGTAACCATGGAACGGGGAAAATATTTCCAATCATACTTTGACTGGAAGAATGGTGACGTGCAAACAAAATTGATTGAGGTTAGAAACGCCAAATGACATTGAGGGTTCTCGGGAGGGGCCATGCTAACACCTGCTGCTCTCTGGCAGCAGCACCATGTTCCCCTGTGTTTTAAATGCACCTTAGAACAACACGCAGCAACACTACACATGAGCGAGAGGAGGGAGGTTTGGGGGTCTTCACACACCCCTGTTCTCTGCTGGCCATCGGGGCAGGGGGGCTGGGAGGAGGTGTTGGCCGTCTGAAGAACACCACTGTGTAGTCCTTCCATAGAGATGGTTGGTCGATGAGTTTTTGAGGTCGTTGAAGCAGAGGCAGACTAAATGTTTTTCTTTTGTGTTCAGGTAACTCAACACCAACATCAAAACTTCAGGTGGGAGATGTGGTAGATCTTTCATGTTAACCGTTTGAGCTTCAGCTGCAGGTCTGAGGTTCTTCTGGCCCAATTTTTCTTTTCTGAAAGAATGAGCACTTATGTTATGGCAATGAATTGAACTGGCATATAAAAATAAATAAAGTAATATTTATAAAGTACTGCACTTTACGCTAGTGAAACCTAGCGCTCAACAAGTGCAATTATTCAACACCTGAACGTGCTTCAACAACGTGGCTTGCGGCGAATCCTGAGAATTTCCTACCGGGACCGAATAACAAATGAGGAGGTCCTACGAAGAGCAGGCACCCGCCCATTAGCCGATGTTGTTGCAGAAAGGCGCTTTCGCTTTGCGGGACATATTTTACGCCTACCCCCTCATCGCCCAGCTAAGATTGCCATGACATGGCGTCCACGCACTGGCAAGCGAAAGCAAGGCCGACCAAAGACCACATGGCGTCGAACATTTATGGACGATCTGAGAACTGTCGACATTGCCTGGGACGAAGCTGAAGCAGTCACTGCTGACCGACATCGATGGAGATCACTAGCTGCCCGATGCGCCGCTCGGCGTAGGAGGAACTAAGTGCTAAGTTATAAAGTAATAAAGGGATTTTTTAAACCTCTTATTTATGAGGAAAAATATTGATACATCATTTATAATCCAGACTTGTGTGCTACACAAAACAAGCACTTATTTAAAAATTGTAAACATTTTCCATATTTTAAGCCATTTATTCCACAGCTTGCAAATCTTCTTACTGGAGTGATCAGGTTTAACTTATTCTACGGTAAACTTACTACGGTAGGAAAACCGTAGTAAAACTCTCCCCCCACCTGCACCGCATGCACTCATTTGCATAAATTCCTGATGCTGGGATTTTAACCGTAAACCGAGCCTTTAAGGCACAGGGATTCAGTTTTAGTTAACCAAGCCAACACGAATGCAATAAAATAATTTTAGTTCAACTATAAGCATGAATGTACTTATTAAATTACTAATTACTATTAGATTATTCTGTTATTATATGTTACCTTATATATGTAATCAAAGTAGTTGAAGTATGATACTGCTGTAGATCATATTATACCCTTTAATATAGAGTGTGTGAGCTGTATGTAGTATAGTTCTCGTTATACTTTTGAGTTAACAGAACATATTCACATATTAGTTTATTAGATAAGTGTGCATCACTCTGTATCCTTGATCTGCTGTGAATGTATTACATGCTTAATTGTTGAATCATGAAGAGAAGCTTGTAAGCAGGAGACTCTGTGTCTAAGACAGGGGAGATAGACAGACCACATTCCATACCCCCACCTTACAGAAAGCAGAGAAACAACTGCCGAGGTCATAACTTAGGCGCTGTAACAGAGAAAGAATGTGATGTTTTGGCTTTTACGACTAGATGGGGGCCACTAGAGACTATAAAAAGCTGAGCAACCCGTCACCATTTTGAGACTTGCTGTGACCCTCTTCAGGCATGTCTCCCCATCATGATGGTCCTTATGCTCTTAAGTGTTGAATTGTATGGAAATAAATGATTGTTGATTGAGCATAAATACACCGAGTATTGTCCTTCCTTCAGCCTAAAGATTCAAAGAATTGGGAGATTTCAACATTACACAAAATAAGTTTAACAGCAACAAATATAAATCCTAAATATATGTTGTCAATGGTACGGTAACTTTTATTTTCCCCGATGAGAAATTGATTTGCAATATGTCCATACAGAGAGACTGGAACATGTTATAGGCATCAAGGATTCTGCCCTTAATTGGTTTAAATCCTACCTTTCGGGTAGGACTTTCTCTGTCATGATGGGCTGCTACTCGTCCGCCGCTGCCCCAGTTTACTGTGGAGTACCACAGAGGTCTGTGCTGGGCCCGCTAATGTTTGCCTTGTACATGCTACCCCTGGGTTCTATCTTTGACAAATATCAGATCTCCTACCACTGTTAGAATCAGAATCAGAAAGGGTTTTATTGCCAAATGTTGAGCAGGTTTACAACATTAGGAAATTGCTGCGGTGCTTCAGTGCAAACATACTGTCATAAATTACGCTTAAATAGACATGAAAAAATAAATAAATAAATAAATAAATAAGAATAAGAATTAAAAGTGCTAAGTAGATAGATATATACATGATATATACATGAGTGCAGGTGGTGATCAGTGCCAAACATGGAATGATGCAGTGACACAGCGTAGGGTCATGTGTTAGTGGTGGGAACAGTCATACGGTTATTGTTCATGTGTCCAACAGCAGAGGGGAAGAAACTGTTCTTATGGCGAGAGGTTCTGGTGCGAATGGACCGGAGCCTCCTGCCTGGGGGGAGCAGGTCAAACAGACTGTGTCCAGGGTGAGAAGGGTCAGCTGAGATCCGAGCTGCACGCCCCAGTGTCCTGGAGGTGTACAGGTCCTGCAGAGATGGGAGTCTGCAGCCAATCACCTTCTCAGCAGAGCGCACAACACGCTGCAGTCTCTGTTTGTCCCTGATAGTGGCTCCAGCGTACCACACGGTGATGGAGGAGGTGAGGATGGACTCGATGATTGCAGTGTAGAATTGCATCATCGTCCGTGTTGGCAGGTTGAATTTCTTCAGCTGCCTCAGGAAGTACATTCTCTGCTGGGCTTTCTTGATGACGGAGGTGATGGTGGGCTCCCACTTCAGGTCCTGGGTGATGGTGGTACCCAGGAAGCGGAATGAGTCCACAGAGGTGATGGGGGTGTCAGTCAGGATGATGGGGGGGGAGTGGGGCTGTGTGCTTCCTGAAGTCCACAATAATCTCCACTGTCTTCTGGGCATTCAGCACCAGGTTGTTGTGGCTGCACCAGGACACCAGACGTTCAACCTCCCTCCTGTAGGCAGACTCATCCCCGTCCGAGATGAGTCCAATAACGTCCAATTATCCTGACGACATTCAAATCTGTTTCCAATTGTCTGATGACCTGCCAGCTTCATTGAGCCTGACTGCTTGAAAGAGGTTACAGAGTGGCTGTCAGCTAATTCTCTCATTTTAAATGAGAAGAAAGCTGAGCTTATGGTGTTTGAAAGTCACACTCCATGAGACCAGCTAGCTGCACGATTTGGTCCCTTTGCTTGCTTTCTTACAGATACTGTAAGTAATCTAGGTGTTTGCCTGGATAGTTCATTTAAGCTGGATAAACAGGTTTCCTCAATGGTTAAATCTGGCCTTTTCCAGTTGCGCCAAATTTCCAAGGTCAAAGTGTCTATACTCCCAGCCGTTCTTTATGATCATCTGGTCAGTTACTTCTGGCCCAGCGCAGGCACCATCTGAAGACTAGGGGTAAGGGTGGGCGATATAAACGATATACGATAGAAACGATATAAATTTGGCCAACAATAGAGATTTTGACTATACCGCTCTATAGCGATAGCGCATGTTGATGATGTCATCAAGCTGCGCCTGTTTTGGTCGAAAGCATCGCAGTGGCTACAACAATCATCATCTGCAAATTATGCCGGGCGACAGTCATAGCAAAGAGATGAAGCACTTTTGAAATATGGGGAAAGCCAAAAACTGCGCTTCCTCCACTTCCGTAACATTGATTCATTAATGTTGAATTCTCTCGCAGCTGCTCTATGTTGCAGTATATTAATAACTAACCTTGTATTGTGGATGAATGAGCTCAGTTGTTCTCCTGACTGAAGTTTGGCCCGTGTATAGCATCCTGCTATGTGATTGCATTTGTCCCTGACCACCAGAATCCCTCACGTTAACTTTTATCGAGTGGAAAAAAGCTGGCGTTCATCCTCCAGCTTCACTGTGCTAATGTTATGCTAACATAGCTGTGTCGCTAGCAATCATGTAGCACAACATTATATACCAGGTAGTCCAACTTCAGTAACCCTGCAAACGCCACTGCTGTTTAGTTTTCTGTCTTCATTATTTTGGAAGTGGTAGCAGAGCTGTACGTTTTAATTAGTTTCAAAAATCTCTCAGTCAGAACATGGTATGTCATGTTTAGGTGGAAACTAGCGAGCTAACTTCCTGTTAACTTCTAACTCTGTTAAATTTAACAACTTCTGTTTTCATGGATGCCTGGATGTTAAACTTAATTGTTACACCTGGTCAGGGGCGGAGCGTGGGGGGGGCTTACTGGGCTTAAGCCCCGGATGTTTTGTCAGAAGCCCGGGGTCTTTTGGAGTGTAATTTTTTCATAGTTAGATGTCTGGCTGACAACTGTATAAAACTAAAAGTACACACAATATTCGAAGCACATAGTGCACACTGTGGGAATTTACGACTGTGCGTGAATCCCCCCTGATATTGGTATGATCCGAGCTCAGGCACTAAGCGACTGAGCGAGAGGGCGGGGGCAGCTGCTGCCTGTGAGTGCGCTGTTGGAGAAACGGAGCCAGCCATACTAAGGAGAGCTTAAGTTTGACCAGGTACCAAAGCAAATCATTCGTACCGTACAAATAATGTAAATATGACGGTGTATCACGAAAGATTGATATCAAACTGATCACTTGACCAATATTACATTACTTGCTCTTCAAGTGAATCAACAAATGGCGAAATGAAAAGCCGAACAACAACAATGCTGTTTCTTTAGAGAGTCTTAGCTTACATGTGTGTTTATTTCATATTTTCAGTTGTTACCCTCCACGGCTAAATAAATCGGTTTCAGTAATGCACTGATATACAAGACTGGACATAAGGGGCTTCTTTCAAAGAAAAAAACTCTGGTAGTATTTTATATATTATGCTTTGTATGTTGTTCAGTATATTTCTATGCAAAACAAGAGGAACTTCAATACACAGCAGTATATTCACAGTTGAAACCAGATATTTACATACACTTTATGGAAAACACAAGAACATTTTTTTTACTGTACAGCATCAATTTAGAGTAAACTTGTTTTGGATAAATAAATATTGAAATATCTTTTGAATTTGTTAAATGTCAGAATAAAGAGAGACAGAGCTTCTATTTTTATCACTTTCATCAAATTTAGGAGTACATATACACTAAGTTTATT
Organism: Rhamphochromis sp. 'chilingali'; assembly: GCF_963969265.1. Classification (NCBI taxonomy): domain Eukaryota; kingdom Metazoa; phylum Chordata; class Actinopteri; order Cichliformes; family Cichlidae; genus Rhamphochromis; species Rhamphochromis sp. 'chilingali'. The sequence goes on along the minus strand of NC_137938.1, from coordinate 33,307,029 downwards.
CTTAATTAATAAGAAAAACTCCAGACGATTCCATTCTGAGCTGAAGAAGCTTCTGATAGGTTAGTAGAGTCCATGTGAGTAAATTGGTGGCACACCTGTGGATGCATATAAGGCAAAACACAGAGCCTGTTTCTTTGAAATGGGAAAATTAAGAGATATCAACCAAAACACCAGAAAAAGAATTGTGGAGCTCCATAAGTGTGGCTCAATTATGAATACAATTTGGTGCCATTTACAATTAAGAAATACAGATAGTTTCTCTCTTTACTCTTAAAGTTAACAAATATGTTATTGATAAATAATATATTTATCAATTATATTTATCAATTGATAAATAATATATTTATCAATCTAAAAAAAAACAACATTTAGTTTGATTTGATGTTACAATTAAAAAAGTGTGTTTTGATCTGAAGAGTGTGTAAATATCTGGTTTCAACTGTATATTTGATGATTGTCAGCAAAAAGAGGGAGAGAGAGGAACAGAGAGGGAGAGAGAGGAACAGAGAGGGAGATGGAGAATGAGGACAAAACAGAGACAGAACAAGAGCAGGTGAGACACACATGTTAGTCAAATGGTTGTTTACCAAAAGTATCACCGTATCATAGGTACTCGTGTATCTCGTACCTAGTGTTTCTTTTTAGGTTTAATATTTTTCAAATTCTACATTTATTAAGTTATGCAGGCTTGTTTGCACAACAAGGCTAAATAATTATATAAACTTTTCTCAATCTAAATAGTGTACTTTGATAGAATTAAAAAAAATAAGTGTAGTGCAGGTCTATGATGATTTTTAGTGCTACTATCATCTAGTTCTGATTGTGGTTCTGTCTTGGTTAAGTCCTCAGTAGTCCTGATTTTGAACTGTTGTAGTCCTGTTTTAATTCCGGATCAGTTCTGGGTCTGGTTGAATTGGGGTTTAGTCCTCGTGTCTTGATGCAGCCCTGACTTTGTTCTGCCTTGCTGCTTAATTAAAAAACTAGTTTAAGGTGTCCTGCATATGTGATATGTATTTTTCCCTATATGAAGTCATTCTTTTTTGAACAAAACTCAAAACAGAGCCTATTAATCTTTCAGTCATTTCTAACCCCCCCCAAAAAAAAAAAAAAATCCCACATGCATACTACCCTTTAGGGCTAAGCCCCGGGTGTTTCAAATGTCTGGCTCCGCCTCTGCACCTGGTAGAAATAGAAATAGAATAGCCTTTATTGTCATTGTACAGAGTACAACGAAATTGGAGTGCCACTCCCTTGGTGCAAGTTTCAATAATAAATATAAATGTAAAATATAAAAATTACAAAAAAAACAAAACAATCGTAAGTACTCAAACAATAGTATGTACAATATATACAGGATAGCAGCATTAATATAATGACAGTATGAATAGCAGCATAATATAATGACAGTGACGGTATGGAATAGGTTCAATTGTTTTTGTGCTTATTTACTACGGTGATAGCTCTGGGAAAGAAGCTATCCCTGAATCTGTTTGTCCTGGTTTTATGTGACCTGTACCGTCGGCCTGACGGTAATAGTTCAAACAGTTGGTTGCTGGGGTGAGAGTGGTCCTTGATGATATTGCCAGCTCTGCTGAGGTACCGAGAGTTTGCAGTGACCTCCAGGCTGGGCGGAGAGCAGCCAGTGATCTTCTGGGCTGTGTTGATGACCCTCTGCAGTACTTTCCTGTCTGCAGCTGAGCACCCTGCATACCATGTTGTTATGCCGTACGTTATGATGCTCTCTATGGTGGCTCTGTAAAATGTCACCAGCAGCCTCTCCTCCAGGTTGTTCCTCCTGAGCACTCTCAGAAAGTGGAGACGCTGCTGGGCCTTTTTAACCACCGCTGTAGTATTTGCAGTCCAGGAGAGGTCATCAGATATCTGCACGCCCAGAAACCTCATGGAGTGTACCCTCTCCACACAGCTCCCGTGAATGTAAAGTGGGGCCGGGTCTGCTCTGCCCTTCCTGAAGTCCAAGATAAGTTCTTTAGTTTTCGTGGTGTTCAGTTGGAGGTTGTTAACTGAACACCACTCAGTCAGTCTGTTGACCTCATCTCTGTAGTCCGACTCATCCCCCCTTGAGATGAGTCCAACCACTGTGGTGTCATCCGCGAACTTTATGATGGTGTTTGAGAGATGGGTAGGGGAGCAGTCGGATGTGTAGAGCGTAAACAGGAGGGGACTCAAAACACATCCTTGTGGAGACCCGGTGCTGAGTGTGATGGTGCTGGACCGGTGGGGGCCGAGTCTGACAGACTGTGGTCTATTTGTCAGGAAGTCCTTGATCCAGAGGCAGATGGGGGTGGAGAGTCCCAGGTGAGACAGTTTCTGGACCAGGGTCTCCGGGATGATATGATTGAATGCTGAGCTGAAGTCCAGAAAGAGCATTCTCACATAGCTTCCTCGGTGCTCCAGGTGACTCAGCGCAGTGTGGAGCGCTATGGTGATAGCGTCCTCGGTGGAACGATTTGTCCTGTAGGCAAATTGGTGGGGGTCCAGAGTGGGAGGCAGACCGGCCCTGATGTGCTGACAGACCAGTCTCTCAAAGCACTTCATCACTACAGGCGTAAGTGCAACAGGCCTGTAGTCATTTGGGCTGGCCACAGCTGTCTTCTTGGCGATGGGGATGATGGTGGAGGTTTTGAGGCAGGGCGGGACGGTGTTTGATGACAAGGAAAGGTTGAAGATTTTAGTGAAGACTCCGGTCAGTTCGTCAGCACATGCTCTGAGAACCTTTCCATGTATTCCATCAGGACCTGCCGCCTTCCTGGGATTCACTGACCTTAGAACACACCTCACTTGGTGCTCCCTAAGTGTTAGTGTGCCAGTGCTGGGGGCGGGTGGAAGTGGTGTGGCAGCTGAGGGCTTGGTCGTCTCAAAGCGGGCGAAGAAACGGTTTAGATCCTCAGCCAGTGAGGCATCAGTCCTAGATGTTGCCTGGTTATTGCTTCTGTAGTTGGTAATGTGATTGATCCCCTGCCACATTTTTCTGGGGTCGTTGTCAGCAAAGTGATCTTCAATCCTCCTCCTATAGGCAGCCTTAGCTTTCCTGATGCCTCTACTCAGGTCTGCCCTGGCCGCCCTATACGCAGCCCTGTCCCCTGACTTGAAGGCAGTGTTGCGGCTTTTTAGGAGGGATTGCACTTCGCTATTCATCCAGGGTTTTTGATTTGGAAACACCCTGACCCTTTTGTTGACGGTGACATTGTCAACACAGTTCCTGATGTACGAGAGTACAGTGTCCGTGTACTCCTGGAGGTTGTGGCTGGAGAATAAATCCCATACAGTTGTTGAGAAGCAGTCCTGCAGTTGAGAAAGGGCTCCTTCAGGCCAGGTTTTTATTGTCTTTGTCTGGGGCTTTGTTTTTCTCAGCAGGGGGGTGTAGGTGGGGGTGAGGGACATGCAGAGGTGGTCAGATCCAGCCAGGTGGGGGAGGGGTGTCGCTCTGAAAGCATGCCTGATGTTTGAATAGACATGGTCCAAAGTGTGTTCTCCTCTCGTAGCAAAGTCCACGAACTGGACAAATTTAGGAAGCACAGTCTTTAGGCACGCTTTGTTAAAGTCGCCGGCGACAATAAAAACCCCATCGGGGTGGGCAAGCTGTTGTTTGTTTATGGTGTTGAGCAAGAGGCTGAGAGCCGTGCTAACGTTAGCATCCGGCGGTATATAAACAGCTATCACAATAACTACTGTAAACTCCCTCGGGATGTAAAAAGGTCTGCACAAGACTGCCAGAACCTCCAAATCAGGAGAACAGTGTGTGTGAATGATCCTGCTGTTACAACACCACTCGTTATGCACGTAAACACATAGCCCCCCTCCTCTGCTTTTACCTGAGTTGCTGTTTCTGTCATGCCGGTGTAGCGTGCGGCCTGCTAACTCGACTGCAGCGTCGGGAATCAGCGGGTGAAGCCACGTCTCCGTAATAAGAATAATGCTGCAGTTACGTGCAAAGCTTGTGTTGGCTATCTGTAGCTCCAATTCGTCAAGTTTGTGGGTGATGGATCTGGCGTTCGATAGGAAAAGGCTCGGAAGTGCCAGTAAGCACAACCAGAATTCATACATAAGGCACACTCTCGATTTTTGAGAAAATTAAAGGATTTTAAGTGTGCCTTATAGTGTGGAAAATATGTTATACAGAAGAAAAGAATATATCGCAATATATATCGTTACCGCACGTGCTTCAAATTATATCGCGATATGAATTTTAGGCCATATTGCCCAGCCCTAACTAGGGGTGATCGTGCTTTTGCCTCTGTAGCATCAAACCTCTGGAATAGTCTTCCTTGGGGATGGGTATCGTCTAGGTTTTATCCGATACCGGTGCCAAACCGGTACTTTTGAAACGGTGCCGGTGCTTAAACGGTGCTCAAACCGGTGCTTAAAGAATGGAGAACACAAAATTAGTCCAAAAACCTCATATTCAGCTGGTTTTTTGTAAAAAGATAACAATGTTAGCCTTTTCTGCAGCTATGGGGCATATATGGTATCACTCTTGGATGGAAGCAGTGCTTAAACAATGGAAAAACACAAATTTTGTCCAAAAACCTCTCATGTTTAACTGTTTTCCACTTTTTCTTTGGTCATTTTAGCCTTTTTGGCCAGGGTGAAGGGAGTATCTGCCATCAAACAAGAAGACAGCCGCATGTAACTATGATGATGTTTGCTAGTTCACCTTACATGCATTAATGCAATAACGTGGTTAGCCTACTCAACGTAAATTACACACAAACAACATTTAGCTACTCACTCAGAGAAGAACGGCTGCTGCTGCTGCTGCCATCATCATCCATCATCATTTCTGCTACACTGGCAGGGCTAGGGGCCAGGATTCTACTCTTCGGGTTTTTGGGGGATGTTGCTAACTCCGGGTCCGATAACAGGCACCACACCCATAGTAGATGTGCACGGTGTGAGGTCTCGCAGCAAGCTATCAAATACGGCGCATTTCTCGGCTTTTAAAAAAAACGCTATGCGTCGGCAGGTGTTTCATCGGATTTGAGGTGTTACCTCCTTTGACAGTATCACAGTATCAGCTTAAAGCACTTGTTGCAGGCTGCTGAGTTTGTATATTTTGCTGTGAAGTACAGCCATACTTTTGACCGCTTCGCCTTGGGCATTTTTAATCTGTAGCTCTGCTCTAAAAGAACGTACGTACCTGGACCCGCCTACTATCCTCGGAAACGTAAAATGATTGGCTAGAATCTAAAGTGTATCACAGCTCAGGAAAAAAAAAGCACGGAAATAAAGCACCGAAATGTGCGCTGCTTTTCGGTCTGGTTACTACCGTTTATGTGCCATCATGGCACCGGATACCGGTACCCATCCCTAGTCTTCCTGCTACCATTCGTGCCTCTGACTCTATTTAATCCTTTAGAGGATTAAATGGCTTTTCCGACTTGCTCATTAATTGCTGTATCGCTACTCATTTCTCTGGATAATCATGATTTCTCCCTATCTCTACTTACTAATGCTTTGGTTTGTTTCTCTATTTTACCTTGTTTTAATGACTTACTGTTCAGTGTCATTTACTGTGTTATTTTCATTTACCGTTATTCCTTACTGTGAAGCACTTTGGTGTACCCCTGGTTTTAAATGTGCTATATAAATAAAATTGTATTGTATCATTGTTTTATATTGTTATTATTGTTTTACATTGTTTCTTTTTAAAGGCATTTTTATATTGTTAAGCACTTTGTGCAGCATCGTCTGTCTGGAAATGTGCTATATAAATAAATTTGACCCTGACCTAATAACCGGCTCAGAGGACAATACAAATTTTCAAGGTAGCACATAACTTTTCATGAACCACCAAATCACTAGAAGTCCTCTATAATCTATGAGGCTGTGCTGTGAGATGCTATCAGTAGCACTAAAGGAAAACACTATGAACATGACTGTAGGAAGGACACTATAAAACTATACTATGAGCTATTATTAGCAGTGCTGACGAAAATGCTGTGAACATTTCTAAGGAGACACAATAAATTAAGAAACAATACTATGAGTTTCTACTAGCAATACTAACGAAAAAGGTTAAGCACCAAGAGTCACCACATGAGCTAGGGCTCGAGCTCAAAGTCACAAAAGGGAAGTGGGGGGTCCTATGAGGGAGTCTTAGAGCTGTCCATGATGAGGACTGACCAATGACGATCTTGAGTCTGAACAAATGACTGCTTTTAATGGCCTCATGTCTTCTACCCACTGAACAGCTAATAGTATTGTGTGCATTTCTGCAGTGTATAGGGAGTGCAGAATTATTAGGTAAGTTGTATTTTTGAGGAATAATTTTATTATTGAACAACAACCATGTTCTCAATGAACCCAAAAAACTCATTAATATCAAAGCTGAATGTTTTTGGAAGTAGTTTTTAGTTTTAGCTATTTTAGGGGGATATCTGTGTGTGCAGGTGACTATTACTGTGCATAATTATTAGGCAACTTAACAAAAAACAAATATATACCCATTTCAATTATTTATTTTTACCAGTGAAACCAATATAACATCTCCACATTCACAAATATACATTTCTGACATTCAAAAACAAAACAAAAACAAATCAGCGACCAACATAGCCACCTTTCTTTGCAAGGACACTCAAAAGCCTGCCATCCATGGATCCTGTCAGTTTTTTGATCTGTTCACCATCAACATTGCGTGCAGCAGCAACCACAGCCTCCCAGACACTGTTCAGAGAGGTGTACTGTTTTCCCTCCTTGTAAATCTCACATTTGATGATGGACCACAGGTTCTCAATGGGGTTCAGATCAGGTGAACAAGGTGGCCATGTCATTAGTTTTTCTTCTTTTATACCCTTTCTTGCCAGCCACGCTGTGGAGTACTTGGACGCGTGTGATGGAGCATTGTCCTGCATGAAAATCATGTTTTTCTTGAAGGATGCAGACTTCTTCCTGTACCACTGCTTGAAGAAGGTGTCTTCCAGAAACTGGCAGTAGGACTGGGAGTTGAGCTCGACTCCATCCTCAACCCGAAAAGGCCCCACAAGCTCATCTTTGATGATACCAGCCCAAACCAGTACTCCACCTCCACCTTGCTGGCGTCTGAGTCGGACTGGAGCTCTCTGCCCTTTACCAATCCAGCCACGGGCCCATCCATCTGGCCCATCAAGACTCACTCTCATTTCATCAGTCCATAAAACCTTAGAAAAATCAGTCTTGAGATGTTTCTTGGCCCAGTCTTGACGTTTCAGCTTGTGTGTCTTGTTCAGTGGTGGTCGTCTTTCAGCCTTTCTTACCTTGGCCATGTCTCTGAGTATTGCACACCTTGTGCTTTTGGGCACTCCAGTGATGGTGCAGCTCTGAAATATGGCCAAACTGGTGGCAAGTGGCATCTTGGCAGCTGCACGCTTGACTTTTCTCAGTTCATGGGCAGTTATTTTGCGCCTTGGTTTTTCCACATGCTTCTTGCGACTCTGTTGACTATTTTGAATGAAACGCTTGATTGTTCGATGATCACGCTTCAGAAGCTTTGCAATTTTGAGACTGCTGCATCCCTCTGCAAGATATCTCACTATTTTTGACTTTTCTGAGCCTGTCAATTCCTTCTTTTGACCCATTTTGCCAAAGGAAAGGACGTTGCCTAATAATTAATTAATAATTCTGCACTCCCTGTATACTGAAAGTCCATCATTGATCCTTTTCCCCATTTCAACCACAAACTCCGGGATCACAACTGCTACACCAGTTTGACTGGCTGCATTCTTTGATGCATCTGTATATATTTGAACATATCAATGTAAGCCTGTACTGTATGAGAGTTTAAAATAAATGCCCTATCCTTATTCTTCTTGTCCAATAATGTGAATTTAGGAATTATACATAGAGGTATTGCTGGTAATGGCACTCTTTGACCGATGTCTAACTGATCCAGTTCAAATTAACCAACCCAGTGTATATGGCCCTCAAAGACTTCCTATCTGCTCCCCAGTCCCTCCCAACTAAACACCTTATTATTTTTAAATCTTTTTTTACATTTATCCAACACTTTCTGAATGTGTACACCCCATGTTACCCTTTCATCAAACCACAGCTTCAAACTTACATTTACTCACTCTAATTCTTGACCATATAACTTAAGCTTGACATCCTCACCAACTCTTTTCCTTGTAAAAAACAAAAAACAAAACAAAAAAAAAACATTGTCTTGTCCTTATCAACTGAGAATTTAAAACCAGACTTATATCACAACTCTTCAACTTTTCCAATTGCTCCCTGCAGTTTCTTTACAATATACTCTACATTTTCCCTCTCTTCCATATTGCTCCATCATCAGCAAAAAGCAAAAGCCCTATCCCACCCTCTATATCATTAAAAACATCATTTATCATTAAAATAACTAAGAACATAACACTACGCTCCCTTGAGGTGTATCGTTTTCGACTGGAAACCTCTCAGAGTAAGCCTTTCCAGTCCTCACTTGTATTTGTCTTCCCTTTAAAAAGAAAAAAAACAACAACCTCATTTTGATTTATTTTTACATTAATCTTTCATTAATCATTTGCTCCATTACTTTACAGATATTTGATGTTAAAGTTATAGGCCTGTAATTTCCTGAGTTTGTATCATCCTTCCCTGGTTTACTACCACTGCCTCCTTCCAGCTTTGCAGCTTTTGAAGACTGTGAGCTCTGGGGCCTGTTCTTCGTACGTCGCTTACTACATCCAAGATCAAATGACACATCCAAGACCAAACCATCGCGCTAACCGTGAGCTCGCTAATCCGGTTCCCCGAACACGCCTGCTGTTGACGATTAGTACAGCTGGACGCAGTAATGTGACATCACTGGGTGTCGTAAAAGGGGCTACGCATCGATAGTAGAAACATTGATCGGCAACCCGCTGATTGGTCGGCGAAAATGTCGAAGGGGCGTGCTCGGTATTTTCCGGCAGCAGAGCAAGAACTCATGAGTGAGGGATTTCAGGAGTTTCAGAGTTTAATTAAAACGCAAGAGAACACTGCAAAGGCTGCAGAAGCAAGGAGAGAGGGCTGGCAGAAAGTTGCTGACAAATCAAACTCGTAGGTAATTTAATAATAATACTAATAATAATGGATTGGGTTCATATAGCGCTTTCCAAGGCACCCAAAGCGCTTTACGATACCACTATTCATTCACTCCCACATTCACACACTGGTGGAGGCAGCTACGGTTGTAGCCAGGCTGCCATATCGCGCCATCGGCCCCTCTGGCCAACACCAGTAGGCGGTAGGGTAGATCTATCATATGACACTATATTGTCCAATATCATATGGCATTATATTATATTATAATATGTTATATTATATCCCCTTTCACATTAGAGCCACAACAGGACCCACAAGAACATGGGAACAAGTAAAAGTGGAATACAGGAGTATTCTACAGAATGGTAATATTTATCTCTTAGATTGCTTTTCGTCTCTTGGCAAGGTAATACTGGCCTGTAATACTCTGTTAGTTTGTTCATAACAGCAACCAAGAAAAGGGCAGAGGAAAAAAAGACAGGTGGTGGTCCTGCACCCCCTCGTCAACAAGTTGGTTAAGTGAATAATACCCTCACGGGAATATCGATATCTCTCAATGAGCACACTGTCGCGCTGAGCTAAAGGATCCTGTCTGTCCCGCAATATACGCGGAATTCTGAGGACTCTCCTTATCAATCTTGCACCTTCCGCAATGGGTGGCTCGCGTATACGGACAGGACATGGCTGCGACAGGCTTCCCAAATCCACCTTCGCTTTTATAGCTGTGGTCTCTCATCTTGAGTACACGAAGTAATTTACAATTACTACTCTGAAATATGAATTACATCTGTAATAATCACATACATGTAATAGAATGTTAATAGTACATTTCCCTTTTTTAGGAAATGACCTGTATGTATCTGTGTGACATCAATAAAAGGATCAAGTGCTGCATTATCTTTAGTTACATTGATGTTATTTATTTATGGTGAAACAGTGGTGGAATATCGCTGTTGCTTTCGTATAAATGAAGCGGACATACCTGCGTGGCCACGATCTAATCCTGTTTACATAAAGTAAACCTGCTCCCGAGCAGGTTTACGCTTACGGCTCTGTTGCTATGACAGCAAGTCCCGTATGAGCTTCGGGGAACCGAACGATCCGGGATCACGCGAAATCGTCAACAATCTAATCCAGCTAACTTACTTAGCGAGGTACGAAGAACAGGCCCCTGGTCTTAAATCCCCATAGACACAGGTGTTGCCAATCCAAGTAGACAAGGTGGAAACACTGGTACAATGGAAAAACCAGCACTCACCCGGACCATGACAGGGTCGTTGTGATTGGGTTTCTTTTTATTACTGTCTTTTTTGCTGAAAAAAGTGAAGTGAACTAAATTTCCACAGCTAGACATGAGCGTGACACTGATAATGTCCTTCTGAGGAGGGAGGCTTTCTATACAATCACTTGGAGGTCTGTATTTTGATTTGAAAGCTGTTGAATGAAATAATAACTAAATTCACAGAAAAACAATAATGCAGTTCTTCATGAAAAGTAGTTTTTATTTGATCGAAAAAAAAACATCATAAACACTCACAGAACCAGAGAATTTCTCATCGTAACATGGTTGAACCAAACCTTTTAAAAAAACCAGTAGAATATTTCATCACATCATTTTAACTATGTGTAAAGTTCTCTGCAGCAACAAAGCAGCAGCTTCTTGCTCTGACCTTCATTTATTTTAAAGGTAGTGTTGCACGCATTGCGAGTTCTTGGGTTACTGACAGTTACAGAACTGAGGACCTGCTGCATCTACATGAAAGTCCAGTCAGTTAGTCGCATGAGGCACTGGAGGAAAACTGTATAATATAATTTTTGTTTGTATTGTTCACTTTGCACTCCTCAGGATTAGAATCGTGTTTCCACTCTTTCCCAAATGCAGTCGCATTCTTGCAAAACGTTCCTTTCGGGCATTGTGGTCACGATGCTGAACCTGTTCCTGGAGATCTCCTGCAGCTCCTTGATCAGTCCCTCCACAGATGGACTCGGCCAAGTTTTGTTTTCGTCACTTATAAGAATGTATGTCTGTCTCTTGATCAGCTCCAGTCGCTCCAGGTGTCGCAGCTTGTTGAGGAACAATAGGTCTCTTGTTGGTTCCTCACGGTGGAAGCTACAGAAGACAAGACAGGAAAAAACGTCAGCTCTAGTTGCGTGTTGGCAACGATAGACCCATAATGGGAACTTGTTGACACGATTTTCTGTAGTGTTTCAGTTGTACTTAAATGGTAAATGGTAAATGGCCTGCATTTGTATAGCGCTTTTCTAGTCCATAGGACCCCAAAGCGCTTTACACTACATTCAGTCATTCACCCATTCATTAAGAAATCAAGACAGAGAAAAGCTTCATTTGCAGCAAAATGTAAATGACGACACTTTTTTCAAGTGAGATGATTTGCTGCTGCAGGTCACACATAAACCATCAAATGGAACTTTTACTTTGTAATAGTAATATAAATAAAAATCTGCTGGGCATACCGTATCCTGAGAGTCTTGAGTTGAGGAAACAGTGTAGGAAGCTGTTTGCAGAGACTATCAGCATAGCGGTTCTGATCTATGTCCAGATGCTCAACTTGCTTGAGTTGAGATGCAATGGAGCTCATCTGGCACATGCATATAGATGTTCGCAGTGTCAGACTGGTCACCTGGGATGGAAGGTCTTCCGTATAAGAGGGAAGAAAAGTCCCTCCTATAAGGAAAGAAACGACAGGACAGAAGTTACAGAAAACAGTTTTGGCCTGGAGCTTCACACAGCTTCACTTAAAAAACAAACAAAAAAAAAGGATGCATGCAAGACAACAGATTTTTGCTTACTACACACACTTACACACATTACAAAGATTAAATGCATGTTTTGACTCACCAATGATTGAGAGTGATTCCAGCTGTTGCAGATGACTGAGCCAGGAATAGAGGTTGCACTGCAGACCATCCCAGGGGTACCTGTAGTGGACAGCAAGCGACTTGAGTGAAGTCAGACCCCTCAGCGCGTCCTCCGACAGGATGATTTCTGTGTAACTGACCAACTCCAAAGAGATCAGTTCTGGGCCGCCGTACTCTCCTACAGGATAAAAGAGGTGGTTAGCTAAACATTTAGTCTCTGTCAGTTAAGTTTAGCATAGTCACACAATACTGCACAACAGGCTGTGTGATCACAATACTAATCAGAATAATAATTCCTAAGGAAATTATGTGGGTTACAGTTGGTCTAAGATAGTAACAGTAATAGACTAAACCAATTAAATAATACAATATATTACAAGAAATAGCACTAATATATACAAATCGCTCAATTATAAACATCAAGAATATTACAGAGGTGAAATATATATAATAATGCAGCATGTGTGCAGCTCAACTGACTTCAATATGATGGGTTTTGTTCCAATATTAAGGCATAATGTCAAGAAAATATTGTATTTTCTTGATGAAAAGCTCTTGTCAAAGGTGTAAAAAGTGACTGTATTGGTTCTGATGCTTGCAAGTGTAAAATATAATCAGGAGACTGGCTTACCTGGGTTTTCTGGGTCCAATGGGTAGAAGTAGTTGTTGGGCAGTGGCACTGGTGGCTCCCCTTTCATTCCCCAGGATAAGTGTTTGAGTTTCTTCAGTCTTAGCAGCAGGTTGTGGAAGATGCAAGAGGGCACTGGCCTCATCCTCTCAAGCCTTTCACTTTCCTGCTGGTGGAACAGCAAGTACTCCAGGTTAACCAAGCGTGACACGCTGTTAATGAACGCCACAGTGTCGTCGCAGGACATCTGAATGTCGCAGACGCTGAGGTGAGTCAACCGCTCGGCTAGTTGCTGACTCTGACACTGCACCAGTAACGGCCCAACCCAGGTGGCGTTTCGTACCCCAAGACTCGTCAGGTTGGGGAATTCACACAGGTTGTCTAAGTATTTCATCTTGTAATATCGCCGTTCCCTCACACAGACAATGGTGTTGAGTGATGGGAGGGACTTGCTGAGGATTTTCCAATCTTTGGGTCGTAAATGTCGCACTGTGGCACGGCTGACCCCACGGCACTGCACGGTGTCCCAGAATCCAGATGTGTAGCGGGGAAAGTTGGAGAGTCCTGCTGTATAATCCTTCCACAGGGACGGGTGGTCGATGAGATCTCTGAAGTGTCTGCAGCAGAGGCGGGCTGTGTGCTTTTCCTCAGTGTTCAAGTAGCCGAACACCAAAACCCAAACTTCAGGTGGCAGATATGGTAGCTCCTGGACCTTCATGTTGACTGTTTGAGCCATTGCACCTCAATTCCTTACACAAATTCAACCAATGCAGAGGCCGCAGACCTACAATTAATAGTCCTTTGTCCCTGAGTAATCACACTGATTCGCTGAAATGTAGGAGCACCTGGAAAGGGAACAACAACAATTTACAATCCAGACTAAACAAAAAATGACCAAGACCTCACTTAAGCTCTTTTTTTATGTAAAAGGTGTTTATTTTTGCCCCAAACTATTCTGGCAAGCCTCACACCTCCATCAAGACTGTAATATGAAATAACTATCCCAACGTCCTTGTGGGTTGCCATGTGAATTTAAAGAAGCTTGTTGAGGTGAAATTTGCTTGTGCCTGTGAGTCACTGAAAACAAGGCCTCCTTGTATTCATCTCCAAACAAATAAATTAATCTCTGACTCAGTCTGGCTTCATGAAACGTGGATATAAAAAGTCATTATTACAATCCTAGATTATTTTCACAAAGCATTTCATGCACACGTTAATTCCCTACAGCCAGCCAAAAAGAAACAAATGAAGGATAATCTGAGATGTGTTTTAACAGAAAAACCACTTTCACTCCCAAAATTACTTAAAACAGGTCAGTAAAGATCTATCCATACTTTAAATGCTTAACTTGACGAAAACAGCATTGCAGTACATCTAACCAGCAGAGATGCTACAACAGGTAAACTTGAACTACACAGCAAATTATAGTTTGTGGCAGAGAATAATCCTTACCTTGCAGGAGTTTCTGAAAAGTAAGAAGCAGATGAAGAAGCTCTTCCAGCCTGCACACACACTGGGCCAAAGCAGAGTGACCATCCCTGGTCTGTGACCCTTTAAAAGCTTGCTGGTACTTAATTAACATATGACTTTGTCAATAAAATAATCCCTGTATATCCTCCTATTTGTCTGCTGTTGACATCATCAGTCAAGTGGGGTGTGTCAACGACTCCTTTTACACCTCAACAACTCTCGATAGGTCAATCAAACGTGCTTGAGGCTGAAGCTCATCACTCCATTGTTGTGTTCCAGACTGCTTGATCACATCACTTACATGTCTCCACACCCCACTCACTGTTTCATGTTCTTTTTCTTTCTCATATGTAACTGAAAACCCACCATGACATATTGCTGTTGTATATGTTCGTACAGAATTCCTGTGTAAAACGTCTAAACTAGCACACTTAGCAAACAACACCAGTCACACTGAGCCACACATTTTGTCCCTTTTTCTTAGCTAAATACCCATATGGAAAAGAAATAGTAAAAACTTATATGTGATTACTCATGAAAGTGGCCACTTTCTCATTACTTTCATATATTGTTTTAGCAAGTATCCAAAACATACAAGTTTCATTATATAATTTTCAAGGGATCTTATATCTGTTTTCACTCTTATAGACAGATACAAGCTGTATAAGATTTATATGTATCTTTTCCATATGGGTAGAAATCAAAGTAAAGAATATTTTCAATGTTTCAATTAAAAGAGTTTATTTCAAGCTTGTATTAACTGAATGTTCTACAGCACCAAAGGTTTTGTAATAGTTACACAGATCTTATCTGCAGTCCATCACTGTATATCTGCTAACTCAGATACCAGCAAACTTTAACATTAAAAAAAAAAAAATATATGTTTTTAGCACAATTTATTTTTTCAGCAGTCTAAAATCTGCATGGAGCCACATAAACATGTGACTATTCTGCAGTAGGTTATTTGTTTATGCACTTTAACTGTATCCATGATCCCTTACAAAAACACTCCAATTATAGTAAGAACTGATCTAATCTTTAGATGATAAATTTCTTCCAAATCCTTTTGTAGCAGCTAGAGCGGGGGTGTCCAACTAGATTCCCCGAGAGCTACTGTCCTGCAGCTTTTAGACGCATCCCTACTCCAACACAGCTGAATCAGATGATGGGAATACATCTTCAGCGTGCCATCAAGTTTGGCAAAGGCTTGATAACGAGGTAGCATTTGATTCAGGTGTGTAGCTCTCGAGGACTGCAAAAAGCTACACACTGTTCTACAAATTAAAGGACAGAAGTGCATGTGAGAAAACCAACTTTAATCTGCCAATCTTTGTACAGACAATAAAGTCTGTCCAAGGATAACCAGCAACAGCTGACATGACCTATTCATCCCAACAGTTCCAGGAACGACCCCCCACCCCACTGTAACACAGGCCATAAATACCAGAAAATTCAACCCTTGGATTTGCTTTTCAATTAGTATTTCTAAAGACTCTTGTGTGTTGTAAGAATTCCTAGGCAATGCAAATAAAGTGATTAATGACAAAAGTAACTTGAAAAAAAAAATCAACAAAAGAGTTGATAACAACAAAAATAAAAACAAACAAAAATAAAAACATGGGTAAACATACACAAGGAGAACAGACAGAGATAAGCAATAAGGTGGAGACCATATGCACCAGTGAATGGACACAGATGAAAACAACTGAAAGTTGAAAACAATCGTTAACAACCTTTAACACCTTCAACAGCTCCACTCTCATTAGTGTCACAAGAAAACAAGTGGAAACAGACACACAAAGAGACTTCTTACATAAACAACAGAGTGTCACACTAACAGAATAACCTAAACTAAGTAAAATAATGTGAATGATCATGATCACAATTATCTGGCTAATATATTGATCTGAACAACAACAATCTATTTAGATTTATTTTCAAAGACTTTATTTCTGAACCTTATAGAATGTAATTCAATAAGAGGCTCTGAGTTATTTGTGATGTGGCTAAAATCAATATTTTTCACGCAAGTCTGCCTTAAGCTGAACATCCCGCGAGATTTTGCTGTTTTCTAATAGGTTATTTTTCCAGTGTCCAATCATAAATATTTTAGTGGCTGCAGATTTTTAGCATTTTATAATTCATATCAGAGAAGCTCAAAACTGTTCAAATTGCTCTCCAGGGCATGGATGCTTGATTTCAGCAATTTCCTGCTTCAAACCCACATTCACATAAGGCTGAAGGTTGGAAAGTAATAGTTGTTGGCAGCAGAGGCTGCAGGCGTAGGCAAATGTTTGGAGGCCCCGGGGTAATGCAGAGTGCACAACAGCTGCATGAAATAAATGAATGGATGAGAAATCTGAAGTTATAGGTGCAGATTGCAGAGGCAATTCCTCTCTACATGCAACTAGCTGATGAGGTTTCTCTTCTTTGCACCAGTTTAGAGATGATGGGCAAACACGTGTTTGTTGCTTTGTTGCCAGAGCAGCACCCACTTTCTAAAGTCCCCCCCAAAAAGCCTTTAACTGTTTTGGTTAAACACATTCTAAATTACAGAAACATTTGAGTTTAGAATGTTTTTGTGAAGAAGAGATAAAAAAAAAAGTTTTTCACTGAGGGAAAAGCACAAAATGTCATGTTTAGTTTTAAAAAAAAAAAGTTTTTTCATGTAAAACATGAAAAACATATTGAAAGGAATTTTGCATTATCAAGCAAGTGTAGAAGTACGTGAACAAATAATCAAAAAATAACACTTAGTACAAAGTAGCTGCTATAGCTCACCTGGTTGAAGCGACCCATATGGTGAAAGTTACTCAAGGGCTTGTTTGAATAATAATGAGGCCTAATTTTGAGAAATAAAACTCCAAAAATGGCTATTGATTACCTTAAAAACCCTCTATAAATGCCTGTTTTGTTTACATGCAGTTTATCACTAATGCTCACAGAAAATGTACAAAGTGAGCAGTGGTGGTCGACCAAGCTAGAAAGTGAATAAAGAGGTGAGAGAACAGCAAAAAAAGTGGTGAATAAGACAAAAAAAAATCTAATTATAAAACACTGTATCTGTGTATACATATTTCCTTGAATTTTTTTGACAGTAGTGTAACCCAACTGAAACAGCTGAAACTGAGGAAAATCTCCAGCTCTCTGTGGACTCAAAGAGTGCATCCAGCAAATTTAAATGATTTATTTATTAGGTCTGGGGAGGATTTGATTGGGTTTTGCAGAAATAACAAGTTGTTAATAATCTGAACTCTTTTCAATACAACCTGAAGTTCTACAAGCTACATCTTTATTAATATCGATGTATTATTAGTTTTTTAACTACAGTTGCACTTTTCTCCCCAGTGTAATTTGCTCAACCAAACTCATTTTTAGTTAGTATTTGTGATATTATTTTTACACAGAGCATTTGTGTTGGACAAAGAGATCTGATATAGGACTGTCCTTTTTATTTTCTGTAACTGTTTAAAAGAAACGGACAGGTGCTACAGCTTTCGTTGCAGAAATAAGAAAAATATTTTCCAAAGGTGAGGTTGTCATTTTGTGGTCACTGTTTTGACCACACTCCTGCTGTTTAACAGATGACAGTAATTTGCATTCATTTAAGCTTCTGGAAAAGTCAAAGTGTTTCCCTGGATGCACGAGAATTGCTCTTATTTTCTGAAATGGAAAATAAAACAGATGATCAAATACGATATGAGTTATGTGACATGTTATAGCATGAGCATGCATGGTTGAAAGTGAAACCAGGTTACTAGTTTAGTGATGATGTGACTGCTCATATAAGAAACAGGACGAATTGTCCACAGGGTTGTACTCTCTGCTCAGATTCAGCCAAATGCTGCAAAACTGGACCTTCACAGACAAAATGATAAAGGGTAGCTCATGCTTTCAATGAGGTTTCAAGGCTTTTCATCCAAATATTAAAAACAATTGTTATTTTGTTAAATTTACAACTCTTGATGAAAATGCACAACCCCCCAAAACTGTCATAACACGACTGGAGCAAATGTTTAAAAAATAAGCACACCGAATTCACACCATGATATTCTATTACATCATTATAATCACGTCTAATGTTTTACTTCAAAAACAAGGAAGCAGCTTCTTGTTTCCTTTGTTCTCATTCCCTTTTTGTGAACAAAGGCATTCTTAAAATAACTGACCTGTTATAAAAATCATTTTACCCCCTCACAATATTTCTAAATATTGAAATGTTTACATCCCAGTATTGTTTTAGTCCTGTGTCCTTACTCCCCCCAAACACAGTCACATACTCAAAAAACGTAACTTTGCTGCATCATATTGTTGATCCTGAAGCTGTTCTAAGACAGCTCCCTGATTGGCCTCTGCAAAGATTGACTTGGTCATGCTTGGCCTTGACAGTCTCTGTGAAAGCACCCCAGCTCCAGCTGCTCTAGTTGTTGTAGCTCAGTGATGCTGAAGTGGTCTCTTACTGGTTCACTACGGTAAAATCAATGGGAAGGGGACAGAAAACAGTTTGGTTGTATTCAAGAAGTGAGCACAATAAAATGTAAAATATGCAGATTAGCAGGAATAAAGAAGAAAAACAAAAAAACATTTGTTTTACAAATAACAGTTCTACTAAAGCAATGTTATGAGCAGTAGTGGATTTGTTTATGTTACGCTCATGTTACAAATGTACCATACCACATGTAAGTAATGCTAATATTTAACATTGTATATAGTCATTCTGAACTTTAGCATAGAAGTGGATAATACTTATGAGAGCAAAGCACGATTAAAACGTTGCTTTTTAATTATATCTAATTTCAGTCACAGACTCTTTTTTGTTGTTTGTGTGTTTAAAAGTTAGAAGCCTTCAAACTGTGAATATTTCTGTGAGAAGGATACCTGCTACATGATATTACATTGTAAATGATTTTGGTTACTGTTGCGAAACAGCTACGTATTGTTCTTGATCTTAAGAGCTGTATGTATCATTATTACTTTTTTAACACATCAAGTTTTGTGAAATATTGTTGATATGATTTTGGCAGTAGCATCCTGGCATACACTATGTGAATGCCAGGACATTAAGACTTTACGTAAGCAATTTGCGCATAGATAAACATTATTTAATATTTTTAAAAATATATTAAATTATAACTGTGGTGGATTATCTGTCTGCAGTTTTAAGCAAGTTTAAATTGTGAAGCCTGACATTTGTTTGTAATAAGGGTTAACGTTTCTTACAGCAATTTTTCTGTATGTGTTGTCTACAGATAAAAGAAGAGTTCAAGAGAATAACCACTGTAAGCTTTGAATCTACCTTCATGGCTAAACTTGACCATTGGACCCAAAAACTGATGGATGCAGTTTCATCAAGGGGAGGAGCTAAAGGAGTGAGAGTCAGGCAGGTTCCTGAGCTATGATGGCATTTGAAACAACTTTTCCTAGATTATGAAGTGTCTGTGTTTTTCTCATCCACTTAATTTAAACTCCACGCACCCAGTCAAAGAAGAAGTCCAGACCACAAAAAGTCATCACAGATTCATTTTGTTAGACAGTGGTTGCTTAAGGTTTGCATAATTTATCCATTCTGTAGCAATATTTGTCACAGTCTTTACTTATATGCTAATCCAACTGTGTTTTGACATTTCTAAAGAATAATAAAGTAATCAAAAACAGAAAAAAAAAAAGGAAGTACAGTGGTCCCTCGCTATAACACGGTTCATCTTTCGCAGCCTTGCTGTTTCGTGAATTTTTGTTTGTGCAATTTTGCATGCTTTTCTTTCTTTCTTTCTTTCTTTCTTTCTTTCTTTCTTTCTTTCTTTCTTTCTTTCTTTCTTTCTTTCTTTCTTTCTTTCTTTCTTTCTTTCTTTCTTTCTTTCTTTCTTTCTTGTATCAGCACATTGTATCAGCTGTAGACCATTGTCAATAAATCTCCTCCGTACCCTGGCTCCTGTACAGTTAAAAAAAAGAAAAAAAAAAAGGAATAAAGAAGCAATATAGTGCTTCTGTTAAATAACTAACGGTAAATCAGAAAACTACTCAGAGAAGTCACAGAAAAATTCTTTAGCCCCATTTTTGCTGGCACCCTGTATTTGGAATGTAGACACTATAAAAGATGGATTATAACCATTATGACATGCTCCAGGGTTTTGTGACGTTCCATTATGAATCATAGAAATTAGCATTTTTGTCATGTTGGTGTTTTTTCTAACCAGATGTGATGAGTAAGAGAGTGGATTGTGAAATCACATGCTCAATGGAATAATTCTTCCATGATTTGAGTCTTTAAAAACATAAAAAAAAAAAAAAAGTAAATCAACTATTCATTCTTAAGTGAGGAGATTTGATGCTTGGGATTCTTAACCATATGTCAGACAACTGAAGCGACTTAAAGTGTAAAACAAATTAAAATAAACAATGTTTACTTACCTGCTGTCCAAGTGTCAAACAGTAAAGATAAGATAAGATAAGATAAGATAACCTTTATTAGTCCCACACGTGGGAAATTTGTTTTGTCACAGCAGGAAGTAAAACAGTATTGCATGATTGTACTTACAATTCTATATACACTTTGCCCAGATAATCATGAGCATCCTAGATCTCACCCATGGTTATTTGTACTACAAAATAATTAAACAATTGAATAAAAGTTCCTCACACAATGTGCTTAGGAATTTTGAAAATTACTTTTATTATCATTAAAAAAAAAAACAGGCCACAGTAAAAATTAAACAGGAACTCGAGTTATCAGAATTTTCTTTGTTACATTTATTTATTTATTTTTTACAACTTCAGCTTTTACAAGTCCAAAAACTTGTAATAACTTTTTTTTTTTTAAACACTGCATCGGCTTTTTATCCTCTCTCCTCTCTCAACGTTTCTTCAAATGCATATTAGAAAATTACTTTGGTTTAAACCCTCAGTTTGTTTTTCCACAACTTTTACCAGGATGTCATGATCATAGTGTATAGATAAAATCTTAAAAAAATTTTTTTTAAAGAAGAAGAAGGTTTTCACCCAGTAGGGCAATAACTACAAAGACCAAAAATAAATTCATGTTCAAAGTCAGATTGATTAAGTCAATGAAAGAAAAACAAAACCTAAAAAAACACCAAACATACACAAAAAAGTAAAAACAAACACTAAGCTTAAAAAGCGTAATTGTGACCCTTAGAAAATGGGGTAATACATGAAGTGTTTATCATTGGTATATAAGACAGTTTTGCTTTATAACATTAGAATAAAATAGTTAGCCAAAAAGGGGTTAAATCCATGTACATGACAATAAATGCAGCTCACATTGCAACTCACAAGCTTAAAAAGTTTCATTATAATGTGGAACATATTTTGAATTAACACCAGGATATTGCACCACATACAGTTCAACAGTTTGGTCACTAATCAACTTTAATGCCAATATTGTGGGGTTTTTTTTTTTCACTTTTTGGTAGTGGCTGAAGCAAAACGTATAGTGAGGGTGTGCTGGGAATGCCTGGCAGAGGCCCCAGTCTGCAAGATCTTCAATACATACCTCCAGCAGAGCTTCAACAGCGTTCCGAGGGAGACTGGGGACATTGAGTCTGAATGGACCATGTTCTGCACCTCCACTGAGAAGCCGCTGCACTGAGCTGTGGCCGCAAGGTGGTTGGTGCCTGTCGTGGTGGCATCCCCCGAACCAAATGGCAGACACCAGAGGTGAAGGGAGCCACCAGGCTGAAGAAGGAGTCCTATCGGGCTAGGTTAGTCTGTTGGCTTCTGTTGACTTCATCAGGTGATGGCCTCCAGCTTGCACTGGAACGGTTTGCAGCCGAGTGTGAAGCAGTGGGAAAGAGAATTAGCACCTCCAAATCTGAGGCCATGGTCCTCAGCCTGAAAAGGGTGGAGTGCCCACTCCGGGTCAAGGACAAGTTTCTCTCCCAAGTGGAAGAGTTCAAGTACCTTGGGGGGTCTTGTTCATGAGTGATGGGAGAAGGGAGTGGGAGATCCACAATCGGATTGGTGCTGCAGCTGCAGTGATGCAGTAGCGTAACACATCCAGCCTAAAAGAAACAAAACAACGAAGTACTGTACTTAAGCTCTCTGTAATACAGAACCTGTTTAGTTTTGACCAAAACTTCCCAGGGAAGTCTTGAACTCAACGTCAACTATTCAAGATTGTAATATCAAATAACTCCATTACAACATAGCTTTAGTCCTGATGCTGAGGAGATTACAATTTAAATAATTTACATTACAAAAACTGTTAAGACACAGTAAGGTCTATAAATTTCTTGGAAATAGTTTTTCTGTTAGCCTCTGAATAGAACCATGGTGTAATCAATCAGTGTGAGTGATGACTTTCAGCTTTAGTTTTATGTGTTTTAATGCAAAGTTTTGCATCAACTGTTTAGGATTAGGTTAGAACTTCTTTAACTTACAGAACTCCAGTTGCTGTCTTTTTTCCAACCTCCTTAGACCACTATGACCTGGATAACTGAGAACCTACACACACCTTTCTTTACTTTTGCCACAATTTGTACACTCCATTTAGAAATAATTCTAATGCAACGGGCTCTACTAGCATATTCAGGGACAACCCAAAAGATTTTTTTCAATATATAATACACTGTTAAACATTTTATTTATAGCTAGTAATAACTAAATGCCTCTTTGTTTATGCACTTTAATCTTGCTGTGGACCAATGAAACAAAAAGTTGATTTTGAACGGTTTGCAATTCAGTAAAAACAGGAGACAACTGAAGAATTTAAAGAGTCACTTGCAGGAATGATACTTACCGGTAATATAACTTTTGCATATATCCAGAGACTCAAAAGAGCTACAAATTCATAACCCCTGAACTAGCTGCTTATAAAGTTAAATATATATAAATGAACTGGGGAAATTACTGCATCATGGAAGCCAAAGCATTACAAGGCAACCTATAATACTCCATGAAGTCAGTGCAAGTGGCATGGGGCATTTGGCTCACTGACATTCCTATATAATACCAACTCAGTCATATGGGTATTTAAGCATATCATTACCAACTTACAGAGTAGATATTGATGTGCGCCCGGTTAGTTTCTTGAGGACAGCTCTTTTTTCCTCCCCCAGACCAGACCTTGATAAATACGCTGCACTACAAAGCATCATCCTGATTCCACCAAGTACCAGCAGATGGCAGCACTAGATCATAAACATCTCAGACTATCCTTTTGAGTTAGTCGAAACTTAAAGTACTACATGGGATACACAAAAGGCACTGGGGCCAACATCCAAATTTCCCATACCCAACTATTCAGAATAACTGATTCATTCATTTGTTTTTTGGCACTACCACAACCACATCTTTGAAATGCGCCTTCCAGTTTGCATTTATGCCAACATGTTAAGGAGTTTGTAGTTGGGCTGCATTTCTTTTTAAAAATCAGCGTGTTTAAACATGTCAATTTAAACAGTTAAATCCCATAATTCTTGACGACACTGTTTAAGTGCTGCATTCATCTTTCCTGAACTGAACTGGCATACAAAATATATAATTTTATATTTAATATTTAAATTAATACAGGGACTTAAAAAAACACTCTTATTTGTGAGGAAAAATATTTGTAAATAATTTGTAATCCAGACTTGTGTGCCACACAAAACAAGCACTTATTTAAACTTTGTAAACATTTTTCATATTTTAAGCCAATTTAATTGCGTAATGTACATTTCTAAATCATCATTTCCTTTAACTCTAATCATAAGCAAACAGTCAAGTTTGATCTTTGACTGGGTAAAGCATTACTTGTCCAACTGAAGAAAATATCTCCCACACCATTATACCATCACTTGATCTGATGATACTAGTCAGGCTGGATACATGGTAAATGGTAAATGGCCTGTATTTATATAGCGCTTTTACTAGTCCCTAAGGACCCCAAAGCGCTTTACATATCCAGTCATCCACCCATTCACACACTGGTGATGGCAAGCTACATTGTAGCCACAGCCACCCTGGGGCGCACTGACTGAGGCGAGGCTGCCGGACACTGGCGCCACTGGGCCCTCTGACCACCACCAGTGGTCCTTCCATCCTTCCATGTCCTGCAAAGCCAACTTTTTAAAGTCTGTGTCAGAGTGACTTCCTTGCCCTTTACAATATAACCCATTTCCAGATTTTAAGACCCATCCAAGTAAAACCCCACCCTCAAACTAAACATAACTTCAAGTAAACAGTCTAAAAAGATCCACACATCTTCTAGTTTTTAACAGAAGGCATGCATGTACTGTGATCTCATGATGCCCACTGGTACAGAGGCAGCTGTTCATTCGCTATATGAGGAATTATAAACATGTGACGCCAAGCATATCTGAAATAGCTGCACATGTGCATCTAATGCGTCATCTGTGACTTTGCATAACTCAGACTAAATATAAAATGAAAAGGATATCATTCAATAAACCACAAGAGCAAAGGTGTTTAAGCTTTTGATATTCTTTCAAGTACCAAACAATGTTACAGAACCAAACATCTGGAAAAAAAAGGCATTGCTGTACTGAAAGTATTTATACAGATATTTTTTTAAAGAAAGTAAACACACTGCAACTTCAGTTACATGTCATGGTCCCGGGGTTCCTGACCGCACTGTCTCTACCTAGTTACAGGACTTTGAGTGTAATGATAAATCCCTAAAATGTTCTCTCATTTGTCCCATTATGCAGTGCAAGGAGGGAAAAATGGATCTGCACAATGTCAATTGTAATTCACAAGTGCATATGATAAATAACACTCAGAAAACAAGGAATGATAAATAAATACTTAGCCACTTTATTAGGTACATCTATTTAGCTTCTCTTCGCAAAAAAAGAAAAAAAAAGAAAAGCTACTCACGTGGCAGCAACTGCAGGCTGGTCTAGGCATTTCAGAAAATGCTGATCTACTTTGAATTTCCCACACAACTAGAGTGTGTTCAGAAAATGTCAGGTCAGGGTAAAATGGCCAAGGCCCTATACAACAACTATGAAGCTCACTCAACATGCCCAGGATCTTTTTTGTTATCCAAATTGTTAAAGATTGAGATGCCCCGGCTCATCTCCATCCAAAAGTGGACTTAACATCCAGCCTTTTTGTGCTTCAAGTGAATTGTGCTTAATTCTAATCAAAGTATAGTCAAGAGCAAACCTAATCAATATTATTAATGATAATGTAGTTTGAGTAATGAAATAATTTTGTTGCCTGACTTTTTCAACTCGATTCCAGAAGCATTGTTATGGCTATGGTACGTCCTTGACTTGCTGTGTGAGCAAGAGAGCACTGAGGAAAAGAAAGCGTGAGAATCTAACTTTACTCCATATTACTTTAATCATACTTGATATAGTGATTGACAAACAGTCAGAGACAGTATATTCAACAAGTGACTCACAGTGGTGAGAGGGGGTTGGACTGTCTAAAATATGACTTGCAGGCCACAAGTAGACCGCAAGCATGATGGAGTATCAAGAGCAAGACTGTGGACTGAAGAGGCTACAGTACATCAGTAGTCATGATGTTCAGTCTTACCAAATAAGATCATTTAAATTCTTAGGTTTAAATATCTGAAGTTTCTAAGAAGCTGAGTTGTAGCATTTTGCAAGAATATACTGAAAAGTTTGATTTTGTTTAAGTAAAATTAAAACTAATACAGGCAAATGAGTATTTTGTCCACATCATCCTCTTCATGCATGTTGTCTTACTCCAAGCTGTATAGGCTCAAAAGCCTACTACCAATTAAGCATATTAGGTGATGTGCATCTCTGTAATGAGAAGGGGTGTGGTCTAATGACCTCAACACCCTATATCAGGTGTACATAATTATTCGGCAACATCCTTTCCTTTGGCAAAATGGGTCAAAAGAAGGACTTGACAGGCTCAGAAAAGTCAAAAATAGTGAGATATCTTGCAGAGGGATGCAGCAGTCTCAAAATTGCAAAGCTTCTGAAGCGTGATCATCGAACAATCAAGCGTTTCATTCAAAATAGTCAACAGAGTCGCAAGAAGCGTGTGGAAAAACCAAGGCGCAAAATAACTGCCCATGAACTGAGAAAAGTCAAGCGTGCAGCTGCCAAGATGCCACTTGCCACCAGTTTGGCCATATTTCAGAGCTGCACCATCACTGGAGTGCCCAAAAGCACAAGGTGTGCAATACTCAGAGACATGGCCAAGGTAAGAAAGGCTGAAAGACGACCACCACTGAACAAGACACACAAGCTGAAACGTCAAGACTGGGCCAAGAAACATCTCAAGACTGATTTTTCTAAGGTTTTATGGACTGATGAAATGAGAGTGAGTCTTGATGGGCCAGATGGATGGGCCCGTGGCTGGATTGGTAAAGGGCAGAGAGCTCCAGTCTGACTCAGACGCCAGCAAGGTGGAGGTGGAGTACTGGTTTGGGCTGGTACCATCAAAGATGAGCTTGTGGGGCCTTTTCGGGTTGAGGATGGAGTCAAGCTCAACTCCCAGTCCTACTGCCAGTTTCTGGAAGACACCTTCTTCAAGCAGTGGTACAGGAAGAAGTCTGCATCCTTCAAGAAAAACATGATTTTCATGCAGGACAATGCTCCATCACACGCGTCCAAGTACTCCACAGCGTGGCTGGCAAGAAAGGGTATAAAAGAAGAAAAACTAATGACATGGCCTCCTTGTTCACCTGATCTGAACCCCATTGAGAACCTGTGGTCCATCATCCAATGTGAGATTTACAAGGAGGGAAAACAGTACACCTCTCTGAACAGTGTCTGGGAGGCTGTGGTTGCTGCTGCACGCAATGTTGATGGTGAACAGATCAAAACACTGACAGAATCCATGGATGGCAGGCTTTTGAGTGTCCTTGCAAAGAAAGGTGGCTATGTTGGTCGCTGATTTGTTTTTGTTTTGTTTTTGAATGTCAGAAATGTATATTTGTGAATGTGGAGATGTTATATTGGTTTCACTGGTAAAAATAAATAATTGAAATGGGTATATATTTGTTTTTTAAGTTGCCTAATAATTATGCACAGTAATAGTCACCTGCACACACAGATATCCCCCTAAAATAGCTAAAACTAAAAACAAACTACTTCCAAAAACATTCAGCTTTGATATTAATGTGTTTTTTGGGTTCATTGAGAACATGGTCTTTGTTCAATAATAAAATTATTCCTCAAAAATACAACTTGCCTAGTAATTCTGCACTCCCTGTATTTATTGTAATGAAGAATGTACTCTTTGAGGGGAACATGAATTAGCAATGATGTTCAAAGTCGCGATATCAAAATAGTGCAAAGCTGTTAAAAGTTCATGTAATGTTCTATGGATGTTGATTGATGTTCAAGTAATAGGTTTGGAGTTTATAGTAGGTGCTGTGGACATTCCCCTTGAACGGTCACTCTACTGTGATAACTGTATTTTACTTGGGACTTAAATGCAAGGGCAGGCTTCATAGATGATGTTGGAGTTGGATACTACTATAATTATTAGGTTAGGATTTTCCTTATTTGAATGGAGTTCAAATAATTCCAAATGCAAGTTGAAATCATTAGGTAACTTTATTACGATAACAATGGTAAAATGCTTATTGAATTTTGCCAAAAACTTGATTTACATATAGTTAATGGCAAATTTGGGAAAGATCTGGGTACTGGAAAGAAAACGTAATGATAGCGGTACTAATGAATATGGAATTATATCAATGTATTTTGGATAAATTAGTAAGGAGAAAGAAAAATTCAAAAATAATGGGGAATAAGGAATATTGCTTGTCCTGAAGAGTTTATTTCATTGGTTACCAAATTATTAAGTTGATATAATTCCTGTCTTCAACACCAATAAATTGGACTATAGGGTAATAAAGGGTAAAGGTGTTACTTCAGTAATTAATGACTACTTATTTAACTGAAGAGGGTTTTCTGGAAGACGAGCAAGCTGGTTTTAGTGCAGGTTCCTCAACTGATCATATAGTTGTTTCTCATAATGTGAATTATATTTGAACTATAGGAAACAATTATACAATTTTTTGATTATTTGATTATGAAAAAGCTGCGGAATGAGTTGAAAGTGTCTGTTATAGAGAAAGTTAAACATTGCAGACATAAATTGGAGAATTTTTACAGTTGTGTATAATTTAAACCAAAATACCAAGTTGTGTGTGATGGCCTGAAATCAGTGTTGTTGTGACTGCAAGATCGGGGTTTGACAGGGTGAAAATTTATCAACTCTGCTCTGTAAAAATTTCTAAATGATTTTGCTTATACTAGTAGTAGAGATAACGGGCTATCATTTCTGGCTGAGAAATGAGTGATGACAATGTTGAGGTGTAAGACTTTGTGCTTCTGTACACAGATGATACTGTAGAATTGTCAGAATGAAAAAAATAACAAAAAGAATTTCAGAAGGCTTATTTAGTAGAAAGATAGTGTTGACTGGAGACTGTGTGTAAACCCCAATAAAAGTAAAATTATTTTTGTAAGAGGCAAAGAAAGAACATTCTGTAACTTTAAATTTGCAAACTCTGTATTACAAATAGTGGATGTTAACATTTAATTAGAATAACCACTTGAAAAGTTCAGAAAGCTCTCTATAGTTTATTAACTAAAGATAGATATAGTTACAGTTGGTTGACCAGATAGATGGTCTTACATGTATTGTTTTATGGTTCATAGATGTGCAGCCATGAAGACATTTTATCTATTGATGCTTTCCATGTTAAATATTTTCTCCAGTTAAATAAAATCACTGCAAATTGTGCTCTACATTAACAATTTGGTAGATTTAAGCTGATAAAGTAAGATGTATGATGATTGGTTTCTGGTGTAGATTATAGAATGAAAATAGAAAGAAATTCTCTCTTGTGTTTACTTTTCTGAAAAATCAACTCATGTTAGCCAGGTAGTGTAAGCTGGCTAGCAAATATACTTAAATTCAAATATAGCCAGTTAAAGTTACCAATAACATAAAATTTCACAACAAGTGAAGTTTACTCTAAACTTGCCGTGTACAGCGTGCATCCTGAACATTGTTCTTCTGTTGCATTAAATTTGGCATTATGTTTCTGAGCACTGTGGTTAAAAAGCAAACAATGGAATAATAAAAGTGGAACAAAAATTTACCATGTATAAAATCCATCAATAAGCATTTCAATATTTTTGGTAATGTTTTTAGGGCCTACATTATAGAATGTTTAGGGGAATTATTCAAAATTACTTTAACATAATTTTAGAAAGCACCCTCTTTTTCCTTCTTTCTTGCTAGTTGCTTTAACCTAGTTTAACTTTTATGTTGTATTTCTTGCATGTAGCTTTTTTGTTTCTAGTAAGGTTTCTTTGCACTGTAAGCTTTCACCACCTTGCATTGAGAAGTTACAATAAAAAATGAAAAAAATGCTTGCAATAAAATCTAAAAACATTAAAAATTCAGCTCCTTTCTTGACATATTTTTGTGAACACTAAATAATAATACTATTCCTAAGTATTTATGCCTGCTTATGAAAGAGATTATTTTGACACTTAAAATTGTAAATATTGCTCATTTCATTTTGGAAAAAAAAAACTTCATAGAGGTAAATAATCTGCCTCCATCTCACTCAGTCCCTAGCATCTTCTTCTGTCACACTAAGGCCCTGCATGTCTTCCTACACAGCATCCCTAAACATCATCTGAGATCCTCTTCTTTTTATCCTGCCTGGAAGCTCTGTGTTTCCCATTTCTTTGTCTGATACATCCACTATCCCTCCCTTACACATGTCCAAACTATCTAATTTTGAATTGAAGAAAAAAGGTTAGTCCCTGAATTAATTTTTGCTATTCAGCATGCACGTGATTAAGATCAACTCAGAAAAATGGCTCTAAACTGGCTGGGTAAATTGCCTAGTAAATCCAAGGTCAGTAGTTTGATCCCTAAATCCTGCAGTCCACATGCAAAAGTGTCCTTTGGCAAGATTCTTGCACCCAATGTTGGTGAAAGGAATATAATAAATGACTGCATGATTCTCTGCATGAATGAGCAAATGTGGCTTGTGGTGTGAAAGTGCTTTGAGTGTTCAGTAACAGGACTAAAGTACTATATAATAATATAATAATATACTATATAATATACTATGACAGCACATTTGCTGCCTTTTATAAATACAATTCATTGAAAGAAAATCCTCCATCAATACTTCCCTCTTCCAGCAGTTGTGCTTGAATTTTGTGCCATTTTTGGGAAGGTGTGCTGCATATTGTAGCTATTTATATGGATACATACCATATGGTGCTACCGGATTCTGTGTCCGGTGTTAGGCTGTGTATTCTATTATTCTGTCTTTGTGGGTTTGTGTGAAAATAAACAAATCAAAGGCGCTAAAATAGTCCAGCACAGACTGCTTATGCAAGGCAGTGGCTAAGGGCCAAATACTGTTTGTTATCCTTTCTGCGATGGCCTGCACTGAGAGAGGCGCTTTTCCTGCCCTCTGACCAATCATTTCAAACAAAAACACGCGGCCGAAGGGGGCGGTGCAGTTTCTGCGCGCGCACACACACACGCGCACACACACACGCACACACACACAGAGATCTGGCGCGGTCAAAAAGGGAAAGTACACTGCCTGCATTAGCTGAATCAAAGGTAACTCAAATTTTATTTACAATGGTTACTAACAATTAACCATGTTAATTGTTTATAAAGGCTAAAATACCGCTAACAATAATTATTATGATAAATGTTTAGGGTTGTAGACTTGACAGAGCTTAGAAACGTATTTTGAGCTCTTTGTGAACTGCATTTGCTTGACAGAATAGATTTCTAAATGTAATAACCAGCCGTATGCATGTTCTGTATATTATTTTTAAATATAACCTCCCCGGCGGTTTTTTTAATAGAAAATTTGACTTGACGCATAATTAGTACGTCTTACTGCGGATCAAGAATCAAAGAATACTGACGTCCGGAGTAAAATGGTGCGACGGGCAGTCAGAGCAACAGGTGATCTGCGTTCCCGGGCAGAAATGTGATTGACAGCTGTTTTAGCCAATCGGCTGACAGAGGAATGAGGGCACGCCAATTGCGCGGTCCCGCAGTGTCAGTATGGGCGTTGTTCCAGGCTGTGCGCACACACAGCGGCAGTGTCATCAGTGGTAGATCCATACGGGACACTGAGGACAGACGGACATGGTGTGTCAGTTTCTGGCGAAGGCTTTGCTGCTGTCTTTGCGGAAATAAGAGAGGAAAATATACCGTGAGCTGAATTTCAGACGCTGTAGATGCAGAAGACGACCGCGTTTCTGTCCAGAGAGATTAGCTGTATTATCTTATCGTCATATGAAGGGTATGTAACACATTTTTTTTTTACTAGAAATAAAAACGTATTTTCTTTTCCTTCGATTTAAAGACCTTACCACTGCAAAATTAGTGGAGAATCATATCGTGATAAATGGAAGTATTAAAATGCAATTAGGGATCGAGTATAATACATAAATACCGTGTAATGAAACATGAGTTGCAGTAATTTGAACTTAAGTACCCCTTTGAGCTCCATTATGAGGGACTTCAGCCAGTATGCAATGTAGTAATTGAAAGTTATCATCTTTAATTCACTTTACATAATAATGCTTTGACTCTGATACACCGCAAGTGAACGTAATAATAATTATAAACATATATCTATACATCTTAAAAGCCACATTGTCATTCAGTGAGTAGGCACTTATGGATATTGAGGGTGAAATAAAAAGTGGATTTGCATATTTATTATGTAAGAAAGTATTTAATGTTAAAATAAATTGGTAGACCATGACTAAGCATGGTCACAGTTTCAGTGTCACCATAATAAAAAGAAATAATGAAGTATAGTCTTTTTAATGCTGATTGTGAATGTTTTTATTGATAGCTTGAATACTAATAGTTTGGTAGCATTCTCACTATGTAAAGCAAATGATATAGTCTTTTATATTCTCATATTCAAAGTTTGCATTTTGCTTGGTTTTTTTTTTGTTTCCATTTGTCATTTGTTGGGGTTTTTTTTTGGCCACTTGGGGGCAGCTGAACTGAAAGCACTAGCTGACCTTTGCACATTCAGTAAGCATTGAGCAGCATTGACATCAGCTGGAGTCAGTCCAACTGACAAATACACAAGTGTAGTGCGTTAGCTTTTATCTTTGTTTTAGCCTTGACAAAATATTTTCCAGTTTTGTTTGCTAGAAGTCACTATGTTCAGCATTGTCCAGTATTCTGAAACTGGAAACGGGTATACCAGTGCTTAACCTGCTGGCTAAAAAAGTAATTATAAGCTTTAAGTTAAGCTCAGCTAAGGTTAGACAGTTTGTGTGGGGTTTTTTATGTAGTATTTGCCTCCTGAACAGGAAAACTATCCCATTAAGGACATTTGAGCCATTGTGTTTGTTTTTGTTTGTTTGTTTATTTGTTTGTTTTTTCTTTTCTATTTCACTTAGTGGTCTAACTTGGGAAAAGTATTCTTCTTCTGACTTTGGTGCTTTCCAGTTTAAAGATGTGTTGGATTTTATTGCTTGATTTTAATTTTTTAGCTTTAAATGTATTTATTTTTTGTACCTCCAAACTCGTGAACCAAAGTTCACCATATGTTGACCCCAAGTGAATTTACTATAATAAAATCCTATCTTTGTCCCCCGCCCCGCCTAGTTCAGTACGTGTAGGAGTTCTGCTGAAACAGGCTGACTTGGTTTGATATGATCAGTAATAGGTGACTTAAATTAACCAATAAATAGAATTTGTTATGTAACTTACACCATTCAGTTTGTTGACTTTTTGACTCTTGTTTATTACTAAGTGACTAGATTGTTATATTACTGACTGAGCAGTAATGTCTTTGAACCTGAGAATCCTTGGAAATTAGATGTAATCTTTGTCCCATCCATGTTCTTTCAGGTACTTGGTGCCATCATTTTGGAATCTAAACAGTTCTTTGGACATCTGTTGGACAGTTGGCTCAATCCTTCCAAATTCACCTGCCTTTCCCCATGAGAAAAGATGGGGAATGGATTTTCGGAACAACCTAGCTGTCTCTCAAACATCCCGTTCTTCCAGTCTTTCCACATTGCCATCCTTGGACTAGACTCTGCTGGAAAGACCACTGTCTTGTATAGACTGCAGTTCAATGAGTTTGTAAACACTGTTCCCACCAAAGGTTTCAATGCAGAGAAAGTCAGAGTGCCACTGGGAGGCCACAAGACTGTGACTTTCCACTTCTGGGATGTGGGTGGTCAGGAGAAGCTGCGCCCCCTGTGGAAGTCATACACGAGATGCACAGATGGCATCATATTCGTGGTGGACTCTGTGGATGCAGAGCGCATGGAAGAGGCCAAAACAGAGCTCCATAAAATCGCCAAGAGCTCTGAGAACCAGGGAGTTCCCCTGCTCGTGGTCGCCAACAAACAGGACTTGAGGCACTCTCTAGGATTGGCTGAAATTGAGAAACTGCTGGCTTTGAAAGAACTGGGCCCTGCTACACCCTGGCATCTGCAGCCAGCCTGTGCCATCATAGGAGAAGGACTCAGGGATGGCCTGGACAAACTCCATGAGATGATACTGAAAAGGAGAAAAATGCTTCGGCAGCAAAGAAAAAAGAGATAAACTTTTCATGAGATAGACGTTCCTATTGTTTCGTATGAAGGAAACCTAAAAAAAGGAATTTGTCCTGTTAAGCTTCAGGTTTAAATTCAGTATGCTGAGTTTTATCAGTCAAAACTGAGCTTTAGGATTCCCGGTCTATGTTTATGGTCATATGTTTATGCTGTTGATCAAGAAATGCACATAAAGGAATGCAGTATGAAGATGAGAAAGTTTCAGATATGTGTGGATATGTTATAAAGAATTTATATGGATTGCAAAGTATTGAGGGTTTGGGGTCTGGAAGGGCGATAGAAGTTGTTTTAAGGATGTCTGTTCCAAACAATATAACCAAAAATAATTTAAGAAAAGACTTGGCCTAGATGAAGGGTTATTTGGTGAATGGCTGAACAATGATTTATTTTACTATTTCATGTGTTGTTCTGACTTGTTTTGTTGTTTTGATTTTGTTTTGGTTTTTTTACACTGGACTTTGTGAAAGAAAAGTATTATGTTTTTATTGTATTATTATTATGCGTGTGCTTGCTGTCTTATATCGCTCTTTTTTTCAAAGCACTTTAGGTTATCACTTCCTATGGAGTTTTTAAAAAGATAAAAGTTATGTCAGATTTTACAGAAACATGTACAGCAAATGTTACTGAACAGTAGTTGGTCCACATTGGCCTCATTGTCTTTAGACTGGTTATGCAATATGTTTTATTGAATAAAACATGTAGAGCAATATTGACTGCGATATTGTGGCTATTATTTAACAGTTAATATTTAAACAGCAGCCACATAAAGGCTCATTTATTCAAATAATAGCAACACTAAGCTTTAAGGAGCTGGTTTGAGTCTCCAGAAAAAGATTATTAGCAGTTTGTTAAACAAATTTCCCAACAAGGCATTAAAGCATTCAAGAGCTGCTGACTAGCTGATGTTACAAGTCTAGTGTTTGCATGTGATAAGGAGTGTTTCCAAAATGCATGCTCAGCCAACCTGACCTCTAATTGTCACGTTCTTTTTGGGTTTCATTTTACGCAGCCTGCACACTAATTGTGTGGAACAGGAACACACCCAAAGGTTGAAGTTCCATTTATAAGATTGTGTCCCGGGAAACTCAGACATGTCTTATCATAGCCTGTATTTCCCTACAGATTGTCAGTTTCAGTGTTTTCTAATGAGCTAAGAACACACAGAAGTCAAACCTTCTGTAAAACTGACAGTAAAATAGCATTAACATCTTGGCCCCAAATTGTCATCAAAAACACAAGCCAAATCTCTTTAGTGGAAAAAAAAGAAGTTTGAATGTGTTTTTGCTTTTGCGTACTTCAGTGCAGTGGGATAAAGAGTGCA
Organism: Rhamphochromis sp. 'chilingali'; assembly: GCF_963969265.1. NCBI lineage: Eukaryota > Metazoa > Chordata > Actinopteri > Cichliformes > Cichlidae > Rhamphochromis > Rhamphochromis sp. 'chilingali'. Next base: position 33,272,153 of record NC_137938.1, on the reverse strand, counting down.
CTGATGCGTTACTGCTCAGACATGTTGTCCTCAGAGCTTGAAAATGTTGTCAGGGCAGTCTGGAGGCCTGACCCAGTACAACAGGCTGGGGAAGGAGACTGTGAAGCCAGGGGCATTACTGAGTATTTTTGGACTGAGTTGGCGAGGATATTTTGTCCACTGCATTAATGCCATTTGTTCTCTCATTCCTTTGAAACAATTAATGACTGTAAGCCCAGCAGGCCAGTGTAGAAGCAGCTGGCTTTCTAAAATAGCTGTGTGATGCAGATTGGTAGTTTGCACTCCGCTCTGACTAAATCACCAAGTTTCCTCACCACATAAATATCTGTTCCAATTAAATGTCATAATTATAACCTCAGTGTGGGATTTTGGTGCTGTTTCCCAGGGGGCCTGTCACATATAGAAGGATAAGCTTATGTCCTTAGTGTGGGATTTTACACATTTGTATGACTGAAAGGCAACAGCAGGAAGTAAATGAAGGAATACTTTCAGTAGCTTTCAGTATTTAAAGGCAGAGGGAAACAGGAACTAATGGGAAGACAGCAAGGAGGAATAAATGCTACAATGGTACACAGTGTTTTGGTTACATTGTTGTCAGGTTGCCAGAATGACTCATTTTTGTCAAATGATGAAGCATGTTTTTGTATTTAGAAGCCCAGGTGCCTCTTGTTTGCCAAGGAAGGAAACTCAAAGGGGCACAGACATTTTCACACTTTTCCTGATTCCACTTCCCTCTCTCTGCAAGCAAGCCACGTCAGCTTTCTGTGTGTGCGCAAGTCAATTTTATGTGTCCTATCTTGTTTTGTCTTGTTATGTTCCTCAGGTCATTTCTACTGAAGCACTCACCAGAGAATTCTAATAATTACCGGTTCTACACCAAGTTGCGTATTAGTTTTTGGGACACAGTTTAAATGTCCATAAGCACATGTTGATTCTGGTAAGGATAAATATGGTGGTTATAGAAGCATAATTTTTTTAAATACTTTTTGGATGAAACAATAGTTAATTATACATACTTTTAGTGTATTTCCAATGGGCTCACTCTGTCCTGTTCTTTATCCATTCTTATTCCTGTACACTCAGCAAAAAAGTATCTGACTGTATCTTTATCAGTATAAAGTCTTGTGAATGGCATTCTACACAGGCAGTACTTATTAAGTGAAAACAGTTTGAGATCATTTGAACTTTGTGATATGACTTGTTATCCTGCTGATAGCAGCCATCAGAAGATTGGTACATTGCGGTCATAAAGCGATAGAAATGGTCAGCAACACTCAGTGTCTGTTAAGTATTGTTTAAACAATACGGCCTGCCTTAGAGGCTCAAAATGTGCCACAAAAACATGGCCCAAATTATTATACCACCCCCAGCAGTCAAAAGGGTTGATACAAGACTGGATGGATCAATGCTTTTATGCTGTTTACACTATTTTCTGACCCTGTCATTTGAATGTCGTCTGACCAGGCAAATATTTTTCAGCCCTCTATTGTCCAATGTTATTTAGCCTGTGCAAACTGTGGCCTCAGTTTCCTGTTCTTGTGTGGTCTTCTGCTGTTGTAGCCTATCTCCTAGATAACAAACAGTCATTGAAACTATGTTAAATCAACATTGGACTGTCAACCTAAATTTAACTGAATCAAGGCTGAACACTGATGTTTATTTTAATCAGTTTTGCACACTTGTTTGATATTAACCCTTTCACGCATGAATTATGACAACCTCAATCTGGATTATTTTTCTTAAGTATTTGTATTCATCTTTAGGCATGAAAAAAAAAATTTGAACTTCATTTTTTCACACATGTACTTTTCAAAGAGTTTTTTTACATGTCCATTTAGGTGGACAACTGTATGGAGTGACACATCAGTGTCCAATGTAGTGGTTTATGTGCAAGTATACCATCAACACTAACAAATACAAGAAAACAGCCTTTGAATGGCTGTCCACTGTAGTGACAACTATACGTGAAAGGGTTAAAACAACTTTGAAAGATAAATAGAATTTCAAATTGACCCCTTTGTACCCTTAATTTATATTGAAACAGCACTTACATGCTTCAAGGTACATTGTCTTCTGCATTCAGAGATGCTCTTCTGCATATCTTGGTTGTAATTAATGGTTATTTGAGTTACTGTTGCCTTCCTGTAAATTCAAAGCAGTTTGGTCATTCTCCTCTGACCTCTAGCATCAACAAGGCATTTTCCCACAGAACTGCCGCTCACTGGATAGGATATACCTATAGGGTCAGAAATGGACCCTCTATTTGTAAGAGTGCTGTGTCCTCAATGAAAAGTGAATTACGGTGAATAGATGTTCTCTTCATGTATGATCCATTAAGCATTTAACCTCATATGGTGTGTTTGACACAAAAACACTCACAATGTATTTAAAAAAAGCACACAAACTGCAATACCTCATCCATACAACACCTCTCACTAATTTTTGCTTTTATACTGGAACCATATCAACTGCCTGAGGCATGATTGAGATTGGCAGTTGTTTTCCAGCTTGGGCGGCATGAAGCTGAACATGGTACAAAATGTTCTTCCACGTGAGAACAGATTTTTCTACAACCAGTGACAGAAGCAAAGTGGGAGGAGGTGCTGGTTTCAGGAGGATTTCTCCACACTGTAAATTCTCGTGTCAAAGTTTGCTTTTAATGATATGCTCAGTGTTGCTAAACACAGTCACGCCCTTGAAACACCCTCAACGTAGGAATGCAAGTTGTCGTGGAAACTCAGACTCTTTAACTGTAAGAGGTTTGTACCTCCTTTCTAATACTGTCAGCTTTGTTCCTGTGATATTTCCCTCCCTCATCATTTTTACATAGGTGATTGTAAATACTGCAACAACCAATAGCCATAAGGTCTGTTGAAGGATGAGGCTATAGTATGGAGAAGAAGATATGCCTAAGATGAAGTAAATTATTGTTTGTTAAAGGTGACAGTAAAAAAAATCACACCATAGGTCAAGGATTTTGATCTTTCACTAGATTGTTTTGATTAAAATGCTTCTTTCAGAGTTACAGTTGGCCAGAAAGTCACATAAATGAATGACCACCAGTATATATGCTAGAGTGTTTGGGTGGTGAAGTGGTTAGCAATGTTACTTGACAGTCCAAAGGGTCTGTCTTTAAATCTGCTGGCAGTCTGTAGAATTTTAAGAGATGTTAAGGATTAAGAGACGGCCTTTACTTTCAAACCATTTTAAAGGGTCTTTTCAGTGACATGAAAAAAAAAGCTTTAAACATTTCACTTTTTAACCTAATCCCAAAGTTGTGTATGTATCTAGTAGTCATACTTTCAACAAGTTTTAACTGGGTGGGACAATTCATAAATGCTGAATGACCAAAATATCTCTGTACGTGATTTACAACCAGTTGTAACTCCTACATTGTGTGGTTAACCATGCAAAAGGCTATATTTAATCCAAACCTAACCATCTAGTTTTGGTGCCTAACTCTAACCAAACAATGACAGAAAGAGGGGGGGCAGCTATGCCTGATTTGACTATGATTTATGTACGTGTCCAAAATGTGTGGATTTCCCACATATTTCCCATAAGCACTCAGACCCTAGGTAGATAAGTACTGTAGATGAATGGAAAACAATTCTTTAACGGTTCAACTAACAGAAAGGGTGATCTTTTTAGGCAATGTTTGAAAGCTTTAAAAGATGATTTTTTTTCTATATTTCAGTTTGCAACAAAAACTATGTACAACATTTAGATGTTCTCCAAAGTCACTGTCTTTTCAAAATAAATTTTCAGTGTGTTTTTTCGCAAATGTTTGCTGGGTGGGTGGGTGAGAGCATGACTAAAGTTAAACCTAATGGTTTCAAGAATGATTTTCCATGCACACCACCTACTGCATCCCCACGAGTCTTATCCAGAGAAACACTATAAACATGTACTTGGCTTTTCAGATGTTGTATGCAAGTGGTTATTTATGCTTACAATATGCTGTTTTAAATTGGCCTTGCTGCAAAATGTTGAGACATGAAATTGCAGTGACAGGAAAAGCTGGAGGCTGGTATGGATAGGACTTGCACTCGTATGAACTTCATATTAAACGTAAATGATTCACAGAGAAATAAGGTCAAATTAGGTATGAACTGAAAGTGAACTTAAATGTGAGCACATGTGCTCACATTTCGCAAATATCTTTTTTGACCTTGAACTTGGGACTGCACAGTTAATACTCCTTACCTTCCAATGCAAGCGTTTAAATATAGACTGTTTCACAAAGAAAGCTTTTTTGGAGATAAGGATGTGGACACATTTGGTGCACTGAAAGAAACCGCTTGCAGATAAAGCAGGAACAAGTTAATACACATACTTGTGCTGCATGCCTGTGACAGTAATGTTTGTGTCAAACTGCACCACTGCACTTTCCCATAAATCAGCCTCCAGAGGGTTCTCTCATTCTGCTGAGTTTTGAGATTTACCCTGTTGTGTACTTAAAAAGGAGATTGCAGTACATGCGTACTTGTAGCCTGCTTATTATGCAAGGTTATCATGACGGGTTTCATTTTTCTTCCCCCCAGTCTATTGAGAGCTAGTGGCCTATTTACATGTGAATTCCTCCTGCAGCCCTGCAGCCTCGCTCAAAGTAGCGAACGGGGCCACCTGCAAGGGGAAAGTGGGGAGGAGGAGGAGGAGGAAGACACGGTTTGAGGAGCTACAGAAGTGTACTCCTGTTTTCTTTGGTGCAGAGACGAAAAACTGGTTTCATTAATTCTTACGATACATAGAGGGTAAGCTGTGCCAAAGTGAACAGAGGTCAAACTGACAGAAATGTTGTGCTGAATTCACTACTTTACAACCTATATAAATGCTGGGATTACAGCAAAAAAAAAACAAAAACAGTCTTTGCGTCATGGATTTCACATTCAGTCCAGAGAAAAGGACAAATTGTAGGATTTTTTTTTTTTTTAGGAATATATAAAAATAATGTGTGCTTTAAAACTGGTGAACAGAAACAGTTGTGTCAAATCTTTCCAAACAGGATGTTAACAGGCCATTGGACTTGAATCCCATCTTTAAACCTTGCTTTAGCTGAGTGTGTAAGAGAATCATTCACTTTCTTTAAGGTTTTTAAACTGGAAAATTTAGCCTCCGTTCTGAAGACTTTTACTGATAGTGCCCAACTTATAAAAGCTAAGTACTGCTCTATCAAACTAAGTGTTATGCAGTGCGCACACCTGCTAGACATTTGTACTGTGGAAAAAAAACAGATTCCTGCTTACAGAGTAGTGTAATCTACACTCAGTAAATGCAACCTTTCAAGCACCATCATCAGGTATAAAATCAAACTTTTATTTTTTTTTGTCTTTTTCTTAAACCTACAAATATGGATTACTGGGATTTATATTCAGGGTACATATATGTAATTAAACACAACCTGGTATAAACAAAATCTGTTGCCGGACATTTGTGATGCAAATAAAACACACTATAGTAGAACTACATGCATAACTAATTGTTGTAGGCATTACTGGTGTGTTTCAGGGGTGTTTTTCTGCCGTGGGTTGTTGACAGTCTTCATGTGATGACATTCCTCGGTTCAGTTTGTGTGAAAGCCTCTTTGTCAAGGTGATGATTGCTCTTTCACTTCTCAGTCTTCATCTGAAAGAGGATGGCTGTCGACAGCTGGAATGGGAACAGGGGAAATCTGTATGTGCGTGGGTGAGTGCGTTAGATGAGGGGCAAATTACTTTTTCATTCTCTCTTTCATTTTGACCTTGAACTCTGTGATACCCAGTTGCACTCACTCAACACCCATGTCCACACACAAATCTGGTCCACAAAGAGCTGTGTCCCCTCCAGTCTGGCTATTGTGAGGCACAAGCCTGTGAAATCTGTCTTTGGTCTTGTTTGGGCATAAGGGATTAGGGTGGGTTTAGGCTGTGGTCCCCAGTGCTTTATGTTTGCACACTGACTGATAGGGAAATCTGTGGAGAACACTGTGTTCGGATTTGTTTGGTAGCATTTCATCGTTCCGCAGATGAAAGGCCCCAGAGTTTGCAATATAATATCTATTACTATTTATGAGTTTTGCAGCATTTGACAGGAACCTGTTATGCTCTCTACTAGTAGCTTTGCATGATTCACAGTTCAAAACAATCCTTGATTACCTAATTCCCCTTACTTTAAGACAGTGGTTCTGATTTGTTGCCCTTTCCAAATCAAAGGTTAACTGCTTGCACCTACACTGATCTAAGAATTTTCAACTTTTGCCATGATTCTTGTGAATATCATATATTACACTTTGTATATGACAAAAAATAACGAAATGCATAACTGCTGTCCCTACAAATTGGATAACTTTAGGAAAAAGAATAAAACAGTACAATTTAGGAAACATTTGTATCACCTAAATTAAACCCAGGTGGTTAGGGGTAACATAAACCTAGATCTTACAACAAGGTTATAATCTGAAAGCAAATCTGGGAAATCAACACTATATTAAAATAACAAACAAAGCTTAATAAACTAAAGTGCAAGATTTAGATTTAGTTAAAATGCTCACTTACTTTTTCTGCCTCCTAATATTTTTAATGCATCTGCTGCAGGTTAATTCATTTATTAGAAACCTTTTACCTTTGAATATAGACAGACAACTGTTGTTATGTCTAGACAGTCTGCCCTCTTTATCCTAATTGAAATTCAAATCAGTTACTGTGAGTGATTCATCTTAACGCTTCCCAATGATGTCTGCCATGAAAAGGAACTCCTAAACCAAAGCAAGCGGACTTTTGGTTCACACAGAGGTCATATGTATAACTTCTCTCTGCAGATATTTTAATTGCATCTCTGCTTTATCAGGTGAGTGCACACATTGAGCATGGGAGAGGAATACAGTGCATCACTTGGGTACTGAGTTGTATCAGCTATGCATAAATCCGTCAAGACTTTAGTGTGTAAATGTAATTCTAAGCATGTCTATTGTACCACAAAGGTATTTCTGTAAATGTTTTTTATGTCTACTGGAGTAAATACTGGGGTAGCTGTAGCTCAGGAGGTAGACCAGGTCACCTACTAATCAGAAGGCTGGTGGTGCTCCAATCTCCAATTCCCTAACCCCAAGTTGCTCTTTGATGCATCCGTTGGAGTATGAATGCGTGTGAATGTTAGAAAGAAAGCACTTAAACAGGAAAAGCATAAAAAAGTGCTTGTGTGAATTGGTGAATGAGAGAAGTTCTGTAAAGTGCTTTGAGTGCTTAGAGTAGAAAAGTGCCATATAATAACCAGTCTATTTACCATATTCTAGAAACTTGTGAAAGGCTTTTTTCTATATGTCTCCATCAAAATGCTGCATGTACAAGGTAGATAATGCAGAAATTTTCGTAACTTTACTGCTTGATTTGCTAGCTAACTAACTGTAAATAAACTGGAAGGCTACATTTTGTTGTACTTTCTGACCATATGTAGATAAGATAAGATAAGATAAGATAGAACTTTATTAATCCCTCGGGTGGGTTCCTCTGGGAAATTCGATTTCCAAAAAAGCACAGCACCGACAGAAGTTACAGAGTTACAGAATATTATATATATATATATATATATATATATATACACACACACACACACACACACACACACATACACATATATATAAATACAGAGACAATATAAATAAAATATACGAAGGGGATAAATAGAATAAATAGGAATAAAAAATAAAAATACAAGTGAATTGCACATTTCAAGTATTGAGGTCTATTGCACTGTTGACTATTTACAAAAGTATTGCACAAAAGGTATTGCACAGTGAGGTGAAGAGGCACTACAGCTTAGTTGTTCCCCCCTCCTTTGTCCTCCTGTTTCCCCTCCCTCTCCCCTCCAGAGAGGAGTTAAACAGTCTGATGGCGTGTGGGACAAAGGAGTTTTTAAGTCTGTTAGTTCTTGTCTTTGGGAGAAGCAACCTGTCACTGAACAGACTCTTCTGGTTGTTAATGGCCGTGTGCAGAGGATGCCTGGCATTGTCCATAATGTCCATCAGTTTCTTTAATGTCCTTTTCTCTGCCACTGTCACCAGAGTGTCCAGCTTCATGCCGACCACAGAGCTAGCCTTCCTGATCAGTTTCTCCAGCCTGGATGAGATCTGGTATATTCAAGATATACCGCCTGAGCCAGTGCTCTGCAATTTTTCCTCATCTTGTCAGTGTTGGTAAGGTTAAGATTATAGCTTCACAATGTGGAGAAAACAGTGTTGTACAGAATGTTGAAACTATGTTGAGAGGACATACAAAATTACCTTAAGAAAGGAATGTGTTGTGATATGTTCAGTGTAAGACTCCCATGTCTGAATTTACTTTGGGTCTAAAGAGGCCAACTGAAATACAAAAGGTGAGACTTTATTACTGGCTATTAACAGAAAGGCCAAAATATCAAAGCCCAAAAGGTGAACAAATAAAAATCCAAAACATGAGACTGAGGGGTGCACACAGGGAATAGATACAGAGATGATAACATACACTGGGATAAAGAGTAATGATAGAGGGCTATTTTCACACAGTGCTGATTAGGAAAATGGAAATGTGTTGAAGAAGACCTCAAAGTAAAATACAGAATAAACAAGAGAAACACTAAACACAGAGACAATAAACTGACATCAACAAATACCAAGACAAAAGAATACTGGAAGCCAAAGACGTAAAAACAATAAGAAAAAGAAAGAAAACTAGTTTGAGACAGTGCAATGAGTGATTAGGAAAAGAAACACAGAACAAACTAAAATCAAGCGAATAACAAACTTAAATACAGAAAATGAAGATGCATAAACACCATGAATTCCCAAACACTGCTTGTCACATAAACAGGTAACCACAATTTCATGAACTCAGTGAAACTCTTCAAAATAACACAACAATGAAATCACAAACCAAAACAGAGGATTGCAAATTGGAAACTTCTTATTAGGACTTGGGCAGAAATCCAATAGTCCCAAAACCCAGAAGATTTAACAATCCATCCATTCACTTTCTTCTGATTGTCCAACAGGAGAGTGGTGCAGTGATCAGCAACGTTGCCTCACACAAGAAAGATGGTACTGGGTTTGACTTGGGCCTGTATGTGTGGAATCTGCATGTTCTGCATGGGTCCTTTCTCCAACCTGTACTTATTTAGCACATTCTGATTTAATTTAGTCACTTCATAAAATGTCAGTTTAAAATTAAGGACTTCACAAACCAGTTGAAGGATTTTAGCCTGTGCCATTGATTCATATGTTTCTTGACCTTTTCTTTAATGTCTTTTGAGACTAAATATAGAAGGTCTCAATGAGCCACTCACAATTTCTCAAAATCTAATTGTTCTTATTGGAATCACATTGGACTTTAATGAAATCTGCAGTGAAACCTAACAGACATCATTTCATTCCACCAGTAAATAAGAGGCACTGATGTCTCAGCTGGTTTGTTGTTTTTCTTCACTCCCCTGTAATGAAGCTGGCTGCTGCCGACCTCCAGTTTGTATAAACAGCACGACTCCCCTGATATTGGCATTAGCACCGATGGAGGTATTTAAACAGCCACAACATGAGGAGTCTCTGCAAGGAGTTCATTAACTGCAAAGAAAGGAGAAGCTGAATAATGAACTGGACCCTTTTTTAGTAGGGACAAGGAAGGGAGGAGCGGTTATATTGATGTTCCTCAATGATTAACGCTTCCAACTCGCTGGCCAGAGTTTTTCAATCTGCCCCGATTTCCATGGCAATTAGAGCTGGCCCTTCACCACAGGAGCCTCTGGCTTTATGAATCTAAAGTTTTATGCCTGGTTACATTGATCAGAGATATTTTGAAGGGTGGTGCACATGTGAACCATCTGCCCCACAGCCGTGGCAAAGAAACAGATAAGACGGGATTGCTCAGGTTTCTGCAGAGTCTGAGTTTCATGGTTGTTAATGCACAGAGAGGCCCTGTTATCTGCACCAGTCTCAGGGATGCCTGGGGACACCAGTCTTACCTCTGAGGGTGGAAAGACTGCTCTTTGTCTTGGCAACTGAAAGGTGTCAACACCTGTAGACCTAGATTAGGTCTTTATCTTAAAAAAATAGCTAAAAAAAAAAAAGAAAGAAAAAAAGTCAGCATTTGGATGTCCCCTGCTGTTGTGGCAGAGGCGTCATGTGGAATGAAAAAGCCAGGTTGCCGGTTTTCTATGAGAACCAGATTTCCAACTCCTACAGTGTAGGGAGGAGGGAGAGGGTGCAGGAGTGTAGCGGGTTACCCTTCTTGCCCCCAAAGCCATAAATCAAAATAAATTAAAGTCAGACTCCCACAGCACATATGGTAGCCACAGTAACAAGACTTTTCCAAACCAAGACTGTGCTTAATTGTATTTGTAAATCTATTACTAGATCATTTTAAACCAATGACATATTGAACCTAGCAGCATAATGTAAATTTAAAAAGAGTAAAAAACAAATTAGTTGAAAACATCTGTCGAGTTTTCAGATCAAAAATCCGGCAATAGAAAGAAGTATGTTTCTGATGAGTATGGGTATAAAATCCTGTACATATTTATGCAAAGTTTAAGCATGCAACTGATGCAATAGAAAGAAGTCAGTAGGTGTAAATTGTATCCACTTCTTTCAATATGTAAATCTAACAGAAAGGAGGGAAGTAAAAGCAAACCCACATGAGAAACTAACCTTCAAAATAAAGCAGGGAGCGAAGTGAAACTGGGACTGAAACTCACAGATGATAGTGACCTGGGAAGGCAGATGGTCAGGAAACACAAAGCAATCAAGAAATGTGGATCACAAAAATATGAGACCATCAATAATGAACTGTATATAAAGTCAAAGTTTCCAAGCCTGAAAAGCAGACACTGTGTGAAAGTGACATGCATTTTTTGTAATGTGGAATGGAGTGCTAGTGCTGGTGCAAAGATATAAACTAACGTTAGCAAACTGCATCAGATCACATCTGTATGTGTCGGCATAACTAAATTTTCTCTCTCTTTTTTTTTTCTTGCTTTTTTTTTTTTTTTTTTTACATATTTAGACAAACATTTCACTCTGTGAAACTGTACCCACAGATTTATACGAACACCAGCACAAACAAAGTTGGACTTAAATGTAGACTTTTTCAAATATGTTTAAAAACCAAACTGTTTCATATGGATCTTCATAATTTATAATCATTTTACATATACAAACAAATACTTAATAATTCTATCACTTGAATCTGTCATTGTGGAGGACTTATTTCTCTCGTGCAAAAATCTTCAACAAATCTAACCTTAGACAATGCTTACAAAGCTATCAATCGAAATATTTTTACAGTTACAGATAAACTGTTTTTGTTATTCTTGTATGGAAAGAAATGCCATAACTTCAAAATTTTACATATACATATCATTCTTAAATAAAAAGTAGCCTTGTCCTGTAAAAACAAATACCTTTGGTAGCTGTACAAGTGAGAGATTCCTCTGCAAACATTTTTTATCATCACCTATTTCTTATCAGGATAAAATATAGGACTGTTTGCAACCCCTACAATCTTCACCTCCCTTTTCTTTTTCTGCGCCATCTCCAGTGGCAGTAAATTCACTGTACATAGCGTGTACTGTCAATGTTAAGCCTCTTACTACTTTCACTCCCACAGTGGTCTTTTGTCTGAGCACTCCTAACTCCCATTTATTCATGTCTGATTTTTTTGCAGATAATTGTTAGTAACATCTCTGTTTAATTTGTGTTTCCACCAGAAAAAAAAGGTACATTTTTGGAATACCTGTGCAAGAATACACTACAAATATTGTCGCATTTTTTTCATGTGTTCAGATGTTTGATTTTAAATAACCTGCCAGATTGGAGCTTTTTGCTGTGGGATGACATGAAGTTAGTCTGTGACTTAGCTGAACAATCTTTCTTGTAAATGAACGCAATCTTCTTAGAAATGTGACAGTCAACATGCAGCTTAATCCTTAGCAGTATGCACAGGGCTACGAGTTAAGTGACAACAAAGAATCCGTCATCACCTCCATTTGACACAAGCTGCTGTAATGAGTTGATTTACATTCAAAAGCAATGGCTCTGTGGATCCATCTAATGAAACCTTTTGTGATGATGATTGGTTGGTTAAAGATCCCCGCCTAGTCACCTGTTCTCATGTTACTGAATAATTGTTACTAGATTTAAACATTTCCACAGATATCACACCATGATAGCACCATGTCCTACCTGCTGGGCGAGTTAGTTAGAGATTTTTTCCATGACATGACGAGAATTGCCCTTGACACAGAAAAATGGTGATTACTTCCATGCAAGCTTGAGGTCAATGACAAAACAGATGCGGTTCTAGGGAGTGGTCCAATGTAGAAGGATACTGGAAGCAATGTTCAAGAATATGACCTGGAGCTGAATATCTGCCATTGTTAAACATTGACGTGTTTTTGTTTTATGGGCAGAGTAAACCGCACATATTCATATACTAATTATTTAAAAATTTTCTTACATTTCTTTTCTTTTTTATACAAGGCATCTCAAGTCATGTTTCAATTAACAAAAAGCTTGTGATTGAGTGCTGGATCTGACTGAAACTGAAGAAAACTGCACACTCATATAAACTTGTAATTTGCAAGATACGCTTGCTGTATAAAGTACACTTTGAATTATGTTCATTTTGGACATTAAGATGTGATTTAGGTGATAAAGTAAGTAAGGAAGTATTTACTGAGACTTTAGATTAGCCCATTAAAACCGACGCATTGGTTTTAGGTCAAATTACCGTAACTCATAAACCGTTGGCGCAATCGCAAAATTCCAGCGGTTTCCAAAAGCGTCAACTTTGTGCTTTTTTTTCCAGTGATGTTAGGGTCATTATGCTAATCCCAGGAAGGGGAGATACGTAAATTACATAGAAAACAACACAGCACATAGCAAAAACTAAAAAACATGGCAAAAAGAGCCCAAATGTAGGTGCCGCTGTAGCTCACTGGATCAGCAGACGACCATATGGTGTATGGCTGAGAGCCCAAACAAAAGAGCCCAAATGTCTGTTTTCTGTAAATTTTCATCACACTCACTCATTCGCAGGCTGCTGGGACACCGTATCATAATGACCCTAACATCACAGAAAAGCACAGAGTCACTGCTTTCAGGAACTGTTGGAAATGAGCAAATTGTTCAGGATTAAGAGAGTTACAGATGTTGAAAAAAACGTTGCAAAACACCTGTCTGACCCCAGTGACAGGTGGGTAAAAATCTTTAAATCAATATACTACACAATCAAAATAGTTGCTAGGGGTAAAACAAGTGGTATTGTTTTGATTTCATGTATTCACCGTATTGAGTTTAGCTTCTTTATTATTTACTGTTTTACTTTTCTGTCAAAAAAGCCAACAAGACAGATCACATTCATACAAACCTGACTGCATTCATAGACACATTTAATCCCAGATTAAATTCTCGTGCTTTGTTCTTTGTCACAAACCTAAAGAACAGGTCACTCCAGCAAGGGTTTTATTTTAGTTTCTTTATCACAGTAGTTGCACATCCCTTCTGTTTCACTGAAGTTTCTGATGTGATGTGCAACAAGCAACTGATTTAAACAATACCTAAGTCAACACTAATGCATTCTGTCTTCTTCAATCTATTCCAAAGAAGCACAAAAAGACACACACACAAAAGTTTAAAAATTCCTTTGTGCTCTGCTTGATCTTCAGAAACAAAAGTAAACTAATGGTACCCCCCTTTTTGTAAATGGGAGCTGAAATCTGATACAAGAGTCCCAAAGCCAGATCTGAGTCTAAAGACTAGAGCCTCATTAGCAATCTATCTTTGCGGCATTGAGGAAAACCACACACACGCACACACAAAGTGGCTTTGTTTTTGGGCAGGGGTTGATATGCTGAAGCGGGGCCCCTGAGCTCAGAGAGACAGCAAGGACTGAAAGCAGAGACTTCAAAAGTAGCCAGTGTTCACCTTTAGAAAAGACAGATGACTCCTTGTTCAGCATAAGGACCAATCAGAGCATTTTAGTGATTCCCCTAAACTGCTATCCTGATTAACTCAAGCATCTACATCTACAAAGTTGTTTATTGAGATAATAATATTTTTATGTGTGACGATTGGAGGCCATCTAGATTTTAAAAGCTTTTTATTTGTTTGTCAAATAAGTAGGGGACTTCAGCGTGGGGGTTTCAGGGGAAGTTTGTCTTTCTACCAGCTGTTGGTTTCAGTGTCTGTTATGCATGTTGACTTTGGGAAAATTTGAATGGAAGGAAAAGTGGATGACGCAAAAAAGAGGAAGTTAAATCAGGAGGAAAGAGAGCAACATGCTCAACGAAAAAAAAATCATTGATTACATATATGTTTTACAGCACTATTATCGCTGCAGTATTTATGTTTTGCACCATCGATATATGGACATTTGCCATATGAAACCATGTAGAAACTGTGCATGTCTATCACAATTATACGTGTTTGGGAAAACCTGGAGTTAACACAGCTTTTCTTTGTTTCACTTGGTCTGCTGTAATAGCCAACATTTTTTCCACCTGTTGGAAAAATATTCAGAGGAAAGCAGGTTGCAAGAAAGGCGACATCTTCTATCTGTTGCAGTGGGAGCAATGACTTGTCATTTTGCCTCACTTTCACAAAAAATAGCAAGCACATGAATATGCAAGGTATTTTAGGCATGTACAACTGTAGGACACTCTAAAGCCAAGACACACTGGACAGATTACATGTCACAGATGACCTGCGAACACCATAGTCTGGGAGAACCAGCAGCAGGACTTGGTGGGTGGATGGATGAATGAATGGAATTATCTTTAGGTACTTGGTGTTCCAACAGTGAGCAAAATGCATTGAATCAGTCCATATGCTGCATATAATGTATAGATGTCACCGCCATGATGTCACTCATTGGTTAGAAAACTGCTATTATGATGCCTTGAACAGAGCATTTTTGGCCTAAGCCATCTTGCTGTTTTGAATCCAAACATGATGAGCGTGAGTGGAATCTGACTGAGAAAATTAGGAACTTGTAACCCTGACTATAATCATGTTTGTTGAGACCATATATCAAGATCACTTACAACCACATGAGTTGCCCTCTAATGGCCTTTGGCAAAAATGCAGGTTAAAGGCTCCAAATTCACTATGTCCCAATTCAGTTGCTGCATCCTTCGAAGGCCACATTTAAAGGCCGATTACATCACAGCCAGATGACGAAGGCTGTCTCAATTCAAAGGCTGCTCCAAATGTGGCTGACAAATGCGTCCTTCTTTTCCCCGAATTTGTAGGTTCGGTGTATTCTTCATGGCCCAACCTATCCCAGAATTCATAGCGTGGCCCAGCCAATTCCAGTTTCCAACAATGGCAGCAGCTACTTAGTTCTACTTTGACTCTTACTACTCTTTTCAATACTTTATTAATTAAATTATTATTCATAATATTTGTATAATAATATAAAAATACTTTTAAACACAGCAATAGCAAATTAGTGCAGCTAAAGAGTTTGAAATATTACTCTTTCTGGGTCACAAAATAAACTTTCAACATATTTTGAGGCGAGAATGTAGGTGTGTCAATTTCAAATATCTGCTCGGTTTTATCAAGATATCACATATTCACACTTCCAGCCTTCTTGGTCTTTAGTGGACCCGGCCCACGTAGACCACGAAGGCTGGGTCCTCCGAAGGATGCAGCCCTTGAATTGGGACACAGCCATCGTTTATACAATGTATGATTTATTAGATAAACCCTGACTCATATATAAATATAAATTCAGCCACATTAGTTGGACTCTATACTGAAGAACTTAGATTTGCGCAAGATCAGAAAGTAAACATTGCAACAAATCATAAGAGCATGTGACCTCTGTGTAGTGTTCTGCAAGTTCAGCAGCATTTTATACAATGGACTCGGACTACAGGGAACAGTTGTGACGTGTTGGAAAAGAACTGTTCAGGCAGAGCAGGTGCATCCTAGTTCTTCAGGAAGTGTTTAACTACTGGCCCTGCACACTCTCTCACACTCAAGCACACGAGCAGAAGCAGTTCTGGGAAGCAAAACCTAAAAGTGCACGTTCCATCAACACCTATTATTACCACTTGCATAGCTGTTTTTTCCCCTAACCTTAGCAATACTGCCTGGAGAATTACACGTGACATATTGTGGCATGTGACATTTTAAGGGTTGGGTCTGTATTCCCATTCTGATCTGCTGCTTTAAATCCCAGTCTGGGAATGGTGACAAAATATCTATTCCTGTTTGATTCCTTCTGTCTCGTTTTGATGGGTGCTGCTGCTGATAAGGCTACTTTAAATTTGGCATGAAGCATATTAAGACATTCACATGTAAGAGCTGACAGCATATCTTTTTCTAAAACATCCTGAGATATGATGAACTTTATGGAACCTTAGGACTAAATTCAGTCATTACTAAAAGAGCAGAAGCGAGAAAAAGGTAGTATAACACAGTTAAAAGGTGATAAGAGCTGTAAGCGTTTCTAGGATGTAAACAAATCACTTCCTGATGGCTACAAGGAAATGAGGGCACTGCAATGGAAATTAACAGGCACTGCAGATTAGATCCCTTGTATGTTTTTAGCTTTAGATATTTGCAAGTCCTTCCAGTCTTGGAAAGTGACGCAAGTAGGCTAATTTACTCAACAGTAAAGGTTCTATTTCTATTTCGAGAAGCCCTACACTTATTATTCATCACAAGTGAAATATCATGCAGTTATTTGATGTCTGAAAAGTGTTTACATGTCACATTCGAAGCAAGTGAAGTCACCATTCTCGCATAAACATCTCCATAATCTGTGTGATAAATAGCCTTTGGTAGAGTTATAGCTATGTTTGAGGGGGGGGGTTATGTTTTAGGCAGACATACAAGTAAATGATTAGTTACGTCTCCACCTTAATCAGTGTTGTACTTCTATAACAAAGGCCTTGATTTTAGTACTTTTATACACATGTTTATTTTGATGTTTTGTGTATTCTAAAGTCAATTCAGTTTTCAGATGACTATAATTTAAAATTTAGGATGTTTTTATTGAAGTCCGATAACAACTGGTATGTGAATAGCTTTTCAATTTTTAATCTTAAGCACTAATACAACTACTAAAGTTTTGCTTTAAATGTTTTCGCTTTTTTTAAACCAGGTCTATGTTTTAAAATTGTAATATTAATATTTCTACTTAAAGCTGCATTTTACAAAATTGGGCCACTAGGGGGCAGAAAAGCATAAAAACATAATAAAAATAAAAACTGCCCCTTTGTTTCCCACAGAGGATGGATCCACATAATTGATTTAGCATGAATGTTACTTGGATGGGCTTCCTGACACAACTCTCCAATTAGCTTCCTAGTATCCTACCACAATGGGTACACAAGCTTGTTTTCCTTTGAGGCTAGCTTTCTGTCTTATCCCAGTCTTATGCTGCGTTCCACATACCTTGGAAATCTAATGAAAAGAAAAACAGGATTTCTTTTGATTCTTAGCACGGTAGAGCCATTCAGGTGTATTAGCAATGCAGTATAATACTTATATTTTTGGCTTAAAAACACAGCTGCAGCACATTCATGAACAGAGCCTTGTCGGTGGTTTGTGTATGACTTATGTAGTTCACAAATAAACAACAGTGGCAGTACAGTTCAAAGGTTTTACAGTTTTACTGATGTTGACATCCAATACCATCTTGTATTGTTAGCTCAGGGTTCTTGGGGCTGCTCTGACTTTCCAAATGGGAAACTGAGGGATAGTTCCACATTCGAATTCTGCCCGTGAACCCACAAATTCATCTTAGGAATGCACCATCAAACTAAGGATCTTACTGCGAATTATACTTCTGCATCTGCATCATAACTTGCGCCATAAATGGAACCCCATTTTAACCCTATGCCACAACCTTCTACGTAACCTGACGTGCACCTCCTGAGAAACTACACGTATGGTTAACTCATACCACAAAAACTTGACATGGAATTCTTCCGGTTACTACATAAGTCTCAGTACAGTTTTTCATGCGTCAGGTGAAAGTGTTAACTTCCTGCTGGCTACAAGAAAATATGGACGATGCGACTATCAGTGTAGGCTTTGTAAAATCAGTCTAGGTAACATGTCAGCAAACATGTGAGCAATAGGTAACTGTAATAATAATAATAATAATAATAATAATAATAATAATAATAATAATAATAATAATAATGGATTGGATTTATATAGCGCTTTTTCAAGGCACCCAAAGCGCTTTACAATGCCACTATTCATTCACTCTCGCATTCACACACTGGTGGAGGCAAGCTACGGTTGTAGCCACAGCTGCCCTGGGGCAGACTGACAGAAGCGAGGCTGCCATATCGTGCCATCGGCCCATCTGGTAGTGTAGTATTGTAGGTTTTAACCAAGCTACTATACTTTAGTAACACAGAGAAAGAGCAGAAAGGGTTTTTAAAACACGGGGTTAATGTTTACTATTTACTATAAATTTGTCTTGCAAGAAATGAGAAAAGTCTCACTTCCTGTTAAAGATAGAAGGAAAAAAAAGATACAAATTTAACAGCATTGAGTTACAGTATTAAGTCCAAGGATTTTTAAAGTAATCAAATGCAGTTTTTTATATTAATAATCCTATTCATATTTTCATACAAATTAATAATCTGTTGCATGTAATATGAGCAGTATTACAACAGCATTTTGCCCTCCAGCATCAGTTGTTGCAAATGCCTGGATGGATGCTGCTGTTCTATTTCTGCAGTGAGAGCAGTGAGAAAATGTGGGTTTGTTTAGCTGCTACGCAGTTGCCCTCAGCTGTCCCATCACTCAGCAGGGGAGGAGGTGCAGGCGTACCCCAGTTCCTCCCATTTTTTTTCTGTTCTCAACCCCCACTTTTCTCTTTACACTCTCAAATGGTCTCATAGACAAGCGCAGGCTAGACGAGTCAACTAGGTCAACCTCCAGCTAATAAACTCCCGTGTGTCTGTTGAGACAGTGGGACAAATGGGCCCTACTTAAAACCAGACACAAACAAAGGCCTTCACATCCAATGAAGACCTTACCCCACTTGCATCCCAATGAAGCCAGAGGGGAGGGAAATGCACTTTTCCACATAGTTCCTATGCTTGCTGACCAGGAAGCAAAATACCTCACCCAATAACCTCCAGTTGCATAACAGCAGCCTGTTTGTGATAACAATGGAAAGAAATTTTAATCTGTTTTTGTAGACATACCTGTGCACAATGTGCACAAGTAATGAAAAATGACTTCCCTCCCCCTGTGCTGCTGATTGATTGCATGTGGTCCTCCTAAATGAAAGCCTGAATTATTCAAGCAGGTCAGACTATATCCATTTCCTGTTCAATCACATAGTTTGATGGGTATTTAGGAATTGCTGAATATATCACTAAAGAGCAATTAAGCTTTTTTGAGAAGTATCGCACTAGAAATAGACAGCTACCATATCTTTAGAAAAAAGCACTGCATTGCACTTCCCGCAATTTCTTCTGTTATATAAAAATACAAGTAATGGTAAAAGTCTATAGACTCAGAGTCACAAGCAAGACTCAGTTACACTTTAAGCTAAATACTAGTAAAGGGGGGAAAAAGACTTATACTGGCAAAGTATTTCGAGCTGATTTAGCTAGTTTTATTTGAGTAAAACTGTAGAAGTGTTCTACCTTTAGGTATCTGATGAGTTGTATTATTTGTAAATTTCATGCTTCTTGTTTAATCAGTTGTGCATATACATTACAGCCATTTTACTCATCTGGCAGAAACAGATCCCGACTCTCCCCTGTCTACATTGGTGGGACTGATGAGAAATAGTCACATCCTACAACTATCTGGAAGTTCAACTGGATCACAAGTTGAAGTGGTCTGCCTACCAAAAGGGTCTGAGTCGGCTTTACTTTCTACAAAGGCTCAGATCCTTCAATGTATGCAGCAAGCTGCTCTAAATGTTTTATCGTCTGTTGCTGCGAGCACCATCTTCTTTGCCGTGGCATGCTAGCATGCAGCCATCAAAGCAAAGGAGGCAAACAGACTGAACAGGTTCCTTCAACGTTGCTGTCTGAGCGAAAGTTACAGGAGGTCGTTCCTTCCTGCAGCTATCAGTCTCTTTAAGTCATCCACATGGGTCAGATCCACACATGTGGAACAGAATTAATCACACCTCAGTGCACCCTGTCACTTTTGTACACCACGACATATATTTGCACATATACATGTCCTTTTATATTTATATGTATATTTGTATTTTATTCCTATATCTCTATATTTATCTATTTATTTTAATAATTATCTATCATAACTCAGTTTCTACTCTTATTTTATATGCATGCTTGCTGTTTGTTGCATATTTGTTGCTATGATAACTCCGTCAGACGTTTTTCTGATTCAGATTTACATGCTCTGTATTTTACATCATAAATGTTTCATTATTCAAATTTATAGACTTTCATCATTTTCTTTACTTTTTAAAAACTTTTATTTTCAGTGTTCCCTTTATTGTATGCCATTATTACACATTAACAGAAAAACATTAATGCATTTGCTAGCAAGTAAATGCATTAATGCAGTATCAGTGTTGATTAGTTAGTTGTGTAGATTAGTCCAGTTGATTGTAATACATGACCGTATTTTTGTATGTGTAGTGAAAGAGGAACAAAATGCTGAATTAAAAATCAGCAAATCCAACAAATAGCAAACATTATTAAACGGTGATAACTCCAAAATAAAATGTCCAAATGATGAAAACTAATTCATATACAAAACCGGAAAAGAAACAAACGAATGCTTATTACTAACGTTTATTACAATGATTATTTATTCTATGAAAACAGTTTTACTCATATCTATTTTGATTATTTTTTAATGTCTTCTCTTCTGTAAATTCAAATACTATTGGTATTTAAAGATCTTGTTTGTTTCATGGTGATGTTTTTGTGAATGTCAGTTGTATGTATATCCATCATGGAGTGCCCCAGGAAGAAAACTTAAGACTAAGGGTAATGGTAAGGGGATACCAATAAAACAAACAAACTCATGAGGATGGTGTAGGAGCTCAGATGAAACATGAGCATAGCATACATACAATCTGACAAACAAACAAACAAAAACAGGGCTTTTCTCATCTCTTTAATTTACCTCTCTGTCCACATGTCTGTGACCCAGAAGTCAATCTCAAACATGTCTCAACTCCTTAGAGGCATTATAAGGGAAGAGGATTAAGGACAGAAGAGACTTGGCAGAGGAGCTGTGATGGAGGATGCACAAGTGTATCCTTTGTGGAAGTGTGTTTTTTATATACCAAAGACAGTGTTAAAGATGGATGTAGTTACTGTACCCACTTATTTCTAAAATCATGTTCTGAAGATTAGGAGTTTGGAGGGTGCATTTAGTGTCCCTGAAAAGAGAAGCTATTTTCTAAGCTATTTCGTAATTTACCTTTTCTACTTTTGATGCTTCTGTACCTCCTTCCAGAGGGCAGTATACTGAACAAATTTTGCGCAGTATCAAAGTGGTCTGTAATGATACTTTTGCTCTGAAAAGACCCTTTACCTATCACCCTTTGCAGTCCTTTCTTTTCAGCCACATTACAGCTGGCCAGTGATAGCATATGGCAGTACACTCTCAACTGTCAACCGTCATCAAGCAGCATCCTTTATTCCTCTTGAAAACCATCAAGAAGTGGAGGTGCTACTGAACCTTCTTTAGCACAGATGCTGCGTTCACCAGGAAAGATCCTCAGAGGTGTAAGTACCCAGGAATTTAACAGAGATCCACTCCACATCAACTGAGACTGTGTGGAGAGGTGGGCTCAGCTTTGTGCCTCCTGAAGTCCATGACCACTTACTTTGTTTTGTTGGTGTTCAGATTAAGGTTGTTCCTGACACACCAGTCTGTCAATTACCGCATATGATTCATGTGTGGTATCCAGTGTTGGTCAAGTTACTTTGAAAAAGTAATCAGTAACTAATTACTGATTACTTCCCCCAAAAGTAATCCCCTTACTTTACTGATTACTTATTTTCAAAAGTAATTAGTTACTTAAAAAATGATGTACAACCTGAAAAGGTAATGAAGCGATAGATCTTTCAGCCCAATTCTATTTTTTCTGCATAATCCATCATATAAAATGTAATCAAATGAAAAAGTCTCTTTTTGAAACTAGTTTTATTTTAACTTTAAGCTTGAAGCAAACATTAAATTATATGCAACATTCTCTGACTGGAAGAAATTTGTTTAATTTAAATTTAATTTAAACCTATTTTCTGCATATTCCAGCATATAAAATAAAATATTTTTTGTGTTTACACTCACTCTTTCAAATAAATGCAAGTGAAACACAGCAGAAAATAAATGAAATCAAAGACTCAGCGGTCCTGTTGCTCTATTTTCACCTGTATAGCAGGAGTGGGGCAGGCGGAGGTTTGCCCTGGTGCACATGTGTCGCAGCGGTCAGTGGAAGGATCTGGGAGTTTCACATTCCCGTGGCAGGGTACTGTCGGTGCTTGCTCAGAAGTTTAGGGGGTTTTTTCACTGTAAAAAGAAGTTTTCTTCCCACGCAGTGAACAGCGGACACTAATGTTTTTGTCACTTTTTACAGATTCAAACTCAAAGTAAGGTCAGTACTTCCACGCTTTAAACGCTGCACGCTCATACTCTCTGCCACACTCGTTATATTATCCATTGTTGATATGCACACAGCTGTTGCCACGAACGTCGGACTCGCTTACGTCATTGTCATGAGAGACTCGTGCAAAAAAAATCACAGTTTTGGTAACGCAGCGTGCTTACGGGGGTGTAACAGTTATCTAATTACCTCTTTTGCAACAGTAATCCCTTACTTTACTCGTTACTTGAAAAAAGCAATTGGATTACAGTCTGCAAATTTTATAATTGCATTTCTAGGGTGGGTAGGAGTACAGTCGTGTGTGGATACTGCATAAAAGAGGAAGCTGAGCACACAGCCCTGAGACAGTGCTGAGCATGAGGGTGGAGCAGGTGTGGGTACTGATGTTGGCATTCTGTTAGCTGTGAACATGTTTTTTTTTTTTTTCGGTGGATCTGTTTGCTTTATAAGCTGATTGGGGTCAAAGGTGGAAGAAAGGCAATTTTTGATGTGTTGAAACACAAGCCTTTTAAAGCATTTTTGACCATAGCTGTTAGAGCGATGAGTCTGAAATAACTCATTGTTGAATTCTTGGGAACAGGGGTTGTGGTAGCATCTTAAAGATAGGGTGGGACAGCAGAGGATGACAGGCAGACACTGGAGAGCTTGGTGAAGACCACTGCGAGCTGAACTTTAAGAACTTTGCTGGGGACGTCTGATTTAGGAACCTTCCTCTGATTCACAGACCTAAACACATGGTTCACTTGATGTGCCTGGAAAGAGAGTGTAGGCAACTCTGTGGTCTGGGGTGTGTATAGCTAAACTGGTCCTGTCTGAGTCAAAACAGGCAAAGAAGTGATTAAGGTCCAGTGCCAACAAAGCCTCCACGTTAACACTGCCAGTGGTGTGCTGCCTTTGTTTTTTGTCAGATGATCCTCCATTTTACTCTCTAGGCCTTTTTTGCACTTTTGATTCCTTTTCTCTGGCCGAGCTGTGCAGCGCTTTGTCACTTCACACGAAGGCCAAGTTAAAGTCTCTCAGAAGTGCCTAGACTTCACTTCATCCATGGTTTATGATTAACATCAACACGGATTCGCTTACTGGCCATAACATTGTCGGTGCTTGACATTTGTTTGTTTTGAAACTCATTGTGACAAGAGAGGTGTGGGTCTGACTGTGAAACCACACTCTTATTGTGATCTACAAGTCCTTAGCCAGTGAACATACCCTGTGCAATCCACCTATATGACACTTAAAATGACCAAAATTTTGATTGGAAGTCATTTTGCAAATATTTATGTTGCCCAGATGTGGCTAGTGAAAAGAATGCAAGTTCCTGAAATTTCGACTTGGGTTAACTTGTCAGATCTGGAAGATACAACAATCTGTCTATTCATTCTGTGGCTTTTTACCCTCACTGTATAAAATGGGTGTGGTACACGCTGTCATGGTGGGTGGAAGACTTTACAAACAAAGTATCTTTGTAACAAAGTGTCTTTGTTTTTTTATAAAGTATCTTTGTAAGTTGTTTTAGTCATTTAAAACAACTGTGTGCTCTTCTGCCATTCACTGTTTGTCTGTGTGGAATATTCTGAATATAATTAAAAGCAGTCTTTAAAAACTTTAAAAAAACATATCATGAATAAGACATCATGTGGGGAGAAAGAGAAAGGGATCTGAAATCTGGAGGACTAAAGCACTGAATACAGTACAATAAATACATGTGAAAACAATCAGGGCAGAGCAAACAAAAGTGAGAGAAAACAAAGGAAGTAAAAGAATTAAGGACACACAAGGAAAGTAATACTTTCAAATAAAAGAGGAAATGCAACGAACAAACAAAACTCAGTAACTTAAACCTTACACCATGACATAGTTCTCAGGATAAGAGTTTTTGGTTTCTTGTTTCATGTGTTGCTAGAAGTGTAGTCAAATTTATTTCGCTTGACTTTTAATTTTGATGCTGTCCCTGCAGCGGTATTTAGAACTTTTAATCTGGACTAGAATACCAGAGTGTTAGGCCTCCAGCTCCAGTACATAAAAGCCCAACCTTACTTCTTTCTGCTGGCATGCCTGGTACACCCTGTCAGTAAACAAACCTCCATTACTCACTTGACATCCTACCATGATGTCACTGAGCAAACACAAAAGTCAGCAGGCTAACAATAAAGCACTTCCTCTGCCACAGTTTGTTGATGCTTTCCTCGGCAGGTGCTCAGAGCTCACTCTGTGGGGACAAAAGTGTAACTCAAAACCTAAAATTATGGCCTGTGAAGTCAAGCAACAACAGTCATTAGTGCTCTTTTTGTCTCGTCAACAAGGGAACATACATTATGTATGTTCATTCGCTTTGGAGTTTGAAACATACACAAATGAGCTGAAGGGCATCTTAGGTCACAGGGATGAGAGGGTGTAAAATGTCAGTGATTCTCCGATGTGTATATAGAGCTTTTATCTCTGCTATCACAATCAGGTGGGTTTAATCATTTAGTACAGAGCTAGATCAGCATTTTCAGAGAGAGAACAAACATTTCTTTATTATCTTTCTCTGTTTGTCTCCTTTGATGTCCATGATCTGAACCTTCTGTAAAAAGCATGTTCTCCTTTTAACATAAGTATCCTCATATTTAGATTAAATGTCCTTTTTTTTCAGTCTCAACCAAGATAATCAGAGTGATGATTAGACCAGCATGTACTTCACCAAAAAGAAAAAAGAAGAAAAAAACTGCAAATCAAGTATCAGAACATCAGAATCAAATCTAAATATATTCATTCATACATTCAGTAAAACTGCTATTGTGCCACTTGCCAAAGCAGTCATTGTGCGTCATAATACATGATTGTGCAACATCTTAATGACAGCAAAGCACTGGGTCACTTTGAAAAGTAGCTCAGTTGTTCTTTTCCTTTCCCCAACCTTTCCTTTTACCTTACTAAGAAGTCCACTTTCACATTTATCTATATAATAAATGGAATACATATAAAATGTATGGAAAAATAAATAGAAAGTAATACATTTTTAAAAAGCTCAATCTTAAGGCACCTCAGTCTTAAGTGGGGTGGGGGTTAAAAATATGTGAGAATTTCCTGCTTCTATTTACAACTACAGCAGCAGCTATTTATGGGTTCACATGACATGACAGCAGCACATCAGTCGTGTGGGGCTGGGGTGGGGGTACTAGCAATCAAACTGGGTCATTTTTGAGCTTTTGAAAAGCCGACTCTAAAAGAATTTGTACATTTTGAATCTAAATTTAGCTTAATGAAGATTTTCCATTCACACTATCGCCAAATGCTGCTCGTGGGAGATCATTGAGGTTACTTAACGTGTTGTGAGATATAAATGTACTGCAAGTCTGCAATGTTGGGTTTATAATTCTCTGCTGGCACTTCATAATGAATGCATGAAGTAGGCGTTTCAACCACTATGAATATAAAAATGCTGATTTTAGGAGCTTTAACAGTTGTCCTTGGAGTATTTTTCTTTGCCCCATCTCAGCTAGGGTAGAAGGAAAAAACATGCAAGCAGATGTTGCTTTGGTAAGAATATTTATTGTTGAAAAATATATGTAGGAAGCACAATAAGAGACAAACCGCAGGGTGCTGCCAACTCAAAAGGAAGAAAACCAAAGGTAGACTAACAGAGTGCCAACTACAAAACAAAATGGAAAAGAGAAGCAATTAGCTCCCAGCAGCAATACCCAAGGGTAAGGGCACCCTTGTGTGGTAAGGGTTAGGGTTAGCACTAAGCAGTATTAATTACCTCAAAAACACAATTAATTACCAAGTTGTAATAACAGAATATATCTTTCGATTGCTGCTTAAATTATTTACACTGTACATAAAGCTGTACTTATCCTAAACCTGATGTAATGATTTGGACTCTATACATGGAGTTGTAGTTGCATTTGCGTGAAAAAAGCCTCCCAGTCCTCTCAAACCAAAACATTTTAATTTAAGCTTTCAAAGAACTTGTGAAGCCAGATTACTTGTGAGTGGTAAATCCAAATCATGTGAATCTTATACCTCACACACTCATAGTTCAATGCCTGACTTCTTTAAATAAGGCAAAACCTGCATTCATTCCATATCGGCTCAAATGAGCAACACATGAGTGTACTCCTATGTGCAAACATGCTTTTCTGTACAGGTTGCTTTCTATAAGGCTGCATGTAGCATTTCATGTTTAGCTGTGTATAGCTACTACCAATATCCCTCCATTATGTTCTTCAGTAATGTATAATTTTTTTCCTTTCTTATTTGACTTTCAGTGCTCATTTTTTCACCTTTGCAATTTACTGCAACCTTTCTAAATCTTCAGGCTTTTGTCTTGTTTTGATAAATCCGGCCCCTGGCTTTCCTACAAAGTAACATTCTCATCCTTTCTGTGTGACTCAGAGGTTCTTTTGCTCCAACAAGCCTGATAACGTGGTTTATCAGTGATCGGTCAAACGCAAAGACTTTGCATGACCTCATGAATAATTGGTTTAACTGTAAATCCCAAACGGTTCCAAGCTCCTCTTTAACGACATTCCCCTCATTCACTGAGACAGAAAGAGTTGGAGGAGTGTGGGTGGTAACACACCGAGGCTGGCACAGTAGAGTCTGCAGTCAGGTGGGACTGGAGGTCTGTATATTGCTGGAAAGGAGTCCCTGAGAAAAATGATTATATTAAAGCTTTACTTCACTTTGGATTTAGTTTCTTTTTTATTTCTGAGACAGTTCTTATTGTTGTTATTGTGCCAGCAGTCGGGGTTGTGTTCAACTTGGAGTGTTTTGATGTTTTGACTGGTTTGTGCTCCAACATAGATGACCTGAAATGTTTTGATTGCCTGGATTATTTTATGACTTCACTGTCATTTCCAGTATTTTCCAAAGTTTTAAACTGGGCCAAACTAGACCCTCTGGTAGGCCCAGTCTGCCCCACAGACTATATGTTTGACAACCCTAACCCTTAGTTAGGGTGGTTGTTACTGCTACAGCCCACCTATTGTCTACCTACCAACACCGATTAGGTTCATACTTCAAGTAAGCACATGGCACATTGTAAAATCAGTTAATCTCAAGACATTAGGTTGAATTATTATACTTCTATGTGATTCTGTTGCCTATAGCAAGTTTTAATGTGCAAAGTGCCTGGGTGATGAAGCAAGTTTTATGTTTATTTTAGTCACTGTTTCAAAAGAAATGTGATTTACACCCTTAAAAGTTGGCCTGACTCCATGCAAGGCAGAAAAACAGCTTTTTCCTCCATTAATTTCAGCTGCTGGATTCAAAACTGCATCGGCACTCTTTTTTTAAATAGCCAAACACTGAATGATCTGAACAACTGAATGGGACTTTAAAATAGTTGCTGATATCCTGCCAGTCTTTAACAGCATTTAGCTGGTGGTTATTTCTCCACTCAGGCTGTGGTTTTCATGCTACATTAAAAATTTGTGTGTGCGGTGAAGGTGTGCATGTGTTCGCATGCTCAGAAGGAGGTGTGCTCCAAAGTTTTATTGTGCATTTTCTTTATATTGTTGACAGACAAGGGAGAAGCTACAGTTTAAGTCTATTGTTATTGAGTCTGAGAGAAGCTCTGATGTCTCAAGTGCAGTAAAAATAAAGGCAGATATCAGCGTTTATAATCCTGGCACATTGGAGAAAAAGGGAAAATGTCACACTCATTTTCCTTGTAATGATTGAGGGCTTGCATTAAAGTAACCACGTATGATTTTAATGAACAAAGTATACATTATATATTTCTGCTGATTCCCTATAGAGATTTTCAAACCCTTGCAGTTTCCATTACAGCAGGGGCCACAAACCCCAACATTAAGTTCATGCATAATTTATCTCCATGTAAAAGGGCCCAATTATAACGTGTGTGTATTTCACCAGACTGGGGCTGCAGGACTCGTATTAAACTGTGGTTTTTCACCAAAAAGCCTATAAACAGAGTCCTTTGAAAAGAATACACGGGGGAATCAGAGATGGGAAAGTCAACAGTGCCACAAGTGTTGGAATTTATAATCCGCCAATTACAGCACATGCATACATTCAACTCCCTGGCTGTTTAATGCATGAGTGTCTGGAGGGAATTCTCTTAATGTGAGCAATGAGAGGAGTGTGGGAAACAGGACTACATGGATCTCTGTGGGTGTGTGTACATGCTTGTGTGTAACTCAGCCTCCTGGTCCATGGGGGTTGACTGCATGGAGCAGTGGGGGGAAGTCAAGACATTTGTTTTGGTGACTGCCACAGAAAAAACAAACAAACAAAAAAAGCTCCTTCTAATGCTTTGCTGTGTCTCAGTGCTCTTGTCCTGTAAATGCACAGAGACACTGATTTTGAGATTACTGCATTTAAACTGCAGGCTCCTGTGGTTCATGAAATAGTAAATGTACTCTATTTGTGTGGAGTGTTGGGGTTTCACTGGATGCATCCTACAGCACACATAAACAAATATTTTATATACAAGTTGCACTTAGCTTTTACAACAAATCCTGATAATACGCATAGTGGTGACCCCACAGATATGTAATGTCAACTTTATAATTGCTTCAGCTCTAAAGTGTATCTGAGTGTCTTTGTTTTGATCATTTTCAGAGTTTTAATGTTTTGGTTCAGACTCACTACCTTCATCCAAGCTGTTCTCATTTCCCGGGGTATGGAATGATACAAGTAACTGATGTGTTTCAGTTATGGTCAGGGTGTCCTTTGACAGTACTGTGCAACTAACCAGGTTATGGCATCTGTGAAAAGGGTCTATGACTCTCAAATTGTCTTTTTTCAGCAGAAGGTATGTAAAATGAATTGCAAGATAAAGGTCCAAATGGGAAGCTATCTCGCTGATAAACCGGTGATGTATTGCCACACCTTCATTTTTCATAGATTTTGTACTGCAGAACAGGACTGCTTTCTCGTGGTGGCCAATATTGACCAGGCCAGTGAGTTGAGACATTCATGGCAACTTGTGATCATATGCATTGTAGTAGATGGGTATAGAAAAAGGCTTTAAACCTGAATTCTTTTAGTGATCAGCAGGGGGCATTAGCTTTGGTTATGAAAAGGCCTGCCATTGTGTAGAAGTTTATGGCTGAAGGCCGTGCAATGTAACCTCAGTAAATAGTTGCCTGGCGTCTTTATGAGCTCAGTTGCTAGATTTATTTGATGCTGAGTAGAACATTAAGTCCATTTTGTAGATAATGGCATTTCTAAGAGACAGAAAAGTGGATCGGCCAGGATACGCTAACAAGTGTACAGTTTCACAGTCAGAGCCAACCCTCACTCGTCACTCCCAGTGTTAAAACATCAATATGATGAACCAATAGGACTTCACTAACCAATAGGTAATGTTATGCTGCCCAGTGTTCTGATGACCCCCGCTCCCCCAAGGTGATTTGCAGGACCATATCAGTGAGTTGCAAATGTTGCATTTAGAGCTTATTTCACTTGACCATAAAGTGATTTTACAGAATTCCTGTGTTAAAGCAATATTTACCGATTTTATGTCTCCAACAGGCATTTTGAAGGCTGTGTTTGCATTTTTGTTCCTCCACATGTTGTTGACTGGTGTCATAATAAAACCTAAGAACTACGTTGTATAGAAAAAAGGGGGCGTTTACAAGAATATGTTATAGTATCAGACATAGAATCCATATAAAACAAACATTTACTAATCACTTTTTTTTATTTATGTGGAGCTACAGAGGACTATACTATCTGTACTGACTCAAACTGGCATGCTGTCATTTGCTGCCCTCTGGTGTACAGCCGTGATACCCTGCTCTCGTGATTCACACTCATTATGTTGGACTTTAAATGTGGAGGCAGCAAATTTCTTTATTCCGTTATCTGGTTGATTCCTATCAGTTAAATCAGTCTAACATAAAATTTTCTTGCTGCCACTCATTTTAGTATCACCTCGGATGTTGTTTTAATACTCACATGAAACAGAGGACACCCATGCACTTCCTTTGCCAACCTTCTCACCAACACTCATCCATCTGAGAGTCATGTGATCAACAATGCAGCAGGCTGATGCTTCATTTCAGTCAATACACTGTGGTGTTAATGAGGGCACCGGGGACAGTGTGGCACACATGCAAACAGAAACTGTTTATGTAGGTGATTGTACACACTGTACAAACACACAGTACAAAGATACTTCGTTTACTTTTGTCTTTGATATGTATCTTTAATAAATTCGATCACAAACATGTTTTCCATCTTAATATTATGACCAGTGTGAATTACTCCCACTACATTTCTATGATAATAAAAAAATCATGTAACTACAATAATAATTAAATAATAACTATAATAACTAATAACACAGAAAAAAATAGATGCAAAAGTCACATATAAATAACTATAAATATTGTATGTAAATGAAGTTTAAATCATATAAATAATACAGAGTGAATCCACTGTTTTAGTAGCCTGTCTCTTTTATATTTCTGCCCTCCTGTTTCCTCACATCAATCCCTCAAGAGGGAGCTATTGTAACTCTAAACACACGGAGAGCTCATGGCAGCCCGCAAGCATCCAGTTAATGTAAAGTTTATTACAGTACAACTTCATGTTTTTTCTGCGGAGATATATGAGCCAGGCTCACTGTGACATTTGGCAAAATTCATCAGTTAGGATGCTTAATAGATGTGTCTCATGCCCGCAGTAAACATATGTGACAGACATTAGACAGTGTCTTGGTGCTTGTTGATGAAACAGCTCTGCTGGAGATTCTCAGCATGAAGGACAAGACTTCACCCATATGAGCAAAACCACTTTCAAAAGTTAGTTAAAGTTCTTTAAAGAGAGCCACTCGGAAAGATGAAAGCTTTGGTGGTGAATCACTTACAGGTGAAAGCTCATCTACGGAGCTCTAGAGAGTCTTTTGGTGACTTTCAGTCTTAAATTCATTACCTGCTCAGGACCAGATGGCACACAGTCAAAGTTAGAACCAGCTTTGAACATATGTCTGTTTCCCACCTACATGGTGCCAGTGTCCAATTGGGAACGAGGTCCACACGTTTCTGCTTAAAAAAGACCACAAATGTAAATAAATGGTAGCACCATTATGTTGGAACTGAAACATGTTATTGTTTTAAACACTCATGAGATCAGGTGAGAATATGTCATAGTTTCCTGCGTAAATGAAGAGTACCAACACAAACAAACAAGTAAGCACTGGTTTCAGTGGCAATAAACGTTTTGTTCTGCCTTATTTTTATATTTATCCCTTATACTACTATATTTGAAAAAAAAAAACATCTCTAATGTCCTTGTTTAGCATAAAATTAAGTGTAAATGAATGATTTCATCAAGAATAATGAAACATGTGGCGCTCGGGGCATTTAGCTTAGCTGGTGGTTAATCAAGGCTTTACAGTGATTGTAGCTAAGGTCTCGATTCAATGAAAATGTGATTGGTCATACTTTATATATCTTTAGATAAACAGTCAAACATCTTCTGAACAACCAGTCAAAATCTGCATTTATCTTCATCAGTAGATCTAATTCACAACCTTTCTTTCTCATAAGACCAATTAAGGGCTTTAATCACACCCTTTTTAACCGGCTTGTCTCTAAACTCTCTGTGATCACAGTTATTTCACTGCCTTCTTTGTTTACTTTTTTTCCACAGCAGCAGTGAATACTGTAACCCTTGTCTTGCTGCGTTAACCCAACACACTACACCTGTAGTATACTTTACGTGGCAGCAGCGTTCACTACTGCTTTACCTGCAGTTGCATGCCAGGTCTCTGTCTGTGATTAATGAGCATCCAGTTATAACCCCCCTGATTAGCAGTGGAGCACTCGGGCTAATGAGCTCACTGTGAACCTGGAGGTTACTGTAACCAGCGCAACTCATCTGTCAAGACCTGAAGACCAGTGGACTCATGCAGGCCTCAGATCAGCTGGATGGTTATCAGTGTAGGAGAGAGCATGAAAGTGACATCAGCAGCTACTGAGTGAACTACTTACATGTGTGTCCTCGTTTGCATTTTATTTTCTATAGAATAATGAATGATGGCAGGCTGAGTCAAATGCAAAAGTTTGCTGGCTTTTAAGCAACACCTGGATTTAAAAAGCTTTTCCCCATGGCTGTTATATCTCTACCACCATTTGCAATGTTGTGGAAATCTCCTGTAGATTTCCTTTCAGGATTTTTCTTGCTATGCCTCTCTCTTATCATGTCTCTGCTTCCACATAACATAAAAAGGGGAAGACAACAGCAGGGCTGTGTAATCCAATTCTCGAATGAACTTTAATCTAAGGCTTTTGTCCTGTTAATGTCTGTTTTGCTTTGGTACTCCAGTAAATGCCCAATTGGATGGCAATTTTCAACAAACAAATTAAGTTGATGTTATTGTAGAGTCACAAATTCCACAGAGGGAAGAGGTCAGGGTGGATTATTTACTTCACAATGCCCTCAACTTATGAGGATGCTTTTATTTCAACATAATGGAAAAAAAATGTCTGTGTTCCTTTTTGTAATAACCTTTCTGTGCCGTTGCAGATTTACTGTTGTAACCACTATGACTACGACGCTTTTCTGACCTTAAAGTATTTATTTGAGCTCTTAGACCTAACAAAGATGTATAAAAACCAAAGCATCAATTATGGAATTTTTAACATATTTTTTTTTATTGGATGCATATCTACTCCCAAAAGGTTAAGGAGATAATATATATTGCTTTTCTTTTTCCTTTTAGCTGACTAGCTGACAGTCTCTGCAATCTCACTATATGTATTTAATAGCTGCTCTATACAGATCTTGAGAAGTACACGGTATTGCCATGTGTAAGTGAGCTGTGTATGTTCAAATGTTATTTCTTGAGCACTTTACTAAGGACTTTATTCCCATGTCTTCTGGAGATAAAAACTGTTTGTTTCTGAGGTCAAGAATGAACCTCAGCTGCTACTTGAACACGAATGAGAAGTTTTGAAATGATCAAAAAAGTGAAAAACTAGAAATTTATAGAAACTCCAGATGTCAAGGAAGATTTTGTGATCCAAATAAAAAAGAAAGAAAAGAAAGGAACAAACAGCAGAGTAGCTGCTAAATGGGCCTCATGTTAAGATCTTTTCACTTTACATGCTGATTCCTGAAACAGTGACTCTTGCGTCATTTCAACACATTGCTCAGCGACGTGTTATTGATGCATTGTGTTATGGGAAACATAACACAATGCATCATGCTGAAATAATGTGAAATAGGAAAAACACATGAAACGTATCAAAGTTTTCTTCATACCTGCCTCCAGATAAGAGAGCACAGTGAGTGTCTACACTATCAACAAGAGGCAAAAGTGTCCTTGAGCTCTTTTCTAGAGGCAAAACAGAAGACACCAAACACTTAGGACATCCAGTGCTACCAAAACAAACAGAGCTTATGAAATAGAAGGGGCTTCCAGGCTTTTGGTAACAGGGAATAGCATGACTCTCATATGATACAGAATTTGAACCCGTGGTCATCATGGATAAATTTAACAATATCCATATCTATTTATATCTTTTTTTATTTTTGGTTTAATTCAGCTTAATTTCATTCTCAAATCATTGTGCCTGAAGGTGGCAAGATTGCAAAAGCATTAAAAATGAACAGTTAGACACCATTTTTTAGATATCAGATGTGCATTATTGACAAAAGTGTGCCTGTTACCGTCTTTACAGGGTTATTGTGACACACTTAGTGAGCAGACTGTGGCACTGAGAGGAGTCTGCAACAAAGAAATTACAAATGGGCTGACATCCATAATTGACACGTAAGAATAAAGATGGTAAAACTGCACTTGAATTGCAGAAGTACTGTAATGGTAATCAGAGCTTATTCAAATCTGATAATTACCGCGATTAATATTTACCCCGTCTATGATCTGTCACGCTGTTGAAATATGAATAAAAAGGAGTGTTCCAAGAAACTGGATATATAAACATCACTGTCAACAGACCAGTACATAGGAATACACTACACAGAATGCACTACACTCCCACAAAGAACAACAACGGGCCTCACGGCTGACTGGCTCTGCGCTCTCAGTGAGGTCTGACCCACTTGGCCCGCTTCACCCATGCGGTCCAGTCCAGAGCGGCCAGCTGCTGTTGCTGCGGGTGATGATGAAGATGTTGGCACAGGCATCGACTCAGGTGCCGTCTCCAAGGGAAGCAGTGGGACTGTGACAATCTGATCATCTCTGCAGCGACTGACACCTGACTGCACCCCCAACCTGGATTGGCTAACACCCTCAGTTGTCCTCGAGAAGCCTGAGTGACAGAGATTCAGGAGGCTTATGAATGGCCCGTGACCTGATAAATAATCAGTTTTTCAAATAAGATGAAACACATATATATTTTTTAAACTTTTGGATGAAGATATGTCACAAAGTTTTTCCAGGTCAGACTAGAAATATATAAGCCATTCAGCTCTTGGGTAGCTCAATCAAGTTAATTAGACTGCAATCAAGGCTTTATCATTATTTAACATTTTGCCTCTTTGATGTTGATGTTTTGGGTTCATTGCTCTGAGCGTAACACACAAACACACTCACACTCTCTTTTTAGTATTTAGATGACGTGCCTTACAGAACTCATGTACACTCAGGACTTTTTGCTTCTTAATCCACATATTTTTTGGATTAAGGATTACTGATTGTGCACTATTGAAGTGGGATTTTGAACCTTCAAGATAATTCAAGGCAAAGCAAAATGATTCCAGATTTCAAAATGTCAAAAGTTCAAATGTGGCCACTTCACCTCATCTCCTGCACTCACTTGTCAACGTGCCCTCTTTGATTTGCCATTGGCCTCTGTGATAACTGGGTTAATTTTAATTGGATAAGAGATTCATCAGGACAACTCTCATTGGTTCTCAGGCCAGTCAGCGCTGCTCTCCCAGTTTGACCACCTTACTTCCTGTCCCCCAGGACACCATTAGCTGCTGCTAGGTACGTGTCTGTTTGTTAAAGCTTGTCACGCTGCGCCGCAGCCACATATAACAACAGCAGAGCGAGGGAGAAAATGATTCAAAGCTCCCTCCGTATAAACTGTAATGCTATATTTATAAGCCCGTATTTATAAACACATTTGCATATATCAAGATGAAAAAGTTGTTTGAATTGGGGGGCAATTTGCATTTGGTGAAACATATGGCAGAGCCACGGAAGCCATGGGCCATGCCTTCATTACCCGATCTTCGTTTCATCAGCTCCTTGCTCCCCCACTGAGCCTCCCCACGGCGGAGCCTTCTGTCCCCGAGGTTTCAGTGACAGGGGACAATATGTCCCCAAGGTGAGGAGTAGGGGGAAAGCCGCACACACACCGCTCCTCCAATGATTATTTAATCAGACTCTTCACTCTGGATCTGAAAGACGAGAGAGGTACAAAGTGGCGCTTATTACCCATTTGTTCAACGCTGAGAAAGAGGGAGAGAGGGTGAGTGAGGGGAGAGCGGAGTGAGAGCTTCAGATAAGGTAACTGATGAAGAATGGAAGGACCAGATGATGTGAGGAGAAAGAAAGAAAGGAAAGGAGGTGGGGAGAGGAGATTTGAAATTATAAGAGAGGATTTTTCTCTTACTCGTGTGCTATTTTATTCCAACACATTTATTTGACAGCTTCTAATTATGTTGTAGATTTAATATTTTGCACATCTTTTTTCCATATTCTTATCATTTTCCATTTGAATTGAAATTGAATTGTTATGGATTAACTTACAAGTGACATATAAGTAGTTAAACAGGATCTATTAAAGAAATCATACAGCATAAATAGAGACAAATTGGTGATTAAAGTGCAGAAAATAAAAAAGTAAACATACTGAATCATTTTTTAACGTGCATTTATTCAAGGGAAAATTTCGACAAACAGCTTGGACTTTAAGCAGAATATTTTTTACACGCTCTATGTTCAGCACTGCTGGTAGATGACCTATAATAGAATTACAAACTATGGAGCAACAAAAGAACGGAAGGGAGAATAAAAGGAGAACTAAGTGCATCTGTGTTGGGGTTTTGCTTGTGTGGAGGTCTTGCAGGTGAAGGTTCAGCCTGGCTCTATCCCTGCCTGGCTGCAGTTTGGTGTGCCAGTCACACAAATGCTACATTTGCATGTGCAAAAAACCCCTGTGTTGAAGTGCTGCACCACCCCTCCCACCCCCTTTCAGCATGTGTGGTCAACCTGTTTGTGATTTAAGTGCTTATGATAGCTCCTCATCCACAGCCACAGCCCGTCTCTCAGACCCGGTTTGTTGTTTTGATATGGAATACCTGCTTTTTCCAGGCTCTTGTTTTTCCTCCAGGAGATATCTCTGTGTGGGGAGGGGTTCGAAAAGGACAAGCAGGTCACCGTTGTCTGTCACGGTTTCTGCCCTCAATGTTTGTTTTTCTATTTTCGTACTCTGATTCCATTTGGATAGTTGAATTTTGAGGCCATGTGGTTGTTTTTGAAGGTCACGCGGGTATTCCTGGAGTATCTGGCCGCAAACGTTCACCTGACAGACTAAATTCAGTCAAAGTTGTTTTGAAAGTCACCTGCTTTGGGCCACGATCCTGTGTCATAAATTTAACACAAATTGTTTAATTACAGGGTTTGGAAGGGATATATATATATATATAATCAAATTAAAGGTACTGTAAATGAAGCTGTATTTTTACCCTGCAACTTTTACAAGTGTGTTGTCAACCTCATGACGGTTAAATATAGAGAAAATAATAATCAAAGTCTGTGGTCATTTTCCTAAATGTTGACTTGTTGTTCTAATAAATTATTTCTAGCAGAGAATACAATAAAAGTCACTTAGTGCTCAAAGTAGAAACATCTTTCAGCACTTTCCAAGACTTTCCAAGAGTTAAGAAGTACCCAGACTCTAATCCCTAAACTTATATGCTAACACAGTAAGTGGTTTTGGGGGTTTGGAAATTGTTATTGAAAGTTATAGCAATAGGGGAAAATAGCTATTATTATTTTTGCCATGAAAAACTTTCTTTTTTCTCTAAAACACAAGGTCAGGGTACTGCAGACTAAAGCTTAACACATAGTACTGTATTTAACCTGTACTGCAGGACTGTCAGTCAAGCTTTAGACCTCACTTTGACTGGACCTAAACAGTTTTTATACATACCAACAGTTGAACCCTAACTGTTGGGTTCAACTGTTGAAATGTAATGTTCTTATTACATGTGGAATTAAAAAAGGCCATTTTCTTCATTTCTCTTGATTGTACCGCTGCTAGATCTTCCCATGACCTCTTTGAAAAAGCAGAGATACACTGTGGTGTACCTTATGTAGAGACTCGCTACTTTACACAACAGCAAAAATATATACATAAATAATCATGAGAAACAGTTCTTAAATCTGTTCCAAAGTTCACACTGTGAAGAAACATTTGAGAGCAGTATAATGCCTGCAGATGCCCTGGTTGGTCATCAGTCTGGGTTCAGTTATGAGTGTGCACCTCCCCGAAGAAAAACATTGACAGAAAACACTCCTTGACTATGCAAACAGTCAATTGAAAATACTGGTTTAATTAATTTCCCTTTATGATAATGATTTCATCTAGGGCCAATAAATAGTCATCTTTGCTATCCCCCCCTTAATGTAACCCCAATATTATTTTTGCCATTTAACTGAAGCTAAAATGGGGGAAAACAGGATGGGTGCGTCATTAACGCATCGACACGCGGCGACTGGGGGAAAAGCATCCAGTCTGTTAATAAGTAATGACTGCCCGAGATCACAGGAACCTTACACTACAACAAAACAAGTTAAGCACAAGCTTTGATAATGACTGTTAATAATTCAACATGTGTAATTATCGCTTTACAGGAAAGCACAATGGCGGCAGCTTGCTGTAGGGATGGTGGTAGCAATTAAAGACGAGATAGATCGAGGTCAGCGGAACTGGGGGAGGCGTCGGA
Organism: Rhamphochromis sp. 'chilingali'; assembly: GCF_963969265.1. Lineage (NCBI taxonomy): Eukaryota > Metazoa > Chordata > Actinopteri > Cichliformes > Cichlidae > Rhamphochromis > Rhamphochromis sp. 'chilingali'. Next base: position 33,233,682 of record NC_137938.1, on the reverse strand, counting down.
GGGGTTCTTGTTGAGTCGACGATCGCTGACCTTACAGGCCCTGTTACGTGACGTGAAGGAAAGAACCCGAAAGAAAGCGTCGGTGTGGTTTTCCTTTCGCTCTGTCTTCATTTGAGAGAACATTTGGAACATGCTCTCGTCTCGATTTTACAAAAATGTAAATGTCTCGATCAATGGGAAAACCCTCTTGGCCTCCTTTATGAGATCCACAGCTTTCCTTTGCAGCATGCCTGTCTGTGCATGTGGTATCTGCGACCAACTACTTCCTCAAATTTGCTTCTCCATTGTCCCCAAGACCTTGATTCACACACTAGCCAAATGTCGAGGTTGCACATTTGCAACTCAAAACTAGCCAGATCAATGGTAAACGTAATCACTCTATTTGTCATTCTGAGATTTGAATTTCACAATGAGCATGTGGAGAAGAGCAGAAGGGAGGAAAAAAACTGGAAAGATGTCTGACTTCTCTCAAAATCAATGTCTTTCAACAGCCCTCCGATCCTCTTTGAAGGAAAGGGCATTCACAAGCATTTGGCGGCCATTGTTGGCAGTAAAATGACTAATCATAACATCATTGATGTGTTAAAAAAACGACTACAGACGACAGTACCATTGACAACCTTTGCTCCCATCCACAGAGAAAGAGTTAATTTGATCGTGATGACACCAGTCTCTTTCAAGCCCCTTTTCAGGCCAGCAGCAGCTGGGGCTGGAAGAGCAAGAGATGGGATGAATCCTCAGCAGAGTGAGGGGGGGGGGGAGAAAAATAACAAGAAGAGTCGTTATTACGTCTCCATTTTAGGACTAAGAGGGGTTTCTGAATTGCCCTGGATTGCGATCCTGCGTTCGTTCATTCCTATATAGGCCCTCTGAGTGGCAAATGGGCCTTGGGCCAGTGTTAGGCACTGAAGCTGGAACAAGAATAAGATCACAATTGCATTTAAAGCCCAGAGAGGCAAAGAAGAGGAGGAGAGGCAGAAAGAGGGAGCCTATGAGCCCTAATTGCCAGATGGTGAATATTTTTGCTCCCTTTCAACGGCGCATTAATTGCAGGGCTGCCCGGGGGTTGAGACGCACTGATCAGTGTGGCAGAGGATCCTGACCCTGATTATCCCCCCTCAGACTCCCCCGCTGGAGAGACAGTGAGAGGGGGGTGGAGGGTACTGCAAAGGAGAGGAGGGGAGGTAAGGGTTTTGCAACTGTTACTCACCCAATCATTTGCTATCGAGCCACCTGGGCCTTGACACTTTCGGGTTTGGAGTTGGAAAGGAGGCGACGGTGATCAAACGGGGTGGAGGGTCTTCTGGGTGCAAGAGAAGGGAAAGCTAGAGGGGTGTGATGAGTATAGGTGTAGTGGTGAATGGAGAAGAGACCACCTCCTGTCCTCCTCTCTCCTCCCCTTCACCCCCTCCCCTTCCTCCTCCTCTCTCCCACCCCTCCCTGCCCCTCATCTCCTCGTTTACATATCTCCAAAAGATGTAATTGAATTAAATAAAGCTTTCCTTCGGGGCAGCTGCCACAGCTGCTGTTTGTGGCATGTCAAAAGGCCCACCACTTTAAGAGCACTTACATATGCTCCAAATTAGCAGGTCAGATAGGCGGACGCACGATGACAGGGCCGAGGTTGCCAGCGCGACAAGGGGCCACAGCTGTGAGCAATTCACTGGCAGAGTGGGGGCTCTTTCAGACCCCTGATTATGAAGGGCAGCGTGCACGTGCTCATACACACACAAACACATTAACAGGTGTGTAAGTACACCAACGTGTGTAAGTACACCACGTACGAACACCTATTCACAGACATACTGTAGATAAAGGGGTCACTGTGGTAATTAGGAAGCATCACAGATTTATGAGAGGACAACACATTTCATATGGGACCCTGCATGACCCTTTGAGGTTTTTTTGTAAATAAAAATAATTATTAAAAAAAAGAATAAAAAGTAAGAATGAACAAAGATTAGTCCTGTTAACACTGTCACAGGTTGCTTATAACTATGACGATAACTTTTCTCTAACCCACAGTTTTTTTAATCCTATTTTAAAGATTACCAGGGTCTGCATAACACTTTGACATGCAAATAATGTTACATGAAACGTGACTAGCCTGGATAGCAAATCCTGCAAAACTGCACTCTGTTTCTTTTAGAGGTAAATCTTTTGGTATCTCCAACTTTTATCCCAGTTTATAACAGATTATGTGCACATGAAGAGACAGTAAGAGTGGGGAATGTATAATACACAGATTTTGAACCCGCGGCCTAAGGTTCCACTCCTCCGTGTGACTATTGTTATTGATTTAAGCTTTGTTTTCGCTGACTGTTTGGTTGGGTTTACACACCAAATCCACTTGGTTATGATTAGGAATAAAACCATTTAGGCTCACAGGGGAATACACAGTATTTATAGTATAAAGATGCAAAAACTATTAAGGAACTACAATCAGAGGTAATTCTTTTTTTTATTAGACAAACAACATGATAAAAATAATGACTGCAGAATTTCATTTAGCTGTTTCACTTTCAGTTTTCTTACACTTATGCCATTGGGGGAACACTTGAAGAACAAAGATTTTAACATTCATAACACCTGTACTTAAAAAAAACTATAACAAGTCAAATTGTCTGCTGTGAAAATGATTTGCCATCTTCAGTTTGGAGCTAAGGGTGTATGTGTTTGCATCCGATGATCACTGCAGGATCTGTAAACATTTTGTGTTCACAGTGATAGTGCACAGAAAGAAATCGGACAAGTTAACATACAAATCAAGGCAGTCAAAGACTATCTGACCCCCTGATATCGTCACCAGACACATTGTACCTGATGTAGTCATGCTCTATTTTCAGATCTCGTTTATTTCAAGATTTTCTTCTTTCAGTTTGGTTTTCAGAGCGCTAAATGAGACTGCTACAAGGAAACGCTTGAAAAATAATTAAAAAACAGCCAATATTTGTACTGTAGTAATGTTGCTGTTTATTGAGGGTTTGGATGTGATGAGCAGAGGCATCTTAAAATGATCAACACTTAACTCGAGCTATGTATGAAGTGAGACACGCCTGTCATATCGTAATCAACCGTTGTGAACAATCATCTAATGACTTGTCACTCAAGGTCTGCTGGGCAATTATGTTGCATTTGCATGGCAGTGAATGATGTTTATGACAAATAATTCATGTCCTAATTGCTTGTCTGTTTTCTTTAAGTCGTGCACTGCTGATAGGATGTGATTAGCTGGGGACTGAGAAGTAAACCAAAGTTGACACTGATCATACAGGTTATGTTTATCTGCAGAGCGTGGCCTTTTATGATTACCTAATATATAGGGAGCTATTTTTTGCGGAGTCCAAATGCAATCATGTCTTTTGTCTCCCTTGTGTCTTCTGGGACTTTTTAACTTTACTGAGTCGACATAGTAATGAATGATGACAGAGTGATCACAGAGCAGGCACAGACAGCTTGTTACTTCAGAAAAGTATATTTTGGTAACATATCAATCGGTGTTAGTGAACCCAGTGATAAGGTTGTGTTTTTTACATTTCCATTGGTGAAAGTTTTTGGAATGTATTTGAGGTGTAGAAAAGCAGTAGTAGACTGAATCAGCTGCAGCCACAAACATAAGAAGTTCCCACAAGAATGTCAAACAATTCCAGGAAAGATTCCAGGTGAGCTTGATTTCCAAGAACCAAGTGGAGCACCCAAACCAGCTGCCTAGTATTCAAACAAGAACAAAGGGCGTGTTTTAGGCAGGGCCCTTAGTTCTGTAATGTAGTGGCACATCAAACCTGGATTACTAATGAAATAGTAAGAGTAAGAAAGTAATGATACTGAAATGAATGCCCATGCCTCCACTTAGGAGAATAGTTCCACCACTTAATCCTACCAGGAAATATTGTTTTATGTGTGACTGAGTTCACTGTTTGAAATCTGACCAGTGTTAACAACACAAAAGCACCTTGAATGAAATATAAACAACTGAAATGCAGCACTTTTAAACTAAAATATCACACTTTAGTTACAGGAAATGAATATTTAAAATACTCTTTTAAAAAAGCTAAATAAATGTACAAAATGATTCTTGGTTGTAAATTTGGACTGGAAATAAAGAAAGTTACATATGGAAAAAGTATCTCTAAATCTTAGAAACCAAAAATACTCACACACTTTAAGTCTTTTAAAGTACATTCAAACAATGCAGGCATGTGTCGACATGTCTAAAAGCAAACAGCAAAAAAAGTGAGCACTGCACTCATAGCCTCTTGAGCTGTCAGTTCGGCAAAGGTGGTTAATCTACTAGTGATAGAAACAATGGGGAGACTGCTTAAGGGAATGATGAGCAGGACTGTAGCAACTGGTGGCAACCAAAACCTCACAAGAGTTGGGGTTCCTCTATGCTCCAACAAAAAGTCAAAGGATAGCTTCTTGATCCATGCAAACAAGTATCTCTCAGCTGATTTACTCTATAAAGACTGAACTCTTCAAACTGATGCATCAGACCACCTTCATTTCATCTAAACCCATCCTGAGTCATCTGACTTTCTTTAGAGGACAAATACAATGAAAAATGACATTTATCTTTAATTAAGATGCAATTTTTATCTACACATTAATCCACACGTGAGAGTCACTCACTACATAGTTTTTTAGATGCACTCTTTGTTGAAGCAACTCAGTACATTTAGGCCTGTAGACACTCTCAAGACGACCTGCTGAAGTTCAAACTGAGAATCAGAGAGAGAAAGAAAGGTGTCTTTGGCATGGTTGTTGGTGCTAGATGGGCTGTCCTGAGGATTTCAGAAGCTGCTGATCTATTGGGATTTTCTTATACAACCATCTCTAAGGGTTACAGAAAATATTCAGTGAGCAGGAGTTCTCTTGGTGAAAATGCCTTGTTAATGTCAGAAGTCAGAGGAGTATTGCCAGACTGAGCTGAGGTGGATGAAAGTCAAAGTAACTCAAATAAGCTCACACTAATTACAGACAAGGTATGCAGAAGAGCATCTCTGAATGCAAAACACACTGATCCTTGAAGCTGACGGGCTACAGCAGTAGAAGACTACACTGGATGCTGCTCCTGTCAGCTAAGAGCAACAAACTGAGGCTACAATTCACACAGGGTCATCAAAAATAGACAATATAAGACAGAAAAATTGGAGGTCCAACCCAGCATTAGTAAGGTGTACCTAAGAAAATGGCCTAAGAGTGTATAATGCAGTATTTATGCACAACAAAAAGTATAGTTCAGTAAACTATCTTCTGTTATTACCCTTTAACACTTACAAACCTAGAGCGACATGTACTTACCCAGGAGTGGGTTATAATTAGGAAAAACCTTTGCACAAAACAGGTGAAGATATTCTGCCATTGACATTTTGTAAATGTCAGTCGCTGGCATAAATTCATTTTATTAGAATAGTAAAAGCTTTTATGTAGGGTTTTTTTTTCAACTAATATCAAAGTCAGGCTTCTCATACTCAAAGTTTGGTTTGTTCATGTGTTCTTTCTTATTGGTGACTAATTACGATCTCACAGTGCACCTGAACGTGGACTGAACCTGTATTTATTTCTGTTTGGTTTTCTTCAAGTGGGAAATCTTTGTTCTCACCTGCAAAAAGAGTTCAGAAAAAATAAATTAAGCGCGCTCATCTTGTGTTTCCTCTATAATTTTAACACATCATTTGACTCGATCCATAGAGTCCAGTGGGAACAAAGATTTGTCCAATACAATTTATACTGAAGAAATCCTATTTGCCTGTATATCTGCGGACACCGTTACACTGGGCACTCCAATCTTGACTTTCAGGGTGTTATTGTTTCTTGTTGTCCTGTGGCTGGGCAGAAAGCCTGTGACTCAGCTGTTTGCGTGCAGCATTTGAGAATAATGGATGTGAAGGCACACCAAACACGGACCTTTAAAAATGCATGAGTGCCCCCCAAAATCCTCCCTCTCCCCCCACCGAATAGAGCTATCACTGGTGCCTGTTATCTCCCTGAACCCCCAGGTAGAAAATGGTAATGATACCACTTAACATCGCTGCACATATGGAGGGAAAATGGAAATGCCAACAGCACCTCAACTATAAAGCAAATCAAATTGAAATATTAATCCGCTGATTAATATAACATTATGAGAGCCCATTCTCTTTGTTGTTAAACAACAAAGGGTTGCAAAATAAGCAACTGCCTAAGAGGTAAGGGGTTTAAAAGAGTCCCACAGAGGTGCTAAAGCCCCTTTCAAACATCATTACTCTGCATAATGTATTCCCTTCCACAGTGCTGAGATTTGATATTGATGTTTACTCATTTATTTTTTAATTAACGTTCGTTGTTAATGAATTCTTTGATGAGAGGCATTTTGTAAATCATTATCCTTGGAAGAGGCAAAAAGGGATGCATCGCTCTTGCCCCTTATACTCATGACAGAAGAAAAAATGCTAGGTGTAAGGGGAAAAAAGTTCCAGATGAGAAGTAGGGTCAGTGTTTAAAGTTTGTTTTGTGATGCGTTGATTTCCCCCCGCCTCGCCCCATGTTGGTGTTTTTATGATTGCGTCGCATCTACGGGGATGAGCATACCGAAGTCGACGGGGACCAGAGCGGGAGCTGGTGTGGATACTTAGCTAATTACAGGAATATAACTCAAGGCTTTCAGAGAGCCGCTCCAGTGGGGAGGACGGGTGCAGTTTTATCCACGGAGCCCTTGGTGGAACTCTGTCCTTCCCCTCTTTAATATTGATCACTGGGGAACTCTTGGAGAACAGAAAGTCGGCTTAGAGGCTGGGAAAGTTTGTCGAACCAACAGTTTACTCTTTCTCACAAGTGTCACGAGCTCAAATACTTTTTTCAGTCTCGTGGGCCACACTGAGTGATCTATCATCTATCTTCCAGTGCATGTGACATCCGCTTTGTGTTGTGCCATTGCCTTTTCTAAATCAGCATCATCACAGTTTAAGGAAGGAAGGAAATCTTGATCTCAAAAGATTCCTCAGTTGTAAAACCAATAAAAACATTAAAAGACCAAAACCAGCAACAAATAGTTTCAAACAAATACAGAAGTCTAAAGTGTGCAATTCCTTTGTGCTGTGGAGTTCCATTGTTGCACAAAAGCTTTTAAAACCACGCAGTTTAATCATTGTTGCATAAGGAATATGTTCCTTCATTACAATGAGGACACACTGTAGCTCAGTCTGAGTGAATCTGACACGCACTCAGGATCTGGATCCTAATCCACTGTTGAAAATAGTTTGTTTTAACATTTATGTTTAGTGAAACCACTGAGATACATGAGACGTTTAAACTACAATATTGCCTTGAAGGTTTACCTGAAGGCTACAAGACACTGGTGCAAAATTCTAACATGCCACTTTGGGCTCTTTTGTGTTGCTGTGGAGATGTTTTTTCATTTTTAAGCACATTGAAGTTCTGTTTGTATTTCATGCTCAGCATATCAGCGTATCAGTTGCCAGTAATAATTAGAAAATGAAATGTTACATTGCACAAGTGAAAACTGAGCATCCGTCTGACGTTTTTTCAGTTTATTTAAAGTTTTTTTTGTTGTTGTTTTTATCACGTTCATATGTTCAGGTCCAGTAAGGTCACTTTAATTGCAGTGAGGTTTTATTATTCAGTGAATGCCTTGTTTTATCTATTTTTTCAATTTTATTTTAACTTAATTAATAGATTTTTAATAAATTATATAAACTAAAGGAAAATTCACTATATCCTTGTGCATTTTATTTTATTGCGGAAGCCTCTATGTTGCACTAAAGATGTAAATGGAAATATTACACATGATCAAAGTGGAATTTAAAATGAGACACTGAACAAACTGATCAGCAACAACCACACAGTATAACCACTGTAAAAAGAGCGCAGTATTGAAAACTAAAAACATCATTGATAAAACTCATGTTTTAAGAGTTTTGGCATCTCAAGTCTTCATATTTTCTGGTTAATTTGTAAATCTGCAACAACTCATGTATTGTTTGGCCAAACTGGTCGCCAACAGTAAGCTGTGAAGCAAAGTTGCCAATGTATCAAACGCGATACAAAAAATATATAATAAATATATAATAAAAATATATCATCACAACATGATAAAGCAAGAAAAAAATGGTTTTTGTTATAAGGGTTAATAAACATCTCAGTTCCCCCCCAAAAATCTGAATTTTCTGGCTATTTTTTGATGGGTTGGGTCTTACAGCGTTAAGGTTGACCTTTAAGCCTAAGATGTTAGCAAACAGTGCAATTGGTGTATCTTTCTGTTTCTTTTTTAAATATCAATTAACTATAAATATAAGTTTTTCTGTAAAAAAAACAAAACAAAAACAGCTGCGGTGAGAGTGAGCCAAAACAGAGGCAGACTTAGGTGATTTTTTTTAAAAGTTAGACAGCCTTAGATTTCTAAAATTGCCACATTGACATATTTATTATAAAAAATAACGATTAAAGCTGTTTGAGCTGGAAACTGATTTGTCTGCTAGACATGCATTGGTGAGAAGAAGTAAAGGTGAGGCTGTTTACAAGAAAGCTCCAAAGGGTATCTTTACAGCGTAGAGAGGAGAGAGATTAGCAGGGAAATGCATCATTTAATAATGCTTTTCCAATATTGACAAGAAGATGCAGGAACACGTTTCTGAGTCTTGTTCAGGGACTTTGGGTTTATGATACTGTAGGCTAGTCTCAGTGTGAGGTTTAGACCAGTTGGCCACAGATGAGTCTCAAGCCCCCAACCCATCTGGAGCCACCTTGGAGATGAAGCAAAAAGCTGGAGCTTGTCCATCTCTTGGCAGGGGCAGTCTCGTCTGTACACATACGAGGCGGATCGTCTTTAATCCTACCAAAGAATTAATTGCTTAATTGGATCAATTATGTATCCCAATAGGTTGATGTGCGGTAGGTGAGTTAAATATTATTGAAGTGGTTTTTGTATCCAGGTTGTTATGTGCTAAGAGTTATTTGGATCTCGATCATATGATCCTACACAAGTTTTAAATCTTACTTAATATCCATTTGCTCATGTCACAGTTTCGTTTCAATCATGCAAGCACTTTTTCAAGTTTGCGTCACTGAGCGACATTATGCAGTGCTTGTTTTCCAGACAGAAGAACTATTTTCATGACTTATGGCATTTGCAGTATCTCAAAGATCGCACTGCTGTTTTTCTTCCTTCAAGCCAGTTTTAAATGGAGCCAAACTGCACAGCTTTAAAGGCACATTCATCAAAAAGCGAGTGCACTGCAGATGCTGCCACTTTTTCCTAAAAAAAAAAAAAAAAAAAAAAAAAAGAAAGATTGCAAGTAGAATTATGGCTTTTCATCAGCCGATAAATTTCACTTGTGATTAATTGCAACACTCACTTTTGGGATCACTTCTACACAAAAGAGCATTTCTGCTTTGTAAAATTCATATAAAAGAAATGCAAATCAATGGTGTTCTTGGCACCAAACATATGCTGCCACAATGCCAACAAGCCTGCCCCTGACAACCCCAGCTGGGGGCTTGTAAGACTTGCTCTTGGCAAAAGACGTTTTTTCCACCCGCTTTGCAAATGATCACCAATTAATACGAACAGCATCCAATTCTAATTTTGCACCTGGTAAGATTGTGAGTATCTTGTAAAGCTCTTCTAAGCTATGGATCCAAATTACTGGATGCTTTCCCCCCCTCCCTTCGGGGATTGCAGAAGGGGGAAAAGAAAAAAAGATGGCAAAAGTCCATAACCTATTGAGACCAACATCAGTGGAAACCATGAAAATGACCGTTTAGCTTGAAAGGTGTTGTTCTTCAGATGATGAAAAGAGAATTTAGCTGAGGGGTGAGAAATGCAATGACGTGTGGGGTCTTTTACTCTGATTCAACAATGTGATATAAATACAAAAATAAATCTGCACAAACATACCACACAGGGGCAAAAGAAACACTCTTTCCAACTTCTTAATAAAAACTATCTGAACATTTATTCTCTTTCCTTGGATCCGTGTAACTTCTTCCTTTGTTATCTCCAAAGGAAACTCACTTTGTTGTATCGTCACTCTAAAACTTTGAGAGGATGGTAACGCAGCAGCATCCATCCATGTGATAAATTCCAGATATTTCACAAAGAAATGAGACTTTAACAATTCAAAGGCGTTTCACGTCACTAATTGCTCATCAGAGTTCTAAGCATCTCTCTGTCTCTTTCTCTCTCCATCTCTCACTCTGAAATTGATACTCGCCATATGACTTATGATGGATAGGAAGCTTTAATGAGCTCTTACAAGCAATTAAGTAATCAGGGATCCCTGCTGCTCTGTGCTGGAGCTCGCAAGAGCAGTGACAAACGGAGGCCCATCAGTACTGTAATCAGCACAGGACACAGTCACCGCTGCTCACCACTCCCTAACCAAGGGCAGCAATGGGCCAAGCAGCAGGCTCCCATCTCATGTTATTGTTTTGTCTGCAAATAGTCTCGGAACTTTGTGATTTTGAGACATGATCTAGTCAGAGTCTCCGCATATCCATATCATCTTATACGCTGTTGTTTTTTTTTCTGAGTGGGGGGTGTAAAACTGCATTGTTGGTGTGAGACTAAAGCTTTTGAATGATGCAAAAAGAAGAGCAAAGAAAACAAAATCGTAGAAGTATGGGAACAAAAAAGTGCAGAGAGTAGGTCAGAGTTCCAAACGGAGAAATGACAGACTTACATTGCTTTAAAGTAAAAATGGGCAATAAGGAACTGGTGTGGATGCAGGTCACGGTTAATCCTAATTAAGCTAATAAAGTAACACTGCATGGGAGAAGTGAAGTGAAAATCAGCCACTTTAAATACAGTCACAGATAATAATAAATGAAAAAGTTCAAATGACTGCTTGTTCTATTGTGAATCACACTTGTTATAATGTTAGCTTTAATTTGTCTCTTGCTCTTGGTTTTGTTTTCTTTAAATATAAATTCTTCTCCTGCAACAAAAACACTGAACCACTAGTTTAGTAAAATCTATAAAGGAACCTCCTGAGTGGAGTTTATTCAAATGGAGGTACCAGAGTGAACAGAGCTTAGAGGAAAACTCCACCTTCCACTGTTAAGGGGCATCACAAACAGATGTTTCTGAAAATGAATCATCGTTTATTATTTATTATTATTTATTATTTTATATGATGTATTCTGGCCCTGGCTCTGTATCATCATTAATGTTTTTGAGGCTGTTTTTTTTTTTCACCGATAAGCCGAAAAAATTTCAACAAACATGCAAAACAGACAAGGATACTTTTAATCTTAAGGTAAATATATATATATATGTTTATACTTTTTGTATCAATCTTTTCTGCAGCTTTGATAAACAAACCAAATCAGGGTGATGCACACAGACTGTATACAAAAGATGGAAACGAGGGCTTGAAAATTAAGCAAACACAGACTTGTCTTGAACCTGTATTTTTTTTGCATGGGCAGCAGGGGGCGACTCCTCTGATAGCAAAAACAATTACAACAGTATAGAATTAAAGTATAAACTCTAATGCTCACTTGATTTGTCATGAAATCTTGGTAAAAACTTAACTTAATGGTTAAAATTTATGTAACTAAACTGGTTGTCTCCTTTGTCTCCTCTCTAGAAGAGTTATATTCTATTTGTATATGCCTTTTGTATTACTCTTTTACTTACTGTGCTGCTGTTTCTGGTGTTGTTTCTGTACAGTTTATGGGTGCAGCTGGCTAAACAGCTTTTGTATTATTAGTGATGAACTTAGCAAGCACTCCAACCTCAGGTCTATATTTGGTCATTTCTGGCTCCAAAAAAGCATAGTAGCAATTAAAATGTTAATTTTGAGGCTTCAAAAACAAAAACCAGTGTCTGACATTTTAATGTTGATCTTTCTTGTAGCATCTGTGTCTAGATTTCTGCTAGATTTCTTCTGATTTGGCCCTTTGAAGTGAAAGCATTTCCATGCTTCAGGAACTCTTAAAATGCTTATTTACGTCCTGTTCCTAAAACTAAATTAAAATAAATTATTTAAAAAAAAATGCTTATTTACGAAAGTGGGAAGAAACCACAATTTAATAATTTTGAGCACTTGTTAAAATTGGCACATCAAGTGCATTCCAAGTTCAGAACTCATTGTATCACATTGTTTGTACTGAGTCCAAACTATCACATTACAAGACATCTACATGGCAGTACGTTTTACGGGTACGTGTTTTCGAACACTAGCTATGACACATGATGTCTATTTTAATCTTCTGTTGACACCTAGTTTCTGCCACATTATTTAATTTTTACCAAATCTGTGACGCAATGCTCACGATTAGTTGTTTCGGGACAGTTTGAGCTTCCGTGTGCTGCATGTGGTAAACAATTCTTTTCTTTGTGACAAGGAAAATGAAATCTAATTGCAAGATTTGGCATTCTCAGCTCCCCACTCACCTGGGGCGTCTGAGCTGTTGAGCTCCATGTTCTCAGCTCTACGTTCTCACCCACCCAAAGCATGTTGGGCGCCCCAGGGCGGCGTAACACCTCTCCCACACTCTTCAACTCTTCTGAATAATTCTGCCCCGACCATACGTCTCATATCTCGTGGTGTTTTGGGGGCCTGAGATAATACGTTGCGCATTGAAAATCAAATATGTTGCTTATTAATAGGACGACTTTGGCGAACGCTACCTGGAGAAATGCCGGAGGAGAGAGTTAGGAGAGAGGGACGCCTACAGTGTGGTGTGCTTTCTCTCTCTTCTGTGCTAAGGGTAAAACAGCTGAGGGTGCAGATTTTTCATTGCTAAACTGGCACAGCTAATGTAGGTGCACACATACACACACACACATAAACATAAGTGGGCTCACACACTCTGTATGGAAATCAGAGAGCCAGGGTGTGGTAGTTGGCAAAGCATTAAAAGCACAGAAATTCATGTTTACTGCATGCAGGGATAGAAAAGACAAATGGAAGAGAGAAAAGGAGGAAAAAACTGTGGGCATAAAGGTCTACTCGGTGAGGCCTCATTTTAGTTTCATGGTAGAGCAGAAAACAACAACGGCAGACAAACACACGTCAGTCAAACAAAGCCTGGTGTTTGGGTGGCAGCAAACCAATGAAAGCAGTGCCACTTATTTTCTTTTTCTACCATCTGGTCTATTATATAGTCCTTATTCAAACACGGACTCCTGCGCCGTACAATTTGTTTGTTTCGTGAAACTGACTGAAAAGAGGTTGTCGACGTCTGATTGTCTCTCAGGCTAATCGACGAGTGAGTTGCGCCGCTCCGTGCGGCTAACTTGGCGTCATTTCCTTGGATTCCGTACAGATTGCACCAGCTAATTATGATCTAATAACTGGCAGACTGTCTGTTTCAATATTATTACAGGAAGAGTAGGTTAAATTAATAGCTCATCATCTGCCCCCTGTATCAGTCATGTTGTTTTAATGATCATAATTCCACCATTAAATCTTAATAATATGTCAAGATCATAAGGGAGACATGTCAATTTGGGGCTTCAATGAGAATTAAGCCAAGGATTGCTGAAGTTAAACCTGTTTTTCTTTCCTGAGAAGGCCTGATTGTGTTAGCTGTGTCCTCACACACATACACACCAGAAGCAGCAGAACAGATGCAGAGCTGTGTCTGAGCCAATCTGATATTCAAGAAATTAATTTCTAATCCCTGATTGATGTCTTGATGCTTAACAGGAAAGAAGCAGGGCGAATGTTTTCTAGCATTGGCATCCTCGGAGTAAATATTCTTGTTAAATTATGAGATTATTTCCATATATTTTTCATAGGCAATTTTTATTCTCAACAACAGCATCTGACTCACCTAAAGGCACACTTAGCTGCTGCTTTTGATCATATAACGACTGGAGGTTAATCTGGGAATTGACAGGAGGAGGCTTCACTTGCATAGAAATAAGTTACACAAATCAGTTTTCTTTCTTTGGAACCGGCTATTATCAGCTGACCTGTGCTGCTACTGTATGATTTGTTGTTCTTCGTGGTCCTGGCCAAGTGAATTATCTGAGATTCATGTTGTTATAGCTGATTTTCTACCACTACAAAGCTAGTTTTTAAGGTGGAACTTGGCAAGTCTTACATACATTAAAATATATGACTCCAAAGTCCTCCTGTAAGCAAGTCAAGATACTCTAAAACCACATCTGGCACTTGTTTGGACTGTTATTCTGAAGCCACATCTACAGGGTATTGTAGATAGGACAATATATAGGATAAAAGTTTTTCTATGTACACAAAAGCAAAAATGACTCCTGTGCTGCTGTCATTGCTCTCACGTTTTTCTCTCATATTATACTTCTGCTGCTAGACAGGACCTAAAGTAGCAGTAAGCATGGATATTACAGTCTACCCTACCACTAATGTAACATAACTGTATACTTATATCATGTTAACTCAGCTTAGTCTCCAATTAATGTCAGTATGACCTTTGAATAACATGAAATTAGTTTTCAGTTTAATTTGTTGTTTCTCTATATGAAATATACGGATAACCTCAGAAACACATCATGTACAGGTCCACTGTCTGATTTAAAAAATACAACACAAATTATTATTAAATGTAACTTTTAAATGTTCTCTTTATCAAATGTCACTGTCACGGCCGGGCGGATCGCACACAGTAATTCGGCGTGCCCGTGTGGCGTGCTGGCTAGACCCAAGCGCGGCGAAGGCTAGCGGTGGGTTTGGAGCAGACACGCAGTTATTCTAGTAATGACCTGAGCACGAAGCGTGGCTTCGGAACGGTCGTTACAGACAGAGAGCGAGCGGAGCCGGGAAGAGGAAAAGGATTGAAAGGGGTTGTAACTCACAGTTGCTGGATCAGGCGGAGACTGATGTCGCAGAGTTTCGGAGCTCGTGACACGAGGATACTGATGTCTGAGCGGCGAACAGGTGGGTGGCGTCTCTCTTTTAACCCCGGCCCCGTGATCAGCTGATCACAGCCGATCACCGGCTGACAGGACCCCCCCCCCGAGGACCGGCACCCGACGGGCCAGGACGGCGGCGACGGAAATCCGAGACGAGGGAAGGATCCAAGATGAAGCGGGACGGCACCCAGGAGCGCTCATCAGGGCCGTAGCCAGCCCAGTCCACCAAATACTGGACCCCCCGTCCCCGGGGACGGGAGTCCAAGATCCGACGGACAGTGTAGACAGGACCCCCATCGACGATCCTGGGCGGGGGCGGGGCCCGGGAGGGGGGCGCCAGTGGGGAAGCGATGTGCCGCTTAAGCTGCGAGACGTGGAAAACCGGATGGACCTTCATGGCGGGCGGAAGCCGGAGACGGTAAGCCACGGGGTTGAGCCGGGCGGTGACTTCGTACGGGCCGACGAACCGGGGAGCGAGTTTCTTGGACTCGCCGCGCAGCCGTAGGTGCTTAGAGGAGAGCCAGACGCGGTCCCCCGGCCGGAAGGGGTGACCCGGGCGGTGGCGGCGACGATGCTGCCGGGTGTACAGAGCGTTGGCCCGGGAAATGGCAGCCCGCGCCTTGATCCAGGCCTGGCGACAGCGGCGGACCATCCGTTCAGCAGCCGGCACGTCGACCTCCGCTTCCTGATGGCTGAAGATAGGAGGTTGAAATCCATGACAGACCTCAAAGGGCGAGAGACCGGTGGCGGAAGAGATGTGAAGGTTATGAGACAACTCAGCCCACACCAGGTAACGAGGCCATAGCGACGGTTGGGCGGAGACGAAGCACCGTAAGAAGCGCCCCAGCTGTTGGTTGGTCCGTTCAACCTGCCCATTGGTCTGAGGGTGATAGCCGGACGAGAGACTGGGAGACGCTCCGATCAGGCGGCAGAAGGCCTTCCAGAACCTGGCGGTGAACTGTGGCCCCCGATCGGAGACTAGGTCCTTGGGGAATCCGTGAAGCCGGACGACATGGTCCAGGAGGAGCTCGGCCGTCCGTTTGGCGGAGGGGAGGCCGGCCAGGGCGACCAGGTGCACCGTCTTAGAAAACCGGTCCACAAAGGTGAGGATGGTGTCAAGACCGCCTACAGATGGAAGGCCGGTAACAAAGTCAAGGCCGACATGGGACCAGGGACGTCTCGGCACCGGGAGAGGGTGAAGGTCGCCAGCGGGTGGCTGGGTGGAGGACTTGGCCCGAGCACAGGTGTCACAGGCGGAAACGAAGTCCCGGACGTCCCGAGTCATGGAGGGCCACCAGAAGGCACGACGGAGGAGCTGGAGGGTTCTGTCGGGCCCTGGGTGACCAGAGAGCGGGGAGGAGTGAGCCCAGAGCAAGGCCTCCTGACGGCACCGGGATGGCACATAGAGCCGCCCAGCTGGGGTCTCCGGCGGAGGCGGTTCGGCGGTCAGGGCGTCCCGGATAGAGTCCTCCAAGGGCCACCGCAGGGGGGCAGCGAAACAATGAGACGGTAGGATAGGTCCAGGGTCTGGCGTGAAGTCGTCCTGGGTGAACTGCCGGGAGAGGGCGTCTGCCTTGGTGTTCTTGGAGCCAGGGCGGTAGGCGAGGTGGAAGTTGTACGGTTCGAAGAATAAGGCCCAACGGGCCTGCCTTGGGTTGAGCTGCTTGGCAGAACGAATATGGATCAGGTTCTGGTGATCAGTCCAGATCAGAAATGGTTCTTTCGCTCCCAGGAGCCAATGCCGCCATTCTTCCAAGGCCCACTTGATGGCCAGGAGTTCCCGGTCGCCGACACCATACCGTCGCTGCGTGTCGGAGAACTTCCTTGAAAAGTAGCAGCACGGGTGAAGTTTTCCATCCGGGCCGTGTTGAGAGAGGACGGCGCCAGCGCCAACATCGGAGGCATCCACCTCCACCACAAAATCTCCGGCAGGATCAGGGTGGAGCAGGACGGGAGCTGTAGCAAACCGACGAATAAGGTCTCGGAAGGCCAGTTTCGCACCAGGGGGGAGGCAGAAGGGCTTGGGCAGGTTAGCTGGTTTGGTGAGGGATGTCAGTGGCGCGACAATGGTGCTGAAATTGCGGATAAAGCGCCGATAAAAATTGGCAAAGCCCAGGAAGCTCTGTAGCTGCTTAAGGCTGGAAGGCTGAGGCCACTGGGTCACGGCTTGGAGCTTTTGCGGGTCCATGGTCAGGCCATTGGAGGAGATGGTGAAGCCCAGGAAGGTAGTGGACCGTTGATGGAAGGCACACTTTTCCAGTTTGCAGAACAGCTGGTACTCGAGCAGCCTGCTTAGCACGGCCCGCACATGGCGAATATGGTCTACTTCGGTGCGAGAGTAGATCAGGATGTCATCCAGATAGGCAAACACCCATCGGCCCAGCATGTCCCGCAAGACGTCGTTGATCAGGTGTTGGAAGACAGCAGGGCTGTTGCAGAGGCCGAAGGGCATCACCAGATACTCCCAGTGCCCGTTAGGGGTGATGAAGGCCGTCTTCCATTCGTCCCCTTCTCTAATCCGCACCAAATTGTAAGCGCTGCGTAGGTCTAGTTTGGTGAAGATGCAGGCCTGGGAGAGGGAATCGAGCGCGGTGGATAGCAGAGGAAGAGGATGGCGGTTCTTAACAGTGATTTTATTCAAGCCTCGGTAGTCTATACAGGGGCGAAGCCCGCCGTCTTTCTTCTTTACAAAGAAGAACCCCGCAGCTGCAGGGGAGGTAGAAGGGCGAATGAAGCCCTGTTGGAGAGCCTCAGCGACGTACTCCTCCATGGCTTTGTTCTCTGCGGTTGACAGCGAGAACAGGCGACCACGAGGAGGGACTGCTCCCGGGAGGAGCTCGATGGCCATGTCGTAGGAGCGATGAGGAGGGAGAGCGGCGGCTCGCCTCTTACTGAAGACCTCGGACAGGTCATGGTAAGCCGGAGGGATCCTATCCAGATCGACGGGCTCCGGGGGTGACGCCTCTTCTGACTTTGAGTCCTGTCCAGTCCGGAGGAGAAGGCAGCGGCGTGAACACTGGGGACCCCAGTCCAGGATCTGGCAGGAAGACCAGGAGACGTGGGGGTCATGTCGACGGAACCAGGGGTATCCGAGGATGAGAGGAGAGGAAGGGGCCGAGACTACTAGGAACCGGATCTCCTCCTGATGATCCCCGACAGACATGCGGACTGGCTGGGTCTGGAACTGGACCGGGTAGGGTTGGAGTGGTCGCCCGTCTACTGAGGTCACCGGGAGAAATCGGTCAACGGAAGTCAATGGGATGCGGAGCCGAGAGGCTAGTTTTTGGTCGATGAAGTTCTCGGCGGCTCCGGTGTCCAGGAGGGCTTCGAACGAGAGCTGTTGGTGTTTCAGGCGAAACGTGACCGGTAGCAGAAAGCGAGAGGGATCAGAGGAGTGGGAAGGGCCAGGTGGGACACCCCCGCAGTCTACCTGGCGTCGTCGTTTCCCGGCCGTAGCGGGCACTGGGGACGGCGGTGTCGAGCTGATCCACAGTAGGCGCAGAGGCCCTCACGCCAGCGTCTCTCTTTCTCCTCTTTGGGGAGTCCACCCAGCTGCATGGGCTCCTCGCTGGATGTGCTGCTTGGGCTAGCCGTGGCTCCATCAGAGGGGGGAGGAGGTCGCGACGACGTGGTCCGCTGAGGCTGGAAGGGTGTTAAGGCCCGAGGGGCATGGCGAGGCCGCGACATCACGCGTTGGTCAATCTTCAGGGCAAGGTCCACGGCCTCATCCAAGGTCTTTGGGGCCTCACGGCCGGCCATCTCGTCTCTGATGTAATCAGCCAGCCCCTCTAGAAAGATGGAGCGCAGAGAAGCATCTCCCCATTGGAGCTTAGCAGCCAGGGTGCGGAATCGGGAGGCGAAGTAACAGACTGGTCGGCTGCCCTGGCGTAGATGAAGCAGCTGTGACTCCACTTCCACTTCACTGCTGGGGGGAACGAAGGTCTTTTTTAACTCCTCCACAAACAGAGCATAGTCATTACACGCTGCAGACTTATTGTTGTAGAGAGCCGCGGCCCATTCCTGAGCCTGGCCAGACAAGAGAGAGGTGAGCATCGCCACTTTTGCACGGGCAGTGACGTATTTAGTGGGTTGACATTCAAACATCATGTCTAAGGTGGCGAGCAGTCCATCAGGCCGGCCGTCTACTCCGTTCCACTTGTCGGGTAGTCCGATCCGGGGTTCAGCGCTCACCGGCGCTGGCTGACGTTGCAGCGAGGTGACGGAGGAGGAAAGCTGGAGGACAGTTTCGGTGAGAGACTCCATCTTTGTGCTCATCCGATCCACCACACCGCGGAGATATAACACTTCGGCTTTCAGCCGTTCGAATTCCGCTGGGTCTACATGCGGCTCAGACATCCTGTCACGGCCGGGCGGATCGCACACAGTAATTCGGCGTGCCCGTGTGGCGTGCTGGCTAGACCCAAGCGCGGCGAAGGCTAGCGGTGGGTTTGGAGCAGACACGCAGTTATTCTAGTAATGACCTGAGCACGAAGCGTGGCTTCGGAACGGTCGTTACAGACAGAGAGCGAGCGGAGCCGGGAAGAGGAAAAGGATTGAAAGGGGTTGTAACTCACAGTTGCTGGATCAGGCGGAGACTGATGTCGCAGAGTTTCGGAGCTCGTGACACGAGGATACTGATGTCTGAGCGGCGAACAGGTGGGTGGCGTCTCTCTTTTAACCCCGGCCCCGTGATCAGCTGATCACAGCCGATCACCGGCTGACAGTCACTTGCTGGACAGCCCTTGCCTTAAAATATAGCAACTGCTTTGCTGGCAAAAAAAACTTGCATGGAAATGATTTGTTGACCTGCCTTTGAAATTACCTGCCATTTTTAAAAAAACAAACACCAAGTTACACCATCTATGGTTGCACTTCATCAGCAGAAGTAGGTAGCTTCTGGAAGGCAAAAAACAAAGAACGTCTAGAGCAGCGGTCCCCAACCTTTTTTGCGCCACTGACCGGTTTATGTCGAACAATACTTTCACGGACCGGGCTTTACGGTGTCACAGATAAATACAATTAAAAAAAAAACTAATACCAGTACCAAAAAAAGATTATTTATAACACACAGGAAAAGACCCAGGGAAAAATAACGATAAAAAGCTATAAAAACACAGAAAACCATCGATTTCACACCCGAGGCCCTGGTACCAAACGACTCATGGACCAGTACCCGGGGGTTGGGGATCACTGGTCTAGAGTGTGTAGGTGGGAACTGGGGCACCAGCTGCCTTCACAAAAAAAATCAATCAATCAATAGTTTTTTGACAATATTATATTGATGATAAGATTTTGTATTTATCTAGTCTATTAGGATTTGACTGAATGTGCTGGAATGCCAAAAAGAGGAAAACTACATAGATGATTCATAGATTTAGTGAAGGAGGACATGCAGAGGGTTTATATTTTGGATTCTTTAAGATAGCCACTGTTTGCTTTGATTACTTTGCTTTGCGCACTCTTGGTATTCTCATGAGGCAGTCACTTGAAATAGTTTTCCAACAGTCTTGAAGGAGTTCCCAGACATCACGAGCACTTGTTGGCCTGCAGGGATTTTTGGGGTCATTGCCCTGTTGAAAAATAAATGAAGGTCCAAGTAAATGAAAACTGGATGGGATGGCATATTGCTGCAGGATGCTGTGGTACCCATGCTGGTTCAGTATGCCTTCAATTTTGAATAAATCCCCACCAGTGTCACCAGCAAAGCACCCCCACACCATCACATCACCATGTCCAAGTTTCATGGTGGGAACCATGAATGTAGAGACCATCCGTTCAAGTTTTCTGCGTCACACAAAGACAAGGCGAGTAGAACCAAAGATCTCAAATTTGGACTCGTCAGACCAAAGCACCAAGTTCACTGGTCTAATGTCCATAACATGGGTTTCTTGGCCCAAACAAATCTCTTCTCCTTGTTGCTTTTCCTTAGTAGCAGTTTCTTAGCAGCTATTTGACCAAAAAGGCCTGATTCACTCAGTCTCCTTTGAACAGTTGATGAAGAGATGTGTCTGGTTCTGGAACTCTGTCTTGCATTTATATGGGCTCTAAGCTGAGGTGCTGTTAACTTGCGATTTCTGAGGCTGGTGACTCGGATGAATTTATCCTCAGCAGCAGAGGTGAGTCTTCGTCTTCCTTTCCTGGGGCGGTCCACACGTGAACCAGTTTCGCCGTAGTGCTTGATGATTTTTGTGACTGCACTTGCAGACAAATTCAAATTTTTAGCAATTTTCCGGACTAACTGACCTCCAGCTCTTAAAGTAATGATAGACTGTTGTTTCTCTTTACTTAGCTGATTGGTTCTTGCCGTAAAATGGATTCTAATAGTTCTCAAATAGGGCTGTCAGCTGTGTACCAACCTGACTTCTGCACAACACAACGAATTGCCCCTAACCCCATTAAGAAGGCAAGAAATTCCACAAATGAACCCTGAAAAGGCACACCTGTGACCTGAAAACATTTCAGGTGACTACATCATGAAGCTCACTGAGAGAAGGCCAGGGGTTTGCAACCCTGTCCACAAAGCCAAGGGCGGCTATTTTGAGGGATCTAAAATATAAAACATATTGAGATTTACGTACCCATTTTTTCTTTGCTACATAATTCCATATATCTTCCTTCCTATATTTGATGTCTTCTGTATCTACAATGTAGAAAGTAGTAAAAAAAGTGAGTGGTAGTGTATATCCGATTTTCAGGGGAACAGTTACAGTTCTAATTTAATTATTTTACTATAGTAGAGTAGCTTTGCATGATTCACAGTTCATAATAATAATGCCTATATGAGGCCCTTGGTGCAGACCCTCAGTTCATCTACTGATAGCAACAAGCTGGTCCTTTTGGGTCCCTGTCCCTTTTAGCCTTCTGATTGGTTGCACCTCACAAACAGAAGGTTTAAAGAGCAAGTGGATGGGATTGCTGTGCTCACAACCAGAGCTATGTGTCTGATATTATAAAGGGCACAGAGGGGAAAAACAGTGTTGAAAGCAGTCTGAAATCTCAGATTTTGGCTCACATGGATTACTCCGACATATGTTGACTTCATTATTTGAAACTTTGGCCATGTTTAATATGGGAATCCATATATCCATATATATATGACAAACAACGTATGACAGAAAATAAAGAAAACATAGTAAGTGTACTCTAAGAACTTCTCATATACATATTGTTTTTCTAGTAACATGTTTTACTTTTGGGATGAGTTCAAAAACGATATGTTAAATGTTTTGATTAAAAATCCTGTGTCTGAAGAAAATCTCTTGTTAAGTGAAGACTCAAACGATGGAAGCTTGATGCTGAAGATCATTTCTTGGAAGACTCTTTGGATCCTCTGTTGGAATCTCAATTACAGCACATTAAACTTTGAAAGGCCTCCAAGGACCGGGAGTGAAGGCACTTTTTGGATGGACTTCTAGAGTCTCTAAAAAAAGGGATAAAATTCACTGCTTTGAGGTACAAACCTGTATTCAAATCACTCTTCCCTCAAGGTTTTTTGTTTTTGAGGTGGAGACAGTCACTGCATACAGCTCCCAGCTAAGAATAGCTGCAGGAGAGGAGGGGAAAGCAGCAAAGTGAGAAAGTGAGGCAACACGAAAGGTAGAGAGAAAGAGAGGGAAAATGAAGGGGAAGAAAAAAAGGAAGTGGGTGACAGTGGGGGAAAAAAAAATAACCCAGGAGGGAGTGTGAATGAGACAATGGCTCTGTCAAGGAGTCAAACGATGTAAACATTATCAGTGTAACCCGGCAGTGACTTGGACTGGCTCAGGACTAAACACGACACTGGGACAATCAGTCTAAATCAGTCAAGAGTCTAAGGGCGTGGTGTGTGTGTGTGTGAGAGAGTGCATGCGTGCGTGTGCGTGCGTGTATGTGTGTGAATAGTGCTGGATGGTATCAGTGTGGTGATGGCAGTACCCTGCTCCGAGGTCACTGCTCTGGTCACACATGTATATACTGTATTTACCCGTGCAAGTGTGTGAATAAGTCAATTGAAGCATAGCATGCTGCAAAGTTAATAAAAGATCATTGTGTGTGTGTAGGTGTGTGTGCGTGTAGGAGGGGGATAAAACAGTCAATGAATCTATTGAGATACTGCAGTCTGTATACAGTTAATAGGAGCGTCTGGATGGAAGAAACTGAGTAAAGGAAGCCAACATGTTAAGTTCACTGCTTCATTGTTGGAGATGCCACGTAGTGTACTCTATGTGCATCCATGTTGGTAAGAGTTACATGATGCACAACTCGGTTGTTGTCCAACATCAGTGTTTAGTTTACCTCTTTTCCTTTCTTACATTTCCTTTTGCAGAAGTTAAAATAAAAATATGAACAGCTGTCATGACACTATCAGTTTTTCACCATGAACTTCACTACAGTCAGCACAGTCAGCTTTAAATTTCTTGCTACTTGATCTTCTCTCTCTCTTACCTTTTTCTCCATATCTTTGTTAAGTCCTCTCTCTTCCTGGGAAATATGTCAGCTGTACCTTTAGCTAACAGACACACTGGGTGACAAACTGAAACAGTTTGTATGTTTGCTGATATTTGTTGAGCTGTTAGACACACTGCATATGAAATTACCTGCCATTTACAAATATAAGTTCCTTTATGCTCGCTACTCTTCTGTAATGCTGGCTAGGTGCAGAAGTACCGTGACTACAACTTCTAGACACCTGCACCAAAAAAAACCCATTTTTCCAGATCATTTCAGCTCACTCTAACCACTGAGTATAGCACTATTAATGATAAATAAACTATATATTTAGCTTATTTCACATGAACAATAAGGAGCGGTGAGTATTTGTACTTTGTTATTTCTCAAATCTTGCAGTGGCCTTGGAGAGGAGATAAGATGGCTTTGTCTGCCAAGCTGACAGCTAAGGATCTTTTCATTCAGTAGTGATTTGGGTATTTGTCAAGTATAGAAGAAAGTTGTCATAACAAGTATAAAGTTGTGTGCTCTGAAGAAGGGCGTGTAAAATCTTTGTTTATTTTTATTCTAAAAGTAACCCTTAATAACCCTTACAAAGAATTTTGTGGAATTATAACTCATATGCCTTTAGGAGATGGTTTATGCTTCCACCACACCTGCAACCTACCAATGTGGATTATTTCTTTCTTTAAGCATAACAGAATTATGGGGTCAAAGGCTTACTGTGCATCCTGTCGTTCACTGAGTACAAATACAGATAAAGTCAAGGAATGTGCTAATACAAACATAAACTGTTTTCAGTATTGAGCTGATGGTTTTTCCATTTTATAATTCTTTATGGTCCTCGTAGGATCTGATCTGGAATCAATATGATTAATCCCAATCTCCTAAAATGGGCTAGATTTTATAAATCCTGGAAGTAAAGCTCAGCAGAGCTGCAGGGCTCCCTCTCAGATTACTGAAATTACAATATACCAAATGGTTATTGTAAAATATTCATCCATGACAAATACATGTTGCCTACCCTGGTTTTAAGTATTTTAAAGGAGGCATCTCATCAAGCCTCACTGTGACTTCTCTGGAGGTTGATGGTAAGTCAAGTGTCTCTAAATGTTAATTAAACTTACAAATTGATAATTGGCTCACTGGTTAAAATCTTCTATTCATACATCTTTATTTACAAAAAAGCACCAAACTGTTATGTAATTTGCCTATTAAAGTAATTATTCTCATGGTTATTTTTTTCCTGTATTTTTGTGTTTATTTTTTCTCATTTCAAACTAAATCTTATTCTAGCTTTGACTTACTTATCATAACTCTAACAACAGGTATTATTCCAAAATATGGAAAACTGCACATCAAGAAAGGGTGATGGCCTCTTTTCATCACAGTCAGGT
Organism: Rhamphochromis sp. 'chilingali'; assembly: GCF_963969265.1. Taxonomy (NCBI): domain Eukaryota; kingdom Metazoa; phylum Chordata; class Actinopteri; order Cichliformes; family Cichlidae; genus Rhamphochromis; species Rhamphochromis sp. 'chilingali'. The sequence goes on along the minus strand of NC_137938.1, from coordinate 33,209,016 downwards.
ATATTAAATGCGTTGTACCTCATGCATATATGCACTTCCAGAGCAGTTCTGCTATCTGCCTACCTGTCTTTTTTTTAAATCCCTTTCTTTGTATCAGCACATAAGCTCAACCCTGCTGTTCAAGAGGACGCCTAAAATAGAGCACTGGCAAAAATAACAATGTCGTTTCTCATGCTCTAATGCCAGTTGATCAATAGTAATTACCTACCTGTGGACCTGGCTAGTGGAGCTCCTTAGGCCCCTGGGGGTTTCACTATAGACAGCTCACAATCCAGTCCTAGGTAACTCTATAGGACAGACCTTTTAATTGCTTTGTTCACTGTGAGTAATTGAGGGTTGCAGCGTGTATGCCACGAGGAGTGTGACTTCACTTGGCCTCCGTCTAATTAATCCCATCACACAAGCCTTCTGCCTTTAATTTTCACTTTGCGCGTGGCATCGTGAGGTGCGAATACAACTGGAAGTATAGGTTGGTAACTGTATATGGCATGCTGAGCCAGATGCACTACAAATGCAACCATATGGGTAGACACACAAGTGTTTCCATGTGTGTATTTTGCTCTGGAGCATATTGTCAGATATTGGAGCCATCATTTCAGCACAACAACTGTCCCACTGCTCTGATTTGATCTCATTCCATGCTAGGCCCCAAATCAGATACATGGAACTGTATCAATATTGTTTCATTAGCATACTGATTAATCAACTAGTTAATTAGACACATTTCCTATAGACTGATTACACCTCCTGGACCTCTTAGTGTGAAGACATATAGAGTAATTTAATTATTGTAACTCTCAGATGATGCATCATAAGTTTTTTGTTTTTTGTATTGTTGACACAAAACATTTTAGAGTTCTTGAGATAATGCATAAATGCAACATGTAGCAGAGACCAGAGGAGCATTACAACATATTCTGAGGTTAGTGTGCTTATATGCCCGCATAATAGTGAAAGTCAGTTGGAAAAACATGCATACAAATGCCATGTTGTTTGTGGCTGAATAAGATATTTTTGAAGCCTTGAATTCAGATTTTGAGCCTTTTACTTTCATCTGGAATGACCACATTTGGATCACAGGGTAGAACTGAGGAGCTTTCATCTGGCATTTTCGTAATTCACTCTAATACTAAGTAATGCAATAACTTTTAAGTAGTTAAAAGCAGGCTGTGAAGAAACTTAACTAACTCCATCAAGTGTCTTTTATTACAACAGTCAACATGAAAAATTACCAAGTTATTACTCAAATAAGCCACACTCCTAAAAAGAAAAAATACAGTTTTAAAAAACATATCCATTCAGTTTTCATAAAGCTGTAAATGAGCTGAAGAAACCAAAACCGTCTGTATTGCTAGGCTGTGAATGTCTGTATGTCTGCCATAAAATCAGGTATTTTAACATGGAAGTCTATGAGCATCGACTCAGTTGTGAAGAAAGCCTCAAGTGGACATTGGAGGAATTGCACTTTTCTGCACTTAAATGTTGGTGCCTGCAGCTCAGTCCTCACCTAAAGCACCGCCATTAAAAAGATATTTTCTGTAATATGCAAATTCCAAAGGCCACTGCACAGCTGTTGTTGTTTTTAACCTTTTAAATTGTTTTAACAGTTAAAGTTAAGACAAAAGTTAAATTAGCAAGTTAAAATGGTTAATATTGCATTTAGTCTTTTTATTCTAGGAGTATATTTTCAGTATTTTCTACAAATATTTTCCAAGGTGAGCACAAAGAAACCTTTTTCATGTATAAATCATACGCATGACAGGGAAAGTCAAACATCCAACTTTTCAACGTCAAATGGCAACATTAATCCTACAGTTTGGGAAATATCAAGAAAATGCTTATGTTTAATAAAAAGGACCAAATGTGATGTAATGCATGCCCATCATCCACCCCACCTCCACCACCCTTTCTTTCTTCCTTGATAAGTCTCACCATTTCTTGCACTGTACAGAGTGGTGTCGATTAATCCAGTAACCATTGAATTTCTGTGAATACTTTGGGGATTTGATCTTACTTCTTTCTCCAAGAAGCAATGATAGAAGTAGTACGATGCTCTCATGACACTGTAAAAGCTTTTTTGAGAGACATTTGAGATGACGCTATTGATGACATTGAAACGTAATATTCCTGTATAGCAAAACAGTTTAAAAAAACACTACCACTAAACATGCTAAAAAGGAATTGTTCTGGAGCTGACAGTCAACACAGGAAATTATTAATGCACCTATATTGTCCTGATCCCTACATGATTTGCTTGAGATGCAAATATTGCGGGTTATTTGAAACACAAGTGGAGATGGGCTGGACAGAAACGAATACTAAATGAATTCCATACAAACAAACTCTCCTCCTTTACAACTTGAACTCTTTCCCTGAGCTTTTGGCCTCGTTTTGTCCTGTAACCCACACTTGCAGCAGTGAGATGGAGAGGGTGCCGCATAGAGGTGTGATGGGTGCCTCCGCTGGCACTGCCAGGCTTGGGTGGCCGTGCAACAGTATCTGCAGGCTGCCATCCTTCTGTTCGCAGAGCATCTGAAGAAAGCAAACTGCACTGTTGCTCACACTCCCCGATCCCGTTGTTGTCATTGGCCGGCAGCCACCAATAGTGAGCCAACTGAGTTAACAGACACTTCCGCTCAGCACATAAGGAACCATCTGTTTTAAAAGCCAGAAAGAAATAAATAAAGTCCCCCCTCTCTCCCTCTCTTTCCTCCTCTCTCCCCCATTTACTCTTTCTAACACAAGTCTACAATATGCAGGGCTATGTTATTATCCTGCACCTCACTGTTCATCATTTGCAATCTACAGCTAGTTACCAAAATTACTGCTGCGACTAGACTGAATCTCGACTGCCCTTTATTGGCTTTTTAAAATTGTTTCTGAATGAAGGAGTAGCCTGTCAGAAAACTATTTTATTCCATCTGTTTTCCTGGTAAATAACAAAATTGTCTATTTGTTTTTTTTGCCTTCACTGCCATCCCATAATTCAGCACCAAATGTGGCATTGCAGCATTTATCACACATGACTCATTTGTATTTATTGGACATTAGCAAGGTCAGAATCATACTGAAGCCTGATGTTTGTAACATCTTGAAAATCACGGTTGCACGCCCGTCCTGGCTGCCACGGGCTCCTCAGACATGCCAGCTTGTAGCTAAATAAATATTGGCTGAGGGGCATTTGAAAAAACATATTGTCCTGGCTCAGCACTTGGTTCCCCTGCCCTCTGTTGCCAAAACAGGACAACGGGGGTCCAGAGCAGAATCTCTTTTCACATGAGCGGTTTGGTCAGCTTGCTGCCTCGGCCTGCTCCTGCAGCCTTTGTGTCTGTGCCTACAGGTCCTCGAGTGTAATGTATTTACTCTGCTCTTCATCGTGTGGCTTGCGGAGGGGATCCTGGAAGCGTGCCATTTGTACTATCACACTATGCCTATGTTTCTCATGTGGCTTATGAGGACAATGGTGCGCTTGTCCCATGTGTGTTTTGCAGTTTTTATGATAGCCAGAGATATCTTTGTCACTCCTATTTATGACATGTGTTTTGAGACTGAGCCTCAAATATGAGTTAACCACAGCGGGGTTTATTTTCCTGTTATTTTTAGAGTCTGCTGTGTGCTTATAATTGTTCGCTTATTTTCACTTGGAATACATTTTACTATGTTTTCATTTAACACCAAGGCCGTGGTGCTTTTTTAGTCTTATCTGATATTTAATGACAAGTGCAAAAAGAGTTATCATAGTGTATTTATAATCATGTTTAACACCTTTGCTTGTCTGCTTGATGACTCCCAAAATCTACTCCCAAACCTCCCTTTTTGCCGCACTTGCTATTTACTGTCCAACATTTCTCAAAGCACACAGTTTTCCTCAGCTTTCCTCGCATTAGTCTCCACACTTAACCCTGAGCAGGAATCCAGAATAATATTAAGAAAAAATATTACTCTCTGTATTCAATTTAACTGGCGAATACCTCATGAATTCCTCTCTATCCAAGAAATTAAGGTGTATCGTAACAAGTGCATTATTTAGTAGATTTGACATGGCTGCCACATATTCGCCAAGAAAGAATTAACACGCCCGTGGAAAGGAAAGCAAGAAGAAGAAGAAGGAATCTAGTGAAAATAATTAATTAACACAGCCTATTTCTAGTCCTCCTCTTAAGCCTATTTAAAGGGCATTAGGTATTATGAATGTGAGGTGGTCTAAATTTACCCCGTATTATCTATCTTCATCTGACTACATTAGTATACTTTTCCAGGCTCCTTGCTTGCTATTTAAATCTCATTGCATGACTCTGAAATCCAACCTCTCTTTTGCTTGTGTATTTCACACTCAGATTATTTTTCCCACCAAGATTAATCTCTCTTTATAGCAGCTGTGATCAGATTTACGCACCTGAAAACTGTTAAACTAAAAAAGATAAACCCGACATGAGTATTTGCTAAATGGGTGAAAGACGCCCGTAAGTGACTTCAAGAAATGAATTATGTATATGCTAAAGAGAACTCATTTGGGAATTAAGGAGGATGAGTAGCAGTCCATTTTGTGCCTGTTAGGGCCTACACTGGCTGCATTAGGGAGAGCTAATGGGCCCTGGGAGGGGGTGTGGGGTGCATGGGAGGGGGTTGGACCCTTTGCAGCCCAAGGTCTCCAGGCCCCTGTGACAGATGGCTGGCCACCTCGCTGGGTGGCTGTGGCTACAAGGTCTGTCGTGAGGTTGATCTGTGGCGTTGACAGCGTCGCGGAGATCAAACGACATTGTGGAAGGTGAAGAGACGGGTGGCGTGCCAGGCCAGAGAGGCAGAGACGGTGTTAGGGCTCAATTCGAGGGTTTTGGAGGAAGCTGCTAGTGCTGATATTTTTAGAACTAACACAGATAGCTGATATTTTACATGTTTGCATACTACCTGAAAAAAAAAGTCTTGAGGGATGTCTTTCTGTGAGGCTTAAAACCACAATACCCTAATGAGATAGTACTAGCCTCTCTAACAGGCTGTCATGAAATACACTAAATATGCTTAACTTTTTAATGACAAAATAAGTTTCCAGGAATAAAACTCGAGTTTTTCTCAGTTACAAAGCATTTGATACACCACATGTGCACATGTCATGTGCATTGAATATATGTATATATATATATATATATATATATATATATATATATATATATATATATATATATATATATTAGGCGAGTGGCTCCAGCAGATCCCAGGAACAACATCGGAGATCTCTGTCCAGAAGAGCGCAGTCCTGGGAACAGCTAAGATACTGCGCAGGACCCTCAAGCTCCCAGGCCTCTGGTAGAGGACCCGAGCTTGAAGGATAAACCGCCCGCAGGGGCGTGCTGGGTGTTTTTTTTTTATATATATATATATATATATATATATATATATATATATATATATGTTCTTGCACAGAGTACTGTGAAAGGTGCATGCACATATGCTATCCTGAAAGTGATAGAAACAAATATAATTTGAAGATATGAGCAAATATGAACATTTTGTCAGGTTAGTCAGAAAAACAACTCTTTATTACATCGACAGTGAAAAACAGGAGTGTCCAATATCCAGTTTTTCATTGAGATGAAGTAGCCACACGCTGTGTTCTCATGTTTATTAAGACACCAACATTACAGCAAACAGCTTTCATTAGGTTTCATCAGACTCTGATCAAAGCTGTTTGCACAAACGCTGGTGTCTTCATAGAGTCTCCGAAATGAGAACATAACATGTGGCTACTTCACTTGGATGGAATGATTTTTTTTGCACAAACACATTGACTGTAGAGCAGTATGTTCTATTCAATGGGTACTGATAATGGTCTACTGTGAGTTTTTGCTAACTTTTACAACTGACAGAATGGTATTTAGTTTAGGTTTAAGGATCTGTTTCGTTATACCAAAGTAGTTTCACTTATTTTGTTTACAGCATTATCATTTCTTGAATGGAATTTATGAGGAGCTTTTTAAATGGAAGAAAAGCTTTTCATGGACTCAAGAAAATGACTAAGTAAAAAAAAAAAATCCTTTTTTGGAGTGTTTTCGCTACTGTAAAACATGAACAGAATGTACTCCGTTGCACAGTAACAGTTAATTACTCCTGAAATATGCCAACATTCTGGCAAACAAAAGATTTAAAAGTGTTTCTATGATTCTCAGTGAAACTAAAGAGTTGATAAATCCCATTTTAAAAAGAGAAAGGCATCAATTCCCCACCACCAATGCCCCGTGGGCACAAGAGGCCCGGCCTGTTAGGCGATTAGCCCGTCTTACATTCCGGGTGATCGGATTAGACGATTCCCACAGTCTAGTCTGAAACTACTCCCGACCCGCAGCTCCGGAGAGCATCTCAATATCCAATTTCACAGCTTTCTAAACCTGGATCACACAGGCTATTTATTACTGTCACAGTCTTTGTGTTGGGGGGTGGAAGGGGTGGGGAGTTAGCTTTTGTGTTTCATCTGTTTCGAAGCAGGAAGACGATCAACAAGAGAGAAAAAAGCGTAATGAGTGAGGGACCTGTGGTGTTGCCTGAAACCTCCCAAAAACACAGGATCCTTGTTAAATTAGACAACAACCACGCTTGTTTCAGCAGTCAGCAGCTTCTCCAAGACCTTTGATCCGCACGCCGGCCCCGGTGACTGAAAGAAATTATGACCCAGGTTTGTGTGTGTGTGTGTGTTTGTGTCCTGCAGCACACTGCAGAGTGCTCTCTAATTGATTAAAAAAAAAGAAATGCAAGAGTAAAGAGTTGACTGTACTTTGAATTTAGGAATCACGACCTCTGAAGAAAATGAAGGTGTTTCAAAAACTTTTTGATTACTGCTCAGAATTATACTCAGAAATGGTGATTCTGAACAGATGTAGCCAAAATAGAGCCTCCTAGATAATAAAACCATTTATAAGGCCGTCTTAAACTGGACCAGCAGCTGTAATAGGGGCCTCCATTATAGAGGCTTTATAATTTCCCTGCTTTTTCCTCTTAGAGCCTCTGTTGTTCCTCTGAATTACCTCTGAATGATTTATGCTCACTGGTCTGGCCACTGATAGACCCTGGCAACACAGATAGAAACACACTTAGGGCTTTTTGGTGTGCAAACACGCTGTATTAAAAGCCAACTTGTTTCAAACAGCCAAACACATTTGCTGCGACGGGGGCCACTCGGTGTCATTTCACTTGTCAAACACTGCAGTGTCACAGCCAATCAGGAGACTCCAGGGGCAGCACAAGCCATTTAACCTGAGCAAACACAGTGCGCTGTGAAGCCTGAGGATGACTTAAGAGCCTGAGCAAACACTGGCGAGAGCCATCGGGCACGAATCAAGGCAGCCTGGCTGAGGACAAGTCACTCTGGTAATGGGTTTGTGATGACTCAAGATCGAGCGGCCATCTGTTTGTTACAGTGGGGGAGGACCACAATTCACAGTTCAGATACACAGAATATTAGCCGGTAGTGCAGCAGAGGAGGGGAGGATTTGGCTGGTGGCACAGGATGTAAAGCATATGTCCATAAATGGTAAATATGTTGATAGCTGAGGCCCTGATTCCCTGAGTTGGGGCCAGATAACAGGATTTGCATGGCGATTTTCAGCCTCGGCGACAGAATGCCTTTAAAAGGTGTAAGACAACTAATCCTGCAAGTGACCTTCACACTATTCACGACATACAGGTGGAAAATGCTGCAGTGCTGTTGTCCCACCAGCAGCTCACCGCTCACATGGAAAATTCACCACATATTTAAAGCACCAAAGTGTTTGCATTGGATTTCAATGATGGGACTTTGAATAAACCACAGTCATTTGTGTTCGGTCTGTAACCGTGAAGTTCATTTGAACAGTCAAACCACATACAGCCTCTGACGCAAAAACTGGTTCTCCTTGCACAGAGCTGCTCAGGGATAGTCCGCCTATGTAGTCCGGCACTTTACAGAAGGAATCTTACCTCTTGGAAATCCTTTAAGTGAAAGAATGTCAAGATACTTTAAACCCATCTTTGAATTAGTGAAATGCACTCAGTTAAAGTCCTGCTGTTAAAGTAGCAGGCCTGCACATAAACTGCTGGGTTTTATATGTTACTGTAAACCACTGTATAGCATATAGTGTTTTACATCTATAAGGCATAAACAACTTGGAATCTGTTATCTTTAAATATAGATAGGACTGTAAATACATGTAGAAGGTAAAGAGCTAAAAAAAAAGTACAAATACAAAGTACAAAGAATTATACTTGAATAAATGCACTTAATTTCTTTCCTCCACCACCAATGATAATGTCTACATGTTCCAATAATCTGCTTAAATTAAATGTTGGATTATATTTTCTTATGTGCATTTTCTTCTTAAGAACAGAAGTGTGGTGCTGAAATATTTTTGATAAAAATATTTACATTTGATTATAGTGCTCAGACAGTAAATACACAGGATATAACTAATTATCTAAAAAGGTAGCCCCGTCTTCACCTCATTGACCTACTTTTTCAATACTGAACAAGCACTCTTTACTCCAGTTTAGTGCCATTTTAAGAGGAAAACCCAAAATAGAAGCGTCATTCATCATATTAAAAGCCGCACTGCTGTTTTTACTTTTGTATATGTCGGATTAGATGTTGTTAAATATCCTCGGGGAAGCAATCAGGTGTTTAAAGTTAAGGGCAATTCCCTTCCCTACAGACAATCAATAAAAAAGAAAAACCTAAGCGTGGGGACTGTAATAGGCTCGGCTTGTAACCTGCTCTGACAAATTAAGGCAAGTGGTGTTTTTTCATTACTTACACATCCGTTTTCATTTTTCAAATCAGTGGAACCAATTAAACAATGCTTCCTTAAATTAGTCATTGATTTTTAGCAATAGTGACACCTTACAAAAGGAAATGATAACTTTAAGGGAGTGTTGCTGCTTTTTTTGTTGCTGTTTTTTTTTTCCATTACTGCCAGCACCAGACACAAAAGGACAGAAACAATTCACCTACATGAAAAAGCGAGGTCTTAAATTAGCCATTGATTTTTCCTCAGGTGTCACTTTGTGATTGGGAGTTTTCTTTCCAACTTGGAAATTGACAAGAATCTGCTAGTCTACACACACATACACACACACACCTGCTATGGTGTTTTCTTTTCCCACTTCCACTTTGTAAATTTATGACCTTGTCGGGACAGACATGATAAATATTCAGCTTGATTGAAAAAAAAAAGATTTATCATATGTAAGGAATACATAAAACTGCCAAGAGAAGAAACACTGAAGCTCTTAAACTTTTCTTTATATTATGATCAATTAAAACATTTGAGAAGTGCTCATCACTTTGTTTTTCAGAACTATTTTATTACAGAATTTTTCCTATTGCCAATCCCATCCCACACACGTGAATCTTGAGAACAAAATTCAGAGTAATTTTTTTAATGCTGAAATTGACGGGAAAAAAAGAGACAAAAAATAAAGAGAAATCCAGAATAGCAGGCCATAGCTGCTGCACTGTTTTTTTTTTCTTTTTTCCCCCCTGTTGTCATTTTCTCGAGACTAGAAAATACACTTACAATTTGAAGCAGCAACAAAATGTGCATTTACCTGATTATACAATGGAACAATTTAATATACCATGATTTTTATTCATCACATTATAAAACTCTAAATATTTCTTTTACGTTGTTTTTTTTTTTTTTAACCAAAAAGCAACCTATTAATGGCAAAGCAACAGTTTTTAAGCAAAATATACACCTCTCGTTCACCTGGAACAAAACCGAAAACAATTCAAGGGAGAAATTCGATTTTATATCTTTTTTTTTCCTTTTTATTGTCTGTGCCAATGAAATCAGATGTTTTTTGTTTTTTAGCTGGGGATGCAAACATTATCCTGAATATGAACTGACTGGCTGCTGTAACCACTTCGACTGTACATACACTTTTCACCTGTTATCCATTGAAAAACTGAACACCTGAAGGACGAATGAGTGACTCCTGCTCTGACGCATTACACTGCTGTTTACAGTGAATGACTTATTTTACAGCAGCCTGTAGCTTTGTCTTCGATCCTAAACACAGGCCATTCACGTGTGACGCAGAGAAAGTATTTTTTTTGTCATCCAGACATTTTTTTTTCCCGGAGTGCGTCCTTGTAAGTGAAAGTCTCATCTTTACTGACCCACAAGGTTGTTGAGCTGCTGAGGATCCAGTGGAGTTTATGTCATTACAACACCTACATGATGAAATCTACAGTCTGATTGGACGACGGGCCTTGACGGACAGAGGTGCGGTGTTCAGACCGGTGGCGGGGCAGTTCTCACTGATAGCTAAATGTCTCTTTTATAATCACATTACTTTTTCAAGTCTATAATCATGTCACTTCACCATAAAAGTATCGTTAACACGTTTCCAGTACAGGATGAAGACAAAAAGAAAGACAGTCAAACAAATGGCCATCTTTTGTGAGTGTAGATGAGACGGTTTCTTTAGCAGGAGATCAAAGTGACCGTAAATTAGTCCAGTCTCGTTAGGGCGGCACATGCTCAAAATCATAAGGACTTCAAAAAACAACCAAACAAACGGAATGATTCCCACATTAATGTACAAACATAAATGAGTAAAAAGCCAATCACATAGCTAGCCCCCGGCAGGCTAACATCGTGCCATTCCGGTCCATAAAGTGCACTCTCCATCTTGCTGTGCGGTCAGAAAGACAAGAGCAAAAGGACGTGTACGTGTTTGAGACAGAGGGGAAGGGAAGCGCCGCTGCATGTGTGTGTTCAGTCTAATTCCCCGAGCGGCTGCGAGTTAGAGGACACGACAGTCTCATGTGTACGGATGGAGGCAGCTGGGAGGAGGGTAGGGTGGAGGTGTGGGTTTTGTGGGGCTGACGTTAATAAACGTAGCCCTCGCTGTAGGGGTGCGGCTGGCAGTAGGGTCCCTCCTGTACGTATGCCATGTTTTCGTCAAAGTGCGACAGCGGCACCGTGTCCTCCTCGTTGATCTGCCGCTCCATGTCAGTTTTCAGCACCGGCCGCTGATTGTCAGGAAACGCCATGGAGAACAAGGCCTCGGGGTCACACACGAACTTGTAGACATATCTCTCGCCGGCCACCTGGAGAAAGACGGAGAGGTCTTGTTTTTAAACCATTTTTCCACAGCATATTCTACAGTGACTGAGTGTAATCTTTCACTTTAATCCACCAGATGGAAAAAAAAGATTAAATATCTTTAAAAAAAAACAAAAAAAAAACATTTTTTAAACTTTTAAAGCTGATCTCCAAATGTCATCAACATTCTGCTTTGGCCTCCACACTGCACTAAAGAAGAGGTGCTTTGAGCTTTAAGTGTTTTCAAACAAGATACAGGATTAGTTAATAGCATTTGTATCCATATCATTTGATGTTTGTTTACAAAAAGCTTCATTAAAATCTGCAGTATTTGCATCTCTGCTCTCTCATTATACTCTCTGACTCATGGAGCCCCGCCCCCACTCACAATAAAAATAAAAAATGGCCGTTCTAATGCCGTGTGACTTTTGCGTTTTCACACATCGAATCTGATCTAAATTAAGCCATTAAAACACTAGCATCACACATTAACACATACCAACCAACCAAACGAGACAACAATAGTCCAGTAACTCGTAAATAGTATCTGCTGGCTTTGATGTGGATACAATGACTTGACAATTCTCCAATCGTTAAATAGTCAAATATTTTAAAAAGTGCACAAAAACTACTTTTAGGTGACTAAAATGCTTCGTGCTCCTGATCTAGAGCACAGCAGCACGTGGCTTTAGCTTCTGTGCTGGTACCCTTTGTTGCTTTGGGGCATCCTAACCACCATGTATTGTTTTTTTTTGTTTGTTTTTTTTGTGGATCAGTGTTTTATACAAACCCACTTCAAACAAATGAACTATCCCCAACCTAAGCGAAAACAGCTTATCCATTAAAAGAGTTATTTTAAAACACCAGAATAAATTATATAGAGTGGTTTTACTAAGTTTTCTAAAATTATCTTTGAGACACTGATTGCTTTTTTAACCCTTTACAGCCGATCGGAGCGGGCACGCTCTGTTTTGCGTAACTATTTTTAAATCCCGGTAGCTCTGAAACCAAGTAAGCTAGCGCAATAATTTTTTTTGCATATGAAACTGGAGGAGTTGTACTTACATCTTATGCCATCAGCTTGTCCTAGGTCACAGTTTCCTTCCACATATAGCTTTGCAAAAACTGCATAAAAATCACTTGCAGCAACAAAAACATGATATTCCAGAAACACGCTTCGCCGATCCATCAGCTGTTTGTAACACTTCCTACGTCCATCAGCGCGAACTATCACATGACCGCATGACCTGCCCGAAACCGGAAGTGACGTCATTTTGCGGAAATGTAGTTTTTTGCGATCGGGGCCTTATGAGCTTGTGTTTTACTTGTTATGTGTTTTAAAAAGTTATGTTTGACTTTATGACTTTCTGTGTCGTTTCTGGGATGCTTAAGACTCATATTGCACTGCTGGAAATAGTTTATTTTGATGCACATGCTGTTATTTTGCAAATTTGCACTATAATATTTATTTTCGTTTTTCCTGCAGTATATAAAAATTGGTGTATTTCAAAAATAAAACTATGAAGACACTCAAAATAAATTTCCTGTGGTGGGAAACTAGTTTGTGTAACTTTTTTGTATTTACAGTTTTGAGGGATAAGCCTCTTAAATTTCTCTAACTAGAAATATATGTTAAAAAAACAAAAACGATTTTCAATTTTTTTGTAGTTTATTGCACTTTTTTGCAATTTATGTAATTACTATGCACCTAATGCAGACATATTATTAAAGTTTGGGCTATAATGGTTGTATTGATGTATAGCAACTTGAAATGCTCCCAAAAATGGCTCCACAGCATGTAAAAATATAATATAAGCTCTGGCGAACTTGGTTCTATGGTAGGTCTTAAAGGGTTAAACGTCTTATGTCACACGTGGATTTGGTAGAAAATAAAGGAGCTATAAACTGTTCATCGCTTCTCAGAGGTAAAAGTGATCTCAGGAGCAGATTTATGTTTTCTTTGCTGTTTCTTCCTTATTTTATTTAAACTTGGCCAGCAGTTCTTGACCTCCAACCAGCAAAGTATAATTCCACCTAAAAGTGCTCAACCTCTTCTGACCGGCCTATTAATGAATGCTTTCTGGAGATGCTTCTAACTGTCAAACTAATACCTCAGGAAACAAAAAACCTGACAGAAAAGTGTGTTTATCCAGTATTCTGTTAAAAAAAAAATCATTACTCTTGATCTGAAGTATTTTTGCATAAATAATCTTATGACAATGATCACAGCATATGCAGTGTAGGTCCTAACTCTAAACGCACTAATTGATCTGAAAGAAACTTAGTCCAGTACCAAGTTAATCAACATCTATACAGCTTATGGAAATTATTTGTATAACACTCAAATCCTTACAAATTATACATGCGTGGTAGCTGATCTCAAAAAGAATGGTCATTATTTGCACATCTATTGTTTTTGTAAATATTTTGCTGAACAATTGTTTTACTGCAGGGACACTTTGACGTAGCTGGTTCATCAAACAGTGATGTTTGATGGTGATGATGTAACTGATTACTTTCCCTTATATAATGAATATGTAGCTTGCAAAGAAGAAGAAATATATGTATTTATTACTCATTTGTTTGCTGTTTATAAACATCTGTTTTTGGCATTACTACATATACTACATAAATACTACATGCACTATAATGAAGATTAATTCAAAGAATAACTTGATAAATTAACATACATATCTGGGTTTCACTTTAGTAAAGCGGACACGAGCCGCAAGCCTGGCAAAAACTGATTTTTGCACACAATACAGAAAAAAGCTTTACAATTACAATTTCTCAGCTATAAAGTGTAAATGAACTTTTTTAGCTGTTTCACCATTTTTGAGACACTCTTTTCCTTATATAAGGCACCTGGGGGAATGGGAGCACCTTTAACACAGGCCAGGTATAGCAGCCAAATGAGTAGTTTTCATACTATGTTTACATCAAAAAAATCTTTTAGAAAAAAGGTGAACAGTTTTGGATCCCTTTCAGTGTAACAGATGAACTATAATTGGTTGATACAATTTTTGTATTTTTTTTTTTTTTTTACCTTCTGCATGATTCCCTTCTCGTAGTAGTAGCGCAATGATCTGCTGAGTTTGTCGTAATTCATCGCTGGCCGGTTCTTCTGTATCCCCCACCGACGTGCCACCTTTATCACACACACGAACATGAAGACAATAAAGACAGTCAGTAAACAGAGCATTATCAGAAAGCAAACTTATCTAACACAAACGAGCACGGTTGCCCTGATTTCCAGACAGGAACGCTGCAGCAGCTAAAATGTTAAACAAACTTAGCGATCCATATTTTCCTAATAACAGTAATTAGAGCGCGTCCAGCTTGTGCAGACCTGACCAGGGATGTGTTCATTAGGAGCTTGTCACACACCCAGCGGAGGAGGCAGCAGATGTTACAGCACCTGTCTACCAGACCACCCGCCACCCGGCCTCACGGTCCAAACCCACAGCCCCACGGCATTCTCTTAGCTGCTTGCTTTTTTAAAACTCTGCTTTTTACTTTCATTTTTGTTTGTTTCTCACAGTTTATCTCCTATAATACCTTCCCCGATCAATGCAACTGTGTTTTTTCTGCTTTTTCTTTTTCACATTTTTTCTTGTCCCCACAACCGCTGACATGCTGCAAATGCAGAAACCGCTACCTAACGTTTGTCTGCGGCGCCTCAAAGCAAATGCGTTTGGTCACCTGATGGCATGAATGGGGCCCCCTGTTAGGTGCAGCTGGCTCGTGCTTCTAGACACCATCGGGCTGCGTGGACCACTGCCCGGTACTCATCTATCTCCTCCATTCTACACTTTCACCCCCTGCCTGCACCCTGCATCCTCCTTCATCCTCCAGCAGTGACTGAGCCCCACTGTGTGTGATGTGGCCATACACAAACCCTGCCTCTGTTTCCATTTCAAAAGGCCCAACCGCCAACATGGGTTATATTTTTAGGAATATGTCCTGTGAAATATTTAACAGGAGCAGGTCATCAGGGTCACTTGGTTGGCTTTAGTGTGGACTGTAGAATATATAACCCTCTGAGGTCCAAGTCATCGTCTGTGATGATCCCAATCCTAACTCCAAACCCTTACCCCAACCTGTGTGTTAAAGAAAAGCAATAATATATATATTTTTAAATGTAAGACGTTTTTGCTCCCTGTCAGTTAGAATGATTCCTCTCTTTGTCTTCTGATCGGTAAGAACTATTTTTTAAAGAAGTCTACTGCATTTTGAGAGCAGAAAATATTACTGATTCACACGTTGACCTCTGACCTCATTTGGTTTTGCAGTGATTTACCTTACCTTCTTACCTTCTTTCACTGCTTAATCACTTCATTTTTTTAACCAAAAGTCTACGAACCAAATATATTTAAGTTGTAATTACATAAAACGGTCCAAAGCAGCAAATATTTACTTCTGAGTAGCTGAAAGTAGGTAAACCTCTTAAAGATTTTATTGAACAATATATGTAGTGAAATACAATGCAACATTTACCTAAGACTGTCCAAAAAGCTTAAGTATAAAAGCCATGAAAAATAAAAACTGATTTTTTAAAGGAGGATTACAATATAGAAAAATACGATTTTTTGTGACAGTGCCTTTTGTTTGTCTCTTACCTCTTCTGGCTCAATGAGTTTAAACTCCATGCCACGGCCGGTCCAGGCAATGAAGTGGGAGTTGGACGGGTCATCCAGTAAAGCCACCAGGAACTGCCAGAGCTGCAGCGAGCCTCTGCGCTGGTACGACGGGCCCTCACGGTACAAGCCCGACTCCTGTTTGATGTCGCCTACAGAAAACGGGGCAAAATGGTTATTGTATGATGGGCAGAATCGTTGGTACGTGGCATACTTTTCATTTTAAGAGTCACTGCAGGACTCACCTTCCACCTTTTCAGGCACCACGCAGGTATCGTCGTAGAAGTGCCTCGCCACTTTGTCAAACATACAACCTGGAAAACAAGATCGGAAAAAAAAAGATAGTTTGATATCACATGAAGCAAAAACCTATACGTGCACCACCACAACATCCACACGTAACATCGTTGGTACCTTCAGTCCTGTTAGTGTGAGCCAGATAGCCGTCTTGCCGTAAGTAGACAGAATGGCAGCTAGGCACTTCTGCTGAAACCCAGGCAAGAATGAGAGTGGGTGTTAAAGGGCCCGAAGGCAGCATTAAGAACACTATCTCAGTTATCTGAGAGCAGTCAAAGCCTGTTCACTCAATGCACCACTGGCTCTGATTAAAGAAAATGCCCTTCAGCATCAGCGCTGCGATGGCTTCCAGCCACGGGCGAGCTCACTATATCACACTGCCGATACGAGCCCCGAGCATCTCCACTCAGAGGAAGATTTACAACTGAATAAAACACAGCGCTCGTGTGAAAACAGGAGCTGACACGATGTAAGTTTTTTCATAATACGAGGGCTCATGATGATTATTTTACACACGTTCTGAGATCAAAACTAAACGGACCTGCAGGTGTTAGTTTCTTTGACGTTTTCGCTGTGCAGCTGCAGCACGTTTAGCTAAAACGGTTGACGTGTATCTTCTCAATCAGCTTCTTATTATGACTGACTGCATCCAGTGTGAGTATACAGTTTTCTGCCAAAGCTGTTTGCTTTGTTTCACATTTTATTTTTCTTCACGAGTTCTTCACTTGTTTGAAATGAACACATGCTTTTGTAAAACAGTCAAGATATACTACCAATACATTCAAAACGTGAACAAACACTTTTTGATGTTGTTTATGATGCTTTTCGCTGTTCATCAGGCCACGCCCACACTGGCCTGAGGAGACAGATCAGCTCAGTTCTTCAGTGGTGATAAATACTCGCTGATTCTATACTTTATACATATTTAACATTGAGTCCTGATGTTTGAGCAACATTTCAGATGATGTTAAAATAAACTGCGCAAAATGCAGACGGTCACTTTTCTGGGGTCAAAAAGGAACAATTCACCCCCCCAACACACTTCCTCTGGTTCTGTTTTTTTCCAAGTTTAGATCGTTTTAATGCAAATTTGCCAGGTTTAAAGATATCAGCTCTAGAAATATCTGCCTTTTCCTAAATCGCACCCACCTTGTTGATTTCAAAGCACCTCTTTTCCTTATAAGATCTACCAACCAACTAAAATAGATTTTTGAGTGAACTGCACCTTTAAAAGTTCTCACTCGTGGTTTATCAATATCATGGCTATAACAAGAGATCAAATAAAGACTTGTGGTTTGAATAATTCTTAAACCAAAAATGTAATTTTATATAGACATAAGCAGTTTTTTAAACCGTAGGTTTAAATGGTTAAGATAGAAATGCCCCACTACATAATTCTCTTCCTTCATTTACCGGTTGGATTTACTACATTGTCCAATCGACTCTTCCATTTACTGTATATGTCCAAACCTCCCACAACACAGATGAGATGCTGCGATCAAAAAAACAGCCAAATGGGCTGCAAAGTGAATGTTCAATAAACAGACTGAAGCCCTTCATTTAGACCCATAAATATTTCTCTGAGCTTCATCAAAGTAATGGACTTGTAGAGGAAATTGCTGCTAATGAAATTACCAGATCCCCTCCCATCCTTCTCAACAGTCCAGCTCCAGTCAACATGCCCCACTGTGGCTGCTAATAAATTCACTCTGATGCTCCTTCTTGGACATCTTGGTCCAAGTAGTGGACACAACACAAGGAAGACCTTTTGGTATTTTAACAGTTGATCGAATATATTTCACCACTTTTGTTTTATGAGTGCACACAATTCTTTGTAGACAGTTTACTTGTATCAATAACAATTCTTCTAATTGTTAAAGCCATTTCATTTATCTATGAAAAAACACTGAAATGTGAAATGTAAGAATTGACTGTTATTACTAAAGAGAAAATCAAGCTGCCAGTGTCATTTTGGGCTCTGTAATTTTTGCCTGTATTTGGCCAAATTTGCGAACAAAAAACCGGAATAAAACAAGAGAATAATGGTTGATGCAAATAACATTGCTGCAAATAGGCCAGAAGAAACCCAAGAAACTGTGAAAAAACAGGGTTATTTTGGACCGAACCTTGTTTTTCTTTTCTTTTCTATTTTTTTTTTCTCTTTTTGATACATTTTTCAGTTGTGCTAATTGGCATTTAGAAGCCACATAGTTGTGAAACTCGGTAAACACATCTATTGCAAAGTAACGTTGCCACTGGAAAAGCGAGAAAACACCAAAAATCACAGCTGCCTGACTCCTCAATGACAAAAACTGCAGAGCTGCTGTTAGGAAAACCAGGTGTAACTTAAAGAGATGTGAATGAGGCACCACATGTTTTGGTGTTTGGAGGTTGCTTTTTCCCCCTGACTGGTCACACACACTCTCCTCCAGCTCTTCCTCTCCTGGGTCCACTCTGTCGCCTTCTGAATGAACCCGGCAGTCCGGCGAATGTTCATTCATGTCCTGAGGTAGCCTCAGGCTCCACAGAGGCTCCACAGAGCCTCTGGCTGATGATTAGGTCCCTTTACTCTCTAACCGAAGGGAGCGGACAAGCGTGGGAGGGCAGATTCTGGATTGTGACCAGGCTCAGCCCCCTCCTTTTTTTCTATTAGAGCACCACAGGAAATGGCGAACAGCACAGACACCCAGCCCAACCAGATCCCCTGCCCTAATAATGGGCAAACTCAATAAAACCGCCCCCTCCCGCCATGTCTTCTCTCATTCCTGAAATGATAATGCTCTGGCAGCTATCACTTCTCTGCTCTTTCACTTACCAGAGGAGTTTGAAGGAGCACAAACAACAGAAATCTTTTCAAATCGCTCACCTGAGTCATAGGTGAAGTCCCTCGGCTCCTGCTTGATCATCATGCCGGCTGGGTATGTGTGGGGAATAGGGGCCCCCATCATGGCCGGGTGTTCGAAGAGGGGGTCGGGGTACTCCTGTTTGAAGCCTTGAGGAGGGAAAGGGATGTTGGGCTCCGACATCTGCCTGTGGTAGATGGGCCGGCCGTCCCGAGCCATTGTCGGCGGGGAGGGAAACGAGTGGCAAGGCTCTGAGAGCTGACGTCGAAATCTGAGACAGACGACAAATTCAGTGGATTCATGACACTGACTCCTGATTGTGAACGACTTGATGAGACAAAAAGGAGATAAATCAAGAACATGTACATTTTGTTTTACTAATCAATGAATCAATAATAGAAGTGAAAATTCTGAAATCCGTAATGATGTTTTCAAGTGCTTGCCTTTTTGTTTCCCCTATGTTTATGCCTACAGGTGACCAACAAAAACAAAAAATAAAGGAAAGGTTTGGAATATTTGTCTGAAAATTGAATTAAAGAATCTCAAACCAAAATCAAATATACATGTTTATCCTATGGCACTTGGCTTGTGGTGCTCATGGGAGTAACTCAGAAGTAAAATGCCTCTTGTGTCCTGATTACTCTAAAAATCCACAAAACTTGTTTTGAAAAGTTTCATGTATAAAGTATTTTCTATATACAGTGCACATCCGCCAACTGTGTTACTGTGCAGAGGGATGTTAATGTTAGCTAACTCTATTCTCCTTTAAGAATTTGAGAATCACAAGGGAAGTGTCATTTAAATCCATTATATTACATTATAAGAGAAATCTGACATTTTTACTCCTAAACTGGAAAATTCACACCTAAAAAAATCTTTTGCTTGAAATAATTAACTTAGTAGGTCTGTTTGTTGTTTTGTTTTTTCCATTCTGCTATTGATTTATTGAATGAGCTCTATTTCAAAGCACTAAAGTCAAGTGATGACCACATGGCATTCGATGGTTGGGAAAGTTGTCGTTTGCAGGCCCCGCCCACTGAGGATTCACTCAATGAAAAACAGAAACTCAGATGTGCATCTGCTGCTGTGACCTTATTGTAATCTATCCTTGGTACAACTGCCAGCTAAGATCACCAGATGTAAATGTGATGTAAATGTAAGAGGCTGCAGGCTGCAGTACCTGTGGTCCATAGTGTAGGCGTTATCAGGGAGAGCCTGCGAGGGCGGTATGTGGGTGTAGGTCCTGTCTGGTTTGGGCGTTGGGGCCGTCGTGGGTGAGCCATGATGAAGTGGGGACACAGGGGTGCTACAGGGGGGTGTCACTGGGCTGGAGGGCTTCATTCCTGTGGGCTGCTTCTGCTCATAGGCACTGGGGTAATAGCAAGAGTCAAAGATGCCTGTGTTACTGCCAGTGTACGTTACACGATTTAAACTCTTTTTAATTAAGGATTATTTAACTGATAGCTTCGTCTTAAGATGTCTGTATTTAGGGTAGTTTGGAACAAATGCCCTACCCACTCAACTATCCTTTCACTGTTTTCTAAACCGATTTGATTTACTGTATAAATTATGAAGCCTTGTGAGCAGATGTCACAAAGTGAAGAAATGCATCACAAACTACCTCAGGGCATTTATGTCAGACTGCAGTTAGAATCAATGGCATTTTAAACCACTCCATAATCAGCGGTTCCAGAAACCCTCTGATTCAGTTCAGTTATAACAGACAATTAAAACTAACATGACTGCCATAATCTCACATAAATACCTCTGATTGGAAATATCTCGTTAATGTCTTCAGAGTCACCACCCAAAGCTGTACATATCTCGATGTCCTTTGATTTGCAGTTTGGAATGATTAGCAAGTCATTTCCAGTTAAATAAAAATTACAATGCAGAATGAAAAAGCCAAAAAAGTGTCAAATGTATAGAAAGCATAAAGATTCTTCACCAAGAGTAAACTGACGATAAGCTAAAGTGAGTATTTAGTCATCACTGTCCTACAATAAACCTTCACACCTGCATTTATTCCTCTGTTAAAGTGAGGAATGTGGAACCAAATGTTATTTTCTGTGTTTTCTTTACAAATCTGAAAAAGGTATCATGTACAAAAGCATTTAAATAATTTGTAAAAGATGTTTTAAGTGTCGGTGGGGGGGAGCCCACCTGATGCTGTACGGGCACTTCTCTCCATACTGGAGTTTGAAGGGCCGCTCCTGGCTACAGTTGGAGCTCAGCTCTGAACACGGGCTGTGCAGCTCCCTCTTGATCTTCAGCTGCAGTCCGTGGAACGCCACTACGATGGGAAGGAGGAAGAACAATTAACATTTACACTCTGTCAAACTGTAACATCTTTTAACATTGTGACTATTTTTTTGTTCATTTAGCAGCAGACTGTTTCTGGATTGGCTTGTAAGTACCTGAGACAGAATTCGTACAATCACAGGACGGAAAAAATAAATGAATGAAAACTAAAACCGCTGTCTTCATTTACATCTGACAGATCATTCACAAAAATTAAATGAGATGATCACAGTCTGGAAAAAAAATACTGCTTGTTTTATTTAAGTACAGCAGATTCAATTTCAAAACTTAAAATACAATTAAATTTCAGAACTGCACACAGCAGCTTTACCCACAATGGAAAAAGTCATGTTACAGTGCAGATACAAGCAGGCATGAATGTGCCAAGCCATCACTAATTAAGAGAACTCGTGATGGATATATTAAAAACACTTGCTTTTCTAAGCATCCATCTGCCAAAGGATATGACATCTGAGGCCATCACTTACACAAACAACTCACTTCAAATCCCATTTATTCAGCCTTTCCTGACGGGGACTCTGGTAGTGAAATATGACAATCATGAAACAGGGTGTGCGGTGAGCTCCGATAAATGCTTTATCTGCTTTCAGCTGGCTGTCAATAAGTTCCAGACGACAACAACAAGTCTCATTGATCTGAATGGGGGCCTGCGATCTCTACCTATGGCCCCACAGTGAGCCCGGTGCATCTGAGAGGCTGTTAAGTGCCTGATCAGTCCTGATTAACATCCCATCATCTAGAGTCATGATCAACGCTAATCCAATTGACTGTGCTTCTGAAGAAAAAGCCAGTCAGTCAGAATGAAGTCAGGCTCAGGTTGCCTCGCCAATCGCGTCTCACCGCGACGGCTCACAGAGCAACAGCGAAGCCATCCCACAGCGCTCTATCAAACACAACAGAGGACCAGCCGCGGTTGAAGACGATTATTTTTGATTGATGTTTTAGACTGAGAGATGGCCCTCTCCTTTTATAACCAGGAATTATGAATGGAGAAAGTCCATCAACTCTTGGTCCAACTCAAGTGCAAACATTTAGATATTTGAGTACTAGAGAAACTTAAATATGTGGCTAAGGACTGTTTTTCTTTTAAATACAAGAAGGTCTCTGAGGCTACAAGGAGTTGAGAGAGAAGGATGTTTTGAGGAGTTTTCTCACGGCTGACAGACAGCTGCTGTACGAGCAGGGGTCGATCTGCCAACACCCCATCTGACGCACAGTCGAGCCCCCTGGGTGATGGGCCACACGGGCCCGGCATGACAAAGCTCAGGGGTTGTTTGCAGCCCTCGCTGGGGGCCTGACCTTTTCTGGGTCAT
This sequence comes from Rhamphochromis sp. 'chilingali', assembly GCF_963969265.1. Lineage (NCBI taxonomy): Eukaryota > Metazoa > Chordata > Actinopteri > Cichliformes > Cichlidae > Rhamphochromis > Rhamphochromis sp. 'chilingali'. The sequence goes on along the minus strand of NC_137938.1, from coordinate 33,186,529 downwards.
CGATCGGAGGTCAAAGAGACATTTCCTGAGGGGAGACCTTTGTTGACGCTGGCATCGCAAAGCCTTGATAAGAGATTATGGACTCAAAACAATACCTCAGCTTTGGCTGTCAAGATCACAATCAGTGTCAGGCTAATTACAGTTTACACTAAACACACATGAATTTGTTTAGTTTAAGAGCCGACTCCACCGGCTTCTTGTTTACAGCTCACCTGAAGCTGAACCATAATTTCTTTCTTTATTTAACAATAAATGACATTAAAACAACGTCTATAAAAATGCTGCCGTTAAACGTAAGCGCCACATCAGCTCTAAACAATGGCTTCATGTGTGCTGCAGCACAGGGCATTAAATTAGAAATGGAAATGTCACAATAGATTTTGTCAGCGGGGTGCCAAGGTACACAAATCAATAGCGAGGGCATTGCCTCTGACTAAAACAGAGACTTCCCTTTTAGTCCAGAATGTCATGCCCATCACTGCTTGATTGCTCTCATTATCTACATATTGATTAACTAAGATGGTAGGCAGTTTTAAAGAAGAGGCAGTTAGAACAATTACTGGGTCTATTTTGAATGCAAATGTTCTTTTCTTCGTTGTACCACTGACTTAAACATTGGGCAATTTGCTTTAGCCTTTGCAGTACAGATTAAACAGAAATATTTCCTTTAAACATCGTGGCACATGCAAATAAAAAAAACCTTTTTTTGCATTTTCCAACAACACTTAATTCGAATATTTTTATTTTAGCAGCCGTTTGTTTGCCAGTCCTTTCAGTACACTATCAGATAACTGTTGGCTCCGGCTGTTGTCAACTTTGAAGGTACAAATTGTGCGTTTTGGCAGAACGGGAGCCTACGTTTGGCAGATATTTCTCTAGTCCATTCATAAAAAAATACAGGTCTTTTGGCAACAGCGAAAAACCTTCCATTCCATTTTCACCTACTGTAGGTGCTCGCCTTTGCTGTTAAATGATGGAGGCTCAGATCTGCTGGTAACGTGTGGCCTCATTTTACACCTCCTCTACTCCTCCATTCCCTGCTAAGTTATGCTAATGGTAAGCATCTGTGTTGGAGTTTGAGACAAAGAAATTTCTCCTCTCCTCCTTCAGCCTGAGGACACTTTCGCTTCGAGGCCGCTCACATGCTGGTTCTGTGTCGCATAGACGCAGAGTGCAAAGTTGACATTGAGAGAAGCTGCAACAGCTTCTCATGAGGAAAGATGAGTCTGGCCATGAAAATACAGAACACACCAGCTTATGTGCTGCAATATTTAAGCCTTCAAAATAAATGTCTTTCCTATTCTTTTCAGATTTTTTATTATTATTCTGTTAGGAATATAAAATCACAGCTATTTCACTATTGTTGCCAATTTTATTTCAGCAGTACAGGAACAAAAATTTAGGGGTAACATTTATTTTCTTTGAAAACATTCATCTCAATAAAATAAGATGTTTCTTGTTAATTGTAGCAGTTAGCTTACATCGATAGCAAACTAAATAGGACATCTTGGCTAATGCTAACTGTGCTAACTGTTAGCTTGTTTTACGTTTGATTTAAATCAAATTTGATAAGTTCATTAATAATTCACAACTGTCATATTAATATCTGTTGTGAATTATTTTAATGTAAAATTCAATTTTTAGTTTTTTAAATCTGAGTAAATAATGTATTGTTTTTCTATTTTCACCACGCTATTGAAGATAGGATGAAAATTATTTAAAGGGCTAAGCACTGTAACCTTTACAAATTTGGCTCAAACACTTTTTCAGACTCAGTCTTTTTCAGATTAATACACATATACAACACATACATGGGCAGTACTGAGTATTTTTGGAGCAAGGAGGTAGTATGTGGGATTTACACAAAACAGAGAGTGCCCACGTTGATCGTAACAAAGGGAGATGTTACCCAGTGCAACAGTGTGAGTCACTTCAGTGTTTTTGGAGCAACAATGGAGCTCACAGACGAAAAAGCTGCTGTAACTGATTTGTGTGGAGTCAGTTGTCTGTTAGCTTTGGATTTCTCACTAGATTCGGTGACATTAAAAGTATTTAATATTGCCATTTTCATAACGGCCCCTATCTTCTCACTGCCTTTTCTTTAGGGTTAACTTCCAGCTTTATCTCTCCTCACCTTCACCTTTCTTTCTCCCTGTCTCACCGTTTGCCTCTCCATCTCTCGGCTTGGTGAAAACCCATATGGGAGAGCTGCCGGCTGGGATGCCTGCTCATGCGCCCAACCACGGTGCCCTCACCCTCCTGCCATCTGTTAGTGCCTCTCCAGCCTGCTGCAGGTTTGCCAACAGGACAATTCAGATGGTCAGCAGTCTCCTGCCACTATGGCCACCCACCCTGGCTACCTCTGAAGGGCATCAGGACAGTCTTGGTGACCTCTGGTTATCTACTGTACACCACACTAGTCCATGTTGGGTTTTAGGCAAGGCTAAGTCACACCCATAGTTTAAATGTTTTGCCTTTAACACAGCAGTTGTCTTTAGTGTTGTAGCGTTCTGAACAATTATAAAAAGTAAAATTAATGAAACGAATCAAATAAAGTGCAGACATTTAATGGATTTTTTAGACTATTATAACTAGTTTAATGCAGTTTTATGTGTTTAGATTTAAGGCGCATTTATTCACTTTTGGAGCAACTTAAATCATAAGTTAAATTAAAAGCCAAATCAGATTAGGACATCTAAAGTCAAGTGCCTGTAGCCAGGCAAATCCCCTCAGATTTGTCATTTCCAGAGAGCAGGAGTACTCGTGGCAAAATAAAGTGAGAAGAAAGAAAAACCATTCTCGGGTTTCTAATCTAGCCCACCAACGGGAACCTTCTCGATAATCTCAGGCTGTGATCTGAGTCACATGGAGTTAAAAGGCCTGTGATCTCGCTTGATGCCAAATCTCTTACAGCTTCATTTTACCAAACTGTTATCTGTGACCACTAAATCTTGAAATGCAATTAAAGTTGCCAAACTAAATGTCAGATGTGACCTTCTCTCTTTGTTCTTGTTCAAAACTCTAACTTCTGCCTTTTGTTCAACTTTCATTTGCAGGTTAAAGGGTGTTGAGGACACCGGGAGGTTTTGTATTTTTTCTCACAGTTTAATGTGCATTTTGGCTCAAATGAAAGACATGTGCTCTATCTGGGTCCCACTGAGTTCCACTCACTCAATTTCTGTCCCCACCTTGGCACTACTTCCTCCAGAAATGGGCCGTGCCAAGTAACCAGTCACCGTGTGCAACCACCGTATACAGCCAGGTGAAGTACGACCAACTAGCTTATCCTCATCACTGTGAGTGAAAAATGAACTCTTGTCAGACATTGGAAAATGTTTTAAAACTTTTAGGAAGTATTCTTAGAAACAGAATTTGTCCTTTTGTTGGATAAAATATGTAGAGCAAGGAGGAAAAAAGCACAAAAAAACAGATCATACTTGCTTTCATGCTTTAAAATCTCCAGTGAAGGATAGGGAGTGTAAAAGAAGGCCAGCCAACCTCCAAGTAAATGCAGGAGTACTTAATATTACACCGCCTGATTTAGAAAATATAACCACACTCCATGGTTTGCACAAAAAAGGAGTTTGGGGAAAGGTCAAGGAGGAGCATATTTTTAAGATTTTATTAAAAAAGAAAATTCAAAACAGACATCAACTGACAGCAGTTTGGACTACCTGGAGTTAAAAATACCACTTCAACTACCTAAAAAAAAGTTAGCCACAATATTTTGATGTTTTCTTATGCAAATAAGTCACAGTGCAATAATATCTCAGTAGCGGTCCCAAGAACAACAAGGGAAAACACACACACACACACACACACACACACACACACACACACACACACACACACACACACACACACACACACACACACACACACACACACACACACACACAGATAACCCCCCAACCCAAACCATGCACCTGTAGACCTGCACGATTGCTGCAGCTCTCCTGAGAGCACTTGTGCAAGCAAAGGTGAGGGCACTGAGAGACATGGAAAAACACACACAGTCACTTGCTTTTTACGCCAGTACAAACACACCAGTGAAGATGAGTGAAAAAAAAAGAAAAACGCCACAGATGTTCACACACACACATAAACATAACACATGCACAGACAAAGAGACACAGAGAAAAGCGACATGGTTTCTTACTCACAGTTTTCAGTCTGGAAATCTGGAACGAACTGCTCATCATTGTCGGGAACTTGAGCTAAAGACACGAGCAGAGAAGAAGAAAGGGATTGATTGTTTCTGATGTTGATGGACACCGCAGCACTGATCACAGCTTTGTCCTCTGGCAAACAGTCCTCTGGGATGTTAGTTTGGCCAATCCCAGCACTGCCTGCTTCTGTTGTCAGTTAAAAAAGAAAAGAAAAGAAGCCTAAAAAAGTGTTTTTAATGTGTTTATCATTTTAAATGTGCAGAAGATTTCAATATGCTGTAAATCTTCAGAGTCATAGAAATAATCATGCAAATTAAAATCAATTAATGAATTAAAAAAAACACATCTTAATAAAGATTTTTTTTATCCATTCTTAAACTTTCAGTCGTTTTACGCATTTGTTATCCAAATATAGCCCAGTTGTTCAAATGTCCATTTTCTATGCACTTCTTTTCAATTTTATATCTATATCATTCCCTTAAAAAAGAGAGAGAGAAAACAAAACAGCAAAAACACTTTTGATTTGTTGTAGAAAAAGAGCTTAATTTAATTTTTTTTTCTTTCTGAAAATAAAATCTGACTTTCACGGCTTGAAAAGGGACAAAAAGTCCCCAAGACGACAATTCTGATGCAATCAAAAGACTAAATAACCTTGAACTGCTGTGACTAACACATTCCCTGATATTTACTAAAGCAGTTGAGTCATATTTTCCAACAAACTCATACCTGACAGATAATATTTTGACCGTCTACTTTCACTTCCTGAGGTCGACTTGTCCATTGACTGCTCTGCAGCCTCGGCTCTCGCTCCTTGCTAGCAGCCAAACACCCATTGTTAACAGTATCTAATTGGCTTCTTCCCTACTGGTGAATCCACCTGTACCTACCGAGTTAGGTCTGTTCCAAACCCTCCAAAGCTTCACCTGCGCTTCAAACACCCCTGCACTCAGGCTAATGCTAAAATAATGAAGCCCTGCTCCACTCGGGCTCCAATTAGGCATGTACATATTTATATAACACATATTTACACTCAGTGACAGTTCTTCATGTCCCTTAAGTTTCAGTCTCTCTGGTGATAGGCAAAAAGAGATTTAAATGTGTCATTAGCACATCTATTTATAAACAAAATGAGCTGGATCCTCATTATCACAGTATGTGCAGCATGCCTTGACATGTCTGGAGATCCTATTTTTTTTTTTAAATGACTGATATTCCTTTTTTGTCACTCTTGATGTGGTCAAGCGTGGGTTTATTTCTCTTCCCAGAAGTGAGAATTGAGGAGGGTAAACAATTAACAGATGAAGAGGAGATATTGCTCCTTATTTTCTAAAAATGTCAAGCGGGTGCAGACGCCAGAAAATAAATATGCACAAGCAACTTCACTCCATATGTTTGTGTAGTAGAGCTACCAGCTCTCTATTTTGGCCTTTTGGAATTAAGTTGGTGGGAAACAATTAAGACATAACAGGAGATTTTACACAGGGCTACTTTTGTAATAAATTAAAGAAAATGTAATAATATGTAACAGATACAGTGTTAGGAAAACACTTACTCAAACCTTATAAAGAAATCAAATTTTTCCTAATAAAAAACCAAGTTCTTAATCAGCTGAAGCACCACAACATCTCTCGAAACTTCAGCGGACACAGAGGAGAAACAATAAAAATAAATTAATAAATTAAACACAAAGAAGGTGGCAGTCTCTCTGTGACCAAAAGGAAGTACAGGATGGATGAGTCACTGGCCTCAGTCTGTGAATGAGCCAGCTGATCTCTGCAACAAACTCCTGGGGAGAACGGCAGAGTTGGAAATCTGCCGCCATTCACAAAACCAAAAAAAGGAGGGAGAGGGACAGAAGGAAAACAGGAGCGAAGGTAAAGAAGAGGAAGGTTGTAAACACGAGGCCTGAGACTATTTGAATGGTTGTCTAAACCTGCAACAGCAGTAAGCAGGGCTGAGTTTTAAACAAATTTATCATTCTGCCTGTGACGATTTCCAAGACAAATGACGCTATCAGCACAAAAATTTTGCAGAGACACCAGTGCGTGAACAAAGGAAAAAGGAAAAACAATCTTAAAGCAAAAAATCTGAGAAGTACAATACATTTTTTGTTGTTGTTTTGACAAAAAAAATAAATAAAATGAGTTTAAAATACTGTATGGAAGAAAGAAGGTAGATGTAGTTTTGGGGGGGGAGGTCACAGATTCGCATGTCAACGATCAACCTTCAACATCTTGGGTCTCGGGAGTCGGAAATTCAGTCTGTCGCTCATAATTTCTCCTCTCGTTCCAATTACCTGAACTAATAAATCTCAGAAATGGGAAGGTATTCCTTTTCATCTTAATGGACAGGAAGTCATTCATTAAATCTACAATCTTGAGGCGCACATCATCACATTGATCCATGACAGGCAGAACTGTAATCTTTAACAGTAATACCTCTTATCAGCCGCTGTCTCTTTTCCCACTTTGGATACTGAAATATTAAAATCGTGTCTTATTCTTTTACACACCCTGCGGTGCGAGCCGCGACGCCTCATCTCACCTCGCTGCCGCTCCGAGTCGGCTCAACTCTTCCAATATCTGTTTTAAAGAATACTTCTCATTTTTTAAAAGCTTTGGATTGCACTGCGAGCGTTTTTACATGTGTTAAAGAATAGATGGAGCGAATAAATGATTGAGTCTTCTTTGGCTGCGTAAAGGGAGCAAGCGAAAAATTCATCTCGACACTCTTCCAGTAAATGTTTTACGACTCTATCCTATGGTTAAAAAAAGTATTAAAGTTTATTTAATTATATTGCACACGTTATTCTACGACAACTAGAATTATTGCTTTACGACGTGTGAACTGTTAGAAAAAAAGAAGGCAGCCTTTTATTGCTGCAAACGGGTAACAGAACACAAAAATTCTAAATTCACAAACTGCAGATGACTTGATTGACTTAAATGAAACAAGACAGTACAGTAAAACTAACATCAGCGTCTCATTAGACTAAATGCTTTTTGGTGTTAATGTATTTAAATGAACCAAATTATGAAGCAGAACATTTTAGCATTACAATATAATAACTCCAACTCCAGTTTTATACACTTCTACGAAATTTTCAATTTTAATATTTCATTATCAAACCTTAATTTAAAACTATATGAAAAATGCACATAAATCAGTGAGTTTCTAACACATATAGCACTTTATACATTAGCCAATGAGCTATAGTAAAGCAAAGTCTAGAATTAGTCTAGTATAATAATAGTCTAGTACAATAATAGGGGCAATTGTAATCAAGTGACTTACAAACTTCATTTTAACCCTGTGCTTTGGACATTTTGCAGACAAAACACTAGAATTTGTTTTAATTGTTCTGGTTTATATATATTTGCAAAAAATACTTCAAAATCCAACTTTATAAAACAGTTGTGTTCTCTCACACTGTACAACTTTACACCATCTGTTTGCAAGCAAAGCAAACACTTCACATATATCTCAAATTATACTTCTTACTGTAAAAATATTTTTTTACTTGGATATAAACTTTGAGATTACATGCAATATTAAGGTACGTTACATCTTTCTGAGATGTCGACAAAAAAGTCCAACATGCATGCACAAAGAAATACAGCAAAAGTGAACAATATTCACCACTAACCAAAACTTCGGTGCTGCAGACACGGAGGAAAGAGGACGCTCGCACTTAAATCCTGAAGCATCACGTCTCAGTTAGACCACAATGAGCAAGTCTTGCCATTAGAGAAAAAAAATTTAAAAAGCAAGAAAATTGTAATATTAAAAAAAAAAAAAATCAATTGTCGCTTTGAGAGCTGGCTGCTGTTTTGGAAGTTTGCGGAGAAAAAAAATTTCTCATAGATCCATTCTCTCTTTTTTTGCCACCAAGAAATGAAATTGAAGAAGACAAGGTGAAGGTACAGCTGTACAAGATAGAGAGGTGTGCTGAGAGGAAGCAAAGAGAGAGAGGGAAAGAGAGAGAGAGAGAAAGGGGAGAGAGAGGAGATGACAGAGTGAGTGAGAGTAAGAGAGCTGGTAGGCTACAGCAGAGCTCTGGTGGAGGTGGAGGTAGTGGCGGCTGGCGTGCAGCGCGTTAGCTCCTGCCAAAAGCAGAAGAGACAGTGAGCGTCGGAGAGCCTTCTCCTGGTAATTTGTGATGACACTCTCTGGGTAGAGCCTCCTCGGTCTCCCTCAAGACCCCTCGCTCACAGTCTCTAATGTATGCATGACACACAAGGTGCCTCTTCCACACAGGCTTTTAATTGGACTGCGACGCTAGGCATGTAACTCCAGGCAGCAGCCTCCCCCCCCCCCCCCCCCCCAACACTCACAACCTATTCATTTTTACCCATCTCTCCTCCTTTTTTTGCTCAAGATTTAAAACACTCACCTTCTGCTAGCCAAGTCTCCTGCAGCTGACTGAGGTCCTGGAAGAGCTCTGAAAGGGAAGCCGAGGCAGAGATCAAGGTTTGAAGGCAGTTGAAAAACAGTCAAAGCTCAAGAGAAGTATCAGAAACAAGTGCATTCACTATTACTGGCTGATATGCCATTGGAGCTCACTGGGCATGTGTGCAGCTAATAACAAGTCAATTTGTGTTTCTGACCACTGAAAAGAGGCTTGTGAGAATCATCACAGGCCGCTGTGCTGTAATTGAGATTCTGTAGTTAGCAGCACAGGTGGCCACAAACCAATTGAATTTTGCTAAATGTTTAGAAACCGTGAAATTAACTTCTCCCTCTGTCCTACCTTCAGTGTCCAGAGCCAGGTCGGACTTAATGAATTTTCTCTTTCTGTCATTTGCTGGCCTCTCGCAGCTCGTTGTCTTTTCTTGCAGCTTTTGGGAAAGAAAGAAAACACACACACACTCATCAATTTTTCTTCTTCTTGCTGGAGCAGTAATTCTGTTGTTGGCTGCATCACATGTGCAACTGAAATAGCAAATGAAAGAGCCTCAATGAGCCTCTGATTAATGCCTCACACACTTCTAAAGCTTGACCCATGCAAAGGGGTCTGTGCTTCACTTATCAGGCATAATTAACAAGTTGTTACATGGTGCATAACCAATAACACAGGGTAAAGTAATGGGCACCTTGTTTGGCTGTTTATCTTTGATGATTAGATGAAACTTAAATGGTCCCTAAGGGAAAAATGAGTGTTGGCAGCAGCAGAGAGAAAGACAGAGGTGAGATCAGAACAAATAGAATGCATTAGAGAGAACAGCCATCCACAGTACAAAAGGCAGAAAAAAATCAAGATGAAGTATTTTCCTTAATGGGGTGGGAGCTGGAAGAAGAGAAGGATGAGTGAAACTGATTTCATTTCAACTTTTCTTCTTTTGAGGCAGTGATCACTCACTCTGGAGTTATAGTAAGGCACTTGCTGATCGTGAAATCCATCCATTCTGCACTGTTGTGGCTTTAACGGGCGAGCAATCTGCAAAGTCTCCAGTCTCCTGTCCGGCCACCCTTCAAACAGGCAGATAAATAGGAAGCAGGAATAAGGAGGAGAAGAACTTCGGGTTTAAATCTCTGTTTTATTCAGTGTATGAACCCTCTGATATTATTCTGAGCCCGGAATGACCGACGGCACCTCCGGCGATCATGCGGTACAGTTAAGTTGGTGCGTAAACGAGCAGCGCGCTGAGCTAGAGGGCGCACCAAAATGTTTTTCGCTCTGTAATAAACTTAGAAATGAGAGGAAGTGTGTAAAACTACAGGTACTTACCTATCAACTTCGCGCCGCTTTCATTTGCTGAGAGCTACAGAGCGGCTGCAGGATCTCCACAGTCCCGGCTGCTGCCTGCGCCTCTCCCCGCTCACTGTGTTGCTTTCTAGCGGCTTGGCATCGCCTCCCGGGGCCTCCCATGGAAACAAGCCGCACTCCGTTTCCTATTGGTTGTCAATGTCTTTCACTGGATCAGATTGCTGGCAGTCAATCACGCACGGCTGCAGGCGGTAAGCGCGGGCGAAGTCAATGACAACATTGTCGTGCGCTCATCTCGCTTTGTTTAAGTTTGGAGTTTTGCGTTTTTAAGCCGAAACTAGCCACCAAACTTCATGACAACTTGGTGTCACTATTTTGTATTTACACTGAAACACATGCAAACTGCACCTGCACACCCCCGCCCTCTCGCGCACGTCTTCACCCCCTCTCCTTCTCGTTTTTTTCGCAATCGCATACAGTGTGAGACACACAAACACACCACTCACTCTTCTCCCGGTCAAGTTTGTGTCCATGGTAACGGTGTTTTGAAGAGCCTCCAGGGGGACTTGCTGAAGCGCCAGCTCTTCCCTCTCCTGTAAAGGGATACTTTGTTGAGACCTGCAGAAGGCACTGACCTGGAAGTAAAGTCCAGGAGCAGCGGGCAGGAAAAAAAATCCTACAAAAAAAAAAAAAAAGAAATCCCACTGAACCGCTCAAACCATTTTAAATTAAGAGGGAAGTCCAGATCCCAAACCTGAATGTCATGGAAAGTTTTAATCGTGCAGTTTTACAGCTAAAGCATAACATTTGCTTTACATTTAATATTATGTAATACCAGTACCAAGGTTCGCCAGTACAGTTACTAGCAGTTAACACCGATATTAAAACATTAAAAGTTGCAAATGCACTTTATTCTTTCAATAGAAAAAAATATGGCATGACTTCAAAAAGCCACTGTGATAATGTATACTAATAACAGGTTACGTCTGATCTGTACATTTCTTTTCTTCAGTTTAAACAATACATAGAAAATGTTAGTTATGTGAAATAACCAAACACCAGCATTTCGGAGAATATCGATGTGCTTATGTTTCTCTTTTTAGGCCTTAAACTGATGACACTGGTGTCAATACTCAAAACAAGATTTTGTATTGGACATATGGGTACTTATTTGTTATTCGCATGAACACGCTTTCGCAATTTACCATGAATTCTTCTCAGAGCCCGAATAAACTCTAAAAATATTAAGTATGTGACATCCAGCAAGTGTTATTTATCATAACAAAATCTTAATTTAACTATTATTTTCAATGCCAAAGTAGTTAAGGGCAGGGATGTCAAACATACAGCCCCGAGGACCAAAACTGCCAATAAATACAACAATACAGTGACAGAAAAATCTTTTTGTTTTTTGGAATTATTCTAGCCTGGAGTGAAAGTATTAGGAAAGTTACATGGTTTTATATGTTTTTTAACAGAATCTTTGAATCATAACATTGAGATATAGTTTTGGAATTTCTAATTTTTCCTCATGCATCTCAGGCTGTTTTTCATCTGTTCTATAAATGGATCACTCATTACATGACAACAAAATTAATAAAAAATAATGCCTTCTGTTGTCTGGCACATTTTTAAGGGATTTGGATGGCGAATGTCTTTCTTAGGTTTATGGTTTCAGCTTTTTAAAAATCTTGGCTACAGCTCTGATGAACAATTTCAGAATGTACTTCTTTATTCTTAGAATTTTTTTCTAAGTGTGTATGAAATGATTTTACTGGTCTTAAGATGAAAATTTGTCTGTATGTGGTCTATGAACTAAAGAAGTTTGACACCGTGGCTTTGAGTTAAATAGAACAGCATGTACATCACAACAATAAATAAACTTGAACGTGTTGTACATGTCAAGAAATATTCTGCGAGATTTAAAGAATCAGACTTTTTAGAATAAAATACTACTTTGTTTTGTGAATCTGATAAGTTTCTCCCCTTAGATCTCTTTTTCTGTTTGGTCTGACTGTTGTAGGATGTCTGCAGTTTCCTGGTTGCACACCTATATTTAAAGCTTACAGGCGTTATTTTTGAAAGAAGGTCATGGGCAAAAAAAAAATCATTACCACTGTCAGGAATGCTTTTTTGTCGCTGTTGCAGCTAAGTTGTAATTTGTAAAAATGTGTGTTGGGTGCATAACAATCAACATAGATTTGCTTGCCAGGATACAGAACAGATCTAGGATAAAACCCTGAAAGAGAACTTTACCAGTGCATCAAACACTTGACTGAAAGACGGGCATATCGGAAGTCAGTGGTGGTCACGCTGGTGCCATCTTGGATCCAGGCAGGGTTCCATTACCAGGCAGGTGAAGTGGATGTGAAGTGAAGTACTGTGTCACTCCTGCTGAACACCCTGAGGATGGAGAAACGCAGGTCAAGTGCAGGAGTCTACCCATCTGACACTGAGACAGCCAATACCCTAAACCAAGTGCCACTCCAAAAGAATATAATTGGGGTTTTCCCCATCTGTTTTATTTTCAAAAATAAAACTCAAGACACTGAAGTTACTCCAGATTACTACACTGTGTTTCACTTGTACTTATTTAGCCAAAATTGAGGTGACTAAAAATAGGGGACAAGAATAATCATTATAAAGACAGTTAACCACTTCATTTGCTGCTTAGCCTCTTTGAGCATTTATTGAAACATTACTTGCATTCTTTTGTACTATTAAAAAAGAAGAAGAAGAAAAATTAGTGGCAAGTGAAAGCTTATTGCCAAACATTTTTACATTCTAGTAATTTCACTATCACTCACATGGGAGTGAGAGAGAGAGAGAGAGAAATAGAGCGATCTCCTCTAGGATGCAAGATGAAAAACAAATGTTGAAGATCAGGAATTCACAGGGTGTTAAACTAACATGAACAGAATATATTTAATGGGAATGAGCATTAATCTTGGCAAGTTATACTAACAAATGAGTAGTTATTCAGTTTAATTCGATTTTATTTATGTAGTATAGCAATAGTGATTGCTATAGTATAGCAGTCTCCAGGTGCTGTAAGCAAAGACTCTACAATAATACAGAGATTAGAGATTCATGTAGATTCAAATTCCAAGTCAATATCTCCCTGTTGGTGAAAAGAGATGAAAAACCATGTACTATCTGGGTTTGCTTAGAAACAAATGGCTGCAAACTAGTGGCACAAAAATGAAACTAAAGCCATTGTCTCAGAGAATCAGTTAGGTCCATAGGTTTTTGGCTAGCAGCAAAAGTTTTGTAATTTTGCCTCTGTAAACCACCTCATTTAACTTTGACTTTAAATGATCATAATTAGATTGAAGTATAGACTTGCAGCTTTAATTCAAGGGGTTTGACAAATGTTATTACAGATGTTTTATATCTGTGCCCCATTTTCATAGGCACAGAATCATTGGACAATTGAGAGCTGTTCCCTCATTGTCCCATGACAAATTAAGCAGATTAAAGATCTGGACTTGGGTCAAACTTGCATTTGGTATTTTTTATTGCATAGTATGAAGTCCCATGAGATACTGTTGCAAGTTTAGGACGCCTTAGAATCATTAGATTTGGGGGGGGGGGGGGACCAAAATAAAACTATCAGAAAGATTGCAAAAACTTTAGTGGTGTCCAAGTCAAGAATCTGTTACATTCTTATAAAACATGGAGGAATTGGCCAGTTCAGCAAAACCAAACATCCCCAAAGACCACAGAAGACTGGATAGAGAAAGCCCAGTCAAGAACACTCAATGAGGGGGGAGTATCATTGTCAAGGTCTGCAATCATGAAATCCCTTCATGAATGTTAAAAATGCAACAAGGTCAAAACCACAACTTACACCGAAGAACAGGAAGGAAAGATTAGACTTTGGACAGATGATGACCAAGATTAGCTGGTACTGAAATAATGGGAAGGAAAAAGGCATCTAGAAGGAAAGAGGCAGCTCATGACTCAATTAATACGACATCATCTGTCAAACATGGTGGAGACAATGTTATGGCATTGGGCATGTATAGCTGCCAGTGGAACTGGGCTATTAGTGTTGGCAGTGTTATTATATTGTGTAGTGGATAATGAACCAAAGCATATTGCAAAAGAGTTTCTCAAGACAAAGAGATGGGATCCTAACCCTATTCTTCGATGGCCAAGGCAGTTACCTCATTTCAACCCAGTAGAACATGCTTTTTAATTATTAAATACAAAACTGAATGGAGAGAGGGCCACAAACCTTGCGGTGGTGTACAGAGGCACATTGCAAAAAGTGGTGTAACTGCCCCAAAAGTTATAGACCTAACTGTATTGCCCAGAGTTGGACTGCATGTGACAAAGAAATTACCCAACTTAGTCACACTGGCCATCAGTGTTCTATAAAGTGCTACTTTTCTAGTACAAAGACTGCATGATGTCCCATTGTGCCTCTGTGGAAACAGAGCTGGTAATTTAGCTAATTCTACTCTAATCATTAACTTCTACTTAAACATTTCTAGTAGTGTGAAAGCAAGCAGTAGACCGTTGCTGATACACTGCTATGCTAAATTTGATAAACAGCAATGGAGACAATATCCTGACCGATAACAGCCTTGCATTTATGTTGCCCTTTTGTCAATTTTGTTCATACAGAAAACACAATATTATAATTGCAATTAAAGCACCTACCTCATATTTGTGTCATACATATAATTATCAATTAATCTAGCATGCATGTCTCTGGAGGAGGATGGAGCACCTGAGGAAACACAGGACCAGAGAGGACATAAAGACTGCACTGATTCAAATCGTGCTGTTGCCTCAAAGCTTCTTTCTTTGAGGCAACAGTGCTAACTGTGACGCCCGTGGAATTTGAATCTGTTATACCAACAATCTTTTGACTAATATGTGACTACTATGCATCATTAAGGAGTAAAAGGTTAAAAAAAAATTCCTGAACACAATGCCAAACAACAAGCTTTTTTATTGTTTCCATCACTTTTCTCAGTCAACACTGGCAGGCATAATTTCTTTTTAGACAACAACAAAATGGTGTGAGTTCTAGAGTGAAGCAAAAAGCAGAAAAATAAATAATACTGTGTACAAAAATACAACCTCACTGTATAAACGCTACACAATACAAAGCAAAAAGACATGGGAGACTCCTTGGCTATCGTCTCCGCCGGCATATGGCACTTATAAAGACCGAAACAGTCAAGCCTAAAATTCTTCCCAAAACATGCAAATGTGAAGTTCTATAAAAACAAATGCATTTATCAAGTGTGTCTCGCTGGTAGGTCTGTAACATAATGTCCCCAGAATATGAATAAGTGAGTACTTTTAGTCTTTGGTCAGCCTGAATGAAATTAGTGCAGAAAAGCACTGAATAAGACAAATACCATCCAGCCACTTAATGCTCTGTATTAAGGAGGATACTCATAGGAAATTACTATCTATAAATGGCAACTGTGCATATGTTAGTGACTGTTATAAAATGTGACTGATTTTCAGTATTGATTCTTTAAAAGGTTGTTACCAACATGTTGAATTTCTGAACTCTCTTGGGCAGCGTTCTAGATATTTCTTTAGGAATAGTTCTCCAGGCTCCTTGAATGACATTCAAAGCTCTACTTTGGACGTTGGCTTCCTTTTGGTCTCTTCTCTGTGGAGATGATCCCCCAGTGCTGCAATTATCTTAAGCTCTATGGAGGCCAAGCCATTACTTAGTGTCTTGTTTTGTGCTTTTCTATCCACGTATACTTTTACTGCATTGGCAGTGAGTTTGGGATCATTGTCACGCTGAAGAATTAAGCTTTTGCCAATCCAATGCTTTCCAGATGGTACATCATGGTGGATTAAAATCAGCTGGTAGTTTTGCACGGTCATAATTCCAATTTTGGCAAAATCCCCAACACCACTGGTTGAAATGCTGCCCAGAACCATGACAGAGCCTCCACTGTGTATTACAGATGCCTGTAGACACTCACTGTGGTTGCTCTCTCCTGACCTGCTCCAAACATATTTTAACTCAAAATGTAACATTTGGATCAACTCCACAAGACCTGTTACTGCTGATTTATAGACTTTTTTTGTGATTTCTTTCCCTGTTTCCCTTCTTTAAGAATGGCTTCTTCATAGCCACCTTCATACTGAGAACATTTATGATGGGGCTTTGCCGAAAGGAGATGGATCAATTGAAAGGCCAGATGCATCTTTCCGGTCTCTGGGTCAAGTCTGTATTGACAAAGAGACCTGACTCAGGTGTTTTTGCTGTTTCTGAAGGACACGACTTCCATATGCTGTTTTAAGGACATAATTCACGACATGCTAAAATAAGCCAGATTTTTGGCTAATAATCCCCTTGTTGGTCCAAAACACTATTTTATGCCAGTAAACTAAGTTATCTTTGGCATTAACTTTTTTGGGGGGATATTCAACTAAAGAAATGGGATCATGCTATTAACAAGGTGCTAAAGTTAAAAATTAAAACTGTCTTTTTGCTAACTTGTCTGTTACGTAGACAACACTGAGTGATTAAAAAATCTGTGTTAAGTAGCTTAAGAAACAAACAAACAAAAAATCCTCTTAAAATTGGACCGGACTGAAAATGAGTGTAAAAACAGCCAATATCCAAAGGAAAACTTTGAAAGCCTGTAAGACAGTCTGGATACTTAGAAGCAAAATATAAAGAAATGAGGAATTTGCACAGCAATGTATATACATGAATGTCAATAGTAAGTTTGTAGATCTTTCACTGTTTAATGGACGCTTACTTGTGCAGCGGACTGTAAACCCTCATCAACAAACATCAGAAAAAAATGAGTTACCATAGAAGGTCAAGCTGCTTCTTGTGAACATAACTATACAAGTGCTTGTACTATACAAGATAAATATTGTTGTTTTCTGTGGCTTTTCAAAGATTTTCATTCTATTATGCCTGAGTACCTGTTAAGAAAGCACAGGATCCCATAAAAATGCAGATAAATGATGATGTGGTTGAAACAGAGCTGTGCTGTAGATGCAGATTCAAAAATGATCAATTTCCATAAGTGTCAAAAGAGATCATGGTCACTCATGCAACAGAAAGTGTGCACAGATCTGGTAAAACTGTCTCGAAATCTCTCGTGCAACGTAAAACAAAGAGTGTCATGCATTTTTTATGAGCAATCAATAATCATTCCTAATCTTTCCACTGACGGAGAAGCAAAACAGCCAATCAAAACATGACAAGGATGACTTGCAGGAAACATGAAACGAAAGCAGATTCTCTGTCTTTGCACTATTTGAAGCCATTCATGACTGAAGCGTAGAAGAGATGTCGGGTAGAGACACTTCACTTTTTACTAAACACTTTGGGAAAAATCAGATGCAAACTCCAGATATGTCATCTCCAACAGCACCAGCCTCTTTCACTGTCCATCATGCATCAGGGGTATGCAAATACAAAAATAAAACATTAGAAAACATCAATAGCAGTTAAATATGAATAAATAAATAAATAAATAAATAAATACATCTCACAAAACACATTCAGCGGTGGGTTTGTTACACATGGCACAGAGCACAACAGCAAAAATAAAAACAGAAGTTTAGAAAATAGAAGAACAGAAGTGAACTTCCATAAATAGCTTCAATATTTTTGGAGCGAAATTACACCACAGACTGTAGAAGAAAGTGTCAGTCCTAAACTCGCCTCGCTTTGGATTCAATGTGGGCTTCTCAGTGACATCTCCATGCTGCAGGCGACACATCCTGATCCTACACTTTGCTACTGTATGCTGGGCTATCAATCAGACAAAGGGCTCCTTTACAAACAGGCCCAGCTAAGATCAACCGGTGACTACTGCCCTGCAGGTGTGTGTGAGCACTCGGAGGTCTTGAAGGTTCAGTCTTTGCTCTCAGTGCGAGTTCGTCTGATCAGTGAAGAGAAGAAGCTTCGACCTTGTGGTGGTCCCATTAGCATGGGAGCTTGGTTCTTGTGAACGATCTCAATCTGGTATAAGAAAAGAGAGAGCTGAGATTTAGCTCAGAAAGGAAATGTGTTTTAAGCTGTCTGTTAACATCTTCACATAGCATTTTTCAGTAGCATTATGAAATCACTCAGTGCTTACTATACAGTAGACTATAAAGGGAGTTTTCCCAATGCTGCCTGGCTTATAGGGAGCATTCACTCTTTAATCCACGATGAAAAAAACTGATGTCTTGTCAATTTGTCTTGCTGCTTTGCCAAGTGTTGTAAGCCATATTCACCCACTCTTATTATTTGTTTACTCCAGCACGCCTGCTATGTACAGTGCTGTGAAAAAGTATTTGTTCCCTTCCTTATTTCTTAGTTTTTTGCATATGTGTCATAATTGCATCGCTCACACTATCAAACTAATTTTAACATTTGACAAAATCAACCCAAGTAAACACAAAACTGTGTTTGTAAAATGATGACTTCATTTATTAACCAAAAAAATACTAACCACACCCAGGCCCTATGATATTCTGAATCAAGAAATGACTTAAATAGAACCTGCGTATAATATAAGTGCAGTTGGCTAAAGATAAAACACAAAACAGATGAAAAAGAAACTCTTTAGGATCAGTCAGTCTGAAAAGGTTTAGACTCCTTTGTAAACCTATGAAAAAACAATTAAAGTACAAAATTTCTGTTCTCCTTGACTTTTTCCAAAGTCATCCAGCGGACCAGACTGAAGTCTTTGATGGGCCGATTCTGGCCCACGTGCCTCATGTTTGACACCCCTGATTTAGATTTAAACCACTGAAATATATATGCCAGACGTGACTGTAAGCTAAAATACTGACACATAACACTTAACACATAATATAGTCTACTTATCTTTTGATTTAAGCACAAATTTGAAATTTGAATTTGAAAAATTTGAATTTGAAAAATTTGAAATTTGAAAATTTGAATTTTCTTTCTGTATTAATTATTTTTGTTATTATTGTATTTAATTGTTTTAGTGCACAATCCATGTCACACATGTTTTTGAAACAGCTCCTGATACTGTGAAACTATGTTTTTTTTGTTTGGTCTGTTTTTTGGGGGGTTTTTTGTACGACATTTCTTGTTTTCAGATAAACATAATTCGATAATTTTACAGCAGCTATACTTCATATATATATTGATGTGATGCCACAATCAACAACAATAAACACAAACACAACAAAAACAATGGTATTTAAACTATTATTTAGTTTTCACAGCTCATTTACAGAAGACTTTTACCTATAAAATGAAAGTGCCTCCATAATCAACAAATGACTTTTTTGAATTATGTTTACCTTTCTTTTAAATCTCAGAAGGTTATCCCCATGAAATAATAAGGTCTCTATCCACTGTTCATTATACCCAGCACTTTATCCCCACAGAAGCAAATTCAGCAATGCATTAACAATTAAAAAAAAAATCCTCCATATGGATGTTGCATCCAAATGGGTTCTTGTCAAGTGGCTTATGAATGCATATTTGAACGTCCTGACTACAACAAACTTTGAGAATCCCTGGGGTTAGTGACTCCGATAACATATTATTGTGGATTACTGTAAAGACTGAATTTTATATTATCTGACAATATCCTGTTTGCCTGCAATGATGCAATTTCTTTTAGGAGTTGCAACTGTAGATCGATGGAACCCCAAATATCAACCATCAAGGGTTGTCATATTAAGCACATCATTATAGAGTTGCACTAAGAGTCTAAACGCAGTAATGGGGAGGGGAAATGCTACCATCTGCATTCAAAGGACCACATTCACTTCAAAGGAAAGATGCCATTTATTGTGCTTGCACTCTGACGCTGGAGCAATTACTTAGCTTTTGTGGGCTTTCTGCCATCATTAAACATGATTGAAGTTAATGTTTATCAAGTACTTTGCCATAAACATGATAGTCTTTACAGACTGCAATGATCGGGGACCATTCTTAATTTCGTTGTTCTCATGACAATGACAATAAAGTTTCTGATTCTGATTCTGATTCTGATTCTGACAAGACAGTGGCCAAAAAAGAAAAAAAGATCTAAAGTGATACCTGAAATAAATTTGGATGGTAATCAAGCTCTGTTTCTTTAAAATGCAGGATTAAGTATTTATGTGGTTCAAGGGCCCATGGAACAATATGGCTTTTAGACAGAAAATAAAATAATTTGCTCAAATGAAGCATGGATGTAATGAGCTATCAGGTCACAATTAATCATCCAAATTAAGAAAACCGAGGGGGGATTTTACTTAGACCCTAATGAAGGTGCATTGTACCAGAATCAAATTTGGAAATATGGTGCCAGTTATTTTAGATCTACTCATCAGAGTGACACATGCTGCATTTAGCTTAAAATCTTAAATGGTTATGGTGTTAAACATGGTATGCATGCAGAGACTGATATGCATTTGCATAGCTGCTGTTGTTAATAATTAGTGGAACAACATCCAATTTGAAGTGTGATGTTTTTGTAGGCATTTAACGTGTTAAGTGATTCAGATGCAGTTCAGACATACAGAATGAAAAACTTTCCTTGGAAATCATTGCAGCACAATTATGTATCGTCAGAGCCCAACTTTGCTCTGTGTAGTTGTGCCAGCAGATACAAGAGCACTTGCAGGCCACTTGTTTTGTCATGGCTGGGCGATCTATATGTAAATCTCGGCAGCACTTCATCTGCAGTGGTGTTCTAATTAAAGCTAAACACAACCGTAATCAACGCAAACTCAGGAGTTTCCTTTTGAAAAACGAGCAACTTGGACAGAGAGAAAACACTTATCGAGGTACACGTTTGCGATCTAGACGATGAGCAAATTAGAAGAAATAAGACTTGAATCATTAAGAATTTGTTATCATAAATTAATGCACTAGAATATAAAGCAGCAACAGCTGAACTGTTATATTAATCTTAATATTAAAGCATATATATTTGATATTTTTTTAAACATGTATCAGCTTTTGGTTTGTTTGTCAGAAAGCTATATATAAGATATATATAAATCTTTTAAAGTTTGTATCTGTCTTGTGTGAAACTTGTATGAAAAGCATACAAGAGTGAAAACAGATATAAGATCCCTTGAAAAATTCTATAATAAAACTTGTATGTGTTGGATACTTACTAAAACAATATATGAAAGTAATGAGAAAGTGGCCACTTTCAGGAGTAAATCATATAAGTTTTTACTATTTCTTTTCCATATGGGAGAAGTCATTGAAAGAAGATTTAATCAGTCACTAAGGTGGGTCGCATTAATGACTCCTGGACATCTTAACATCTTAGACCATAATGTCTATAAACCAATACCTTCTTATGAATATGCAGATGCATAGACAAGGGATAAGTTTTCTGTTTTGGTTTTATAATGCAGTTGCAATAGAGCAGGCTTTGTTAGCATACAGTTAAATAGCTGATGTGGTTTCAAAACCATTGTTTTTCACCTAACAAGCATTTAACTTTTCACTTTTGTTTTTTATCTTCATGATGCCCGTGTGGGGCATTTTCATAGTAGAACTCAAGATCTCCCACACAACAGTAACTATGTGTTTCCTCAGAGGTTCCTCAAACAGTCTGATGTTACTCTTTAAGCTCAGAATAAAAAACAAACAAAGAACTTTTTGAAAACTTGAATTTACAGAATGAGTCATGGATGCTCATTGCCACATGTTGGAAAAATTCTCAAGCATCAATATGACTGTCAGACTGCAGATTCCATATGTAAAACGTATTAATATTTTTTCATTTGCAAATCTTTTTTTTGTAAATGGAGATTACAAAATACTTTGCTCGATTCTTCTTTCACTGCCCTTACAATTTACTTTATATTGGCATATAACTGTCTTTAGTTTGGATGAACCATTTGTGGAAATGCAGTTCAACTTACAGTGCACGGAGTCTGCATCCAAGGTTCACCATCAATCTGCATTGGAAGGGATTTACTGGTTCTGTAAGTGAAGAACGAGAAAACATGCTGTAACAAATCTTCACAATAAAACCAAATAAAAGCATTCTGCACCAGGATGCTTAAAAATCATCACCTTAATTTATACTCGTAGCATTTTTATGCTTTTTCTTATATGCCATAGCATTTGCTACCATAATAAACTAAAAACAATATAATAATTGGAAGAAACAGGCACAAAACATTGTTAAAGACTGACCTGATAGTCACAGAGGAGCACTGTGCCAAGCGTCGTCCAGCGCTCTTCAGGCCAGTGTAGATCTGACCCATCTCCATGGCTCCTTCGAGTCCCACAACCTCCAAGAGCTGGTCAGACAGGTCTGAGACAAAAGCAAACAAAAGCAACAAAGCAAAGAAAAAACACTTTTTTAACCATGCAAAGTCCAGCCAAGTTTTGTCCTCATTATGTTATAGTATCACTGCTGCTTTTGAATGTAGCTACCATTCACATGAGAGGTAAACAATGCAAAAAACTCGTACTAGGAGTGAGAAGACACATGAAACAAAGTACAAAAGCGAGGAGGGGAAGAGGAAAGTGAGAAGGAGGTGAGGAAGAATAAAAGAACATGACATGTGATGTTCCTCACTTCAGAGTTTGCCTTCTGTTGCTGAAATATTTAATATTCACTGTTTAAAAAAAAAGATAGAAAAAAGGCAACAAGCTACAAACAAAACAGCTATTAATTAGATTGCACCGGCAATGCAAAGCAATCTTGTGATAATATAATTATTAATTTCTCTTCTGTTTTTCAGTTATGAGCATTGATTTTGCCCCTGCTGGAAGCCCAGTGTCACGCAGGGCCCATCTGTTTCGGAGGCCCGCTCTGCCTCCGACTCTCCATCAACTCATCCCTCCACAAATTAAGAAGCTGCTGCCTCGCTGTTGGTAGTATACAGACACTAATTGAAACTAAGACCCATTTTTAGGCACTCGGTGTGTGTGAGCGTGTTAGCCCCGCAATGCCGTGTGTACGTGAGTCGTGTTGGTTTCCTGAAGGAGTGTCGTGGGCAATGTTGCTGTTGCGGTGAGATGTTGTTGCCGCCGCCGAGCTGTGGTGTCCAGCTGTCACCATGGTGATGGACATGCGTCTGCCCCTATCTCAACGCTGGACTTTGAGTGCAGCACTTTACAGGGTCGGAGTGGAAGAGTGTGTACACATACAATCCAAAGCAGGTTGACCTCCCTGACACTGAGCTTTAAAGTTGCTCCCCCCGTCACGTGACTTCTCACGTTGATGTGAACGGCTCATGCAGGCCCATGGTGACATATATGATGGACAGCATCACCAAAGCGATAGGGATTCCTGTTTGCCCCGAGCTACAAAGATCTATTATACTTTAGAGCTCTTAGCTTGGGAAAGAATGCAAAGGCTGTAGCTGTGCTGGTTTAAGAAGGGCAGGAGGACCCTGTGCAGCCAACACACACACACACACACACACTAAAACACACTCACAGACACAAATTTGCTTTTAGTTACAACTTTTACAATGTCTCAAAGAATTAAAGACCAACCCTGATGAAAAAAACGAGCCTATTATTTTGTGAATTCTTGTAAATCGTGTTGCTGCAGTGACATACAGTCCTGTATATCACTCATTTCTTTATAATTTGTTTTGTTTTTAGAGCTTTCAGGCCTTCTTGTGTGTAAAATAGAGGACAAAAGGAGAAGTAGCACTCCAACTATCTACAGGTGAACAGCATCTGAAAGCCAATAAAGACCTGATATAGGCCTTCAGTTTATCTATCTGCTCTTCACTGACTCCCCATTAGAAATGAGATGAATCCAAATGTATGGAGGAGGTAAGATGAGAGGTACAATAGTGAATGTCTACAGCCATCTGTAAAACACAGCCGAGGGCGTGTCCTAGTAAAATGTAAAGAAATGCGATGTGGCTCAAATCTTTTGCACGGTACTCTAGAAGAGTAGTGTGGTTAGAGCTGAGCTACATTTCTGATGTTGTACAACATCTGTCTCCCATATAAGTACTTTTATTTAAAGGTCCAAATAAGTTTCCAAAATTACATTTTCTAAGTTTATTTACTCTAAAGTCAGCTACACCAGAGTATATCAAGTATATTTAATTTAAAAGTAAAGATGCTGATGCAGTATATTAAGGTTGTGACAAATCATTAATGTTAGTTATGTATCAAGTTGTATATTGTTCACCCGCAATATACAACTTGACATACTGTAACTTAAGTTTATTTTCTTTTCTGAAAATGAGTTTACCGACTTTCTTACACTCCAGTGCCTTGCAGTGTACACTTATTTGCATTGATGCTGATACCTTGCCTGGATCTACAGTCCAAAGAAATTAAAATATGTCCATTGGCACAACTAAACAGAATAATGAAACTGTTTAAAACTCAACACACCCGTACCCTTACAAATTAAATTGTATTGTATTTCCTGATAGGAGCATTCGGTCTCATTTTTACAAAAGCCTGAAATGAACCTTCAGGTAAAAATTGTTCTTTCAAATTAAGAGTTGAAAAAAATAGTTTTCAAAATGATAAAAAAAATTACAGAAGCTATCCTCTGTCTCAGAATTGTAAGGAAATTGATTCTGATCAGAATCTTTTCTAATCTGTCCATGTTCCACCTCTCCATGAAATGTCATGAAATATGGCAAAATAGTACAAAAGCACTAGTCTTGGAGGAGAAATGGCCTTCAGGCAAAACTTAAAATTAGACATATTTTCATCTCTTTCTAAGAAATGAGGACACACGACTTCAATAAGGGTCTTAATGGACTGAAATCATATTTTATCTCGAGTGGGTTTTTTTTTTGTGAATTTCCATTTTTCTTTTCTTGAATCACCATCAATTATTCCATTTACGGGAAGTTCAAATGATTCACCTGGATCTACAATACAAAGCACACTCGCCTAAATATAGTAAAAAACCAACATGTTCTCAGAGATAAACTGGGAGAAAAACTGAATCACCTAACCGATTAGAAAGGCCAATTTATAAAAAGTCATGATAAGCAGTCTATGGCCAAATATAAACCAAATCATCTTATTTATCTAATCTCGAATCAATGTCCCTTACGTAGGTCAAGAAATCAGGATTTCAAATTGATAAACACTACAAGTGATAGTGAATGAAACAATGATATGAACCAGTGTCCGTATGGGACATGAAAAAGCAGCACACTGCGACTTTAATCTTAGCCACATCTTCCCATCAGAGAGAGAGAATAGAAACAACGTCCTTGTCACTGTCACACAACTACCTGTCCAGGCCAGTGGCTGCACTGACACATGTGGAGCGACAGGGTGAGAGCAGAGGAATAAAAGACAGACAGTGACGGAGCAGAGCAGGACCAGCAGCCGATCTGCTGAAAGTAAAACTAAAGAGGAATGGCGGAACAAGGAGGGAGGGCATGTGGAGGCCGATCCTCCAATGAAAGCTTCATGGGGCTTGTCACGGGGGATCAGTCCCAAGCATCAACCCCTCCACCCACACATGAAGCCCCTATTCTAAATAATTCACTCTGCAGCCATTCCCTTCCACCTGAGGGGCTTGTCTCCTGGCGTCACCAGCGGGACGATTTAACAGCTCCCGAAAGGTCAGGGTTTTTTTTTTTTTCATCCCCTAGCCACCCACCAGCCCACCCATCCACACACAGATGCAACTACACATACAACTTGACAAAAAATGATCTCTGCCAACAGTCATGTGCGTCACCCTCTGCCCCTCTGGGCTAATGCACTCCTGTGTGTTTACCTCTAAATACGCTGTTCTCTTGATCTAACAAGTTTGGCTGCTCACCTTGAGGGCACCTTCCACAAGGGCATCTATTCTAAGATATACAGTACAGGTGGACAACACAAACACACCCACCCGCATCAATACACAGGCTCAAATGGGTATGGACACACATAAACAAAGGGAAATACTCCACACTCACACTAAGTGCCTTTCCAGGTTTAGACTGTGGCCTCTATTTTTTTTTTAAATACAAACACAGAAGTGATTGATTTTTTTTCAGGGATAAATGGAGTGTTCATCATAGCAAAGCTGGGCTTTGCATTGATCAAATGTGTCCCTCACAGTGCACATGTGCCACATGGTTCCTTTTTATTATGATTTTGCATTGGTTTAACCTGAAGTCTACTGAAATCCTTAAACCTCGGTTTTTCTAACTGTCAGCAGGGGGTCGTCCAAAAAAAGAAGTCTGGTTGTATGGAAGTCAGTGAGAAAACTGCCATCGGTGAACATGTCCATGATAATCTTATGGTCCTGGTTGCAAATTAGAAGTCTTATTAAATACAACACTGCATTTCTTTTCTAAATGATGGTCATGTTTGATATCCAAGATGACACAGCAGAGTATGTTACAGGGCAAGCCTACTGACGGAAATGCTCAGCTCGAAGCATCAAAAAGGTGATGTTAATGTACTGGAGAATGACTTTTTTATGGGTTATTTATTGTCGGACTGAGTTGTGTTTCCTTGTCTACTTCCTCACTGTCTCTCACTTGTTTTCTCAGTTTTTTAAACAACATAAAACAGATTCATTTTGCACAATAAATGCTGTGACTGTGAAAAAGAGTCCAATTTAAAATGTGCCACCTTTAACCATCTTTAAAGGCAAAACAGCACCAAAGGAAACAGAAAATTGAATCACAACTAAAAGGAATGAATGTTCCATAGTGTGCTTCACAGAGGGCTTTTTATTTTCCAGAAATTGTGCTATGGCCAGTGAAGTCTCATAAGGGATCACTGGCAGCCATGTCTGGAGATCTTTGCTGGCTCGTCATGTCTCAAAGCCAGACACTGATTGTAACATCCACTTCATCCCCAGGTACAAACACACCATCTCAGCAGGAAACCTAAAAAACATACTGTGCATCACCTGAACAGGCACAGTTAGACATGATAGAAATAAAATACAAAAGCCAAGTAAATCCAGAATTCACGGCTGTGAGTCTACAAAAGAATTTAGAAAGACTCAACAGCAATTATTAGTAATAAAATTATTTCAATAAAGAACAGATTAGCTGTCATTCAAGCTATGTTATAAACATGGATAAAATTGGGGCATATTGATATGAAAGCTTAACAAAAAGTAAAACTAAATTGTATTCCCTTTCAACAGGACTACAATAACTGAAAACACTTGTGCAGTGATGATATATTAAGCCACATATATATAGTTCTTACTATGTATTTGAAGGAAAAATTATATTGTCTGTAATTTTTCACTGCAGTACTAGAATATTCTGCTTTCTGGATATTTTCTACCCTTTGCTATTAACTCCCTAAAGCGGCTCACACAATTTCACCAGTTTCCACAGAGCAGCTGACTCATTGTGTTTCGTTCATTCATATATTCCCATTGATGGGCTTCCTTTTGACGTAAATGGATTCAGGGGTATGCCCAACACCCCACTCAGTCAGCTCCTATTAACAGAGCCTGTCCACTGGTGCCCACACAGACCATTAATACACAAGTGACAGTTCCAAACTGTGACATGATTGTACCTCTTCTTTGCAAACAAAACCTGCTGGCTGTGATTCACCTTGTCATCAGTGAAATATTAATGTGCTCAGGAAAAGTTTGGCCCAAAGTTTAGTCTTTGATCTGTCTGATAGGAGCAAGGACACAGACTGTTAGTGTCTGATGTGGGCTTCAGGGAGAAGAACCTCCTACACTGTCAAAGCTGTTTAACTTGCACTATTATTGTTTAACAGAGCAAACCAACCATGGTATGTAGCATGCAGAGGTTTGACTGCTGTTGATGACTCACCAATTACGTTACAACATGCCGACAGATTTAGCCAGAAATGTTCAGCTATTGAAAAAATAGTGGGCGTAACCACTCCCAAATAGTGTGTTATAGTAATCACATTACATTTTTCAGTCAGTTATTTTGTTACTCGTGTTACTTCATACATCTTCTTCATATATCTGGACACAAGGTTGACAACAAAAACCCTCCAAAACTGTCAGCTGATTTAAGTTTGTGTGCAGGAGGAGGAAAATGCTGGAGTGGTCTACAGCTTTGAGGAATAGGGATATGAACCTTACTTTTATTTTGACTGAATGAAAGGACGAATGCAAATACGAAATGCTTCACAGACAGACACAGCCACATTATTCTGTTAACACTACGTTGGCACTCTGGAAGCATGTGCACAGAAAACATGCTAACACAAAGATTATGAAAACCCCCAGAGTGATGCTAAAGCTGAGTGTGTGCAGACCCCAGCCCAGCAGCTAGAGCCTGAACTTTAGAGCCGGAATATATACTACACCAAAGTGGCCACTTACCAAAAAATCAATAGGCTACAACATGCTCCTTCAAGCTATGTTGCTAAATGTGGCTTTGTAGCCACATAGCCAAGTATAACACAGGTTATTGAAGCATTTTATTTAGCAATAACACATTTTCTCTGTGAGTTTAGATTTGTAATGTAATTAAGCTTTCTAACCACAATGATTTCAGCATTTATGTAAACAACCGTAAAACTCGGGTGTCAGAGCTACCTTGAACCGCAAACATGAGTTCTTTGGGGTCGAGCACAGGTGTCCTTTTGTCTTGACCCTTCTTTCCTCCCTTGCGGTAGCCCCTCCTCTTCTTGCTTTCACCCCAAAGGTTGGAGCCACCATGCATGCTGGGAATGTTGAGAATGGCAATGCCTTCCAAGGAAATACTGCTAAGGTCCAGAGTAACACCATCACACTTTTAAAAGAACACAGAAAGAGAAGGACAGATACAATCCGTTTCATCACAAGCTTTGTACTACAGTTTGATACTGAAATAATCTATAAGATGATGAACCCTAAACAGTGTTTTTCCCCAATGTCTAAACCAGAATATATTGCTTTGTCTAAGTAAGACGAACCTTTGATTCTTAACCAGTTCTCACCCCAGAGTGTCAATGCTGCTGTTGTGCCATAACGTGACACGGCTCTTAAAAATATTAGTAAGCACAGGGAGGTCATCTTTGAAAGAGAAGGTAAGATATAAATTTTTCAATCCATGAACTGGAAGTCCACTTTGTGTAGTTCTGTTTTCAGTTACTGTTCAGCAAAGTATAAAAACTACTTTATTAGAAAAATAGAGTTGAAATAAGCTCAATTACAACCCAGATGTTCAAATATTACTCTTATAACCTAAAATCAAATCTTTATTTCTAAAGTGTTCTTAAGGTAAGACAAGTTTTAGTTTCTGCTTACTCTCCACTATTTGGTTTAATTTAGGCACATAGCTAATATATGCTTAATCTTATTAAGTAGAGATCTAGGAATCAGAATTTTAGAAAGATGGGAGAGAACCAGAGCAGCTGGTTGTTTTAACTTTAAAACACAAGTACACTTTGTACTAACTGCTTGACCCATCCTGCACTCATTTTAATTATGCTTAAAAGAGCCCAGCATGAAGGGGCAAGTGTCCTTATAGTTATTCTGTGTTAACCCAGAAATATTGTATTATATATTACTCTAAATGGTGCATTTTATGACTCAGGGATGTCTCATCATCTCCCTACCTGTCCTTCTTCAGTAATGTAAGCACTACTCAGCCCTAATTAATGAAGACCTCTGCACTGTGTGGATAGCTCTGAGAAGAGGGAAGATGAATTGTATAGACACCATCTTCATTATCACTCAATATCACACACAGCAGGGTCGTGTAGGGCTAATTACCTGTGTGTTACACTAAGGTTATGTGAGAAGTGGGTGGGGAGGTGCACAGATAGCCTTCACACATCCACACTTTGTCTGGGTGAATCTGAAACTAGTATACATTAGTGCTATTTATGGAGCAGCAGAAGACGAGAATATCTTAAATGACATCAATATTCTTACCTGACTGCTAGTGAAATACCCTTAATAATAAAGAATACATGATTGCTTCGTATCTAAGAGCTGAGATAAAGAAGAATAAGTTACAAAGCAACAAATTTCAAAATATATGCTTTTGCTTTTGTTTCTTTTCTTGGAAAAGTCTCCAAAAACAAAATACATGGTTTGAGTTACCTCAACCTCCAGAAAGTCGTGGAGCTTCTTACATGTGGCCGAAAAGGTCTCCGACGTGCCGAACTCAAAGTACCACAGCTTATTCTTTGTTCTGAAAAAAACAAAACAACAGGAACTGCAAAGGGACCGAGAAAAAAGGAAACATGGAAGTGTTTTCCCCACATCAAAATCTGAAGCTTGTGCTCTCTGTCTTTAGTCTCCTATACTGGATTATATAAAAAAATAGAAGACCACTCCATAAAGGTGGATTTGTGCTTGAATCGTGTTTGAAAAAGAATCTTTTAATCTACACAGGAAATGTACTTTTACCATTTACAGCTTGCTAAAACCACACAGCCATTAATCCAAAAGAAGTATAATGTGTTTCATTAATCACTGAATTCAAAGCTAGTTAAGGAGGCATCTGAGGGAGCACTTCGGGTGGCTGTGCCCAACATTAAGGAGCAGGGAGGGGCATAAGAGGGTAATCTACCTGCCCTGGCAATTAACAGAGGACTAGGGTGCTGCTCCCCAGGCTTCCTACAGTGTACACTCCAGTCCCTAAGGCTGATGATCAATGACCTTGCAGGGGTGAGTCACCATCTGTCCAAACACTGCTATACTGTATTGTATTTTCTCTCAGGTACACAAATAAAATAAAACTGTAATTGTAATTTGATTTTCATTAATAAAGTAACATTAATATGTGCATCTTTGTGTAAAACAGGTGAAAGTAAAACTGCATGTCAAGGATAATTTGAATACTGCATTATTTATTTTATTTCTTTAATAATTTAAACCCCTGAACAAGAAGAATTCATCAACTTTGCTTTAAACAAGACTTGAAAGAACTATTACTGATCACTAGCTCGGTTTCATGCAATTAGAGGAGGCTGGATCTTTGAACTTATTTTCTTTAAGCCAAACTTGTTAGATCAGGTCAGCAGCTTCACAATGACTGTATTTATGGGGCAATGTGGATGGAGTAAAAGAAGCGGTTATTTTAAGACAGTCATGGAAAACTTGTAAAACACTGCACTGCTAATGTGAGTGTGATACTAATAAAAATAACTGCTTAACAGGTTATGACACTGTGAAACAAATACAGTGAATTAGGTCATAGATTTTTTACATTCAGCTCTGTTTACTGCTTTACAATAAGTCAACACTAACTTTTTTCACCATGCTATGAGGTAAATTACTCAACATGTTTCTTCTCAACTTTCTCTTTTTTTTTGGCAAATAACCAAACCTCCTGCTGGCGACTTCAGTGAAAAGTACTTCAGTGCAGTAGATGGTGGGATGGTGGAGAAAAAATGGTCATTGCAAGCAATTCAATAAAAACATCAAACCTCTCATTAATCACAGTGATTTGTGCCGAGCAAATACCAGAGTAATGTTTCATATTAACAATTCAAGAGAAAATATTTTTTACATTTCTTCACTCTTTCCTCATCAAAAAGAAGTTTATTGGATATTGAAGAACACGTGAGACAGCTTTTGATGTTTCTAACGGGACATCGTTTATCTCAAAGATTCAAGGAAAGAAAAAAAACTACAACAATGCTGACAAGCAGAACTGAATACAGTAACAAATGTTACTCTCCTAGCTGGGATCAAAGCACTACAAGAGGAACGTATTAGTATAAGCATAGCAACAATCACTGAATTATTGATTTCCTCATTAGGACTTTTGTCAGGACCATTTAGCCACTTTATAAATGAGCTTTCATTAGAGTACTAGCAAGGTACACTTGATTTATAATGTGCAACATGGTCAATAGCAGAGGGAAGAAAGCAGAGGAAGGTGGTAAGAGGTATAAGGACGACCAGGGCCATGCTGGGAGAATTTACATAACACATTCCTACGTCTCCTCCACCACCACCACACCACCATTGTCATCATGAGTCTGTAAACTGGCCAGCCGAGAGGGAAAGCCCAGGAGAACACATAAACAAAATCTGTGCAAATTTGCAAATAAACAAATGAAGGTGGCTACTCTGAAAAGCGTAATCAAATCTTGTGGTTAATGCAGAGAATGGACCCAGATACACTACATGCAATGTTTTGGACCTTCCATTCTTACTGCTGTTGTACTGAAACTGGTTTTGCTGTGTGTATATATATATATATATATATATATATATATATATATATATATATATATATATATATATATATATATATATATATATATATATTAGGGGTGCAACGATATTCGTATCGATATTGAACCGTTCGATACAGTGCTTTCGGTTCGGTACGCATATGTATCGAACAATACAACATTTGTAATTTATTTTATCAACTTTCCTTCTGACGATGCTGTCTGTGTTGAGCGCTCAGTGAATCTGCGTTCGACTACTCCGCCTAGGCTGCACTGTCGAGCGCAGATCCACTGAGCGCTCAACACAGACAGCATAGTCAGAAGGAAGAGCGCAGGGCAAGCTAGCAAGACAGAAGTTAAGCTCTCCTTGCAAGATGGACCTCCCCCACTCTCATTCAGATCTGGCGTTTGGAATTATTTTGGTTTTCATGTGACGTATGACCCTGAAGGTAAGCGAGTCATGGACTAAAGTAAAACAGTATGTTGGATGTGCCACGCAATGCTTAATTACATGGGTGGGAACTAGTGTGTTAGCGCAGTTAGCTCGTTAACGTGTTGGCCGTCTAGCCCCATGCACGGGGCGATCGGCGGTAGCTCGTTAACGGAGATTTGCCGTGTTGTGGCGTTAAGGTCATTTCAACGAGATTAACCTGAAAGCACTAGTGGGAACACAACGAATATGACTGCACATTTACGCCGACATCATCCTAGTGCAAAGACAAAAACAACAAGCATGCTACTAACTTTAGCCGAGTCATTTAGACAGCTGTTAGCACATGATTCTCCTTTTTTCAGACGGGCTACCCTGCCCGTCGGGCTATTGTAGGAAGGAAAAATATATGTCAATGCTTTTGCATTCTTTCAGAAATGTAGCTGGGTAATTATGTCATTGGCATCGGTGAGCCACTGTCAATATGTGACATATTGAAATCGCGTTTGAATTTGCGCTTGTTTTTTTGCTTTCACTTTGCAATCGTGCGAACTGTGTATAGAGAGCGACAGCACTGATCTGTGAGTGATGATAATTTGTGCACCAATTCCTCTGACATCGTCTTATTAATCGTTAGCTTACTATGCAAACATGACAAGTGAAATCTCCCGCAGCTTAAACATGTGAGAGGTTGATCGCGCAGAGAATCGCTGAGCTTATGTGAGTCCGTGTGTAAAAGTAGCAGTATATATATTTTAGTTCTGCTGAGCCAAATAAGACAGGTCGGGGTGAAGAAGTGACAGCCAAAGAAAAGCTTACCACAAAACGGAGAAGTTATGACAAATGAGACTATAAGGCAAAAAGAAAGTGCAGCTTTATGGTTTCATGGACAAAAGAATTTCTGTGGCTGCAATATGACGAGCTAAATAACCAGGGCTGCACATAAGTGGTCCGCAGGTGCGCATTCGCTGTCAAAATAAAAAACGCGCACAAGGGTTAGGGTTAAATTTAAAAACTGTACTTTTGAGTTAAAATATATATTTATAATTTTAATAAATGACAAATTAAAAAGGCATGAACATTTTTTTTGTATCGAAAAAATATCGAACCGTGAAACCAAAGTATCGAACCGAACCGTGAATTTTGTGTATCGTTTCACCCCTAATATATATATATATATATATATATATATATATATATATATATATATATATATATATATATATATATATATATATAACACAGCAAAACCAGAGCGAGAGACAGATGTAGCTGAAGGCATATTTAGGCATATTTAGAAGTAATGCAAATTAAGAGTTTTGAAGACAACAACTGCATTCACTGACAAAATGAGAGTTAACAGACACAGATTGTGTCAAAGTGCCATAAACTTAGCTGGAGATTTTCTATAAATGTATATTTTTAACTGGAGATATAACCTTGCACTTATTCCAAAATGTGCAAATGTAGAACATATGGAGGCATGACGAAAACGGTGAGAAAACAAAGTGGAATAACAAATACAACTGTTACATTTTGCAATCAGCATCTTAGCTGTCAAACACAGGATTGTTCCTCACATCACTCCTCATTTAAATTCACCAGCTTGGTTGTGACATAGTAACACAGGGAAGTGTTGCATATGAATATTGTGACATAAAGGAATAAAACCCAAAGTTTAAAACTAACCAAATAAATAAACTTTGTTTAATATTCAATGTGAACACATCGTAATGAGAAGATGCACCAAGAAACCAAAATCTGCTTTCTGGGGACAATTACTAAGTAATGAAACAGAAGTTGTAACAAGTTTCTAACTCCAGAGGGATCAGCGTAAAATCTGATGAATCACTGTGATTGTGTTAATTGTTTCAGGGTTAAGAAAGTGCTTTCAGAGTGCTTTGTATCCTACTCCTTATCATAACTATTAGTTACTTGTAGCTAACTTGTACCCCACACAGTAAGACAGCCAGAAACAAACAAACATGATATCTTTGGTTCATTTTTGACAGATAAAAAAATGGATAATTTTTTTTAGGGGGAGGGGCAAAATTAGTAGTAGTATAAAAGCACAGAAACTGAAATATGCATTGGGGGGGGGGGGCTATCGTGGCTCAAAGAGTTGGCAGTTCGTCTTGTAACCGGAAGGTTGCCGGTTTGAGCCCCGGCTCAGACAGTCTCGGTCGTTGTGTCCTTGGGCAAGACACTTCAGCCTACCGCCTACTGGTGATGGCCAGAGGGGCCGATGGCGCGATATGGCAGCCTCGCCTCTGTCAGTCTGCCCCTGGGCAGCTGTGGCTACAACTGTAGCTGCCTCCACCAGTGTGTGAATGTAAGAGTGAATGAATAGTGGAATAATGCAATCCATTATTATTGTACAGTTTCGTCGTGAGCAAAATGTTGAGGAAACAGTATCTCATGTTCCTTCTGGTATTATGGCCTATGACGAAATATGGATATGGACTTCTATGGCAGTTTAAAAAAGTAAATAAGGTGAGTAGGAGATGGAAAAAACAAATGATAACATTAGCATAACAAAAGGTACTGCTGCATAACCTAAAGTAACTGAAAGTTGATTAACTTATATAAGATAATATAGCTGGAAAGCAGACCACGTGAGTCCTATTCGGGGGTAATTTTTAATCTTCAGTTACACAAATACTGGGATTTTCCATAGATGATCATTCTGGAACATATCGTGTGTATAACGGATCACATCCCAAGAGTATTGTATCATGAGTATGATGAAAGGGAAAATATTTCTTGGTTTTCATAGCAAGTGACCCCGAAAAACTACAGTCAAATGCAGTTAAGCAAAACACACTAATAAGAGATACAGCAAGAGACAACATCTGACCGCCCTGTCGATGCCCACCACTTAACCTAACAAGCTCATTGGGGCAACAAATCACCTCATGTCCCTGGTCATTAGATAATTAGGAGAATCTCATTGGCTACATCGTCCTGTCATTTGTTATCTGCTACCCGATGCCAAACGCTGGATTCATCTGACAGACTGACTATGAGGAGTATCTTCAATAGAGAGACCAGAGTAGGGAGACCATTTGAATAAGACGATGCTTGTAAGGAGGATTATGTTAAGTGTAATAAAAGCAAACATAAAGTACCCATTTACTTAAATGTTGGCTGATGTTAT
Organism: Rhamphochromis sp. 'chilingali'; assembly: GCF_963969265.1. Lineage (NCBI taxonomy): Eukaryota > Metazoa > Chordata > Actinopteri > Cichliformes > Cichlidae > Rhamphochromis > Rhamphochromis sp. 'chilingali'. The sequence continues at coordinate 33,151,057 of NC_137938.1, read as the reverse complement.
GCTGTCGAACCCTTGCAGTCATCTTTGAAGTAAATTATATTGCTGGTGAGAGCAATTTGCATTTTAAGGATGAAAAAAACCCCCAAACATCAGCAATAATAACATCTGCAGCAGGTTTGCAGTTCTCCGAGTAGCTGCAGCACCTCTGTTGTGATTGTAGCTGCAGTGTATCAATGCAAAATGCACTGCAGTAATAACTTTAGCGGTGTACATGTCAGATCAGCTGTAGTACGTACAGCTGGCAGGCCAAAAGAAAACAGTGGCTCAGGTTTCCAGAGTGACTGAAGTGTGGTTTATTTGCACAGACAAATCACAAAACCAAACTGAAAGAGGGAGGGAAAACACAAACTGTGTGACTAAGAGGAAAAAAGAAAAGAGCTTTAGAAAAACATTACAAGCTAAAAGGGAAAAAAAAGGGGAAAAAAAGGAGAAAGCAACAAAACAGCCTGAATCTGAACAATGTTTATAAAACTGCCGCTGCTTGGTTACAAATAAAGGATGTCATAGGTGATGAGCTTCAGTGTAGCATTGCTGTCCTGAGGCCACAGCACCTTTAGATGCACTTTTGACTGGCCACACTGAACATGAAGCTCATGGTCATTGATTTTTTTTTTGCCCCCCCTCTGACACTTAATCTAACCCACAATGATCTACGACCTTATTTTCACACTAATTTCTTCTTGATCAGAGGTGATAAATATCACATTGACATAACCAACTCTTTGTGCATTGCATCAATGCACTGTTTTGTTTAACATGACACTGCCTGGAGTGCTCCAACTCCGAATGGCAGTTTGAGAAATGACCCATGGTGCAGCTTCTTGCCTTCAGAGATGTAGCAAGCAGCTTGAAAAAGGTATTCTGCTGCACTGCAATGGATTCAAGGGTGTGTGTGTGTTTTTCTTAACAAAAAACAAGTGATAAAACTGATGTATAAAATCTTGCATTGCTGTGAGTGAAATGATAAGCCAGACATCCTAAATCTCTTTGGTTAACACAGAAAATAGTTACGCAAGCAGAGCTGCGCGCTTCACCATTTCAGTGGCCACATGAATATGAAACAATAAAGCTATGTTGTTGCAGCTGTACACATGATGTGGTTCTACTCCTGTACTTAACTTATCAATGAATGCTGACAATTGTAAACTGACATAAACTTATTTTAAATGAAATTGTTGAAGCAGAAGCAATAGGTGTCCTTTTGCTAACATACGCTTCTGAGTCTATGTAGATATAGAAATATCTCTAATAGATAGATAGATAGATGTAAATTTTCACTTGGAATCCAAAAAACCAAATAAGTTAATAAACAAAAGCAAATTAATTGTGTGCCAAAGACAGGCCTCGCTAACACAATGTCTTTAAAATTCTCATTGTTAAATTAAACTCATGTGCACACACAGGAAGTGATGCAGGAAGTGATGCAGGAAGTGATTGCTCATCATGCATCACTTTGTCACTACCGGCTGCTGGAGTGGACTTTACGAGCACTGGTTGCTTTTGAAAGCCTCAAATATATACTATACAGCCAAAGTATTTGGCCACCTATACATTACACATACAGGAGCTGTTGGGCCATGGAAACCCAAGCCAAAAAGCTGCTGGTGTACAGCTGTGCTGATTGTAAAGCCAGCAGAGTCAGCAGAGCGTTCGAGGTCTGTATGCCATGGTGGTTTCAAATGCTTCCACTTACAGTTGATTAAAGAATATCAAGAAGCAATTTGTCAGATTTGCTTCATGCAGTAATATAGCACACTCAACTTCAGTGAACTCACAAATGTTTGTAAAGACAGTCTGCATGGCTAGGTCATGCTATACACCTGGGCTAATGGTATTAAAAACACCTGAATTCAAAGATTCAGAGGTGTGGCCCAGTACTTTTGTCCAGGTGTTTGTGGTTATTGGCAGTCATTTCAGTCACTTGCCTCAATGTTGAGAAAAGTTTAACTCGGAACCTGCCCATTTGGTACTACTAGCATTTTTCCCGCCGGTTGAGGATGCTGAATCTTTTTGACTTTCTATCATCTCCAGTTGCTTCATCACTGTGACTCGCTTCCTTAAAATGTATCTGTCCAGACGTCTACATGCTCCAACCCGTAAAACCCTAATTGAATCGAGATAACGTTACTTAGATGAGCAAAGTTAACAGCGGTAGTGCTTTGGGTTATGTTGTGTTCGTAGGTTGAGTTAAATATTTTATTTTGTGCATTAATAAAAAAAAAAATCGTTGAGTAAATAAATGTCTATTTAACAGATGAAATAAAAGAGATTCTAGGGTTTTTATACACCTTAAATAAACTTAACACAGCAATACTGTTATTAATGATTTTATATTATTTATACGACTTCAGGCACTTTAGTAACACATTTATCTACGGTCTACACATCAGCAGCACATCAGCAGGGAGCTGTTTGTTTCAGTTAGGTGGGCATGTGATTTAGCTTAATGTATAAGTATCAATTTGAACAGGTTAAAGTTTCATCACTTAATTGTTTATTTATTTTTTTACGTTCCTAAAGGTTGCTACCTATGTGCACATTTTTGCCTGCGCGTTTGGTTCAGTTTATACCTTTTTTGCTGCGTATGGGTCTGTTTGTGCTCCCACTGAGCTGAGGACAGGGCCACAGGTGAGATCCCTCTAAATTACACACAAATGGTCATTAATTATAGATGACACTTTGGTCGCAGAAATGATTTCATCCTCAAATGAGGGCAGCCTCCGCTGAGGTCCACCATGCTTGTGTGTGTGTGTAATTGAGTGTGTGTAATAGTGCCATCACCTGTGGCACTGCTTCCAGCTCAGCAGGAAACGCATACACACCTACATGCATACACACACATTAACATGGGCTGTCTGGTGTGTGTGCGTTGGTGAATCCAGCAGCCCCATCCAGCACAACGAAGTGCTTTGATGAACATACTCATTATGCTAAAGAGTGCTTCATGCCTGGGCTTCCCTGTGCCTTCAGGAAAGGTTAACTCAGGATGGTTACACAGCACAGCAAGAACCTGTGGGCACACAGGGGCAGAGAGGCTCTGGAGGAGTGTGCTGACGGTGTTAGATGTCTCAGGACCGAAAATAGATCTGGGTAAGCAGAGCAAATATCATCGGAACATCAAGGTGCCACGACGGATGCCACATAACAAACAAACATTGCAGCCAGAGCAGTTTTCACACCGAAAGGTCCCAAATCAGATGTTTTCCCTCACTGATCTAAAATCATCTGATTAACGTGGAAAATGCTGCACAGAGACTTCATTGTTTTTATCATGTTATCATTGTTCTAGTGAAAAGCGATGCCAATGGGAAAAAACGGAATGTAAATCATATTTAACAAACAGTTATATGAATAAGAACGTTTTCACAGCAATCTTGGTTTCACCCCATGATTCAGCAATGTGAAGAACTACCTTTAGCAGCAACAACATGAAGTAATTGCTTTCTGTATTTTTTCCCATTCTTCTTTCCAACATTGCTTCAGTTCATCGAGGTTTGCAGCATTTATTTATTTCCAGCTCCCTTAAAGTCCCTCCATGGCATTTCAATTGGGTTGAGATCTGGACGTGACTGGACCATTGCAACACCTTGTTCCTTTTCTTTTTCAACCATTCTGTCACAGATTTGCTGACTCAATTTCCATCAGGCTTTAGTTTTTAGAACAGATTATCTCAAAATATGACTCTAGGATACTTTGGTATATTAAAGAGTTCATGGTCAACTCAGTGACTGCCAAGTGCACTGTGGTTGCAAAACAAGCCCAAATAACTGACAACGAGCAGGAAGTGCTTGTGCCGATATGCTGTGATAAATCTTCTGCAAACGTGGGACTGTGCATGATCACCAGAAAGCTCTACTTTGGTCTCATTCGTCGCGGAAATGTTGTGGTTTGTTCAGATGCAACTTTGCAAACCTAAGCTGCACTGCAATGTTTTTTTTGTTAGTTTTATTCATAGAGAAGAGGCTTTCTCCCTGGCCATATTAGCCTTTCTCTAATAGTACTGTCATGAACCTTAACATTTAACACGCTGCCTGAGGGCCTGAGATGTAGCTGTCTTTTTTTCAGCATTACATGACATACATTATGACACTGTTTGCACTGAAGCACCGCAGCAATTTCCTAATGTTGTAAACCTCAACATCTGGCAATAAACCCCATTCTGATTCTGATTCTGACATGGTCTAACCCTGGGCTGAATTTTGATGAAATACCTACTCCTGGGAAGACTGCAGCATTGAGTTAACACACACCTGAAAGCTAGAGAACAACAAACTGCCATTTATCCATCCAACCATTCTCTTTTTATCCAAGTTCCTGAAAAAGAGCTTACTGAGAATTCAGAACACTTCTATTTGACAAGCCTCATCCAAACATCCACACGCACATTAATATAGAAGTTTATTTGATAACTGACATTCTGATTCCCGTTTAGTATCTTATACAGGGACACTTTAACATGCCCATTGTTAACATCCAGTTTATATGGCCATCTTTTCTTAGATGTAACCATGCTATAGCCACAATGTGTGGATTCTATATAAAATGAGGCTTGAAACAAGACTACAATAAATACATTGTTCTGTTTAGTACTGTGCATTGTTATATAGTTGTGGTAGAACAATGGTTCAAGACTATCACACCGCATGTGATTACACTGGGTTCTATTGTGCACTGTTTTTTCTGGTGTTACACATTGCAATTAAGTCTTAGAGCAGCTTATATCAATTTGGTAGGTAATTTCTACAAGAATTTGTAAGCTGTAGGGAAATTCAAATAAGTATTGTTATAAGTAAAATGCGCTAAACACTGGAAAAATAATTACAAACTGATAACAAAGAAAACAAAAAAGCTGAGATGATTGTTTAGGAAATGTACAACTATCAAGCCAGAACATTTTTACCAATCATTTTTAAGGAAAGACAGAAAAATATTTCTTGTGACTGTTATTTTGCCTCAATTTGCTGTCACTTTATTTCATATGAGTTACATTGTGTAAAAAAATGACATTAGTGTAAACTGTACCAGGGTTGTGCCAAATCTGAGCACTGGTTAGAACATGAAAAAAGTTAACATGAAACTGTACACAAAAATCAAAGTTAATTTCTCAACTCTCTGCTTCTCCACCTCTCTTTCCTTGTTTCTCTCACCATCCATCTCTCCCCTCAGAGTTAGAGATTAGTGTATAATTACATGGGAGATCAGCAAAAAATGGGGGGAAAGGGACCAGTATATTTTAACAAGGCGGTCGAGGAGGAGTGTCATGAGGGGGAGGAGGTGGCGCGGCCCTCGTCACGGGCCGACTGATTGTCTGCTTTTAATCCTCGACCTCATTATCACCTCCAGGTCCGGCAGTGGCAGTAAATGAATCTATCTGCCGAGTGTCAAATCTTCACACCTTCACCCTGGTAATCACCCCAAGGTGCAAATACAAGAGATAGAAAGAATGAGAAAAATGGAAGGAGAGAGAGAATATGACCCCAGCATTTCATGAACAAAATCCCCTCATTTCATAATTAGTGCTGTTCATTAATTATGTTATTTCTCTGGCAATTAAAGCTGGTTAAACACGTAGTTTCTGTAAGGTCACAGCGGTGACATAAATATATAGATTTTTGTTCATAAAACACCTATTACTGCTGTCATATAAAAACAGTCACGCTTTGACATTTCTCTCTTCACACATTGTACTGATGTCTCATACGTTACTTTTTATTATATATCGTGACCTGGAAACTAAATCTAGAGCAAAGGCAAAGCATCAAAAAGGATGACAGATAAACAATGGCTACATTTTAAATATCAGTATTAAGACGACATTCTTAGGTTTGCATTGAAGTTTATTAACTGGGGATTTATAAAACTGCAGACTTTGCTTGTATTCTTAAAGTGATATCAAAAGAGAAGTACATTCATCTGTTTATCAACAGAAGTATCTAATTAACCAATAGCATGGTATAAATTCAGAGGATTTAGGCATATAGACATGGTCAAAACAACCTGCTAAAGTTTAAACAAAGCATTAGAACGGCAAAGAAAAAAGATTCAAATGTCAATGTCAGATGGGCTAGTCTGACTATTTCAGAAACTGCTGATCAACTGGGAATTTCCCACACAACCATGTTTAGGGTTTACAGAGAATGGTCCAGAAAGAAGAAACTATGAAGTGAATGATAGTTCTCTGGGTAAAAATAACACTTTCTGATATCAGAGGTCAGAGCAAAGCTCAAATAATTTTAAACTGGTTTAAACTCAAATGCCCTCTACAGTCACCAGATATTAGTCCAATTAGGACCTTTATGATGTGACGGAATGGGAGATTCCCATCACAGGGTGTGTAGCTGACAAATTTACAGCTTCTATGTGATACTATCATGTCAATATGGACCTAAATCTCTAAGAAGGTTTCTAGCACCTTGTCGAATCTTTGCTGTGAAGAATTAAAGCAAAACAAGGGGGTTAAAATGAAATGAGTAGAAAGGACAATAAATAATTTTTTAGGATAAGATAACCTTTATTAGTCCCACACATGGTAAATTTGTTAATTTGTTGTCTTATTTTAGTGACAATTAGGAACTCCTTTAATTTAAGAATCACGAAAATTATAATTATACTATAAAAAATGTAGCATGCATATTAATCACCGAAAAAGGAATATTTCAATTTTATTTAAACATCATCTGTTAAGAGTTAATCAGTTATAACAGAAATAAAAACCATATGTTGCATCGTCTCAGCTCTAAAGATCGTGTGCACCTTGTGTGTATATTTTATATGAGACCCAACAAAAAAAAAAAGAAGAAGAAAATTGGATCTTTCTGAACTTATTTCGTAGTAACAATGCTTCCATTTTCTTTTTATTGAAATATTGCTTACAAGGTATATTCACTTTACTTTTTTATTTTAAAGCAAACTGTAAGTATCATTACATAGCTCTGTATAGTGACAAATGTTTAAGTGAAACCTTAAAGTGAATTAATATATTAAATCAGTTTCATGATTTTTGAATACTGTTAAAAACATTGTACTTGCTCAGTCTTCTTTAATTCGCTTTGCACCAACGCCTACTTAATAACAGTGGAATGAAATCTTCCCCTCAAGACATGCAACCCTTTGCTTCAGTTGTCATAGAAGTTCCTGAAAAAGAGCTTCCAGCTGCAGGAAAATGACTCAGTGATAAGTTGCAATATACTTCCAATGGACATAAGCCCTTTGGACAAATCTAACAAAATCTATGCTACCTTGAAAAACTATAATCATGCATTATTGAATTGGCAAGGATAGTGTGTAATAGAGAGATCCTAAACTCATTCCCCTGTGTGAATTATTAATTGAATTCAAATAACAGACAGAATAATTTTCTTAAAATATCTCAATCATTTTTCACTAGGACTTAAGATGGGGTAAAACAACAGTGATGCAGTCTGTATGCCTAAAATGTAGACGCACAATGTGATGGAGTGTGATAAACAGGAAAATAATTTACCAGCATCTGCAAAGGATGTGGCACCATGTTGGAGTGGATGATGACCACATAACACCCTCTTTGTTTAATGAGGAAATTCAGAGTTGATATAGTCCTTTCTTGCTTGCTGGCTCTTTTCCAACATGTTGCCACATCTGTCGTAATCATTGTCAGCATTGACTAACAGGCCCGTGTTTATTTGAAACCCCCTTCACTTCCGCTTGGACCATTTCACTGGCTTATCTGCATGTTCGTGCAGCAGAAGAATAGCTGGCTAAATGTTGTACTAAGGCCAGAGTAAAATATGATAATGAGTACAAATGGGATTATTAGGAGGCTGTGTGTCATCAGTCTGACTGATCCATGATGTCAAACTAGCCAAGCAAATTCAATTAGGCCTGCAATTACTCCCTGGCGCTAGTGGAGATGTATTGGAGATGTTAAATATTGATGGAAACATAGATGCCACATTTTTTCATCTCCAAAGGTGAACGCATCTCCTCAAGGTAATCACAAATGCTAAACATGTAGCCTGTCCATTCATCCTGCTGAGAAGAAACATGTTGTGCTGTCATAAAAAGGGTCAAACAGAGGTTCTGCAAATGCACTGCAGGTTTATTTAGACTGTGAAAAATGCATGATTTGATTTCTCTGAGATTTTCTTTTTATGTTTTATGAACTTGAGATTTATTTACGTTGAGCTTGTTGGTAGAAATGATCTATCATAATGTCCTTCTTTTTTGTACCAACATATATAAGAAATATAAGAATAAAGGTGGAGGAGTTTGTAGTTAGACATGGGTGGTAGATGAAAAAAATTTGAACCTTGCAATGTCACATAATAGCTTTTATTCCAAGAAAGAAATAAACAAGATACTAGATAATCACAAACCCTGTACTTTTGCAATCACTGCCACACTCATTAAATGATGGTGTACCATCCAAAAATAGGCAGGGGGTCCAATACAAGTTATAAGTGAGACAGATTTTTCCTTGATTCCCTTCACTAGCAAATTACAATGCTACAGATCAACAATACTGTGCAAACGTCTTAAGTCACCTTTCCTTTCTTGATATTTAAAAGGAAAGTGTGAAATGGGTGTAGCAATTTGGTATGAAAACCTTGATTCTTCACTGTCTGAACTCTCTAACACAAATTTTCTTGTAATTTCTTAAAGCAGCCTTCAGGAACAATTTTCCAGGCTTCTTGAAGGACATTCAAATGTCTTCTTTGGATGTCAGCTGCTTTTTATTCCATTTTGTCAAGATGACCCCACATGGCGTGCGCTCTGGGGAGGCCAGTCCATGACCGATGATGCTTTTTTGTGTGATTTGGGGATTACTGTCATGCAACAATAGGTGGATCAATTGAAAGGATAGATGTATATCTCAGGTCTTGTGGTCCTGACTTTCAGATACTGTTCCTGCACTGTGGATAGTTTTTACCCTTGAAATTTGCCATTTCCATTTCCTTCTAGTTGAGGACACTACTGGGGGACACCACATGCCAAGATATATATCTCAGCATGTCCATGCTTTAGTTTTCAGGTAGTAACTCTCTCGGAATCACCCCATTGGTGCAATAATTATGCCTAATATTATGTCAAACTGTTTTATCTTAGCTTAAGAAATGGGAACAAGGACCGCAAAGTGTGTAAAGATACAATTTAAAGAGTTGCTTCTTTGTTAAGCTGTCTTTCAGAGGGTGCTAGTTTTCATTTTGCAGAAAAAAGGTGTCAGACACAATCAGCCAATGTCCAAAAAACAAACAAACAAAAAACAAAACAAATGAACAAACAAACAAACAAACAAAAAACCCTTTCCTAAAAACAAAAACCCTAAAAACCTTTTAAAGACCTTTAGAAAGACTAGAGAACTATTGCTATTTAATAAATTACAAGACAATCTAGCACATAGTGAAACAGGAGGAGCACAGTGAGGCCATGAAACTTCCGTAGTGCTAGGATTGTATGGACAAGTTAGTGAAGAGAGTGCTAGGTAAACCCAAACCAGACAATAGATCTCTACCATTAGTAACGTCCAAAACAAACTGTATGTATTAACTGCAGTCAATATTTTCAAAAAAACAATGCAACAAAAGGATGTTTCAAACAATGCCTGTTTGGGTACATCTACAAAATAGTGGTCCAGCTGAAAAACTGGGGAACCACTCATCAATATGTTTGTTAAGAGATATTGATTTTAAGCAGGGCCCCTCTTTGAGGATTTTGCATGTTAAGTTGATTGGTGATTTGAATTTAACCATAGATGTGGATGTGACGGGGAATGGTTGTCTGTCTCTTCGGGTGAGCCCTGCCATTTACTGGTCCAGGATGTGCAATGCCTCTCGCCCAATGGCAATAGCTCCAATGGCCCAAAAGAACAAAACAGAAACATACCTGCTGTTAAACTTCTCAGGGTGCTTCTCTCTCATAACATGGAAACGATGTGCGATTGAGGCATCCTGAAAGAGACAATAAAATTGTATGTTTTATTGAAGCAAGTTGGTGTAATAGTTTAACAACAGATCATAAGTGAATTACAGTCTTGCAACCTCTAGTTTTGGACACTTTAGTGTATGGAACTCTAGGTAAAAAAATTAATTAATTAATTAATAAGCTCTTCTCTACAACAAAGTATTAGGACCTCATTAAGAAAAAAATGTATTTATCATTTTTAGGTTAAAGTCAAAATTCTGAGAATAAAATCAAAAATCTATTTTGAGAAAAAAGTCGAAAGGTGGAGCTTACAGTTGTTCTTTCAAGACAAACTGCCAGTTTTAGTAAGAAGGAAGGAAATGATTTCCCTTTTAGCACATAAACACAGTGCGGTGATAAAGTGTAAGGACTTTGAAAAGATGGTGCAGAAAGCTGCAAATGGTCAGATGGAAAAAAACCACACAAAGTTGGAAGAGTGGATTTGTACGAAATGAAATGACTGGTAATGGACAGATGCGAGGTTATTGATGGTTACACCCTCGTGCAATAAAGAGGATGTATGTTGTATCACAAAACGGCAGATCAATTTGTTTGACTAAATCATCCACACAAGGCATTTTGTAGAGGGTACAGTCTTGAAAAAACAACTGTAATCACCACATTTCAAGTTTTTTCTCTTTAATATATTTTTTTAATGTGGCCCTAATAATCCTTTGTACTCATGTCATTACAACAATTAATAGCATGCAAAATTTTATTACGTTAAAGTTTAAATTTATGTCAGCTGATATTTACTCCACACTTCTCAAACATTGCAGGCACATCTTGGATGTCCATGGTGTTTATCGCTATAAGATTACAGGAGCTGTAGTACGCAGAAGGTTGCTAAGCTTTGGATGAAGTTGACAGAGACCCTGATGAAAACATGCTGCTTCCATATGGGCTAATTAATTAAACACATACTGCTCCTAACCACCCTACAGGAAGCTGCTGAAACCTCAGCAACCAAGTTGTTTTCTTTCTCTGTATGTACCTCACCACTCGTCTCTCTGCAGTTCAGATTTTCTCCAATCTACTTCTAAACCTAAATACCCATAATCACTCATCATTCTCTCACATGACAAAGGTTTTTGTTGATTAATAACAATAACATTTTGAATATTGCACAGTTTTTCATAAAACCACAATGCAGTCAAAGGTACTTTTAAATAAACGATTTAAATGTATATGAAGTGTTTCATTTTAGTTTACCTGTAATCTCATTTTTGAAATGGAAAAAAAAGACTACTGCCTACTAATAAATTTCCCTTCACAGTGGTATCCTTTCTTTGTATTAACCTGGGCATTAACTGTTTAAATGTACTGGAGCACAGCACCGCAGTTTGAGTTAAAATATATTGGATATTTTAATATCAAAGAGCATTTGTGCAAAAATGCTAAACAGGGTATTTAATCGGAACACCAGTAAGCAGGTGAACATGACATATGAACTCAAATATGCCGTAAAGTATGCACAAAACCTCTCAGGGCGTGAGGCCTGACTCTAATGAAGGAAAAACATAAATTTCCTTTAATTTACACTTCCAAGTCCGTGTCAGCAGAAAAACGTGTACTGGCCTTTGTGAAAAACTCTGATGAAAACTTATCTTGCTCTGAAGACATCTCAAGAAAGAGTGAGGGAAAAGTTGCTGTAAACTTTCTGGGCTTGTTCCTCGCCCCCCCTCCGCTGAAGCAATCTGTTTTGACCCACTCCATTTTGAGTGGCACTATTGAAACAGCACCTACAGGGAGGACCCCCTGCTAGCTCTCTGTACAGAAATTTAGAAGAAGCCAAAAGAGAAAAATCAATGGAGTTTCTCTTGATGTCTCTTCAAGACGCTGTAAGCAGAAGACCAAAAGATTTCTTCAAGATCCCCGCAGACTCGCCTCACGCTTCCATCGTGAGCAAGAAAGGTGAGGTGATGGATATATCTGAGAGATTGTAACTTGATTTTCTTACAAACAGGACAATAGCTGCAAACAAGAGAGCAAAAGCCAGGAGAGGTTGTCTCCCCTTTGGTTTGGGGTCTATTATCTGAGATCTGTACAAGTGGAGCTGTGGCTTTGCAACAGTAAACAGCGATTTCAAGCAACCCAGAGTGGATAAAGCACTTTGTCGTTCTACATTGCTGTACTGTTTGTTTGCTTTAAATTAAAAAACTTAAAAAAGAAACACTCTAATGCTCCTATAACCAAAATACAGAACATTTACAGTATTCACATATAGTATATATAACAAAATATAATTTTATCTGTACAAATGTTTGATAAAAACATGAAAACTGTTCAAAGTCATATACAAATTTACACAGAAAAGCAAAACCTCTATCAAAACAAAAACAAAAATATTATTATATTAGCTTTATTTAATTTTTTTTATTCAGAAACACAAACAAAAATAGAAACAACCCCACCTGGAAAGCTTCTGAAACAAAATCACTTTGTGCTTTTGATGTTTTCTTTTACCTCCTAAATTATTTTGTGAAAATCAATTTGGACCAATCTAAAATATAAAATTGAAATTTGCGAATTACAATACTGTAATATTCTGAATATAAAATTATTTTCTTTCCATTCTTGTAATAAATTACAAGTGAGCAGCAGGTGAATAGCTATTTTTTTCTTCCTTGCTCATTGTTTTCTTTTTTAAATTATTCACTATGCACCATGCTAATACACCAGCGTGCACTGCACATCTTGGTCAAGGGTACACTCAAAATGTGTGTAGTATAAAATGACAAAATTGTTTCAGGGTTCTTTTTTGCGCCAAACACGACTTATCAAGAAATATCTTTTCATTTCAATGGGTTTCAAATGTTTGTTTAATATCTAATTATGTTTATCTAAGCAGAATTTGATAAATAACTTAAAAAAAAAATGTTGTAAGTTACAAAGAGCTTTTTTCATGGTTGAGTGTAATTTTAGCTGTTCTGCAAAACTGAGTTGAAAAAAAAAGTTAGTTAGTTAAGATGTTGTGTTTGTCCAACTGGATACATTTTACTAGTTTTCTGACTTTATGTGTAAAAACAACACAATAAAACACCAATATGACAGGAGTAGTGGGCCAAACCTTGAATACATGTATGACACATTCTTATGCACTGACCCCCTCACGGGTCTGATGCGCCGTCAGCTCACTCCCCCCCCCTCATCCCCAGCTGCCCTCAAATAATTACCAATGTAAAAATCTGGCACCCAAATTAATACAGGACATGTGTAATGTCCTCTCATAGCTCAAAGTTTAGTCCAATTATGAGTGGGCTTCAGCGGTTTGATGTGCCTTTCACTACAGTGGAGAGTAATGGCTTTGACAGGAGTGCCAGGGTCATTAGGGCGACTGACTGCATTATGGTAGCGGAGTGCGCTCAGTGATTAGTTCTGTCTCTCACCCCTGGCCCTGATTGAGATCATTACACTTCACGTCACTTCCACATCCTCCCAAAGGGATGGCGTCATTAATTCTCAACCCAACTGGGCCATGGCAGAAGGTTAGGCTGGAAAAATTCAAGAAAAAGAAAGAAGAAGAAATACCTGTGCTGTGGGACAAGAATGAGATCAGAGAAAGTATTGTTCTTTTGTTCTTCGGTTACTATAACGCATTATTGGTGACTGACCAGTATCAGAGCAGTCAGTCAAGTTTAAACACCTCTGGCCTTTATTACAAGGGGACATAAGAAAGAAAGACAGGAAATGCACAAAGAGATGATGGCCAAAATCTGTCTGGTATGTGCCATAACCACTCTGCTTTTAGGATCCTCCAAATGGATCCTAAAATGAATACAAATTTAAAAGGACTCATGGAAATGACTTTCAAGCATATGTTGCCAGTGACAGTCATCGTCCGAGTTGGCTGCTATTGCTGATCTTTTGATTTCAACAGTGTCATTACAGAAACAATCTACTCTTCATCTGCATAATCTCTGAAGTAATTATTAGCTTGACTTGTCGCATAATCTTTAATGTAATTCTCTCATTCAACGGAAAGCAAAAAATTTGATGCAAACAAAATATTGTATCACACTCAAATCCATAGAGACCTCAAAGTCTTCTTAATCCCCCACAAACAACTTCATTTGTCATCATCGCGCCCACTAATCCCACCAACAGAGCAAAGACAATAGGGGTTATAATGAGTTTATGAACCAAAGATGTCAGGCCAAAGACGTTTTCTCTCAATGTTTGCTTCAACAAGAAGCAATCATTAAAGCATTAAAACTTCACGTTTTTTTTAGAGTACTGCATGTTTGGTTGACTGCACATACTAACATTAAAATCCACCACATTTTGAGCAAAATTATGCATCTTTATGTTTCAGTCACACAAGCGTAAAAACAGGATGGCAGCCTCCTTGCAACTAGGAAAAATCAATGGTAACCTGGTGACTACACTGAAGATTTCACTTAAGTTAAATGTTCAGTGAAAAAGAATGAAACCCAACTCTACGACTGCTCAAAGCTGCATGTTGTACCTTTAAAACAATCACAGTCTTGCCAGTGCAGAAGTATCAAAAATTTCTTGAATGACCACTTTTAGGTACCAAAAAGAGAGTTAACATCAGTTTCGAAGTTCGAAGCAAGAAATAAAAATGTCTGCCTGGCAGTTTGGGGAAAAAAGAAGAAAAAAAGCTTTTTATCTTAACTCTTTGGGGGTGAATTTTTGTGCAGTATAACTCACTTTTTAAAATGCATTAAGAGTTAATGTTATGCATTGTTAGGTAACAAGTCAGTGTTGACACACCTGGCTACATGAATTCTGCTACTAAATTGTGTTACTGATACATTAGCAGCTACTTATGTCTGCATGATGCATGCATATAGGGTATTGATACACTTTGCTAATAAAGATAGCAAGTGTTAACTTTAGTTGACTTAGTACTCTACCCTCGCATTCAAACATAGTCACTTCTGACTTTGAAGAAAAAAGATCATGGTGCACAGTTGCAGCTACTATGAGAGGACACAAAACAAAAGATGGCTTCACAGTAGTAACAACAATCTTTTGTACATTCTGTGTTTTTTAAAAAGGCCCATTTGCATTTGGCTGAATGTTGTTTTTACCATCAACAATCTCCATTACAATCAAGTAGACAAAAATGTACCATTTTAACATAATGATGAAAAATGCTAATATATAAATGATATTATATAATTTGATAGCAATACATTTATTTTCTTGTTTGTGATCGCCTTTTTCAGAAGTCGATCTTTGAATGTTCACTTACTTGTTGTTTCTGAAAATGCTACACCAATAAATCTGACTTGAAAGTTCTCCAAATGAAGCAGCAGATGAAGTAACTTGTGTGTCTGACATTTATGCTAGGCTATTAATGCATTTGAACATTTGGATGAATGCTCTGGGATGTATTTCAAACTGTTACCACTTCCCCCTGAACACATCACCATATGTTCATCACTGTAGACAGATTACAGCTATTGTTCTCCTTTATCACAATGTTAACAAGACCCGTCCTCTAATATCCTCAAACATCGTCATTAAGAGCCCAGGGCTGGAGGTGTTATTCAACTAACATTTCTAGGGCCATGCATCACTTATGTCCCTGCCATGGTCTCTACAAATCTGACAAACCCGAGCGACTCCCTCCTCTACCACCTGTAAATGTCAATTACCATATTTCCCCCTGACATTTATCAGTAATGGCTAACACGAGCTACGTGAAATCAGTGTCATTATGGTGCTGATGGACAGGGGAGGTGCTAATGGATGCGTAACTTCATGCAAATACACAACAGGCCCTGTTTATCGATCAGAGACGGTAGAGGTTTGAGCACATCTCAATAAAGGTCTAACCACAATGTGATCACAACAAATAAATTGACTGATTAGGCTGTTACTGCATGTACTCCACTCGCTGTTCTACCTTCTGTATTCAACCTTCCAAAACAGTCAGAAAGAAGAATTATTGAGAGAGGAATTTTAATTTTAAGCACAGGAGTCCACACGTTAGCAGCTATTTCTATTTTTTTTTCTAGGTTAAATTGTCTACTGGTATCATTCTTTGTCTGAGACTCTTTCTTACAAAGACTGAACCTTCCTTTGGTGTGTAAGGCGTAAAAAGGTGCCATATTCACATTCTCTCAGCAGTGCACAAGTGATAAATTGTCTCCACTTACAGAGAGCCTTTACAGTATTTCAGCACAGCACTTTCAATGCTTCCCATTCACCTGTTTACACATGCTCACACAGCAATGGCCCTGGCCTCCCAGCAGAAACAGCTTGAGGTTCAGTATCTTGCTAAAGGTGAGGATCAAACTATCAACCCTGTGATTAGTGGACAGCACGCGAGCCCCACAAGGAAATTTATATTGCAACTGGTTCATCGTTGAGAGTCTTTATTGTGGTTGTTTTTATTGTTTATTATTATGTCTTGCATTGTGATATAAGTGTGTTAAAGCCTTTACACCCAACCTGGGAATGCAGCATCTATATAAGTTAAAATTGTAATCGTATTATTAGTAGTATTTATATTTCAACACATCACTTTACACATTGAGCCTAAGGTTGAATTTTTGGTTTTCATTGTAGTTTTTTTTCCAGCTAAAGCTAAAGTACTTTTTAAACCCATAAAATCTTTAATTTTATCTTAATTTGCACATTGCCTTTTTCTTTTACACATCGTTCTTTGTTTTTATAGTCTTAGCAAGTTTACTTATTCATAGATTTTTTTTTTGTTTCAATCAAAAACAGTCAAAATATTTACATTGCTGATTTTGATTATTAAAAATGTGTGAAGAAATAACACCAAAATCCCTGAGAATATGCAGATGCTAAACAGTTTACTGCTTTTTCTTTTGTTTGTTTCAACACGAGCGTCACATCTGACACCTAGAACGTGAGACTTACCCCAATCCCCTTCACAAGCAGGTGTTTTTGTAGTGAGAGGCATCATGCAATTGCTAAGCAACATGCAATTAGCTGCCATTTGTGTGTGTGCAGAAACAATTATACATAAAATCAAATACAAAGACTATTTACATCTAAATGTATTTAATGTGGACATCATGTTTTTTTCTTCAGCACTAAACACTATTAAATACTGTTCAAAGTGAGAAGATCTGACAAAGGGTATTACATCAAAATCATATAACATAAAATACCAACAAAAGGTATCTTTGCACCTTATTGTCTCAGTGTTCAACTTACCACTCCAATGGAAAAGTAGTTGTTTATAATGCTGTAAGGCACTGGGTCCCCTCGCTCTTCCTTGTCTGTGGGTGTGACATCAATCTTCCAGCGATCCAGCATCACCTCTGTACTGTTCTCAATGTCCCGCAGGATCTTAAGGAGGCTTTCGCCCTCATAGCCTCAGGAAGAATAAGATGAGACAAGTGAGATGTTAAAATGGGTCTAGAATATCTCGTGCCACATGACTGACACTTTGCAAACACAGGTGCATGGGCAAATACACGAAAATACAAGTGAGTTTCCAAATAAGTTTTTATACATGTATATGGACAATTTACTTCCAGTATTACTCAATTTTGTTACTTATACTTAATGATTTTGTTATTATAAAATCCTTGGGTTATATTGTGTTGGACATTTTTGTTTGGTCTTTATTTGGTATTTTGACCTATGGTGAAAAAATTACGTCAGTTCACAAGTGCCAAAAACGGCATTTCCTTTTGAGGCTGGATCCAAAGTAAGTTAAAAATAGCCTCACTTACAGCAGAAAAAAAATGTCTACAGCCTAGTTGGGGAAAAAAACCCCAGTTCTGGTCTCAAAGTTTAATTTCTATATTCATTTCAAATGTGAACTCCCCATATATCCCCATACCGCAGACCACGGCCTCTCTGTGTGAGGATCTAAACGTATTCTACGCTAGATTCGACACAGCGAACACCATGAGACCGGACAGTGTGCGCACCGCGGATGACGTCAGTGCGCACACTGTGTCTGAGGAGGATGTGCGGAAGTGCTTCAGGAAGGTGAACGCACGCAAAGCTACTGGTCCGGACGGGATTCCCGGCCGCGTCCTCAGGTCATGCGCGGCTCAGCTGGCTGGAGTGTTCACGCACATCTTCAACCTTTCCCTCTCTCTGTCTGTAGTCCCAGCCTGCTTCAAAATGGCCACCATCGTCCCTGTACCCAAATCCTCCACCATCTCCTCATTGAACGACTGGCGACCTGTAGCCCTGACCCCCATCGTAAGCAAATGCTTCGAGAAGCTGGTCAGGGACTTCATCTGCTCTGCACTACCCGACTCACTGGACCCTCTACAGTTTGCATACCGCCACAACAGGTCCACTGATGATGCCATAGCCCTGACACTACACACTGCCCTGTCACACCTGGAGAAGAGAGACACGTATGTGAGGATGCTGTTTGTAGATTACTGTCGCGCTGACCTAGTAGGTGTGGCTGTTATTCCTCTCTTCCTCCTCCTGCCCACTACCTGTTCGGTGCTGCTGCTTGTGCATGGCCGCTGATTAGACCTTGGGTGCAATCAACAACTAAGCACGGCCTGGTGTGCGCCGCCCTGCCAGGTGAGCCACATTAGAGCAATCAAGGGTGGGCGTGCCTAGTAGACCTTAAAATGCATGCAGCAGTCATTTGACCCGTGAGCAACATACTGAGAGGACGGCAAACAAAGCACTTTTCCACTGTGAGGAAGACTTTGAACAAGACGGGCTATCGGTAAGCTTTTGAGCTCACATATATTTGGAACTATGGAAGTTCAGTTGTGCAAATGTTTTACGCTTAGGGAAATAGTTGCTGCATTTAAGTTAAGAATGTTTAAGTTTGAATAAATTGTTTGTGCAGTTAGTGTTCCCACATATTTATGTTACTTAATATTAAAAATAGTTACCCCCAAATCCTTGGGTGGATCGTAAAACTAGTGAATAAATGTTTGGTTTTGATTTAAAGAAAATAATTCTTTGTAAAGAAAATCCTTAGTTAAAGTCTCTATTAAAATGTTTGTGTAAAATGTTTGAACTCTAAAATGTATACTTTAAAATACAATTGTTTATAAAAAAAGTGTTAAATGCAAAGAAGACACATTTTGTATATTTAAGAACCACAGTTAAATTAACACAGTTAACCACATGGTAAATGGCTTTACTGAAGTGTATTTTGTTATTTCATCTGTCTTCTGTGTAATGCATGTAATTCATCTGAATGGTTACTGGTTAATGACATGTTCTTTATTTTTGTGTTGAAAGGTTTTTTACCTGCTGCTGCTACTTACCTATCTACCTGGTCAAAATAAAGTTGAGTGAAATTCAAAGTCTGGTCTTTTTCAAGTGTGGGCACCTCACAGTCAGAGAACACTTGACAGTAAAAAACCGGCCTGGCCAGTAGAGAAACCGGCCTTGACCAGTGAAGACTCCACAAAAGCTCACCACAAAGACGGAGAAGACTCCACCTGGGGGCCTGGAGGAAATCGCACACAGTTTGCCTGTCCAATCAACAACCGAGAAAACAGAATGGCTGAGTCCAAGTCACTCGAAGAGCTGAAAATAGAGCGAACCACTGCAAAGAGACTGTTTTCCAGACTCACCAACCATATAATAAGGACCCACATGGATATGTCTGTAGAGGAGCTGCAGGATTCCTTCAAGAGACTCACAGTAGAGGGCTCCAAAGTGATTGACGTGAATGAGGAGCTTGAGGCCGCCTACATCACGCAGTGTGAAGCAGAGGGCACACCGGAGCTGATGGGCCAACAGAGAGCAGACGTCGAGAAAACGGAGAAAGAATGTGAGCAGAAGTTGAAGGAGGTGAAGCACCTGATCAGAGAGACACTGTGGACATCATATGGTGAAAGAGAACTGACCCTTGCTCTAAAATCAGCAGAAATGGCGTGTGAGAACGTCACATCCACTCAGCCTGATACACCCCTGGAGGCATATGATTTTATGCTCCACCATCTAGAAGAACTGGTGAAGAAAGCTAAGCAGGCACACCAGACATGGAACCGCTGGGCTCCACCTGCTGAGAGGCGAGATTGTGATCGTCGACTAATGGAGCTCGAAACCTGCCTTCCAAAGCTGGTGTCAGGGAAGGCCGCCGTTATCAAAGCAGAGAGAATTAAAAGAGATGCCGACCAAGCAGTTGTCACAGTCTGCAATGCAGCCCCGGTCGCAGCCATAAAATTGAAAGCCACAGCTTTACCAAAGTTCACCGGCAGCCAGTGTGAGTTCTACAGATGGCGGAAGGAATGGGAGGCTCTGCAAAAGCAAGGTGAACCAACCGGGTCCGTGGAAGTAAAGAAATTCCAACTTCTTGATAGCCTCGATGATAAAGTGCCCAAAGATCTGCGCCTGTCCACATACACCTCGGCCGATGAGATCTTCAGAGTCCTCGAGAACCGCTGTGGAAATCAAGCTACCATCGCCATTGAAATCATTGAGGAGCTTCAAGCTATCCCTCCTGTTCGTAGCAACCAGCCTAGAAGAATTATAGAGCTTATCCACGCAGTTGAAAAGGCCCTCTATGATTTGAGTGAGCTGGATGAAGCAAATGCCATAAAGAACCTCTTAGTAATAAAGTCTATTGAAAGCAAGCTGCCTGAGTCCCTAAAGAAAGACTGGCTTACACACGCTGCTGATCCAAAGAATGCTGTGACTCATCAGAACCGGTTTGACAAGCTGCTCGCATACCTCCAATCCCAAGAGTCCATCTACGAGCAGTTAGACCAGCTGAGAGACATCGACCCTGCCAAGGAGAGAATAAAGTTCCCAGTGAAGTACGCCCGTACCAAGTCAGTTAAATCCAGTACTGATCCAGCAGGCTGCATCATCTGTGGGGACCCAAAGCACAAGAGAAAGCTCTACATCTGCAGACGGTTTAGAACCAACACAAAGTTACAGGAGAAAGAGGATGCAGTGCAGCAACTTAGAGCCTGCAAGAGATGCCTCGAGATCCACGATGAACCCTGCAGAAAGACTACTTACCTGTGTGGAAAACCAGAGTGCAAAGACCAGCATCATTACCTTCTTTGTCCCTTGCCACGACCCTTATCACAAAGGCCCAAGTCTGGTCCGGCGAGAGCTGAGGGGAGGAGGTATACAGAGGTTCAAGAAGAGTTCATCTCTAAACTATCGCCAGAGCTAGCGCAGCAGTGTCGGAAAGCTTTCTGCAACGTCTCATCACGAGCCTTCAACTCCATGGCAGCAGAGAGAGGTCTACTGGAGGAGACTGGTCTAAAAGAGTACCCTGTGATCCTGATGCTCCTTGACGTCATCGCCAATGATGGGCAGAGAATTGGGACACTAATTGATCTAGCATCTGACACAAACTACATAACCCATAAAGCTGCAAGTAAGCTCAACCTTCGCAGTGAAGACGTCATGCTTGTCATCCAGGGTATCGGAGGTATGAAGGTGTCTGTGGCAACCAAGCGCTACCTTCTCAAGATCCGTGTCAACACCTCAAAAGGAACTTTAAAGCCTCACCAGTTAGTCTGCTATGGTCTTGACAAGATTGCTGAAGTGGAAAGACATGTTCCACCTCAGAAGCTACAAAAGATCTTCCCTGACATCCCTCTCCAAGACCTCATCAGACCCAGAGAGATCCAGCTTCTAATCAGCCATAAAGAAGGCCAGCTGGTGCCCCAAAAGATCCGTTCCATCGGTGACCTGGTTCTCTGGGATGGTCCACTTGGCAAGACAATTGGGGGCGCACATCCAGACCTCTTTGAGGAAGTCACTTTGATGGCCCACACCTCCAAAACTCACTTCGCAAGATCAATGAGAGCTGCTGCACTCAAGTACCAAGAGTTCACTAAAGACCTAGCTTCCTGTCAGCACCCTGATCACCCTGAGACTCTATCCACCACAGCTACCAGCAGCAGAGACTTTCTGAAGTGGTGGAGGTGGAAAAGCATCGGAGCCGCTTGCCAGCCGAGATGTGGAGGGTGTCGTTGTGGGAGCTGCCAGCCAGGGGGTAAAGAAATGACGCTTGCAGACGAGAGGGAGATGGAGATCGTGAGGAATGGCCTGACTTACTCAACTGGAGATGACCACAACAGTGAACCGCATTGGCATGCCAAATACCCATGGGTAGAAGATCCAGCAACCTTGCCAAATAACAGGAAAGCAGTAGAAGCAACATTCATCAGAACCGAGATGAAGCTATCTAAAGAACCTGAATGGAAGAAGGCCTATGCTGCACAAGTTCATGAGATGGTAAACCGCAAAGCTGCAGTGAAGCTGTCCAAAGAAGTCCTGCAGAGTTGGACTGGGCCAGTATGGTATATAAGCCACCTCATCGCGCCAAATCCACACTCTGTCTCTACCCCAGTGAGGTTGGTGTGGAACAGCAGCCAGAAGTACAGAGGCCTCAGCCTGAATGACATCCTCATCAAAGGTCCTGATGTCCTGAATCCGATAAGAGCTGTCCTGCTGAGGTTCCGAGCTGGTGTCTACGCCGCCCTTGGTGACATCCGCAAGATGTACAACTCCGTCTGGCTGGAAGATCGAGAAGTCCACTTGCACAGATTCTTGTGGCGTGACACAGAAGATGCAGACATAGAAGACTATGCCATAACAAGAGTCAACATTGGAGACAAATCTGCTGGTTGCATAGCCCAAGTCGCCATGAGAGAAACCGCAAACCTACCTTCATTCAGTCACTTCACAGAAGAGAAACATGTGCTGGAAGAAGATGCTTATGTCGATGACATCCTGACATCACACAATGACCTCGACCATCTGAGACGCCTAACAGCCAACATTGAGCACATCCTGAGAGCTGGAGGATTCTACATGAAGCCTTGGGTCTACTCCAGTCAAAGTGGGAGGAAGGAGTCGAAGAAAGAGTTGCCTCGATCAGAGCCAAAGACTATGATCCTGCCGAACCAGCTGACGGAAGATGACAACAAAGCCCTTGGCCTTGGCTACACCATCAATGATGACAAGCTTCATGTCATGGTTGCAGTGAACTTCTCAAAGAAAAGGAGGAAAATGCGCCTTGGTCAAGACGTGCTCAGAGAAGAAGTCAGAGCGCAAACACCTGATCCACTCACCAGGCGAGAACTGCTAAGCCAAGTCTCCGGCCTATACGACCCACTCGGTCTAGTGACTCCCGTCAAACAAAAGGGTGCCATCCTGGTAAGGAGAGCTTTCCAAGAAGCAAAAGTAAAGCACTGCCTCGAAGACACATGGGACGCAGCCTTGTCTGAAGGTCTCCGAGAAGACGCTATAAAGCTTCTGGAAGAGTATGCTGACCTGAAAAAACTGCATTTCACTAGAGCCCTGACTCCACCAGATCCCTGTGCAGAGCCCAGTGCCATCACGTTCTCTGACGGCAGTGAACATGCATATGGTGCAGTGATGTACCTTCGCTGGAGCTGCAGCCATAGTGTCATTGTGAGACTAGTAGAGTCCAAAGCCAAACTGACGCCTCTCAACCACAAAGGCGATCCTGTTAAAGCAGAGATGTGTGGCGCAGTCTTTGCTGCCCGTCTGAAGACCTACTTCCAGAGACACTGCAGAATCCAGGTCAAAAAATGGTACCACCTCGTCGACAGCCAGACCGTCTTGGGTGCAATCCAGCGTGAGAGCTACGGTTTCCAGACCTTCTTTGCAAACCGCGTTGGTGAAATCCAGAGTAGCACTGATGTCCAAGATTGGTGGTGGATTCCTGGGTCAGCAAACATTGCAGACATCCTCACCAGAGGGGCCAGTCCGAATGCCCTAACCGAGGACTACGAGTGGCAGTCGGGTCCAAAGTTTCTCCAACTTCCTGAAGATGAGTGGCGGAAGAAATCCGCCGGAGAAGTCGCTGCCCAAGCTCGGGAAACGGTCACAAAGCTACAGAAAAAGACTTTTGTTGCGGTCCTTACCAGAATCCACGTCAAGGCGGCTCAGGACTTAGTACACGTAGAGTCAAGAAGACCACTGGCAGGAGTAGCAACCCAACAGCTAATTGATGAAAGGCGATTCATGCAACCTGAGAAGGCTGATTGGGACCGTGGCGTGGGGCTGGAGGGTTGCCAAAAAGTTCATGAGATCAAAGACCAGAGACCAAGAAAAGTGGGAGGTAGTACCATCTTTGGGTGTCCTCACAGTCAGCGAGAGACGAGATGCTTTTCGAGACCTTTGCCTAGCAGCACAAGAGGGCGTCAACTTCCCAAGCACCACAACAGACAGACTAGTCGTTTACAAAGACCAAACAAGTGGACTTCTAGTTTGTGGTGGCAGAATCCAGACCTTCAAAGAGGACCGCAGAGCCGTTCCCCTTCTACCATTCCAAGCCTGGTTATCCACCCTCCTTGCCAGAGAAGCACACGGCAAGGGACATGACGGAGTGGCAGGAACCTTACTGCGGATGAGAATGAAGGCTTGGGTTGTCAGAGGAAGAATTATTGCCCAAAAGGTCGTTGACCAGTGCATCATCTGCAAGAAGGCAAAGGCAAGAACCTGTAAGCAAGTAATGGGAGACTTACCCGAAGAGAGGTCAAATCCTGCTGCACCATTCAAATTCACATCTGTCGACCTGTTTGGACCCTATCATGTGAGGGATGATGTCAAGAGAAGAGTGACCATGAAAGTTTGGGGAGTTGTGTTCTGCTGCATGGCAAGCAGAGCCATTCATGTCGAACTAGCGAGCACACTATCAACAGGGAGCTTCCTGCTTGCCTACCAGAGGTTCACTTCTGTCCGAGGCCATCCCCGAAAAATCTGGTCAGATCCTGGCACAAACTTTGTCGGCGCCAAACCTGTCTTGGAAGAAATGTATGCTTACCTGAAACAACAAAACAAGGAGTCGCTTGAAGAATACTCTGCCAAAAATGAGACCATCTGGGCATGGAAGATTCTTCCCGCTGACTCACCTCACCGAAATGGGGCCGCCGAAGCTGCTGTCAGAGTTACCAAGAGAGCCCTCCATACTCTCGGCAATACAGAGGCTCTTACCTTTAGTGAGTTTCTGACAGCACTCCAGCTAGCCGCCAACCTTGCAAATGAGAGACCCATTGATGCCAGAATTCAGAGCCGGGAAGATCGCATTGACTACATCACACCGAACAATCTGTTGCTTGGTCGAGCCACACAAAGCGGGGACTTCAAAACTGTCGACTTCACAAATTATCCTTTCAAAAGGCTGAAGGAAATACAAACCACAGTCAACAACTTCTGGAGGTCCTGGAGCCAACTCGCTGGACCAAACCTGTTCATCCGCAGTAAATGGCATACTTCAGAGAGAAACATTGCTGTTGGAGACATAGTTTGGCTCTGCGACCAAAATGCCCTTAGAGGGAAGTTCAGACTCGCAAAAGTCATCAGCGTGAATCCTGATTCCAAAGGGATCGTTCGAGATGTGCATGTGAGGGTCACTCCAAGTTCCAGCATTGCGATCAAGAGTCCAAAATCTGCTACCTCAAGTCCTGAGCTGGGCACCATCTTACATCGGGACATCCGGCGTCTTGTGGTCCTTTTACCGGTGGAAGATCAAGCAAGGGACCAGCCCACCTGAGTGCGATCTTTCCAGACAGTGCTGAGCAAAGATCGAGTGGGAGGTGTCGCGCTGACCTAGTAGGTGTGGCTGTTATTCCTCTCTTCCTCCTCCTGCCCACTACCTGTTCGGTGCTGCTGCTTGTGCATGGCTGCTGATTAGACCTTGGGTGCAATCAACAACTAAGCACGGCCTGGTGTGCGCCGCCCTGCCAGGTGAGCCACATTAGAGCAATCAAGGGTGGGCGTGCCTAGTAGACCTTAAAATGCATGCAGCAGTCATTTGACCCGTGAGCAACATACTGAGAGGACGGCAAACAAAGCACTTTTCCACTGTGAGGAAGACTTTGAACAAGACGGGCTATCAGTAAGCTTTTGAGCTCACATTCGCTGCACATATATTTGGAACTATGGAAGTTCAGTTGTGCAAATGTTTTACGCTTAGGGAAATAGTTGCTGCATTTAAGTTAAGAATGTTTAAGTTTGAATAAATTGTTTGTGCAGTTAGTGTTCCCACATATTTATGTTACTTAATATTAAAAATAGTTACCCCCAAATCCTTGGGTGGATCGTAAAACTAGTGAATAAATGTTTGGTTTTGATTTAAAGAAAATAATTCTTTGTAAAGAAAATCCTTAGTTAAAGTCTCTATTAAAATGTTTGTGTAAAATGTTTGAACTCTAAAATGTATACTTTAAAATACAATTGTTTATAAAAAAAGTGTTAAATGCAAAGAAGACACATTTTGTATATTTAAGAACCACAGTTAAATTAACACAGTTAACCACATGGTAAATGGCTTTACTGAAGTGTATTTTGTTATTTCATCTGTCTTCTGTGTAATGCATGTAATTCATCTGAATGGTTACTGGTTAATGACATGTTCTTTATTTTTGTGTTGAAAGGTTTTTTACCTGCTGCTGCTACTTACCTATCTACCTGGTCAAAATAAAGTTGAGTGAAATTCAAAGTCTGGTCTTTTTCAAGTGTGGGCACCTCACAGTCAGAGAACACTTGACAATTACAGCTCAGCATTCAATACCATCGTTCCCTCGAAGCTGGACAGGAAACTGCAGGATCTAGGACTGAGCAGCTCCCTCTGCAGCTGGATCCTTAGCTTCCTGTCTGACAGACGCCAGGTGGTCAGACTGGGCAGCATCACCTCATCCCCCATCACACTGAACACTGGTGCTCCACAGGGGTGTGTACTGAGCCCTCTCCTGTACTCACTCTACACCTACGACTGCACAGCCACTAACAGCTCCAACATCATTGTGAAGTTTGCGGACGACACTACAGTGGTGGGTCTTATCACCAACGGTGATGAGACGGCTTACAGGGAGGAGGTCAGCGCCCTGACCCACTGGTGTCAAGACAACCATCTCACCCTCAACGTCGCAAAGACAAAGGAGTTGATAGTGGACTTCCGGAGGTGCAGAGAAGTACACACCCCCATCACCATCAACGGCGCTGCTGTGGAGAGAGTGAGCAGCTTCCGGTTCCTTGGAGTACATCTGGCTGAGGATCTTACGTGGTCAGTACACACAAACAAAACAGTGAAGAAGGCGCAGCAGCGCCTCTTCTTTCTCAGGAGACTGAAAAGATTCGGCATGAGCCCCCGCATCCTCCTAGGGTAATGCTATCACTGTGCCATTGAGAGCATCCTCACTGGATGCATCACCACCTGGTATGGCAACAGCACCGCCTACAACTGCAAAGCTCTCCAGCGAGTAGTGCGGTGCTCTGAACGGA
Source organism: Rhamphochromis sp. 'chilingali' (assembly GCF_963969265.1). NCBI lineage: Eukaryota > Metazoa > Chordata > Actinopteri > Cichliformes > Cichlidae > Rhamphochromis > Rhamphochromis sp. 'chilingali'. Next base: position 33,123,949 of record NC_137938.1, on the reverse strand, counting down.
TAATTGGAGGTGAGCTTCCCTCCCTCCAAGACATCTACAGGAAGCGCTGCCTGAGGAAAGCGGGGAGGATCATCAAGGACTCCAGTCACCCCAGCCATAAACTGTTCAGACTGCTTCCATCAGGAAGGAGGTTCTGCAGCATCCGGTCCCGTACCAGCAGACTGAGAGACAGCTTCTTCCATCAGGCCATCAGACTGCTGAACACGTCATAGACACCTCAGCTTCACTACTGGAACTTCAACATTATGCACTCCACACTGTATATAAATGCCACTTGTTTTGCACATATTCAACTCTGTATATTTTATATATTTTATTATTATTATTATTATTATTATTATTATTATTATTATTATTATTATTTATTTTTATTTTTTATTTTATTTTTTTTACTATTTAATTTGTAAAAATGTGTATACACACACACACACACGTAGGAAAATATTTAGTATACACATCCAGAAATGCATACACTATTATATATTGTACATATATTTATTAGTTTCAGGTTGGCCATTCTTGTATTTTGCTCGTTTGTGTTGTTGTGTTTGCACATCTCTGTTGCTTGTGGGGCTCGCACACAAGAATTTCACTCGCATGTGCTGTGCCAGTGTGCCTGCACATGTGATGTGACAATAAAAGTGATTTGATTTGATTTGATTTGATTTGATTTGATTTGATTTATAAATAAGTATTTCTAGAGATGTAGCGGCTTTGAATAAAAACGGCCAAGACAGCATTTTTTTAATGCTTGTGAAATATAGAATACAAATCTATAAATTCCTGAGCAGTAAAACAGACTAACACACTGTGTGGGCAGCTTTGGCTACGGTTATTTATTTATTGTTGAATGTGCTTTATTTAGGTGATGTTGGTCTCTGTACAATTCTCCAATACATCCACCTCAGCTGGTCATGACAGATGGCTGAGCCTGGTTCTGCTTGAGGTTTTTTTCCTGTTAAAAGGGAGTTTTTCCTTCCGCATGTCTCTAAGTGCTTGCCCATGAACTCAAAGCAGTCTCTTAAAATAAATAAATAAATAACATTTTTTTTCTTTGTTTTATACAATTGAATATTTATGTATTTGCCTGGAAAGTACAAAACATGTAGACATCACTCTGGGCATTCCACTGTTTGCTCTATTTAATCAGTTAATTTGCATATTATTTTTAGAGCACCAAATAAAGTAATTATTAGTTTTAGCCACATTGATGTTCCAGAATAATTAGAGCGTTACAACCAATATTAACACTGGATTTCTAATGCAGGACATTTATACCTCTACCTTTCACTACAGCAAAGGGATGTGAGGCCATGTTGTTGACTGTTATGTATCTGTTTTCTGTCAGTACCTCCTCCCCATCGCAGACATCTTGCCAGGTCGTTGCCCGTGCCAAGAGGAAGTATACACACAGGGGGGTTCTTGTCCAGGTTGGCCTTATCTAGAGCAGCAGGACAAATATCACAACAAGATGTGAAACAAGGCCAAACCAAGAAAACAAACTCACTGCAAGAACTTGCAAAGAAACCATCAAATCCCTTTTTCAGCCCAACTAGTAATACTAGAAGTCAACATGAATGTCCAGTTGTACAGTCTATTTCAAGAGGCACATTTTGCCTGACAGTTATTACCTCTCTTTGTTTTGATAGATAAAAAATTGAGGCAATTTTTGAGAGCCCAAACAAGTAACACATCTTCAAGACCAAACAGAGAAGGCCGGGTGTTTTTTTTCCCTTCAAATGATGACTAATATGTTGTTTTCCAACTCACGTAATTATCCCATTTTACCACCTCTGAATACACAGGCTTGGATGTAATGAAAGTGTTCATATACAACCCATTTATTACACTTTACCATTTCAGGCTGGACAACAAGAGTGCTGCAGCCTTTGAAAAATAATAAAAACAAAGGCAATTTTGCCAAAAAAGGAAATGGGGTGTTTAAGTGCTACAGTACTATGTTTATTACTTTACAGGTAACTGAATGCAGTATGTGCACATGTACTGTAGCACCTCAGAAGGCTTGCAGTTTTTTTTTTTGTTTTTTTTTTGGAATGAACATGAGGACCAAATTCTTGGCAAAGTTGTGACAAAATAAAAAAAAATTGAAAAGTAGCATATTCTGTACCAATGAAGTCCAGGATCCAGCCCACAGTGCCATCACCTCCACAGGCCAACACTCTGAAATCAGGAACATCTCTGAAGAAATTCAACCTGTAACAAACGTCTTACTTTTAGATGTCTTGCACTGGTTACAGAAGATATCTTTTATCTTCAGTTTTCCCTGAAAATAATTGAAAATGATTTTAAAAGTGAAGGTGCATTAAAATGTCTCTTTTTTCAGTCTTTCTTGCGTTTAAAATTCACATGACACAGACACAGTGTGCATATTATGAGCATATTTTTGAGCCTACTGCAACAGCACACTGCTTCACTGCAAACCCCCATCTAATCCCACAAAATAACACATGTCGCATTGATAATTATTCATTCAGTGAGCTAGCCTGCCTGTTCGAGGCCTAATTGGATCATGACAGGCAGTGTTCAGTCCAACTTCTTCCGTTCCTTCACAATAACAAAGCCCTAACTGAATGAGCCAGCCTCCAAGCCTCGTATGGCGGGTAAATGATTCGCTCAATTACTCTCCAACTGGGACCACAAACCATATTAGACGCAAAACAGACGGCCGCAAACATGAAAGGCAACTTTGGGGATATTTAAATACCAAGAAACAAACACTTAATTTGCTGTAATTGCATTATTGAGGCAGCTAATTGACAGCAGTGCGTGCGGCTGCCTCGGCCTGCAGTGTCCGACGGTGACCGTTCACCCTGCTAATGTGTGCTGCAGTGAGTACACTTGACAAAATATTAACAAGGTTAGAGTAGGAGAAGGTCATCTGGAATGTTCTCAACTCTAGGAAGAAGCCACGGATTCGACCCCAGACTGCAGAGGAGAGGCAGGTGACGCTTCAGCCACATCAACAGAGAAACAAACAGTGGCCACAAGGTCAGTCCCTAAAACTTGGGAGTTGCGTTGGCGCAGTGAAAGCTGTGCCAGTCTAAACCTCGTGGAGGGTTTTTTTTTACCCTGTGAGTGCTGCTGTGTATTTATTTTTTATAAGACACAAAGATTCTGTTTTCACATCTAATCAAAGCCAAACAACGTGGCAGCACGATGCTGAGGCATTCCTGTGTGTTTAAACGCTGCTGGACTCAAACAGCAAAGTGGAGGAGCGTTGTGCATGTAAATCATCCATTCATTTTCTTAATCACAAATGTGAACCATAGGAAACCTGGAGCTGCCCACACCACCAGCCTGCAGTGAGCTGCTTGTCTGTATGCGCGATCACATGTGGTATGGCGAGCGTTTCACCTCTCTCTATCCGTCAGTCACTTGTGTCACCAGCTCTGCGTTCAGCCTTATGCATATGGAGTCGCTGCTCGTCAGCATGATGCTATCGTCTCCAGGATTTGTTATGTGTGAACTCACCTCATTTGTGTCTGTTCTGTCTGAGGGAACCGAGTGAGAGGTTTAATGCTACAGGCCTCTCTTGCATGTGATGGTGGTTATTATATGTGGGCAACAACCGAAAACACTACTGGGTGTGTAAACAGAAGGTCATTAGCTGATCTGATTAGTGAGGTAACAAACAAAGGGATGCTTTTAGATTTTGTGTTTTCCCTATATTTTCTTCTCCTTTTATAAACAGTTCTTTCAATTTTTCCACAATAATTTATATAAAAAGACAATTTTCTTAATGCAAAGTAACTTACTACAGATACTGCTGCCAGTTATAAAGCTAATAAAGAAAAATTAACACATAAAACAAAAAATATAAAACTAATGTGAATCTTTATTTTTCCTTTTTTCTTGCTTTGTTTATACTATAGTCGTTATTATTACTATTTATTATTTTTTCCAGTTCTTTAGATGTATCATGGCAGTTGTCTTGGGATTTAATAATCTAAGAGCAGTCATGTTCACTTTTTTAATTCCATTAGAAAACAATACTCTGATTTTCATGAGTACACTGAAACAGCCTTTTCATTTCTGTTAAGGCTGCTAATGTGCTTTCTGTGTTTATCTGTGGTTATAAGCTACAGTGTTTTTAAATATAATCTTTTTTTTTAAACACAAATCATTTTGGAAAATATCTACCTGCTTTTAGGGTTTAGATCTTAGATTGATAAAAGGGCTGCAGATTTTTCCTCTCGTGTCTGAAACACTTTAAAAAAGCAAACCTCAATCGTCATATGAGTGTGAAATTTGGATGCTTTAAACATTAAAAAAAGTAACCTGTGAAAAAATATATTATATTGACATTTAGCTTCTTTCATGGAAATAATACATTTTTAAAACGGTATCTCACACTACAGATGTGTGAGATATCACTAAAGATGATCTGGTCAACAACGTACCCTGGCATGGGTCCATTTTTAGCCAGGTTGTAGACTTGTCTTGGGTTCAGAAGATACTGGAACTTTCTGTAAATCCTACAGAAGAAATAAATAAAAAAAATAACATCGGAAAAAACTAAGAAGCAATGCAAATGTCGCTCTCTCAAACATCACACATTCGTTTCCACTTCAGGGAATTTAGCCTGTTAAGTGCAAATGCAGTCCAGGGTCCAATCACAATGTAACGAGGCAGTGGACTGGGCAGTGGGGTGGGACATACCCAAAGTCCCCTTGAGGAGAAACCATTAGAAAGACTAATTCATTTTAATTTCAATTTCATTATATCAACTGGCTGAAGTCATATTTTGATCTCATAATTTAAACAAATGAGGGCCGGAGTAATAAGGAGTGAATGAATATGTTTCAGTAATAACCCAATTAGCCCTGGGTTAAAGAAGGGGAACCAGCCAGTGACATGACAGTGAGAAGGCTGTCTGAAGCAAGAGTGTGTGTGTATGTGTGTGTGAGAAAGAAAGAAAAGAGAGCTGACGGCAGAGGCGTCCAGTGCTTTAGGTAAATGTTATTTTGTTTTTATTTGACTGAGCAAGCCTAAAGCACTTGGTGGCCAGAGGCCACGCTGTTGCCTTCCCTCTGCGGCTGAGGAGCGGGGCTTTAGAGGCTTCATGTAGCATGTTGAGACAGATTGTGTACTTACCTCTCTCCCTGCTTCCCCCCGCTCTTCGGATTGACAAACACCAGCAGAGGATGAGTGCCCTCTATTGTTGTGATCTGAATGGGAGATGTCAAAACAAACTGTTGGTGTTTGGAGACTGCAGGATGCTTCACAGGAATTCACTTTCAAGCCATATCCCTCAGAAATTTTGCCAAGTATATACAGCACTTTCAAGGCATGCCAGTCATCTGATTCGTTACATACTGCAGTTTTCCTGTTACCTGGCTGGGATAATGTCTGTGTGTGCTTCATGTTTCTTCGCCTGAGTAAAAACTTAATCTTGGGTTAATTATAATGTCTAATTATAAAGGAAGAGCTGTGATGGAGATTTTAGCCAGTATCTCTGAAACTACATTATACACTATCACAGGTCCCTTGATTTTTGAGGAACTGATACCTTTATTTTTCAAAGAAACGTTGTTTTGCTTTTTTATTGTCAAAAAAAATCATGTATTCATTCTTACTCAGATAATTCAAGTAAATATAGTTTTTCACCGCAGGCAAGTCATTCTCAAATTTACGCCGACCCACTCAGATCTTTCATTGGATATTCAACCAGCAGATGAGCATATGACAAAGGATGTCCTTCATTATTTTTCCCCCTGGTTCATTTATATCTTTTCCTCATTTTGCTTCATGAGACAATATCTCTGTTAATACTTTTACTACGACCTCATAACAACCGCTCCATTTGAACTTTTTCCCCACTAATGATGATGATCAAGAATAGGTCAGAAAATGATGAATAACATCTCATTTTGAAATCCAGTAGGTTTGTTTCATAGGTTCTAGTTTTCTGTTTTACATGTTTTTTAAAGTAAAAATTGGAATGAAAATGTAAAATTCCACTGCAAAATTTTTAATTACAATTTCTTGCAGTATCTTCACTGTCCACCGGTGGGCAATTGCACCACCATTGTAGGTAATTAATACATGTGAACTACAGTGGTTAGAAGCTCCAGGTCCAGGACAATTAATCAGGATTGCCTCAAAATGAACTACAGCATCTGTGTTTTTGGCAGCAATAAATAGAATAGCATAGAAAGCATTTATTGTCGTTACACTACGCAAAACACAAGTGTGGCAGTGCCACTCCTGATTGGTGAATTAAAGTCACAAACACATCACTCACGGAAACAACTCACCTTACGTTACAGAAACTAATTCATGTTCTCTTTAAACATTCTGACAATAATAGACCTCTACATCAAAGACAAATAAGCCATATCCTGCTTGATGTTTGAGCATCACTTTTTGATATTTTTTGTCTTGTTTTGTTTTATTTTGGGGGTTTTGTTGACACCAATAAAATGTCAAGCTGACAACAACATTATCCTTAAATACTTTTAAATATTATTTTTAAAGTTTGGGACTATTAAACTCAACTTTTGAATGCTCTGACATAAAAAACAAGAAGTCCTCTATCTTACAGTCAGTCAATACTCAACCTGATACCAAGTACTTATTTGCGACTGCTTTCTAATCAGCCAGACAGTTTGCCTTGAGTGACATGAGAACGGATTTTCCAGTGTCTCTGAGTGGTAGTGAATCTGTGGACAGGCAGAGCCTGCGATGTCAGAGGCCGATCTCACAAAGCGCCACATAAACAAGCTCTGACTCAGCGGCCCCCGTTTGAATTACCCTTCCTGCAGTTAGTCTGCAACAACTCGCCCAGTGCTCTCCCTGACACAGATGAAGCACTTAACTCCCCCTGCCTGCTATCCCAGCAGGCCAAGGGTGAATTAATGAGCTCCCTGTCCAGTTCAGAGTGATCCATTACTTCCTGTAATTATAAATAATAATCTTGATTATTACGCTGGTTAGCCAGCGAGGAGCATAGATGGATGTGCCTGGGATATGATTCATCATATTTCTCTCTCATCCACGCGTAGACGTGCAGTCGCCACAGACAGCGGCAGGCTTCCATCGCCAACATGCTGGCTGACAGATATTAGAGAGCATCAGGCTGGACAAGGCTCTGCCATGGGATACTGATTACCAGCAGGGCCTGCAGAGTCCCATCATACAGAGCTTCATTTTAAAAACTCAGTATTCATGAAAAACGGTTTGATTTCTGGATGGGACCTTAAAATAATCCGACTGTATCCAATTTATGGCTGTGCAGAATTTAGCAAGCAAGCTTTTTAACATGTATTTCAGTTACTCTTTGTTTTTATTTATTTCAAAATGAGCCTATTTCTTGGCATCCACAAAACGTTTCAGGTCATATAACCACTTATTCTGCACCTGCACCCCAAATAATCGGACTGTCGTATGTTCGCTTGTTTGTGAAGTGAAGACTTGTGCTTTCACTGGATTAAAACAGATTTTTCCAACTACTAACAGATTTTTCAACTTTTGTAATTTTAAAATAAATTAATGAATCTGAAAATTAAGGGTTTCTCAAACCCCCTCTCCTCATTGTGGGCCTTTTCAAACTGTGAAGCATAACCTTATTATCAATGAAATATCTAAAAACAAATAAAATACAAACAAACAAACAAACAACAAAGCACGAATTCTGCATTCACTGTAGTATGGGATTGTGATTAGTAAATAAAAACTATAAAAAAATATTAAGGCACAAAACTGTCAAATGTCTCGAGTACAACCTGCAGTCCTTGGCCATCGACTGTGACAGAATTGGCTCTCTGCATCTTTCCTCTGCCTGACTGACTTGACCGAGAGTCCTTCCTCAGTGTAGACTGTCTTTCCTGTGGTCAAAGGTCACACAATTACAAGAGCTTTGTTTTTTTTCCCTGCAATTAAATATATATATATATATATATTTAATTGCAGGGAAAAAAACAATGCTCTATATACACATGCATATGTATATATATATGTATGTGTATATATATATACATTAGGGGTGCAACAATACTCATATCGATACAGTGCTTTCGGTTCAGTACGCATATGTATCGAACAATACAAAATTTCAAAATTTGTAATTTATTTTATCAACTTTTCTTCTGATGATGCTGTCTGTGTTGAGAGCTCAGTGGATCTGCATTCAATTACTCCGCCTAGGCTGCACTGTCGAGCGCAGATCCACTGAGCACAGCACAAGCTAGCGAGACAGAAGTTAAGGTCGTTGCAAATGGCAACTGCCTAAATGGTAGCCGAAATTAAACCTCCCCACCATAAAACAGTATGTCAGATGTGCCACGCAATGCTCAATTACATGGGTGGGAACTAGTGCGTTGGCGCAGTTAGCTCGTTAACGTGTTGACGTCCAGCCCCATGCACGGGGCGATCCGCGGTAACTCGTTAACGGAGATTTGCCGCGTTATGGCGTTAACGTCATTTTAACGAGATTAACGCAGACAGCACTAGTGGGAACACAACGAATATGACTGCACATTTACTCCGACATCATCCTAGTGCAAAGACAAGTGGAAGCAGACAAAAACAACAAGCACGCATGCTACAAACTTTACCCGAGTCATTTAGACAGCCGTTAGCACATGATTCTCCTTATGGGGACCTGATATGTTTAATATGCTGCTGAGAATATAGCCCAGAAGAAGCGTATAGTATAGCTTTTATTTTGGAAAGAGCCATTTCTCTGTAATAAACTCTCTTTTCCAAAGATGAGTGATTTCTCGATCAGACAAATTATTTTTTTTAAATTATTTTGTTGTTTCAGCAACATTACATTTAAAAACCGTACTTTTGAGTTAAAATATATATTTATAATTTTAATAAATGACAAATTAAAACGGCATGAACATTTTTTTGTATCGAAAAAATATCGAACCGTGATATTATTATTATTATTATTATTATTGGATAGAATAGTGCATAGGTAAATACATGGTTTACTGCCAGAATTGGAGTGAACTGTGTGTCTCGTATCTGTTGCTGTAAAGTCGTCTCTAGAGACCTGCTATCGTTTTATGACTACAATGACGTGAACAGCTTAGTGTAGGCTGCAGATTTAGTAATCTCTAACATTTTTTTTTTACTTTTAGCAGAAAGAAGGAGTCAGAATATAAACTGTCAATCTTAATATTATATATCTGTAATTTCCCAGTAGTTTTCCTATAAGTTCACATTTAATCTGTTGCTAGTTGAAGAATTTCACTGAAAGAAAAGCTTATTTTACATATTGCAACTTACAAATCTGCCATAACCAAATAAAAAGTTACAAACATAAATACAAAACAACGAGGTTATTAATAAAAAATTAATGTTGTAACTTTTTATGTTGGCTTTTGACCTTTTCTGGCAAACTTTCCCCACATAAGTTTAAATGGAGTTTTTATTGAGTAAGTAAGAGTCCTTCCTCGTGAAGCGCACTCATACAATTTTGGAAATAAACTTCTACAAAATAATTTGGTGCCATTTCAGAGCTCAGTGGGAGAACACAGGCTGATGATTGGATCCTCGGGTAACAGTTCCAAACGAGGTCAGGTTCACCGAGCCTCGGGACTGCTGACCCATCAGAAGTGAAGTCTTACCAGGACGATGGGGCAGATTGAGTTGGGGGGCAGGATGTGATCCTTCAGGGGTCCACAGTCACACTCAGGTTTCACATGTGAGGCACACTTGTTATGGAGCTGGAGGAGGTGGCAACCGTTATTAACAACCAACTCGTGTCAATAAGAGTTCATGTTTAAGTGTACAATTTCAGGTATATGCTCCAGACTAATTTACATTACATGTGTCATTGTCTCCATTTTATTTTCTATTAATGTGCAACTGCAAACAAGTGTTTTGGGAGTGTAAATTGGTGGGATGACTTGTGAGGTAGGAGAGGTGCAAAAATGAAACCCTAAACAACAAGAAGCAGTGGGAATATAATAAGGAGGTGGCTGGCTCTCCTCGGGTGTCGGCTCACCGTGATTTGACACCAAACACAGTGGAGCCCAGTCAGACCCTGGTAACACTTAATGGTTTTGTGACACTTGTCACACTTGGTGGGGCAGTTCCCTTCCACCCAGAAATGATGCATTACCTGCAGAGAAAAGGAGAGATAGCACACAGAGAGGGAAAAAAGTGAGAAAAGAAACATGGTGCAGAAAAACAAGATATATACAAAAGCACAAGTGACACAACAATTAAAGAAAGCAAGGAGGAAGGGAAAAACAAGCAAGAAGGAACAAGAAGGAAACAAGAAGGAAAAACAGAGAGTGAGGAGGAGAAAGCAAAGCAAACAGTGCTGTCTGCATCCCCGTCTCTAAACTAGGTTTATCCTGGTAATTAGAAATGCTTAGTAGCAGATTGAGTTGTTGCAATTCCATGAGAGGAAGAGAAGCCCTTATCCTAAGCTCCACGGAGCACTGCTGATCCAAGCGTGCCGACTGGTAAACACTCCAATTGGACGTACCTCTGTGTTTTTCTTGGACTTGACATAGGTTTTGATGCAAGACAGCGGAGCGCGAGCCACACAGCGCTCGTGGACTGTGTACTTGCAGACTGGAGCAAAAAACAAAACACAAAAACATTGTTTTGAATGAGCAAAAGAACAAAGAAGAACTTCTCTTTTGTTGTAAAGTATGTACACTAGGGTTTGAGTTATGTGTTTGTTCATCTTTTTCTAACTCAGTAAAGGGTGCACTGTAGGAGGCTGAAACACGTGCAGGTCTTATCCTTTTAAAATAAAAAGTCTCTGTTAAACTGTTTACTTCTCCTTTATCTCCACCTGTCCTGTGTTTTAGACAATCATGTGGCACTAAATCAAAATTATTAGACATTTACTTTTTGATGTCAGTTGTTTTATGTAAATATCCTTATCACTACCTTTCATGCATGAAAGGCCACGCAGATCTTACAGATCTTGCAATGTTACATTTCATCTTTTTAAACAGATAAGTGCATCTGTCAAACCTGTAACACTGACTGAATTACTCACATGAGCAGCAGAGACCCTGCTTCCCCAGTCCAATTAGCATGTTGAGACACAGGTTACAGTAGGCTGGCTTATTGAAGTGCTTCAGTCTCCACACGTGCTGCCCGTCATCTTTTACGTTCTGCAGCAACAGAAACAGGTGCAACCATTAACTGATGGAACAGTCAACGAGTCACTAATCCACCGCTGTATCACATGGCTTCATGTTCAGGCTGGACAATCACCAGTTAATCATCTGATTGACTAAATTTGTTCCTTTTATCGCAAGTTGAATTCTGTACAAAAGCACTTTGTAGTTGATTTTGTTCTTCTGGATGCAGCGTTTTCAGTGGGAGAAACATTTCATCACTTACCCAAGTGACTTCTTCAGTCTCAGCTGATTTGTGAAACAGCTGCAATCAAGAGATGAGATAAGAGTCCATCTTTCACCATCTCAGGCCCCCTCCTCGGTTCAGCCACCGTTGTTTCCTTTTCACATAAATGGCCTCCTTGACTCTATGCTCAAACCAGCCTTCCTCCCTGTGCACATCTTCATCACTGAATGAGTGGCCTGACAGGGTAGCTCCTCCATGTTGCGCTGTGTTTGGTTTCCTCTTGAACTTCATCGTGTACACCATATCGCTCTGTTTCAGGTAGGAAACTGGGTCTTTGCGGTGGATGAATCTTTGGAGTTTTTTGGTCTTTAAAAGTCATTGAGACTGTTTTGAAAAAATGTGTCTCGGCTGTTCCGAAACTCCTGATGCATAACGGATCGCCAATGGTTCTTGCTTAGGCAGCATTTTTCCGTCTTCTCTCCTGGATTGCCTGGAGTGTTCTCCAAGCCTCTTCCCAGCTTCCCATGCCCAGCTGGGATAACCACATTTACTCAGGGCTTCTTTGATATGATGTTCTTCTGCTTCCCAGTCCACTGGGATGCTGTTCACTCGCTTACAGCTTTGATTGCAGCCATTCTCCAACTCTCTGTGAACAGTTCTCATGGCCACAAATCAATGGCGATGACAATTTGCATATTAATGATCATGAAACTACCCTCATGGCTCATTCTTAGGAAATGGTGCTAGATTCCGTCATTATGTATTTGTAGTGCTTATAAAATTTGGGAAACATGCAGTTAGCTGAGACTGAAGAAGTCACTTGATGAGTGATGAAACGTTTCTCCCACTGAAAACACTGAATTCAGATTAACAGAATCAACTTTTGGGGGGATTTCATCAAGACAAAGCATTTTGATTTTCTTTGTATATTATTCTAGGTCAAGCAGTCTAAATTCAGTAAGGTCAGAAGGCATGATTTTCTGTTACGCTTTTGTAGTAATATTCATTCATAAAAAAGGATACGTGGTAAGTTTTTATTAAAAGGTAGTCAAATGCTTCCACCTAGTGGAAAATGAGTGAACTGAAAAGTCCAGCTAATGCTGTAGCTCTTTGGGAATTAAACTATGCTATGTTTTTACATTTACAACTTAAATAGTCAACTTTAAATTGGTTCTGTGCCTAGCTTCATCCCTCGAGTTATGTGCCTTACTGTACTGCTTGCTGTATCAAACAAAAAGTGTTCGTCTGGGCTAGAAATGAGTGAAAAAGCAGCCAATTTCTAAAGACTTGGAGAATTTTAGTTTTAGCATAGTACTGTACTAGCATAGCACTGTGCATCTAAGAAAGCTTTGGGCTTCTCAATATTAGCACCAAATGTGACTCTCTCTGTGGACTCACTGTCTCCAGGCCCAGCAAGACTAGCAGGGGGATGGTGGTCATCCCTCCCTGGATCCACTCTTCCAGTGATACAGTACCATCGTGATCGTAGTCAATCTCCTGCATCATTTCCTGAAGGATCTACAGTAAAAACAACAACAACAAAAAAAACCATATTGAGTTGAGTACACATGATTGTCTCAGGCTAGTAAGCAATATTTTCATGCATACTCTATTTCTCAAGCAACATAGGGTATGAATATACTCCTTACTGGTTTCAGCTCAGTCACATCCCATTCCAGGTACTCTGCGACATGCATCATCTGGGAGACAATGTGCTCTAACTCCTGCGGCGACACCACAGACGGTCATTATAGGCACAAAAACACTGTGTTTACCTTTCTGTATGTCGCAGCCTTAAGTTAATGTCACTAAATTTCTTTGGCATGAATAGACTGATGAACAGCTCGTAATAGCAGGTTGGAAATGTCATTCTTCTGCAGAGAAGAGTTGCACACAGCAAAAACAAAGGCAGTGTGGGAAGCACTCTGAAGCTGAAGGTTTAATTACAATGGTTGGTTTTTGGGGGCAGAGGCGGGTGATGTTATTATCTAGTACCACACTGAATCACTATGATGCACTTAGGATATCTTTAAAAACTAGAGTGTATGAGTGTAAATGAAGAGTTCATACTGTTTTTTCATTTTCTCTTAAATTCTGAGTATGAGTTGGGTCCCACTGAATGGCTATCTCTGCCTACATTTGTATTCTCTCTGCCCTCTCATTAGTCCTCTGTTTTCTATTATGCTTTCTATCTGCCGTCCAATAATGGGTGAGAGATGACTAATAATTGAATACGTTACCAAACCCACTCCACCTTCTCTATCTCCCTTTTAACCCTTTAATTTAAACCCCCACCCCCTCCTACACACTCTGGACAGATAATGAGCAGTGCTCTTTCATTCATAACTATGTCCAATCCACAGATTTTACTCATCCCTGTTTTTCTCCATTACTCTTCCCATTTCATCCATTAATTTACTTAATTTATTTAAATGATTTTGTTGATGGAGAAACAGACATACAGAGAAATAGAATCTGATGGACAGAAATGATTAAAAAAAATGGAGATTAACTGATAACATTTAGAAAAAAAGATCAAGGGAGAAGAACTGAAGAAGAAAATACAGAGATATTAGAAAGATAATCAGCAAAAAACGTTATCTTACGTTTACAAAAGACAGCTTGCAAATCATATAGTCTATTATTATGAATCCACCCTTGAAACCATCGACTATCATCTGATGATAGTTTAGCTGTTAAATATTATAATTTTTTATTTAAAAAGTTATCTAAGTGGTGAACAGAGCTGGATATCTGTTACCTGACAGAAAAAAAGTCTCAGAAACCCTGAAAAACTGAAAATCTATGTCATCGGACAAGCCACTGGATTGCTTAAATGCTCACTGACCACTTTATGACAGTAGATATTCCTTGTTAGTACTAGTTTGGACCACTTTTTGTTTCCAGAATTAACTTTATTCTTCATGTCATAAATCCAACAAAGGGGCTGGAAACATCCCTCAGAGACTTTGCTGCATATTGACACGATAGTATCATACAGTTGCTGCAAATCCATGATAGGAATTTCCCATTCCACCACATTCCAAGGGTGTTCTATAGGATCTGGTGACTGTGGAGGCAATTTAAGTACAGTGAACTCATTGTCATGTTCAAGAAGCCAGGTAACATTTTCCCAGTGTTTGGTTTGATGGATGGATGGATGGATGAATGGATGGATGGAGACTTTTATTTGTCACATGCAAAGTTTACACCTGCAGTGAAATAGGACCCCTCCAACCATGCATCCAAAGCACAGACATCACATGGGAAGATAGGTCTAATTTTGTTGAGCCCGTGTGAATTTCAGCCTCAGATTCCTGTTCTTAGCCAAGTTAGTGTTGCCTTCCTATTACAACAAACTAATCCGGCCATTCTCCACTGACCTCTGGCATCAACAAGCCATTTCTCCCCATATAATTGCTGGATTTTTTTCTGTTTCTCTCATATGGGTTTTCTCTATAAACTCATCTGCTTATGTGGGTAAATCACAGTAGCCAGTCAGCCATTTGTCAGTCAAGAATACTAATTGGCAAGTGGAACTTGAGCTTATATAATGTTGCATATATAATATTATCAATGCCATAAAAGCTCATAAAAAAACAATAACAAAACCATTTTGCTCATTAAAAACTAAGGATGCTAAGGATCCTGATTTTGTAAATCAAAACAAACACTCCAAAAGGGAAATATTTACCGAGCTGTCCAAGGAGCCATTTCCATCTGTGTCGTAGAGTCGAAACATGACTATGGAGACAAAAAGAAAATGTCAGCTTATTGTAGTAACATCCTGGATTCTCCAAAGTTTCTCCGCCTTTCAGGTCAGTATTTAGTGCCACTCTAGCTTTGGCTACACTCTTCAGTGCCAATATCACGTCAGTGTACGCAGAGGAAAACCAAAGTCTTTATCTCAGCAGCTGTCTCATCAGCCTCTGAAGCTGCAACTTTAAGTGTCCCCCAATTACCATTTAAAAGTGTCACCATGGAAACGGACAGCTCCTAAATCACAGATGTGATTGATCATCTCTTAACGTCAGTAATTTTATGGCGCTGTGACAAAATCTTGAATCATTCCTCACTTCTTTATATTTTTGTGTCAAAAAGCAAGTCTTTTTTTTTGTGATTTAAACCAATAATATTTCTGACCTTTATTTTTTGGTTAGTCTTGCTCTTATTCTCAGTCTGGTTCTTTGCACCTTACAGGGGAATGTATTGGACTAGTTGAACCATGATCTGTGGATCATTCAAGCATAAAAAGACCCCTTACCCCCCCCCCCCCCCCCCCCCCCCCCCCCCCCCCAGGGGAGCAGGGGAGCACATAGCAACTTTGTTACTAGTAGTCTGTCTACTGTTACAATTTGTTTAGTTGACTATTTAAAAAGTTTAAAAGATAGCACAGTCTGATAGGCAAAATAGTGTTTTTGTTTTTTTGAATCCCCGAAGAGTTGAACGCGTATTTCGAGACGATGTGCAGTGTGTCCTTAAAAACCGTAGGGAAACTGAGCAAGTAGAGGACAGAAAAGTAGCAGGCCTAAAATCCTATTTACAGCAGATGAGCATATGGGGCCTGCATTTCAATCAGTGGTGTTGGGGATATTGTCGGAATTAATGAAATTATGAACACAGAAAGGTATCAGCAGATTATGATTCACATTGGAATTAGGCCTGCTGCATATCATATTGCCTGTTAGAAATTTTTACCTGATGCAAAACTGTCATATTGCAATGTTGTTGCAATAGCAACAGAGTCAGAACTGCATGTAAACCTTCAATGATGATTTAGTACCTAAAATGCTTCATCAAACTGCAACAAAGTGAAGTATTTTGCTAAATATGCAAGAAAACTTCCAGCTAAAGGTGGGAACCGCAAACTTGTTTCACAACTTGAGGCAAAAACACCTTACACATAGCATATGTGCATCTCTTGCAGAGTTATATAAAGTTTTAAGCACTTCTCTACTTTTAATTTTCCAGGAAAAATACTAGCTAGACGTCTTTGGTGTTTGCACCTGAAAGGAGCCCAGACCTTATTTGCTTATTGAAGCAGTGGGGGAACATCTTGACAGGGAACAGCACAAAAGCCAGCATCACCCAAAGACTTTTGTAATATCCTCCAAGAAGTTTGAAGAACTACTTAAAAGCTTGTCCAACATCAAAGCCAAGGGTGGCTATTTTCAAGCTAGTTATAATTGCACAAACTCTGTTTTTTTGCCTTACTATGGTATTTCCATGTATTTCTGAGTGTTTGCAGTTTTTTCGCCGCTAAAACTATTTCTAATGTTCCTTGCAAAATATAATGATATGAATGGTTTTGCACAGTACTATAAGTCCTGCTGAGCTGTGACAACAACATCAACAGGAAATGGCTGTGCACACTGTTTCAGGCTAATGCCTATAAATAGAAAAAAAACACTGCCCCACCTCCAGCCTGGCTTGGGTGCAGCACATCGTGGCTACTGACATCATCACTAAAGAGTTGATGTCACATGGCAGCTTGTCAGGCCACTAACAAGGAGCTAATTGCCAGTTTCCAGGGAAACAGAGGTGATGGTGGTGGCTGATCCTGGTGTCTGCTGTTGGGTGGAGGTTGAGGGTGTTAGAAGGGGGTGACTGTAGTGATCAAAGAGGACCCAAAAGTAAAGAGAGCGAAAAGGGTGTTGACATGATACCATGTAGTACAAATGGGCTGAAATAAGAAAAGAAATTTCTTTCAAACATACAAATCTTTAAAATAATTGTGACTGCAAATAAGTTCAAATGTATCTTCACTCAAACCCAGCTGTTTCCTGATTACTATTCAGGTCATTGTTATCATCTAAAAGAAAAATGAGAACTACATTTTATGGACTTTGGTGAGGCCAGTTAAAACTGTAAACAGGGATCAAACATAAATAACGGCAGTGTGACAGTTGTTAGTGAAACTTGATATGTGTCCCAGGAGATCTGCATTGAAAATAAATAAATAATTTTTAAAAAGTCAATTAATAAAAAACTTACTCACCTTTAACAAACTGCCAAAATTAATTTCCCCCCACAGAAACAGCTTTAATAAGCCACAACTTGATTAAGTTTGCATCCACATTTAGTAGAAAGTGTGGGTGCATTGCTGTATATGTGTACTACTGCCCCCTGTTTATTAGTGGAATAATGTTACTACAAACCCTTCACTACACATTTTATTTCAGAAATAAATATTAGGTATAAATAATTAAATGATATAAACTACCTTTTATTTAAAAATCAACAATAAAAAGAAAAAACGGTATTGTAAGTTTTTGTTAGTTTTGACCTTTAATCATTTTGTTATCATAAGAAGTGTTTTCTTAAAGTTTTTAATGGCCTGTAGCAAAAATACCTGAAAGTGGGAATTTTTAAATTTATTTTTATTGTCTTTCTCATTTTTATTTGTACATTTACATGCAATTTGTATTTTTTTAAAGCTATTTTAATTTTTAATGAACCTGATGTAAATAAAGCAGCACATATGTGTCTAAGAACCACTTTAAATCTGTGCTGTGCCTTTTCAAACAGTCCAGAAGAGGGAGCCATCCTCTACCGAAATAACATGTTAAAGCCCCCGTAGTTAATTCCATAATGTGTTCCCAGTCACAGGTACCATCTGCTGAATTATTTAATAATCCCCTTTGCTTAATGGGAGCAACATTACTCGATAATTTAGCAGAAGCATGAGCATTATAGCAACACAGAAAAAACGGCTGCTGTCCAACTGAGAAAACGTTGTGAATAATATATGCAATGACTGCAATTAAGAGGTGTGTCAATAGACTGCCAAAATGAGGTATCAAACACCTGTTGGTGAAGCTTTATGGGAGCTCAGAAGATCACTTTAAAAGAAGGTGATCTGCATTAAGACAGAAAGTGGAGATGCAGAAAAAAAGATTGATTTTTACATTTATAATAAAATAGGCATTTAGGCTGTGGCCAGATTAGAACCTCTGAGTTTAGAAAACCCAAAATGTTAATGGCTGATAAGACTGGCTGCAAGAGGAAACATTTTACCTTAATTCGTTTTAAGTAAAGAATAATGCAATAAGAAAAAAAATTCGGTTGAATGCACTTCTTAATTACCAAAAACATCTCAGGAAAGTCTGACTCACTCAGATAAAATGCTGAGAAAAAAAAGCAAACCAAACAAAGAAACCAGCAGGTACAAAGTTATTAAGGAAATATTTTGACTGCAACAAGACAGTTTGAGTTGAGTATTTTACTAATTGTTGAGCATCATTTATAATAAAGGGAACTAACTGCTAATTTCCAATTCCATAATTTTATTCTTGGACTCTAATCAAGGAGTTTTGGATGATTCGATCCATCCAATTTCTTACAGAACCAGTTTTAGCTTCTTTCTTCCTTCTTCCGACCCAACTTTCTTGTCATCGGCCAACCAAACAAAAAGTTTGAACAGCAGGTGGGTTTCTGTTAGTAGATTATATATACATTAGAGTAAAAAGTTTAGAAACAGCTTCTCATTTAATGTTTTTTCTTTATTTTTACTACTTTATACATTGTAGACACATACTGAAGACATCAGATATATGAAGCAATTTATATGGAATTATGTAAAGAAAAATGTCAAGAAATTATGTCAAGAAAAATTTTATAAATAACTCTAAATATGTTTTATATTTTGGATTCCTCAAAGTAGTCTCCCTTTGCTTTGTTGACATCAGTTGTGTTGTACAGAAGTCAGGTTAGTACACAGCTGAGAGCCCTATTTGACAACTGATAGAATTCATATTATGGCAAGAACCAATCAGCTAAGTAAAGAGAAACGACAGTCCATCATTACTTTAAGAACTGAAGGTCAGTCAGTCTGGAAAATTGCTAAAAATTTGAATGTGTCTCCAAGTGGAGTCGTAAAAACCATCAAGCGCTAAGACGAAACTGGCTCACATGAGGACCACCCCCAGAAAGGAAGATCAAGAATCATCTCTGCTGCAGAGGATAAATTCATCCGAGTCACCATCCCCAGAAATTGCAAGTTAACAGCACCTCAGATTAGAGCACAGATACAGTGGCTTGCAAAAGTATTCGGCCCCCTTGAACTTTTCCACATTTTGTCACATTACAGCCACAAACATGAATCAATTTTATTGGAATTCCCCGTGAAAGACCAACACAAAGTGGTGTACACGTGAGAAGTGGAACGAAAATCATACATGATTCCAAACATTTTTTACAAATAAATAACTGAAAAGTGGGGTGTGCGTAATTATTCAGCCCCCTTTGGTCTGAGTGCAGTCAGTTGCCCATAGACATTGCCTGATGAGTGCTAATGACTAGATAGAGTGCACCTGTGTGTAATCTAATGTCAGTACAAATACAGCTGCTCTGTGACGGCCTCAGAGGTTGTCTAAGAGAATATTGGGAGCAACAACACCATGAAGTCCAAAGAACACACCAGACAGGTCAGGGATAAAATTATTGAGAAATTTAAAGCAGGCTTAGGCTACAAAAAGATTTCCCAAGCCTTGAACATCCCACGGAGCACTGTTCAAGCGATCATTCAGAAATGGAAGGAGTATGGCACAACTGTAAACCTACCAAGACAAGGCCGTCCACCTACAGTGGGGCAAAAAAGTATTTAGTCAGCCACCGATTGTGCAAATTCCTCCACCTAAAATGATGACAGAGGTCAGTAATTTGCACCAGAGGTACACTTCAACTGTGAGAGACAGAATGTGAAAAAAAAAAATCCATGAATCCACATGGTAGGATTTGTAAAGAATTTATTTGTAAATCAGGGTGGAAAATAAGTATTTGGTCAATAACAAAAATACAACTCAATACTTTGTAACATAACCTTTGTTGGCAATAACAGAGGTCAAACGTTTACTATAGGTCTTTACCAGGTTTGCACACACAGTAGCTGGTATTTTGGCCCATTCCTCCATGCAGATCTTCTCGAGAGCAGTGATGTTTTGGGGCTGTCGCCGAGCAACACGGACTTTCAACTCCCGCCACAGATTTTCTATGGGGTTGAGGTCTGGAGACTGGCTAAGCCACTCCAGGACTTTCAAATGCTTCTTACGGAGCCACTCCTTTGTTGCCCGGGCGGTGTGTTTTGGATCATTGTCATGTTGGAAGACCCAGCCTCGTTTCATCTTCAAAGTTCTCACTGATGGAAGGAGGTTTTGGCTCAAAATCTCACGATACATGGCCCCATTCATTCTGTCCTTAACACGGATCAGTCGCCCTGTCCCCTTGGCAGAAAAACAGCCCCATAGCATGATGTTTCCACCCCCATGCTTCACAGTAGGTATGGTGTTCTTGGGATGCAACTCAGTATTCGTCTTCCTCCAAACACGACGAGTTGAGTTTATACCAAAAAGTTCTACTTTGATTTCATCTGACCACATGACATTCTCCCAATCCTCTGCTGTATCATCCATGTGCTCTCTGGCAAACTTCAGACGGGCCTGGACCTGCACTGGCTTCAGCAGCGGTACACGTCTGGCACTGCGGGATTTGATTCCCTGCCGTTGTAGTGTGTTACTGATGGTGACCTTTGTTACTTTGGTCCCAGCTCTCTGCAGGTCATTCGCCAGGTCCCCCCGTGTGGTTCTGGGATCTTTGCTCACCGTTCTCATGATCATTTTGACCCCACGGGATGAGATCTTGCGTGGAGCCCCAGATCGAGGGAGATTATCAGTGGTCTTGTATGTCTTCCATTTTCTGATGATTGCTCCCACAGTTGATTTTTTCACACCAAGCTGCTTGCCTATTGTAGATTCACTCTTCCCAGTCTCGTGCAGGTCTACAATACTTTTCCTGGTGTCCTTCGAAAGCTCTTTGGTCTTGGCCATGGTGGAGTTTGGAGTCTGACTGTTTGAGGCTGTGGACAGGTGTCTTTTATACAGATGATGAGTTCAAACAGGTGCCATTCATACAGGTAACGAGTGGGGGACAGAAAAGCGTCTTACAGAAGACGTTACAGGTCTGTGAGAGCCAGAGATTTTCCTTGTTTGAGGTGACCAAATACTTATTTTCCACCCTAATTTACGAATAAATTCTTTACAAATCCTACCATGTGGATTCATGGATTTTTTTTTCACATTCTGTCTCTCACAGTTGAAGTGTACCTCTGGTGCAAATTACTGACCTCTGTCATCATTTTAAGTGGGGGAACTTGCACAATCGGTGGCTGACTAAATACTTTTTTGCCCCACTGTAAACTCACAGGCCGAACAAGGAGAGCGCTGATCAGAAATGCAGCCAAGAGGCCCATGGTGACTCTGGACGAGCTGCAGAGATCTACAGCTCAGGTGGGGGAATCTGTCCATAGGACAACTATTAGTCGTGCACTGCACAAAGTTGGCCTTTATGGAAGAGTGGCAAGAAGAAAGCCATTGTTAACAGAAACCCATAAGAAGTCCCGTTTGCAGTTTGCCACAAGCCATGTGGGGACACAGCAAACATGTGGAAGAAGGTGCTCTGGTCAGATGAGACCAAAATGGAACTTTTAGGCCAAAATGCAAAACGCTGTGTGTGGAGGAAAACTAACACTGCACATCACTCTGAACACACCATCCCCACTGTCAAATATGGTGGTGGCAGCATCATGCTCTGGGGGGGCTTCTCTTCAGCGGGGACAGGGAAGCTGGTCAGAGTTGATGGGAAGATGGATGGAGCCAAATACAGGGCAACCTTGGAAGAAAACCTCTTGCAGTCTGCAAAAGACTTGAGACTGGGGCGGAGGTTCACCTTCCAGCAGGACAACGACCCTAAACATAAAGCCAGGGCAACAATGGAATGGCTTAAAACAAAACATATCCATGTGTTAGAATGGCCCAGTCAAAGTCCAGATCTAAATCCAATCGAGAATCTGTGGCAAGATCTGAAAACTGCTGTTCACAAACGCTGTCCATCTAATCTGACTGAGCTGGAGCTGTTTTGCAAAGAAGAATGGGCAAAGATTTCAGTCTCTAGATGTGCAAAGCTGGTAGAGACGTACCCTAAAAGACTGGCAGCTGTAACTGCAGCAAAAGGTGGTTCTACAAAGTATTGCCTCAGGGGGCAGAATAATTGCACACACCCCACTTTTCAGTTATTTATTTGTAAAAAATGTTTGGAATCATGAATGATTTTCGTTCCACTTCTCACGTGTGCACCACTTTGTGTTGGTCCTTCATGGGGAATTCCAATAAAATTGATTCATGTTTGTGGCTGTAAGGTGACAAAATGTGGAAAAATTCAAGGGGGCTGAATACTTTTGCAAGCCATTGTAAATGCAAGACAGAGTTCCCGTAGCAGGCATGTTTCTACATCAATTGTTCAAAGGAGACTGCGTGAATCAGGCCGTTTTTGTCAAATAGCTGCTATTAAACTACTGCTAAGAAAAAGCAACAAACTGAAGAGATTTGTTTGGGCCAAGAAACCCAAGGAATGGACATTCGACCAGTGGAAATCTGTGCTTTGGTCTGATGAGTCCAAATTTGAGATCTTGTTGGAAAACCATTTCAATTGACTACCTCATGAAGCAAAGTTTTTATCACTCAAATTATACTTCAAAGTAGTTTAAAAGAAATTGGACTATATACAGACAAACTCCTACTGGATACAAAAAAATTTAAAAAATAAAGCTGCACTGAATCCTCACCAAAACATGAATGGGTCTATATGAACATTTACTATTGCAACAGGAAATATATTACATTAAAAAAAATCTTCTTTGGGTATTCGTTAAAAAAAGTCTACCACTGAAATATTTTTAGATTTAAGAATTCCACAAATCTTTCATCAAAGCCCAAACAGAAAAAGAAAATGTGAAAAACTGGCTGAGCTAAACATCCATAGGCAAGTCAAGGACCGAGAGCTTTTCAGAGCACAATCACAGCTTGAGAACAAAGGTCAACATTTTTCAAACCTTTACTGAAGGTTCTTTTTAAGGTTGTCCCCACACTTAAAAAAGCACATTCAGAAGGAACCACTTCACACTGTTACGAGTCTTTTTCTAGATCTCATTCAGTTCACAGAGATGTGTTTTAACACTGGTTATTTTTTGACCATGAGTTATTTTTTTGACCAAAGAGTCACAGTTTCTTAACAGAAAGGTTGGTACATATGAGGCATGAGTGGTTTATTATTATTTTGCTAATAAGCACACACTAGAGCATGCATCCACAGACAAAGAGATATCGCTTTGCCAGGAGTCACTGCCTTGCTCCCTCTCACTCTCTTGTCTTTTTCACTGGGCTTCAGTTTGACCTTATTTGGCCTGAAAAACTGCTTTTCACCCACTGAGCTCTAACAACCAGTGACATTTCTTCTGCCTACTGGTACCTCAGTTGTTTGGCATCTGCATTTTATCTTTTTATTTGTATATTCAAGGTTCCCAGTGTTTTTTGCATATTGCATAGTGTTAGGAGAAGTACAATCACTATCTGCACATTACTGCTGATGTTTACTGCATATTAACATAGGCCCCAGACATGTGACATAGGATGATACTCACATTCAAGCTTGTCCTCAGGACGCCCACCCTCTAGCAAGGAGAGGTAACACACAATGTCCTTAAGCTGCACTGTATCTAGGGGCCTGGGCAGAGTAGGGGTCTTCAGAGGGGTGGAGTTGCCTTTGATCAGCTTTAGTCCTGCAGGACCAACACATGAAAGGTTAAAACATCCTTTATGCCACCTCTAATGTTAGCCCAATAAGCTACTGGGTTTGGATGTCTGATATCAGTCATATATAGTCAGAACAATCTGCATGTGTATGGTGTCTAGGGATGACAATACTTCAGCCCTATCACATTGTGTTTAATGGTCCAAATCAATATACTTATTATTTACAGCCTCATAATTTGGCATAAAATGAACAAATTGACACATATTTTCATGCTCTACATTGCTGCAACTCTGCTGTTTACTCTGCTTTAGCTCTTGTCCTTTTAAGGTCCCACTCTCCTTTGAAAGGTCAGCTGGTCCACTGAAGATGAGACTATAGTGGTTATATACATAAAGGTTAATGCCACTGTGACAGCCTCTCATTTGTGAGTATTGGAGAACTAAGCTGCTCAGTGAAAATGCTGTAAACGTCACAATATAGTACATAACACGTACATTACAGTCAAGTACAACATGTAGAAAAACCCAATCAGCTGTTTTGTTTGTTTGTCTTTTGTTTGTTTCTTTCTTGTTGTTTTTAAGCTGTAACACTGGGATTTTAGCTGTGCAGAGAAGCAGGTTATAAATGTTTTGAAAGGGGCAGCTGTTTTACATTAGTCTTAATGGGTTGTGTTTCATTCAATATTCCGTGTTTGTACCACAGTGTGACAACAAAAAGAGAAAAATATGCAAATGAGAACAGATTTACTCGAAATTTGTCAGTGTTAAAATGCAGTGTGAGCAGAGAGGGTAGGGCAGAGGCAAACACTTAGTAGTGTTAGCTACATTATCAATTCACTGTGCTCACATAAAATAAAATAAAGCAAACAGAAAACATAAATAGATAATGTTTCTCTTGTTATGGGAAAACTAAAGCTCAAAATAAAGCCTACAGGAGTGAGTAACATCTGTACTCCTACTCTGTAGGAGTATGTAGAAAAACCAGCTTTACAAAATTAAAACACACAACATCAAATCAAAGATTAAAAAACTAAAACATTTAAACGCTAAGATTAAATCTTAGAAACCATTTTCACATCAATAAAGACATGCAAGACTCAAATGCAAAGTCAAAACAGCACAAAATAATAACCTAATAACCTAAACTAAATGTAATAGTTAAAGAAGTAAAATGACAAAATGTCAGATTGTGCTGAGACATGAATTCTACTGTCTCTCCAATTCTACTGTCTCCCAGGCCATGAAGGGCCTTTAAAGTAATAACAAAATCTTAATGTCACTTTGAAAACAAATTTTTAGGGGTCTTTCTATTGCATTTTTAATTTACTGACTGATTTCTGATTGATACCAGTTTAAATAGTGTTACAATGGCCTAACTGAGAGGGAAAATCAATCATGACAAATGAGTGCCATTAAAAGTTAATACTTAGCAAAATTCCTCAGACGGCAGTAGCAGTAGCGAGATTGGGTAACTTTAACAATAATGATTCCATAACGACCTCACATTCATCCCATGGGTGGATAAATGTCATAGGTCATGACACACAATGAACTGAAGAGAATACTGGGTTTTTTAAGTGACCATAAATAGAGAAGTTCTGTTGTTTAAGAGAAAACGGATACATTAGAAAAATATGTCCTTTATAAGTGCAAGAAAAGGTCCGCTATTAATGACACAAATTAGGGCAACCGTCTACCAAATGAACTGTGAAGACTAAGCTTTAAATTTACTGGACCTGAAAACAGGAATTTGGGTTTGGTTTCTCATTAATGTCTGAGTTTCTTCTTTAAAACATATCACTTGCTTCATTCTGTGTCATTAGATGGACACAAAGGGTGATGGGAGGGCTTATAGCTAGCATGCTGGATCAATAAGGGCGAATTGAAACACTCGCACAGGCTGCACTGATCCAGTTTCACACAGCCTCGTAATTGGGGCAAACAATGTGATCAAATGCTGCATGTGCAAAAGATCATGATATGAATAATCTAAGTTAATGGCCTTAGGTAAACTATATTTCTTGTTATTTTTCTAAGTTTTTTTATTCTGTGGACAGCTTTTGTCCTGATTGAGTTAAACTTACATTTAATACATGAGTAAATACAGTAACCTGTTAAGATTCTTTAAACCTTTGAATCAAACCAATTACCAGGCTGTGTATTCAAACTATATTAGGATATTATGTTCACTCTTTATGATTATTAATTTACTTACTAATGCACTACCAGCTAACCAAGTATTACTTTCAAGAAAAAAATAATGCCTCTATGTAAGGCTACAAATGAATTTATAGAATGGCAGTTATAGAAACCTCATTGTTTTGCTGTAAATGTACTCCAGTACTCCTCAATCTCCACAAGGAAAGTTTTCAATTTCCAGTCACAGAATAAGACTAGTAACTGGAGAACATTTTTTATATAACCTTTCTATAATAAACTCATTTTTTCCTGTGGTTCAATGGCAGAAACATGTCTAAATCTGGGAGGCAATTCCATTATTTTAACTGTGCTTCAAATCAAATGTAACAACTAAAGCCCACACACATCATCACACATCATTTTTAGTTATTGTTATTTAAGTTCACAGTAATTAGGAACAATACAATGTTTTTGGAGGAAACCTAGTTATGAAAATTTTACATTTAATCAAGCCTACACAAACATTTGCTACACATTATTTACATAGTTTTAACAGAAATTTGTGAATAGCTCTACTACAAGGTTATCTTTCCCAAAGCTGGGAGTCATGACAATTCTGAGTTTGTTTTGTAATTATTGTTAGGACACTTAGAATGAGGTCCGGTTGTACTTTATCTGAAGCTGACATTTCACACAGATGGTGCAGCTGTCTTGTTTCATGAAACAAAGCTGATGTTTTTGTTAGACAACCCATTATTCCAAAAAGTTCTCCACTTAAATAACAATATACACTTACAACTAATGTCTTAGATATGATTTTCCATCTATGCATTATGCCAGAAAAGGTATCCTCCAAAAACAGAGTGCTTATGACAGATTTGTTCACTGCATGTAAAAAGAAAAGAAGCTATATCTTAAAAATGGTTGAATGTATTTGGGCTTGGGTTTGGGCTTTATCTATTTTATTGTATTTATTTTTATTTATTTATCTATTCATTCTCACACACACACACACACACACACACACACACACACACACACACACACACACACACACACACACACACACACACACACACACGAAAGTTCATTATTAATATTGTTGTTAACATTGCTATTAAGTTTATATATGTTTCATGTATTTGTTCTTATAAGGCAGACAAACAGATGTTTAAACACCTTTTTTATTTATTATGGGAAGAGAAAATATTTTTCCCTCATTTTCTTTTATTTATTTTTAAACCTTGAGTGATCTGCTTAAGTTTTCCTTTTGGACCTATTATACATGAAGTAAAGCTGAACCAGGAGATTAGCCAACTCAAGCTCTGGCAGTATAGTCAATAGCTAGTTCACATACACACTGTTCTCACTGCTTAGTCACCTTGTGTGTCATGATATCACACTGGAGAAATATACCACAATAAACTGAACATTATGGTTATACAAGTTTATTGTTCAGTTTATGAAAACCATAAATTAAGATTACATTTTGTATTTTGACATTTTTATTGAGGATTTATTAAAGGCCGCCAATATTAGAAGTGTAATAAAAACAATACCAAGACAGTTTTGCCCAACTTACTCTGAGTTTATTGTCTCAAAAATTCAAATCATCCACCCCAACCTCCTTCCTCTGTGGACAATGAAACTTCATAAAAACCTTATCTAATGAGAGCTAGAGAGCCTGGTCACTTGAAGATAAAACACATGTTGCTTTTTAGCACTCAGTGACACGAGACAGACTTTATTATTAATCATCTGAGCTGGTAGGCAGTCAAGGAGGTGTCAAAGCCAAGTGGCAGTGCAGGAGATGCTGTCTGAAGTGTTAAGTATTATTTTAATATCAGTTAGTCATTACCACACACAAATGAGACATTAGTATATTGCTATAAACAAACAAAACTATTGCCAAGTCAATTGGCAGCTTCTACACTACAATTTACACTGAGTGCCATCGGGCTGGACTTGGCATTAAATTGAATAAATTGTCCAATGGCACAAAACAGAAACAGTGACGGCGCCATTTTTTTTCACACAGCAAAGGAAGAGTAAAGTGATTCATTCTCTACGATGACAATAACAATCCCCAAAAGAAGCGCAGTGAAGGACGAGAATAACTGACATATTGGCTGAACCTTAGCAACACAAGTGGGGATGTTTTCTTATACACATCACTGACTATAAAACACCAACATGCTGTGTTTATGAACTGAGGGCATGTTAGGGAAAGAATTTCTTTTCTACACTTACCAGAGACTCGAGGTTTGTCAGAAGATGAGGGACTGGGTTTGGGTCCTTTGTTGCTAAACGACATGTAAAGGTGTTGACAGAACTCTTCAGGGAGTTCACTCTCCAGGAATGTTTGCATAAAGACCTTAAAGCCCTGGAAGTCAATCTCCTAAAACAAAATAAAAATAAGAGCGCTAGTTGTTGAATTCAGGTTTGAGTGAAATGCCGAGGATTTTCAGTATCATGTTTTCAATATTTTGCAAAATGTTGCACATTTTTGTACTTGGCTATGTCTGAATTGTTTTGGGTTTTAGCTTCTTTTATTTACTGCACTATGTGTGGCCTACATACAGATGCCTTTTTATGCAGCTTTGATGACAACTGTTTTTGTTTTGTTGTGTTTTGCTAGCTGTATCAATTTGCAAGTTGTGTTCAGACAGATACAACAGTGAGCCTATTTTTTTAATGTCATTTTGCTCACGAACATGGTTATTGCCAGATTGTGGTAAACACTTTAAGGGTTTAATATTTTCCTGCAATAGGTTGCATTGCCTCTAGAAGTTTCTACAATCCTTAAGAGAGTTCAATTATTTAGTGATTAGAGAAACTAGAAAAACACAGACAATAAATGAAAAATAAATCAAGAGGAAGAGACAGCAGATACCTGGCTGAGAATTTCCTGCTTCTACACTCCGCAGCATTGAAGAAAGAAAGAATCGCGACATATTCATGGAAGTATCACATGGTTATGTCATTTAAAATGCACAAAATAAGCACATCACATATTTACACACATTTTGAAAATGCAGTTATGTAGTTGTGATTATCTGTTATTGAATTAGAGATTTGTGAACTGTTATGATGCAGCAATTAGTAGTTGAGTATTTTTTTTTTTTTAGTTGCGTTCTTGATTATTGTTTTATCTTTAAAATGTATGCATGTTTAAAATCTCTCTAAATCACTTACTCATGTTTTCGGAAAGAAATGCTGAAGTGTGATATATGCTTGCTGTTGGCATTTCCTGAGTCAATAGACTATAAACTATGTGTTATATAATCCAGTATAAACTGAACATACCTCTTCTGGATTGTATTTAGCCAACACACCATCTCCATGGAACTCCTGCAGCACATCCTTCAGCTTCTTGGTTGAGTCTATGAGAAAACATTCAGACATGCTTTATTTGTGTTATGTTTTATATATGATTGATATCTACATAATTCAGTTATATTATATAGTTCAAAGTACTTTGCATTTTCTGGTTTTTAATTTATAAAAACAAATGTGGGTTCATGGAGTTACCCTATCTGCAGTAGGTGTCATTTTTTTCTGTACTCATGCAGGTGTGGATGCACCTGTAAGTGCTATAGAGGCATGCACGTCATGCACTCAGTATTGCTGATTTAACTTGGATGCAGCATTTTGATGCCTACAGGGAGACACACCTCCATATGTGAGTCAGACCTGTGAAGATGTATTCTGCTCTACCAACTGTAAAGGTCAGACCATGAATGAAACCTGACTTAATATCTTTTAGATCATTTTTTATATTAACCATTATTCAGGGCTTCATTAAATATATCATCCACATTTAGTACAACTACAAACCAGCCATGGCCTTTAACAGGACACGTAAACAGGCATGGCAGACATTTGTAAAAGTACCTCAAGTTCAAATACAGGGCAGGAGTTGAAAACACCAACCGGGGATAACAACTAGATAAAACAGAATTGTGAACACATGTAAAGGTCACAATAACATACTAAAACAAATACAATACCAAATAACTATTTTCAGCAGGGAAGAGATGGACCATTAATGAAATATGCAGGCTGCTTGCAAAGTGAATTAGTACTTAGATAAAGGAAAAAGCATCATGTTAATTCCCCTAAGATGTAAAAAATGTGGTAAATTGCAAGTTCTGGGAAAAAGTATTCACTTGAAATAAAATAATACACAAACATAATACACTTAACTTGTATAAGGTACTACTTCTAAGGCAGACAGAAGAATAAAATAGCCCTGAATAATTTTCATTTTTATTTTTTATTTTTGGTAGATACATCTTTAGCATTTTTAAAAAATACTTCTCATTTATGATGTAAGCGCTATATTTTGTCGTGACATGGAAAAATAATTCCTGAACACTCAGTTTATAGTTGTAGCAAATTAACAGCTAGAAAACTACAAGTGTGAATATTTTATATACAGTATGATCTAATTTTATTGTTAGAGGTAGAGTGTACAGGATTTAAATATACCAAAACCTTTGTATTCCTTCTAGTCCATATGAACAGCTGGTGTATTTGTATAGCCAAATTACTGTATCTTTCAAGTTAAGGGAAAACTAAGCAAATATTTACTGCTCATTACTTATTAATAACCAATCTCTATACACCCACTGGCTGAGATGCAGATGTTTGTCTAGCATTGATGATTGAGGCGGTGCCTCGGTGTGGTTGTTGCTCGGACCTCAGCTGCAGCTGTGATTTCATCCTTCTGCTGCTCTTTTTCTGCTGGATAATTTTAATTCCACTACCAATTCAACCTGCAGCATTTCTGTGACAGATGTGCCACTGCTACTGCATGCAGGTATTGTTACATCCAGTGCAGACTAATGTGTGACAGTCAGACTCAGCATAGGCAGTTGGGGGACAAGGTGGGTGAATGTAGTAAATGTGAATATGAATACAGTATATCTGCTCTATTTATCTCTCTAAAAGCAGTCGTACACACACAGCTGAAGGTGTGCCCACTTTAACTGTGGTCACAGTCGCGTGTAGCATATATTACATGATAATACAACTCGATATGGGTAAATATTAAATGTAAACATTATGTAAAGTTAAAAATCTGAATTGAACCACACAAAAATGATATAACTATTGTCATTTCCCTGAAAGAGACAAAATGCCAAAGACTGCTGTGACTAAAAAACAGACTGAAATCACCACAGTGGCTCATTATTTTCACTCTCTGTTTAAGCACTCAGCACTGGACAAAAATAACTTCATCAGGCAGAGATTTGCTGTGATAATTACTGCATGCTACAGAGAGTTTATGAGCCCTACTGCTGAATCAATTTGCTGCACCACAGATACCAGGTTCTAATGTTAGTGAAGTTAATTTTCTCACATTTCTCTCTAAGCACAAGTTGGTGTGTGCACATTACAAATTACATTAAGAAGCTTGTTTAAGTTTGTGCTTCACGTATGGTATCTTTCTGCTCTCTTTATACAAATGAAAAAGGCCTGTGAGGGATATTTTTTATGTTGATAAGTAATTACTGTTTAATTACTGTTTTTCATCGTCACCAACAGATAAATATGCACTGGCCATTGGTCAAGATGGCCTACTGAAATTCAAACTGAGTATCAGAATGGTGACTAGAGATGATTTAAGGGACTTTGTGCACAGCATGATTGTTGGCATCAGGTGGTGGATCTGAGTGTTTTAGAAACTGCTGATCTGCTGGGAGTTTTCAACACAACCATCCCTACGGTTTACAATAAAGAGCCCAAAAAGAAGAAATTATCCAGTAAATAGCAGCCCTCTGTGCAAAAATGGTTTGTTGATGTCAGAAGTCAGAGGAGAATCAGCAGACATGCTTCGAGCAAGGCAATCCTTACTCAAAAAACCACTTGTTACAACCAAGGAATGCAGAAGACCATCTCTAGATGCACAACATATCAAAAAAACTGAAGCAGGTCACAGCAGCAGAGGACCACACTGAGTGCCACTTCTGTTAGCTTAAAAACATGAAGCTGCGGTTATAATTCACATAATTCACTTTTTGTCTTGATTTCTGTTGCAGCACTGGAATGGTAGGGTTACAATTGGGTGCAAACAATAAGACAGCATGAATGGTACCAGTGGTTACTGGTGGTAGTGATGTAATAATGTGGTTGTGTAATAATAATGTAAAAACACGTTGTGCCCCTTAGTACTAGTGGAGCATCAACAAACACCACAGGCCACCTGAGTATTGGCGCTGACCATTTCTATGTTGCAAAGTGAAAATCTGGTTTCTGGAACCTGACGGTGAGTTCACTACATTGTCAGCAGATCTTAATCTACTAGAGCAGCTCAGGGTGTGCTGAAACAGGAGATTTACATCAAGGATTTGCAGCAATAGTGTGGTGTTATCATGCCGATATGCACCAATGTCTGAGGAATGTTTCCAGCACCTTGTTGAATCTGTACCATGAATAATTAGAACAGTTCTCAAGGTAAAATGGGCTCCAATCCAGTTCCAACAGGGCATAACTGAAGTGTCCAGTGAACATATGTTTGTCTGCTTGTGTGTTTGAGCTGAATAAATGTTTCTAGAACTAAAATCCCAACCTGCTATGAGGTAAATCCAGCAGCCCGGGAAGCTGAGGTTATGCTGCTGTTTATGAAACCGAACAGCATGCCCCAGATTTATAATCATCTGATCTGTTGAGAGGTTAGCCTTGCAGTTAAGGAAGGGAAATAAAGCAAATAAGAATAAACCTGTATAAAAAGAATTTGATAGAAAAAAAACGTATTTCAGAGAATCAGACCTTAAATAGATGTAGTCTGCTATAGAGCCACCAGTTACTATACAAGAGCTTGGACCTTATTTACCACACTGCAGATTCTGAAGAAAAGACATGTCCAAAAATCTATGTGTTATTGCTAATAATAGCAGGTATTCTGTCTCTATTTGCATTTGAGCTCTCTTCCCCTCTCGACAGCAATTTGTCACCTCCTGCACTAATAGCTTTGGATCTTTGATTTTCTCAGGACGCATTTTACCAATACAGACTAGAAATAAACAACCCACACTGAACTGACTGTGTGTCATCATTATTGACCATCTTTATGAGCACACCAACTACGCAAAACCATTACCGAGCAGAGTGATTATGTATCCACTGCCTGTTACATTCAGCAGGCACAGCTGAATTACAGTGTGTTTTCTCTATCAGGATAATGATTTAACCATTCTGTGCCACACAATAATGAGGAACAACAGAACAGAAATGTAATGTTTTTGAGGCTCATAAACACTCTGAGGATTTTTTTTTTACCTTCTTTGGTAAATAATTGCCCTTCTGTTAAACAGCTCACTGCCACATAACTTGCATTAGTAAATCTATTATATGGATAGAAGCTCTTAATTGTTGTGAGCCAGATCTTAGGTGCCTGCCTCAGCACACGGCCATTAAATTGTTATGAAAGTGTGAACTCCTCACTTTAATGAGAATGAAGGGTGAGATGCAGTACAAGGGAGATAAAAGTAGAGATTAAAAAGGAAGGCGAGGGGATGTGATGTCCATTGTTATAGCTCAGATAAAGGGATATTTTAATAACCTGTAGCTGCAGAGGGCACAAAGAATCGCCCCAAGCTCATTGAAACATAATTATCCAGAAATTGTCTTCCACACACACACATCCACGTGCATGTGCCTCCACACATGTGTAGATAATTGCCCATTATGACCACTATGTGTCTCTTTTTTTATTATACTTCTTCCCTTCTCCCCTTTCTTCTATTTTGAATGATTCAAACCCAAAATATTTGCAAAACACGTAAAAACCCCACCATAATGCACTATGTGCCAAAAAGAAGAGGAGCGTTTCACAGAATGAAGAACAATGTTGTTTTAAACCAAGTGAGAAGCTGGTACAAGAGCTAAAGAGATGGAAAGCATTAATTATTAAGATTCAAACTAAGAGCAAATGAAAAAAAAAATTGTTTCAAATGACTAAAAGATGTCTTGTTTGGGACTGAAAATAACTGACATATGAAACATCTACTGTGACGTTACACAAGGACACTACAAAAACACCACTTAGGTTGTAGAAACACTGAATACGTAACAACTATTCTTCTCCACAGCTAGTTCCATAATTTGTCTCACTTTAAACGATTTACTGTGACTGGTGTTCGTATCTCCAGCGTCTGTCCAAAACTATGCGTGGGTGGTGCACGTCGTCCTGCAGCATGCCAGGTATCATCATATTTTCCATTCCTGGTACCATTTCAAATGATGAAATGTGTCAACATGTTGGAGCGTAACATAAACTCCAGGAATCCAGAGCGCAGCCTGGTGAGCAGGGAAGCCAACTGTTGGGCTGCAAATGAATCAATCATAGCTCGCCACAAAGATTAAACGCTTCAGCAGCTTCAGTTTTCTACATCAGCAAGACAAGTTAGAGCAGGCAATTACAACGTCAAGATTATATAATTAGAACAACTGATGTTAACCACAGCGACTCTAACTGCACTGCAGTTTACATTAACAGACACACTGTTGTTGTTACCGTGGTGGTTTGATGCTACTGGAGAGAATATGTGTTTGTGCGTAGTGCACGGGAACGTCTGGGTTTTGCTTCCATTTATGAGGAGGATTACGGAAGGCATGATGCTGAAATCCTGCCAGCTTTCCAAGAACTTCCAGTGACGAAGTGAAAACTTGCCTCAACTCAAAACTCACGTGTGAATTGGAGAAAATTAAATAAACAAAGCAGTGACACGAGTTAATGAGGAGATACTTAAACATATTTGTTTTGCTTTTGTAGCAGAGAGTTCGAGCAGAATACGTCATCTATTTCCTTTTTTGTGGAGGGATCAGTCTAGGATATGTTTATCCTAACAGCTTTAATGTTTCAGCCTGTTAGCAAACAGGATAGCCATTTTTTTGTTGTTGCAGAGGTTAAATTCTCGTCTTTTTTATATAAGGAAAACTATGTCGACCTGTTGCCAATTAGAACCTAACTAAGAGTGACTTAAATTCATTACAAAACACATTTACTTGAATATGAAAGGCATGTAGAGTAAATTACTATTAGAACCTTATTTCTAAACAACAAAAGTGATATTCCTCAAGAGCAGGTTTCCTTCTCTTTTTTTTTTTTTAATCTTTATAGGCCTCAACCACTCAGGGAACAAAACATTCATTGCCTTAGTTATTGCAGACTAAGCTTTGCTTTCAATTCCAGCCTGCCATGTCATAAATAATAGGAGGGCAACACAAAGACCTGATGTTATAACAGCTGACATGTAACCTGTAGATGCTGATTTGAGTCCTTGTTCAATTGGTGGGTTCTCCTCTCTCAGGATTGTTTTATTTATTTTTTTTATTTATTTTTTTATTTTCTTGTTGTTATGATGCTCATTCACTGCCAGGGTAGTACACAAGTAAAAATATCCTTTTATAAAAAGAATAAAATGCGCAACACACATCTACTGGAAAAGTAAATGCAGTCACACAGTCGTAGGCTCTGTCTCAGTGCCATGCAGCCTGTGAGAAAAGAAGCACTAATGGAAAAGTCTCCTATGGACTTAGCAGAAGCAAAATACTCATTTTCCAAACTGCAGAAAAAAAAACATGATGTGATGATCTACCCTTATGTTAAAGTGCGTGGGTTAACTAAGGGAGAAGAGCACCTCTGTGTGTTAACTGATTGCATTTAAAGGCTGTGCAATAGGAGACTTTGGAGGTGGGCTGTAATCTGTCTTTCCAGTCAGAAGTGTTTTCTGTGCTTTTTTTCAATTGGCTGTGCAGGAAGATGGTTTGGGTGGGATTAGCTCAACTCTGTCCATAACTAAAACTGGCCTAGTGAGTGATCAGGCTTTTCTCAGTTTCAGTGCTCTCCCTGTGATACACCCTGAGGTAAACGAAATGTGGCAGTAACAGCATGCTGATTCCAAATATAGAGTGCAGGCTTTTCAATTTAAAACGATTCTGGTTCACTAAGACAAACATGGTGGTAAAAACAAAACTGGGAGGTGCATGCATTTCATGAAACTGTAATTTTGCATGCATATCCATTTTGTCTGTAAGGAAAAACATTTCTAAGCATAAAGTGCAGAATGAGGCCCAGTCTTATTGTATAGATCCCAGTAAGAGAACAATATTCTCCAGAATGCTGGGATGAGAAATTACAGGAAATGTCCGTGTATACTTACCGGCTCAGTTATCTAATCCCAAGTATCTCTTTTATTTAAAAAAATCTGCTGATGAAAAGTCAATTGCAGTTTTCTGCTTCTTCACAATAAATGTTTTCACTCATCTGCTCAAAGACCAAGGTCAGCATTAAGCTTCAATCAAAGCAATGAAACATTTTCATATTCCTATCCTCCTCTGATTATACATGACGTATCTACAGAGAAGCATGTTTCATGCTGACCTGAACAGAGAAGTGTTTTAATGGCAACTCTAGATCTCAGTATCACACAGAGGAGTCACCGTGCATGACTTCAACATTTCAACTATTTATCGTTTGGATCAGAACATCAAGAAACTTGTTGATTTAACTTCTGTCCGAATGTAGGCTGAAAACACAGTTTACACAAACTAGTTTAAAAGATGGATCTGTGTATATAACTTAAACCTGTAGGTGATCTACAGTTTATTAAGATGTCACCAAATAGATTTTCACCTTAAATCCTGCACTCAGAATGTAGACAAAACTTTATACTTTCAGGACAAAAAATTAATAAGGAGTAGTATGATGTAAACAAATCTGCTTGCTAAAGAAAAACAGAAGAAAAGGTGAGAGGGAATAATAATGACTGTTTGGTGACACGGTGTTTGTGAGACTGCACATAAGTCCATCTCCTTTGCCTATCCCTTAGTTTAATTCTCATAACCCTCTCTGGTTAGACAAAGAACTAAATAAACCAGACACAAACCAGACAATGAATCTGGCTTTAAGCATTCCCAAGAAAGCATATTGGTGTATTTCTACTACAAAACATGGAAAAAGTACACAGTAGATATCAAGTTACCAACATTTGATCAAGAGACTGAAGTTCCAGTCTCCTACTGTTAGGTTAAATCATCACAAATACTTTGTAATAATTGACTCTCAAGCTACCTGACTGTGATTATGAAAAGAAAAAAAATAATGAAACAAAATTCATCCTTTCAGAAGAATCTAAGCAAATTTTCTGAGGTTACCATGGTTCTGAAGTCTGGTCATAGACTGTCATGTCGTGACACATTAAGGTTGAGCATTTTTGCTGTTGAAATTGGATGTGATGAGTAAAAGGTTGATCTGACTGACAAACAGAGGGGCTCTGCATGTTTTTCTTCCTTTTTGGCTCTAACTGGGATTTACAAAATTCATGTTGTATTTATTAACACATGCAACTAATGACTGAGCTCAGAATTACTGAGGCATCGAGGATGACAAACAGTCATTGTCCTATAGACTTCCATATGACCAAGCTTCTTTTTTGGAACTAGAGGAGTCATCTTCCTGCTGGCCATTAGAAAGATTCCAGGTTTAAGGCACTGGTTTGTCTTTTCAGACCTTGAAGCTGTATTCCTGTGCTGTGGTCAATCCTGTGTGCAGTTTTGACTTCTCCCTGTTCCTGGTATTCTAAATACATGCATGTTAGATTGATTGGTGACTCTAAATTGGACACTTATGTAAGGCAGATAAAGTGGTTTGCGCTGTGAAAGTACTTTGAATGGTCAGTAAGACTAGAAGACACCAGTTGCAAGTCCAACTTTTGTATACAATATACATTTTAGGCTGCAGTTTAAGGACACAGATATCAACCAGACTGTGTAATGTCACCTCTTATTGTCCCTGAAGAAAAAGCACAGCTTCCTTAACACAGTCAGATGCAAACTGAGAGTACCTCCTCTACTCACACTGAGTGTATTCCTGTAGCAAGGCGAATTCAGCTGGGGTCAGTGTGACCCATTTGTCCTGGCTGCTCATTGTGTTCAGGCCACGTCTCTATATCCACCGTGCATTCCCCGTGCAGCAACACACAGCAGGGAGTCTCACACTGGAACACAACAAGACATCAAAATCAGCCCGATTCACCCCCACAGACATCTTTTCTTTACATAATGTCAGTACAAAAAGCAAAGCTGGTAAGACGCAACAGCTTTGTTGCTGAATAAGACACAACAGGATTACATATATTCTCCAATTAGCTGGAGAAAGCAAACATTTGCTGGCACATTTTAAAGCAATAAAGAAATAGATACATTATTTTTCCTCTGATAATCAGAGCACATTTTTTCTTCCTGCCTGTTCCTCCTTCTGCAGCTGCCATCTCAACTAAAATGTCCCTCTTCCTCTGCTAGATCTTGGTGTTTCAAGCATTGAGATTCGTGTTTGTTAGCCAGAGCAGGATGAATAATTTAAAGTTTAAGACATGTTGGTACAAAATACACTATCATTAAAAAATGTGATCTTTTTATACATAGAAACAAGTCCCAACACTAAAAAACAAACAAGTGATATCTAGTCCCATGTATTCACAATTCAATTTATGAAAATTAAAAACTATCAACCCAGGAAGTGTAATATTTGTGTTATACATAATGTCACAACTCAAATATTGCAGTATATTCCTGCCTATCGTTGCTTTGGTGGTTTTGGTCCTTGTACTTGGAATATGCATTTCAATAAAGAGATTACAAAAAATAAAGCCAGTTATAAAAATACATAATTCGACCATGGGTGTGATGTATGTGCAGCGCTGCAGGAAAGAAAATAAGCCCTGAATCTAAAGTCAGCTCATCTGTTTTGCTTAAATGGTTACATCACGAAATGTCTGCAACAAGTGGAGGGATCCTTGTATTTAAAAAAAAAAAATCCTAATTTGGACATTAAAAGATTAGAGATCCGCCTTGGTGCTGCTTCAAAACATCATCCTGAGCGGTTGCTATGAAGACAACGTGATCAAGTTCAGGCTAAATGGGTTTTTGTAGGCAGGTACTTCCATTTTTGAGCAGAGTCCAACATCCAGGGTTTCACTGGAGGTAAATTAAGTAGCGTCAATGTTTGTGCTTCACCAGTACTTTTGTCTGCATTATAACAGCTTTTAAAGCATGATGTCAAACAAAACGTGTCAGACTCTGTGGCTGATGTAAAGCATTGTGCTCCACTTAGCAAAGGCAAAACACAGAACATCAATCACATGTAAAACAAAGGTGTTCAAACATTAATTTCAGGTTTGACAGGAGAGTATTAAGGATTAGATATCGTATCAGAGAATGGATAACATGCCTCGCTGATTTTTGCCCTTTAATTAAAGTAAATACTGAATTGCCACGCAATGCAAACACATTCAGCCAAAATCACAGCTCTGCTGTTCAGATCCACATGACCTTGCTTTCCCTTTTATTTTTGTGGAACGAATGTGGATGCAGTTGGATGTTTCTGTAGGTGTCACTCAGGCATCTGTGTGGGTGTGTGTATGTGCGCGTGTGTTTCACATTGCCTGTGAAGCATTTGACCCAATAACTGGGAACTGAAAATCTGGATCAACAAGTGTTCATTCATGTGGAGAATAACTGTGTGTGTGTGTTTGTACGCTTGTGTATATTTAATATACAATAATGTGCTTGGTATGAGGTATGAATTTGTGTACTTTAGTTTGAAATCATATCTAAGATCGTGTGTGTGTGTGTGTGTGTGTGTGTGTGTGTGTGTGTGTGTGTGTGTGTGTGTGTGTGTGTGTGTGTGTGTGTGTGTGTGTAAATACGCATGTGAATGAATGTTCAGAAAGCTTGTGCCACAGTTACTCTGAAGAGGTGATAGGCTAAATCAAGCCTATATACTTAATTGAGTGTCTTTATTATTATATGCACTATATAGCCAAGATAAAGCAACACAATATGAAGCCACCGGTGCTGCTGCCTTAACACACTGCGTGCGTGGGAATCAGCCTCCCTCACATAAACTTTGATCTGCCTCTGGAGCTTAAACTAGAAACGCTCTGCACTGTCTTTCTTAATGTTTTGCACAGGAAGCAAAAAAAAGAAAAGGAGCTGATGGGAAATCTTGTTGTTTATATCAGATCTCCACTGAGTCTAATTCCAGCACAGAGATACAATCTCAAATATAGTACTGGTGTGTGCAGTACGTTCCTGCTTCGCACTGCACTGTAATCATCCTCCTTTTCGGCGTTGCCTGACTGCAGTGCATCCCCACAAAAACACTCAGCTGGCATCCTCTGAACAAAACCCAGCTCTGCAAATGTTATCAGATAAGCTTCATTATCAGTTAGTAGTGCAGTGAGGAGATAACATGTAGAACCATGTGTTACACACGACTTGGAGAAGATCTTAGCTCAGACACCACTAATGCTTTGACACAGAGAATCAGTAGGTAGTGGCCACTGCGACATGCAACACAGGGAATCAGATGAGAATTCAACATGCCTCGCTCACCTGCTGCAGATCTGGAGTTAATCACCAAGACAGATGAGGGAGGAGTCCTTTTGGGCAGGCGTTTTCAGATGCAGCTCCTCACTCACATTCCTGCCGTGCCCTCCTCTTGATCTTCTCTTAGCTGCAAGGCAAGGTGGGTGTTGTGCAATTAGATGGAGTGGAAGAGTGTGTATCTGTGTAAGAAAAAGAGGAAGGAAGGAGCAGCAGCAGCCCTCTCTGCTTCCTGTCAGTGTATGAGTATGTGGATGGGTTAGTGTTTGTTTTTCTCTGAGGCAGAGTCTGGTCAGAGCAGCATCACAGGGGATGTGGGGTGGTGAGAGAGAGAGAGCGAGAGAGAGAGAGGATGAGGGAGAGTAAAATCATCCAGCGCTGCTCTGCCTGCAATGATCAGTTTCCATACTCCCGCTCGCTCACGTCACATCCCTCCATCCCTCCCCTCTACTGCTCTGTTATTCACCTTCCCCTCCCTCCCCTGAAAACCCGGAGGTCCTATGCTCTCTCGCTTTCACTCTGGCTTTCTCATTTCCCTCCCTACTACTCCCCAATTCTCTCCTCCTTTCAAGCTATCTTCACTCTGGTCACTGTGTCACACATCAGCCGACCACATTAGCATTCCAAACGGCAGGCAGTAAGTGCAGCAACCTGTAGGATGTTCTCTCCAGAGGGCTGAAAAAAGGTGGGAAAACTAGAAAGATGAAGACAGAGATGTGAGAGAGGGTGAAGGGTGAAGCACAAGTTGAGAATGAAAGACGAAAAAGGGTGACAAATAGAGTGGAAATAGAAAATGACAGAGATGATGCACAGGAGGTGGAGGAGGTGGTGGAGGAGGAGGGCACGCTTTTTGTGAGCAATTTTTTCCATTCTCTTCTCCCATTTTTGCACAGAGGACACACAAACATAACATCAAACAGATATGAAAGCTCGTTTTCAGTACCCATCAAAAGAGTATAGTCAATAATGAGAATATTTGTGATTTTTAGAATAGCTTGTTAAATGTAGCTGATCTATAAATATATGGACCTAACACTGGTGGTTATAAATCCATTTGTAGTTATTAATTTGAAGCTATAGACACACAAAACAGTTACGAGATGCTTCAAACACAGTGTAATTTTAATATATGTATAGAAAAAAACAGTATAGGTTATGTTGATATGCAACAATAAGCACAGCAACAATATTAACAACAATACCAAAAACAACATGAGATGAGGTATATTATGAGCATCAGATGTCTAACTGACTAGTGGCTCAGAAACCCATCATGTCAAAGTGCT
Organism: Rhamphochromis sp. 'chilingali'; assembly: GCF_963969265.1. NCBI lineage: Eukaryota > Metazoa > Chordata > Actinopteri > Cichliformes > Cichlidae > Rhamphochromis > Rhamphochromis sp. 'chilingali'. The sequence goes on along the minus strand of NC_137938.1, from coordinate 33,082,242 downwards.
TGGCATTAAAGAACATATCCACCCTTCCTCTACCCCTGTGTAGCGTAAGCCTACAAAGCTTATAGATCCAGAGAGAATGCCATCACCATGGCTCTCCATGTCACACTGACCTATCTTAAACAGAAGAGGGCATAGTATGTGAGGATGCTTTGTATTGACTAAAGCTCTGCATTAGCTGATAGGTTTCAATAACTTCCTATTTGTGTGAATCAAGGATTTCCTGTCTTACCACCACCACAGTCAGATTTACTGGAACATCTACGTACAAATGCAGCCCACTTCTCCCCACACAGCCTGAACACAAAACAATCATTAAAACTGAATATGTCACAATAGCACTGGGACTAACTTTAAACATGAATTAGAAAGCCTACAGAGATTAAACCAGGATGGTGTAAAAGCTCAATTTGTTACTGAGCATCGATGAAACAAAGAAATCACAGACTGCAAGAACCTCTCCCTGCTAAACATTAAAAGAAGGTAGATAGGTGGGTTACCAGTATAAGCTGCATATATGTATAAAAGTCGTAACCACCATGACATCGGCTTCTGGTTTCTGGCTATAAACAGTAAACAACGTCTGTGTCTGAAAATGTATTCAGAAAAAGCAATCTATCTGAAGGCTTAACTGGTGGTGAAAGCACTTACAAAAAGACTGATGGTCCTATAAAAGTTTCTCATGTGATGTCATAAACAAATAACCCAAGAGTTGTCTGCCAAACAGGATGTGATATAATCACTAGTTGCTAGGGAAAAATCTGTAATCCCTGACCGATTGCCAAGTATTTCCTGCGGGTTGCTGAAATTGTCTGCAAAGACGTTGCTGTATCAAAAACCTCCTTGTATTTGCTTTGGTCACGAGCAGACTGTCACAGTTGCCTGTAGTTTGCATTGAAAAAAACTGACATGTCTGCAAACACTCACTTACTACTTGCCAAGCGGTAATAAAGCTTAAAAAAGTGCAATGCAAATTTTTACCTTAAATTCACGAATTCTCGATTTCTGGATTACATCACCTTTTTTTTTTTTTAAAGTGATGCAATCCAGAAACAGTTATATAAAAAACCACACAGTTAGAAGGTCCAGTTCAGTAACTCAAGCCTTGACAGCCAATGGCTATTGGCTCCACATACTTTTGTTTCTAGTTGTACAAAAATTTTAACTTCATTTTTACTCAAGCTAGATGCTTTAACATGGGAGTCTGACTTGCTTTTGGAGTGTCAAGTGGCCATTTGAGGAGCTGTAGATGTTTTAAGATAAGATAAGCTTTATTAGTCCCACACGTGGGAAATTTGTTTTGTCACAGCAGGAAGTGGACAGTGCAAAAGTTATGAAGCAAAAATTAGAATACAATAAGAATAAATACAGTACACAACTGTACAGAATAGAATAAAATAAAATACTATATACAGTAGAATAAAATAGAATAAAATATACAATAAGATAAAAATAGAATACAAATGCTATATACAACTGAGTAAAAATACAACGATGCCAGAAAAGATTATTGCACTTAGTGTTATTGCACATGTGTGGATGTGCCATTAGCACTGGTGCAGTTTCTATCTTGAAGATTCACAGAAATCTTGCATGGTTAATCAGTCCTGCCTGCCTGGCCACTTAGGAACTATTTGGTGAGCTATTTTTTACCACTTTTCTACATAGTGTACTGGATGCATCACAGGATGGCATACCAACTTATAACAGCACACAGGAGAATTTTCCTGAGAGCGATAAACTATCCTGAGAAAAATAAAGGTTTCGCCTCACTGGGAATAAACTGCTTTGGCTTTCAAACAGTCATATTTCTAAGATTAAAATAATGCTTCCTTTTGTGGCTGTATTTAAAAAAGAGGGACAGCTTCCTTAGGTGATGGGTGTTCATCCTTCATTAATATTCAAAACACAGTCATTGACATTTTAGACATTTGAGCTGATACTCCTATTCAAAGAGATGCATGCTGAGTGCTCACATACAAATTAGCTCAATTTGGCCTCAGTTGAAGCAATCAATAGTAATGAAGTCAGAGGGTTAAAGCCACACCACTAACATATGAAATGTAAGAAATCTCCCCAGTGGCACAGAATGACACAAATTGGCACAAATTTAACCGAAATCAAGTTTCAGTGTTGGTTTGATGCAGGAAATGTCTATCGTAAGAATGAGTCACATTTAACCCTTTCAGCCACACTAAGTGCTTTTGTAGTCTGAGCTCAACTGACAGCTGGCTTTTCACTATAGCTTAAATTGTGGTAGTTATAAAGATTTGACGTTGCTCCTTTTTATGATATTTCAGATGATGAAGGGTGTCTTCCAACTTTGATTTTGGGGCCTGGATTAAAAGATAAGTGCCAAACGCATAAACACAGGTGTTTAAGTGTGCAGCAGAATTGTTTTGTGCTATGTTCACAACAAAACACTTCTGCAGTAGACATGAAGGTGACTCAGCAACAGTTCTTGCCCTGCAGTTCTGCTTTTCACTCAATGTTGTGCAGAGAAAAAGACTTGAGAGTAATAAGCATTTCACTTCTTGGAACAAACCTAATATATCCTATTCAGTTACCAGCCCACCTTTAGATAACCTGTACATTGAAACCTTTTAATGTAACCTCCCACCTACTGGAAGCAGCATTTAATCCGACCCACAAGCCTCAGCATGAATTGAGTTTCATAAAAGGTTGCTGAACAATGACCCAGATATTGGCAGTGTGGCAGTGGCGCCTCCAGGCTATCTGGGTAGGTCATGTGGGCGTTTACATTTGTGTCAGAGTGGCAGAGCCAGTTGAAATATTGACATGTCCTTCACATGTGACTAGCAATGACTAACTACAAGACATCTGCTTCTCAGAGTGATGTGCAGCCAGGATCTGGCCGATTTTACTGTATAATTTGAGTATAATTAAGTTCATTCTAAAACAAAGAAATCTATTATAGGAAAAACATAATTACATAAGTGTCACTATTAAAGTTTATTTACACAAAGTAAACTTTAAGCAGCGAGCTGTAAGGAGACACTGCTCTTATCAGCTTGTAAAGCTGTAATGATGAACATGTTGGCCAACATTGCTGCGTCTGCTTCCTCTTTGCATATCAGGCAAACACAAGCTTTTAAATGTCAGTACTTACTGCCTCCGGCTTGGTATCCAACAACTCCTCAGTGAAATGTCTGGCCATTTAGATGCTAAATGTTCCGCTGTGTTTACCAGCTAGCTGATTACTAAGTTTGCTGCGGTGCTTGGCAGGTTCATCAAAGAATTTTTAGTGTAGTTTCAAATTAGACTATAGGGAGTGGGACGTGTCAGACCGAACCAAAACAGAACATTAAAAAGAAAAAAAATCTATGAACAAAGGCCTGTTCTCAAACCAGTCATACTGATTCTGCAAAATATTAATGAATCCAAACACAAATACACACAAATACAAGTGAGGCCTGCTCTACAAAGGTGGTTTCGTTTACCCTAACATTACCAGTTGGGCTAACCAAGTAAAATATTTTACAAAGTAGTTCAAACTAAAATATATTTTTTAAAATAAATAAATATGTAACACAGACTGAAGGTCTTGTGTGTGAGAGAGAAAAAATATTGTATTTAATACACTGTATGAATGTATATGTGCTTTAAATAAGACCTACTGGATTAATAATGTTTAGATTATATAGACCAGGCAGGGAAGTAGGCAGGTTTGTTGAATGTGTGCAGACTTGTCAGAATTATATTTGTATCATCAAGAAAGTGGAGGGACGTGACAGACTGCAACTGTTATTCCAGTAAATGTTTAGATGTGCATAATATTGTTTTAGCAACAGTAAAAAAATAAATATTTATAATATAAATAATTCAAGTAGAGCTGTAGCCTACTGGCATTATGCCAAATATAGATTTTTCAGCACAGCCACTTTATTTTTAGAGCCTAAATATTTTAAAGAGTGGCACCAATTTAGCTCGAGTCAAATTCAGTTCTTTATAAAAAATGAATTATTTGTGAAATTTTTTTTAGAACATTCTGGATCCTGATGACACAAAAGATAGCCCTCAGATGTCACTAAGCTCCAGGAGCAACAGACCTGCATCATTATGAGATCATTATATACATGTGGGGCAGACACAATGGAGGCAGGTTGAATTAGCCTCTCTGCCTCAATGACACCCTTCTGTCTCCAAAAATAGAGTGAAACACAGACAAAAACACACACAGTACACTCAGCTTTCTGTTAGTTTCGTCTTGTCCTGAGTGACAGGATTGGAGCTGGTCTGGGGTGGAAAAAAATCTCTTTGGTTACGTTTAATTCATTTAGTCATTAATTTTTTTTGTTTTTATAAAGCCAAATTTAACTGAATGATGAAGAAAGTAGTACTATAAACACCCTTTGTTCTACACAATACTGCAATGAAAGCAATTTTAGGTTCTATGACTCAAACCTCTTTCTCAAACAAATGTCCAAAGCCCATATCAGTTCTACTTCACTCTTCCTTTGTGCTATAAATAACAGCCTGGATGTGGAAGATAGACAGAATCATAAAGGGACCATTATATAAGTCGTGAGCATCTACACAGGCTGACCCTTGGTCTTTCTTCCCAGAGGAGTTGGTCAGATTGATGCTGGCTAGGTCACAGACAGCTGGGGCTTATTTGCCATGTATCCATCCCCAGGCAGAAGCCAAAGAGCTTTACGAGGTAGAGCAACATTCATGTGTAAACACTAGGCAGCAGTCATTTTGAGGAAGTGTGTCCGTGTGTACAGGAAGTTATGGAAGGGAGACTAAAATGCACAACTAATTTCAGTTTTGAACATGTTGGAGAAGATGTAACTCCTCTGTTATAACAATTAGACTTCCCAATACTTAGAAGCATAACGAAATTAAAGATGTCCAAATAGATCCATTAAGTTTTCAATCTAAAAAATCTCTACCTTGTAGTGCAATATTTCTTCAGATTTAATGTTCAGCAAATGACTCCAGCTGAAGATCTTCCAACCATTTATATGAGATAAAATCTTAATACAATCTGATATTTACATATGATACTTTTCATCAAACCAATGTGGCAAATTTAAATGTAAACATGCCACAATTTTGTCTTCCTCGCTGGTTATTTTATCTTTCTTAACAAATGCTTGATCAGTTCTTTGAAGATGGATGGATTTTATTTTTAGAACAGGAGAAAGTGCTTGTGTGAATGGGTGAATAAGGCACGCTGTATAAAAAGTGATTTGAGTACTCAGAGAGTAGAACAGCACTATGTAAGAATCAGTCTATTTACCATATTTATATATGTGAGCAATGATCTTTTGATGATCTTTGGTGAATGGGAATTAAAATATATCCAGAAGATTTAAGCATAATGTAGAAAACATATAAAAATAAGTTAGGAATATCAAGCTTCAAATACTAGCCATTTTAAAATGTCTTATGCAAATGTATTTTTAAAATACTGATAATATTAGTGATAGTGATAATAATATAGTAGGACACAGACTGTATAACCACTGACACATTGTTTCATAGTTGTATCTTTGTCTCTGTTGTCATGGTATTTGCACCAGTGTTTGCTAAAAGCATCTTTCAGATGTTCAGCTGTGACAAACTATGCTTGTGTAATTTGCAAATCTTTTCAGTGGAAAAATATTTGTGGGTGAACAAAGTTTATAGGTTTAAAGCACCAGTAAAACAAACAAAAAGATTCTTCATGTATCAGATGACACAAATCTAAGAAATTTGTGGTTTTTGTGCCCATCATCCACATCTTCCTGTGGCTCAGACAGTAGTGACTGCAGGGCACGGCAATCCACTACACGCCGCGAAAATACAGAAATACAGCATAGCCATGAAATGTTGGAGCCTCTGTACATGTATGAATTTAAGGGGTGTTTACATGTGCCCACAATTACAAATTCATGCCAGTGTTTGTGTAGTAGGATCTCTATCTGTCCCCATGGAGAGCACTGAACTATAGAGTATTAACTTAGGATGAGTCACTGGAACATTCTTGGCTCAGAGGGAGCAAATCACATTTGTTCACTCTTCCCATCTGCCATGTAATGAGGGAAAAGGAGAAAAAACAGGGAACCACACAGACAAATAACATTGTAACTGATGAATGACATCGATTTATTTATACAGCATTTATATAAAACAAACAACATGTGTGCAATACTAAATAAACGTTTTTCGTTAAAGAGAATTGAATTTTCTTTAAAACGCCTATTTAATGTCATAAAATTAATAGGGACTAATACTGCAGTGTTTTTCATTGCTCTACAATTCATAGATCATAGATCAAAGGGTTTGGGTATGCTTATTGTACATGGCTGGGGAAATATACATTCTGCAGGTTAAAAGTTGTGAAATAAAAGTGAGAATACTGACATCAGCCTGTAGGCCTCATTAATTATAAATATATGTTCCTATAATAATAATGGACTGCATTTATATAGCGCTGGTGGAAGCAACAGCTGCCCTGGGGCAGACTGACAGAAGCGCCATCGGCCCCTGTACTGCCTCTGCTATGGTTGGGCAGTCAGCTAAACTCCTTCCCCACATCAAGACTCTGACGACACGATTCCCGGTTCACAGGTTTATTGACACAGGGAAAGGTGAAACTGTAACAAACAGTACAAGGCATAATCACTGTACTTATTCACCATGTACATATATAACGATGAAAATATATTAACCCAGTTTTTTAATATGTCAACATGCAATGTTCATATGAATTACTTCCCTTTTTAAGTCAAATACAAACATCAAATTATGATTTTAACAAGTCTTGCTATAATGAATGCATCCAATACGTTTGTCATTCCCCTTTAACTAGCTCCATAAGCGATTGCTAGCTTAAACTGCATAAGATTGGTTTTATCATTAAACTTACAGAAAAATGAACTTACTTGAAAGAAAGTGGTCTATACATGCACATAAAATATAAAACAAGTCTATACATACCCACAATGCTACCAAAGGCATAGGATGTATGTGGATGCCACTGGATTTATCTGGCTAAGGCCACCATGCTGCACATGCCTTCTCCTTAATTCACAGACTTACTTCCTGTTTACCAATGACATCATGTCCTATTACAGACTACAGGTTTTAAGGTGGCACCAGAGAGTTACAATTGCATATTTAAACATTTACCAAATCCAAGAAAACAGTCTACCTTAAAAACTTTTGATATCAGAACACTCCCCGCCTGGCGTGATTAACGCCACCACACTTTGTCAATGACAGTTCAACACCTAGACATCTGAAGCCAGAAGAAGTACTATTTCTGTAATGGGTCTCACAAACAATGTTTCTCCTCCTGGCTTGATGACCTTGACCTCGACCTGGCGAACTTTACCATCTTTGCTTTGGAAGGTCTGTGTTACCAGACCAAGTGGCCACTTATTTCTTTGTACCTGACTGTCCTTGAGGAGAACAACATCCCCTGGCTTAATGTTTGGGTTAGATGACTGCCACTTCCTACGTGATTGCAATGTTGGAAGGAACTGCTTGCGCCACCTGTCCCAGAAGGTGTTGGACAGGTGCTGGACTTGTCTCCACTGATGCTTGTAGAGGTCAGCGGCTCCAAACTCTCCTGGAGGAGCAGGAACACAGTTTACCTTCTGTGTTAGAAGAGCAGCTGGCGTAAGAATGAATGAGTTGTCGGGGTCAGTTGTTACAGGAACAAGAGGCCGGGCATTAATGATGCCTGCTACTTCTGCCATGAAAGTTACCAACACTTCATGGGTCAGCTTCCCCTTGAGCTGGAGGAACATGGAGTCAAGAATCCTTCTAGCCAGACCAATCATCCTTTCCCACGTTCCACCAAAGTGGGAGGCATGTGGAGGGTTGAATGTCCAAGAGCATCCTTGGGCTGACAGATAAGACTTGACACCACTGTGGTCGATGTTAGAAGGTATCTTCAAGGACTAACAAGCACCCACAAAGTTAGTGCCTCTGTCTGATCGAATACTTTTGACCGGCCCTCTAACTGCTAGAAACCGCCTTAATGTGTTGATAAAGCTGGATGTGTCGAGGGATTCTATGACTTCAATATGTACGGCTCTTACGCCCATACATGTAAAAATCACGGCCCACCTTTTGCTGTGTGAGAGGCCTCCTCTAGTCCGGCGTGCAGAAACACTCCAAGGACCAAACACATCAAGGCCAACATTTGTGAAGGGAGGGTCTGTTGAGAGACGATCTGCCGGAAGGCTGGCCATTTTTTGGCAGCTTACTGGAGCTCTAAGTCTTCTGCATGTCACACATCGGTAGATGATGCTGCTCACTTTTCTCTTTCCACCAACTATCCAAAATCCAGCTGCACGGACGGCCCCTTCCGTAAAGAGACGCCCTTGATGGTGAACTTGTTCGTGGTACTGTCTAATGAGCAGGGTTGCAATATGATGATTCCCTGGAATAATCACAGGAGTCTTCTCACTCTGAGCAAGACTCAAATAGTGAAGACGACCTCCGACTCTTAGTAGGCCATGTGCATCAATAAAGGGATCGAGACTTTTCAGAGGACTACTTCTGGGAACCTCTTTGTGTATTATGATACATTTGATCTCCTCGCCATAAACCTCTTCTTGGACTGTTCGAATGATGATGTCTGAGGCTTGGGTGGATTCCTCAACACTAAATCCTGTCTTACAAAGATGCCAGCCCTTACAAGGTTTGTTTGTTGTGATCATGTTGTAACAACTGGCAATATGTTTCAGATGGGCGATTGCACGAGTCAGTGACTGCCACGAAGAAAACTTGGTGAATCGTTGGGACCCAAGTTGCTTGGATGCTGTGGCAGTGCTTAATGTGGACACAAGCGGTCGGATGTCTGGATCTGAACCTGGGTCCACAAGATCAAAGGTGATGTCAGGGATGTCTTGCTCTGGTTTGGACAGAAACCTGGGTCCACTAAGCCAGTTGGTGTCTTTTAAAGTGCCTGCAGCAACAGAACGCGTTGCATGGTCTGCAGGGTTCTGGTTTGTGGCCACGTAGTGCCACTGGCGTGGACTGGAGGATCTTCGAATGCGCAGGACCCGATTACTTACATACACATAAAAACGCCTGGTCTCACTACAAATGTAGCCCAGAACCACCTTACTATCTGTGTAATAAGTCACAGCATTAAGCTGAAGATCAAGTTCTGCTGAGATCAGGTCTGACAACTCAACAGCCAGTACTGCTGCACAGAGCTCTAATCTCGGGATTGTGTGCTCTGGACGAGGAGCCAGCTTGGCCTTTCCCATGACAAACCCCACATGCTGGTTTCCAGCAGTGTCTGTGACTCTAAGATATGCTACTGCAGCAATAGCTTTTGTTGAAGCGTCAGAGAAAACACACAATTCTCTGTTGACAGCTGTCGATGGTGAAGTTTCAGTGTAGGGTCTGGGTATCGTCAGACTTGACAACTCTGTCAGTGAAGCTCTCCACGAGGCCCAAGCTTCCTCCTTGTCTCGAGGTAATGGCGCATCCCAGTCACCATTCTCAGCAGTGAGCTCTCGCAGAATGGCCTTGCCTTGTATGACAACTGGTGCTACAAACCTAAGAGGGTCGTAGAGACTGTTAATGATAGATAAGACTCCCCGGCGAGTATAAGGTTTCGTCTCCTGGGAGACACTGAAGACAAAGCAATCTGTTTGAAGGTTCCAGTTGAGCCCGAGACTGCGCTGCATCGGTACTGTGTCTGCATCAAGGTCAAGCTCTTTAGAATCAGAATCAGAATCAGAAAGGGGTTTATTGCCAAATGTTGAGCAGGTTTACAACATTAGGAAATTGCTGCGGTGCTTCAGTGCACTTGCTTAAGGTCACTTGCATAGTCTCTTGAAGGAAAGGCTCTCATGACCTCCTTCTTGTTTGCTGCGATCTTATGCAGCCTCAGGTTAGACCTGGAGAGGACATCCTGTGTCTTCTTTAACAAGTTGATAGCTGCTTCGACTGTAGGCAGAGACTTCAGTCCATCATCCACATAAAAGTCTCGCATCACAAAATGCTTTACATCAGGGTCAGCATGGAACTCACTGACTTGAACGGATTGATGCAGGCCGTAAATAGCCACTGCAGGCGAGGGGCTATTCCCGAACACGTGGACTGTCATGCGGTAGTCCACGATATCTTTGGAGAGGTCATTATCACGGAACCATAGAAACCTCAAGAAGTTTCTGTCCTCTTCTCTGACCAAGAAAGAGTAGAACATTTGTTCTATGTCTGCTGAGAATGCAACAGCTTCCTTTCTAAAGCGAATCAATACACCCAGCAGTGTGTTGTTCAGATCAGGCCCCGTCAACAGCACATCGTTGAGTGACACACCATTGAATCGAGCACTGGAGTCAAAAACTATTCTGATCTTCTTTGGTTTCTTGGGATGGTACACACCGAATGTTGGTAAATACCATCGCTCTTCCTCCTCACCCAACGGAGGAGCCAACTCTGCATGACCATTTTTGAACATCTGTTCCATGAAGCTAAGGAAGTGTTCCCTCATTTCAGGCTTCCTCTCAAAGTTGTGAATGAGAGACTTGAGACGCTTCAGTGCCTGAGGCCTGTTGTTAGGAAGCTGCTGACGTGGACTCTTGAAGGGTAAAGGGGCTACCCAGCTGTTATTTGTGTCTTTCTGTAGTCCAGCCTTCATTATTTTCATGAATGAAGCGTCCTGAATTGAAGGAGCAACTTGGTTATCCTCTTTGGTCCTCTTGAACACATTGCATCCAAGATGGTCAACATCGCAGATGGACTCTTGTTCAGGACATGTTGGAAGATGGTCTGCAACCTGGATGGCGCTATACCTTTCTTTAACACAAAACACATTAGGGCATGGGTTAAAGATAGATGGCCTTCGCAGCTCTGTGGTATTTGTATAGAAGGAGCTGATTGCTGATGGCCTATGGACACTGCCGAGACACACGTTGCCCACAACAACCCACCCCAGATCTAACTTCTGAGCATAGGGCTGGTTGTGTGAACCATTCACTTGTTTGCGGACTTTATGTAGTCTGATAACGTCCCGCCCTAGGAGAAGCATGATCTGGGCATTTGGGTCCAGATCTGGGATGAGGTGTGCCAGTGACTTTAAATGTGCATGATGAATAGCGACATCAGGGGTTGGAATCTCATCCCTGTTGTTGGGAATTTCATTGCATTCTGTGAGACTGGGTAATGGAATGCGGACAGTCCCATCAAGAGATTCCACCTCATAGCCACTTGCCCTCCTACCTGCTGATTCTTTTACTCCTGCACATGTTCTCAGTATGTATGGCGCACATGGGCTTTTGTCACCAAACACTTCAAAAAACTGTGAGCGAACTAACGACCTGTTGCTTTGCTCATCCAAAATTGCATACAGCTTCACTGCTTTTTCTGTGTTCCCAGCTGGATATACCTTCACGAGGCATATTTTGGAACAGGATCGGTCCATCAGATCTCCCCCACAAACCTTTGTGCATTTGGCTGTGATGTCCGATTGAGGCAAAGTTTCAACTTCCTCCCCGCCATGGTCTGGAGCAGGGTCCTTCACTTCTATCCAAGGTGCAGGCCCTGGATGTAGAGCTGTGTTGTGCCTTTCACTTTTGCACTCAGAACACTGCACTTTGACCTTGCAATCCCTAGCAAGGTGCGATGATGCTGAACAGCATTTGAAACACAAATTGTGCTCCTTCAAGAACATCTTGCGCTCATCAATCGGTTTTTCTCTGAATGCACGACATTTGCGTAATGGGTGTGGTTTCCCATGAATGGGGCATACTTTATCACAATCATCAAGCTTTGATGAGAACTTACTAGAATCAGAACTAGCTCTGGAGGATACGTCCGTTTTACAGACTGAGATTCTTCTATGCTTGTTTGGCTGCCACGCTAACTTTTCAGTCCTGGGGCTGATGTCTGTCTGAGTGATGAAGTTGAAGCTTGGATCGTTGGCAATGCTAGCCTCCTGGCTAACAAACTCTACAAAAAAGGTAAAGGGCGGATACGGCACATGCTCTCGCCGCTTGTACGATGCGCCAGCTGAAGCCCACTTTTCTTGCAGACGAAAGGGGAGCTTCTGCACGATTGGGTTGACACCTCTTGCTGTGTCGAGGAATGAAAGTCCAGGTAGGTCTCCTTCATCCTTAGCCGAAAGAAGTTCCATCAGAAGATCACTCAACTTTGTTAACTTAGTATAGTCTCGATTTCCTACCTTTGGAAATGTGTTAATGCGCTTGAAGAGAGAATCCTCTATTGCCTCTGTTGAGCCGTAGGTTCTATCAAGTCTTTCCCATATCATATCCAGCCCAGCTCCTGGATGATTAACATGAATTGCTCTGATCTGCTCTGCGTGTTCTTTTGACTCCTTGCCAAGCCACTTTAAAAGAAGATCCATCTCTTCACTCGCAGTCAAATCTAAGCCACTGGTTGCAGATAGAAATGAGCGTTTCCAGGCTCTGTAGTTCTGTGGCTTGTCATTAAATTGAAGTAAGCCTGTAGACACAAGTTCACCGCGTGCAAGATATCTCACAAAATCATTTGGGTTGGGGCTGCCATAGTTGGCGTTAGGAGATATGGGATAGGCTGAGGGAAATGCACCACTATAGTCATTTTGAGATCTGAGATTCTGGGTTGGGGTAGCAGAACTGTGTTCAAATCTTACTTGTCGTGGCTCGTGAACATCTTCTTCCTTACAGATCTGAACTCCATGTGAGCTGGGGAACGGCTGTGATTTTGTTGGCGTAACACTTTCATGCCGCTGATGCTCTGTCTCTGATACTTTGCCTTGGTCCGCAACATACTGTTGTGTTCGTTGAATAGTTTCTAGAGGGTCAGAATCTAGTACAAGGTCACAACTACGTCTTTCACTATTGATATCAGCTGCAGCTTCTAGCACTTCTGCCTCCGCAATGGCTGCAGCAGTTTCTTTCTTATATTCTAGCATTTGCATTGAGGCTTCCAATTTAGCCTTTTCTAGTTTTAGGTTTATTTCCTCCTCAGCATAAGAAAGACGAGCCTTTGCTGCTTCTGCACGTGCTCGTGCCTTGGCTGCAGCAGACCCAGTTGATGATGCATAGGAGTGCACAGAAGGAGCGTGCGAATGCGTTTTTGACATGGTTGTTTCTTCTGACTTGGACTGAACAATTTCTCAGCGAATCTCTGCTTAGATGTGCTAATTGTCCATTAGTTGATTGTGATGATGGTCTCCCTACCATCTGTCGGCATTTCCACGTTATCTTGCCCGCTAGGAAGTGTGGTTTCACTGTACTGCCTCTGCTATGGTTGGGCAGTCAGCTAAACTCCTTCCCCACATCAAGACTCTGACGACACGATTCCCGGTTCACAGGTTTATTGACACAGGGAAAGGTGAAACTGTAACAAACAGTACAAGGCATAATCACTGTACTTATTCACCATGTACATATATAACGATGAAAATATATTAACCCAGTTTTTTAATATGTCAACATGCAATGTTCATATGAATTACTTCCCTTTTTAAGTCAAATACAAACATCAAATTATGATTTTAACAAGTCTTGCTATAATGAATGCATCCAATACGTTTGTCATTCCCCTTTAACCCTTTAGAGCCGATCGGAGCGGGAACGCTCTGTTATGCGTAACTATTTTTAAATCCCAGTAGCACTGCAACCACGTAAGCTAGCGCAAAAATTTTTTTTTGCATATGAAACCGGAGGAGTTGTACTTACATCTGATGCCATCAGCTTGTCCTAGGTCACGGTTTCCTTCCACATAAAGCTTTGCAAAAACTGCATAAAAAGCGCTTGCAGGAACAAAAACATAATATTCCAGAAACACGCTTTACCGATCTGATCAGCTGTTCAAAACACTTCCTACGTTGGAATAGACGTCAGCGCGAACTTTTGCATTTCCGCCATTACCTGCCCGAAACCGGAAGTGACGTCATTTTCGCGGAAATGTAGTCTTTTTTGCGATCAGGGCCTCAGGGCCTATACTGCTCTTTTTAAAAGTTATCTTTGACTTTATGACTTTCTGTGTCGTTTCTGGGATGCTTAGGACTCATATTGCACTGCTGAAAATAGTTTATTTTGATGCATATGCTGCTTTTTTGCAAATTTGCAGTATAATATTTATTTTCGTTTTTCCTGCAGTGTATAAAAATTCAAAAATAAAACTATGAAGACACTCAAAATAAATTTCCTGTGGTGGGAAACTATTTTGTGCAACTTTTTTGTATTTACAGTTTTGAGGGATAAGACTCTTAAATTTCTCTAACTACAAATATATGTTAAAAAATCAAAAACGATTTTCAATTTTTTTGTAGTTTATTGCACTTTTTTGCAATTTATGTAATTACTATGCACTTAATGAATACATATTATTAAAATCTGGGCTATAATGGTTGTATTGATGTATAGCAACTTGAAATGCTCCCAAAAATGGCTCCACAGCATGTAAAAATATAATATAAGCTCTGGCGGACTTGGTTCTATGGTAGGTCTTAAAGGGTTAACTAGCTCCATAAGCGATTGCTAGCTTAAACTGCATAAGATTGGTTTTATCATTAAACTTACAGAAAAATGAACTTACTTGAAAGAAAGTGGTCTATACATGCACATAAAATATAAAACAAGTCTATACATACCCACAATGCTACCAAAGGCATAGGATGTATGTGGATGCCACTGGATTTATCTGGCTAAGGCCACCATGCTGCACATGCCTTCTCCTTAATTCACAGACTTACTTCCTGTTTACCAATGACATCATGTCCTATTACAGACTACAGGTTTTAAGGTGGCACCAGAGAGTTACAATTGCATATTTAAACATTTACCAAATCCAAGAAAACAGTCTACCTTAAAAACTTTTGATATCAGAACAGCCCCTCTGGCCAACACCAGTAGGCGGTAGGGTAAAGTGTCAGATGCGCTTCCCAAACCCCTGAGCCACGGTCGCCCTATACTCAGTCCTGTATCAAATATCTTGATCTTAATTCATACAGTTCAACTGTTCTGTGTGTATGGAACTTTGCCTTTGTTTTATGGTGTCTCTTCATATAATGGCAGCAAAAATGAGGGTTTAAGTTACTGGGTATCATTTCTATTTTATTTTTATCGTTTTTAAATAGTGTGAATTCATAACAACAGTGATCCCTGCTTTTAGTGTACTGTAAGAACAGCCATGGTTACTTCTTGCTAACTCGACACACTTTAGTTCAAAACACCTCACATGTGGGAATAAATTCCTCTCACCGTCAGCTGATCATTTGTGATATTATTCATAAAAAATCATGTAAAGTTCATCACATCCTTGAATACAAAATTCCAATACTTAACCAGCAAAAATCAATTCTTGACTTTATTTGTAGATATAATCATTTCCACTGCAAACTTAAGCTTTCTAAATAACCTATATTCAGTTTTCTGTTGCCTGTACATATACCTAATGAGGTTACTATAGAATCTGTGGCAAGATCTGAAAACTGCTGTTCACAAACGCTGTCCATCTAATCTGACTGGGCTGGAGCTGTTTTGCAAAGAAGAATGGGCAAAAATTTCAGTCTCTAGATGTGCAAAGCTGGTAGAGACAGACCCTAAAAGACTGGCAGCTGGAATTGCAGCAAAAGGTGGTTCTACAAAGTATTGACTCAGGGGGCTGAATAATTACGCACACCCCACTTTTCAGTTATTTATTTGTAAAAAATGTTTGGAATCATGTATGATTTTCGTTCCACTTCTCACGTGTACACCACTTTGTTTTGGTCTTTCATGTGGAATTCCAATAAAATTGATTCATGTTTGTGGCTGTAATGTGACAAAATGTAGAAAAGTTCAAGGGGGCTGAATACTTTTGCAAGCCACTGTAATTATGTCATTTTTATCAGCTATGGAGTCCATTTTAAATATATTAACATTCATAAAATTATTATTTGTTAAACAAGGTACAGAAGTAATAAATTATTTTATGTATCAGTTATTAACGTAATCAGTTAACTAAAAGTTCCATTAGTTTAATTTAAGATTATTAATTAATTTATAATGGTTATAATTAAGGTTGACTGAATACTATTAATCAGTACCATAGCAGTCATGATGGATTGCTTCCAAATGTTTGTTTTACCAGGATCAAAATATTTAATGGCTGCTGACTTTCTGAGTGGTAAATAAAAACAATGCAAGGCAACGATTCAGAAGTGCGCTCCTAAATCTTATGCTTCATTTGAATAAAAGTGGATTTAAAAAACAAAAACAAAAAGCAACAAAAGGTTTTAGATACAGCACTGTGCACCGATATTAACAATGATCAGGTGTGTGTTTGTTCCAGGTACTGTAGCTGTGATCGGCCTCGACCCAGTGAGCAGAACACATCCTTACACTAACAAGTGCTGCGATGTTATCAAACTGGCATGACACTACCTTCATTCAGAGCAGAATAAGAGCTGCATTCTTCGCCGTCTCTCCAACCTCATATTTTCATTCCATTTACCATTTTCTATTTTTTTGCAGTTCAAATGACAAGATCAGTAATACATTTAGGATCCATCAATTTACGTGCTTGATTTAATTAAACTGTCTGAGTGCAAAGCAGGAGGAATCAACTCTGCAAAAAACTGTAAGAAGCGAGAGCATGTGTTGTTGGAGATTCTCGAAACTGATGTTTAGTCAGCAAATTCATCTATAGGGTGATAGATGGTTTCTGTCTCTTCAATCAGATAAGGTCTTGGCTAATTTTCAAGGACATAGAAGCTCTCAGCGAAGGCGGTCGCACTTTCTCCTCTCCTCCTCACCCTTATCTTCCCTGCTTCGCCTCTATGTCCTTGTCTTGTCTTGTGTGAATTTACTTTCCCTGGAACAGTCTCTCACTGTCGTTCTCTAAACCTAAAAGAGAATTATGGATTTGATCAACTGGTCTCTGAGTGCTATTGACACCCTTTTCTCAACGAGAAGTCGGGGCTCGGGAGAGCCTGAGTGCCCTGGAGGGACTTTCCCTGCCGGTTACACGATGGACGGGTGGCAGAACTGGAGGACCGTGTGCCTGGCGGGACTGTCGATCGAGGACGCTGAAGATATCTACCTATTCGGAACCATGATAACAGGGTTCATGCTGATCGGCGTTGGCTTAGCCCTGGTTTATCAGAGAAATAAGAAAGCGGAACCGGCTGTTCAAACCCCCACAAGGCTGCCCGCTGGATTCGAAGCGACGGGACGAGGTGCGACCTCTCACAACGAACGTAATATGGTCAACACCTTGGAGACGCTTACAGCTGCTGTGAAGGCTCAAAACAACACCATTGAGCGTATGAGGGGAAACATCAGAGAGAGGCCTGCTCAAAATGAGACCCTTGAGCGACAGTTGGAAAACATCGCGGAACGGATCACTGCAGTTGTGAGGTCTCAGAATCAAAAGACTGACAACACCACGGAACAGAAGTTTGATACCATCATGGGGAGGCTCGCAGCTCTTCAACGGGAGATCGAGAGACCAGCCTCGGAGTGCTAGAATTCGAGCTGCTCACAAAGGAGAAATCAACAATATTCAACATTCGGACACCACGGCCCCAGCTGCAGGCCCAAGGCTGGAGCCCACCAAAACCACTCCCTGATAACGACTGTGTGATGACTATTCTTCCCGCCCCATGAAGGACACCTGGATTGGCTGGAGGACTGTTTACTTAGCCTGATAGGCCGAAGGACACTGTCTCAGCTAAACTATGGACACGCACACACACACACTTACACTGATAAGCACTCACTCATCCCCCTCCCTTTCCAACGCCTTCAATGCTTGTGCCCTACCGGGGATGATAGCAGTCAACTGGACCAGCACAGATGCTGCAGGACCGGATGCGCTGTCTACGCCGGCTCTCTCTTACCCTTTACCCGCCCCTGTTGCTTGTCTCGTGTTTCTATGGTGTATTGATAGTCATGTGCTTTTGTGCTGAGGTGTTTTTTCTTTTATCAAACTGTTCTCCCACTAGGAGCTCAGTCTGAGTGGAGTTTTTTTTCTCCTCCTCTTACCTCATGTAGTGTATTTTCGTTGTTTTTTTCCTATCAGCCTACCTTCTGACATGTCTGCCCAATGTGATGTTTGTGTAAAGTTGGTCAGAAGGTTCCTTTGTGAGTGCGCATGCGCCATTAGCGTGCTGCCTGCTGTAACCCCTAATTTCCCTCGGGATGAATAAAGTATTCTGATTCTGATTCTGATTCTGAAATTTTCAAGCTTTAAAAACAAATACTGCAAACTAGGCCTAGTGTCTGACTTGAAGTGTGGAGAGCTCGCTCAGAGCAGAAATTTATGAGCAGAGAGGAGTTCTGGATGGAGCCAAGTGTCCATGACCTCTGAATAAAAACCCTGAAATGGTCTACATAGCCAGAAGGCGTGAAAGAAGTCATCATCTTAAATGTCAACAATGTGGACATCTGCTGCAGTACATTTTATGGCTGCTAAGATGAACCAAATGAATGACACATTTTATTAAGCAGCATTGCAGATTGTGGAAAATCATCAATCATTCATCTTCCTCTCACCGGCAGATAGTTTCAGGTCCAAAGTATCTTATAGTTTGCCTATTGGGCAGTTTTGTACATTCAGGGATTACATATTTTTGTGTTATATTTCAATAAACCATGTGATTTCTTTTTTAAATCTCTTCAATAAAAAGATCAAAATGCATAATTTACTCATTTAATATTGCCTGTATCTAAACTGTTACACAGCCTTTGTGTCGCAGATCACAGCAATGGATTCCCCTTTATTGTGATGGATGTTCGCACTTAGGTTCCATATTTGCTGCAGTAAATACTTCCCTGGGGCAACAAATGTGTAATAATCCACGGCTGAAAATAGCCTCTTCAAATACCATTTGCTCTTGTTTAAATAACATTTGCTAATATTTTCTAAAAAAGATGTCTACATTGCATCTGTTATAGAAAATTTAACACTTGTTAAAATAATGTAAAGATTCTAACAAATAGCAATTAAAACATAAAACACACACATACACACAATTATACTGAAGTTTTAGCTTGTTACATGCACCTAATCATTGGATCTGTTTAATGATTTACTGCATCTCTTCAGTAGGCGAGACTTAGGGCTACAATCTGGTGGGGAAAGATGAAAACTGTTGAATGATCGATTTTGAACTTTGAGTTAAAACTCTGTTGTATGACTCACAGATATTAATAGCCATGACTTCACTGAAAGACCTTTGTATATTCCATCTTTTTACAAGTTTACAGCCATCACTCGTACCTGTATCATTACTAACAAATTTTAGGTCAAAACATTTTTAACTTAACCAAATGAAGTAATTCAGAGGTTATCATTGTAAATAACAGCAATTATATTGTGGAGGACAAAATGATTCCTGGTTTATTTTTGTTCTCTTTTACATTGCAACAAGCCCAGAGAGACCTAATTCTCATTGATGTCTTATTGATCAAGTATTTAGAGCAGCACCTCCTCTATCTGTTCACTGAAGCTTTAGGCAGAATCCCCTTTACACCTCTTTAGTAAGGTGAAAGCTAATTCACGCTGGGCTCAATATGCCAGCATCTCATTCTGTCAGTGGATAAATTTAAAAGCAATACATCCTTTGAAGAGAATTCGAACACCGCTGAAAGGAGGAGGACTGTTGACAGATTAATTGTTATATTTTTAGTAAAATGACACATTTTACACCTATACCTAAAATGTTTCCATTGTTCCATATTTATTGTTGTAGAAAAGAGAATTGTAAACAAACTCTTTTCATAGCATTTCTGTTTAGTTTTTTTTCCTCCTCAGAAATGATTTGTAAAAATAGACTGAACATAACACGAGCCTGAAGCAAACTAACTACCTAATGACTGATCCATTCTGTAGCATGGAGGAGTCGGGATTTTGAAAAACAGTTTGAAGGTGTCAGCAACACATTTGTTTTCCATAATAGTTTTTATTACTGTTCATTACATCAGCAGGTACAAATTTTATCATGTTTAATGTTAATTAGTTTCTATTGGAATTCCAACAAAAGGTAAAAACTAAAAGTTAAATATAACTTTTAAAACTCTAGCTCTATAAATAAATAACTGAAAAATAACTGTAATAGTAACAAAACCTTAGATATAATATCAAGAATAGCAAAAAAACGTCCTCAGACTTAGTCAGAAATTGATTGTTCCAACCATAGCAAGAAATTCACATGCAGCATTGTGCAATATCACTTTTAAAGACAATTTCTTTTACTCCACATCAAGATTACTACTATCAAAAAAGTAATCCATTACATTATAGCCCTACTTTCAGAAACAAAATTTGTACAAATAATTATTCCATTCCATTTGTTTGTGATATTGTTCAGAGAGTTGGTAGCTCATTAAATCGACCTCTCAGTGTATTGACTTTATGTCATTACATATTTGATATTGGCAGCATCCCCTCCATCACATAATCAGGTTCCTTAATTTCACTCAGAGTGACAGCTTTAGCTAAAGGCATCATTCTCCTCCACAGGCCTCACCACCAGTGTTATGGAGCTGTACTTAGCTTGTTTGCACTTCTTCATAATTTGAAGGCATTATCAGCTGACATTCATGTTATAACCCTTGCAAAAAATAATGCAAATACTTCAATATGTAATTTCAATACTCTATATTATTTTGCTTGTGTTATTTTGTAATTTATTAAAGTCAACACCACTACTGTAAACCTTCCCAACAACAGGACACAGGCTATGAAGACTTTGCCAGGACTCAACTGAGAGGCACGAATATGCACAACATTCATTCAGGAAACTGAGACTGGCATCTTTGGTTTTCTGTCTTTTTCATTTACATTTGCTGTATGTTTAAGTTAATGCACCAGAAATACTGTGAGCCAGAAATATTAGGTTGGACTCTGGACTCAATAGATCTTGAAAAAAAGTTGAATTGTTGAAGTAGAATTGCTGCATTTTGTGTTTGGGTAGTCTGCAAAAACCTTTTATCATTGTGTGAGAGTTGGAGGCAATTAGCTGTTTATCTAATAATTTTTGTTTACTAAGGTTTAAAGTTAGAAAAAAGGAATGTTAAACAACCTTAAATTACATTGAGCAGAACACTGCCTCTGCATTGCAGGTTTTAACACCAGGCAACTACAAAGAAATATTACTTGGATGTTTGTAAGTATGTGGGGGAGGAGGAAAAAACAAAAGTTCATTTTAGTTACGACTGCCTGAAATGTTGTTAAATGATGTTTTCAGTAGGTGAAGCAGGCTGGCGAGATGAAAACACCACAAGGCATGACAGTTCTGTGGGTACCACCATAATGTAAAGGGGACAAGAATGTGTGAAATGTGTCCTATGTGGTCCCTACCTTGGTTTCAACCCTTGCAGCAAGTTGAATGCTTGGCCACATCCCTTTCAGCAGTCATGTCACAGTAAGTGTTTTGATTTTAACAGCTGCTGGAGGTTAAAGTGAGATCAGTTAAAATGTTTGAAGCCACAGAAATCAGCACTATCTGCAACAGAAGAAACAGATGTTTCCAGCTCTGTGGGATTTTGCTCATTTTGATCTTTTTTCAAAAACTGTAATTAATCTGGTGATTTCATGGGGCAGTAATGTGAATTACAACCCCATCAAAATGAACTACACAAAGTTTTTTGTGTCTGGATCGTAATCTATAAGTTTGCATTATACGTTAAGCGCACATAAACACATATTTGCCTACAGTGTATGTACTGGTCCAACTACTTGCACAAGTACATACAACATATGTTGCTTAGTTATGGCGTTTCATGTATGCCCTGCCTGCTAGCATCTTGCACACTGCTGTTATGTGCTGGATTGTTTCAGGGGCATCTTTACACAGCACATGGGATCTTGCCTGGTGTGATGAACTCCAGCCTTTATAGATCTTGTGCTCAGAGCTTGCCTCTGTGGAACCTTCTGGCTAACAGAAGGCCGGACAGTCCTGATCCTTAAGGACCCCCAGAAGGGACCGGCCCCATCCAACTACCGGCGAAGTGATTGAAGCTTTCTAACATCTTGCTGCATGTAGAAAGTGATCTGAGCTTCATCTCATCTCCTTCTTTTACACAACATCACTGTTGGTCTTCTAGTCAAGTATGTCACAGTGACTTATTGGATGCGTGTTACCAGCTAATTTGTCTTATGATTTACATATGAAAATAAAGTCGAAGACTGACTGACTGACTGAAGGGTGGCCAATTCATCGTCTGCATTCATATGTGGAGCATTCAGATCTCAACCTTAAAACAATATTCAACAAACTTGTAAGTATATCTTTATATTTTCACCATTTGAGTGTTATAATACATTTAGATTTTGTTATTGTTAATGTTTTTTTATTGTCTCTTTACATAGAAATTACAGATGGAACAATATGTATTCATTCTATTGCATATATTCTATGTCAATAAATGAACAGTGTTTGTCTCTTTTTAGTTTAATATTGACCAAAAATAAACACTGAAAAAGAAAATGAAAGACATCTTTCAACAATGTGACAGAGGGCTTAACTTTTGGACTCTTAGCTGTAAGACGTCCCCCAGAGCCATTCAAACTACATCAAAGTGATGAAGTAATAGATAAACAATTAAATGACAGAAAAGTTCCTGTTTTTTCATAATGTAGTATAAAAAAAAATCTGTTTCTTTCTCTTGTGTCTACAGTAAAATAA
Source organism: Rhamphochromis sp. 'chilingali' (assembly GCF_963969265.1). NCBI lineage: Eukaryota > Metazoa > Chordata > Actinopteri > Cichliformes > Cichlidae > Rhamphochromis > Rhamphochromis sp. 'chilingali'. Next base: position 33,059,645 of record NC_137938.1, on the reverse strand, counting down.
GTAAACAAATAATTTATCTGGGCAATTAGACTGTTAGAACAATTTTTACTGTAATTTTTATACATTTATTTCTTACAATTTAAGTATCTCCTCTGTCAGTATCGCCTCTGTCAGTGCGCCCCAGGGTGGCTGTGGCTACAATGTAGCTTGCCATCACCAGTGTGTGAATGTGTGTGTGAATGGGTGGATGACTGGATATGTAAAGCGCTTTGGGGTCCTTAGGGACTAGTAAAGCGCTATATAAATACAGGCCATTTACCATTTACTATATCTAGTGTCGTATATTTTCAAAACACACGTCACAACAACTTTGAACTTCACCCCAGCATTAACAACAATAAGCTTTCATCAAATATCCCCAAACTTTAATTTAATTTATCACAAATTACCCAAAATTACCATGGACATGTCACCCGAAATCTACTTACCAGATTTTATAATTTACTTTAATTTAACCACTCCTGAGCCAATTTAAAGGTTGAGATCTTCCATTCGGCGAACAGATAATTTAGAATTCATCCAATGTGCACAAATTTGCATTTTCTTTGAACAGGCTTGTGCTTACCTTTAAATCTTTTTAGACCGGTCTCGTGTCCGCCTCATATCAGATCACACCTTTCCGTCTGCACCTTCTGTGCTCTGCAAAAGCATGCAGTTTCCTGTCAGCCTGCGACCTAGTTTACACTCAGAGCTGGCCCTCTCTTATTAAAATACATAAAAGAATATATAATCAGCAAATAAGCACTAAGAATATATATTTATTTATTAACAATAGTAATCTTCTTTTTTTTAACATATCCCCAAAGTAAACTTTTAAAGTCATTATTTTCTGAGCTTATTCTCATTCTCAAAAGCATGTTATGTCATTCTTTAACTGATTAACACGTCAGTCAGAGAAAACTGGAAACAAATGCAAAGTAATGCAAAAGCTCTAAAGTTGGTGTTTTATTTATACCTATTTCCTTCTCTTTACAGTGAAATCAGAAATGGGCTGCTTCCCAACACTGACTCTCCTCTTCTTTGGTAAGATCCCAAATTTGTATAATGGAAATGTGTGATTTGAATTGTAAAGTTGAAAAGGAAGCCATAAAAAACATTCAATTATGAAAACAGTGTGTCAAAAAGAATTATATGTTTCATTTTATTAAAACTTTGAGGAGGTGCAAAGAGGTGAAACAATAACTTGATACTCCTTTTCCAGGCATTATATAAACCCCTAAAAATGATCTTCTAAAGCTATACCTTTGACACTGTGCATAACATGAACTACTCCCATGCAGACACTTCCTCAACTCTCACTCATAAATTTTCAGGGACAAGAACTTCACGTCTCTCTTTTATGAGCAACTGCTCTGCTCCATGTGTCTGTTTCAATGGAGAGCTGCAGAGCATACACAAACAGATATTGTGTAAATGCAAAAAAGCAGTCCAATATATTTGTTTAATATGCACACAGAAGGATATATACTGGAAGGACAGTGTTACAGTGTTGCCCATTGTTATTTGAACTGGAATCCATAAAAGAGCCCAAAATCAAGTCTTTCAGGAGCAACTCAGCGCTGAGTTGCTAAATTCTAACATTGTGTCTAAGCTCTGACTAAAAAGGTAAATATGCCACGGTTGAAATAAACTTGAATTATTGTTTCATCTTCAGATAATCGAGTAGTTATGACCCATTCATGACCCCAGCAACGAAGTAAAATATGCTGTTGGGATATGTTTAAAAATAAAAATGTTTTCTATTACAAAAACTGTATGCAGATACTTAAATCCCAAATATAATGGCAAACACTGAATTCAATATTGATCATATAACATTTGGTCATTACTGCAACGTTACTGCCCTCCTTTAGCAGTTTTTATAGTAGTAGACTGGTACCCTGTGTAGCCTGTCAAAAAAAAAATTTAAAAATTATAAGGGCAAAAAGAATCTTTAATGTTTGTTTTACCCTTTTCTTGTGTGTACTGTGAGGAATCTAATACTACTTATACTATCTATTATCATTGTTAAGGATTTAGTCTCTGCTCCTGCTCAAAGTTCCCTCCTCGTAAGTACTACTACGTTGACAAAAAAATTAGCTGGAACGATGCTCAACAATACTGCAGAGAGAAGTACACAGACCTGGCCACCATTGAAAGCATGGATGATATAAGCAGGCTAAATTCATCTTTTTCCTACGACTGGGCATGGATTGGACTGCAGGATGACCCTGAATCCTGGAAGAATACGTTAGGCAATGACACCAACTCCTGGAGATGGGCAATAACTGGTGAAACGAGCAAAATTGATTACCACAACTGGGACTCTACTCAACCAGATTATTATCTTGCAAAAGAAACCTGTGTGATAATGGGTCTTGGAGGAAAGTGGTACGATAAAAACTGTGGTGAAAACAAAACTTTTGCTTGCTACAATGGTAAGAAAATATTTTCATTCATGGATTTCACCTACTGACCTGACTACTGACTTCACCTGCATTTTTCACTGGCAGATTTGACAGAAAGCATCACTGAAGATTTGCTGTATAAAATATAAGAAAAACCTTAGCTCAAAAAGTTTGAACTTATTTGAAAACATTAAATTGATTATCCAAAACTTGTAATCATTCACTGCAATGCTAACTGATTAATATCCCTAATAAATTGAACATCTATCATCTGCCATGGATGCTTAAACACTTGCTTCATGTGTTTCCCCCTCACTGGTTCATTTTCTATCTGCTGCAGTTACAGAGCAAAACAAGAAAAACTACATGTACATCTCTACTACAAAAAATTGGACCTCTGCTCGAGAACACTGCATAAAACTAAGCATGAACTTGGCAGTGATCGAAAACAGTGAGGAGAACGCTGAGGTCAGTTCATTAAAACCAAACAGTGATGACATTTGGATCGGTCTGTACCGAGTGCCATGGACCTGGTCTGACAAGAGTCAGAGCTCCTTTAAAAACTGGCGAAGTTCCAGCCCAAATAACCCTCCGGGTAACCAGCATTGTGTGGTGGAGAATAACCTCCACGTGTGGGATGACGACATATGTACAATAAAATATGTTTTCATTTGCCATCAAGGTAAATGTTCAATAACACACACACACATAAAGAAAACTTGTCCTGACTAACCCTAACTCCTGTTTCTCAATTTGTCAAAACTTACTGTTATTTTATAACAACATGTCTCCTTCTAAGTTGCAAAGTTGAGGACGACAGTGAAGCTGAAGTTTGTGACTGATGTTGACTTAAGTGACTCTGCAACTAATGCCCAGATCCTCCAGCAGGTAAAATCCTTGTTTTTGCTTCTGGAAAAAAAAAAAGCAAACAAACAAACAAAAACTGAAAGAGCAACCTACTTATCTTTCCATTCTATCACAGCTAAGAGCCAAGCTAACAAGTCAAGGATTGACTGATATCAAACTGCAATGGAACATTCAACCCAAGAAACAAGAGAACGAGGAGAATAGTGAAACTTAGAGAGATTTGGGGTGCTTTGGATCATTGCTCAGCCTTATAACTCAAGTGTGCTAAAGATTCAGGGCAGAAATTGATGACCAGACATTCTCCTGAAGGATTTTCTAATGTTTTAGAAAAAAATATATATATTTTTTTATGTTAAACTATGACAAGTCACCCAGTTACCAAAGCATAAAAGCAGCCCCAAAGCATTAGACTACCACAACTGCTTTTTTTGATGTGATATTCTTTTTATGAAATGCTGTGTGATTGTTTTTTGCATAGCACAGTAAAAATCTCCAGAAAGTTTAACTTTCGTCTCATTAGGCTAAATGGTTTGATAAACAGTTTAATGATTTTGAAACCTTAAATACTAAATTGACCTACGGTTTTGTTTTTATCTGATATGGTTAAATGTGAAATGTCTGACTTGGTTTTGTTTGATAAACAATTTGGTGTTTCTGAAGATAAATATTAAATTGACTCTTATTTTTTGTTTGTTATCGTCAGTCAGTAGCTAAAAGAATTAACTGGTATTTGTTTTATGTTTATTTTTTGAATTTTTGATCCTTCTACTGATTTGCAATTTGTTGTTATCAGTTAACAGCTATAGAGTTAACCGCTAATTGGGTTTCTATTCTGATTCTCCCTTAAATTGATTTCTGACATCAGGAAACAGCTATAAAGTTTGGCATTTGTTTTCGTGTCTGTTTTTGAATATTGATCAGTTTAATTTGATATTGTTATCTGTCTGTAATCAGCTGAAAGCTATAGAATTTCCGGTATATGTTTCTGATCCTTGCAGTTAATCTTGAGATTAATTTTTCATTATCAGTTGGTGACAAGTTAATAGTCTTGGGGTTAGTTTTTGCTTTTACATTTGATCTTATATTTGATTTTTGTCGGACTGATAAATGTTAACAGTTCTAAATTAACTGCTATTCTGTTTATGCTGTATAATTTTCTTTGATTGACTCTTATCTGTTTAATGTATAGTTAACTGAGTGAATCAATTCCTCAATTCATTCTCATATTTGTTTTGTTCGATTCTGAAATAATTACTGTTACGTTTATTGATAAATCAAATCTTATTATGTTTGATTAATTTCTTATCAAGTCTTGTTAGAGATTCTTTTTGAGTTAATTCCTAAGCTGAATTTTGGCATGGTTGATCTCATCTTTTATTAGTTTAATACAGTGTTTTTCTTTTTTGAATTAATTACCAGCTGGGTTGAATAGCTGTGATTTTGCTTGCTTTGAATTAAAATCATTAAGTTTGCAGTTTTTATTTTCAGTATTATTTTATTGTTAAAATTGATATTTGCAGTTTTGGGAAAAGAGAAAACCATTGCTTTGTCATCGTTTCAAAATAGACATTGAGTGTCTAATTCTTAGTCATTGGTGAAGTTGAATTTCGGTTTCGGTTTCAAAGAATAAAAGAAAGACGTAATAATAATTAGACCTGGGAGTAAGGGAGCCCTTGTTCCTAGAAGAAAACAAAAACCAGATAGAAAAAAAGAAAAAGGGAGGAACTTGAACAAAAACAATAAAAAGAGAATTTAAATAAAAATGTAATGGCGAGCATTGCAATTTCACCCAGAATGGAGAATTTGGATCAATTAGAGAAATATGTCAACAACCGGATGCTGGATGGTATAAAGGATAAGAAAGCAAGATCTACACTGGATAACAAATGGTAAATGGCCTGTATTTATATAGCGCTTTACTAGTCCCTAAGGACCCCAAAGCGCTTTACATATCCAGTCATCCACCCATTCACACACACATTCACACACTGGTGATGGCAGCTACATTGTAGCCACAGCCACCCTGGGGCGCACTGACAGAGGCGAGGCTGCCGGACACTGGCGCCACCGGGCCCTCTGACCACCACCAGTAGGCAACGGGTGAAGTGTCTTGCCCAAGGACACAACGACCGAGACTGTCCAAGCCGGCAACCCTCCGATTACAAGGCGAACTCCCAACTCTTGAGCCACGATCGCCCAAATGTAACAAGAAATTACATACCCAGGAGTGAAACCATATTCCAAATAGAGAAACAAGCTAATGAAGAATATGAGCAAGCACACTGAGAAAGGAAGGAAGAAGGAAGGAAATCAGGAGGCTCCAAGAGGAAGGAAACTGACAAAAAGCGAGAGCACATGATGACAATAGATATGTGCTACTGGATGCTAAGAGGAAAAGGAAGACGAGTAAGAATCCAAGATCCAGACTGCAAGTTACAAGGGGAAGACCAAAAATCACAGTCATCATCACAAAGAACTGGGCTGCCAACTACAACTCCTGGAGTTTCTACTGTGCTTAAACTCTACCCTGAACTACCTGACTGTTTTAGATTGCCTAAATCTGACAGCACACCTGGGGACACCAGTCATCCAGCAACCCTGAATGCAGTGATAATGGATGTCACACCTGAAGGAAAACCTGATGCAGAGGGAGAAAAACAACAAGATGCTGGTGAACAGAGTGTGGAAGAGAGAAGGTGGTACTTTTCCTTTTCCCGCCATGTTTGGTTCATTTGATGTCCTTGTATTTCCTCACTGCCACTTCCCTTGGGCAGCTTGTATCAGTTCTTCCAATTGTTCTTTCTGTTTTACTGGAATATTGGCTGTAAAAACTGTCTCCATTGTGGTCCATTGACATGAATTGCTGAGTCTGTATAGATGTTTTACTCTTTTTCCTTCTGAAAGTTGTAGAGCTTTGGTGAGAGCCACGATTTCTGCCATCTGAGCTAAGGCAGGTTGTGTGATGTTTCCTTGTACCGATGTTCCACATCTCTCCATAGCAAATTTCCTCCCCTGTATGAATATCTGTCTGTATAGAAGGTGAGATACGGATGCTCCAGTGGCTCAGTTCGTAGATCGGATGTCCCTAATTGCTTCCTTTTGCAGTCTTGTTGTTGATGTTCCATTGATGTCATTCCCTCAGCCATGCTGATCACTTGCGTGCTAGGTGATATGCGGCTGTATAAGTCCCTGTCAGTACTCTTGCTGCAGCATTTTGGATTAACTGAAGACTTTTTAGGGAGTTTTTAGGACTTCCTAATAATAATGAATTACAGTAGTCCAGCCTGGAAGTAATAAATGCATAAACTAGTTTTTCAGCATCACTCTGAGACAGGATATTTCTAATTTTAGAGATGTTGCGCAAATGGAAGAAAGCAGTCTTACATATTTGTTTAATATGTGCGTTGAAGGACATGTCTTGGTAAAAAATGACTCCAAGGTTCCTCACAGTGTTACTGGAGGCCAAGTGTGATGGCATGCCACACATGGTAAGCTCCACACCTCACCACCCATTGATTCACTTTAGTTTAATTTACAGTCACTACTTTAAAATATTCTACTTATTGTTCCATATTGTTTCTTTACACAACCCTGGTTCAGCAATGGAAGCGGCTCGGTTAGCTGATGTTTTTGTTGCTGCCAGAAAGAGGGGCCAAGCATGGAGCCATAATGCATGGAAGGCATCGAGGGACACCCGGAAGATACCTCAACAAAACCATCTGGATTCAGCAAATACAAGCACCAGTAAGACCCCTCAGTCTACCACTAGACCACCAAAGGCCTCCGGTAAGAAGCTCATTTGTTATCTTTGTGGATTTGAGGGCCATACAAAACCTATGTTCCCAAGAAATTCTGTTAAAATGGTGCAAATGTGCTTTGCCCCCCGTTCTAATGCTGATCATGAGTAGGAGAGTGACAAATCCATCAAAATGAGTCAGATTGAAGTGAATGGGGTTCTACTCAATGCCCTTCTTAACTCTGGCAGTTCTCGGTCTCTTATTCACTCAGATTTTGCCCCACCTAATATTGTTCGCACCAGTGATACAATTTCAATCTGTTGTGTCCATGGAGATGAGAAAAGATATCCGACAGCTGACATCTACATTAAAGTTCAGGACCAGATGTGTCTGCTGAATGTGGGTGTTGTGAACAGTTTGCCTTACTCTGCTGTGTTAGGGCGTGACCTTCCTGTGCTTTTTGATTTGTTGGAGTCTGAGCAGACTGAGGAGTGCAATGTAGCCGTTACCAGAGCTCAGGCTAAGCAAGTCAGTACCCACTCTGAGACCCTGAGTGCCCTTCCTTTTTTTAATGAGGAGTTTGAGATAACTGTAGTGAAGCCACGGAAGACCCGCAGACAAAGAAGGCAGGAGAAATTCAAATTTTCACCTGTGGATACACTAACAGACGCTGAGCCAACACAGTCACCCCTAGGGTTTAATATTCCAACTGAAATCGCTGAACTCCAAAAATCTGATCAATCTTTAATATCTCTTTTCCGGAAGGCCAAAGAAAAGGAACCTGGAGTGGAGCAGGTTAACAGTGAGTACATCTTGCAAAATGACATTCTCTATTGTCAGCAGGGGTCGGTGCTGCAGCTGGTGGTTCCCCAGAAGGTTAGAAACGCCATTCTCACCTTAGGGCATTCTATTCCGTGGGCTGGCCACCTTGGTAAACACAAGACCACAGCTCGCATCAAACATCATTTCTACTGGCCCGGTCTTAGCAAAGATGTGGCTCAGTTTTGTAAAAGTTGCCCACAGTGTCAGATAACATCTGCTAAAATCCCCCATAGAGCTCCACTCCAACCTCTCCCTGTCATCGGCACTCCTTTTGAGCATCTTGGAATGGATATTGTAGGGCCTGTTGGGAGGAGCAAAGCAGGAAATCGTTACATGCTTGTTGTAACAGATTATGCCACAAAATATCCTGAGGTGTTCCCTTTAAAATCTATAAAGGCCAAGCCCATTGCATTTTGTTTAGTGCAGTTCTTTGCAAGAGTTGGGTTTCCACGAGAAATACTAACTGATCAAGGCACTAACTTCATGTCTACTTTGTTAAAGCAAGTTTATCAGTTGTTGGGTATCCGGAGTCTGAGAACTTCACCATACCACCCTCAAACTGATGGGCTGACAGAACGGTTTAACCAGACATTGAAACAGATGCTCAGGAAGTTTGTCAACGACAGTGGTAACGATTGGGATCAATGGCTGCCATATCTACTCTTTGCTTATAGAGAAGTCCCCCAAGCCTCCACAGGTTTTTCCCCTTTTGAGCTGTTGTATGGTTATGAGGTTCGTGGCCCTCCAACTCTGTTAAAGGAGATCTGGGAGGGAGACAAGGCGGAGGAGGGACCCAAGAACATTTTGTCTTATGTCATTCAGATGAGAGAACGGTTGGAGAAAATGAGTGAACTTGCTCAATCACATATGGTGGAGGCCCAGCAGCAGCAGAAGTCTTGGTATGATAAATCTGCTAGTCAGCGTGCGTTTGAGCCAGGACAAAAGGTGCTCGTGCTCCTCCCCAGTGACAACAACAAATTGTTGGCAAAGTGGCAGGGGCCATTTGAAGTCATGAGGAAGCTGGGACCCACCACATATGAGGTGTCCACCCCAGGGCAGTTGCGCTCCAGCAAGGTCTTGCATATAAACCTTCTGAAGGAGTGGGTGGAGCGTATTGAACACAAGGCAGATGCAATGCTCCTACGGCGAGTGCCTGAAGAAGATGAAGCAGATGAGCAATATCTACCACCTGCTGGCTCTCTGGATTATGATCTCAGCCATCTCCCAGAGGACAAGCAGCAGCATGTGAGAGAAATGTGTAAATCAGCAGTCTTTCAAGAGAATCCGGGGAGAACTGACATTGTCGAACATGATATTGTGGTACGAGAAGGTGCCTCTGTGAGACGATTAAGTTACAGGATCCCGGAACGTCTGTTGCCTTCATTGAAGAAGGAAATTGATTTGATGTTATCCCTAGGGATCATCAAAAGATCTAAGAGTGAATGGTGCAACCCTGTGGTCTTGGTACCCAAAAAGGATGAGAGTATGAGGTTCTGCATTGATTTCAGGTACCTGAACTCCATATCCATGTTTGACTCCTACCCGACACCAAGAATTGATGATCTACTTGAACGTCTGGGAAAAGCAAGGTACCTGACCACAATAGATCTGTGTAAGGGTTACTGGCAGGTCCCACTCACTCAACGGTCCAGAGAGTTCACAGCATTCAGAACACCATGGGGGCTTTTCCAATTTACAGTCTTGCCATTTGGACTACATGGAGCTCCAGCAACTTTCCAACGGCTAATGGATCAGGCATTACATGACTGCGCTGACTTTGCTGCTGCTTACTTGGATGATATTGTTATCCACACAACACCTGGGAGGAGCATGTGGAACACCTGCGAACTGTTCTGGACCACCTGCACTCAGCTGGGTTACGGTGAATCCGTCAAAGTGTGTTTTCGCCGCTGCTGAGACAGAATACCTGGGGCATGTCATCGGCAAGGGGGTTATCAGGCCACAGGTCAGCAAAATCGAGGCCATGGAATCAGCCCCCCTGCCCCAAACAAGGAAGCAGCTGAGATCCTTTTTGGGCATGGCAGGTTTCTACCGTCGTTTCATCCCTCAGTTCTCCAACAGGGCAGCTCTGCTCACAGACCTGACGGGATCACGTTCCCCCAATCACATCCAGTGGACAGAGGAGGCAGTGGCAGCATTTCATGACATACAACAGTCACTAAGTAAGCAACCGGTTTTGTACAGTCCCAACTTTGATGAACCGTTCATATTACAGACTGATGCTTCAGATCGGGGCCTGGGAGCTGTCCTCTTTCAGGAAACCATGGAAGGCCGCCATCCAGTGGCTTACATCAGCCGGAAACTGTTTCCACGGGAAGTTCGGTATTCCACAGTAGAGAAGGAGACCTTAGCAATCAAGTGGGCCCTGGACTCCTTCCGCTACTATCTACTGGGAAGAGACTTCACCTTGGAAACTGATCACAAAGCACTCCAGTGGCTTGAGCAGATGAAGGACACAAATGGGCGAATTACCCGCTGGTACCTGGCCTTACAGCCATTCCGATTCACTGTCCACCACGTACCAGGCAAGGAGAACCTTACTGCTGACTAGCTCTCTCGCTGTTCCAGCGAGAGCTCTGAAGAGGGGAGGTATGAGATGGCATGCCACACATGGTAAGCTCCACACCTCACCACCCGTTGATTCACTTTAGTTTAATTTACAGTCACTACTTTGAAATATTCTACTTATTGTTCAATATTGTTTCTTTATTAAATGTATTTATTTTTCCATCACACCTTCCAATGTTTATATGGCGTGCACACATATTAACCTTGCAATGTCAAAGTTCTGTTTTATGTTATGTTAATACATCTTTGTTTAAGTTACCTGGGGGTTGGCTTCTCCTCTTGTCTGGCAAAAGGTGTGGCAAAGGGCTGGGAGACCTGAAGTACCACTGACAGCTTAATTGGATTGCACCACATGCTTCATTGCCTGGGGGGTGTTTCATGTTTGTTTAATTGTTTTGTATTAGTTGGTTATACGGCAGCCATCTTGTTTTCCCCCATGTGTGTCATTTGGTTTAGCTAAACCAGTATTTAAGTTCCCCTGTGTGTCATTTCAGCACGTCAGTTTTTCATAGGTTTTGTTTGAGGTTTTGTTAATTATTATCTTGAGTTTAGTCTATTGAGTTGACCTCTTTTATTGGTCTGCCTGTTTAGGTTTTGGCTTTGTTAAATCTATTTTCATATTTTTGGGTCAATAAAACCCCCCTTGTTTTTTTTTTTAATTAAAACCACCTGTGTCCTTTATGCTTTACTGCTTGGTCCCTGACACCAAGGTAATGCCATCCAGAGTAAGAATCTGCTTAGATACCATATTTCTAAGATTTTCAGGACCGAGTACAATAACCTCAGTTTTATCTGAATTAAAAAGCAGAAAGTTTGCAGCCATCCAGTGTCTTATTCTGCTTTAAAAGATATAATTGATCATCTCAAAATCTCTGGTTCCCTACACGATATTCTTCCTTGTCGTTTCGTTAAGGAAGCTTTACATATTATTTGTCCTTGTATCTTATTTCTGCTGAATGCATCATTGTCATCAGGTTGTGTACCGTCTGTCTTTAAGCATGCTGTTGTGCAACCTATTATGAAAAAAAAATCTTGACCCTAATGGTCTCACTAACTACAGGCCCATCTCCAAACTCCCTTTTAATTCCAAAATATTTTGGAAAAGGTAGTTCTAAAACAACTTCAAGCCTTTTTAGATGCAAATGGTATTAATGAAAAGTTTCAGTCTAGTTTTAAACCTCGCCACAGCGCAGAGACAGCCTTACTTAGAGTTTTTAATGATCTTCTCTTAACTGTTGACTTTGGCTATTACTATGGTTACTTTGGCTATGACTTTGGCTTTGGTTTTAGTTTTACTTGACTTGACTGCTGTTTTTGACACGGTTAACCACAACATTCTTCTATCAAGATTGGAACATGTTGTTGGTCTCAAAGGTACGGTTTTAACTTGGTTTAAATCCTACCTCTCAGAGAGGTCGTTCTCTGTTGCTATGGGGCAACACTCCTCGGCTTCAGTGGGCTGGTTTAAATTGTGCAAATGTACTGTTTATAAGGTTGGAGAAACCTGCAGTCCGCTGGGACTGAAGAAGTCACTTGGATGAGTGGTTAAACGTTTCTCCCATTGAAAATCCTACATGCACATGAACAGAATCAACTTTTTTGGGATTTACTTACCTGGATGATTGAGCATGCATCAAGACATACAGTAATATGGCTAAGACACACTGAAGGAGAGCATGATCCCGTCTCTTCAGAAACTGGGCCACAGGACAGTATTCCAACATGATAACAACCCCAAACATGCTTTAATGAACTGAGGGTAAAGGTACTTGACTGGCCAAGCATGTCTCCAGACTTAAACCCTATTGACCATCTGTGAGGCACTCTCAAATGGAAGGTGGAGGAGCGCAAGGTCTCGAACATCCACCAGCTCCATGATGTCATCATGGAGGAGTGGAAGAGGATTCCAGTGGCAACCTGTGAAGCTCTAGTGAACTCCATGCCCAACAGAGTTGAGGCAGTGTTGAAAAATAATTGTTGCTGCACAAAATATTGACACTTTGGGCACAGTTTGGACATTTTCACTCACTTTGGTTGCCAGTGGTTTAGACATTGATGGCTGTATGTTGAGTTATTTTGAGGTGACAGTAAATTTATGCTGTTATACAAGCCGTACACTGACTACTTTACATTGTATCAAAGTGCCAAATCTTTAATGTTGTCCCATGAAAAGATGGGAGGGGTGTAGTCACTTTTGTGAGATACTGTAGATTAGTAGTGACAAACCTCACTATGGTCATGTTTAGACTATTGAATGTTTACTAAAGAGGTGTGTGTCTGTCTGTCTTGTATTCAAATTCAAATTCAAATTCAAATTTTATTTGTCACACACACACAACCATACACAGTATGACATGGGGGTGAAATGCTTGTAGCTGTACAATGCCCGACCATTAAATGACAGAAGAAAAGTTTTACAATATTTACAATTTACTACAAAAATTTACAAATTAACTTAGGAATTTACAGTAAAGAATGTGCAAATAGCAGAAGAGATTATAAAGATAAGGATTATAAATTATAGGAATTATAGGATTATAGGAAATGTGTGGTGGTGCGTGTGGTGACGTGTGTGAGAGTCCAGTCTTATAGTGACGTGTTTGGGAGAGTCCAGTCCTACACCTGGTTCAGGGCCCGAATAGCCTGGGGGAAGAAGCTCCTCCTCATTCTCTCTGTTTTGGCCTTAAGGGAGCGGAAGCGCTTCCCAGACCTCAACAGTGAGAAGAGTCCATTGTTGGGATGGGAGAGGTCCATCATAATCTTCCTAGCTTTGGACTTGCACCGCTTGGTGTAGATGGACAGCAGGTCAGGGAGCTCTGATTGAATGATGCGTTCTGCCGAGCGCACCACCCTTTGCAGATCTTGTCTGTCCTGCTTGGTGCTGTATGGCTGTATGTTGGTGTGTTTATGGTTGTGTATGTCTGTTGTGTATATTGATGTGTGTGTTTTTGGTATGGCTGTATGACTTCCATATGTTTATGTGGTAAATTGTAGCACTGGAGACATAGCATAAATTATGCTGAGTACAGAAGAAGACAAGAAGAGATGTGAAAGGTGACAAAGGGAATAAGGTGGTGCAGCCACCCAAGAACCATTTTGAGTGACTTAAGAAAAATAACAACATCAAAATCTTCATTGTTTTTTCACCTGACTCGGCACAGCCATGGCGCGATGGTAGTGATGACAAGTCAGGAGCCTCCTGGAATAAACTTATCTTGGATTGGGAACAGGACCTTGTGTTGCACTAGGATCTCTTTGGGAAACCAGTCATTGAAACTGAAGTCCGTTCCTACAGGCTCCCAGCCACAGTTCTTCACCAGCTCTTTTTGTTTAAAGTGTTCAAATTTAGCCACAATTGGTCTGTTTCTGCGTGCATCAGCTCGTCAACCTCCCAAACAATGGACACGATGGAAGCTGATGTTTTTAACTACATATTCCGAAGTTTGAGGTGAGTCTGGATGAAATGACTCGCTGTTGTTTTGGGGTCCTCTTCTGCCTTCTCTGGTACTCATGAAAACACCAAGTTGTCCTTCATGTGGTGCTCGATGACAGTTTCTTAGATTAAAAAAAAAAAAAAAAATTTCTTCTGAAATCTGGGCCGTACCCTCAGTGAGGAATTTCACAGACCTGAATGTTTCCACCTGCTGCAGGCGTAATGCCTGAAAATCTTTATGGAGGATTTTGAGGATGGCCAGGCGTGCGTCAAAGATGGAAAGGGTTTTTTTTTTTTCTTTTTTTTGGATGGCAACATGTCCACTACGTTGCTGTTGTGTGATGAAGCTGGCTTTGTTTCGAATACAGTTACATTGTTACATGGTTTCGCAAAAACAACACACTCAAAATAGTGTCCAAGTGTCACGGTTTGTTTGGAATCATGTATGATTTTCGTTCCACTTCTCACGTGTACACCACTTTGTATTGGTCTTTCATGTGGAATTCCAATAAAATTGATTCATGTTTGTGTCTGTAATGTGACAAAATGTGGAAAAGTTCAAGGGGGCCGAATACTTTTGCAAGCCACTGTAATTCCTGTTGTTGCCTTAAAAGCCTTCAATGAATAATCTTGCAGAAAAAAACATTAGTAGCTAAAATGTTTTCAGTGGTGCGCCATGTTCAATGATGCAGAGATCTCACAGTCTCTCACGATACTCCAGCATCGCTCTCTTCACTTACCTGTCGCCCTTCCCTGCTCTCTCAGCTCTTAATCTAATCGAGCATCTGTGAGATCTGCTAGAGAAACAAGAACCATGGAGGCCCCCCAAATTTTTCAGCAATTAGAGCTACAGTAGCTGGTCTGTAAGATCACACCACATGGGCCAGCCTTTGCTCAACACGTGCTTCAGTGAGCCTTGGCTGCTCAAGACCGATTGCTGATTTACCACTTTTTCTACCTTGGTCCCTTTGATAGATACTGACCACTGCAGACCAGGAACACCTCACAAGAGCTACCATTGTGGGGTAGCTCTGACCCACTCATCTAACCATCACTATATGGCTCTTGTCAGACTCCCATACACTTACGCTTTTTCCTTTTTCTAATTTTTTCCTTTTTTCTAGCTTTTGCTCCTTCAGCTTTCATTCAACATTAATTTAAATGCACACTTTTCATTTGGATCACCAGATACTTTCATGACTCTGGCTTTAAGGTGACTTATGAAGCTTAAGCAGCAGCCAGATGAAAAAAAAAATTGAATTTCCATGCCGAAAATGTTGTACTGATGTGGGGTTTTTTTGTCTTAAATCAAACAAGCACTCCGATAAGGTGGTTGCTTTCTTTGATCAGGATTGTTTTCCTTTACTCAACCTCAAGCTTTTGATAAATGCCTTAATGTTAAAAGGCTGAGCAGGTGTCTCTTGAGAACAAGATGTTTGATTGAAAAGAAACCAACTATGAGTGATGACAGCACCATCTGCTGTGGACTGTTTGTCACTCCCACACAAGATCTGGAGGTTGGGAAGAATAATTCACATGACTAATCTGATGTTTCAAAACTAAGTTGAATCTGACAAGCTGCACACCCTCTAGAATCTTTAAGACATTAAAGGAGTCTTACATAAGGCAAAAAATTACAATGCTTTATTTAATTGAGCAAAGAAAAAAAAACACTGTGAAATGTTGTGCAAAAAACTGAAACTCAGATGCAAGATTAACATTCATCAATGAGAACATTTGTTTTAAAAAAGTATATATAGTTGCATAGTAACTGATGTGAAACAACAGAAAATAAACGTGACTATTTTGAAATTAAGCGAGTTAGTTACTGCAGCACCACTTGAACACATTTTAAGCAAACGCAAAAAATATGACTTCATTAAACAGAACGAGTTGTTTTGGAGAACAAAAACATATGGTGAGCACCTTGCCTTGGGTTGTGACAGTTTTACATGACAAAAACCTTTAAGATGAACCTTGAAGTTACTTATAAAATTTTGTAAAAATTAATCAAGCAAAAAATAGTTTTATCTTGAACATATATATATATCAGTACTACATAAAGTGATGCACAGTGTTTAAAATGATTAAAATCATGATAATATGGAAATTATTTCAGCAATGACAATGCCAAAGGTTTTCCATCCATCACTTTGTGCCATCTTCAGCTGGATCAGTTAGCCTTCTTCTTGATGCCGAGCAGCTGAGAGACGATGCTGTGCAGAGCCCAGTACAGCAGAGAGAGGGAGACAAAGGCCTGGACAAGTTTGACAGAGGTGGTTAGGATCAGAAGACTCGAGTTGATCCATTTCATTCAAAATGACAACTACCGCAGTTTGTTAATACTTGTGTTAAGATTACCATTACCACCAACATTACTGGGAGATAAAATTAAAAAACAAACTAAAAATCTAAAAACTTGCAACTGCAGCGCTGTGTTATCAAAATCACAGTGAAATCTGTTCAAACTTTGACTAGAAAACAACTCTGTAAAACTTCCTGAGCTCACAGTCTGACTTTCTATTTACATAAATGGATGTAACAAATGATTTAGGGAGATTATGTCATTGATCAATTTTTTTAAATTGTGAACTATTGATATGGTCGCACTTTCAGGCCACAAGACTGCAAAGCTTGTTGCAAAACAACTCCATTGTTGTGATTAATATCATGTAAGACTAAGAAAATGTTTACATTTGATAACTTTCGCATTCAAATTTGATTAACAATTGTGCCCAACAGAACTCTTGTGCCTCAAAGAACAGCAACATTTTACGTGACTGGGATCAAGATGTGGTTATCGCTAGTGGATGGATTGAGTTTATGTATACAAGTTATAGGGCATGATGGTCTTGGAATGAAAACTAATTTATTTGTAATATAGTGGTAATACAATTTTATAGGTGCTTGACAATATACAGAGAATATGTTGTATGTTATGTAAATGTTTTCTTCATTTGGTTTATAAGCTACAAAAAAAGTCTCCTCCACTTAGAACTATTTGAGCACTGAAAGTACTATAAGCTGTATATTTGCTCACTTTTGTATGTATACATGCTCTTTAATTTACAAAGCTTAAGTGTAGCCTATAAAATGTTGTGCTGTCACAAGAGTTAAAAAAATAGATAAAAAAAAAAATTTCTATTACAACATGATGTTAAACTGTGAAAGCAATGCTGCAACTGAAAGAAAACAGACACCTCAGATGCAGCCAGTCTCAGGATGATGCAGAAAGTAGGCTTAGAGGTTAAGAAGCAGGGCTTCTCCCCCGATGCTCTCACAACAGGGTCACAAGGGTCACAGCCATAGGGAACCTTGCTATTCAGAGAGAACGAAGGGGGGCTTTGCCCAAAACAGCCCTTGCCTCCACTCCTCACTGGGTTCTGGCTCATAAACTGCATCCTACATTACAACTCAAGCCAAAATCAGACCGTTGTCCATCATAGGCAAAAAAGGCCAATAGGGAAAAAAAAGCCCAATTTCTTCCTGGACACGACAGCTGTTCTCCTCAGAGACAGAGAGAGGACATACAGCACAGACCTCTCTCTGCTTTTCCACCTCTCGCTACCTGCTCTGAGAACCACTGGATGAAACAAAAGCAAAGAAGGAACTCGGAATGTGATGATAGAATCAAACCAAAGTCTCATTCATTTTTCAAATGACGTTGATTGTAACACTGAACACCAGTACTTATATACACTTTAAAAAAAAAAAAAAAATCGTGTGTGTGTGTGTGTGTGTGTGTGTGTGTGTGTGTGTGTGTATGTATGTATGTATGTATGTATGTATGTATATATATATATATATATATATATATATATATATATATATATATATATATATATATATATATATATATATATATATATATATATATATATATATATTACAAGTGCCTATGGGAAGCAGTATAAAAGAAAATAGATTTGAAGGGAAGGTATCAAACTTTTTCCACACTACATTTAATTGGCAGCTACACCACCAAGGGTTTTCTACAAAACGTGTTTTGACACAAACAGATTAAACCATCTAACAGTATATAAAGTAGATAAAAATACCTGTAGTTTTGCCATCTAACATTAAAATGCTGCTGATACATTTATGAGTAGTACTACTGAAATAAAAACATACCTACATTCATACAAACAACTTTGAATTGAATGATTTACTCTGGAGAACATTTGTAAAGAAGGGTATTATAATTTTTTTAAGAACCTAAGACTAACTTTTTATAATGCACTGGTAATATTAGTTCTATTTAGTTCATTAAAACGTAATTAAGAGAAATAATTGGTCACTGACTCAAAAAAAATAATAATAATGAAGTGTTACTGTTAATTATAATATCTATCTTCATAAAGTTGAGTAACTGATAAAAATATCTGAATGTAAGTCAGAGGAAAACCTCCTTGAAACTGCAGATACTTATTTTTAATGTGAGCATTTTGATCAGCGTAGTTCACCTCGGATATACAAACACTGATCAGCTGTCTGGTAAGATTAGCAAAACAGGAACACAACACACATTTTGGTAAGTTGTAAGAAAACACTTTCTGATAACAACACTTCGACAAAAACATGCTATAGACAAACTATCACTAAGTGAGATGTTTTCAGTTAGGTTCAGTGTGTTTTTGATAAGGCTTGAGAATCATGTAGAAACTCAAATTTTAAATCAGCGATCTGCCTCTGCAAAATATTGGGTAGAGGTATTTCAATAGTTTCAACAACTCCCAGAAGGAAAAACAGATGGAAGATTACAAATCCGTAAAGCTGCATTGTGTTTGTCTAAGATGGATTGAGATCGAGAGCAGTATGCAGAATTGGCAGAACCTCGCAAATCACATTTCACTCAAACTAAGGACCGAAACATGACAGAGGTTTCTATCAAAGCCGCATGTTGAGGGCACCAATTTTTCCCTGTTCCCATCTCTCCGTTTGAGCCACTATGCTACATGTATATAGAGTCTGTAGGAAATCCATGTGGGACAGATTACATAGTGGAAGGAAGCAGGTTTGATCATCTACAAATAAGCACTACGGCCAGACACCACTGACTCCCAAAGTAGACATCTCAGCAGATCGACTCACACTCACTCAGTTTGGGGCAGAAAGCACTTAGTTAAGGGTAGTGCTTCAAGGAGCCACTAACATGTGGTTCTGTAGGTTTTTTCTTGTTTCTTTGTTTACCTTTGCTTATTCCATTTCAATACCAGTCTGGTTAGAAAGTAGTCACGCTCCAAGCTCCACTAAGAAATTGATGCACACCACATGTTTTGCTCAAAAGCAGCTCAGTTACTTCAAGATGCCAGTTTATTAGATACCAAAAAATAGTCTAGTAATACTCTATCGTAGTCGAATATGTTATGTAGTATAGTGGTAATGTTTAAATATTCTTAATAAGGATGCTCAGCTGTAGTTTCTGATTTGTATAAACTGCACCGTGTTACAAAAATAGACATTTGTCATGTCATGTTTTTGTTTACCTAAATTATCAATGAGATCAGATAAATAATAAAAATGCATCTCCCTGAAATGTAACTGCATTCATTGAAAAACTGTTTTCTTCACTTGGCTAAGCTAGAACTTGTTTTTGGCAATAGCTTAAAAATTCAAAAACTACAAAACTAAAATAGGGATGAAATGAAGCATGGCGGCTCTTTGTATAAATTTCAAGTCTGCATAAACATATAGATTAGTTGACATCTAAAGACTTGCAACACCTATTGTGTGTCTCTTTCAAGCTACATTTAATCACGATTAACCAACTTTACTGTAAGTAAACAATTATCTCTGCCTGGATAACATTTTAGTGCTTTACTCTCAGTGAAATGTCGCTTCAATGTGACCAGTTCCCACACATGTATTGGCCTTGAGAACCACACTCATCCAACACCATATTGAGCTGGGTCATTTTGGGTGCCGCTGATGGATATTAAGCATGAAGGAGACATTAGACACCCCAGGGTGCGCCTTAGTGTCCTCTAACAATAACAGTAACAACCTTCCAGCCTTCAGTGGGTTAACATGGCGGAGTCTTGCTGTTCTCCAATGCAGCTGCACTCGTGATTGAAATGAAAACAAGGCAGAATGGCTGCTGTCAGACGTGTGATATATGACCTGTAATGGGATGTTTCCAGAGCTCCCTCTCCATATGGCTGCCTACAGTCCACCAGACCTGGACTGAACTGCATCGGAAAATTATTCGGAGCTTTTTTTGTTTGAAACTGCCTGTGTGGGTGTAGCGTGCTACATCAGGACATTGCTGAACTGGTGAAAATAAACTATATAAAATTCTTGTTAATAATCCAAACGCCACATTTCTAAAGACTTGAGAGAAATGAAATTACAGTTTGCATTCTGTTTGATTTGTTATAACAATTTGGTTAATTTTAAGTTTATATAGCAACTCTGTGCTGCTTGCCACGTACCAGCGCTCTAACGCAACTACGCCACATTTGATAGCATTTGTTAATAAACAGAAATGCAGACACAGGTCTCTGATTAGTTCACTGGTGAGGTGTTAATTACTGGAGGTTCATGTAGTGTTAAAAATTATTAACATGAGTTTCAGATTGACACGAACACCCACTAAGATCAGAAAAAGCATCTTGAAGAGTCTGAATATTGTTACACGAATTTCTGCATTCTTTACTTCAAACAAAAACATGGGAGAAATTAAGTTTCGGGGGTTTTGGCAAGAAAGATTTTATAAATTGTGCAAATTTATGTACTGCATTTTATTTTTAAATACATGTATATAAAATATACACATTAGATTAGATAGAACTTTATTAATCCCTCGGGTGGGTTCCTCTGGGAAATTCGATTTCCAAAAAAGCACAGCACCGACAGAAGTTACAGAATATTTTTTATATATATATATATATATATATATATATATATATATATATATATATATATATATATGCGCACAAAAGGTATTGCACAGTGAGGTGAAGAGGCACTACAGCTTAGTTGTTCCCCCCTCCTTTGTCCTCCTGTTTCCCCTCCCTCTCCCCTTCAGGGAGGAGTTAAACAGTCTGATGGCGTGTGGGACAGAGGAGTTTTTAAGTCTGTTAGTTCTTGTCTTTGGGAGAAGCAACCTGTCACTGAACAGACTCTTCTGGTTGTTAATGGCCGTGTGCAGAGGATGCCTGGCATTGTCCATAATGTCCATCAGTTTCTTTAATGTCCTTTTCTCTGCCACTGTCACCAGAGTGCACATATTATACACATGCACAATATTATAGATTTTAGCCTGTCTTATATAAACTTTTATCAAGGGGAAATAGTCACTTGCTCACATGGTGTGGAATGATGCAAATTAACAGTGACCTTTAACCATTAAAAATTCTGGTGGGACTATTCTGGGACTAGGAAAAACGTTCAAAGTTGCTCTCACATGGGTTCAATTAGCCCACAGGTTTTGTATACAGTTCATAAGTACCTTTACCAAATATATGAGTAATAAAACTAATTAAAATGCCAAACATTGACGTCTTTATAATCCCCCCCCCCCAGGTTACTCTTTCATATCCTCTTGTTTAAGATCATCCACTTAGTTCCAGTGTTTTTGCATTTTGTCATCTCTGTGTTATCTGATTTTTGTTTTAATTATCCATTTCTTTTAACACCAAATCTTTTTTTCTATTAATATTTACACACTTTCCATTACAGCTTTAACATAATTTTACAGTTGTAGTAGTGCGTTTACTCTGTACATACTTGCGGTAAATAATAGTTGAAGTTTGAAATTTACACTTGGAAGTTAACTAATCACCATTTTCATCTACAGAAGTATGGACACATGAGCATAGGTAGCTTTTTGTGCACAGTCCCACACAAGTACACCTGCACATATACACAAAACATGTGTACAGAGAGAGAGAGGGAGAGAGAGAGAGACACACACACACACACACACACACACACACACACACACACACACACACACACACACACACACACACGACTTCCTGTCTGTTCATTATGAGCAGATATACAGTCTCTGTGCTGGTTGTTTGAGCAGACTCAGGAAGGATACGCCGAGCAGTTTAACGTCCCACCAGAGAATGAGTGTAGTGCCTACTCTGTAGCGCTGCCATGAGAAATATCGCCGTTACGCTCCCACGCACACACAACACAGCCAGACAAAACACATGTGAAACAGTAGTGGCTGCATGGCGAAGTGTAGCAAAACACAAAGTGGCCTGATGATATGCTAGTTTAGAGTGATACAGTTGTTTAGAAGTTTTACTTTACACATCTGGAGAGCTGCAGTCATCTACCATGTGTCTCTTCGAAGGTCACATGTAAGGTCAGCTACAACTCATCCAGACCACTATGCCTCATTGAGACCATACGAGAAAACCCAGAGGACACCAGCTTTCATATCTCTTCAGCACACTTCAGAGTCCAGCAGCCTGGCACCGCTTCAGCCTCAATAAGAGAAGAAGTCATCACCTCAGTATTAACCATGGTTCCCTGGGTGGCCAGATTGGCTGGTTAATTGCTAAAGAGCACACTAGCCAGCAGGAAAGCAGAAGGCGAGCTATTTGGCAAAACTCCAGAAAAGGAAATGAAAGCAAAAACAGTGTATGGAGCAGACAGGAGGTTATGCTCTTGCAAAATGAAGCCCCTGTTTGTATTTTTATGAAGCCGAGAGAAGATGTTTGGGTCCACTGTGGATTAGCTCAATACATTCCTCTAAGAAGAAGTACACATGAATGAGCCTCCAAGGGCCTCTAAGACGTGTATCTTTACCCTGATTTCTATAATCCACCCACTGACATTTATAAAAATTAAAACAGTCTCTGTTGTACATTCCTACTGTGGAGTTTGGTGCCAAGTGCATCTCTACAGGCCTGAGCCAAACCACTGGTACAGCAGCAAAACTTCTCTACAAATATCTACAGCCCAGTTTAAGTTTATTTAACTATGGCAATCTGAAACAAAAATCAGACCTCTTCAAAAGAACACGTAAATCAGCAGCACAGATAACATTAAGGAATTTGGCAGCAATATGAAAGAAGGACACAAATCTACCACGAGCCAGTAAGACACGTCCGTGCAAAGATGATAATTTGGTTTTCATAAGCAAAAATGAAGCTTTAGCTTCTGCAGAGGAAGAAGTCCATCATTTTAGGAAAGTATTAGTGAGTTTGGTCACCTTTGCAAGTAAATCACTGTCTCAGAGCTTCAAGACCTTCGTCTTTACAGAGAAGGATTTGTCCAACAAAAACTATCTAAGAATGATAAGTGGCCTTGTTATGGCTACTGCTGAGACCTTGGCAAAGCAGTAGACAGACTTCAGGTCCTGTATTAGGTCTTTTCTGTACACAGCAACTGCTGAATTTCTTAAGGACATAACTTTCTGATACCGTTTATGTGCTGTACATTTTTTAAGACACGTCACTGTCTTTCTCCTCCATTTGCCCAATTTCCTCATGTTCTTAAAGGACACGCTGCACATCACATAACGACACGCCAAGTTTTCATCTAAATAGCTCTTTGGGAATCATCACGCTGTTGAAAAAATGCTATTTTACGACTGCCCAACTGTTATCTTTGGCAAATGTGATGTAGCAACAGCCTTAAGATAAAATTGGAAATTTGTTTGAGTTAGGTGCCTTTTTATGTTTGAATGAAAAATAAAAAAAAAATCCCTTGAAAATGATCGAGTACAAGGAGCTGACTGGAGTTAGGGAGCAGCTAGTATCCAAAGAAAAGTTGAAAGACAGTCACAAAAAATATACTGTATTATTATTATTATTATTATATTTATTATCATCTTCATCATTAAAGTATGGCTCATTGAAAGGAACAAGATTTTGGTTGGTTTTTGTTACTATGAACCACATTATCAACAAGCTGCTGCACACAGTCAGCATTGCCTGTGTAGTGCAATGTGTCACATTTTGAGTGGCCAAAACCAGGTCCATGTCAATTATATGATTGTAAAAGTGCAGGTGCATGCTTGAATGTTTGGACCCCAGCATGAGAAACATGTGGCAGGTGTTAAAATGTGGATTGGAGATTTTGGCTTTAAGTGGTAGATAAGGACTCAAACAAAGTCTGAAAGTTCCACATGAAGTTCCAAGAAGAAAAATGCTGTTGGCAAACAGACCTTTTTGTTTTTTAAAACACCTTTTTAATTGTCAGGGTAGAAAATATTAATTGAGCCTCAGTTCATGCAGTTTGTTTTGTGACCGGACAGCAGAGAATGTGCTTATTGTGGTCACTTCTCTGATAGCAGCCACTCAAACTTTTACAGCCTCAGATTTGAAGACTTTCCAAACTTGAAACCCCCCCACTGCTCACAAATCCTGGCAGAAGGAGACATTTTCCAGCTCACTTCAGGCAAAAAGCTGTAGCTTGAACTACTAAGGAAAAAAATACACCACAAAGAATTTTACTACAAAATCAGACGTGTGATTGTTAGCCAGTAATCCAATGAACGTAGCCTCGAAAGAGAGATTAATAAATTGAGTCCTGAGTGATGAAAGCTTGCACTGCGATAAAGATAGCTAAATTAATATGCTAAGCCTTCATTCAGCACTATCGAAACATTTTACAGTATAAAACTTTAATTTATTCTGAACTTTAAACCTTTTATAATTTGTAATGTTTTGAATTTGCGAGCAGACTTCTTTGGAAACCGGCATTCAAGTTCTCTGAAATCAGCTTTCGGTGCCTTTTAGAATAGAGAGAAACCACGTGCACACACCAGAAGAGCTTTTGTCAGGTTCAGTCAGGTTCACACGCTGGCTCGGAAGCTATATCACAAACTGAATGACCCATGAATTAAAGCACAAATAGGAATACAAATTTAAAAGAAAGCCACTGTAGACCAGAAAACCTGATCCCGCAAAAGCCAAACTAAATATTCCTAGAAATCTCCCAAAGGTCCACTTTCTGTTAGATTTCCATAACTTTACCTGGCAAGTGGTTTGACAACATAAACCAAGTGGTTACTCTTTGACGGGCACGATCCCCTGCACATTGAGTGATAATATTTCACACTGTGTATGCTCGACCACCCCGCTGTTTACTCCAATGGAACAGTCCTACCCAGCATTTCTCTTTCAAATCCCTCCATTTTCTCTCTGGGAGGAGATTTCCTTTCCTTTTCCATTCCTGCGAGCTCTCAGATGATGTCATGCTCGCAGAGTTTCCACAGGCCCAAACAAGCCTGTTAACCTCAGCACTGCCTCTTGCCACCACACATTCCTGCTTCAAAAGAAGAGACCGCTAACCCCTCGCACCTGAGTTTTGTCCAGTGGAAACAACACAGCAACCTCTCACCGCCGACTGCCTTATCTGCTCACTCATGGCTGGGATGGTGGGAAAGCCGGGGTGTGAGCTGTAATTTTTAAAGACAAGTATGGTGATTTGTTGAAGATAAAGCGAATGTGTGTTGAGGCGAAGCCTTTGTGTTTGACATGAACTTAATAATATTGTTGTGACCTCTTCATTTAGCTGTGGAGCACCTCATCTTCCCGTTTAGTCTGACAGAAAAGGGATCTGAGAGATTGGTAAGTGGTATCAGCAGGAGAACGGAGAGTGAAAATCCTAAAGGGTTTAAAACATTTTTTACATGTATACGTTTTGGAATCAAAGGCATTACACAGATTTATTTTTCCTTCAAGAGTCAAACCCGCATGAGCTAATAAACTACTTAAATTCTTTTATTACAAGGAAACCATTCAGTCACTGTAAATGAAAAGAAAAGCAGACCATAATAAAAGCATCTCTGGCTTTTTTAAATTATTTTAGTTGGATGCCTTTTTAAAATTTTACATCCATCTGCAGCTATCAAGAATAATGGAGGGGGGGGGGGGGGGGGGGGGGGGGGGGGGGAACGAATTGTAAACAAAGTTGTTGTTTTTTTATTTCTTACTAAAACCAAAAAACTGGTTTGAGCCTGGCAGGTGAATTTTTATGAGCTCTCCTCTTGAATTGCTGTTAGTGGTCTTTGAGAGAATAGTTGCATAATTACTCTGGGATACAGAGTGTCTACGATCTGCTCTGTGGCCTGTTTTCTTGTGCCTTCAGGCAAAACCAGAGGCCCACACAGCATAAAACCATGTGTTACATCACAGTGCAAATGCCCCACCCACCCAGCCACACTGCAAACACAGAAATATAGGTGACGCAAAGGGTAAAAGAATAAAACAAAATGTTTGAGGTCAAACATAGGCAAAAATATAGCTTTTAGGTGATGACATCCTCAACTGCACAACGTTGTGGTTAAATCGATTAAATGTTTAGTTATTTAGAATCAAATTACTGATTTAAAGAAATGTTTATTTAAATCAATTTTTAAGCATAAATTACATATTCTCCAAATGCCACGGTTAGCTGCCTTTACGAGGTGTAAGGAGGTCCGCCCGAACAAAAGCTTAAAAAAGAAAAATAACATTTTAACTTGACCCGTCTCCTTGTGCACCCCTGCACTGCGGCTATTTTTATTTCACCCTGAGAAAGTCTCATTTTGACCTCTTCAACTCGCACACCCCCATGCACGCCCAAACTTGCCCACTGCATCAAAACAGAGACTCTTTAGCTTATGTTTCAGTGTGGAGAATGGGAAATAATCGGAAGAAAAATCTGGTTTGTAGTGCTGGTTAGCAAAGGTTGTGTTGGTGTGACCAGAAAACCCAGAAGTGCGCTGTGACCAGTGTACAGTTATTCATAGCCTTCTTAAATAAATGTCACTCATTTCAAACCTAAATGATTAAACTGTGCAGCCACAGCACAACAGGCTTTGTTTATTTAGATGTTTTAAAATTGTCTATCATGCATGCAAATCTGATAAGCTATCCAAGCTGACATTAATGTATAAATGATTTCTTAAACTCAGTATGTTGCGCACAATAAAGTGCTTAAATATTGACTGTAATTTAAACTTCTATTCTTCTATAGTTTGTGCACCAGAAAGACACAGATTATATTTATAAGCTGCAATATTTTGTGGTATGTATATGTAATTAAAATTTTATTTAAATGACATAAATTAAAGCAAATTAAAGCTAACAGCACACACAAATACAAATAAATATTACATGCACAGAGAGCTAAAGCTTCCATCAGCCCTGGTTACCAGCTTAGTCTCCTCTGAAGCAGTGAGGCCGTCATGTGAGCCGCACAGACGTGGGTTTGGGCGGGCGAGTGGGCGGCTGGGAGCAAGAGGCAGCCCTGGTTTACAGGTCAAGCCTGCAGCTTTACAAGGGAAATCTCCAGAGCCACTATAAATACCACTGTGAGTTTTAAGGGTGCAGTATATCACACCACTGGTTTTGAAGGACCACAAACCGACCTAGTTTTTTTTGTTGTACTTCCCCCTCCCCCTCTCTCAAATGTACAGTGAGTCTGAAGACAATTAAATGGGAATTTACCCCTTTTACATTTCGAGTGACTGTTAATTGATTGGCTCGACTTCAAAACAAGCCCTCCCTCTGTAACACGCGTCAGATCCATATATCACTTGAGTACCTTAAAGTCTGGGGGTGGTTCAACCATATTCCCCTTTGCTGAATTTCTGAACAAAGGGCACAAACATGTCAGGAACCATTTCAAGTAAATTGTGAGGATTTTCAATGAGCCCCACCTGCAAGCAAGACATTCATTCAGCTCAAACTGATGTACTATGACTTGAAATGAGGCCTAATGATTTGCTTAAGGAAACGGCTGCATAAAACTTACAGCCCTGTCAAAGTGACACAGCCGTGCAGCATGTGCAGCATAAATCACCCCGTTTCGTTGCTCTCGGGGTGATTGGTTACGCGGTTCATTTTAGATGAATTATTATTCATTCAGTTTTATTTCATTTTATGGTGAGAAAAAGAAAAGGTTGGAGCGTCTCGGGTTGTCATTTGAACACCTGAGCGCCACAGATGTGCAGTCAGAGGACATAAAAGCAGCGATTGCAAATCTCACGTGCAAATCTCATCAGCCAGCGCTAGTTAGCAGCAGACGACGTTAATTGGTTCCAGAAGTGTTGCTCTCATTCACACTAGCTGAGACGGCAAGCGGTGAGCGGAGGCAGAAAGCGGGAGGACAAAAAAAAAAAAAAAAAGCTGCAAGGGAGGGCAAGTAATGAGAGGTCAGCCGCCTTACAGTTGAGCTGCCAGAGCCAGAAAGGCACGCCAATTTTATGGTCAATTGGGCGACGCATCTGGACTCATAGATCACAGGGCTGCGAGGCTGGACTTAGCACCCAGCTCACACATTTCACACACACAACACAGACCACACAACACACACAATTACAGGCAAACAGGCTAGACACACACAAACCGAAGAAACACGATACATGAGGCATATGCGCATTTAATACCAGAGCTTCACATATTTTTCCTCAATGATTTCATAAAGTAAGGATTTCTAAGTGCTGTACTGTGAAAATCATACCACTGTCATCTTAAGACATTTTTTTCAGTATTTTCCATAGTTAACAAGCTGGAATTAGGCTCCAAGTATATAATCAGACTGATGCTAAATAAAACTAGTTTCAACATGCACAGAGATAGAAAACATACTACCACCAGAGAAAGCAATTAGTAAGTAGCCTTAGAAAAACATGCTCATGCAATGATTCACTGTATACCCAGTCTTTATTCTACACCCTAATAACAGACTAATTAGGTGTTGCTGGTTGGACTTTGTGTTTAGACAGTTTCAATGTTGCATATAATGTATTTTGGACAAAAACTGGTTCTCGTTTTCAAGCTGAACTATGCTTTGATGGAGGGAATTACACATGCGGCCAAACACTATATCAAGTCAAATGAATAAAGGATTTCCACCACATGTAATTATGGTACTTTGAAAAATTATATGAAATAGTTTTTGGAAATTATTCGGAAGGTCACCACATTGAGAATGTGAATATCAAAAGGTATAAGTTCCATGGGGTATGGGGTATTTAAAAAAACCTAAATAAAAAGGTCATGCGATATGACTGGAAGCTCCAGAACAGCTACTAACCTGAGGTTAGTTTGTTTTGTCAACTGCTGTTTCCATGATCTTTGAACCTCGGCTGCTGAGCCAAAAGAAACATAGTAGTACAAACAGCTACAATTTCCTGATGAATGAGCAAAATCAGACTGCGGATGAACAACATCATGCCGTGTGATGAAAAGCTCACACACACACGCACACACACACGTGAAAAGAGAACTCAAGGTAAGATTTTAGCCAAATTTAAATTTTTCTCTGTCAACAGCGCTGCTTTTAAACATCCATTTTACCATCATGTTTTAGTGCTACTTTTTTTTTCTTTTAGCAATAAGGCCATCGCATTTTGCTGATCCGGGCACTCGATTAATACATCAGATTTCATTCTTTGTTTTAACTGGTAACCGCCAATATCTGCAGCTGAAAAAACAACTTCACTGTGGCTAATTAATGTTATTTCCAAGACTTGGCCAAACTACAAACTTAAAAATGGGTAAACATGGCCTCTGGGACCAGTGCATGTAGACACGCCATCAAAGATTGTTTAACTCGTGAAAGGGACAACACCTTTGTAAGTAATCTAGACGAATACCTCATTTTGAGACAGGGAAATGGCAGCTAGACAGGTGGCTGTTAATTCAACGGTGCCGCCATTATTGTTGCACAACAACTCAAGATAGTGATGATATCACAAAATCAGTGGATAAAATTTAACTAAATTGTTTAGTGGATCAAATGGGCAATGTGAACCAGTTACAACTTGCATATCAACTAAGAGCAAACATCATTAAGAGGATGTATTAACACCATCAAAGGAATGCATAAAGACAGACCATTATTCACTAATAATCAATTCTGCTAAAAGAAAATGCTAAAGAAAGATGTTGCTAAACCAGCAAATGAACAGCCTTTGAAATATGCAATACGTATTTGTAATCATAAATTTAGCAGAAACTGCAGTGACTCTAAAGATCAGGGTGCACAGTAGCACATTTTAACAATGCAGCTAGTAATAAAGCAATGTGTTACTTTGGAAAACAGCGAGAAGCAGCAGGAATGAGCAGATAAACTGCTAATTAAATATATAAATCCTCCATAGTTCACCTGTCTTATGAATTGTCACATAACTGCATCTGTGCAACTGACTCAGTCCAATTTAGCAGGTCTGATGGGGTTGCCACAGAAACAGAAAAGTACGTGTCATTAGCAGTAGCCAGCCATAAAGCGTGTTGAAGCCGCAGTACGATGACTATTAAATGTTTCTTTCTTTCTGAGGCTCAGTTGGTTCCAGTTTGCTGTTTGTTTGTGGAAACAATACGAAGCCCTCAGCATACAGTTTGTGTTGATGTTAAGACCAGAGGAAGTTATGAGCGCTGCAGTGACCGACTCAGCAAAGCATTAGCGACTAATGCACAGTCTGCCTCAGCACACGGCGAGCCTACTCTGTAACTTTAGGTTGGTTGCCACTTTAAAGCTGAGCTGCAATTTCCTGGCACCACATTGAGTTGATCATGGAATATCTAAAGACTTTTCACAAACTGACTTGTTGCAATGGTGGCATCTGTTAAAAATACCACACTCAAATTCAGTGAGCTCCGTAAAATAACCTATTCTCTCACAAATGTTTGCAAAGGCAAACTTCATAGCTAGGTGCTATGAAATCCCCTGAATTCAGAGATTAAGAGATGTGGCCCGATACTTTTGCCTATAGTGTCTGTCGTGGCAGTCCTAGACAAGTTATGTCTAATAATCATAAAAAAAGTGCCAAAAAAGCAAACGAACAGAGTTTTTCCATGAACTGTATGCTTGTTAATATGTGTGTCCTACATTCCAAGTCACCTGCTGTACACCAGCAATAATAGGTGCTTAGAATTGCTAAATTGCATTATCATGCTGCATAAGACAAGACTTGCAACTAGCAACATGGATTAAATAATTCTCAAGACAGAGCTCACAGATGTGTTTAAGTGTAAGGGCTTTTTTCTTCCCTGCGCACCTATTTATTATTTATATATTTATTATTTATAATATAAAATATCAGCCCATCTATTTTTTTAAATGCAGGTTTAAGGTACTTTTGCACTGGCTTCACTTTCCAGATATGAACACCAATTCCATCTTCCATATACGGCACACATATTTGCTTATTATTTAAGTAGAATGAAAAGAAAATCTCAAGTCCTGCTGCCTATTTTAAACTGCACTCCACACATTACAGTTGCACTTACCTCTGTAGGCACTGCCAGTGAAGGTGCAAGGGGCTTCATGTAGTTGTACCTCAGCAATGTCATCATGACGACACAGCGAAATAGCTCCAAGACAGCCGATGATGGCCTGAATATAAGGACACATTAAGCAACAATGCATCACTTAGATG
This sequence comes from Rhamphochromis sp. 'chilingali', assembly GCF_963969265.1. Classification (NCBI taxonomy): domain Eukaryota; kingdom Metazoa; phylum Chordata; class Actinopteri; order Cichliformes; family Cichlidae; genus Rhamphochromis; species Rhamphochromis sp. 'chilingali'. The sequence goes on along the minus strand of NC_137938.1, from coordinate 33,028,472 downwards.
GAATAATTATATTTTAATGTGAGCTAATATCAACTTCCTGTGCTGATCAAATAGAGTTGATGAGGAGAGATTTGGTTTGAGATATATAATAATAATAATAATAATAATAATGGATTGGATTTATATAGCGCTTTTCAATGCCACTATTCATTCACTCTCGCATTCACACACTGGTGGAGGCAGCTACGGTTGTAGCCACAGCTGCCCTGGGGCAGACTGACAGAAGCGAGGCTGCCATATCGCGCCATCGGCCCCTCTGGCCAACACCAGTAGGCGGTAGGGTAAAGTGTCTTGCCCAAGGACACAACGACCAGGACAGAGAGCCCGGGGATCGAACCGGCGACCTTCCGGTTACAGATGCGCTTCCCAACCCATGAGCCACGGTCGCCCCACTTTGAAGTCAGCTCCAGTGTTGTGGTACTTGCGTCAACTGAATTTAATCTTATATTCACTCACAACAAAGCATGTATAGTAGGAGTGTGTCTTTATCTTGTTTCTGTTTCTTTTAGTGAATTTCACAAGCTAAGTATGCAGAGTTTTATTTGGTAACAATGAAGAGAAATGAAATGATTCAATGCAAGGTTCATAGTTTAGTTACTGAAAACAAGGGTACATACTGCTGACCACCCCACAGTAATATTAATACTAATGTTCAGACCTTTAACTCTGGGCTGGCAAAGACCTATGGCTCCCAGAGATTCTTTGAGAGTTTTTCTTTGATTCGTTCTTGGACCCCAAAAGAGGTTGGACTGTCTAAAAGCAAGCCATTTTCAGAATCATTGAGTTTAAGATGCAAATACATTATTAGGAATTAGCAGCTCAGAGGAGAATAAAGAACAACTGAAGAAATCTAAACAGATAAGTACAATCAACTTGGCATTTTTACTTCAATGCTAATTTTAACACTCCACATTTTGTATTCCTTCAAATTCAGTCTTTGGATGATTGCCACTCAAAGCTTGAGAACCTCTACCAAAGCCAGAATAGTTCTCAGTCTTGCTTTTCTCTAACCTCCCCGAGACATTTTTAACTGTTTAGTCTAATTTTTAAATCCTCTAAAAGTCTCTTTGAAAATGAATCCATAAAGAAATATCTGTACTGTACCTCTGGTCGATGAGGAACCCCAGAGACGTGAGAGTGAGCAGAACGTAGCCAGTCATACCCAGAATAGTTAACTGGGACAGTATCTAGGATTGAGATACATTTGCATACCATGAGAAATGCGGTCAGGAAAAAATACATTAGATTCAAACCCTTAAATCAATATCATGGCCAGTCAAGTTACAATCACAGGAGACCTTACTGGGAGAGCAGTCATAAACCGCAGAGCTGTAATGCCAACCAAAACATGTCTGACCTTCGGAATAAGTGTACTGGCACACACGATATGCTGCCTCTTACTTTACACTGACATGCCTAGTTTACATAGACGCTCTAATCATCCCAGATGGGTCTTGACAGGGGACTTGACCACAGTTGAAGAGACTGTAGTTTGAATCCCCTAAATGGAGCCAAAACAACCAACTTTGGAGGAGAAATCCAATGCAGATTCTCACTGACCTTTCCAAGCTATTTGGAACATACACACAAACAGACTTGCATAAACACAAAGAGTAACGTACGCTCTAATCTGTGTTCTCCAACCTATGGCCTTGGCTAAGGGCAGCCGTTGGAAAGCCATTGTCTCCTGAGGATGCTGTGGGCTGTCAGCTTTGGTTTATATTTCTCTGACACTCAATACAGAGTCTAACAGCCAAATCTCACTGACTGCTCCCATGCTGTAAATACCCAGAGGGCTCGCGCTTGCCAGCACAAAAATCAACCCATCAACAGGATGCAATAAAACTGTATTTCTATACGTTTATCCAAGTCATAACCCATAAGCTGCCATAAGCACAATATTACCAGGAGCCTCTTACAGGAACACAGATACAATAATGCTTTCCATGAATCAGACAAGGAAATTATTTGAGCTCAGTCCATCTGTGAAGGACTGACAGTCTAGGGTGACCTTCATTCATAGTTTATTAAGGCAGATTAATCACTGCAATGGAGTTCAAGGGCTATGGATACCATTATTTTTGGTAAGCGTATAATGAGAGGAGAATTGTTTTGATATCAAAGGTTATGTGAACTTTTCTGTGTCTGATAACCTGAGAGGCTCAGCAGACCAGATGTATTTAGTAACCTAATCTTTATTTCTTGTTGTTGTTTGTTTGTCTTTCTATCATCCAGGGGGCATGCAGCTGAGACACTACACTAGAGAGAAATTCCTCCATAAAGCCCTAAGTGTCATCAACTCACATTTCATTTCCAAGAGTTTTTAAAGAAACACTTTGTGCTTCTTTTGTCATGGTAATTTTTCAAGTGATCAACTGACAACTTGTAGCAATATCAGCAGAGGTCGGAAATGACAGTTAACATCTGGTGGCAACACTGTAAGGACTGATTGTGTTATGTTGTCTCTTGAGATGAGCAAATTAACTAATTACCCAGGCCATTATTGATGAAGACTGATCAAACAGGAAAAAACAAGCAAACCAAAAAAAAAACAAAAACAAAAAACAGTGCCAGTAACATGTAATAATGAATCAGGTATCAGGTAAGTAAACATGATTCCTGTTATACTGAACTATTTTAAGGAGAGTGTGTTTCCAGCAAACCATTAAATGGGATAACAAAATAACACACCTGTTAATGTAAAGTAACAAGGACAGCTCTACAAACGACATCATCCAAAGTGACCACACATCTGAATAAACCTCTCTTCTAAAGTAAAGTAGTCTCAGCATTTTATATTTTGTAGAACTGATTGCACTCTTACTGTATTAGATTCAAATGGGGGGGAAAAAGCAGGGCTTGCTCTACTGTGTGATTCATTAGCCAATGAGCTTATAGTAGCTCTTGATTTTACAGTCAGAAATGCCCCCATGCTCATGTGTCTACCTTCAAAAATCTGAAATGTACTGTGGTGGGAAAAAAGAAAAAAAAAACCTTTCACTTATAAGGCTCCAAATGGGACTTTATGCCATGAAGCTTCTGGCGTACAGCTTTTGTGCTGATGTTAATGCCTGGCAGTTTGGGAGTCTGTAGTTATTAAGTCAGTTATTGAGAGCATTGGTAACTATTACATGCACTCTTATATGCACTCTTCAACTTTACAATCTGCGTTGCAGCTGTTCTGAAATACTTCACAATACCACCATCTGATCGTGGAATATCTAGCAGAGTAAAAATCTCAAAAATTGACTTGTTGCATCAGTGAATCCTATTATATTAGCAAACTAATTCAGTGAGCTCTTTAGAACATTGCTTGTAAAGTCACAGTGCACTTATTGCTTTATTTCATACACCTGTGGCAATGCTATTGAGAACACCTTAATTCAGAGATTACCAGTGAAGCTCAGTACTTTTGCTCAAATAGTGAATATTTTTGAACTTTCGGTAATTTGCAAAAACTTCAAAAGAGTGAAAGCAAAACCTGTGTTTGTGCGTGTGCGTGTGTGTGTGTGTGTGTGTGTGTGTGTGTGTGTGTGTGTGTGTGTGTGTTTGTGTTTCACTTTTGGTCTGCTGGGTAGAAATGCCCAAACATACTTTAAATGAGAAAAAGTTCTGATGGTCAATTTCCCTCACTGCCTCTAATAATAACCGTTTAAAATACGTACATGTAAAGCATACACACTGGCCTGATGATGATGTAATTGAAGAGTAGCTTCACTTGTTTGAAATAGCCATGTTTTCATGGCTTCGAATTAACACAAAGCACATAAATTGTCTGGCAGCGTGTCTTCAATTGTCAAGCTAAATAAGCAGCTAGCGAACATGTGGGTATAAATACATAAGAGTGACATGATTTATTGTTGGGCCAAGGAGCTCACTTTGTTATTTTCCCTCCAAGTCTGATTGCTGCATCCTGAAGGCTATTTGGTTTGGGAAATGGTTGACTCGACACAATTAAGGCGTTTGTGTTCACTGCTGGACCACCAGCTGGTGTTTCGTTCGCCAAAAGGGAGGGGATCCCTCGATGCTGGAGAGGAGGTGTGTGTGAGAGGTGACCACAACTAACAGAGCCCCAATGGAGGTAGCAATCGGGGGGGGGGGGGGGGGGGGGGGGGGGGAGAGAAGACAGGGCATTTTATTTAGAGTTTGAAGAGGTTGGGTGTGACAGCTCTTTCTGGCTAACCAAAACTGTGCCTGGGGGAAAAAAATCCTTCCAAAGATAACTGCTGGGGAGGTTCTTTTCTTTCTTTTTTTTCCTGAAGGAGGAGGAAGGGGGTCTTTTGGCTTGTTGGGTGGAAAATAATAGACAAGGTTGCTTTAAAGGGGAATGCTGATCCGTCATTCTGTCATGATGTTAGACACAGCTAGTCTTTTTCTGCTGGCTAAGTAGAGGACTCTGCTCCATTATGGACCAGCCACAACAAACTGGATAACTGGATGAATCAGTGTTGGAAAACAAACACGTAAACTCAGTCTTAAATTGGGAACTCTGGACCACCTTGTCATACTTTGAGGGATTACAGTAGCCTAAACAAATCAGTAGTTAGTCTAGACTAAGCTACCCCAGATTTAATCCTATATATCTGACAAATCCAACTAAAAAAAGGGAATTTAAAGAACTCTATGAAGGGAGCTGAAGTGTCACCCTCCAAATAAAGTTTAATAACAATCACTTTGTCTAATGTGACAAATACATACCATCTTGTTTTCAAACAAATCATGGTAAGTCTTCAGCACCAAAAGGAAATGTATGACTGCATAAATTTGTACAGGCAGTGACCAGCTGGGATTATGAGGCACTTCCTTTCCGGTAACCTGTGAATGGAAAATAAACATGTTTAATTCCCCGAACCCTGATATTTTTGAACAGTTTCTCACAGCCAACAAGGCTTAAATACTAATTTTACCCTGATGGTAACAGTTTTAATGTCATGCTGTCAATTGAATTCAAAACTAGTACAAAAAAAATCTTCTAAAAACATCATGTATGCTATTATTTCTGACTCAAAAAACAACTGAAGCCATTAACCAGTGACACATTACCCCACATTCACAGAAGCCTGTGAATAGTTAAAATAGTTCAAATGATGATAGAACATGCACCAAGACTATTCACAGGCTTCTTCGTCCACACACACAACAACAACACATGTCTGCTTTATGTTTGTGGCATTATCACAATAGTCTACAAATTTCAGATTGATAATCAATAAATTAATTTTCTCAGATGTTATGTTTACACAAACAAATTTATAGTCACCCATGCCCAAGCAACGTACCCCTGTACAACTGCATGCTTGGGCATTTGAGGCATGTTCCTTAACATTTGACACACAGGTACTGACAGCAATGCTATGCTAATTTTTAATAACATTAGATGTAGGGTGTTAGGTCAATATAGGTTTTATTATTTGCTACACCTCACGCTAGTTTGCCTTAAAATGATACACATAGCTCCCATTGGCAAAGACAAAGACGACTTTAAGGGTACTATGACATGCAACAGAACATAAACAACAACAGACTCTTTTCACTGTTCTGTTGAACAAATAATGAGCTAAGCGGTCCAGTCGTCTCATATTAGGTTAACAGACTGGATTAAAGGAAACCGTCTGCAACCACCAAACTTTCTTCTCTAAATGCATGTCACCATTTTGCAGCATGTTCAGATATGTGCATGAATCATTTCCAGCAAATCATCTGAGTCATGCATGGCAAAATTATTCTCTACCAGTAATAACAGAAACAAAGAAAATGCCATTTGTAGAATGCAATTGCACCCAGTGGCTAACTCTGAGAATATGCCATGTATAAACACTGCATGCTGGTGGTGAAAAAACAAAACAAAAGGGTATGATAAAGATGAGGAAAAGATGCTAAACTTTAATTTAAAAAAAAAACAAACAAACTTGTAAACCCACCCAATGTGCCTTTCTTCAAAAAGACATTTTCTTACTTTAGCATCCTACTAGTGGAATTTCAGAACTGGTGAAAATTAGCTTGTTGTTTTCCATTTACAAAGTCATCCAGGATTTATTGGGTGCAGCGGTTTCCCTTAAACACTGAGGAATATCTGAGTCCTTCTGTAAGAATTCCCTGAGTCATTTGACCTGTTTTTCCCTTCTGTCCAAGACAATAAGTAATTAAGCCCTGAGGACTTTATGGGAATGAAAAATAACTGGCCAATCAGCAGTGCCTGTTTCTCATTCAGGGGTTTCCCAGGATTTTGAGGAACCAAACCATCACATGTGGGTTCCCCCTCAAAATCCCATCCCCAACCCTGTAGATATTCCAGTCTGCTGCTCTGCTTATTCTCAGAGTTGAAACACGTTGAACCCTTTTTCCTCTTTCACTCCCCTCTTTTTCCTCTTTCCTTCACCAGCAGATATCAAGAAGTAGCCGCCTACATAAAGCCTTTCAAGATATTTCAGTTAAGTTCCAGCTCTGACCATGTTTAGAATTACCCTGCTGGGTTTAAAGAGCCAATTTAATCGTAAAGTCAAAGGGGACTTTTTTTTTTTTGCAGTCTGAAGCATGAGGGAACTAAATATGCGACACCATCAGCGTTATTTCAAAGCTAACCACCGGGGCATTCAGCTGGAGCCTGTATTTCTTTCTGCATACACACAAAGTCACGCACACACATGCACATTTACGCTAAACTGCAAGTGGTTTTATTCACGCAGACTGTGTTTAAAGACAGTGAAACTAAACTTATTGTGTCGCCTCTACAAAGGCTTTGCAGCTTTTATTTGATGTGGCAGTTTCTTGTAAAACTGGCAGAATATACGAGTCCTTCAATAAGGAATGCTCTGAGTCATTTAGGCCTGTGTGTTGTGTCTGTCAAAATGATGGGTAATGAAGCATGAGGGCATTTTGTCCTTAGAAATGATGCAAACCTTTGGATTGTCATTGTGGTCACCCAGCCGACGTTTACCAGGTTTCCAACTTGGACCGTTGAGGAAAGTTGACAGTTTGTTGCTGATAGTTTTGTAGGTTTTGGATTTCTTCCACAAATACAAGTAGTAATGCAACTAAAAGGGAAAAAAATACAACCAAATTAGACATTAATACATAATCAAACACTACATTTAACTGATGAATGCTAACAAAGGAACAGCAATAATCCTAGAATGAATGTTTCTATTTTCTTTGGGCAGAACATTGCTCATGCAGTGCTCTGCCAACAGTGATGGCAGCAAAAATAATCATAACATCCACCTGGCATTACATTTTATTGGCCTCTTTCACCTCAACTGGGCAGTTTGTTTAGAGTCATAATGTTATGGTTACAAAATGGACACTCGGCCAGTGAGGGAAACATGAGCTCACACCTCATCTACCAAAGGTGTTTATACCCAGATGGAGGTGAGCTGCTTGACCAATCGCCAACTTGTGGTAGCCACATCAATGATGAAAGATGAGACTAACCTGCACATAGAGGATTTCAAATCTTTTGATGGGGAAAACCAGGCCGTACACGACTTGGTTGGCTTCTTGAGCAAAGGTACCTGGGGATGGTATGAATAGCGGTGTGCAAAACAAAATGATGTGAATAAATGACTCAAACTTCTATTCCTGTTATTTATTCTTAAAACCTGAGGTAATACATTAAGGTTTAAAAGTTTAAGATGTTTAAATATCCAACAAAGAAAACGTGTCACCAGAAAGACAAACATGAAATGAATCACATGTTTCTATTGTTATTAGCATTTTCTTCATCTTTAAGCTATTTGTCCCTCCACCCAGCTGCTAAATGCTCCACGTTCACCAGCTTTTCATTGATTTTATCTGTTGTTCACTTGACCAAGACAATAAAACTGAAGTGTAAAACGAAAATGAACTAAAAGATGCTAAAACTCTGAGAGGGTTAGTGACAGACAATGGTTAACAAAGGTTAATTCGGCCTCCAGTTTAACAGTGAAAATGCTACTAAGGGAATGTAGAAACGCTCCTTTGAGTCAGTATCCTTTGCATAAACTGACTTTTCTTTGAACATATACCCTAAAAACAATAAGGTACTATAAAAACACCAGGAACATCTATTCAACATCTATAAAACCACCATCAACTACAGAGAAGTGTGTTTCTCATGATTTAAACAGATACCCTGCACAGACATTTGTGGCAAACTGTTTTATTTTCATCACTGTAGTATTGGGTGATACCTTAATTTTTCAAGCCCAAGCATCACAGGTATGTCTGCATGTTCTCAGTTATGTAGGCCACGGTAGTCTTAAGCATTTGAGTTGAAAGGAACAGGATTTCTTTTCAAGTTCATGAAGAGGTTTCACTTCTCATCTGTGATGTTTCTTTGGTTCTAAAAACTGATGGAGTCCCAGGTATTTCAGGAGGAGTGCCTCTGAATATTCATATTTTGGACAATGACAACAATTTGAGAGGAGGCCATCTATTTCTACTGTGAGCCATCATCACCAAATTGAAGCATACGACACCAAATATTCCCCACCTATAAGTCACAGTCTTGACATCCCTTTGCAGGCATTTCAATCCCCACTCAAACCTTGAACCAGATGACCTTAACTTTTATGGCCGTGTGGCATGGCAATGTCTCAGACTCCACATCTTTACTCCTGTGAGCATAATGACCCATGCCTGGGTTCACAGCCTCACTCATGTAGACTCACAATCACTCTCAGGACCACCTCCGAAGGGACAACCTCAATAGGGGTCTCCAATAGTTTTTGAAACTAAAGAAAATCAGATGAGAGGTAAAATATCTTCATAAACCAAAGAATTTCAGTTGTTCTGAACTCAAGTAATCAAGATCATCACAGACAGGAGAAACTAACAACACCTGGAAGACTTTCATGGTACAGAAAGTCCATCATACAGAAATTTGATCATAATTAAAGTATTTCACCTGAATGCTTTGAATCTTTGAAGGGAAAGTTCAGATTTCAAATTTTAGAAAAAATCTATAGAAATACAGTTTCCCGTGCAAGGGTTACTATGCAGTTTTGTGTATTTGAGGTCTGTGTGGCTAAAAATAATGCATGTCAACAGCAGCTATAAATGGTATAGTCAGTGCAAGAAGAACCATTTGCCTTTTGCACAAAACAGATGTGGGGGGCAGCACTGGTGGCATTAAGAATTAATCCCATTGTAGGAATTTTATTATTTTAGAACAGATACAAATGTTGATACAACTCAGTGGTGATCCAGCTGTCACACTCTACAAATGCCATCACAGACTAAAAGTTACACTGTCATAAATAAAGTACATTCACTTGCATTCAAAAGAAAAACAATAAGAAGCAAATACAAATGACTTACCAAATAATCTGTCCCAAATAATCAGAATACCACCATAGTTCTTGTCAATGCAATAAAGGTTCCGCCCTGTTGAGTTTACATTCGTGAGGTTGCTGTATTACTTATTCACATTTTAGATAGATAGATAGATATAAACATTTTCAGAATTAACTCTGATCCATAAAACATCTCCAACATGTCTACTCATTCAATCTTTCAGTCCTTATGCAATGTTTGATGTAAACAGCGTAAGGTTGGATAAAATTACCGTCCTCTTACCATGATGAACTCTGTGGTGTTTTGGAGTGTTCAAGATCCACTCCAGAGGTCCAAGGTCTCTGATTAACTGGAAGAAAGATATAAAATCAACTTTAAAGTAATAAAGTTTCATTTTCCTTATACAAATTAAAATACAAATAAACCGTCTTTACTTGGTTTCCCAGTGACAGCATTGACGTGTTTAATTTCTTTTTGTCCTTTTTGCTTCATTTATGCTCCAGTAAAGACAAAATTCAGACAGTAACCCTAACTTATTATTTTCCATCTCCCAGAGAAACCAGAATGAAACAGTTGTTGCTGTTATTGCCACTAGTCCAACTGCCTGTTTGTCGAAACACTAGAATAATCACTCTTCTTCCATCTGGTCCCATTCAGACATCTCAATGTAATGTCTGCAGTCATTAACACCTGTGTGTATGTTGAAGGGCGCAGGGGGTCCCAAAACAGAGCAATAGTACCAAATATATATTACTTTACATGCAATAACAATTCTGCTTGGAATGAAGTGGACAGAAAACCCTTTTGCTGCAGTGGGTAAACTCACGAAGTTTCATCTTCTGGAGAGCAGGAATGCTACAGTACTGTAAGTGAAGGCAACTGGTATAACTGGTCTGATGGTGGCAGCACAGAAGTATTCATGTAGCTACCACAAAGAAAACTGTCAATGATCACAATGAATTTTCTTGAAAACTGTGGATGCTTAAGAAACAAACATTAAATAGTGGAATGATGAAACTTTATTTGAATTTGAATAAAACTGTTGCCCTAGTGTTTCAATTGGCAAGAGTTGCATTAACAAAACCATTTCTCTGACCAATGGAAATATCCATCCATCCATCTTCTTCCGCTTATCCCAGGAGGCATCCTTGTCAGATGCCCGAACCACCTCAACTGTCTCCTTTCAACGTGGAGGAGCAGCGGCTCTACTCTGAGCCCCTCCCGAATTGCCGAACTTCTCACCCTATCTCTAAGAGAGAGACCCCGCAGGAGGTGCCATAGGGGTTGGGTGCATTGTGAGCCAGGCGGCGGCCAGGAGCAGAGGTCCTGGCGGGCCGATACCCAGCTACCAAGACTGGCCGATGGAAATAATTTGGGCAACTTTAAATCTAAACTAGTACTAAAAAAAGTTAAATATTCCAGCAAATTGCTGTTGGAAGCCTTACTATAGCTGTCAGAATCACTTTCAAATATTCATAACATCCATAATTACATTTGTTGCCCTGATTAACACACTCAAAAGAGTTAATTTCTCCAATAAATAATATTATTTATGGTGATGTTAGCACAACAACTACAGTGTTGGAAAAAAGACTTTGTGGCAATAGCAGAAAACTCCTGACAATGGTTAAAGACATTGTTACACACACACACACACACACACACACACACACACACACACACACACACACACACACACACACAGTCTAGTCCAACACCCATGAGGTTTAAACCATCAGGAATACATTTTCTTATTCATTTCTTGTTGGAAGGTACCAAACTGATTCCTCCGTGAGTCATTATAGATTAAAGAGGTCACACTGAGCATATTTCACACAGTTCATGTTTCTCTTTTGGTTGCAAGTCATATTTCGATGGATCACATCAGTATGACAGACGGAGAAATGTGCGTGGTTGGACAGAATTTCTCTGCGATTCATTATTTCCACATAATGGCTGCGCCTGGCAGCCGAGCGTGAGAGTTTTATCTTGAATGAAAGGGGTCTCCACCACTTCACTCCAGCTCTGAAGCTGCAGCGAATAGTGAGCCAGTAAATTCTATGACATCAAAAAAAAACCAAAAAAAAAAAACAGAAGGCATAAATTACATCCCTCAGAAAATTGTGACTATTACGACTGTTCTCACTAATAGCGCACTAAAAGATCGAGGGCGTTCCAAATCCATTCATTCCCTCTAACGATTGTGGGGATTGTAAAAGTGATACTCTCAGTCACTTTAAAAGGCAGACAGAATGGTCATGCTTCTGTTTGGAATATTTCATAAAATCTCATTATTTTTTATTGAATACAGGCTCCACTGCAACATGGAGTCCACAAAAGTCTGGCTTAACAGACAGATTAGCACTGGCACAGAGAGACAGACAACTTTACAGATTTTATTTTCCTATTGATTCTTTAAACAACAACCACATTAATTCAGGTAATACTAATCTGGTAGTGCTACATGCTGCCTGAAAATATTTTATAATTGCATCATAGAGGTGTAATACCTCTTTGACTAAACAATGAAGTTGCAGCCATGTTACTGAATTATGCCATTGAATAATTGACATATAAGCATTTTTCCAGACATTATGTCACCATAGATAAACAGAACTTTGAAAAACTACCCTGAATTGAAATCTGCAGAAGAATTCCCCAACGGTAAGGTGATTATCTGCCAGTTCTCAACATCCAATGTCTATAGCCAGGTGACTACTTAATGTCTATTTAGATAATGCTTCTAAATAACTGCTCAAAAATGCCTGAAGGCATTTAGAGTCTGTTGCAGAACCAAATATAACATGCAAAAACGTTTCATTTCAGCACTTAATTGTACCTCATTGAAATTTCGTTATTGTTAGAAAAGGAATTCTTACATATGCACTAAAATATTTAGCTTCAAAGTAACAGCTGTTCTTACAGCTGCAAACAAAACAATTTAAAAATATTGCAACTTTAACTCTGAAGGCAAACGTTCTCCTTTTTGGGAATGTTTCACTTTTTTAAGTTTCACTACTCCTCAGAAAGTAGGTAGCAGGTGTTTGCAGACAACTCTAGATCTTCCATGAAAAATGACTATTAACCTACAAGCAACCACTCAACCAGGCAGGAAATGCAGTTTGATGACGACATACATCCAGAGTCAGTAATGATTTAGATTCAGTTTAAGGGAAAAATATATATACATAAAAACATAACAAGTGAGTCGTTTTTATAGGAAAATGCCATTCCAAACCTTTAAACAGAAACAGTGTCACATTTATAATATACTGACACCAAATCTCTTATAAATACACACCTAGTGAAAACGTAAGCAAAGAATATGGAAAACTACCGTGGGTTAGTATTAAAATCAGGTCCTTGTTTTGGCATTTTTCCACAGAAAAAAAACCAAAAAAAAACAAACACATACACTGTTGAATGAGCCTGTTTGGCATTTACCTCAGTATGGATCCAGAACTGGTAGAGCAGGTTTAATTGTATGTGAACAGCGAATATGGATGGAGGTACAGCCAGAGCCATCGGCAAATAGAAAACCTGAAGAAAGAAAGATTTCAACAGAAATCTAATGGAACCAGAGTACAATGTGACAGGGTCCCAATAACACAGGTTTATTGCTCCAATAAGGTGGAACTACAAGCCTGTTTTTGCTAAATGATGCTTTTATTATTTTCCTGACTGACTATGTTAAACAAAAGTAAAACAATCCAGGTAACAATGTCCTGTAGGTTTAAGTGTTTATTATTCAAAACTGAATAAAACTCTTTCCACAGTCAGAGATTTGAGTCTTGAAGCTTTCAAAGATTTAAGTGAAGCACTTTAAATTAATATTTCTATTCCATCTATTGTCATTTATTTCAATTTTTAAATGTAGCGCCAAATCCCAATAGTCAATTGCCTCAAAGTGTTTTATATTAGACGTTATATATTAGGAGTCCATTTGTTAGGGACATATTTTGGGCAGATTTGGTGGTCAAGAGTCTTTACAGCAGTTGGATTGCACTTGAGTAAACGAGTCAAACTCCAAGTCCACTGTGATCAGAAGAATCAAGTTATCTAGTACTAAAGTGTGACTAGATTTCTTTTTCATTGTTTTTGGACAATGAGGCAGCTCCATGGTGCAGAGAAATAAAAAAAAAAACATCAAGTTTTGGATATGCAGACAATATTTCAGTCGTTCATCATCCAATGTTTCCCATGAAATTACACTGTATTCTTGTTGTTAGCAATGACACTTGATGCACCCAGGCTTAAATTAAAAACGTATGTCACAATGACATCAACTGACTCTTCAGTGAAGTCATCATCTCATCAACCTAAAACTACTGCTGGCACTGGTGGTAGTCCATGTTCTACGTTGCAGCTGTACAGGTCTGCACCTGGCACAGGTTCTGTTTAGAGTGGCCCTCCAGCTCAGAGCAGGTTTCTACACCACAAGCAGTAAAAGATGCAGTCTGCTACAGTGGACTTGGAGTTTGACTGTGGAATGAGAGACTCTTTGGAGATAGCTAGTTACTGTAGTTAGCCGAATCTCGTTTTTCAAATTACAACTGTCTAATACTGTAACTTATGTTTGAATGCAATCATGTTGTTCTATTAGAAAAAAAAAAAAATCTGTGTGTTTAAAACAAAGGCTATCACTTGAAACATCCTTTAAAAGAATGAATATTGTCTTACCCATGAGGTAAACGGCTGGGTGACAGATTGTCTGAGGGCAGTGGTAAGGTTGTAGTACTCTGAACTGTGATGAACCTGGTGAGCAGCCCAAAGGACAGCAACCTCTGAAGAGCAATCATACACACACATTGTTAAAGATTAGACAGCAGCCATGTAGCCCTCTATATACAATTCATGCACTAGCCTTAAAGCCTCTCAGTATAACAAATGATTTATGCCAATCAAACCCTGCCCAATCCCCAAATAAGCAACTATACACTTTTATCCCCAGGAGGAGCCATTTTAACCTTGCTTCTGGCCAGCTGTGAAGAAAACCTGAGACCTGAGCCTTGCTGGTCATAAGGGGGTAGGGATTTCAGGCTATTATGACTATGGGGGTATTTGGCTGCAGCTGGTTAGCGTCCAGCTTGATGTCCCAGTGCTCCAGTTTACATTCCTCTGCTGTGTTGTGATACTTGCTACATTAATATCTGTGTTACACTTCATTTTAACATCCAAAGGGAACATGCTTGTTAAGTTTCACTGGATCTCCAGATCGTTTCCGGACCACCCCGTCTGGTCTGTGCTTTTTGGCACCTCCTGGCTACTTTGGCTTCTGCTGCTGTACAAGGAGAATAGTAACCTTCAAATACTTCAGAACCACATAACCCTATATGCAGACTATATATGGTAATATATTCCTTATAGTAAAAGCCCCAGCGATTAAATTAGGTTTGAGTTTCATATGGCAGCCTTGCTGTGTAATGCGATTACATTTGAGTTAAATTAGGCATTAGGATGTGTGAATGTGGTCACAATTGGGTAGTTGAAAATTAAATAACCTACGCTTAGAATTGGCTCAAACGGCACTTTATATTGTTTTATTATTATTATTATTCATTCATCTAAATGTTGTCTCATCAAGACATGCCCATATCTTTTCTGTCTAGGTTCGCCAACTCTTTGGAATTCCTAGGACTTCAACATTGACTAATCAAATGTAGTCAATCTTCATCTAAGACTTTCACAGCCTGAAACCTGTCACAGCTGATGCAGATGGCCAAATTAGAGCAGCAATTAACCTGAGCATGCCCCTAGTGTGGCTACAATGCAACCTTCACACAGAATAGAAAACTCAAATCAGGAACCTTGTTGTCAGGCAACTTTGTCAACCACTTCATGACCACCCCTGAAGTGAAGGAGGGTAAAAGGTTCTTTTCACATCTCAGTTGTAGACAAGAGCAAAATCAATCACAGTCCAGGCTTAATAAAAATAAAATAATAATTACAAGAACTTCCATACTAACATGTCCAAGTGAAATTAAAAATACGGGTTGTAAAATTACCCATCAATACATAAAGTTGTAAATCAATATTTGACAAATCTGCTCTTGTCATTTACGGATTGGTTGGTGTTAGCAATGTCTTGCTTACAAATGACTAAAGAATAAGCATTACATAGAAGCTACAGAAGCCTACTAAGGATTTCCAAGGACCAGATCATACATGAGAACACCATATAAAGATGAAAGCTGTGAACAAGAACCCAAGAGCCTCACGTTTTGCAGGTTGCTGATATTGATGTTCATGTGTTCACTGTACAAACCAATTAGAACACTGTTAATGGAAGGACACTACACAGGAAGAGACACTTCGAGGACAATGGTTTATGAACAGCTCAGTGACACCTTTATAGAAAAAACAAGAAAATTACAAATATATAATGTTGACAAGTTTAACTCTTCCTTCCTCTCCATTTCACAAATCTGTGAGTTGTATTAAGGCCAGCAGTCATGAAACAAAAATGGGTCGCGGGTCTCTGCACCTGAACAAACAAACTGCTGAAAACCTAAGGTGAGTGGTAAGAGAGCGGAGGAGCATGGTGATCTGTTCTAACACATTTCTAATCAGTGACAGTGAGGCAGAATTCAGTTTCAGAAAACCAACCAGAAAACTACCGCTCCTGAGCAAAAGTCCACACCACTAATATTTAACAGGGTTATTGCTGGACTTCAGCAGGTGTGAGAATAAATGTAACAGACTGTTTTTGGAAGTGTCATTTATCGTGTTAAATGGCATATTTTGGATTGACTCAAAATGGAAGCAACAGGGTTGGATTTTGTTTCAAACTTTATTAAACCTAAGTGCCACTGAAATCTGCTGATGAGGCAGAGGAGAGAAGTGTGGGAGGAGAGGAAGAAGGAAGGAGAGTGACTGAACTACAACAGTCAAGCACAAAAATTATGATATTTCTTCCGCTCTGAACCATAGGGTATTCAAAGATGAACTGTCCTGCTAAGAGACATATTCAGAGGATAAGCCAGCCTTTGTTCAATTCCAGCAGCCTGAAGCTCTTGCTTTTTTTCTTCTAACTGGAGTCATGCTTGGCGGGGTTCAAGACTAAGGGCGGCTAAGATTGATGTTTGTTGTCATTGATAGGAAGTTGGAACAGCTAAGCTTCACTGCAAGCCCATGTCCTCATCTCTGGACTCGGCGGGACACTGCATAGTTTGGCAGGGTCTATTCAGGAGGGAAGCCCCGTTAATGGTGAGAACCAGTGCCACAGAGCCCACGTTCCCAGCAAGAGCACAGAAATGCTGTGGACGGCCCTTCCATCTGTCCTCCAGTGAGCCTTAAATCAGGATTTCTAGGGAACAACAAGGATGAGTGCATACTAATCAGGTGATGGACATTTATGACACTTTTTTACCACACCCACAGGAGATACATGTTTGTGACTGTCAGTTCCCCAGTAAACTTGGGAAACCTAAATGTGCCACTGCTTTGCTCAACTGTTTAACCCCTAGTGCATATCAGTGTAACTGCAGGTACCAAAAGCAGTTGTAATCTTATTTAGTTCATTTAGTTTTTATTTATTGTCAGAACGTACAATATTAGAGCAAAAACAACCTCAACAACCAGACAATCCCTTATGTGAAGGCACTTGGTATAAATAGGGTGGTAGTATCCCCCACCCCCACTCCAGCAGAACCAATTTCAGGGAGAAACAATCAACTGTCACAGGTGTGAAATAGATGGGTAATAAAAGCGTAGCATTTTTTTTTTTTTTTTAAAAAGGTTACGATTGTGATATGCAACCGTAGTTTCACTTATGTGTGCTTATGAGTGTTCAGTACATTGGAAGTCTGAGTAGGCTGAACCTATAGCAGCACAACTAAGAGATGGCTCAGGGTCACCTGGTTCAACCCCAACTAAGCTTTATTAAGGGTTTTAAGCCAAATCGTAAAAATCAAAAAGGGGATCTCTGTCTTGAACCCAAACTAGCAGATATTTAAAAGTGGCCGCTAGCAGAAAAGCTAAAGAAACTAAAAGATAAAGCAAAACTTGCAACTTTCTCCTGAAGCTCGCTCCTCTTTTCTAAGACACTGCTACCACATAAGTATGGCCACAGCACATGGTTCATATGCGTTAAAACTAAATCAGACAAAACAACAAAACACCCCCCCCCCTCCAAAAAAAGACTCACTTAGAATAAAGGCATTTTTGAACTTTCAAATGTTTTTCTAAAAGATTTTTGATTAATTAGTTAACTTAAGTTTATTAATTTAAACAACTCACGATTTAAGATTAAAAATGGTAATGGATTTTGGGCTCTTTGCTGCCATGCTAATGGAAGCCTGCTAACAGACCGAGAATAGAAACACTTAAAATGTGATGTTTAATAGGTAAGCAAATGCTAAAAAGAAGGTTTCAACTATGGCATATTTATACCTATTAGTGCAATAACTAACGGGCACTAAAGACCAAATATTGCTAAGGATGAAAGTCTCGAACTAGGAAATTATTAAAGGAAGTGAAATTTTCCCCTGGGTCAGGGTCTCAAAGTCATAAACAATCCAGTGTGTGATGAAGCCAATTTTAATAACACTCACTCATGTCATTTTATTTGGGAAAGAAAGTGTGATGGCAGAGTTTGCCTTCTAACGTCATGTGACCCTGAGCAGGAGCAGAGGAAGCCTGAACAGCTGGCCGTCACTGGGGACCATTTGTGACCTGGAGATTTATTCTTGTTCTTCTCTGTTCACAAAAGAGAGATTTCTAGGCTAAAGAACAGACTCACCACATACCACACAACTGATTTCCTTTTCCTCCTGTAAATAAATCACTTAAAACTCAATATTGTGGACACACTTTTTTTGTTACAACCTAGAGTCAATTGCAACAAAATGGGGGTTCATCCAGGATAAAATACCCACAGAATCCCTTTACTGTAAATGTTCATGTTTTTCCTTTTCATTCATCTTTTGAACAGTTTGTTCTGCAACATTTTAAACACTGCAGCAGCAGAAACTTACTGTCCAAGTACATGGGCTCAATTGAAGAGATATTGCAGGACGTCTACGTTATAACTTTTTTTAGAATCATTATCTGGCACGTAATCAAGGTCCATAATAATGAAATCATAATCAGTCATGTAATGTGACTAGGTTAAACTTTGACACGGCCTGTTTACATCTATCCAAACCATGTCAGGAGCAGTGTTTATATAACCAGAGTCATGTAAACACAAGAGCCAAAGTCCAATTGAGATCCATAAATTTAGCTCTAGTCAAGGCCACCACCAAGCCCCTACAAGTGCCAATTTATACCTTGAATAATGCTTCTATAAGAAGAAAATATGACTAAATAAAAGAAAAATAATCACCATAGGAGTAGATCCAAACTGACACTCTTAACCATATAAAATGCTTTTACAGTTACATCAATTAGATGTCTAAATCATCACCCGCAGAGACAAACACTTGGCAGTAATAAGCAACATCCTTCAGCCATCATGTGCAGCCCTCTGAGTGGTGGGCTGCCCTGTCAATCACAGGACTAATGGGCTGTGAACAGCTCTCCAGTGTTTGGATTGGAGGACTCTTGGATAGGGTGCCAACCCAAACAGCAACGCAGGGCTCAGTGGGATGGTCGGCCAACTCTCCTCCATCTCTGCCATACTTCATGCTGTCCACACAGTTCAGTCACACACTCTAAAGTAAACACACTAACCCTGGTCAGGCCCACTTGCAGCTCTCACAAACAGGGTGTAAAAACTATGCAAAGAAAGTGACAGGAGAAATAAAATTGATTTTCTGTTTAATTTTGTTATATCAACATTGTGCTTTAATTGATCATATTTCCACGTCCATTATTTCAGTGTGCTGAAATCCAAAGCACCAGTTCTTTGCCCTCCCTTTTATTGCTTTCTGTTGTAGACCCAACATCAGAATCCACCTCTTCAGTTCCCAGAGGTTTACTGAACTGTTTAAAAAGTGGTGAAACACTGTTTAGCATACACCTTTCCCAGCTTCATTAAAATGCCTTGGTGGCATCAAATTAAAACTGAGTATATTATAAAAAATTTAATTTTGGTTTCAGCATTTGATATGTTTCCTTTGTAAAACTGTCCATTAAATACAGAGTTCAGATATATTTAGTTACATTTTATTCAGCTAGCAGGGTTATGATAATATGATGAAAAGACAAAAACATTTACAGTTGAACCCATTTATAGTTTTTAGTATATAATAAGAGTTTAAATGACATTTATAATGTCCAAGTTTAAAGAGAAATTTCAATAACTGTTTTGCATGTGTATGTTTCAGGTAATCAGACCCCATTCACATGAAAAGGAGAGACATTATTTTATTTTTCATTTTAAATGTTACATAAAAAGACTATATCCAGCAAATCAAATAAAAACAATAATTGCTGAAGTAATGTCTTACCACTCAAGAACAAGCAATGTAGTAATAGTGAAAAATTTAACAGGAAATGAGAAAATCCTACGTAAAAATGCAGGTTTGGTTAAAATTCAAAAGTAAAAAAAAAAAAGTTTTACTAATCTATCCTCATATTCATTTTTCACATTCACACTTCATCTCTCCACTCAGTGGAAGTTTGTCCTCAGCTTTGTCTGCAGCTGAAATCACCTCTTCTGTCAAAACTGTTGACAGAGGGAAGTCTGTCCATGCAGCGAGCAGAGCACACGAGGGCAGCAGACAGCCTGACTCTGGCCTCTGCTGAGCTCAGCGACCCTCTCAGTGATCATAACACACACTTCTTTTCCACACTTTGGTTAAAGCTGTACATACAGGCACTGTGGATATTATCTCTTTGTGATGTGTAGGTTCAATCAGACCAGTTTTTCTTGGTCTCATTCTACAGTTCTTTCCCTCTCAACGCACACAGAGCAGACAGTATGAGCAAAGAGGCCTATAGATCACTGTTGATGTTATCTTTACCTCCCATGAGGTCTTTCACTTGCTCTGTTCTGCTTGCGTGAGTGAGACTCCCACATCCTGACCAAACTGTACAGACAGAACCAGCAAACCAAGCAGGAGTCCAGATTCTTCTGTTGGCCCTGCAACCTGCACTAGGCCAGGAACTTGCTGTCAGAATAAAGATTTATGAAGACCTGGCTGCCTGGGGGCCTTTTCAAGGCCCAGACCCTCTCAACCTTGCCCCACAGCCAGAAGGTGCTTCTCTTTAAACAACATCCACACCGCCCAGCTCTCCTTTGGGATGGAGGACAGTGATAAGCACATCTGTTTGTCTCAACAACTGCTGCTGTCTGCAGGGCTGAATGACAGCGGGTGTTTGGACACACCAGCAGAAAGTTAAAGTTAGATTTGTTTGTCGAGTTGAGTTCAGGTTATCTACTGGGATTGCAGCTAAATTTAATTGTCTGTATGAACTAATCAGAATCAGAAACTTTATTGTCATTGTCATGAGAACAACGAAATTAAGAATGGTCCCCGATCATTGCATCATCCCTAGCAATATCAAAATATAAATAAAATAATAAAATTCAATAAATAAAATAGATAGAATACTTAAAATACTAATAAGATATAACAGTAAAACATTCACATACATTCCCACACACATGCTTCAGACCGTGCATAGATTAACACAAGAGTGGCGTGATGGACATTTTTTTGTAGTATTCAGATGTGTTATTGCAGTTGGATAACAGCTGTGTTTGAGTCTATTAGTCCTTGCTCTGATTGCCCTGTACCGTCTGCCTGAGGGCAACAGTTCGAACAGGGAGTGGCCAGGATGTGAGGTGTCTTTTATGATGTTTTGGGCCTTTTTAAAACAGTGGGCGTAATAAATCATCCATTTCCTTGACTCTAAATCATTTTAACTTGTATGCTTAAAAAAAATAAAAAATAAAATGCCATCAAGCTGATGCCTCAGCTGATATGTGACACTGGAAAATGTCACATAGTATCAGCTGCAGTGGTGCAGCTGCATCATATTTGCTGCTAAACCGCAATCCATGTTGAAACCTACCTCTGCCCAGCTTCTCCTCCTCCTATGCTGCATCAGACCAAAACAATTTGTTGTCACTGACCAACTAAACAACACCACTGTCTGGATATTGCTGCTTCTGATCTACTGTGCATGCAGAGAAAGTCAGAGAGGGCCCACATTAGAGGCATAATGACAAATATAAGGAAGTAAATAAACATCTTTAACTATAATGGTCCTCTCTGAACCAAAAGTAATGATTAACAGGGTTAATATTACGTGTGTAAACATTAAAATTGATTAACCAAAATTTTTTTAAAGTACTCCTATCTAATTGTCACCGAAAGTAGAAGATAAATAATCCTGTGTCCACTTTATATAGTTTAGTTCCTTTGCTTTATCATGGATAAATGTAAAGTGCACTACTTTATAAGGATTACAACATATACAACTGAATTTTGAGTGCTACTTCTTATCATATTTCTGTTCCAGCTTGCATCATGAATAATCCAAAACTACTTTAATCTAGAAATGCACTAGCCAGTATTTAAAAAAAAATAAAAATAAAAATCCAGTTAAAAATGCCAACATACACTGTTTACCAATTCCAGTTCTGTGCTGTTAAAATCAGATTAAACTGCCCTTGTCTCAAAATACATCACTTTGTGGAAGTAATGATACCATCTCACAGGACCTTTAAGTGATGCTCTGGTGTTTCTGAGCTCTGTGAGCAGCAGCAGTTACTGTGGTGAGACAACTGCAGCATAACTCCATTACCTCACATATAATCAGAGTACAGACAGCTGACTAGCTGATTAATGGCTTTACTCTGGCAGGCATGCCTGGATATAGATGCTGCCCAAGAGCAGAGCTGCTATTAGTGGCACTCGCGATATGAGGTTAGAATAAACAGAATCAACAGTGCTGTCAACAACATGGCCGCATCTGAATCAAGCTAGCCTGCTGCTCACCCAAAACCATCTGCGTTCAGGCTGGTTCATAATAGCAGCGTTTTTAACATATATAGTGCGTCTGCTGCTGAAAGAACTGTGGGGAGAAGGAACCCAAAAAAAAGCGCGGGGTTAAAATGGGAATCTGTTTTCTATTCTTGTCAGTCATCAGGTTATTGAATCAATGCGTTTATAGAAGGTGGCTTCTATGGCTGCTAATAGATAAACTAGCGGCTAAATGTTTACCAAGGGTCATATTATTTCAGAGGCCAGAGGAGTTAAATTTTCTGGAAATCTGTCAGCAATTGAACACTTACATCTTTTCTTTCATGAAAAGATAGATAAACATTACCAAGCAGTACCAAGTAAAGTTACAGCAATGATTCGTGAAAATTCTGGTATTATCAATGTGATCAAGCAAATACTGATATCGGGAGTTAGCATAAACAAACACTTCATTTGAGCCTGTGTGTGCGCAAAGGTCATTCAAATGTTTGGAATTCCAGATTTGCCTCAACTTTAACCACAACGGGTGTTTTCCTAAGCAGAATCACACCAAGTGCCAAAGGCCATAAATACAGTGTAGTAAAAGGCTTTCGCCATTTCTTTTGTGAATGAGAATCCCGAGTTTCATCCAGCTCAAATTAAAAAACAGAGCTGGACATTGGACCGCTCAGTCTTCTTTAATTTGATGTTATCCCCAAGATCAGTGTCTGGAAAGAGCAACATCAAATTAATAAGGTCTCCTTAGTAAAGATGGCATCAGCACAGACGACTGCTGCCCTTCCAGTTATCTTTGAATCATCTTTTCATGTGGAAGTCAAAGAGGGGAAACTATGAAAATATCCATAAAGCTGGTCAAACAAAGTGATATTTCATGCTGAGGCTGACGTTTCCAAGCATGTAGTTGGTTCTTCTAGCATTTTTCTATTGTGATCTTTTTCTTATTATGCAATATTACAAGTTCTATCTTATTCATTTGGACACTACAATTACAGTTGCAGTGTTCAGACTGTTGAGGCAACAAATGGCAACAGTGCTCGTCTTACATCCATTTCATTCTTCAGTGCTTCTTTATAGGAAACATGCCTCACTCACATTGGAACATTTTGGTTGAACCTTCCTCTGGAAGAAGCTGGAGGTCAGAAAATGGTTGACCAAGATGACCTCGCCTGACCAGAGTGAGGAGTGAGGACCGTGCCGGCCCTGTCCTGTGGTCAGGGACAGCCACTTCCCTTTGGTAACAAGGGAAAAAGCTTATATTCCTGAGCAAGCACTGCACCAGATGACTATCTGCAACCTCACAATCTTCCATAATAACAACCCAAAGAGGCTGGAGAAAGAGGAAATGAAAGTAAGTGGAACATTTTTGAGACATAAAACTGATTCTGCAGTTCAAAAATAAAATAATTCCAACCGAACACACCACAGAGATACGTCACAGTATTGGCGACATTCCTCTGCATCATGTGACACCAAGAGGACGACAACAGTGGGAAAACGTCATGAGATCGCCTTTCAGGTGTTATTGGATGTTATTCAGCAGACAGAATACTTCTTAAAATCAGTGAATGTTACTTAACTCAGTTTTCTTGGATTGTCAAAACGAAAATCTGGAGCTTTGTATACATGATAGATGGACTCTGCACTTTTCCAGTCAGAAAGTTGATCCTTGCCCAGTTTTTTTTTTTTTTCCCAGATCAGGTAGTGGTTTGGATTTATTCTGTCCCAACAGTTGAACTGAGAGACCCAATTAATAGGACTGCCAATCCCTGCCTCAATGATTTACAGATACTTTGAATCACCGGTGAGCATCCAGACAACATAAAAGCTTATCATCATCAATACAGCTGCTGAGCAGCTACACAGATTTTCTCATTTTTCAAATATGATGCAATACATTGACACAAGCTGATGTTTTTGTATTCATTAGCCAAGTCTTATGTTGCAACTTTGGCTTTTTGCAGATTCACTTGCTTCTTTTAAGTTATTAAACTTTTTTAAAAATGCATTTTTCTTCTTTCATGCATTTCCCATTTAAAAGGAAAGCAGGCTTTTTAAAACAGATGCCACATGGACTCATGAGTTCCTCAGCTCACAGAAAAATATGAGCATCCTGTCATCCTGCCAGGAAAGTGTGGTGCAGTCCCAGTCCATGTAAGACGAGGTAATTCGCATCTGTACTTTGACACTCGTTTTCATGACCAGGTCATTGATCATTTAAAGGTTTAGTGTGCAGGTGATGCTAACAAGAAACGAGGATCCCTCATGTCCCTATAAAAATAATAAAGTAATATGTGTGCATCTAAAGCTATTCCTCAATTAAACAGTGTGTACTGAAAGAAAAAAATCCAAGTTACTCATCTTTGCAGGCACTACAGAGGTTGCCGTGTAGATTTTTAAAACTTGAATGCTGTATGTTCATCATTCATAGTTACACCAGACACTGAATGTCTGATTGTAATTTACCATCTTACACTGTATTCCAAAGTGCCTAAACTCCAACTTACACAAAGACATAACCATGATGGTTATATGCCTTGCACTCTGAAAGTGCACAGTAAAAGTCAAAGTAAAACTGACCACCAGCATCTTGAGCTGATGTTCTCAGTCACCTCAAAAGCACAGAGGCCAGTTCAGCTGTGGCAGAAAGTTTAAAAAAAAAAAAAAAAAAAAAAACACAGCTTCTGTTTAGTCAGATTCTAACATCAACACAGAACCAGTGGACTTTCATCCAAAGCTATGTGGACTAGACAGCGGTCAGCTTGATGTGCCTCTGACACAAATAAACATCAGCGCAGGCCACAGATAAATAGCTCTCTTCCGATGTGCTGAGTGGCAGCTGAGCATCTGGCATGAACATCAGACAAGACATGTGGAGAAGCCTTTTTTTGTAGAGCCACTACTCTACAAAATTCTTTGACATGTACATTTTTTTAATATGCTTCTTTTTTTTAAGACATATTCTGAAGGACGTTGCTACTTCTGAGACATGACTTTATACAGCCTGCTGCTGCAACAACTCTGGGTTAAGACCGGAGTCCTCTGGAGACCATGGCCTCTCACATCTGCACAGCTCTAAAGCAGCTGGATGTAACTCAAAAATAATTGCTTCCTCTACAACGTCCAGAAAAGCATGATGTGCATCCTATCTTCACGACTCCTCCCTGTGGGGATGGCAACTAAATCAATATTTTACAGCCATTTATCATCAGCTAACTTTGCAGCTTTTGTTATTACTTTACATACTGGCCTAACAAGCGTAAGATCACCAGTTTGATCCCAAGAGGAGACAAATCCCTTTGCCATTTTGTGAGGTAGAGCATTCTGTGTATATTAAAAAAAATGAAATAAAATCTACTAACAATCAAACATGCAGAGCTACCTGCTACGACATCATCTTGTGAATAAGGGAGCAGCCAAAAGCAGCAGAGTGATTCACAACTCAGCAGCATTAACCTGGATACATGTTTTAAATGGTTTTATTACTATTGACAAATTGCTCATTGTGAATATTTTACAACAAACACCATGAATCCAAACTGACAGGAGTTACCAACCTTGACCAGGACAATGCTCTTTATAAGTTGATTTCA
Source organism: Rhamphochromis sp. 'chilingali' (assembly GCF_963969265.1). NCBI lineage: Eukaryota > Metazoa > Chordata > Actinopteri > Cichliformes > Cichlidae > Rhamphochromis > Rhamphochromis sp. 'chilingali'. The sequence continues at coordinate 33,002,734 of NC_137938.1, read as the reverse complement.
AGCAATGTTACAAAACAGTGTGGATCTAGATACTTGTGCACCTGGAGTTATGGAACACAAGACACATCTTGAAGAAATAAGCCATGGAAATGGAGGATCAACCCCAACTGAATGACCGGAATATCTCAGGTCTATGCTTTTGCCAGTGGCAATGGTGCCAGGTAGTGATAATTCTGTAAAGCAATTATTTGTCAACGACCTTTTTCTAAAGAAATGCAGACAATGAATAAAAACTAACACACAAGGACAAAAACGATGATGACATGTATGAACACTTGCTTCAACTATAAGGAAAATATTGTGGAGAGACTAGACCCAATCAAGTTGTGTAGAAAGGTGCGACCAATGTGGAAGTGATGCAATCACAAGCAATGTTCTTGTGCAGTAAGGTTAGACGGGCACATTTAATCCAACCCTGGGAAACTGCACAGTGGTTTTTTTGGAAACGGTACAACTAGCTCCCATGCTCCGTTTCCCATGAAAATGAAAAGTAATGTCAACACGGGACGAAGAGACGAATGGAAACATTTTGCGTGTGATATCAGGGAAAACAAGACGCTTCGCAAACCACGTGGAGCAACTTAGCGGCAAAAAGATCCAACTTTTTATTATTTCTATTTTAGTCAATTAACTGAACTTTAGATTTGGTTTGCTATTATTCCTGTTGTGATATTTAGTTGAGTAAAACAAAATCAAGATGTGTTGTCAATTAACAACCTTACCTGTTGGAACAGGTAAGAATATTTTGAATGTACTGTGCTCATTATGGTTGAAATTCCTGAATAAATAGAATCTCGCATTTAATATGTTACAATGTGTCTACATTCAAATTTTTCAGCCAAAGAAATAATGACTATAAACTTGTAATTAAAACAAAAAAACAAAAAAACAAACAAGCATGTAACAAAAGAGACTCTTCCTGTGCTATAGTTTGTATTGACTGACTAACAATGGTGAACACAACAGAAGGTGAGCACGCAAATTTAAAATCAGGTATGTCGTTGGTTTTTTTTGGGCGGGACTCAGAACTTTTTAGCTGCACCCTTCAGGTAAAGGAGCAATTGTGTTTTCAGAACACACGCAAAAAACAACAACTATTAACATAGCTTGTTACACAAAACATTTTTTTTTTGTAAATTAAAATCTGCACAATAAATTCCCTTCAGCTGTGGGTGAGTGTACGACTGGTACCGTGAGCAAAACGGTGGACCCAGTAGTAGCCAAAGTCCACTCCCAAGAAGGTGAACCACCAGGTCCAGGCAGAGTCCCAGGGCAGCTCCACCAAGCGGTAGTGGTTCCACACATGCATGTAAGCGCTCAGCTCACAGCCTCTCATCAGCAAGCTGTGGAGAGGAAAGGTCAAAGCTCAGTGTCGGCTCAAATGTGCTTATGCAAGTACAGCATTCAGTTTGTGATCATGTACAGCTGCGCTCCAAGGATCACGATAGTCATCTGTTCACCTTGTGTTCTACCTTGACAGAAATTTGTTTAATTTGTAAGTAATTTTGTACATCAGGTATTACAAAGCCTCCCCTGTTTGAGTTCCCATCATTCAGCCGTATTACTGCTCCCCATTTCAATCTACATTTTAAAATGATGCAGAACTAGAAAAGATTATGTTCAACTAACTTTGAAACTAACGTTATATTTACATTGAAGATGAACCACTATAAGAACCATTTTAGAAGAACCACCTTAAAACCAATTTCAGTAAGCTGAAGTTTGTTTGATTAATAGTTTTAATAGTTATATTCAGTTCTGTTGCACATCCTAAACCTGCCATACTGCATGCTTTTATCGCCTAATTTATCTGTTCCCTGCTGGCCTCCTCACATGAACTCACTTTTAACAGGTAATGGTTCTTTAATACAAGATCCAGAGTTACAGCACCTAAAAAAATAAACTAAAAAACCTAAACTAAAAAACAAACAAACAAACAAACAAGCAAACAAAAAACCACATTGCTCAGCCATATAAAAAAAAAAAAAAAAAAAAAAAAAAAAAAACACGGTGTTTAAAATGAACAGAAGCCAAATTATGCCTTACTTGCACTATTGCTATGTGACCTGACCTGCCTAAACACTCACAGTGGGAGTCTGGAGACCATTCCAGCAGATAGGGAGGTGATTCCATCACTGATTGTGATCACTGGGGCCCCCGTCTTCAGAAAGCCCACCACCAGCTCCAGAGTCATCAGTCCCACAAAGAAAGGAGTTGCCTGCACAGACACAAAATCATGATTCAGCAGTGTTACAAACCATGAAAACACAACTGTTCCAAGTCCTCTGTTGCCATTACCCGTTGTGTTGAGCATTTGTTTTGGCAGATGAGCTAAAAGCTTGCAGGACTTTCATGTCTTGTGATCCATGATGTTTGTTTCACTGTATGAGCCTGGAGCAACGGGTATAAAACCACAACCAATTGGCAGATTGGTGAACAAAAACATTTATCCAAGCACGGCAGCAGTGGAGGTAGAAATTATCTCAGTGGATGAATTAAACATCAGTGCTAACCAACAGCAAGCTTTCATTTCAGTGATGTCAGGCAGAACCCAAGCAAAATAGAATGAGGAGCAAGATCTTATTTTAAGAAACCTAATTGTCTTCACGCTCACTGATAATATAAAGTCATACATGTTCAGAGAGAGCGCATTAAGTCTGTTAGGCTACGTAAGTAGATGGAGACCGCAGGTAAACAAGCTACGCATCTTATGTTACAGGAACACGTAAAGGGCTGATGTGCCCTTTTCCAGCTCCACAATTTCATCATGGACCTCTACTAAATCAACTTTGCATGATTCACATTTCAGTAGAATTCTTACTCACCTTATACTGTGCCTTTATGCAATTCTTAAGTTCCTCTTCTATTAGAAACAACCCACTTCATTATCACTTTAAGGCCATTCTCCCTAAACAGTCAAATTTCTTCTAACTGGCTGATCTACACATGGATTCATCCACCTTTGTATTCAATGCACATTCTGAGCCACAGTTTCATGAAACATGGAATTCTTTGAGCTGACATCGGGTAGGCACACTGGTAGGAAAAAAAGAGACAATGACAGCTGAGCGTTTCAGGCAAACTGACGTCTAAGGTTTTAGGTGTCGGGGGGGGCGGGGTCATCCTAGTCAGATACCCAAAGCACATCAACGTTTCTGCTTTTGATGTGTAGCAGCTCTACTCTGAACCCTTCCTGAATGACCAAGCTCCTCAGCCTATCTCTAAAGGAGAGCCCAGAAACTCATATTCACTACTTCTATCTATGATCTTATTCTTTCACTCAATACTCACAGTTCACAGTCATTGAGGAGGGCAGGCAAGTACACAAGTACACTGGCCAGTAAATTGCCAGCTTCACTTTCATTCTTAGCTCTCTTCGCCACAACAGATGGTACAGCAGCCATGTTACTACTGACGCTGCTCTCTACACCCTCTCCACTAAGTCAAGAAGGTCCCAATATATTTAAACTCCTTGACTTGGAGCAGAAGTTTGATCCTGAAATGGAGTGCACACTCCACCCTTCTCTGGCTGAGAAGCATTGCCTCGGGACTAATTGGGACTAATTCATACTTGGGACTAATTGTTATCACACTGTTTCATACTAAGCTGCAAACCTTGTGAGTTGGAGGTCACTGCTTGAAGCAGCTAGAACCACCACATAATCTGCAAAAAGCACCAAACTGGAAACCCCCCAACACTTGGCTGTGCCTAGAAATTCATTCTTTAAGTCTCGGAAAACAAATATGGCATTTTTAGCATAACCTTAAATAATATTTTAAGAAGAGCCTCATCCGCTATGCAAGTTGGTTTTTAGTATTTTTTTTTCTTTCAGATGAATGTTTGATAATTTTATAATTTTAAAAAGCAGTTTAAAATGCTCATAAGTCAAATAAGTATAATCTTTTTCAATTGTAATGGACTGTACATAAACTTTTGGTGTTTTCGCAAGTTGGAAAACACTCATCTGGAAAGATGTGCACCAACTTTTACTCATTTTAAATAGAGCAGGGCGATATGGCCAAAAATATTTATCACGATATATATTTGAAAATTTGCGATAACGATATAACCGACGATATAATTGATGCGGGACAAAATACAACTCCACAACATTACTAGCGCAAAAAGACAACCTTCCATTTATTTTCACTTAAACAAGAAGCTGGTTTTTATGTACATTAAAGCTTTATAAAAATGTAACAGTGCAAATGCAAATTCCTTGCTGAAAGTTTAACCAAAAGGCATTTCCAGTAGAAATGGGCTGACATATCCTGAGCATAACCATATATAATATCCACTGAAGTTAAAAAGAGGTGCTTTGCAACATTAAACTGCAGTGTGCAGTACGCATTTTTCGGACCATAAGGTGCACAGGATTATAAGGCACATTAAGCGAAACAAAGCAGTCAGATAAATCAAACTTGATTAAACTCATTCTTCTTGCTTCCTCCACTTCTGTACCATTGATTCATTAATGTTGAATTCTCTGGCAGCTGCTCTATTCCCATGTTGTTGCAGTATATTAATGACTAACCTCGTATTGTGGATGGATTATCTCAGTTGTTCTCCTGACTGAAGTTTGGTCCGTTTACAGCATCCTGCCATGCGATTGCATTTGTCTCTAACCATGAACTTTTATAAGTGGAAAAGTGTTAGTGTTCGTCCTCCAGCTTCACTGTTTATGTTATGCTAATATAGCTGTGTCGCTAGCGATCACGTAGCACATCATTATATACCAGCTAGCCCAACTTCAGTAACCCTACAAACGTCACTGCTGTTTAGTTTCCTGTCTTCATTTATGTTGGAAGTGATAGCAGAGCTGTACGTTTGATTTTTTTCAGAAATCTCTCAGTCAGAACATGCAATATCATGCTTAGGTAACTAGCAAAACTAGCGAGCTAACTTCCGCTAGCTTCCTGCTAACTTCTAACTCCGTTAAATGTAATAACTTTTGTTTTCATGGATGCCTGGAAGTTAAACTTTATAGTTACACCTGGTAAAGCAGCAATGCTGATCGTTTTATTAAAGATGAAAGAATTTAGACAGTTTTTAACGCTCAGTGATGCTGCAGTGTTGTTTGACCAGAAGCATACGGAGTTTAGGACCCAGATTACTCCCAGATTTAAGAGCATCTTAGTCCGACAAATACGACAATAACGACGGCCGCTTGCATGTTCTGCAAAAAAATGTGCTTTGTCGTGTATCTGACGGACAAACACCAAATAAGTTCCACATCACTGAAGTTGCACCATTTTTACAAACCAATTCTGGTTCATCTGTTTCACTCAACAATCGGCCATGTGCGTATGAAAACAAAGGCACTGCGCATGCGCGTTTTACTCCCATTCTATCGCGATATTTCATTTTCCTATCGTTGCCTAACATTATACCGGTATTACCGTGAACGGTATAATATGGCCCAGCCCTAATTTTAAAGATACATAGTTAAAAACTGAAAGTTCACACTTAAAGAGAAACGAACAACAGCAGAAAGAGTTTCATGGGGTAAAATGCCTGTAAATGAATAAAACCTACTTTAAAAGAATAACTTCTTACATTGTAAGAACCAAATAGCAAACAAAAAAAGTTGCCATGAACACATGACAATAACTGCTTTTGACAAAACAAATGGTGAGCACCAAGCAAACAGTCAGTGACATGCCTTTATTTGTAACAGTCGTGGAAAGCCGTAATAACCTCTTGATGGGTTTGTCAAACATGGAACAAATTAGTGAGGAACGGGGTTAGCAAACGGGTCACAACAACGACTTTGGCAGCATGTGAGCCCTGCTGCTTAGCTTTAGCTCAAATGTGCTCATTGACCAAGTGACTGCAGTCATAAAGGGGACACACGGCCCCCACAAGAGCAGCAAGGAATGAAAGGCGTGACGAGACCACAGAGGAGCACATCTGCAGGTGAGGAGGGAGGAAGTGTGCGTATTCATGTGTGGATTAAAGTGAGAGTGTGTGTGTGTGTGTACAAATCCCCATGTGAATGATTCAACTTTAACATGCAGGTGTGTGATGCAAGTGTGTGTGTGTGAATGTGTGCGCACAAGCAGAGGCGAGAGCACCACCAGAGACCAGTGATCACACGCAACACTCCAACATCTGGCAGCAGACTGCAAAGCTGCAGCAAACAAATGGGCTCGCTGCGTAGGCAGACCTCCTCCAAACCCGCTGAGAGAGAGATTATCATTCTGGACGCTGGCCTAAAACCCCCACCCCCCGACATCACCCCCCTCTCCTATCTAGCAGATAGTTTTACCGCTGCACCCCTGAGTTCTTGACAGCTTGCGGCAAGACTTTTCAGCAAGGCAAGCCGATTCTCAAACGGCGCATCAAAAAAAAAAAAAAAAAAAAAAAAAAAAAAGCTTCTCTTCATTATTTTGTCTTTTTAATACTTGCATCACCTTCTTTATTTTCAGTTCTTTATGATCTTGCATGCGGTCACACTGTTCGCAATTATATTTTGAACTAAAAATTGCACAAGCCTTTTTTTCTTTTAAACTTGAGTATACTTTGAGCTTGTGTGGACTGTTTGTTGTGGCGTTGTAATAATTGTATTTTATTTTCTTCTGAATTCAAACCTACATGGAAAATGACATTTGTGGACCAGATGTCCCCCCCCCCCAAACAGCCATTTTAAAAGGTCACAGTTGAGTGATGTTGGCTAAAAACATGCAGACTGACAAAACACTTTTATCACTGCTGTCTGAGAAATTTTGTGTTTGCATTCAAATCACCAAACAGCTGAGAGAACTGGCAACAACCCAGCCCACAATTCCAAATAACTCCAAAAATCACAAGATTGCATTGTGATTTTCCCCCCCTTTGACTAATTTGGCCTGTTGGGATCACAGAATGACAGTGGTGAAGAATAATTAACGACATGCTGTAAACAGTGCCGAGTCACTAAACTGCTCAGGCACGCCCAAGCAAAATATTAATCACCAGTAAGCCCTGCAGCAACAACAAATTTGCTTTATCACACTTGTTAGTGGATTTTTAGGACTCCTGCTGCGAGGGTAATTGTTCTCCTCCCCTGATTTGCTCATAAAAACTCATAACAAACATGTGTTGTTAAACCTGCACCAGCCATTTGTCACAATAAAAGAGTAATTGAGATGCTGTAAAGTGACAGAAGGAGAAAAGAAAGAACGTTGCTATAAATTTTTCATTAGGCAGAAGTAATTAGATTTATACAAGTTGAGCAGATTGGTTATGTCTGTGAAGGTTCTCAGTCATCCAGGTCATCGTAGTCAAAGGAGCTTGCACCATTTGACCTTAGAACTGAAGAAGCTTCTCGGATGAGAGGTGAAACGTCTTCAAGCAACCTAAAGAAGTCCAGACGCTTTTATTTGCAAGCTCATTTGAAGCAGATTGGTTACTGTGTTGATACAAATGTAACTTTTCCATACTTAATGCAATATTCTCCATAGGTTGACATTTATTAAGTTAAACTTCAAATTTCACTTCATATTTACTCATGCACTTACTCCCCAGAGCTCTAAGTGCTCTGAATAAAAACTGTTCAGTTCAAAAGTCTCATTTAGAAAGAAGCAAAACAGACTGTTTGACCCTTTTTCTTCTGACGAATACTTCAACGGTTTTAAATATGCCGATTTTGAGTTGATTGACTCAACTCAAATCGATACTTTACTGACCAGGTGAAAAGGCTCTGTCAACTGTATCTGATAAAGTGAGGGGACAATGGGGCGGGTTCAGTATAACCCTAAAACACCAGATGTATTAGTTGAGAACGAGGCGACACCCACCTGCTGCACATACTGAGGGACATCCTCCACTTTCTCAAAAGATGATTCATTCGGTGTGAGCATGAAAAACATGGCTCGGGCTCCCCTCGACACCGAATCGTATTCCATGGTTTCAGATCTGACAGCGGATCACTCACAGATGCTACACAGGTGAGTTTCTGTTACCTGTGCAGGTGCGAAGTTCTGCTAAACCACTTCAAGACGTCTGCTCACAGTCTAAGTGCCCTGCCCCTTTCACCTAAAGTAGGTCGCTTACGAAATAGAGAGCGTGCAAGCGGAAGAGTAAACTTCTCACATCGAGGAAACCGACTCTGCCCGGGTTTAAAGTGGCCGCAGGGTTCTGTTACTGCGACCAATTACCTTTAAATCCCCTTTATAGGACGAAAGTTTACCTTTGGTCAGGCTGATACATTAGTATCATTTGACGTCATTTTATCTCGCGAGAGTTTGTTTACGCAGCTTACTGTCTGCGTGTATTGGAGGGTGGAGAATGTTTTTTGTGAGCTGAAGTGAAGTTATCCAGCTGTTTAATCTTCACGCACTGTTGCTATTTGTCTGAATGTCAGGTAAAACTGTTCAAAGTATTCGACAGGGTTACAGCCAATATGAACTAGACAAGGGGCATATATGTATAGATTATATATAGTTTACAGTTTATATAGATTACAGAGGCATACTGAGAGATGCATCCAAGCACAGAAGTGAGTGAATAAGATCACCACACACTAGAACAGCTGACAGTTCCCTCAACACATTTCCATTTATTCTTGGTCATGCTTTAAAACTAGCTGCACAAGCTGATGAATGACTTCTTTTTTGGTTTTAAAGAGACACGAGGGGTACTTCCCAAAGTCTGACCTGCAATGGACAATCAGCTCAGTGTCCTCTTCAGTCAAGCTGGGTACATGATTGGTGCAGAAGTGCCAAACTACTGTGAACCGAATGATTAGACAGAGCTCAAACAGCAGTAACTTATTGGGTAGACCTGGACCCTTAAAGGTCATAAACTAAATGTGAGATCTTGTGTTTGCAGGAGACACGTTACTTAAACCATAGAGACACATACTGTGCATGTTGTAGGCCTGTCATTGATCATGTGAAGGACAAATTCACAATAGCATTGTATTATTTGGGGTCTGTTTTCCCAAATGCATCACTATGTAAATACTGTGAGTATAAATGAAAACGAAAGTTTAATTTTTACAGTTTTATGCAGTCGTCATCGTGTACACAGATTACCGTATTTTTTTTGTGTGTGTTGCAATAACTGTTAAGCTGCTGCTCTGTCTGTTGATCATTGTTGGGTTCCAGTGGGAATGTGCCATGACTCACACTTGTTCACGTTTGTGGGGCAGCGGTCATAAAGATGGTGTGCAGTCCCACATGAAGTGGGACATCTGGTCACTGTAACTGATTTAAAAATGGATGGGGGAGGGTTGGCTACATAAGGCTACATAAGGAGGTAACAACCTCTGGGATTTGACCCTTTAATGAGATGTTTTTGTTTGTTTATTTGTTTGTTTTTAATCATGTAGCTTATTTGAAAGTTAAAGAAAGACAACTTAAACTCATCTATTTGTTCAGTATCAGGTAACAAGGGAATATTAATTTTTTTATAAGCACCACACCTTGAATGTAGTTTAGGTTTAAATGCACTGATAAGATTGGGGCCGCTTTAGGGCAATTTGCTTTTTGTGCACCACTTTCTCTCAGATTGTTGGTTGCTAACTGATAACCCTATAATGTATCTACTATCAGTCAATCAATAGTATCATGTCCTGTCACTGATAGTCACTTCAACTCCTTACCTCAAAGTTTATAAAACATTAACTCGGTCACCGCCCGCTTAGCGTTGCTAGCAGTTATTTCGCTTGTAATCATCTAAAGTCATTGATTGTCATTGACTTTTTAGGCCTTTTGATCCTTAAATGCAGGAGAAAAAAAGTTTTTATAATCTTATTTTGTTTAAGCAGATTTGAAGTTTTATATATGCAGTTTTGAAATTAAAGTTACTTTTTTAATGCTACCTAAGAAAATGCCCAAGATGGCTACCAAGTAACAGGATTTGATTCTTGAAGGGTTTTGTTCCATTCAACTAAAATAAATTCTAAGGATTTAGCCTTACTTATTGTTTTACACTTGTTTTTGACCATGCAAATATGTGCATTGCATCCTATATCATGATGTACAATTAATGAGTGCCTTGCTAACTAAGCTTGATAGCCAACCAGAGCTATCCTTAGCTGATAATAAGACTCACTGCTGGATAAAATATTTAACATTTTCTGTTCACCGGGCTATTAGCATATGTTATGCTGTCATACTTAGCATACGAATAAGTGTAATTGTGTATAGTCCTTATTTTAAGTTTTTTTTTTTTGTGGTCACATGATCATTAACCACATGACATTAATTTGTGGACCATTTGTGACATACGGTTACAAAGAATATACATTCTTTGCCATGTTAAAGAAGACCACCTTGTGATTTCTTTGGTTCCAAGTTGCATGGAACACACTCACCAAATACTTACAAGGCAGTAGTGAAACTGTGAAAAGTGTGATACAAAGCAGAAACAAAGACCATTTGCCTTCAAAGTAAAAGCTGTGGCTTTTGAAACACGTTGACCACAGCTCTAAGGTACAACTTTTACTTTGACGTCAAATAGTCTCCATTTATAGTTTGTTTTGCACTTTTTCAAGCTTTACTGCCATTTTGCTAGTAGTTAGAAAGTGTTTGCAGACATGCCTGCATCTTCCATGCAAACTATGGGCAACCCCAATAATTTGTTGGCAACCAGTTTTGCCTAGTGACAGCAAACAACCACCAGGAACCACATGACAACCAGTCAGGGAATGCACATTTTCCCTCTGTAGCTGTGGTTGTGTCACATCTGCTATGGCAGACAACTCTTGAGCTGTATGCACATAACATCATGCAAAAACCTCTATAAATCGAGATCTGATTTATAGAGGTTTTGGCATGATGTTATGTGCATACATAAAGCCATATACAGGCAGATTGAAGTTGGGCAATTTTTATATTTATTCAAGAGTTTATACGTAAACTTTAGAGGCTTAAAGAAAATTTTACTTACTTGCTTTTGTTTTAATTACAGCAGCCAAGCTCCAGAGGTCAGGGGAAAGCTGGTTGTGGCAAGAACATATCTGTGACTTGTTTATCAGTTACATATATGGTCTGTTACATCGAGGACGATACTGTTCCCAGCTTAAAATTTAAGACATTGTGGAAACGGTGAGTGTTTCATATTTGTAAATACTTTCTAAAGAATAATGCATGGTAATAAAGTGGCAGGGAAAACGGAAAAAGAAATCACGCTCATGCTGTGGGTTTGGGGGAGCGAAAAAAAATGCAGTGGTGCCTCTTAAACAAATTAGCATGCACAATCACAACGCGCTGAAAGATGAGATCAAGACATGAAATTATTTTCAACTGGATGTTGTAACAGAATCCGATCCTTTGCGGGCTGGAGCCCCTACCCTGCCCCCAGGCAAAGGTGATTTTAGTTTGCTCCCACATCACCGGCTTTCTACACACTCTGCAATTTTTAATTGGTTTCGGCTTCACTTTGTGGAACATACATTCATCACCTTGGATTCATAAGTGTGGATGGCTGCATAAATGGGGGGGAAAAGTTGTACATAAGAAATTCCATTTACCACTGGTTAAATTTTTATTCAATTTGCAACAGACCCTGAAAAGGGGGTTTCAGATTTGTTTGCAAAACATCATCTCCAGGCAGAAAAGTGTCAGCTTAAGAACCATCAGTGTTTATTACTGCACGAGCTGAATAGTCTGGGTATAGAATCGTTGTTAAGGTAAAACAATACTGATATTTATTTACAAATCATTTATATTAGCTAGGCAAATTTCATTTCCTGGCACTTGATTTGACCAATAACTCCATTACATTCTAATTTACAGTTTTTACAGTAGAAACCGATTGAGGAGCAGACTGTATGTTTAACAGTGCAAATCAAAGCCACAGCCTGCTTTTCTCAAGGCAAACATGGAATGTTTAAATGAATATGATTTCCAAATTTGTTTGTACTGTCCAGAAGAATTCTATAACCAATGATCTCACATTTCCAGATTCATAATATTTTTCTCTGTTTTGGCATTTATTGAGGACTTTCTAAACCAATGGCACCGTCTCCTTTTATGTGCTCAGTTCATCAAATTTACATTTTGCCTGCATGACAACTCCGTCTCTACTATACATCATTCCTCTGTACATTTGTACATGTTTTTTAGCATCGTTATATGACGATGGCGAATCAGCAAACAGCAGTCCTTCTAAGGACGGTCCTGAGGCGGAGGCTCCGGGGGCACAGGGTTGCATGTGTGTGCATCATAAGTGGGCATGCTCAGAGCTCTGGTCGCTGTCATGACTGTCTTCATTGGCTAAGGAGTCCGTCGAATGGTGGAGCGCCGCAATGCCAGAGAACTCTGAAGGCAGCAGCGTCCCCTTTTTCACGTTCACCAGTTCTTTCTCTCGAGCTGCTGCCCCCTGCTGGCCACCCTTCACTCTTTTCCACTTCATCCTCCTGTTCTGGAACCACACCTTCACCTGCAGAGAGACAGAAAATATCAATGTTGTTGCACAACTCAACATAAATCACCAAAAAGTAATTAGGAAGCCTTAATGCTCTCGACAGCAACGTTCTGTTAAAGTTTGGCAGCTATTTCTGCACCAACAATTATGTATGGATGTTCGGTTACATCTGGCACTTGGTGTCTACCTGTTTTTCCCTGACTCAACAGCCCCGACCGTATTTACGTCTCTCAGACTGATGATTAAGCTGTTGCTTAAAACGGTTTACACGTCAAATAGAAGCAGTGGCTCCGTTAGTGTCAACACACGCGCTCGAAGGGAGGGGGAGGATGAGATGGGAAGCCGAGCTTGTCCCTGTCATGCAGGGTGGAAGCGGTTTATTTTTGGGGAGTGTCATTCCCAGGGGGGTGAGCAGTCACATGGTCAGGAAGTTAGTTGACAGCACAAACGTTTGTCTTAAATGTTAAGGGTGTACAATGGACTGAGCACCACCTGAGATTCTTCACAGGCTTTGGGGTCTTTGCTAAAAGCAGGAGAGGGACAAGGACTGAAGCTGAGCAGCATTTATTTAGTAATATTCTCAAGACATCAGAAAAAATTACTATTCAGACTCACCTGCAGTGTACCTGAACTGCTTAACATTACACTGAAAGTGACACTCAGTTTATACAAAATACCAAAGACCCTGAACTCAGGTTTGGGTAGGTCAATCTACAGGTGTGAAACAAGCATATAGGGAGAACTTATAAGGCACTTGGTTTTCTGGAAATGGCCTCTCTGGAAACACTCTGGTGCACTAATGTAATACACGTACAAAAGAAGACAAGACGCACTGGTTCATGCAATTTAAATTTTCAAGTCAAATCTGGATAAAAATGATATTGATTAAAACCTTCAAAGTTTGATTAGGTTTATATCACATTTTTGTTTACAACATTTAATGACTGCAATTAGGTGTGTAGCTACAATCTACTCTCTTATCTACTCTCAATCTATAATAAACTCTCTGTTAAACCCAGTCAAGCATTGGCGTTGGAGCTTTACAGCTGCCATCTTTGAAAATATTTTTATTTTTGCAAGACATAAAACATCCATCAGATTTCCCCAAACAGCACACACAACATAAATCAAGAACTGATTGCTTTGCCAATATTTACCTCACTATCTCTACTTCCCAGACCAAACTGAGGTCACACACAACATATGCTGCATAAGCTGACAAAATTTCACACACATTTCCTGCTCTGTAAAGCCACGTAAAGATTAATTGCGATAGTCTTGGAGAAGGCTGAAAAAAAGTTGGACCTTTTCTTGAGTTTTTGCGACTTTGAAATGTGATGGAAAAGCAGAGCATGGTACATTTCACATTCATGTTACAATATACATTTGCTTTCAGCCTGAGAAGCACATTACTCTGAAAGTCTACAGTCACCACATTTAGTGGGATTCAAAGATTTCACTACGTTTTCATATAAACTCAATATACACTGTAGCTGTCTACTTTGTTAGGTACACCAGCTCAACTGCTTGTTAACGCAAATGTTCATCAGCCAATCACATTGCAACAACTCAATATATTTAGACTTGTGGGCGTGGTCAAGCAGCTCTGTTGAAGTTAAATCCAACCATCAGAATGGCAAAGAAAGGTGATTTAAGTGACTCAGAATGTGGCATGGTTATTGTTGCCAGATGGGTTGGTCTGAGTATTTCAGAAACTTCTGATCTGCTGGAATTTTCCCACACTACCATCTCTAGGGTTTACAGAGAATGGTCAGAAAAAGAGGAGCTATCCAAAGAGCAGCAGTTCTCTTGGCAAAAATTGCTTTGTTGATGCCAGAGGTCAGAAGAGAATGGCCAGATAGTTTTGTGCTGATAGAAGAACAAGAAGAAGAGCCTCTCTGAATGCACTACAAGTCACCAAAGAACGGGAAACAAAATTGGAGAACAGGATTGGAAAAACATTGGCTGTTCTGATGAGTCTCAATTTCTGCTGCAACATTTGGATGGTTGGGTCAGAATTTGTCGTAAACAACATAAAAGATTGGCTCATCCTCCCTTGCATCAACAGTTCATGCTGGCGGTAGTGTTGTAATGGTGTGAGGGAAAACTTTCTTGGCACACTTGGAGTTCCGTCATACCAAGTGAGCATCGACTAAACACCACAACATGCCCGAGTATTGCTGCTGACCACGGCCATCCCTTTATGACCCCAGCGTACCCATCTTCGTGCCCCTAACATGCCATGTCACAGATCATCTCAAACTGGTTTCTTGAACATATCAGTGAGTTCACTGTACTCAAATGGCCTCCATAGTCACCAGAACTCAGTTCAAGAGAGCACTTTTTTGGATGTGAAGGAATGGGAGATTCCCATCATGCATGTGGAGCAGAAAAATCTGCAGCAACTGTGTAATGCTCTCATGTCAGTATGGACCACAATCTCTGCTTATTAAAGTGGTTGGTGAGTATATACCAAACAAATCTCTATTCAGTTTTGTTAAATGTACTTTTTTACAACTGTAGTTTTGCATATTCATAAAACTTGTAAAGTCTTTTATTTTAAAAAAGTACTTTTACACATTATTTGCATAACATGTTAAGAAACAAAGATATCAGTGTGTTTTTTTCTGCCCCACACCACACAGTTACAAAATCGCACAGTTAAACAGCATCACTGACCGTCTCATCCTATTAATAGCTAAACCTTTACACTGTCCTTTGAAGCACAAACCCTGGAAACCACATCAGATATCCACAAGAATCAAAGTCTAAACACATGACTGAAAAAAAGATCACAACACTACAGTACTAAATTAAACATTAACAGTCCCATGATCCTTTGCACTCGTGGAAATATTCCATTCTCAGAAAAGTCAAGTAGAAACTTTTTAACAACGTGTTCTATTATGCAAGTAATGCACACAGCCCAGTAAAAACTAGGTTAAATTTATTAAAACATAATTTTAAATGAGGACATTTACAGTGCACAGTAATAGACCCTTGGTGCTACACTGGCCTATTTGCAGTGTTGACCTGTCGCCCACTTAAAACATTCGGTGGCTTACAAAGCAAACAAAAAAAATTTGAGGCTCAACTGCTGAAATCCTATGACAAGCAAGAGGCTGAAAACCTTTTCCCAAACACTTTTCCCAAACCAATTGTTGTTAAATGAAGGGATGATGCAACAAGGGGAAACATGTCCCAGTTCCAGTTTCTTACTGTGTTTTTGGCATCAAATTAAAATGAAATTATATGTTAAAAATGTATGATTCTCAAATAGATTGACACACCTATTTATTGGCTTTTGTAATCTTAGCATTTAAATATATCTTTTAAATTATTTGCATTTAATTATGTATTTATTTACATTCTAAATGGGGGGACAGGGTCGTAAATCAAGACTTTTTCTTGATTTAATCTTAAATCAATTTAAGATTAATCTTTTCTTTTCCTCCCTAACAAATCACCTCTTAATCTATTATACATTTTAGTGCAACTTTTTTTACTTTCTTGTAGCTGACATATTTATATG
The DNA here is from genome assembly GCF_963969265.1 of Rhamphochromis sp. 'chilingali'. Taxonomy (NCBI): domain Eukaryota; kingdom Metazoa; phylum Chordata; class Actinopteri; order Cichliformes; family Cichlidae; genus Rhamphochromis; species Rhamphochromis sp. 'chilingali'. Next base: position 32,986,847 of record NC_137938.1, on the reverse strand, counting down.
TGAAAGCAGTAAGAGTAAGTGGAACTAAAATCATTAATGTGTTCCACTAAGCTCTGGAATTTAACCAACATGCACGCTATAAATGCATGCTATCAAATTGGTCTCTGAGCGTGGGCCGATTGATGTAAAATGCAGGCACATGAAATAAATAACAGGAGACAAATGGTTGAGGGAAGAAAAAAGTGTCGTGTCTGTTGTTCTGTGACACCCGTTTGGAAGCTTTAACTCGCACTAACTTGACCCCATGCCCGCAATATTATGCGGTGTGATACACACACACACACACAATATAAAAATTTGTGGGTCTAATGTGGTGATTTGCTTCTAAGAGCATCTCATAAAACGTCTGTTTTTTACATTCAAACTACACCTTATCACAACGCAAAATATTGCTGGCATGGGGTCAACTAAGTGTGAGTTAAAGCTTCCAAACGGGTGTCACAGAACAACAGACACTACACTTTTTCCTTCCCTCAACCATTTGTCTCCTGTTATTTATTTCATGTGCCTGCATTTTACAGCAATCGGCCCACGCTCAGAGACCAATTTGTATTTGCAGGGGCAGTGGGAGAGAGGAAGTGACTTGCTAGACAGCACTTCCTTAAACCCGTCTCCCTGTCTTGACTGTGGATGGCCTGAAAGAATAGTCAGGAACATCTGGAATATGATAGTCCCTTCATACAGCCACATCTGGAGTACAATAGCCCTCACACTGAAGTTACAAAAACACAGTAGCAAGCTGAAAAGCCTCCTCGTCGTCCCGAGGCCGCCTTTGTTTTCACAACATGGCATTAATGTGCTAATGGGGGGTGGGGGGGGTTTCAATAATGTCTAAACCCAGGGGAAAACAAACAGTGGTGGGTAGGAACATACTTGTCTTTCAGTGAGGTCGAGGTTGACAGCAATCTCGTAGCGCCTTAGTCTGGTTAGGTAGTTGTGGTGGGCGAACTCTGCCTCCAGCTCTCGGATTTGCTCCTTGGTGAATGCCGTCCTCTCCTTCCTGGGCTTGCTGCTCACGTCTGACTTGTAATTCCCATCCTGGGACTCTGAAACCAAACACCACACAGGTTTGTGTTGCACTCAGAGCAGATTTATATGCAGCAAAAATAAAAATAAGGCAAATGTTACGTGGCAGGTGCAAATCAGCAGGGGGAGAAAAGGGGCAAAGTAAGAGAAACAGTGAGAGCTGTCAGTCACACTTTATTGTTCAGACATTGTTTATGAATACTTTAAGTGGCTGGAAGGACTCGTGGGCGGCAACACGTGTGTCTGCGCGACGGCAGCTGTGCTATTACAATAGGCTGGCTCTTTTACTGTCAACATGGATGTAATTTGGCTTGAAGAAGTCTGCTGCTCCAGCTTTAAATTTTATATCAGGAAAGGAAAAAGTGTCTGAAGTGCTGCTATTTGCATTTATTTTGATCCTATTATTTTTCAACTGTGTGTCTTTTGATTGCCATTAAGTTTGCAGTTTTCAGAAAGCAAATATACTGCAGTCATAAGATCAGATGTTAGATATGTAAAATCCAGGAAGCTGCAAATGAACGTCTTCAAAAATGCATATATCAGTAATACAAATATGGGCAAAGTGGGAACTTGGAACAAATTATGCACTTCCTTAAAAAAATATAAATTCCTAGCTTGTGACATCTCCACTTTAATTCATCATGCCAGAAAAATACTTTTTGTTTTGGTATTTCCACAAACTTTCCGAAGAAAACACATACGGCTCATTTGCCCTCCAAAATTTTCCTATTGTGAGCAGTCTTTGTGGTTTCTCTGTTGGACACGCTTCAGTTGCACATTGCAGTTGAAGGCAGCAGCGATTGCATGCTAATTCATCTGCGGTCCTGTTCTGTCGTGTGTGTTAATCCAGCAGGTCTACGTCAAGCCAAACTGTAAATAGGCGTGCAGCTCAGAGCCAGACTCACAAACGGTGCAAAGTGTGAAGCCACATAAGAGAGGAAACTTCAACTTTAACTCAGATTTGTCCCATCGGGGACCCCTGCTGGTTCTGTTTTCCTGTCATAAAGAGAATCTTCCTTCTAATTAAGTGTATATTTTCTCAAGCAAAATAACTCCCTTGAGTCTGAAGAGAAGATGAGAGGTAAACTGAAACTGCCCTACAAAAGTTATATTTGTATGGTAGTCACACAGTTTTAGAGCCAAGGACAAACAAAACATATATAAGACTGCAAGAATTCCCTCACGGGTTTTATGAAATGAAACCGATCATTGCTTGACCCGCAACTTGTGTCCAGCTCCCCCTTGACCTTGCCTTTCCCTCTCTGTAATTTCAGTCCTTTTGCTACAGTGTGTGTCTTATTGAAGCAGGCCTTTCAGATGTGTTCATCCACTCTCTCTGGTAAACACAGACATTGTGTAAAGAGAAATAAAAGTATAACAGAGCCAGCTGCTCCAGACCAATAGGCCTGGAGCTGAAACAAGCGGCGAGCTTTTATGACCCAGCCACTACACCACAGCAATTAGGTTCTCCCTGTAACTTTCATCTCTCCACAAAAAAGCAGGAATAATATGAGAAAAATACATGCACCCAGACAGGGCACATCGTTGAGGGTTCCCAAATGAACTTAGCGCATTACAGGAGTGACGCTTTTAAAAAATAATGTAAGATTGGATGGATAAAATAATGATCGGGTTATTTTTCTTATGCTGGGAACATAAGCACTGGTTGTTTTCCCTTTACTGAAAAATGTATTTATTTTTTTAAATTTTATTTTTATGCACAAAAAAGGATTCAAACACATCAACGATGCCGCAATGTTTTTCTTAAACTGCTTTAAAAGAAATTTTGAATGCCAGCAAAACGCCTTCGGCACTTCACTCGTCTGTTTTACAACTCTGCCTCAACAAAATAAGACTTGAAGCACCTTTTATTGTTCCCCACAGAAAATCTAGTAACTTTTAAAGGACGACCACTCCCTTGACAGTACTGTGCAAATGTGACTGAGAAACTCAGCAAAGGCCCTCTGCCGTCACTGCAGCTGAAAGTCTGCTGCAGGTTCCCCAGAAACCAGACACACGGACTCATCTCATTAGCTGACCCTCCGTCCTTCCTTAAGGAAACATTCACAGTTGGGTATTAAAGACAGAAAGCCGAGAAGCTTCATATTTGAGCAAAAAAGGGGGTAAACTCTAGCATGGAAGTGAGCTCTCGGGTTTTGTTATTATTTCTGTATCTAAATTCAGGTTTCGCTCAAGTTTCTCGTCCAGATGGTGAAACCTAATCAGAGCTCTATCTCATGCAACAGGCAGCGCTCTGATATTTAGACAGCTGAATGAGTCAGCAGCCTAGTTAGCCCCAATAATCAGCATGATTGGTGTTAGCATTGGGAGAATGCACTGCACATGTAATGAGTATGCAGTGACTATTGTTGCAGAGGAAGTGGGATCTGGAGGCAAGGGCTTAGTTTTCCAGTGATTTGACAAAAGAGGAAAGGGAGTAGGAGGTAGAGTAATGAATTAATGGGTTAAATGTACTATTTCAACATTTTGCATGTGGACAACTGGACATTTAGTGCAAAGGAAAATAAAACATTGAAATCTTTGTCTTTTTATGTTGTAAAATGGCAAATATTTCAGTTCACTTATGGAGTTTCTAATAATCACCGCAGAATTTGGATTGAAAACTAAATTAGTGCCAGTGGTGTTTTGTTTTGTATTATTATTTAAAGTCAGTCTGAAGTTAATCCTGTTATATTTCCCCAACTTTTGGTATATAAACTTGTTGTCAGCTACAGCAACACCCAACCAGTCAGAGGGAGAAAAAACACACTCTCCAAGTATCCTGTGGAGATGTGGGAATATCACCGGTCAACTGCGGATGATGCACTGTGAGTACAGAGACCTTATCCAAAGGGTGCAGGATTAGCAATGACAGGCTGCAATCCTCAAATGGAAACAAACTGGCAAGCAGACTTTCTGTGAGAAACTCTCACTGATATCACTTTGCTAGTGAGATTTCTTGCGACCCGACCCCGGCCATTTGTCATTGTGTGATTGATTATTGTGGTGCCTGCAGGTTGCAAAGGTTTTGCAGGTCATCAGCTGGTTTAGCATCAATTTAAAAATTGTATTAAAAAGGTGTTTATTTATTAATGATTTGTGAGAAGTGTGCTTTTTATAATTATCTGTGGTTTTGAATTTTTAAATACATTTGTATGAATGAGGCCCGATTTAAGAACAATAAAATGATTATACATGCATAGTTCAAGGGTGATTTTTGGGAGAATCACAAATGTAAAATTTAACAAAAAGGTGTTGTTAAAGCTCACTGCCCTCGGGACCTTTACTGTACTGAACATACAACTGCCTGTAGATAAAAATAAAGGAAACTTGTAATGGTCTTTTAAATTTTATAGGAATTAAGTGGTGTTTTTGTTGTTGTTGTGATAATAAGATAATTTAAAATCAATGAAAAAAGATCAAATATTAATATGATTAGCTACATTCATTTTGTAACAGTAGGAAGTTCCCTATCTAAACTTGGCCTTTGTTAAACATGACACTCAAATATTTTCACTTTCATTTTACTTCAGTAAACCTGCGATTTCTTTTAACTGCAGTTTTTAGTAAATGAAAACAATTTGCGTCCGCCCGGTTGTTTAGTGTGCCATGAGGCACCGGTGTAGTCTTTTACAATCCATGACATTAATTCTTTACTGCCCTCTTTATTCTCAGCTCTCTAAAAAGTGTCGCAACAAACCAGATGTGATTTTTAAACAAAACATGCCAGTAGTCAGATGTGCCCGCACACTTATGATGTGGCCTTTGCTCCACGCTTCAGTCCGCCTGTCGCCTCCTGCCTTGCTGCGTGTCAGCCGGCACCTACAAACTGCTTTCCAGACGTTTTTTTGTTTTTGTATCAGAGCTGCAGAATTCCCAACAGTCGTGCTGTTGAATGATTTAGAGTGATGTGTACAGATGTTTCTGTTATTCTTGAGCTCTGTGTGGAATTTCTTAAACGCTGATATTTATGTTAAAATGTTTATCCAAGTAAAATAATGAACAAAGAGATTTTAGAAATGCCTCCAATGTATTTTACATGAAGTCTCGGGTTGTGCAATGTGTCAGCTTTAAAAAACACACGAATGAAATCTCTGCCTTTAGAACTGCTTCACTTCTCGCTTCAGAAAATCCCAGCTTCTCTTACCTGAACTGTCACTTTTCCTCTTGCCGTTTCTCTTCTCGGCCTCAGCAGGTGACAAAGTCTGTCTGCCAAAGTCTGCAGGCACACAAGAGGCCCCTGTAGGGGTGCTGCCACTGCCTAGACTGGGGGTGCTGGCGCACATACTGGGCCCACCGGGGTGGCCCAGGTCTGAAGGCGTGGGCCCATTGTCGTGGGATGAGTGGGAGTGTGGGTGGCAAAGACTGTGGCGAGTACTGCTGCCAGGTGACGGCATCTGCGGGATATGCCAAGATGTATGGTGCTGAGGTGGGTGGTGATGCTGCTGGGAGGGCAGGTGGCCGCGGTGAGGGTGGTGGTGGTGCTGCCCAGGAAACAGGCTGTCGTCACCCGGGTAGCTGGAGATGATACAGGGCGAGGGTGAGGAGGTAGAGGAGGAGGACGACGAAGAGGCCAGGTCAGGGTAGGAGACGTGGTCCGAGCGTCCGTGAAGCGCCAGGGGAGACTGGGTGAAGGCGGGATGTAGGGCCTGCGCCGGGGCGTGGGGGCTCCGCAGGCAGCCGAACAGTGTGTGATCCATTGTGTGCAAACACACACACGGCCCTCCAGGAAAGGCGAGAAGGGCAAGCGTAAGAGGCAATGTTACTAAATCAACCAAAAACAGAAAGATCACAAGCGCATATCCAAGATGCTTCCCTTTCTCCCTTGACTATCCCAAAACTTTTCTCTTCAGTTACAAAAAAATAGTCAGAGCAGCAAGTAAAATGTGTTTTGAAATGGGTGTCCTGTGGTAATCCAGAGCATGCGGCCAGTTGCCAGGCTGTACAGGATAAACAGTTAGCCCAGGACAAGTTGCAGCTGAGCCTCTCAGAAGTCAGGAGGAACACGGGACTGGAGCTCTAGGCTGGGAGCAGAAGGAGGTTCCTAGGAACTGCAGAACGAGGGGAGCCAGCGCAGGGGATGTTATAAATAGGGTGTAACGTGAGAGGGAGGCTGGGTCATAGACTGCATACGCGCTACTGACCACATACATATGATCACCCTCCAAAAAGCACAGCATAATAAATCTGTACTATTAAAATGGCTGAGCCTCAGGAAAGAAGGCAATTTATTTTGGACTTGGATCTGACCTCGGGTGGCCATCTTTTTTTCCTACAAGAAAACAGCCTTAATGGTTCATGGGTGGGGCTGGGGGAGGGAGAGGGAGGTCGTATGAGGGGAAGGGAGAGAGTGTGAAGAGAGATCGAAGGAGAGGTGTCAGGGGTTAACTCAGCGTGTCACCCCATCTTTGTCAAAAGTTGGTGGTAGCGGGCAGGATGCTTGTAGCATCCATTAAAGGTCACTTTAAACCATCACTATCACGATCATGTGATGTTAAGAGAGCTATTTTGTCACTGCGACGCAGACTTGCAACTTATTGGCAACAAATATGAAAAGTTTGGTTCCAAAATAAGTGTTTGAGTGAAAGGAAGGCTAACGTTTTGCCCATGCTAGACTTAGAATGACCACGGTTCCTTTTTAATGTAGTGTAACCAATCATTTTGTGAATGTGACTTTTTTTTGGAAATGGTGTTTATCTCATTTTGAAATGAAACACATCATTAAACCGATATGGATACATTTCGACTTTTGATACGAGGTCATGAAGGTCACGAATCTGCTTCCTGAAATAACAAACTTTATTCCACTATTTTTTTATCACCAATAATTGCCGTGGCAAATGTGGAAATGCTATTGTATACAATTTTAGATGCCAACACATTGTTTTTGTATAAACTATGCTTGTAACAAATTCTCTCTCTCTCTCTCTCTCTCTCTCTCTCTCTATATATATATATATATATATATATATATATATATATATATATATATATATATATATATATACATTTATTTTTATTTATATATATGTAACTGTAACTTCGGTCGTTGCTGTGCTTTTTGGAAGTCGAATTTCCCAGAGGAACCCACCCGAGGGATTAATAAAGTTCTATCTTATCTTATCTTATCTTATCTTATCTTATCTTATCTGTGTGTGTGTGTATGTATAATATTAGTATGTGGAGAGTATTCGAGTGTAGAAAAGGAAATGAACAGAAGGAAAGTTGTTCATAAATTCTTTGCTCCTAACATTAGTGTCTCTCTTTAAATTTGTTTGGCTATAAAAGAAAAGTCATTCTTTGTGAGAAGTAGGGGAAAAATAGCAGCTGGAAAACAGCTGTGAATGTGTCACTGGTTTCTTTTATTTTCTCTAATTATTCATATCCAGAGCTCAACTAAAGCTCAAATAAAATCAAATAAAATTCATTTATTTTTCTCCTGTCAACCTCATTTAAGACAGAAAGTCTTGGAAGAAAAAGATGAGACATAATAATGATTTGTAGCTGTATGGTATTGACCTAATGGGGGAATTATAAAAATGGTTCTATGCAATTAAATTTTCTTAGTCATGTAATTTAAAATGTAACATCTATTATGTAATGTAATCATATAATAGAATTAAATTGTAACTTAAGGGTTTTACATTTTCGGTGAAATACAGGTGAATAATCATCTGATAGATATCTCCTTTCCTTCCTACTTCTGTTTTCTAAAACTCAAAAGCACACTTGCACACTGCCCGCAGTATAAATGAAAAGAATACACAGTATAAATTAAATCAATATAATCTATAAAACAAAATTAAAAGTCAAAGCTGCTTCAGAGCTTTCATGGCTCGGCCAGGTTTTAGAGGGAGACGGTCATGATGACTCCACGCTCTGGGGATCCAGTCAGGCTGTGCCATGGGGCTCTGTGAGCCGCCTGAGAAAGGAAATTAATTCCTCTTTGAGGGAAAATTACTTTAACAGATAGCATGGCGGAGGCAGGCTGTAACTTTGCCGCTGTCGCTCCCCCCCAGTCCCTCCAAAGCCTCTGAAGGCAGCAGAGGCAGCGCAGCAGAGGAAAGGCACCTTAGGTGAGTGAGTGTCAAACTCTTCTACTGTTTATCTTACAAATTAAGGCTATTAGCAGGTTAGCCCAGGCTATATATTTGCTCAGGGTCTTGAGCAGGTATTAATACACACGTGTTTCCAATCCTATTGCTGGTCTCGCTGCACCGATGGCCTGTGGTGTGGGTGTTTTCAGTCGGTCCGAGTCTTTGGCCCTTGTGAGCTTTATGAGGCAAAATGTTCTAGTGTGTGAATAAGTGCGAGAGTGTTGGTGTGTAAAATAGGGATACACTCATAGTTAAAGCCGACATCTTTTATTGTTAAAAAAGAAGGATCAAAGAGTCTTATTGCCCTCATAAAAGCAATTAAATATTTCAGACATTTATATATATTTAATTAGCTTTTCTTTTTTTAAATTAAATGTAATCCCTGACACTGGTTACATATTGCGCCTTTAAGAGCACCGAACCCTAAAAGTAAACGTCATTAGTTTGTATTCAGTGAAGATTTTCAGTGTTGCATGATGGTTTAAATGCATTTTCAAATGTGTTTCAACTCTGAAATTAAAAAAAAAAAACCCAACTCTTATTTGGAAATAAAAATGGCCCCATTTGATGATATTCTGAATACTGGCACAAACCGTGGTGCTGTAAATCCACCGCTACCTGTGTTGGCCTCCAAAAGCACACGTTTGTCTGACTTTTAATGTGATGACATGTGACATGACGTTTTAAGGTGAGTGTGTGTGTGTGTAAAGCATAAAAAGTTCAAAAGAAGAGGCTACCAAGAGGCTGTGTTTGCAATGATCTTAAAGCGGGGCTCGGGACAGCATGTTTTCTCTACAGTAGACAGAAACTGAAGGTAAAAGACCTGCTGCTCAACCTGTGGCTGTCAGTCAGTCCCACAGGCAGGACAGATTACAGCAACCACAGCTCAGTGCCACCGTCACCAAAACAAACATGCAACTACCACTTTACTCCTTTTCTTACACTAATTTAAGGAGTGTGTGATGGTGTTTAAAGTTAACATCATCATTTGCTGCTAAATTACCAAACTTTGTCTAATTGCTGAAATGTTACCAGCCAGCAACAGTGAAAGTTCTGGCTTTAGCCAAAAGATAAAACAGTGAAAAAGTATATCTGCATTTCTTTAACATGTTATTAAAACTTCTAAGGGTTCTTTTTTTCTTCTTTTTCTTTTCTTGTAGGCAAAATACAAAACAGAGCAAAAATTAGAAGAAAAGAATAGAAGGAAGTTGTGTAGTTGGATTTAAAAGCCCCTGAGAGCCTGGAAGAGAAAAATCTCAACTGGAAATGCAAATAGGCCAATACAGAGGTACACGGATAAGCACACAAGCAATGATATGATCAAAAGCAAACAGAGCTAACAACAAAAATCCAACAGAGCCATAAAAGAAATAATGTGTTGAAAGTTTGTTATACGCATTAAAGAAATGAAAAAATGAGAGAAGGGTAACTGTATGTTTTCATATTTCCTTTATTCAGCATGTAAATTAGCCTTATATGGCACCTGGAAGTGAACAAAGATGTTTATATATTTGTTAATATGTAACAAATATGTCGTTATGGGGCTCACGTGTTCAAACACGAATTAGAAAAACACAGACGTAATAATGTAAAATATCTTTTTTAGGAAAAGTTATAATTGCTGCCTGTATGTCCACATGCAGCAACTTTAGAGTGTGTTACAAAACACTATATATTTATATACTGCATTTAAAAAGAAATCTGCTGGCACACCAGCTTACCAGACTTTATGATAAAACTAAATCCTTTCAGTTATTCTTGCTGCCACTTGCTGCACTCAAATCCCCAAATTTAACGGGCCCGGATGTGTAATATGCTTCACTACAGAAAAGCTTTGATGCCAGCTCTCTCGGCTTCGGAGTCTAATATGAGCATTTAAAAAGGCCCAGTGTATGCGTAATCACTACTAACGATTTTCCTCTTGTTTTAGTCTCCGGCTAATATGGAAACACTTCAGAGTGTATAACACTCAGTGAGCCTCTAAAGCGTGCAGCCAAGTACAGACGTGATAACTGAAGTGTCTTTGTAAATAAGTAGAAACCTGCAGAAGTTAGAACACTGATTTCTCCTGACCCAAGATGGAGTGAGTACAGTGATTTTTTTTAAATAAATTGTATTATTATCTCTTTTAAAACAATTGCAAGCATTAAATGTGTTAGAAGACAAGCAATTTTCATGATTGTAATCAATAGAAAATCACTTTAAAATTAGTAGCAGCAAGTAGTTTTTACTCATTTTTGTCCGGCTCCTTAACTTGAACATATTTTTAGGACTCAGATTCTTAATAAGGAGACAATACTTAAATGTGCTACAGCTTCGTTGACAAATACCATATCACACTGAGCTGATTTTGTGAGTAATAACAGAACAGGGACAGTGGCTGTGTCGGGATGAATGTATGCGGGTGGTGTGGAAGCTGTCGTCGCTGCTCATTTCCTTTCAAGCTTCAGCCGCAGATTTACAGCAGTTGTCAGGAATATTGTCCGTATGCAGGATCGCGGGATGTCAGTGATATATGATGAAGAGAGACAGTAAAAGTTGTCTCCGTTTACAGCTCAATTGCATAAAGGGAACGGCAGCCCTCTCAGGGAGTGACAGTGAGACAGCATAAAGAAAAACCTGTGACGGCTTTAAAATCATTTTGTCATTTTCATCTGACTAGCTCTGGCTTGAGATGGGCAAAGTACATTTGTGCTTTTACTCGCATGAGATTCGACACATTTCTGTTTACATGATGGGGAAAGAATGTTTTGTTTAAACTCTGAGAAGGAAGGTTTTTCTGCTTAAAATGCACTTGTTAAACATAAACCTTTTTACTTTCAAAGTATTTTTTTTAATATTACTGCTGCCGGGAACATTCGCACACTCCACTTTTTCCTGTTACTTTTGTTTTGTTTGAAAAAATGATTTGGCTCCTTTGACAAAAATGTACAAAATTAATCTGATAGATTCAAAACACAAGCTAAAAACAGGCTCATTTTCTCCCCCCGAAAAGGTGTTATTTCAAACATAACACAGCGCTGATGATAATGCCTCTGCCAAAAATGTGTCTCTAGAGTCTGTTATGCTCCTCTAATGGTGTCATCTAACTCACTTGCTGCTCTTAGGTGGCCATTTTCTGTGTCTGTAATGGCCGTGGACAGCCGGGGTGAGATCATCATCTATAATGGGGGGGTTGGTTGGAAATGCCTGGTGTGATGGTTCCCCTTTGCCTCCAGCTTGAAGGAATTGGAGCCTGAGTAGACGTGTGTGATGCTGTGCAGGGCCCCCGCACCCAGTCAGACCACACCTCAAACAGCCCGGGGTCGCCACACTAAAACCTCCATTTAGATCTGGACCCAGTACAACCGCCAAAACCAAAAGCGGCACCGGCTTCAGCCAGCCGCAGTGCTAAGCTCGTTTCCTCCCAGACTAAATTTGTAAACGCCCTCCTTCATTTCACCCCCTTCACACTCCTCACCATCTCCAAACGAGTGGGAATGGTTGCCAGGCGGGGAACAACTCCAGACTTCTCAATTTGTGAACCGGCCCATTAGTGATTTTTTATTTGTTCGATTTGATCGCCTGCCCACCTACCGCCCAACCAAAACCACCCTGCACACTACACTTCCTGCTCCACACTATAGCACATAATGCTGCAGGCCTGGTCCAGTCGCTGTGGAAGAGCTCTGGTCGTATTGCATCACTCTAGCATCCCTCTGATGGTCCAGCTTCAACATGCTGTTTCAATAAGGCAAATCATTCAGAAGAGTGAAGTCAACCTTTTATGATTTAATGGCTTCCTTCTCCCTTTGGGTTCTTGGGGGTTTCTGGACGATTCCCAGAGAATTTGTTCCGTCGACTTACCATACGGGGGACCGACTTGTTTTCTGACTAATGCAAGTCAACGTGTTAGGGCTGGTAAATCTCATTAACACCTAATCCAGTGCCATCGGTCTGATTTCTGCTCAGCATCATCATTATTTTCATAGTGGATCAATGATAGTTTCATTTACAACACTGTCTCTTAGAAGCTACGTTCATACAGGACTGATTTGCAACAGCTTTAGAAAAAAACTATTACATAACGCAGAAATGTTGTTCAATGAGTTGCAAAAATGTTGGTGTTGAACTTGTTTATGGGTGATGGATTTCATTTGCTTTCTTTCAAAATACCCTCCAGTGAAACATCCTTCACTACTCAGCTTTTGTACTTTTGTGCTCAGGCACTGGCACCTCTTGGATATAATTAGAAGGATAGTGTGGTTTAACAGGGAAAAATGTCCACAGCAACTTCAGCCAAAAAGATGATCTTTTCCTAACTTTAGTCTAATCTTTATTACCAAATCAGAAATGGATGGGTATGTATGCATTGGTAATGTCATCCAGTGAATCAACTCCCAGGTTGGTTATACTTGTACTTTAACCTGGTGCTCTAAAAGCAGGCTTAGATCACATTTTGAAGCTAATGATAATAAAGTGTAAAGTACGGCAACATTGCATTTGAATTTGAACCAACTTTTTTTCACTTCCAGTTGTGTAAGTAAGGTCAACATCAATTTTCATTTTGTCTTTATTTCAGCTGTTAAAGCATTTTTTTTTTGTTCTGTCCCGAGTAAACCTCTTGTGTAGGGTGTGTGGGTGTGGCTGTGATTGGCTGATGTCTTACCCTCCTGTTAGCTTTGTTGCACCTGTTAAGGTGGGACAAATAACACCAATATCATCATTAATACACTTTCTTCACATTATTTTTCTTTCTTCACATTTCAGTCTGACCAGATGTCTAATCAATCAAAATAACTGGAAACAGCTGTTTGAGTTTGAAGAGGAATTAGCTGCATTTTATTTTATACAGCCTGACAGTGCCCCACGTTCTTGTTTTGGTGGATATTTATCAATGAAAATAGCACAACTTTAGGAACAGAGAAATTACAACAAGAAAGTAAAAAAAGTGAGACTTATTTCATTAATATATTTTTACATTGTGATTAAAATATGTCTCTTTGAAAATCCTTTCATCTTTAGCATGTATCTTTGTAACATATGTCTGACATATTGTTCCTTGCATGAGTTGTTCTTTTTATCTTTCTTTGTCTTTTTTGTCGAATAATTAGATTTTGGTAAGTTTGTTTGTTGCAAAGGTACTACGTAATGGATGTCTGTGGGATTAAATGCCATTTTGCCATGTTTTTACAGCCGCACACTCTACTGGTGGTCTGAATAGTAAGAGCTCCGCATGTCTTTGCATTATGATCAAAGCAAATTTGTTGGTTTAAGCTTTTGATCATGAGCATCTGCAACACTTTCAAGTGGTTTTAGTCTAGAAATAGAAAAATGCATGTAGAATAGCAAGATAGACTGCAACCATAGCATCAGTCTTAAAATCCAAACTGAATACGTTGCTAACATAGTTCAGTCACTTCTTGTGCTGTGATTATCAGCCGTATTATATTCACTTACACGTACGTGTCTTGTAGTTGTATTATCGGTGTGTTTGACTTTATATCCAGTGTGTAGACCACACTGTGTCTGATCCATCCTTACTACCAAATCTCTCCACACTGTGACCTGAGGACCTATAGGTCCTGCAGCCTTCCTGTCCATAAGGTCACAGGAAGTGCAGCAGGAGAACAGTGACCTCCACTGGTGGGTTATGAAAGTGATCTGCATACATATGAGTGTGATTTTCATGTTGAAACATGGCAATACAAAGATAAATGAATGTGTTTTTTCAACAACAAGACAACCAGCACTGTCTTAGTTTCCTGTGTTTGTGTAAACATGTGTTGCTTATACTGAGCTTTTCAATGTGAACCCAGTAGCAGTAAGCACTCACACTCCATGGGTGGCTGGCTTTTTTTCTCTCTCTGTAGCCTTTCCCCTTTTCTGCACTTTCAGGTGGCGTCTGGGCTGGTTCTACCTTGTGGTCTAACTGAGGGCAGAAAATATTATTTGGTGCAACTCTGGCCAAAACTAATCTATTTTTCCTCGTTGGGAGAAGAACGTTCCAGTTAAGTGAACAGTCACCTGAGATTTTTCCAACTACAGAGTCTCCCTCAGTTGATTTGAATTCAGTAAAATAAAGCCTTTAAAACCGAGCACTGTGATCTAAGCCCTGCTTCAGAGTCCTTTGAAAAACTCGCTTGTTTGTTTGATTTTGACAGAACAATCTAACCAAACGGACTCTGCAGCCACACATATGATATCTAATCAATGCATGTTGCTTGGCCAATATGATCAAGCCCTTTTTGGTAGCACCAAGTTACCCATGAACACCTTGGTTAGTGGTGTAGCATGGTTCAGTCAGTTCGTGCAAACTTATCTCAGGCTCCCATAACAGAACCAACTACATCACTCTGATCCAGAGACTCCCGAGACTCGGGCAACTGGTGGGATTTTTTTGTCTTTCTGTTCCTTTCCTGATGACAGACTAAAATATCTTACATGGTGGGTGTCACTCCTGAACCTACGGCATTTAGTTCATTTTAATCAAACTCTGGTTCATTTGTGCAGTAATCGCACTCGCACTGATTCCTAAGAATTGTTTATTTCTGCCAATGATTCATCATGAACTACAGTAAGGTTGATGCTCCCGTCACAAAACTCGCATCACCTCAAAAACGTTTTTCTTTTCCACTGAAGCAGATGTTGTTTTCAAACTCCATTGCATTATATTTCACACCTCAAACTTTCTGTAAACAATTAAACAAATTAAAGTAAACTGCAATAATTTACAGGTTGCAATAAAATAAACTGCTACCTCTTTTAAATAACAGGAAATAAAAACATTGTTATGGTGTAATATTTTACGTGTAGTTTTTTTTTTTCTTTACTGTGTAATAATATTCCACATTACTATCAATTTTTTCAAAAAATGTCTCTCTGTGCAAAATAGGTTTAAAAACATAAACAACTGTGGGATACTGTTTGTCCGTGATTTGGACAGCCCAGCCCAGCCCCCCACTTTGGGAACCAATGGCTTAATTTAACAGTTCATTGTGGAGGTGGAGGCCTCTGACTCTGGTGTGGTTAGGCCCACACGGTAAGTTACATTCCTGCTCTTTCCTTTCACAACATCGGACTTCTGCTGAGCAAAGCAAAAATATTGGGACCTGCAAGCTGTCAGCTGTGGAGCGGAGGCATTGGTCAAATGTTGAAATCGTTCCTATCTGCAATCCGCCAGACAACTAAACTCCAGACAGGCAAGGTGGTCTCTGTTTTTTGGTCACTTCAGGTTTAACCTTACCTACTCCCCTGGTTCTTGCAGAATTAGACCTGATGCCCTCTTATGAAAGTTTTGTCCAGAGGCTAAACTTTTGGAACCTAAAGCAATCCTACCACCATTCCCACTGTCGCCAAAGTGCTTGCTCTGAGGGGGTCATCTGATTGTTGGGGTCTTCTGTTTTCTCTGTGTTCATTTAGTGTTTTTACCTTAAAATAAAAAAAATGCCTTGAGGCAACTGCTGTTTATAAAAATAAACTTGGACAAATCTTCTAAGTCGGCTCATCTTTTGGTCTAAATAAACTTTCAACCTCCACTAAAACGAGTAACTTCCTAGTTCAACATGTTTACCAGTTACATAGACATTAGAGGACTTCAGTTAATTTCTTAGGTGTGGAGAGTCTTTCCTTTAGCCTTTAGAGCTATTCTGAGTTTGACCTCTGGGTTTCATCCTACAAATAATGGCGAGGACCTGGACGCTGCTTTACAATGTGTTTTTTTCCTAAATCCTTCTGTTTGGAGTTCACAGTTACCCTGGATCAAGTGCGCCAAACATACTACTACTACTTTGCCACCAGACCCTTTGAGACCTCCCTGGGCTACTGGAAAATACTCACCTGCAATCCTGAGCTGGCATGTTATGTTTTCACTTACCTGAAACTCAACAGCCTCCATACCCTCCACTGCTTCCTGTATTTCCTGAAAAAACTCCCTATTCTGCCTGTTCTAGGAAAAGAAAGAAAGAAAAAAGCTCAAGTACTCAAATCAAAATCGCTGCTAAAAAAAACCCTCAGTACTACTCTGGCCATAATTAATCCATTTCTCATCTCTGCTGTCTGGAAGAAGACCATTTCTGTTCTGTTAAAAGAGGCTCACCTGAGATCCCCCCCTCCCCCTGATCTGAATTACAATAAAAGAAACCTTTTTGAAAGTCTGTGGTCTGGCTCATGCTTCAGAGTCCTTTGCAAAAGTTACCTGTATTGGTAGTGACACACATGGATCCAAATAGACATTAAAGAATATCAACTTGGACCATTCTTTTATGTTTATATAGAAAGGGGCTCTAATTTTAAGCTAGGTCTTGATATTTACACTTAACTCATTTCTAATCCAAATTAATAGACAGAAAATGCGGCATCGGCTAGTGAGCTCTGGTATTTTTTGTTGTGCACTATGCACGCTTCTCTAGAGAGAACAATATTTCGATTTCTGGCCCTGAGGAGTGGTGGAAAATATTCAGATCATTTACTTAAGTAAAAACACACCACCACTCATCTCAGATTCAACCTTGATAGCAACAAAATTAAAGTTCCTACAGGCACAATAGCCCCTGATAGTATTACAGTTCATTATTTTATCATTTAGACTGTTATTTTTCATGTACAGTTAACTGAATAAGATATTTCAACACAATAACACAGCAATATATGACCCACAATTGAGATTCTTATTCCCCTAGAATTAAATGGAATTTTATTACTTTTGTCAAATTCTGATATAATTATATTTACCTACAGATAGTTATCAGTAGCTACACTAGAATAAAGGGGTAACAATTCAAGTTTTTACAGGAAAGAATAAATAATTGTACTGCATTTCATTTTAAGAAGTCATTAACCAGGTGTTTTACAGGAAAGAAGAAACAAATTACCCCAAAGTTATTATCAGAGTGCAATCGGATAGTCAAAAATCATGCATTCCAAAATAATGCATAATTACAGAGGAAGAGTAGGAAGCTAAATCGATCCATAAGACAAAAACGACCTTATCTACAATGTGACGGGGAAATATTGTCGATTTTTACACTGAAACATATGGAAGTTATGACTTAAGTTACTTACATTACATTTTTTTTTCTTTCCTATAAAACATCTGACATTTCTCATGCTATAAAGTTATTGACAGTCTCATTTGTGTCTGCAAAATCTGAATTGTTACCACTTTATTTGAGTATATCTACCAGTATTAAGTATAGGTATTTGTATGTAAATATATTTTAATATATTAGTCATGGACCGTACTTTAAACTACTACTGAAATGTGCAATTATCCATGAAAATGACTAAGCTGGCTGACGTTTCTTTTGTCTTTCGTTTATGTTTTCAGTTTTTTTGAATTGCTTTCCTTGTTTTTCTTTACACTGAATGGCCCAGCACATAATTTCAAGTCAAGTCAAGTCAACTTTATTTGTCAATTCTGCCACATGTACAGGACATACACAGAATAGAAATTGCGTTACTCTCAAACCCTAGTGATTAGAAAAATGCAAATAAAATAATTAAAAAGTAAAAATTTAAATAAATACAATACAATTTTACGTATAACAAAAAAAAGCTATGCAATATACAATATACAATATTCAAGTAAGAAGGCATAGTGGTGCAAAATAGGCAAATAGTGCAAATGGGGATTTAGTAGTGTACGGTAAGAGATAGTGTAACAACAGAGTCTTATGAGGTCCAATGCTTAAGCAGTCCAATGCTCCACAAAGTGACTGGAGCAGGCCAGTGAGTGCGTCAGAGAGTGAGTGTGTGTGTGTGTGTGACAGAGTTCAGTGAGACCGTGGTGGAGAAGAGGGGAGAGGGGGGCAGAATCGGGAGGGAGTTTAGCTTCCTGACAGCCTGATGGATGAAGCTGTCCTTCAGTCTGCTGGTCCTGGCCTGGAGACTCCGCAGTCTCCTCCCTGACGGCAGCAGCTTGAAGAAGCTTTGCATTGGGTGCGTGGGATCAGCCGCTATGCAAAGGGCTTTTTTAGTGAGACGGGTGCTGTAAATGTTCTGGAGGGAGGGGAGAGAGACACCAATGATCCTCTCTGCAGCTCTCACTATGCGTTGGAGGGATCTATGGCAGGACGCATTGCAGGCTCCAATACCCATTGTATTTTGGGTATAACGATCATTAAAGCGTCTGGACTTCTTTAAGTTGCTTGAAGACGTTTCACCTCTCATCCAGGAAGCTTCTTCAGTTCTGATCCTGAATGGAACTGTTGAAATATTCTTGTCTGTATCCTACGTTCATTATTTATATAGATACCTGCCACTGTAGGCAACATGTCCAGTGTCTGTTGAAGACACTGAAGTTTAGATAGACTGAAACATTATAATTACTACATATTTTAGCATGTGAGAGCTTGTCGTCTCTGTCACAATAATATCAGTGAAATTAAAATGTGATCATAAGCCTAATCTTAAACCCATATTTTAAAAGTAAACGTTGGCTTATTCCACTATATATTTGATGTATTGGATTAGATCTTTTATAATACAATATTTATGTGAAGGTTGCCAATCACTAAAAGTGCAAATTGTTAGATGATTGTGAAGAGATATAAAACGTTCCTCCTCTGGCATCTCCTCTCCGTGTTCTGACTGAGCTGAAATTCCTCACTCTGCTCAGTTTACATCACAGATTGTTTTCTGCTGAAGGCATGTTTAAAAATTCAACACCGTTTGCTTGACATTTATCTGCCTGCAAATAAATAGCGTGTCTCCCCAGCAGCTCTTGAGTCAAGGGTTATTGCTGCTCGGTGTCAGTCTGATTTAACTCTTGCCCAATAGAAACCCCGTGACCTCTGCATATTTTGCACTCAGAGGGGTCACTGGCTGAGCCTCCCGGGAGCCGTTCTGCTCTCGGTCTCCTCTCACGCTGGGAAGTGGAGTTCCCAAGCATTTCCCCTGACTGTGGTCCAGAACAATCCCAAGTCGTCGCCCAATCAAGAGACTGGAGAAACAGCCTTTTAGCTTTGTGGACATGACGCATGGCCAGGACAATAGGAGGATACAGAGGCATGCTGTAAGGGTGCAAATACCAGCAGGGTTAAATAGGTTGTCATACAGCGTAGCATCGATTTCCTGAATTTTATGTGGTGACACTTTAAGCCAGCTGAGGTCCTCTTCATGTTTTGCCCTATTAAAAATGATGACCCATAAAAGAAACCCTGATAATATATAAAATGTGTTGCCCGTGGATCGTTTCCATGGGGAGTCACGCTATAAACTGACCAGAGCTGAGCCTTTCTGTTGCCTGCGTGTCGTGACATCTGTTGAAATCATAGCCCTGTATTCAACAGGACCCTGTCCTCGTCCTGTTTGCAGTTGCTGTGGAAACAGGGTAGTGTGCAGGAGGTAGTGCAGGGTTTGGTCCAAGCTCGCTGGGACTGAAGAGGAGGCGGCGGTTTGGACGGGATGGACTGCATTCAGTTCCAGGGCTTTCCAGAACCTCCCAGGGGCTTCATTAAAACAAAAGGAGGAGGCGGAGGAGGAGGAGGGACTTCCTGTTGGAATGCAAGAGACCAACCATGACCGCATAGGAACTGCAATGTTTAATGTGCACTGAAGGACTACACTCAACAGTAATATGGTATATATCTCTAAAGATAATGATACCTACTCTGAGCACAAACCTGCTGTAATACAGAAGTATAACAACTTTGACCTCTAGTGAGGAATAGTAAGGATTACATAATTATCAATTACACCTATTTCATCTAAATTTAAAGTCATACATAAACTAAATGCTGTGTTGGATATATATGTTGGCTCATAATCGTCTGTCTTTCTCCTTTTAAAGTAATCTCCTGGCACCTCATGCAGACTCATACGTCACCTTTTTTCACCTTTGAAGGCAGGGCTGATTAATAAACTTTTTGTCGTACAGTATTTGCAAATTATTTAGCAGTTATTTTATTGTATGCTCACACACTGTTCACATGCTTTTTTTGTTGATTTAAAGCTGCTTCATCATAGCCGCTCTTAAAACTTAAAAAGGACCATTCTTTATTTGTTGTGTCACAAACCACAATCAGCTAATCGTTTCTTTACAATCTCTGTGAGTCTTTGGAAGAATTCAGTCATCAGCTTGAAGATAGTACACTGAACAGCAAATATTTATTTCAGTGTAGTTGTTATAGCAGTAACATGATACTAATTATCCTCTATAACGTTTGTCATTTTATAAACAAGAGTCATCGTTTGTCTAATGAAATGCTGTTAACATTGCATGGCCTTTGTTTACACTTTGTTTTCTTGAGAGATAAAAAGTCTGCCTCAGTGGCATCTGAGCCTAATAAATTCTGGTATTTTGTAGACAGGGAGCCAGGTCCAAAAATGAAACCAGCCATTGGAACACAATCCTGTTTGGGCCCAAGTCTTGGAAAGAGTTTTGTAGAATTCAAGTGAAATGTGACAGTACACTAAGTTTTCCACTAAGCCCTTGGCAACACTTTCTAATCCTGGGGCATTAAATTCTGCCATCCTGTTAGATGCTCCTGGTGTTGTAGGGAAACTAAGAAGATGTTAAGTAGTGCTCTGCCAAATGTAGACACTCATTGATACTGGGTCTATTTACATTAAGCCTTGATTTTACTCTGTTGTGGACTCGGACACAGACAGCTGGATGGCTGAGTAGTGATTCCTGTTATACTTCTTTGAAGTCCATTGTCTGGTGCAGCCTGCACGGTTGTTAGAGGGGTGGATGTGGGCTAAGATAAATGTTGGTGAGTTAAGCGACCATGATTTGTGTTTTGCACTTCATTTCACTGCTTTTTGCTTTTGTCATCACTTGCAGTTTATGTTTAGGTATCACAAAATACTTGGTTAGTTTGATTGGTTGAGTTAAAGTGTGGCCCTTCACAACATTAAACCTACAGGATGAAAAATAATCAGTACCCATCAAATTTAAATGGGATGCCTAGGGATCCTTTAAAGTACAAGCGTCCATAAGTGACAAGCAGAGAGTGAGTTACCTACCTCACTACAGCTCGCTTTTTGTTCACTACAGTGTGAGAATGAATGAGAACAGGCAGGGTGCGGTCACCTTGTTCCAGCGATTTCCTATAATTTATGTTCCAGTGCATTTGGTATCACAACATAGGGCTGCACAGAGGGGAACACACACATTTTAACAGTTTCTCTTTCTGCTTTTTTTCCACCTTCCACTGTGAGCTGGTTCAACTTAGACAGGTGCAACAGCCTGTAGCTGCAAGCCTTCACCAACCATAATTACCCGTTATACACTTTACATGCATTCTGAGGGTGTTCATGCTTTGTTGTCCTGCAGTATTGACCATGTCAGCTTGATAGCTTGATGAGTAGCTTGAGGGGGACAAAAAGGGATTTCATGTTGCTGTTTTCCAAAACAAAATGAGCCAGAAAGTGAGAGGCAGAAACATCAATACAGAGCATTATTTCATGATTCACTGGTGATGATAACTACATATACTCCCTGCAGATATTTTGTAGGACATTTGAGACAGAAAATGTTGCGTGCTTGTGCAAAATGTGATTACACAAAGCTTAAAATGACTCCATACTAAGATAGAAAATGGTGAAAAGGAGAGGAGAGACAGAAAGGGAGAGAAGAAGAGAACAACACCTGGGGTTTGACAGTTGCGTTACTGCAGTTCATCATCCGGCAGGAAACAATGGGGATGTTGTCGGTCTGAAGCAACAGACTCACTCAGGAACCAGAGTGGGAAGCCTGCCACTTTGGATCCCAGATAGTTTTCCATAAAATTGATTTACGTCTCTATTTTTAAAGCTGCAATGTCAAGAAAGTGTAACAAGAAAAATAAAACGGTTCACAAGTCACACTGAAATTAAAAGCAGTGGGTGTAAAATGCCTCGGCCACCGTGACCTGACAATGTTCCTGCAAACCACTGCAAAACCATCAAGGCCTAAAAAAAAAAAATCCCATCACTGTGACAGAATTGGACATTTGGATAAAGACTGGTCTTGAACAAAAACTCACTGTTACTGTAATTTTGGATGTTCTGTGAAATGAATAAATAAACTCTGAATAAATAAACTCTTTAGTTTAAAATTCATTATGTGTGTTTGCTGCATGCTTCACAGCTATTTGCCAAGTATACAAACAGCTGCATACAATGAATTCCCTTTGAGGTAACTGTTTATTTTTACTTGTCCATCACCAGATAACTTTCTCAGCAATTTGTCCAAAATTCCGCTACATTCTACAAAGACTAAATTATTACAGTGCAAACACAGAGAGGAGGTACAGATTACATGTTGGTGTACACGACACATGCAAGATAGACTTGACTAATACTGTGAGGATAATGTGCTAATACACCATAAGACACCATGTGGATGAAAAAGTGTGCTAAATGCAATGTGAAAACAAATGTTCACCTGACTTTGCATGTGAAGTGAAGTACACTCTCACTGTTTCCATGGAAATTAAGAAGAGACATAGCAGCTGGTTGCTGATGCACATGCATCTTCATTAATTGATCATGAGCATGTGTGTGACTGGCTCTATAAAAGCAGAAGGTTTGGCATTTTGCTGGTCTGGAGCATTCAGGTGTATGGCTTTTTGCTTCTCGTCAATCTGGGAAAGGTTTAAATTTCCAAGAATTTGAAGTCTAGAAGGGAAAAAAGATTATTCACGAGTGGAAAACATTCAAGACAGTTGCCAGTCTTCCCAAGAGTGGATGTCCCTGATACTTCACCCCAAGGTCAGACTGTGCAATCCTCAGAGAAACTGCAAAAAACCCAGAGCTACAGCTCCGATTCTACAGGCCTCACTTGGCATGCTAAATGTTAAAGTTCATGACATAAAGCCCTTTTCTCTCTAAGAAGAACATAGCAGTACATCTTAGATTTGCAAAGTGACATCTGAGCAAACCAAAAGACTTCTGGAACAATGTCCTTTGGGCACACAACACCAAACTGGAGATATCTGGACATAAAGCACAGCGTCACATCTGGTGAAAGCTATCAGTATATTAGCTGATAGGCTGCCTATCAACACAAACACCTCATATGATGATGATGATGATGACGACTGGGGCACATTGCAGTCACTGAGTCAATCATGAACTCCTCAGTATATCACAGTATTCTAGAGTCTAATCTGAGATGATATGTTTGACAGCCAAAGATTTATAAGTGAATAATGAGCATTAATACAGCAGCAAACAGAACAGCTGAAAAAGAAAAGAGTCAAGTCAGTGCAGTTTGACTAGACCATTGTGTGAATGCCTGCAAAACTCAGTTAAGTGAGAGGCTGTCATGCAGAAAACCATAGTTGAAGTTAGTCCTCCCTTTTTTCAAATGTTGCTCTGACTCAACTTAATTATCACAGACATTTTGACTTGAAATGGACGGATGGGGAACTACAACCCTTTACTAAAAACATAATATCATAATCAGTTTGCTATCCAACTTGAGTGTGGGCAACACAGAGACAGGTTACCTACCCCACAAAAAATGGGCACTCTACATCAGCTGATGGCTCAAATGATCTGCATCCAGTTAATGGACACTATTTAAGGCACCTACCAGCCGTTTCTGCTCATTTGCAGGCCGCTTTGCACCGCTACCCCAGCTCCTCATGTTTATGCTGTGTCCGACTTAACAGATGTCATCACTGTCGTCACCGAGGCCCGCTATGTTGCCGTAGATTGAAACAATCTTCTTTTGACTATCAAACTTTAAGGGCTTGGTTGGCGCGGACGGCTGGCATACAAAACGCACAACTCCAACACCCGAGAGCTAGGTTCGCCTCACTTGTGTGGTTAGATTCATGCAACAAAGTCACTATAAATTTTCTAGTTTATGTCTCCATTCCTATTGATTACTTACCCTGTCATTTACAGATATATGTTATCGTGGAAAATGGCCAAAAAGAAGTCCAACAATACAACAACAAAGAAACACAAAAAGTCAGATAGTTAGACAAACGTCAAAGTTAACCAAACATATCTGAAAGCAAAAAACAAAGGCGGACAGTTAAATTATTACCCAAACTATCCAATGTAAACATCCATCCTAGTTTACAGACCAACTTCCTGCTTCACGATCATGTATTATAATAAGGAATGACCGTACTGACAAGTGCAGTTGCTTTTGTTCTGTCTCCAAATGTGGTTAAAATGTGGTTTAGATATTCTAGCTAAACTTGGATTCATTACAACATACCTGATTGTCTGTTTGTGTTTCTTTTCCTGCTAAACCATGTTTCCAAAACTATGAAAACACAACATACGACCCAGTTTATAATGAACCAAAACTATTATTATAGACAGTCTATTAGGAAAATTGCTAAAATTTTCACCCCTGAACCAGAGTGTGAAAGTTAAATGAACATTAGAAATATCACAAAGTGCAGCTGTTTGTGTGATCACAGGCTCCATTTTCTCTCCTAATGAAGTGTGTTACACAACCATGCCATGTTTATCTTCCACCTGATTGATCCTTTATAAAGCGCTGATTACATCCGACTAATTAGGGAGCGCTGAGTGGGAGGCAGATCGCACACATTCACACTCAAACTTGCAGGAACACACACAAAGTTTAAAGACAAAAGCACAAGTGCATGTGCAAACGCACACCGGCGCGCAGATTTATGAATTAACAAATAATGAAAAGTGCACAAGCGCTCACTCACACGTTGCATGGATATATTTGCACTGATTCCCTGCCTCAATCTCACACCCACACAAACACTAACATACACATTCCTTGATTCTAGTTCTCCTGGGATGTGTTTACATGCCACCATCACTTCGTGGTCTGGCGTGAGGCATCGAAAGTGATCAGAAGTGGGACCAACAAAAAGCCGGGCCAAGCCAGAGAGTAAATAAGTAATAAATCTATCCCACATCAGCGGAACGTTTCACTGTAAACACGCTCTTAAAAGCGAGCGTGTTGTGGCATCCCGTGCTGATGGGAAGATGGCCGACATTCCTGCTGCTCTCCACAAGAAAGAGCAGGCATAGAAAAAGAGCTGTGAGTTTACGGGGGTTTTGGCCAGTTTCTCCAGAGCATCTGGCCGCTTTAATCACAACAAAGCATAATCAGTCAACGTCAGAGAGATTGAGAGGAGGAGTGATGAGGGGGTTTGGTCCGGGACTTACAACGTGTGAGAAAGAAGGAGAGAGGAAGACAGGCTGTTGTGCCAGAAACTGTGTTGCAGCAAAAAATGTTTTCCTCTGGGATCCCTGCGATTATCTTATAATGAGGGAAATTAATGTTCAGCCCACTGTAAACTGAAAGCTTCCACACATAACCAATGGATATGTGTGGTTTATAATAATATCAGAAAGGAGCATGTTTGCGATTTGTTCTGAGGAATCGATTCATCATTTTAATCACAGTTTGTGAAATGTACTCAAAATATTTTTTACTGTTTGAAAAGGGGCATGTTCTGTTTTTTTCTTCGTTTTTTTCCATGGTGACAAAATCAAAGCTCTGGGGAAACGTAAGGGGTAAACAAAATTTTGCACAATGATTTTTCCTGTTTAAAAATGAAAACCACTGATAATTCAGCTGAATTAAACATATTCTATTGAAACAGCACTATTAGTGTTTGCCGCTTCTGTCACATTAGTGAATGGTCGCCTTTTAACATAACCACCAGACAAAAGGAACAATTAGCCTTAGTTTGGAGCCACTTGATGAATCCAAGTCAATTATCCAGCTTTCTTGTGACCGTCTTTTGGTCTCTATCAACTCCTGAGAAAGACTTCTGACTCTTTAGTTGTGTCATATGACAGCTAGTGCCAAATTATTTAGTCTGCTGTGTGGCATGATGGATATCAGCTCATTTGACTCAACGTCGTATGAAAATGTTATGCAAAACATTTGCTATTTATTTAAACCCTAAATCACACGTTAACCATCTTAGTCGTGAAAATCCCCAGAACGTGAGCAAGGTTGAAGCTTTAACCAATGAACTAAATGTATTCAGTTAATTATACATCATTTATACTGGATCTGATAGCCTATCAACTTGTCAGGAATAGCCAGCTCTAGAGCTAAGTCACATATCTGAGAGCTGTTCGCCATTACGAGGATGTATTTCCCAGCTGGTTAGCAAGTGGTTCCTGTAAATCTGACTGCTGCACCAAAAACCTCCTTACGATTGTTTCGGTCGCTGGCAGGTTGCCATAGTCACCTGCAGTTTGCATGGAAAATACTGATTTTTCTGCAAACTCTCATCAATGACGAGTAATGTTCATGCCTTCAAAATAAAAGTTGTGCCTAAGCATTGATGTCAACTGTTTTCAAAAGTTGCAGCTTGTACTTTGTACTAAAAGTCTGTGTTTCTGGCTTGTGTAGCAGTGGCTGCTAGCGACCAAAGCTGTCCCGAGGAGGTTTTTACCAACTGGTTTGGGAATACAAATTTCCATAATGACCGGTGTCAATGACCAGTCTCTAGGCCTGCGTAGTTGTGGCCTTACTAGTCCTAAGCTGACCTTATGTTGACATACAAGTTCAAGGTCACATGACTGCAAAATCTCAAAAGTGGTTTTGTACATCCTTTTGTCCTTTGTTTTTTCTGGTTTAAGGCTTGAACTGGCCAATGTGCATCAATAATCATAAGGTTTGGTAGGTCTTGGAGGCACCTTGTGTGAGGTTGATCGCACACTTCTGAAAGTGGAAACAGAAATATATCATTGTGTACAGCCAGGCTGCTGAGACAAAGATTAAAAAGCTCATTCAATCAAGAACTTTACATGTAGATTGAAGTGAAAATGATTGATTCATTTAAGAAGCGATTAAAAAGAAATATAGACAGAAAGGTTTAAAAAAATGAAGTAATAAAGAAAATGAGCTCGTAATATTAGGCTATTAACCTACGTATTATATAAAGTTTGATCAAATACAGGACACAAGTCCAAAGTAAAGCAAAAAGAGATAAATAATAACAAATGATTGAGGGAAAAGAAAAGCCTTTATTCACAATATTATTTACTGTATATTTTTTTCTGTAGTT
Organism: Rhamphochromis sp. 'chilingali'; assembly: GCF_963969265.1. Classification (NCBI taxonomy): domain Eukaryota; kingdom Metazoa; phylum Chordata; class Actinopteri; order Cichliformes; family Cichlidae; genus Rhamphochromis; species Rhamphochromis sp. 'chilingali'. The sequence goes on along the minus strand of NC_137938.1, from coordinate 32,959,783 downwards.
TGTTTGTCTATTGTTGAATCATGCAGCCTTTGCAAGGAAAGATAAAAAACTCAGCTGACTATAAAAATGTTCTGTTATTCTGTTACGGGTCCGATGTTATTATTCATTTCTTATTTTTATTCTTTACAGTCTCCTCAAAATTCAGTTTTGCTGATTAAACAAGTGATGTTAAAAGAAACCCACAAACAGTTCAATGTTGTCCTTAAAATTGTATTACAGTGTTGCTGCTATTTAATATTTTAAACAATATCATACCATTTAATTTTTGTTGTGTTTCTTTTTTTGAATTCACTTGTACCAAAGCATATTTGCACCACTGAGTACATTTTATTTTATGACATTTCTTTGTAACTGTGAGTGAGACTGTTTAGCAAAATAAGAAAATCTTGACTTAATCTGTATATATACACTTGTTTAATTCTGCCTTTTGGAAATGTTCTGGCTGCGTTTTGCCTCTGTGCTGTAGACAGATTCAAGGGGTCACATATAAGCATAGCGATCATTTTACTGGTCAACATCAGGTCCATTTAATAGAGATGGAAAGAAGCTGGGATTTCTGGGGGAGTTGAAAACTGATCCCTCTCCCACTTGTAAAAGTTGCACACTTAACTGGACGCATGCAAGGAGGTGAAATTGATCGTAGAAGAGTGGGTGTGAAATATATGCGCAGCGCTCAGCCACCTGGAGGTGCACACACATGTGAGTGTGTGCGTGCGCATGCATAAAAACGTGAGTGACATCTAAGACACCTTGCAGGCTACACACACACACCGCTGAGAGCTGGAGGTGAAGCGAGGAGCAATAACCCCAATAACTTCTACGGCTCAAATTAGAGGTGCACTTTTAAAGGGGCCTCCCACGCAGCTATCACCACGTTCACTACTGAAGACCCTAATTATCAGCTTCGTGAGCCCTGAGTTCACTCCAGATACTGAACCTCATATGTCAACAGACAGGCGACCACGCCCCCACCCTTAAGAATGGGAACACTATCATAAAAGGCCTTGATGACATAAAACAAAGCGACTGACTTTGACGTGGGAGGAGATTTTAGCTCATTTGGGGTTTTTCAGAAAAGGGAACCAGCTCTGAATTGATCTCGTGCTTTACGGCCTGCCCCCCCCCCCACTAGGTTCCCCGGATTTATTTCTGCGTCTGTAGAGAAGGACATAAATCATCCTCGGACTCTCTTTCTTCTGCTCCCTCTTTCTTTTTTGCCCCCCTTCTTTCTCTCTGAAGCGAGGGATGTGGCTGTCTGCAGCACAGAGTCCGGCTCTCTCCCCTCCGGAAGAATTAGGCCCGCAGACATTACCACATTGTATTTTGCAGTGCATAGTTTTTCAAAAGGGGGAACCAGTCTTGGCTCCACCACAGTCCCAGTCCTGCGGGCCCCATGGGCCTCTTTCCCTCACTCTCTAATTAGATTAGCCGGGTCCCCAATCTGGCAACCCAGGGCTCCAATCTGGCAATCCGGCTACCTTTGCGGCGGAGCAATATCTGCTCTTAAGAGGAGGAAATGACCTAAATGTTGGTCAGTATGGTATTCTGTTACACCCAATGGTGTGCTGACAAAACAACTTGGGTAATGAAGACGTTAGAGGGCAAGGGAGAGAGAAGGGAAAAGAAAAAGGATTTACAGCCGAGCTCTATGAAAAGTGCTGGGCCAACCGAAGGCTTGTGGTTGGGACAGCCATTTTGGGAGGAGAGCTGGCAGCTGAGGGAGCCATCACAGGTCGGGTGTGTTCCAAAATAGCCAATTAGGTGCTTAGAAGCTGTTGCATATCAATAAATACCACCAGAGCATGTCGCTACTTGGAGGTGAACAGTCAATTCGCATGTGAAAAGCAAAAGTGGATCTTTTAGACAGGACGAATACTGAAGTCACTGAAATATTACCTTTCTGTCTGTCTTTTCTGTCTGCTCTTGCGCAAGTGCTTCAGCATCTTCAAGTGCCTGACCAGAAGGCCATAAAATATCACAGCAGCATCGGAAAGGAAGTCGTCAAGCCAACTGATGAAGCCAAAGTTAAAGCCAAGGGTATGAACAATTTAGGAGCCTGAAAGTCTTACAGGACACTGTATTTCTGTCAGTACGAATGCTTAACTCACTGCCAAAGGAGATGATTAAGAAATGTAAAGAAAACACGAAGTGAGTCTGTGCATAAAAAGAGGGGGGAAAACTGTTAAAAGCGAACGAGGACAGTCAAACAGCACAGAGCTTCCCGCAGCGAAACACATGTGCGGACAAGACTAATCCAGCAGTGCACTAAATTCCACAGGCAGCCATCTAGATGGGACGTGACAGTATAAAACAGAAGAGAACGTCTGGAGATTTCACTGACAGGAAGTGAGTGCTGTGAATGATTTGGCCTCATAAATCATTTTTTGGGGAGAGATGCAGGGAGCTTCCAAAACCGGGAGTCTTTTTCATGCACAACTGATTAGTTGATCCCTCAAAAGGTGCTGCGCAGAACGGTGTTGGGTGTGCATGTTGCAGCTCCCACGCTATAACACAAATCAAGATGTTATGGCAGGTCGCGATGACTAACTTGCTGTTGTTGTGTTTGAGGTTTTCGTTGTGGAGAAAATAGTTAGAGTCATTCACCGTGGCCCGGAGGGAGCCGAGGGAGTCCTGAGTCGGAGAGACATGTTCATGGGAAAGATCAAGGGGGAATTTGTCTCTACGGTGTACTTAGTCTGTGAATGCATGTGTGTGTGTATGTGTGTGGGAGTGCAGCTGAGTTTGAAATTATGGCTGCAGTAATTCAGATAAATTTGAAAACAAATCATTTGTTCTTTGTTTGGGACAGCCATTCACAACAAGCTTCTGTTTTAGCTTCTTTTTTAAAAATTCTCTCTCTATAAAAGTTTCATATTGTGGTGGGTTTTGTTTTGTTTTAAGCGCAGAAAAAAAACTATATTTAGACACAAATGAACAACCCTGAGACGGACGGGTAAAAGCTTGTCGTTTGCCAGGTAGCACAGATTACAAGGAGAAGAAAGAGCCAGTTTTACAGGCAAATGTTAATCAGGACAATTCAAAAAGACATTGCCGTACAGCTCAGAGTAGATAGGATGCATCCAGATAGGATGATGAATGGAAATATACTGCTCTTTATGGTTGATGACATTGTGAACACTGGAAAGGCAGAAGTCTGAATGCTTTTAGTGGGAAGTTACCAAAACGACACTGCACCTTTACCAATCTAATTTCATTTGGATAGGTTTTGAAGAAAAAGAAATCAGTATATGTGTCTTTACGTCTTTTATTGGGGTTACAAAAATAAGCACCTGATGGTCTGAAAGAGAAAAATAAAACCTATCTCCTCCTTTCATGGAGTTTTTAACACTATGACTATGTCACATTATGTCATATGTATTCCTTTTCTTCCAGATGTTATTACTGCAGCCACTGCTTTCATTCAGGCTTTCCTGTAGGACCAAATCTTGAAAGCTGCTATTTTGGGGCAATTTAAATTGGAAGGCCTTACAAAAATTAGCAGTTCTTGTCAAAAGTAGGAAAACTCTTTATTCCTAGTAGAGTAAGGCTTAGGGATAGCGGGTGTCTGCTTCATCCGGTCTGGGTGAGGGGAGAATGGAGAGAGAAGCACTGAGGCACAATAAACAAACACTGGGCACACTGATTGGGCCAACCACAGATCAGAAACGTGCCGTTTCTGAGGTGGAGAGCTATGGAAAGCAAGAACCAAGAAGAAAAAAAACACAAACAGCAGAACAGAGAGAAGACACAAAGTTAATGATACGGTAGTGTGCATCATTGGAGGTCCCCTGGAAACTGAGGTTAGGAAAGAAAGATTTACTCCTAGTCTTAAAAGTAAACACATCAAAAGAGCTGATTCAACAGGAAACAAGCAGGCCTGCAATCTCATGGTTTGTTTCAGATCAAACATGAAGTGAAGTTTTCTTTTGGTACAAATTCCACGCAAAGGCGCAGTGATGACACAAATATGGCTGTATTTTTGTTGCTCTGGGTGACAACGGCAGAAGTGAATAGAGATCTTGAGTTCCCTCAGACCTCTCTCTCTCTTGCCACGTCCTTCAGCTCTCTTGGTGGAGACCAAGGGTTTCCCAAGACAGCCAAGAGGTGTAATCTCACCAGCGTGTCCTGAGCCAAAATGGGGCCTCATCTCCCTAAGATATCCCTGAAACACCTGACCTAGGAGGTGCACAAGAGGCAGCCAAATCAGATACCTGAACCACCTCAAGTAGCTTCTTTTGACGTGGAGGAGTAGCAGGTTCTACTCTGAATCCTTCCCAAATGACTGAGCGCCTCACACCCTATGAAGAAATCTAATTTAGCCTGCTTGTATCAGCAATTTCATTCTTTCCATCACTCCCAGAGTGCCAAAGGTGAAAGTTGGAACGTAGATCAACCAGTAAATCAGCAGCTTCGCTTTCATGCTCAGCTCTCTGTTCACCACAACAGACCGGTACCCCATCTGTATCACTGCTGACTCTACATCAATCCATGTGTTAGTCTCGTGCTCCACTCTCCACTGACTCATGAACAAAACTCCAAGATAACAAACTCGTCCACCAGGTGGGCACTCTGGCCTTATCCAAGTGAAAACTGTGACCTCGGACTCGGAGGTGGTTTTGCTCCCATCTGTTTCACACTCCGCTGAAAACCACTCCAGCACAAGCTGGAGGTCATGGCTCAATAAAGTTAACAGAACCATATTCATCTGCAAAAAAGGAGAAATGATCTCTCGAACCCACCAAACCCAATACCCTCCACCCACAGGCTACACCTAGAAGTTATGCCCAAGGTCATGAATAAAATGTTAAAATTTATTTCAAAAAACTATTGTGAAACAATAGCTTGATGCTATGAGATTTTCTCATAGACTATGGGGTTTTTATGATGCTACTGATAATAAGAAATTGAGGACTATATAACTGCTGCCAGTTGCCGGCAGCTGGATCTGCTGGATTCAGTTTTGCTTTGTTATAAGAGAAAAAAGGGAGAATTTGAATAAAAGAGAGCAAAATTGTAGGACACTCTGAAAGTTTGCTATTGTTACTTAATTCCAGTTACTTAATTCTTTCCATCACTGGAAAGAAGTAGGTCACCTTTAGCTGTTAGGGCTGAACATTTGGTTCCAAAATGGTACAAAAGAAATTCAGTGACTCTGTTTGCATGAATAACACAAAAAAGCAAACACTATGCCCTCTGTCGCCAATCAGAACATAGTTCTGCTGGAGGTTTCTTCCTCTTAATAGGAAGTTTTATCTTCTCACGCTCACCTAGAGCTTGCTCTCAGGAGGTTGTGTGATTGTTATTGTTGTGTCTTTACAAAGCCCCCCGAGGCAACTATTGTAATAAACGACACTGAATTGGATTGAATTGTGTCCAGTCTGAACACACTGTAAGAACAAAGTGCTCTTTTTGGAATAACATGGTACTTTGAGCTATTTACAAATTCAACGGGGCCTCTCAATTTAGCAGTTGAGTGATTATGAGGATTCTAAAACCAACAAAGTGAAGCTAATATGGTTTCTTTTTCTAGTTCCTGTTAGTTTTCTTACTACAGCATTTTCACCAAGTTGAGCTGTTTCAGAGACATTAGGATATGTTGATTTAAAAATAATTATTGTTATATAACCACAATCAACATAACTCTGCTCCAGGATGTTCCTAATTATAAAAATATTGTGACGGTAAAAGATTTTTGCACATTTGCTGCCTGTCATAATTAGTTACTTGCTAAAAGATGAATGGGTTCACCTTTTTTAGTCCCTCTTAAGGCTGAATTGTTAAAAGGTTAATAGTTGTGCTTGTTGGATTCAAATTACCCACTGCTAATTAAACAGGCAATCCAACATTTATTAATATGGCCATGTGGATTATTACAGTGTGTGTTCACATGTGTGTGTGTGTGTGTGTGTGTGTGTGTGAGAGAGCTGTAATGGATGGACGTCCTGTCTCACCCACTGAAGGTGGGCTTGATTGAATGCCGTCGGAGGAGTTGAGGAGCAAAGAAAACAACCCAGGAGATGAATGCAGAAAGGAGCCACCGAGCCCTGCTGATATTTCATCATCTGAATCATGAACAGAGCTGCAACATGGCTGTCAGCATGATGGAGATCCTATCGAAGGGTGGGGGGGCTGAGCTCGCATCACAAAAGTCAAATCCACAGCTGCTTCCAACTAGCTCGGCTCTGCTTCAGCTTCAGATCCATTCACTGAACTTTACTGGCATCGAAAGCAACAAGAAATCACGTAACTCCAGATAAAGCATCTTTTTGTGCTAACTCTAATTCTGTTCTAATATGAGCTTGTATCAGCAAGTGTTTCAGTAGCTGAACCATAAACAATCAGTTTCTTCCTTCATTCTTTCTTTCTGTCCTCACTGTCTTTCCCCCCTTATTCCTTGTTCCCTCTTCTTTCTTCCCATCATTTCCTTCCCTTTATTCTTTTGTTCTTTCTTTGTCTTTTCTTCTTTCCTTCATTGCTTTTATCTGTCCCTTCTTCCCAGTTACTTTTTTCATTCTTCTTTCTTTCTTCCCCTCTTTCCTTCATTCTTTCCTATCATCATACTTTGTTACTTTCCTTTGTTGTTTTTTTCACTGTTGCTCTTAGCGGCCACCCTCATATGTTTTTTTCCTTCATTTTTTTAAATTTTGTCTTCACTTCCAAATGTTATTGCTTTTCTTTCTTGCCTGCTCCACCAAACTATTAGTATTTCGTGTTTTTTCTTTCTTTCTCTGTTCCCACTTTCCTCGCATTTTTTAATCATCTTTCTTTCTTTTGTTTCTCTCTTTTGTGTCTCTTTTTCTTCCCGACAAGCGTTTTTTTGTTCAATAAATGTTTAGGCTTTATTGTTCTGCCCTGGCTTGTTTCTTTAGATCATTGCTTCCTTTCCTTTGTTCTTTGTTTTACATTTATTTCCTTCTTTTTCGTTTTTTCAGAAATCTCTTTATTCATTTTTCTTTTATTTATTTTTTGCTCCTTGGATTTGGCGCCACACCCCTGCTTTCTTTTCTGCCAAAATCTTGTTTTTGATTCATTTCCTTCCATCCTTTCCTTGTTATTTCTTCCTTCTTTCTGTCTTTTTATGGTTCATTAAACCTTTCTTCCTCTGCCTATAGTTTCTTTCTGTTTACTCTGCTTGCTTATTATTATTTTCACTACCCAAGCCTTTGCTGTCCGATCACTATTTCCTTTTCCACCCTTCAATTGCTCACTTCACTCATTTTAATCCCTAATCCTCTCATCTCTCTTCTAAATAAATAGTTTTCACATTCTTTCATCTGTCACATTTCACCTGCTCACCATTCTGGACATCCTTGTTTATAACATCAGACCCAGAAGAAACCCTACAGAGATGTACACAGAAGATGAGTCATTCCCTCCTCTGATGGAGCACCCATTAACCCACAGCACCCTCCGCCTCCAAACACAAATAATCAGTGCTGATGTGCGATTGCGTCCTCCCACTGCCATAATTGAAGATAATTGTTGGACCTAATTTGGACCAATTCTCCCTATTGCTAAACTCTTTCTTACATCTAATCCCTCTTTCTGGCACTCGTAATATACACAATGTTTGGATGTCAGACCTGCTGACTGATAGAGTCTGCAAAGAGCACAAGTAAACACTGGATAATGCCAGTTTTTTTGCTTAGTTTAGTTAGAAATGACAGGATCTAAAGATTGTGAAGATTAATATAATCTATTCACGAGTATATGCAAATATAAAATGGAGAAATGGCATCCTAAGAAGCAAATGAAGTTGCACTCCCTTTGTTTGTGCCGTAATCTGAGCCTCTCTATGTTTTGGTAGCTGGTCTGGCCGCCCATGCATGCAAATAACCTTCGCCATGTTTATTAAGAGACTGAAGAGCAACTTTCTACTGGGTCAAATAAATAAATCAGTCAATGCATGTGCACCATTTCTCTTTCTGAGTGTCTGCTGCTTTGTTTTTGTATGGCCGTGGTATGTGATGAGCAGAGGAGATTCAGATGATGGGATTACATTACTATACATGAAATATGAGCTTCACAACAAATATTATTTGGTCTGTCAGCCAGGCGGACACCGAAGGTTTGTGATTTGTAACAAATCACAGCCTTTGAAGGTACTGATCTGTGCTGGTGTGGACTAATGGTTGGGGATGGATTTTAAGCATACTGGCACAGGTCTACACACACTTTCTGGCTGTAAATGAAATGGAAAACAAAGTGTGGTTGATATGGATGTTTCTTTTGCCCTGATGTGCTAGTGCACTTATGTCAGAATGTTGCACAAAAGCAAAAGGCACTCGTCTTTGCCCTTGATGTTTGAACCAATACCAGTATCGGGTCATGGAATTTAGTATTTGTGCTTTTTTTCAAATAAAAACCTGTAATTTTTCTCTCACATCTGTGAGGTCACTGTCACTGTGTTTCAATATACACAATATAAAATAGGAATGTTAAATGATTAATTTTTATGGTTATTTACTAAGGTTTTGGATAGAAAATGTTTGTTTGCTGAAGTGGCGTGCTGACTAGAAATGTCAGTGCAGTCAGCTAAAAATGTTACGTTAAAATGTCAAACAACACAATGAAAAAGCCTCATTTCTCTGACAAGCTCTCCAACTACCTAATTAATGATCAAAAGAACATATCAATGAAGCTGTTGATGTCTCATTAAAAGTTTCATCATCATCCTTGGGTTCGATTTCTTATATGTTGGTGATATGCTAAAGTTAGCTGCAGGTCCTTCTAGTAAATTTGGCTTCCAGGTCATCAAATACGGAAGATTCTCAGCTTTTAGATACACGTGTGTTTGACAACAGCTTCGAGCTAAATAGCCAGATATTCCCTCCAGGAGTTGGTTGAGGCCAAAACTGAAGCCAAATAGAAAGTAAATACTGAATTTCATCCACTGGACATAAAAAAAAACCACACAAACAAGTGAACCAGGTGAATTTTGTTTATAGTTGTGGTTGGTTTTATGGGTGCTCTACAAACGTTATGCTGCTTTAGAAACACAGGTGGAGTCAGTTCATCTCAATGTCAAGCGCAAAACATAGGATATGCTTTTTTTCAGCTTCAAATAGTTGACATTAGTGGTACATGATGTGTCGCAAACATTAGCAAATCAGTTTGTGCGCTTGATTTAAATATTCTCCTCCCCATCTGAGCCTTGAGAAGGAACTCCTATAAAATACATATGCAACAGGGTCAGTTACAAAAGTAGCAGAGCTGCTACCTCTCACACACAATCTTGGCCTTGTGCTTTTTTTGTTAAAACAGATAAGACTTCTTTTTTTCTTTTTTTTACACCAACGCCTAGTTTATGCTTGTAAATACGGTTTTGTGGCCAAGACATATTTCTGCCCTCTAGTAGTCAAAAATCCCTTTAAAACAGCTTTAAGTACACTCTAAAAAACGATTCATGGGTTTAGTAAGTAAAGCTTAAAATCAATAGCTTTTTCTGCATAAAAAATTAAGTTTGTTGCATGTACACATTGTAATCAGTTGATAACTTAATTTAATGAGTTGGTCGAAATGAAAATAAAGAAAACAGTCTTAGCTCAGTAATATATCGATTTTGAACAGACATTTCTGTGTTAACTTAACATGAAAGTGTATTCAGTTAATACAACTTAAAAATCTCGTAAGCGTCCTTTAAAAGCTGAGTACAAGGCTGACTTGCCCGGACATGTTGTGCTCTCAGACCACTGATCGAAAGAAACGGAGGGAAAGAGAGAAAGCGGAGAAACGCCATTTTGTACGGAACGTTATCAAACGTTAAAGCTTTGTGGTGAGTACAATTTTTTGCCTTGTTTTATTCACAGCAGCTAATAACTCTAACTTTAACTCTATCAACACGCACTGCAAGAAATCTATTTTTACACAACACTAAACTCTTCCTCGGCGAGTGGTGGTGATAAGCTAGTAACATTACACTTCTGGCTAACTTGTGAAGTAATTCGTCTTTGTTAAGTTTTGTTTTACGGTGGCAGCCAAATGGTGTTAATTGACACTGAGCTTCTGTAGCCGTAGTTTTTAACTCTGCAAAGACAGGGTAATACATGTTTTTCTTCTTTCTACTTTGAAATCGTTGCAGCGTTGATGAAGGTTTGACCAGCAAAAGGCTGGGCCGTTTTACATTCATGACTAAACAAATGTAGGTTACTGAGTATACATTCGGTTTAACATCGATGCATTTTGATGTTTAAGTCCTAGAGTTATTTTTATGTGAGATTGAAGTTTGTTAATTGAGCCCTAGCTGAAGAACAGCCTGTGTCAAAGTTCAGTCAAAAAACGCGGGCGAGGAAGCGAACGCCATGTTGTAGAAACGCCACACGAAAGATCTTAAGTAACATTCATAAACTAGTTGTTTTAATGACATTACATTGAATGTGCATTAGCACATAAAATATAATATTGCTCTTTTGGGTGTTAACTGCAGATACATAAGCGCAGTTGTATCACTTAAGAAAAAATATCTTTGATTTGGAAACATAAAGCAACTTTTAGGAGAAACTCAACACTAAAAATAATATACATAGTTTTAACTTTTAATGTCATAAGGATTTCCTGTGAGATAATGATTAGACTAAAGACTATAGTTAAAAAAAGCGTGAATATTGATTGCGTGTAATTTGCCCATTTCTTTGCAGTAGTTTACAAGCATTTTTCTTGTTTTTCATCTTGAATATTCAAAAACAATGAATTAAAATTTACTGTAATGCTGATGTAGCACAAGTTGTTTGTACTACAGCCTTCTGAATCACCCAAGTTAAAGTAATTTAAACTGTTTGTTTTTAAAATGAAGTGGATCTGTAAAATTTGCAAATTTGAAACACCAAGAAAGACATTCTCCATTCGCAGGCAGGAAGTTGTCAATCAAGCACCAAAAATCAATGACCTGAAAGAAAGATGGCCTGCTCTTTTTGATGCAGTTCAGGTAAATATTTTTCCATAAGATAATTTGCAGTATGTATTCTTTTAAAGTAAATTGTATACATTAACATGTTGTGCCTATTTGTGCCTTTTTTTTTTTTTATACAGATAAACCAAGAATTCAGAAGGATCACCACTGTTAACCTGGAAACAACATTCATGGCAAAGCTGGACCAGTACTCTCAGAAAATAATGTCCTTGCTGTCCTCAAGAGGAGGGGCTGCAAAAATGCGCATTCGGCGCATCCAGAACATGCTGCTAGAGGTATGAATGAATGAAATGTAGTTTTTTTTTTTTTTTTCCAATAGGTGATATTGAGTCTTAAAAGGTAGCTGTTTACAACTCAACTATGTCAAATTATTGTTTAGAGCTTGAGGCACAAATATCAATTAAAACTATAAATACTTAATAATAAAACAAATTATAGGTGATGTGGATCATGATTGGCAGAGTAATTTGCAAGATTTTGCAGTTTTTCTATTTGTTACCTGGATTTTTCAAGTTCATGAATTGATCATTTCAGAGAAATGGCTCTTTGAAATGATCAATTCATTATTTTGATTATCACTGGAAATCTATAATTGGTACAGTTCAGGCCATATAAAGTCAATCTTTTTTTTTTTTTTTTTTTTGATGTAATTATCAAAAACCCATCCTCCTCGAAGAGCAGTTCGACATTCTTTTTCTTATTCACAGGATGATTCTGTGGAGAGAAGGCGAGAGGTCGCTATCCGTGGCTTAGTGGTGTATCTCAGGGAAAAGGAGGAGGATCTCTTCAAAGAGCAGGTAAATCAGACATGACTATACTTTGTATTAGAGCTACGATCTAATCTATTATTAATTGATTTCTAAATTTTTACTCAGTTGTATATAGTATTTGTATTCTATTTTTATCTTATTGTATATTTATTTTATTCTACTGTATATAGTATTTTATTTTATTCTATTCTGTACAGTTGTGTACTGTATTTATTCTTATTGTATTCAAATTTTTGCCTCATAACTTTTGCACTGTCCACTCCTGCTGTGACAAAACAAATTTCCCACGTGTGGGACTAATAAAGGTTATCTTATCTTATCTTAATTAATCGGCAACTATTTTGATAATTGATTGATCGGTTTGAGTAATTATTTTAGAAAAAGAAGTCCAAATTCTCTGGTTTCAGCTTCATAAATGTGAATGGTTTCTGGTTTCTTTACTCCTCTATGACAGCAAACTGAATATGTTTGACATTTGAGGTCATCATATTGGGCTCTGAGAAACATTGACATTTTTCACCATTTTCTGACATTTTCTGGACCAAACAACTACTCAGATAATCGAGAAAATTGTTAGTTGCAGCCCTATTTTGTGTTACTCTCATGTATAAGTATGATTACTTAAAACATTTATATTGATTCTGACCTACCAGGATGGTGGCGGGGATATTACCAATGAAGTGATGAAGATTGTAACCAGAGGTGCCACAACGTCTGATCCAGCCAACGCAAGGATCATACTTGAAGGAACAGAAGTCCTAGCAGACCTGGATGTACCCAGAGCCTGTGCCTTGCTAATGGGGCTGATATATGCACTCAACCTCAGCTACCCAAAATAACTGAAAAACACTTTTGAAGTGTTTCAAAAGATATTCCTCGAGCTGGATGATCTGAAAGCCAGTCCTAAGGTAATGTCACTAAAAAGTAAACTGTTGTACTAAAAAAATGTGAAGAGTGAGGCTATCCTCAAATTAAATGGGAAATGTTCCACTGTTGTTTGCAATGTGTTGTGTTACATACTGTACAGTAGGCAGTAGGTGTAAAGTTGAGCGTTGAGCATTAAGTACACCTAGTTCAAAATAATGCACTTTAAAAGGATAGCTCGGGTCTTTTGAAGTGAGGCTGTATGAGGTACATATGTATAGTGAGTGTATTACACACAGTAGATGGCAGTCAGTAAGCTCCACCTACGGAGAAGCAGACGGGGCCACCGGCATGCAAGATGAGCCTCCATCCTAATAAAACTGATGTCAGTTTAAATGTACATTATATCAAGAATATGTTTACTGCTTTATTTTGCTATCAGACAGCCTTTTCTGTGAGGAAAGAGAAGTTCTACTGCTTGTTGTTTCAATCGCTCTGGCCCACCAGCGTCCATGGACAAAAACAGCAATTTTACCTGACAGCACACAGGAGTTGCTGGTCTCCTGCTGCCTTGATCAGTAAGTGTAATTGTGTTATTTGGTGACTTTGGTGTTAGTTCGGGTTAGTTCAGATTTACCAAAGTCACACAAACAAACTGAGCCTATCGTGCGTGTCGGTGGCAGGAATGTGCTGACTGCTGTCTACTGTGTGTAATACACTCACAATGTACTTCATACTTAAAAAACCTAAACTATCACTTTAACACAAACTTGAATCAGAGCATGACTGTCAAAATGTTCAGTCTTTTTGAGACAGATTTACAGGGGTGTTTTATGTCATTTATTTTATGGAGGCAACAATTTTGTCTGCTATTGAAATGTCAATGAGTCTGGAATGGTGGACTGGTGTTCTAATAAACAGTTTGATCATAAAACTGGAATTTCAATGCGTAATTTATTGTATAATTGTAAGTTATAAGTTATTGTAAGTTATTAGTACTCAAAAAAATTAAGGTAACAATTTGCATGGATATTTCTGAGTAGAATAAAAGTAAAAAAAATAAGTTTTAATAACTAAATGGAGTAATTTTTAAACAATTAAAATTAAGTTGGTTCAACTTAATTAAGCTTGTAGAGGACAAAGCAAATCATGTTGTTTGTACGTAAGGAATAGAGTTTGCCTAACTAAAGAACTCTTGTGGCATTTACGCTATAGTGGCTAAGCTGAAGTAACTTAAAAAGATCCATGCAAATTGTTACCTTAATTTTTTTACGTTAAGCCAGCAGATCTTTTTTTAGAGTGTACAGACTGGAAATAAAGTTTAGTATTACCTTTTTGAAAGACTTTTCCTGTAAAACATGGTTCAAAAAATTGTTTTTAATTTAGCACAAAACAATCACAGTCAAGTTGCTTATGTTGGAGTTCAGGATTTCACATTCAAAACACACCAAAAAAGGCTAATATCATCTCTCTTTCCATTCTTCACCTAATGTCAAAGAAACAATACCAAATAGAACAAACATCAATTTACAAAGAACATTCAAGTACATTTTATTCCTAGCATTTTACAAAAAGTGTTTTTCCACTCTGCCATCACACACATTAAACTGCAGGCTTTGAGTGAATGCTCCAGTAATAATACTGTAGGACATGACTCAGAACTACTTGTGAATCCAATTTTGACTTTGGCTCTTTCTTTCTTTCTCAGCATTGGATTCTGCTGCATTACCTCTGTGGCTAAGAAAAAAACCTTAATTTGAGCATACTAAGTAAAACGCTCCCTTCATCTGCAGCGAGCTGTGGCAGATCTTCACAATATTGCCACTCAGCACCAGGTGCAGTGGTTCACCACAGCACCGCCATGCACCCCCAGACCTGTCCACATTCGTGCACCCTGGGTAGCTACTCGAGGCTGCATCGAGCAGAGCATCAGATGAAGCCTCACAGTGACTGACTGAATCTCCATTTCCACCAGGTTGTTTCAGACGTAGCTGTCAGCGAGATCCCACGTCCTGCTGAGTCTCATTTTTAAGGCGAGCCTCAGCTGTGTGTGGAGCAGTGACAGCTCGGAGGGGGAGAAATGTGGAATTCATCTAGCCCTCAGGAACAGTCATCTTGGAGGGATGGAGAAAATATGTAGGAGTGGGTACGGGGGCTGGAGAAGACAGCACAATAAAAGAAATACAATAGAGCGAAACCTGCCAAATTCTACTGTACGGTAACTAAAGACGCAAGACTGAGTGGAAGTTATTCCCCCGCAATGCTGATCGCTGTCACCACTTTTTAATGCTGCAGCATTTGCTTGTTTGCATTCCAGGACAAAGAGGATTAAGATACAGATAATAAATTTCCTGTGAAAGTGCTGAAGAAGATTAGAAAACATTAAAAGACTTAACTCGATTTTTTTATAGTGACCAACAGATCCAAAGATTTCCCTCTGTTCTGCTTACTGAAGTCTTTAAACTAAATTACCAAAAAAATAAATTAACTTAGACTAAACTCAGACTAAATAAATTAGTATTATCTTTTCTGTTAAAGGTTTTGATGATCCTGTAAACGTCTACTCTTCACTCATATTTAAGGGTTTGTTTTTTTATTGCTACATCCATGTTTTTAAAAGGATTTCTTGGCCTCAAGAAAACAATGTATGTGCAATTTTTACAATTAGGAACTCAACAGAGATCAAAATATGTCTTGAAGTGAAACTGTGGCACTGAACAAAAGCAAAAATAAACTCAGAAAGGTGATTTTATCATACACAGGAGAAAAATACAATGAAACAAAATTGCCTAACCAACTTTTTTTTTTAACAGTAATATGCTTTATTATGATATCAGCTGAATCACAGGTATGTTAAACACAAGACAGCATTCATTAAACATTTTCAGAGTGAATTTTAACAAATGAAATACAGATTTTTCTGTTATATGAGACATTGCTGGACATTGGGTGCACAGATATAGGCAATTTGCACAACACCCTAACTGAAAGCTGAATTTGCATCTTGTGCTTTAAAAAATGGGAAAAACTTAAACCAGGATGTCCAAAAGACTTGAAAACAGCTTTGAAAGTGCAACATAAATGCACAGCAATAGTGTCACTGAATTCCCCCGTTCTGGAATTTCCCAAGATGACTCTTTGATGTCTGTAAGCCTCCCCTCAGAGCACCAAAATCACAGCTTAGCTTCCCGGTTTCTTTATAAACTCTCTCCATGATGTTTACGCTGCAGTGTCTCAGGGGTGGATTGTTTCAACATCCGTCTGTTACCGTAGTCTGATGACTCTTTAAGGGAAGCATAATCTGAGTATTATAGCACCTTTTATTGCAGCTTGAATGTGACACAACAAACTTGCATGCAGTTGTTTGCATTTGGCGGTTTGAGCAGGGAGCATTTGTTTTAAATCCACCATGAAATTGAAACATAATATCCAGCAGATGGCACTATTGTCCACAGATGTTCCTCTTAGGGTTCAGGTGCTCTAATGCGAAGTGACTTCATGTGCCTCTAATGTTGGTGTTGCATGAACTAATGGGAAGAAATCAAAGTGCTGCAGCTGCTGCTTTAGGGTTTTTACTACAGCAAAAACAAACACATGTTGAATCCAACAAATCAGAGTTTGCTTTACAGTCCAGGATGCCAGACATTGTGGGTTTGCAGTGACTTAACAAGGTCCAGTTCTTGAACACATTCATGCCTGCATTATTTTACTTGGCATCTCATCTCACGGAGCTTCCTGACCTGTCCAAACCCCTCATATTCTCGGTCTGCTCTTTTGACCTCCTCGCTCTGTTTGTTTTCGAGTATCCAGGAAGGAGAGCTTTTTTTGTACTTTTTCTCTCTGTCTCCGTGGCCTGTGCTTGGATTTGCGGAAATACAATTGTCACTTTTACTCTAATCCAGATTTGGGAATCCTTTGACTGGGATGAACTGAGACACCTGGAACCTAAATTTACAGACGTCCTATTTGCTGTCACACACTGTACAGGCGTTAAGGGGGAAAAAATCTGGTTGTTCAGACGGGTACAAGGCAATAATCAGAGCTGTGGTTGGCTCAGCTGGCTGACCTACAGACAGCCAAACTGTGGGATCTGGATTTGGTCTTCCTCTCTGTAGCACCAGCAGTGGCGCTATCTAAACAGCTCCAGCCAAGGTTTGTGTCTCTGGTTAGCATTAAGTTAACTGGACACAGACAGAGCACATTACAGCAGCTAAAACAACCAGAACTCATCCAGTCTGGCAGCACCTACAACCGTAACACTGTAGGTTAGTCACAGGCTGAAGAAATTAAAGAACTGGATATGTTTTCTTCTCATTTTAAAAAATAAGATGCAAAGGAAATGTTAAATGGATCAAACTATTACAATCTCGATTCAAAGAAGTGTTTTTAGCCTTTCAGTAAAGATTTGAAAGTAGAGAGGGGAGAGCTAATGAGGATAGCTTTTCTGTCCACTTAGTAAAACATCTTTATGAGTTTCAGTTCAAATATCAGCATTAAAATATTGAATATAAACCAGTCAGAGAGACTTAACACAACTGGGACTTAGGTCATATACTAAATGCTAAATTGCTGCTGCTGTTGTTAACTTGTTCTGTTTTTCTGCCTTATCCCTTGTCTGCATCTTGTTTTGCTAGTAGTAATTCATCTCTATGTAATTGTGTTTGACTGTAGTGAAACATATTTTTCATTGGCCTGTTCTTCTTCTTATTTGCAGTTATTTAATGGGCCGTTATCAGAATCAGAATCAGAATCAGAATACTTTATTGATCCCTGGGGGAAATTATTTTTTGTTACAGTGCTCCATTTTAAACCAACATTAAGACAAGACAGACAATACACTAACTAAGAATAGTACAATATATACATATATATACATACATACATACATAAGTCACTCATAAATAAATAGTTGGAAAAGAAACATGTGTAGTTGTAGCAGCAAACAGTGTGTTAAGTGGATGCGTTGTACAGGGAGATGGCCACAGGCAGGAATGATTTCCTGTGTCGTTCAGTGGTGCTTTTCGGTAATCTCAGTCTCTCACTGAACGAGCTCCTGTGACTGACCAGCATGTCATGGAGTGGGTGGGTGGTTATGTTTTATATAGTCCATTTAATTAAAAGGGACAGTGGTCATCAAATAACACCCTGAATTAGCCTGCAGGGTTTTTAACTACTATTGTAAAAAGATACACTTAAAGGGCATTTATTCAAGTATTTACACAGGACAGATTCACCAAGTAAACGGTGTAAAAGAATATGCAACAGCTCTCCAACACCATAATAGATTTTATCTGATAAATGACCAAAGTACAGTACAGAAATGCCACAAAAATGTGCAGTTGCAAGTTTAAATAACTAGAAAATCCTCTTTCACTATCACAAAAGTACAGGTTTGTAACAAGCCTGACCAAAAAATCCAGCATTTCTCAGTGAAGGAGGTACAATCTGCCTTTCTGCAGACAGAAAAGTAAATCCAGTGTCTCCCTCTAGTGATGGAAGTATGTCTAAACACCCAGACTGAACTGGTCTTCAAGTTTAATCGCTCTGTCCACCAGGTGTCAGCATACTCAAACAAATTCAGTATTTACACATTAGTTATTCTGTCATCCCATCCAGCTTGGCCTTCTCTCTCCTGCAGTTTCAGTCATTCAGACTGATTTTTCACACTCGGCCTCACCCACCTTCCTCCCACTGTAAGATCAGACCCCCCCTTTTTTTCCACATGTTTCACCACAGCTGAATCATGTGGCCTTTCTCAATAGTTTGATCCTATTGTGTGTCTCTGTTTCAAAAGAACAAAGAAAGTATCCTTTTTGTTTAGGGACTGAACTGAAATTAGGACAGCATGTCTCCTGTGAAGGTGGGAAGTGGTGGCTGTATTAGGAGGAGCCAAAGCTGTCAGTTGTTGAAGTTGATGTAAATGTTTCACCAGCTTCACATCAAAGCATCATTACAGAAAATGCATGTTTTACATTTTCTGTAACAAAAACTGAAGAACTTGATCAAAGGTAACTGATTTTTACAACTAGGGAGAGACTAACATGGTAATAATCATGTAATAAAGTATTAAAAAAAACTATAAATAAAATACTATTTATAGTATGCACAGCCCTTTATGAGGAAGTGTAGCCCAGGTTATTTGTTACAACTGAAATATACGTTCCCATGAACACATCACATGCAAGCAATTAAAAAACAAGACAGCTTTAAAAACACACACTTGCGTGTGTGTGTGTGTGTGTGTGTGTGTGTGTGTGTGTGTGTGTGTGTGTGTGTGTGTGTGTGTGTGTGTGTGTGTGTGGTTATGTCTGTTAAAAACATGAAGATTGTGGGCTGCAGATTTCACCAACAAACAAGACAACAACAAAAAATACTCACCCAAACAACACAAGTGAAACAGGAAACCATATGTTCTAACCACATTTTTTAAATTAGTTTAAATTAGAACTAGGTTCAGATTATTGTAAGAAAGTGGCATTTGGCTGTGATGGTAAACTTTGGGGTAAAAAGCCTGGCAATACTTTTTGTTTGTCTGGCACACAGCAGCAACGCATGGGTGAAGAACCTTTAGTCAACATTTGAAAACTGCTCATTCAAAATGACAACAAAGTCAAAGCTGCACCTATCCAGGCCCCCGGCAGATAACCTGCCAGGTCTGAAACGCTGAGATAAGTGAAGATAGAGAGTTCTTGAATACTCAGGAGTGCACCATTACTCTACTCACCCAGCACTTAGAGGGATTTCAATTCTACTTCTGCCGCTTCTCTGGATGCAGATTTTGTCTTCATGGAGTTTGATGGTTTCAGCTTTTCAGTGAAAAAGGCTGCCTTCTCCTGCTGGTGGATATTAAGTTGATTGATGAGTGGAAGCTGGAGTGAACCAACAGAATAGAGTTAAGAGATTTAAAACTAGAACAATGAGCCATTAAAAAAGTAAAAAAAAATCTCCAAGAGGCTCAACGGTCCAAAAGAAAAAAAGAAAAAAGGTAAAAATTCTTTGAGGATTAACATTTAAGAAAAAAGAGGGGTTGGTACCTCAGTTTACATGTATTATACATCTTTAGACAAAGGTTTAAACAAGTTAGTGCAGCCATGCAACACTTTAACAATCTTTAATTGGCATAAGGAGAGAAACTCTGTGAACGGGTTCTTTCTGTCCATACATAAAATAATGCTAATCAGACCCAGATCTCAACACATTAATAATGCATGATCTCTCTGCATCTTTAAAAACATTCTCCTCCACCAAAACACCAAAAAGTGAGTAACTGCCAGAAGATTTGTGTTCATCCCATAATATGAGCTCCAGAGACAAGTCTGGGTTTTCGTACTTTTTGCACTTTACATATTGTAGCTTGCAGCTCTCATCACATGTCACTGCGGGTTACGGTTGCCACTGAACTGAAATATAAGTATATGTTTTGAGGAGTTCATTACAGGGATCTGAACGCAAAGACGGGGCTTCTCTCGCCTCAGGCGACTCTCTATCAACAGCTGGAATTCCAGCGAGCTGTAGAGGAAGGAGAAGTGCAGGAAACTGGAGATGCCCTGGAAGTGTGAGAAGTGTATGCAAAACGGCCAGGTCTTTGTGACGACCTTAGGAATGTTCCGGCTTCGACAGTCTTTAAAGGCTCTTTGATGTCCAAGGTTGTTTTTCCTTCTCGCCACTCTGGTGACAGAGAATGAGCCTGAGAATGACTCACATTTTATATACACATGAACATCCTCTGTGCTTTAGCACATGCACATGAAAACTTTAATGACTCATTTGTTAAATAATCTATTAAATAATATAAACTGTGGTTACTGTGTTTAATATTTTCCATTTAACATTCATTAGTAATGTTTTTGTGCTGTTGCTTGGGGTCCACCGCATTAGGTGCCCTTCCAAACCAACTAGTCTTAAGTGGAGGTGGGTTTAAAGTCCAATGAGGAGTATGCACTAATAACCACGATCCGAGAAGATGCAGCACCTGTTTTGTGTCTAGTTTAGAGAAAAGTCCATGCACGTGGAAAAATTAATTAATTCAGGATGGTTAAACTAAATGCAGATATTAAAGAAGCACAAGATCAGATTTTGCATGGTTGGATCTTAACACGGTTCCAAGTAGACCTTCAACATGCAACAAGAACAAATGGGAGTGAGAAGAACATTTTTTTTGAGCATGCAATTTATTGAAAACAACCCTTAAACTGAAACAGGGTGTTTTACAGTTGTTCAAAAATTTAGGGCCACACCTCCAAAACCCCCCGTAAACCCCCCAAAACAGAAACCAAAGTTCCAAACATCAACTCAGTAACGCCACCATTATTGTTGATCACTTCAAAATTTGCTGCAGCATGCTTGATGCGAGCGTTTCTATGAGGTGACTGGGAACATTTCTCCAAGTGGTGAAGACGGCCGCACGAAGGGCTTCTAATGTCTGGAGCTGTTGTCCATTTTTCAAAACTTCCCTTGCCATCCATCCCCAAAGGTTCTCAGTTGGATTTAGATCAGGGGAACACACAGGATGGTCCAAAAGTTTGATGTTATTCTCCTGGAAGAAGTCCCTTGTCCTGCGGGCAGTGTGTACTGTAGCGTTGTCTTGCTGAAAAATGCAGTCATTACCACACAGGTGATGGCCCTCAGTCATGAGGGATGCTCTCTGCAACATCTGGGCATCGCCAGTGGTTGTTTGACGCACCTGCTCCATTGTTCCACTGAAAGAAAAAGCACCCCAGACCATCACGGCGCCCCCTCCACTGTGGCACATCTCAGGTGGGATCTGCTTGTCATGCCAGTAATGGTGGAAAGCATCAGGACCATCAAGGTTAATTTTTTTCTCATCAGAGAATAAAACTTTTTGCCACCTTTCAATGTCCCATGTTTGCTGCTCTCTTGCAAAGTCCAAACAGTCAGTTCTGTGGCGTTCAAGGAGGCGAGGCCTTTGAAGACATTTTTTGTTTTGAAGCCCTTCAGTCTCAGATGTCGTCTGATGGCTATGGGGCTGCGGTCGGCACCAGTAACAGCCTTAATTTGGGTCAAGGATCGTCCAGTGTCTTGACAGACAGCTAATTGGATCCTCCGGCTCATTGCTGGTGAAATTCTTTGGGTCTTCTGCTTGACTTTTTAGTTCTGTAACCCTCAGGATCATTAAAGAAATTCCAAATGACTGTCTTACTGCGTCCCACCTCAGCAGCGATGGTGCGCTGCGAGAGACCCTGCTTATGCAGTTCAACAACCCAACTGTGTTCAAAAAGGGAAAGATTATTTGCCTTTACCACCAGAACGTCGTGACAGTGTGACTACCTGGCAGAAAGTGACAATGAATCCACATTTTTATACAGATTTGGCCTTTTAAAGACATGTGGTCTTAACTTTCGATCAGCTGTAAAACAGCCTGTTTCAGGTTAAGTGTTGTTTTCAATAAATTGCATGCTCAAAATTTTTCTTTGTCTCATTCCAATTTCTTCTTGTTGCATGTTGAAGCTCTACTTCAAGCCTTTTTAAGATCCAACCATACAAAATATGATTTTTTGCCATTTTTCAAATGGTCTTAAACGTTTGATCGGGACTGTATTATAGACAGTAACTGTATTAGATGTACAAATGTTAAAACTGGACTGTGAAAAGGTGAAGTAAGTAGCCTGGCATTTTTCTTTCTTTCTCTTGTTTATCTGTGGGAAGGAAAGGCAGTAGGATGCACTATAGAAGACATCCTGCTGGGAATTTTTGGGTTCTGGCTTTCATGTGGCTATGACTTTACATACCAGCTACCTGAATGTTTCTTTTAATTGTGCACCATCCTGATGTGAAATTAGCCTCCTTCAGAATACTAACACACTCTGATCCACTATAAATATTGGTCTTTTGAATGGTTTGAGAAACATTACACAGAAAAATGAAGGTGACGACTTAACCTCCAAATTTCCCCGATATCAATCTGATGAAGCATCTTGGAAAACATGCTGGAAAAACATGTCTGATCCATGGAAGTCATACCTAGCATCTCAGAGGATTTAAAGGATCTGGTGGTTACTTTTTGTTGCTTCATATCAAAAGTCATCTTCTGAGGATTTGGAGTCCATGGCCTAACAAATCTGACCTATTACAAGGGCTGTGAGGTGGGGCCACAGGTGGTTTTAATGCTGAAGCTGTTCACTATAAAGGCCGGTGTTTCTGGTTAATCTTGTTAAGGTATGATTTCAAATGGATTTAAGAACAAAGCAAAGATGGAATGAAAATGGAGCAAAGTCAGGGAACATTTTTATGGTGTTTCAGGACAGAAGCCCAGCATGAACACTGCAGCACAAACAAACCCCCAAGATAGGGATCCCAGTACATCTTAAGAGGCTGTGACTCTATTACTGTTCTGTCCAAGAGACAAAATTCAAATTGAATGGCTTTGGAGAGAAGAGGACCTTCACAGATGCACAAAGCAATCTGTCTGAACACAGAAATCAAGACATAAAGATTTTACCAGCTACAGTATTAACATTACCTTAACTTTTCAACCATTTTGAGCTAAAGAGAAAATCCAAAGGATCCTGTAAGATCTTTTTTATTTTTTATTTTACAGCCAGTAAAACAATACATCCAGGCAGCCTGTATGATACTTAGATGATGAAAGGTTAAATATAAAGAAATACCAATCTGCTGTCATTGATATCTACTCTGTTCTTTATTCCCTGCTGTCAGTTTTCTGTATATATCCATGGAAGAGCAGGGAAGCTCCAGAACAAAGCTGCACTGCATAATAATAACATACTTTTAATGAATGCTAATTATTCCAAAGTCTCTCCAAGAAGAACATGGGATTCCACCAGCTCACCAGAGTTGGCTCACTGAAGGAAACACGAGCTTCTTCTGCACTAAGCGGCTTCACCGGAGGGCGTCACTGATGCATGTGGTCGCAGGCAGACTTCACGGACTTCAATTACCAATCAAGTTTCTCTGAAAACAGTATTAGTAATATCTACTCTCAAATGTTATTTTTTTTCCTGACATCTTTGAATGACTTATGTTCAAGAAAGACTCACAGAACAACACAGATTTGACATATTCATTGTTTTATTCAAGTACAAAAATATTAGCAGCTCCGTGTTCATGTTTCAGTCATAAAAAGCTTCATCCAGTGGTAAAGGCAGCGAATTTGACACCCAGCTTTTTTGGCATACGCGCTGCAGTTCACATTTCCACAGTAATAATTCAAAGCGATGTGGCCTGTTATTGCATATCTGTGACAACCGCAGCAAAATAACTCTTAAAGCAATTAAAAACCAGAACTGAACTGATCCGACAACAAGAATCATCTGCAGCCAAAGCGCCACATATCTTAATCATCAGTGCGACAGAGCGACACTGTTTGTCTGGGGAACACAAACTCTGAAAAATAAAAAATAAGCCAACTGATGACATGGTTCTTTTTTACTATGATGAACCACAACAGTTTTTTTTTTTATATACACATGCACACACGCACACACAGATAAACAGGCCAACAACAGAGAAAAAAGTCTCTTTTTCAGTCTGCTTCTTGATGATCTATACATTTACACATTTAACCTTACAGTAATTGATTCAAGGTTACAAAGAAAAGTCTCAGACGATCTCATCCCAGGAGTGTTCATGAGTCACAGCGTGGTTTCCAGTTGTGCTGATTCCTTCATGCCTGCAGAAGCTGTCCCACCAGGGCAGGGCTCCTCTCCCGAATTAAGGCTGACGCGATCTCGGCGACCCGCGACGCTGACCTCTCCCAGTGCTTGGTGCCAGAGAGACAACAGGAGGAGAAAAACAAAAGACAGTGAGGTCATTTTTTAAAGAACATTCAATTAAAACAAGACAACAACACACTGCTAGTGTGAATAAAGTCCCAACATAACAGTTCAAATAACCATTTGTTCACTTTTATGTCTCTTCTCAGGAGACATGAGTGTGTTTAAGTCATCACAGGGTTTGTAACCTCAAAACTTCAGCCAGAAGCATCCAGTGAGCATTAGCAGCCAATTCAAAACAGTTGGAAACAATGTTCAAGCACACCCATGTTGTTCCAGTTGCAGTAATGACAAAAGAAAGAAACAGATCTGTTAGTTGGATTTGTAACATCAGTGGCTTGGCTGTGCTCTGCTCTACACAGACACGAGTGACAAATTCGATGTTTAAAATTTACACGCACGCTTTCCACAAGAATTCCCCTAACGAGAGAAAAATCTAAACACGGCATGAAGTGCATGGTATTCTGAATTCACCACTTTAATTTGATATTAACAATCGCAAATTCTGGTGGTGGATTTTCTCGACTAGCGTGTCAGTTTCACAGCTTGTTCAATCAACAGCCGAAAGCAATTTTCAAAAAAGGGCGAAAAGATCAGAACGGAACAGAAGTAAACCAGTTTCTTTTTTCAGAAATGTGGTCAAGCTC
Organism: Rhamphochromis sp. 'chilingali'; assembly: GCF_963969265.1. NCBI lineage: Eukaryota > Metazoa > Chordata > Actinopteri > Cichliformes > Cichlidae > Rhamphochromis > Rhamphochromis sp. 'chilingali'. Next base: position 32,934,840 of record NC_137938.1, on the reverse strand, counting down.
TCTTAATGTGAACCGATAAGATCTCCTTTGATATTTATGGTGCATGATATTGGACAGATCTGCAGTAAACCACACGTTCAGACAAAAGGAGACCAGTTTGGCCCTTTAAGGTGGGCTCCACTGTTGTGGTTGTTTTGCTTTCGTGATTCCTCTCGTCTGTATCTGTTTCTTTTTTCTATGCAGACCGCCTGCGCAATGCACTTTAAATGGTTCTCACTCCCCTGATTTCATTCCTTTTAGGCTGCATTGACTCCCTACTTTGATTTAGTTTCTTGATGACGTCAGTGAGTGACCTGTTTTCCATTTTTTCAAAGGGAATGGAGTTCAAGGAGCTTCGCTTTTTTAAAACCATGGCTTGTTTCCTTACACAGATTTATGCTTCATGCTCAACCTGCCCTTTTTCATATAGAAACTGTGGACTTCATTATGGCTTTTGATGTAGCTGATGTAGCATTAAGCATTAAAGACAAATGTGCAACAACACGCAGCAAAGAGTATACTCAGAACACAAAACAGCACACACAGAGAGAGAAAAAGAAAAGCAAAGGTCTGGAAAAGATTAAATTTTTGTAATGCAGTAAAATGTTTTCTACTCAAACACCAAAAAACATTCATGTTTTTTGTTTGCTACAGCACCTGCAGCTTATGGCTAAAAACCACCTCCTTCATATTGCGCAGCTCGCCCTCGTGCTGACAAATCAGCACTGAACTGTTGAGGCTGGGGGTGGAGGCACACGTCAAGACCCCAAAGGATCCAGTGTTTCCCAGCAGATAATTAGACTGTAATGAGATCTTTCAGCTCCTCACTTTAGGGACTGCCACTGCCTTAGTTTCACCAACATTATCTCAAGCGTCACCTCCTGTCACACTAATGCTTTGCATTAATCTTCTCTGTTGTCTTCCTCTTTTCTTTGCATGAAGCTTTTTTGAATTTTTTTAACTATTGCCACCATCTATAAACCATGCATCATCCTCTACCTTGACTACCTCTTCTCCTTGCATCTTCACCTTTCCAACTGTACTTTGTCTTGCTTCTACTTTTGTTCCTCTTCTCTCCATTGCATACCTTCAACCTACATACACCATGTTACCATGAGTTGAACAAAGAACAAGATGGCTGCTAGGGTGCAGACACACGGCTTGGCAGGTCCTGTGCGTTTGCCAAAAAACCCACCTAAAAAACCATCTAAAAACCCCTGGATCTTGACATCAACTTGTCTTTTTGTTTTTATACATTTTTATCTTCTGTGGAGTTCGACATGTCCAAGAAAGCTGGATAATTATACCACTTTCCCAGCCAAATGGAGTCAACATCTTTTGTTCACAAGATTCTTGGATTTTGGTCATGCCAGACCACCCCCAGGTAAACATGAACAATCAGATATACCACAACTGTCGCTGGAGATTCTGAAACTTGTTCTGATGCTACTTTTGGCTGGTGATATAGAACTAAATCCTGGACCTAATTCAAACATCAGTGATTTGGACTGGCTACAACTAATTAGCCTAGTTAGCCTAGGCCTGCCTGGGCCTCCATTTCAGCTTCCTGGGCCTCCATTTCAGCTAGCTGGGCTTTCACCTCAGTTACTCGGGCCTCCACCTCGGCTGCCAGGGCTTACACCTCGGCTGCCAGGGCTTACACTTCAGCTGCCTGGGCCTCCACCTCGGCTGCCTGGGCTTACACCTCAGCTGCCTGGGCCTCCATTTCAGCTGCCTGGGCCTCCATTTCAGCTAGCTGGGCTTTCACCTCAGTTACTCGGGCCTCCACCTCGGCTGCCAGGGCTTACACCTCGGCTGCCAGGGCTTACACTTCAGCTGCCAGGGCTTACACCTCGGCTGCCAGGGCTTACACTTCAGCTGCCTGGGCCTCCACCTCGGCTGCCTGGGCTTACACCTCAGCTGCCTGGGCCTCCATTTCAGCTGCCTGGGCCTCCATTTCAGCTGCCTGGGCCTCCATTTCAGCTGCCTGGGCCTCCATTTCAGCTAGCTGGGCTTTCACCTCAGTTGCTCGGGCCTCCACCTCGGCTGCCAGGGCTTACGCCTCAGCTGCCTGGGCCTCCAACTCAGCTGCCTGGGCCTGCATTTCAGCTTCCTGGGCCTCCATTTCAGCTGACTGGGCCTCCACCTCGGCTGCCTGGGCCTCCACCTCGGCTGCCTGGGCCTCCACCTCGGCTGCCTGGGCCTCCACCTCGGCTGCCTGGGCCTCCACCTCGGCTAGCTGGGCCTACACTTCAGCTGCCTGGGCTTCCACCTCGGCTGTCTGGGTCTCCACCTCGGCTGCCTGGGCCCCCATCTCAGCTGCCTGGGCCCCCATCTCAGCTGCCTGGGCCCCCACCTGCTGTACCCAAACTACAGTCTCCGGTAAAGGGTTTCTCATCATTAAATGCTCATAGTATTGTCAACAAAAGGACAAGAAATCCTGCTATTAAAATTTACAGAGGAACAAAGATCTGCAAGACATTTAATCAGGCTAAAGTAATCTGGGACACTAAAAATAAACCAAAGGGGCTTCTATGTGGACACATTAACATTCGCAGTATGTTACCAAAGCATGAGCAACTGGAACATATTCTAAGCAATTCCAATATTTCTATTTTGGGTATCTCTGAATCTTGGCTCACAAGTTCTTCTCCTGAGTCTGCGGTTGTCTTTCCAGAGTACACAGTATTCAGAAGGGATAGAATTGGAACAAGAGGAGGAGGAATGCTTGTGTATGTAAAATAAACACCTGGATTGCTCTTTACTTAGTTCACCAATAGATGTCGAAATAGAACATATTTCTGTTAAAATCACTCTTTCCCCAGAAATGTCATTTACGTTGATCTGTTTATATCGCCCTCCTTCAGCAAAGAATATTTTTTATGAACAACTACAGATATTACTTAAATATCATGCTATAAATAATAAGTCTAATGAAATAATTGTAATGGGAGATTTTAATGTCAACTGGGACTGTGAAAAGGACAGAAAAACACTCAAGGACATAATGGAGACTTTGAACTTTACTCAACACATTGAACAACCCACAAGAATAACAAGACACTCTAAAACTAAAATAGATCTGGTTTTCAGTAATAAGCCCGAGCGAATTATTAAATCTTATAATTTTATCACTGGTATTTCAGACCACAATTTTATATTATTTTCTAGAAAACTTATAAAATCACAGGTTAAGAATGACTTTCAAAGTTCATCTAATAGGAGATCCTTTTATGAATTCATACCAAGAAGTCAGCGACAAAATGTAGCAGAAGCATTAGCATCAGTTAACTGGGAGCCTTTATTGTGTAGTGATGATCCACAATTCTGCAGCAGTCACTTCACTGACATTGTCAAGGATGTTATATCAACATACTCCATTAGAGCTCGACAAAAAATAAAGACAACATCTAATTTGCCCTGGTTAAACAAAGAGTGCAAGAATTTAATGAAAACAAGAGATCAATTACTAAAGCAGTTCCTGAAAACAGGTCTAACTCTGGATAGACAGAGATTTACTTCAATGCGGAATAAAGTAACAAGAAGTTTGAGACAGGCCAAAGCAAAAATTTTTATAAATATAATTGAAAGAGCCAAAGGTAATGGTAAAATTATCTGGCAACACTTAAATAAATTACTTGGCCGTCATTCAAACAAAAGTAAAAACACAATTGAACTTTATGTAAATAACTCTATTGTTAGAGAGCCTCTATCTATTGCCAGTAACTTAAACACTTTCTTTATTTCATCTGTTAAGGAGATCAGTCAGAGCTTTGACTCAGTCATATGCTCTGATAATGTGAATGATGTTGGTCAAAATTTGTTCACCATCACTCATATTTCAGACACTGAAGTTGCTAAACTAATTACAGGTTTAAAACAATCAAAAGCACTTGATGTATATGGTATTAACACAAACTTCCTAAAGGAACATATGGATTTTCTTGTACGTCCAACAACTCATGTTTTGAATATGTCTTTCAAACACTCCATTGTTCCAACAGATTGGAAAATTGCTGCAGTTACACCAATTTTCAAAGCAGGTGTGAAGACTGACATGGCTAATTATCGCCCCATAAGCATACTCCCGGTCGTATCTAAAATAGCTGAGAAGTGGGTGGTTAAACTCCTCACTGCTCACCTAGAAAACACCCAACCCTCATTACATCCATTGCAGTTTGGCTTTCGGGCACATCACTCCACAGATACTGCCCTGTGTATGTTAGTGGAGAACTTGAAGAGCTTGCTGGACAAGAGTCCCTGTGTTGGAGCTGTATTTTTAGATCTGAGGAAGGCTTTCGACTCTGTAAACCATCAGATATTGTTATCCAGATTGACTCGGTTTAATATCTCCAGTCAGGCTCTTCAGTGGTTTGCCTCATATCTCTCACACAGGAAACAGTGTGTGGTGTTGGATGGGGTTAAATCTCCATATTTAGACTGTGATACAGGGGTTCCTCAAGGATCTGTTCTTGGGCCCTTATTGTTCTCTCTTTTTATCAATAACTTACCTGAAGTCTGTCCAAATATATTTACTCAAATGTATGCAGATGATGCAGTTATATATACGCAAGCAAATAGTGTCTAGCAGGTGGCAAAAGATCTTACAGCTGCTTTAGCATTAATGCATAGCTGGCTGGAGGACTCATGCCTAATGTTGAACACCTCAAAAACTGTCGGTATGTATTTTTCAAAACGCCCCTTAAACTTGAAGCAGTCAAACATATTCCTGGATGGAGTAGAGCTTGAATTAGCTCCAGAATTTAAATATCTTGGGGTCATTCTAGACCCAACATTGTCCTTCAAGAGTCACATAAATAAAGTGTCCCAGGTACTTAAATTAAATAATCGAAATTTTAATCATATACGTAATAATTTAAATATGAATGTTGCAAAAACTTATTTTTACTCAATGATCATCTCTCATATGGACTATTGTTTGACGTCCTGGTCACTTGCTTGTCCAACAAGACTTAAAACTATTGAAAACATTTATAAAAGAAGTTTAAAACTACTTGACAAAAAACCGACTTCCCACCACCACTGTCATGTGTTAAAAAAACATAAATTACTGAACTTCAATAACTTAGTGAAACTTAAAAGAGTGAGTTTAATATATAAAGTCTTACACTCCCTTGCTCCACCACCACTAAAGCAGTTCATTAGGCATAAAGAAAGCTCAGACAGGACCACTCGAGCTACAATCCGAGGAGACTTGTTTATACCCCACAGACGGACAGCATTTGGGCAGAACGTCCTTTCTGTCCAGGGTGGCCATCTGTGGAACAGTCTTCCTCAACCCATTAGAGAATGCTCGACATTCAATTTGTTTAAGGCAAAGGTTAAAAACTGGTTATGGACAAATCAAGTGTGTGATCATGTATAAGTTGTATAGTTTTAATGTTTTATTTGGGAACAGAATGGTGTGTATGTGTAAGTTTGGTGATGGAGTTTTTATTATGAATGAATGATGAATTTTTATGAATTATTATGTCTATTTTTATGCTTAAGGACAACAGATGGAAATTAGCCCTTGGCTATAATCTGGTATGTTTACATTCATGTAATTTTTTTTTTTTTTACATTTATGTTCATTAAACTGCACTGTCCTAAATAAATAAATAAATAAATAAACCCCTCCATGTTCTCTTCCACCTGCTCAGATCACAATGTTGTCTATGAACATCATAGTCCACAGAAACTCCTACCTGTCCTCAACTGTTCACCTGTCCATCACCATCGCAAAGGAGCTCAGAGCAGATCCCTGATCGAATCCTACTCCCACTTTAAACCCATCTGTCACTCCTACTGCACACTTCACCACTGTCTTACTGTGACTTCCTTGTGCAGTATCACAGTTCCTCACTTGGCACCCTATTATCTGTGCAATTGATTCTGACCATCTCTATACCTCTCAAATACATATCAGATCCATCTATCACTGCTTATCTGGGTTTAGGGGCAGCAGTCTAAGCAGAGACATCCAGACCTTCCGCTTTCCGGCCACCTCCTCCAGCACATTTAGGGGGACACAAAGGCACTTCTGAGCCAGCTGAAAGCATATCCTGGGGGTGTCTCAGGTCCTCTTCCTGGAAAGGACACGACTGGAACATCTCAAATACTCGGAGGTGCCCAGGAAGCTCTGAGTCCCAAATGGCCAGCTCCTCATCCCATCTCTGAGCCCAGACACCCATAGGAGGAGGCTAATTTCCAATGCTTGTATCCACAATCGTATTCTTTCTGACACTACCGCGAGGTGAGTGTAGGAGCAGAGCTCAACCAATGAATCGACTGTTTTGCGTTCGTGCTCAGGTCTTTCTTCACCGCTACAGAGTCCACATCATTGCTGACACTGCACCAATCCATCAGTCGATCTCCTGCTTCACTTTCCTCTCACTCATGAACAAGACCCGGTGATACTTAAACTCCTCCAGCTGTGGCAGTAAATTTGTTTTTGGCCTGAAGTGGGCACATCGAACTCACAGAGATTGCAATAAGAAGACATTGTGAGATATCGCCTGGATGTTCCCAAGAAAATATCAGAGACTATACTGGGTCCAGATGTTCTTCTTAATCCTGGTACTCAACTCATGCATAGTGCAGAGGGAATTTTCTGCCTTGACAGAGGTATGCAACCCTTGTTATAATAAGTAATCACTAGCTCAGCCCTTCAACCTTTAGTTACTGTCTGTAAAGCTTTCCAAAACATTGCACATATTTGCAATGTTTGCGGTGGAAGACATACCACCAAAAGCTATATAATCCACTCAACATATTGTCACTTAGAAACCCACCATGCTTTGTTCAGGAAGTCTTTATCATTATTCCCACTTTCGCTTGTCTTGTTTAAGATCCAAAAACAAACCTATCAAAGTGCAATACTGTCAGACAAAAAGAATGGTCAAACCTACAATGCAGAATCCAGGTTTTAGTAATGGCAAATTATCCCTTACAACAGATTTGAATCAGACTTGCAGTATTTCAGCAAAATAACACCAACCAGGCTGACAGCTATTCTCCTGGGTCTGCAGCCGCTTTCATCAGCCAACTCTCAAAATGAAGGGTTTCTTAGAAAGGAATAAAAACATTTAGGAGGGCTTTTCACAAAGCTTTTAATTTTCTAACACCCACATAGAGGAAAATAAAAATATATTAAAAATATATCCTGCTAAAATGACAAATCATCTGTGATTTGTGATCTGGAACATCCTGTTTAGCACATATTTGGACCTGGCTTCTAAATACATTTAGTATTACAGATTGGTGTCGGCAGTTTAACGCATCTGGAGCAGAAAATAAGCTTTCTGTCACTCTGTCCTTTCTTGACCTTAAAGCCTAGCTCCACTAGCCAGCTTGTGCAGGGCCTGGATGGGAGTGCAACGAGGTGTGAGAGCGATGAGCGTGGAATTGGGCCTGACCGTGGTTAAAGGGAGCAAGAAAACCTGGGATCCAGAGCTCCTAGAGAACTCCTCAATAATCAGAACCAGCAGGAGGAGGAATCAGATGACATTGATTTTCCACACCAAGAAACTGAAGGGGGAACTGAGGTATTGGAGTACAGATCACCAATTTTAGCTTCATTGATTAAAGTAACATAGGTGAAATGGAAGAAAATAAATAAATAATATATGGAATTAAAATATGATGAATGGGCTCCAGAGCCATTCTGTCATATGCCACCGCTTCTTAGTATGCCTTTTGATTTTTCTGAGGAATAAGATCAAGGGTGCCATTTTTCTTTATCGTGTACCCAAGCCATTCTTCTGTGGTTTAATCAATGGTACAATGAAACGAGGAGATTGGGCAGTACATCTGTAAGCAGTCAACAGAATGTGGCTGATAGCACAAAGTTACTCATATAGACTAAGGAATATGCACTGGTTCATCAGTGCGAGAAACCGAAAGTTTTGGTAAATGTGATTGCGTCTTTTCATTGTTTATTAGATGAAAGCATTCCTTCAGTTGTTATCTAAAACCAATTACATGTTCACACGGAAGGTTTTTGAAATGCTACATGTGTTTGGATGATCTGAAATACTGTGGGTATGATAAATGTGATGAGCACGATTATCAGCTGATTACCACCCAAGTGTACGGGACGAGGACCCTGGGAAAGTAGCAAGAATGCCGGGTGTCTCTTTGCAAATGGAAGACAGCTACGGCTATTAAACCACAACTAATCACTCAATTATAGAAGTCTGTCTTCTAATAGACAAGCAAAAAAAAACCCAAACATTTTAATTTGAACACAAAAACACACAGAAAAAAATCAAGTCAAGATCACCAAGGAGGATCAAAGTTTTAAGCCTGCCTAAGACCCAGTGCTGAATTATTTCCACTCCAGATATGCAGCCTTTGAAATATGAATCACGCTTCATAAAACATCATTATTAAATCCAGTAGTTTTCTTGCACAGTGGAACACAAATACGACTTTAGCTCTTCACTGACTCGTGGCACAGCTTTAAGTAGTCACAACTGCCACTCAGGCTTCAAATGCGGTTGAGGAAAAGGCATAAGAAAAAGGGTAGAATTACTTACTACAACAACAAACTCCAAGCCCTCAGAGACATTTGCATATTAAACTGCTTTCAGGCTGAAATCTATATATGACTTAAGTGTGAGGAACTTGCAAACTGATGGAAGAGCCGCAGTTTACTCCAGCAAGTAGATTTTCTTGACATACAAGAGCTGGTATGTCTGTTTAGCTGCCGCTGGCGGGGGTGCCACAGCTCGTGTCTCCTCTTTCCACTGTGGACCATACAGGATGAATAAAGCAGCTCACTGGCTCATTGTTATGGGCACGCAAACATCCATGAGAGGGATTACATGTGTTGGGACAGATGCCTACAGAAGACTGAACACATGCACAGACCGCATAGACACTTTAGTGTGCATGAGCCTATGCATGCGCCCACATACACACACACTAGGAGGTGGAATGTGATCCTGGAGGATTTGCATGTCTCCAGATCTTCATCATCATCAGAACCCATGTCCTCCAGCGTTGACTGAGATGGTTTTCCACTGTTTCAGACCCGGCCTCTCCAGTCGTATGTAGATGAATAAACCAGTTAACTCGAAGCTGAATTTTTCTCACTGTGGCAGAGCTGAGATAAACAGACTGGGAGTGGGCATTTGGACTGACATGAGATGAAACCTCAAGCCAAAGCATAACTGAGCCCCCGTGAGATGAAACCCACAAGCAAATTAGTTTGATTGATGGTCCTTTATGAGCTAATAGGCACTCCTCACCTGTTTACAATGTGGAATTAATCATCAGATGTTCCAAAGGCAGAAAATCCACATGTGCCAAAGTCTAAGTGCAGACAGCAGGAGGGTATTTTATTTTATTTTAAAAGGGCTGGATTTTACGAGATTCACTTTATTATTATTATTCGTGAGGGAACCTCACTTTCCACTTCATAATGATTAACTGCCACAAATCCTCACTTAAAGCCAAAAGTATCATCATTTATTCACATTAGTGGAAGGACGATCGCTAGTGTATGTCATATTAAATAGGAAAGCAACACATTTACATTTTGAAACACTTTTCCCCCCCAACACTGTCTGCTACATCCATTAGTGACACGTCCAATCTCTCGGTGGCCAAAATGGCATTCATGTAGTTTTTCTTCACAGATTTTATATTTTAGAACAGAGAGAAAACAATATATGAACTGGTATCAAGGGGAAAATACCACTGGATACAAACCACAGCTGGAGAGAGTTGTGGAGAGCTTAAGGGTTTTCTTTTAATTTTTAGGCTTGTGCTACAAAAACGCGGATTTCAGCTGCGGCAAGCAGGCCCATTAGAAAATTAAGTTACAGCTTTGTTTTGACACATAAACAATGCGATCTACTGTATAATCCTATGACGGTGCAGTAACTAAAGGGAAAATGTTCCCAATCATTCCCATGTGTACAAATGCAACACATGCAACAGGCCTGTTATTCCACACGGCAACCGCAAGTTTACAGAATGGAACTTCAATCATTAGCTTCTATTTTTGCTTACTGTTTGAAGGAAAGATTTTGACAAGTCGTGAGGTGACAGGTCTTTGAAATACATGGGGAAGAATGGGGGAGGAGAGCATCAGTGGACCACACAATAAGCGATCCTCAAACTCTCTACTTCTAAATGCCACTGATGCAATCAACCTTTCCATCTTAAAGAGCACGCAGCGGCACTTCTGCCACACAAGAAGGGCCAGCTTTGATGCAGAAAGGTTTCAGGCAATTAGGGCTTTTAGCTGTGATAATTTGCACATCTCTGTCATTCTCATGAGAACCTGGGCCCTCTGGTCCACTCATATTCCCTTTATAAAATGCCAAGAACCAGGTCCTAATATAAAAACAGCTTATGGAAAGGCTTGGCACTGACCCCAAGCTAAGAGAACTGGAAAGAGTTGTTAGAGTCACACTAGCTACCATAGCTAAAGTGGCCAAGAACATCAGGAGAGTTTTTATCACCTCTTTTCATCATCCTAATATTTTACTGTCTCTGCATTTTTCTCTGTGACATAAAAGTGCTGTAGTACAAACGGCTGTAGGATCCACTTGAGGGCAGTATCATTACTGGCATTGTGGCCAGACAGCGTTCTCCACTCTGGGAGTCTTAAAAGTCAAAACCATCACCTAATGTGAGCCTCGGTGAGCAATGCTCTTTAATAGAAGTCATTTCTCAGGAAAACTCTTCCCAAACGACCTGCCTTACTGAATCCCAGTGATATAATACTGCTAAAAACACCCAGTGCTTTTAACACAGAGAGGATAGTGTTTCAGGGCTTCTGACAGCTCGTCCCTGAGTGGGTATTGTGGTCCTCTTGCTCTCCCTCCTCTCCGTGTATCATTGAAGACAGGCAGTAGCTAGGGGCTAAACTGAGAAAGGAGAGGGGGATAACAGGTTCAATTACTGGTCAGTCTGATTAGAGCCCTGAATGTTACACCACCAATGTCCTGTAGAGATTCATTGATGTAATCAGGAGCTGTGGCAGAATGACTAACTCCCTCTACTGAAAGCAGCACCAAGCAATACACCAGTACAATACATTTTATCTTATTTTTTATTCTTTGGTGTCAAGTTAATTTTGGAAACTTTGGGATTTCTTTTCGGATATAATTTGACAAAAGTTTCTGTGGATTGGTTTAGTGGATTTGTTTAGCAGCATATAATTAGCGACACATTGAGCCAATAGACTGGTGGGTTATTGGGATTAAAAAAAGTAGATGTAGATGAGAATATTAAAACAGTTAAAACAGTAATAGTGAAGAACTGTGTTACAGAATTTGCATGAAGATTACAGAGCAGTTCAAGAAAAGAAATGTAATGGGAATGTGCACAAAGCAGGAAGAAAACTGAAACGTTTTGCCAAAATGGTAAACTTATATTCAGCTCTAGCTGGAGCATTAAGAGTACTTTTAGTCCAGGCATCAGTATTAAAATGTAGTTTTAGTGTAGTTTTAGGCTACACGTCATACTTTTTTTCTTCCCTTTAAACTACTCCCTTTGTTTGATCAACATAACCCACAACAGAGAGTATTAAAAGTCCTGGCATCGTTTTTGCATTCTGTGCTTAAAAAAACAACATAAATCAATTATGAAGATTAATTTATTTTCTTGCACATAACATTTCAGATCCATGGTAAATTTGTGCTCTACAGGAAGTTAGAAATAATACATGGAAGTGATAGAAGAAAGAGCAAGGAAAGGAAATGTATATAATTGTGATCTGTACCAAGACGTGCAGTTTTATGTGAAAGCTAATGTTCAGTTTTGCTGCTTGGAGAAAAGATAGTAAATCTAACTGAAAGACAAAAACAAAATATGCAACGACAGGAGATAAGAAGAAAGGAAATAAAACTAAAAATAAAAGTATTTCATATCAGTAAACATACTTTCCAGATATGATAATGACGGGGATACTGACCGCAGCACATTATGGGACAAACGAACAGAGGCTCTATCTTCAATCTACTGAGATGGAATGAATAAAAGATGACCAATAACTGCCAAACTTCAGTCAGGCACTTGGATTAAAGTGACAGGAGACAGAGAAGAAAGAAAACGCTCACACACATACATCCAAATATTAGATTTAGATCCAAACAGTGCTAATATTTACTGCTGAGCTTCAGGTCTAAACAACTTTCAGAGTATATATCAGGCTTACACTGAAAGTTCAGCCATAAATTTAAAAGCCGTCTGTATCCAAGCTAAGAGACTGGGACCTAAAGCTGACAGAGATGACAGTGACATAAGTATTATTTCGTACTTCTCAGAGATGAAGCGTCTCTAGGGAGTGTGTTTTTATTGAATTTTGCTGAGGTATTTAGTGTTGCTGCCTGAATGTCTGTATTTTAGATATTCCCATCATTCCCATTCTGCCTCACTTCATCTGAAAGGGACTATAATGTAGGAAAAAGAATAAGTCTGTATCCCGCCCTACTTTTGTGAGGCTTCCTCAGACTTTCCAAAAGTCCAAAAGAGCTGACAGGTTAAAAAAAAGAACTTTTGTCCTGATAACTGCCTTTTGAGATCACATTGAGAGAACAACTGCTGCCACACAACCTTTTCACGGTACACTGGAAAAGCTCTTTCAACAAGGGTTTCCAAAATATCCTGTCTAGGGGCATCCGTCGGGCAAACAAAGCAGTTTGTTAGTCATGTTCCATGTGCGACTTCTCCTTCTGTGTACCCTCCAGAGAAAAGGAAAACTCTGCTAAGAATGGGACACTGAGGTGGTCTGTATTTCCACCGGAGCCCTTCAGTGAGAACTTTTTGAACAAGCTCTGGTGAGAGATGACTTTGTTTGAATTGAACTCACCGAAAGACAGACCTCAAAACAGTGTGCAAGAACAATGGATCTTTAGTTGAGGAGGTATGAATGCATGAAGGCATGGGTGGGGAGTTATGAACTGGGACATACCAAATCCTCCGTGCGCTGAGAGAGAAGAACAAGCGCACACACACTCGCCACAGAAGCCTCATTTACTGATCACATTGTATCACTTACAGAAACCCAGGGAGGCTAAATACACTCCATATCGCAGGTCATCTGAGGTCAGCTGCAGGTGCAGGCAGATTTTAGAAAACAAGACATTTATTACTACCTGGGTTTTCAGCAGCATCCTGGCCAAGACTCGGTGCCCTCACTTCCATCGCTAATGCTAAACATGCAAACATAGGTGCAACACAATGTTTTTATACTCCTGTCAAAATACCAGTGTGCTGCAGACTAAACAACAGGGGGATGCTACCCATGTGGTTTGAGAGATGAAGAGTGAACAGAATTGCTACAAGAAACTGTTAAGAAAAATGTTTTTACACAAGGCTTCGTGAGAAAACTCTTGGAAAAACTCATTTTGCAGTTTTAACCAGGCAAATTCAACATGTCAGCTGTGGAAAATCGTCGGTTGGGCACATAGACTGTATATAGAGGATGGCTGCAGATCCAGAGACATAACATCATAGTTTGTGGATTTGCATTTTGATGCTTCAAATGGCCACTGTCATCTTGAGGCTTTGTAGCCAGAAGTGGCCGTATTTTGGTGAGTGGGTTCAGTGCTAGCACCAAGAAAACTGCATCAATTGACTTCATGGGTGCACACAGAGCTAGGCAATAAAACAATAACATAATTATCATGCAAAGGTCTTAGCAATATAAACATAAGTTGTACAATGTTGCAGTATATTTATCATATTTAACTTCTGACAGGAAAAAAATTAACCTTATGTTTATATATCAAATTAGGTTTAAAGGGGAACCTTTAGGGTTAACAGAAATAGTGATTTGATTTATATTGGGATACATATCGATATCAGTTTACATGAGAAAAAGTATTTTTTATTTTTCGGAGGAAAGCAATATGGATTTTAATCCTCGTTTCTAATTTTCCATAAGGACTGATGAGGACGGCCACATTTTTACCAACCTCTTGGGGCTTTCTGCTCTACTTTTTTTGGTCTGAACTTGTTACGTGCTGTTCTACAGCTATTTTCAACCATAAACAGCCACGCAAGCACGTGTGCCAAGGTCTCTGCAAATAAAAGCACGAGTAGAGTAAGAAGGTGAGTGGCACAAAAACAAACCTTGATGAGGTCCGTTAACTGAAAGCATAATTTCAGCAGAGCTGCACTTCCCCACCACATAACTGGAGGTAAACTGAAACCAGGACTACCGTGGGTGGTCAGAAAGGCCTAAAAACCAAGTGGCAAAACAAATATACATGTATGTTCGGCTCTTTCTCTGCGTGACTGAATGTTTACAAACTCATTGTGAAGAACTGGCTTAAACCGATCTTCCATAAGAATAAACTCTCTGTTTCAAATATATTCCCTCTTGGAATGTCATTTTCCAATTGTCTGCAAGATTCTCCCTGATTCAAGACACATCAACCCAAACACAACGCTGCTGGTCTTTTTAATCTATGAAATCAAAGCTGAGTAAACACCGCTTTGGTATGTCTAATTCTTTGAGCCAAACTCCAGCGGTCAAGTTTCACACATACCAACACACATCTGGAGCACTCAGCGTGGAAGATCAAGCTTGATATTCTGCACATGTCAAGGCAGTGAATGGCTCGACCCTAACTCTACAAATACATTACTAAGAGGGGAGTGATCCCAGGCTTCTGTCTTTATGGAGATGTCAGGATTCAACTGAGGGAGCCAAGTGCTCTCATCCACTTTTCCAGAAGGATCTTAAAGTAAAAACGACATAATTGTCAGAAGAAAGACAAGTACTTAGACAACAACAGGGGAAAAATTATGTGAAGGGGCAGGGTGGATACTGAACTTTTACTCTCTGAACCCACTGAAAGACCTGCCAAATGTGTCTCAGAAACATTTTGGTAACAATAAACAGATTTGTGTAATGCCACGTCATTTCTTATCTGTGTTGTTTTCTGCACTGTTTGGATTAAGTTATATGATGTTACTTAGTGTTTATTATTTTAACTCACAATTTATCTCTTATTTTCAACTGGACTAAAATATCAGAGGAGACTACTGCATGCAATCGTAGGTTATAATTGAATACATTTATTAACGTTCCAACAGAAAAATTAACACCAGACACCAGTCACATCTAACAGAAAGGTTAGCAGTGAGCGGAGACAGCAACCATCCTTGATTTCTCTTGACCCTAACAGCAGGCAAACACAGAGATGTCACGAAAAGAGCTTCACTTGTTTGTTTCTAATGTCTGGTGATCCACTTGCTTCTTCTTTTTTTAAACATCAGCTGTAGTTGCCATCCAGTTATTTCAGTAGGACTACTATTAGGCTGGTATTTGTACTAAAAAGTACCAGTAAGAACCAAAGTAGTTATAATAAAATTTGGTATATATTGTGATTTACTGATCTCTTAACTTTTCATCAAGTCAATTAGTCCTGGGTAGTATTATGGCATCTAGCATAGCAGGATTTTTAGAAAACAATTTTATCTTTAAAACCTTAAAAAAAAAAAAACTTAGACACTGTTACTAATGGGCGAAAGTAGGAACGTTTGTGTAGTAAAACAACCCTGCACATTCCTGGCTACATTTACTTCATTTTTTTGACAAGCATAAATACCCTTGTTTGCATCGATCATCAATCATAATAGTTCCTAAACGCTTTGGCTTGATACCAGAGCCACTGCCGCCCCTCAGATTTATCTGAGGGGCGGCAGTGGCTCTGGCGGAATTTACCGGCAGTCATTCTTAAATGATTTTTTCTTTAAAAAATCATTTAAGAACGCAAAGATTTTGTGATATGTGGTTAGTAGAGATATCCAGTTCACTGAACTTGTTTCCTTTTATCCAATGCTCTGCATCGCCATGAAAAACCATTCTTTTATTCGGCACAGAATAACTGTTGGATTTAGGATGTGAAATAGTCAGGAGTGAGCTGAAAACACAGAGACAGCAGCCTTCCCTAATCTCCCCCCGACTTCAGCAGGAGTACAACTCCACGGGCGTCACAGCAAGATTTTCACTTGGTCGTGTACGGTTTCACCTGTCTGCCTTTCAGACCCAGATCTGAACAGGTAGAGGAGAATAGGCCTATAGAGTCCTCTTCTTTTCCTCTTCCCTCCCCTCCCTCTTCTCCTTTCTCTCCCTCTCTTTTCTTCCTGGCCGGCTAATCTCTTCTCAGGTTTAGGGTTCCCGGTTCGGGCTCTTTGAGGAGGAGGAAATATGGGGTTGGGTAAACATCAGGGCTCTCACTGCAGGGATTACAACACCCATATATCACTGAGACAACTCCCTTTTCAACAAATGACAAGTCACCAGGACCCTGTGCGAGAAAGGATCCAATGACACTTCCTATCAACACAGCAGACACCGATAGCATATACCGTCACCGTTTTCACAACATCGTGTTAGTTTATGAGGATCCGGTGTCTTCGCATTCTCAGCCAACGTCTTCAGATCGGTTTGAGGTTTTCACACATTGTTGCACCTGATGTTTGGCTTGTGGGCATCTTCAAAGAGGCAACAGCACAAACGGAAAAGAGCTCTAGAGAAGCTCTTTGATCCTTTCAGAGAGAGTGCTGTTCATTGCCCAAAGACTCCATTTCACTCTCTCCTGTTGACAAAGCGAAGTACCATGCATGGCAACGTGCTGCTGGATGCATTGTGCTTCAGCGGCTGGGTGTTATAAAGTAAAACCACAATCGGGCCTCATTTAAGAAAAACACACTTTTTATCCAAAAAGACATCACCGAAGGTCAATGAGGTGGATCAGTTTTCCAACCTCACTGGGACGAGCACAATTCCATGTGCTCATGCATTTTAGCTGTCAGAAGGTTAAAATTCAATTAGCCAAACAGCTTTTCTTTTCCAAAGCAGCGGGTGCGTCCAATAATTCCTCAGTGCGATGCATAATGAGAAGTGAGGGACACTCAAATGCACTCCCCAGTTGTGCTTTTCACTTGTGTGCAGTTGACAACGAGCAGTCATGTCAGAGTAAAGGATGAAATCATTTAGGGAGGAACAAAAGGCACCCAAAATTTATGGACGATTAACAATGATGCGTGTAAAAAATTGGAAAATAGACACTGTGGTGATGCTACACATGTTTTTACTATTGATGGCAAATTGAGAATAAAGCTACAACATCTTAAATTTATAAAGCGTTGTTACGTTTTTTGTAAAGTGTTTATATAAATATTTTCACTGGAATGTGGCTCTAATATTCACATTTCTCACAGAACAGTATTCTGGTCAGCAGTATACAGCACCACGTTACTTTGTAGTAACATCCTAAAGGTTAAACTCCACTGAAGAGAAATTATAACTAAACACATTCTCATAATGTACCTGTTCAGTTTTTCTATAATGAATCCTTGATATTTTCATTATTATTTTTAATTTTCAAAACCAGCATTAGTGTTTTAACACTATGTCCTTACAGATTGTTTACTTTAAAGGATTTTTTTGATACTCAATGATAATGCATTGAGGAAATTAATGACTGGTTGCGCCACAATTTTCTCCAACTAAACAAAAACAAAACTGAAGTAATAGTCTTTGGCGCCAAAGAAAAACGATTACAGGTCACCAAAGAACTTCAATCCATACATCTAAAAACCACAAACCAGGCGAGAAATTTGGGTGTAGTGATGGATGCAGACCTAAACTTAGAAAAACACATTAAGACAATAACAAAATCAGCTTACTATCACCTCAAAAATATTTCGAGGATAAAAGATCTGATGTCTCAACAGGACCTGGAAAAACTAGTCCATGCATTCATTTTTAGTAGGCTTGATTACTGTAACAGCATCTTTACAGGTCTACCTAAAAAATCAGTCAGACAACTACAGCTCATTCAGAACTCTGCTGCTCGAGTCCTCACTAAGACCAAAAAAGTGGACCACATCAGTCCAGCTCTGAGGTCTTTACACTGGCTGCCTGTCCGTCAGAGGATAGACTTTAAAGTTCTGATGCTGGCCTATAAAGCTCTGAATGGTTTAGGACCAAAATACATCAGTGACCTCCTGACCCAGTATGAACCTTCCAGATCCCTCAGGTCATCTGGATCCGGTCTTTTATCAGTTCCCAGAGTCAGAACCAGACACGGAGAAGCTGCATTCAGCTTTTATGCTCCTTATATCTGGAACAAACTCCCAGAAAGCCTCAGATCAGCTGAAACACTCAGTTTATTTAAATCCAGGCTGAAGACTCACCTATTCTCAGCTGCATTTGAATAAAGCACCAAATCCACACTTTTAAGCTTAAATTTCAAAACTTACACTAACTACTGATCTTATCTATTTCTGATTTTATCTGTTTTGATTTTATATACTGTTTTGTTTGTTTGTTAAGCTTAAATTTCCAAACTTACATTAACTACTGATCTTATCTATTTCTGATTTTATCTGTTTTGATTTTATATACTGTTTTGTTTGTTTGTTTGTTTGTTTGTTTGTTTGTTTGTTTGTTTGTTTGTTTGTTAAGTGGGTTTAGAGCTCTGGGTAGCTCCCCAGCTGGGTCTAGACTGGGTCTAGAGAGTATTTTAAATTCAGGGAATTTAAAATAGAAAGTAGCTCGTCCACAGAAGGACTGGTAGCTCCCCTTACGATAAGGGTTCAGATCGCGCGAACAGGTGTGAAATGTGTGTGTTTAGTTAGTTTGTTTGTTTGCTTGTTTTAATCAATTTTAAATCATGCTTTTTATTTGTTTTTGTTTCTAATGTCTCTGTAAAGCACTTTGAATCACCTTGTTGTTGAATTGTGCTATACAAATAAATTTGCCTTGCCTTGCCTTGCCTTACTAATTGCAGTATTAGCCTGGCTAATTATCAAGTAAGTAAAACTCAAATTTTTGCATAGAATAAAGAAACGTGTTGACCTATGAACTTAGACTTTGCACTTTGAGCTTTAGAGTTTAGTCATATTTCTACTATTAGGTAAGCTAAGCTAACCTACTCCTGGCTGTAGTTTTAGACTGAACACACCCCTTGTGCTGATCTTCTTTCAGTAAGACAACAAGGAGGCAAAATTAAAATGAAGTAAATTAGTGGTTTTTAGACACCAAAATGAGCCCAAACCTTAAAACAACAGGTCAGCAAAAAAGCATCAGCAGTTTTGTAGTTTTTTCCCCTCCGTGTATATATGATTTTTTTTTACACAATAATTTATTCTGGTTGATTTGCTGTCCCCTAGAGCAGCTATCCATCTTCTCCAGGAACACCTCAGTGCTGATAATACAGGAGTATAATCCTTCATCATTACTGTTACACACATTAACAGTAGTCATAGTTCAAATTGTGACAGATTGTGTATCTGATTTGTACAACATGACCTCATAATACTGCACAGGAAAGCACCAATTGTGAAATTTTGGGTTGAAATCAATACGGATGTGTAAAAATAACAATTTGGACAGTGGCTGAAGAAATACTAATTTTGTTCATCTTAAAGATAATAAAGGACGAGACAAGTCTTTTGGGTCCTTATGTGATTTACTTTGGACATTTAATCAGCACATCAGCCCTACTTGCAATAAGCTGATTATTGGTTACTGGCAATAGTTTAATAAGCAAGATAACCTCCATCCAATCTTAGGATCCAGGACAGCCAGGCATTCTCTTAGCGAGATAGAATTTAGACCACTGAGTTGTTTTGTACAGAATGGAGGGAACTCTTTAGAAATTGCATGGTAGTGGTGAAATTTCTACACATACACAGAGTCATAAAAAGCAAAAAATGCACACTAACTATGTTTAATAATAGAGAGCAAGCTATCAAGTGTCACAGGGAAGATATATGTATAAAGCTGTAGACAGAGGCATAACTAAATGTTTGCAGTCTGCACTGGCTTCCCTTACAAAGACATTCTGAGAAATCCAAACAGGAAAACTTGACCTTTCTTTGCAAGGAACAGAAAATGCAATCCAGACCATGTTGTCATGGGGAAAACACAACATGTTCGTCTTCATGCGACCAAACTGTAGACATCATAATTCTCTGGATGACAAACTTCTGAAAATCATGGCAAAGATACTAACAATAGTTACATGTTCACTCATGTGAATTCATGCCACCCCAGCTTCTTTTTTAATGGCTCTGTTTATTTAAAGACTAATAATCCACGTGGAGCTAATGAATCTTTCACTAATATTAAAATCAAATTAACAGCAATGTTAATAGTGGTGTCTGCTTTCAGTCAAAGACATGCAGCAAACTTAGGTATAAAAGCAATATTCATATAAGGTGTACGGCTGATGGAGCGTGTGTTGGCAGGCATCGCCGCAAGTATGAATAAGGACATCTGGGAAGAATTATCCTCATTATAACAAAAAGCTATCAGTGATTTATAGGAGGTTGTATTCTGTTGTTCCACTATCTCATAACGATAAGAACTTTATCATGGCGAAATGCGCATTATCTCTGTCACTCCCTTTCCCTTTCCTCTTTTCTCTCTAAGGAGTTAAACAGGATGACTAATTAACAACTTTACTCTTCGCAATTCTCAGGAAAACCATGATATCCAACATCCGATAGTAGAATCAATCTCACATGTGGGGCAGCGACATTTTGCATGCCTCACTACCGAGAAAACAAAACATCTCTTTTTAATTAAACAACAGTGCAGTGTCAAGACCTGATGCGACATACCATCTCACTGACCACGAACAAAACCAGCTCACCCATCACATTTTTCTTCTTCTTCTTTTTCCTCTCACCAATGTGAACAAACCCGACATGCTCAAACATCCTCTTGCCTGAGGCAAAGAGGTTTTTACCATTTATTTGTGAAGTGATGCAGCTGCCAATTTGTCAGGAACATGAATCACAACGAATGTCATATTTAAGGCCAATAACGCCATGAATATTCATTTATATTGTCTTAGGTTTGCTTTACACATCTGGCCCAAAAACAGTGATTTGATTTGATGGCTTTAGTAGCATGAATCTTGATATTTCTCACTGTGGGGGAAGAATAATTTCTCCTTATATAATCCTGCAATAAGTAAGAAGTCAGATATGGATTTCAGATCAAGTCTGACAGTCACATCCATCCTAATGACTCCAGTACACATTTGGAGGGCCTTACATAGGATCCCCACATCAGGTTAACTGTTGTGACTTGGCCTACATGTACTTCATTCGAACTGCACAGTGCTTTGGACCTAAAGCACCTCTGCATATTTTTCATCCCTGTCATTCAGTTCAAAAAACAACTCATATAACAGAGGATTTAAAGTTTCTATCCATCCTCTTAGTCGCACTACTGGGCACATTTATTCCAATGCAAATGAGGATGTGTGTGCATCCTAAAATGTACAGATGGCTGATATAAGACAGCAACATTACCTGAAAGACAAAAAGTCAGACAAGACATTGGAACTACACAGTTAAAAATTACTTTTCCACTGCTTTAAATTTGGCCTTTCTTAGTTGTGCATTTCTCAATAACTCTTAAGTTCACTTTAAAAAGAAATAAAAGGAAGGAATGGAGAAGATGGAGAAAAGACAACACTCTTACCTTTGACTGTTTAAGCTGGATGCCATAGATGAGAATATTTCTGTGCTTGGCTGTTGAGGCCAACTCCGTGATTGCCGTGGGTGCTCTCTCGCTGACAGGGAGCTCATCAGTCCTGCTGAAGTGCACCTATCAAAACAAAGACCACCGCACCCAATCAGAAAACAACTGCCAATAAAGAATAGCAATTACGCCCCATTTTGGAGCAATTACAGGACATTGTTCAAGCAGTAGTTTAAACATGTTGCAGCTCAATAGGCTTATTTGTTTAGGGCTATGTTTGGGGAAGTTCGAGGAAGCATGAGCGTCTGCTTAGAGTAAACAGAGGTTGGTTGATACACAATCCTGTCTGAGGATATAATGACTCTAATTGAGTTGTAAATCTTATGGACCTCTGGGGTTTATTTTCCTCAATTAGGGTAGCATAATCCAGATACAATGGTTCAGGTTACTGTGTCATCTCTATGAGCAGCTAAACTTTAGTCGATTTCCATAACCATACTGCTGACAGCAACTTAAATGGAGATTTATTCCTTTCAATTATTCTGTCACATATCGTAAAAAACTGCGGCAGTGAGATGCAATAGTCAGGAGAATAGTTTCAAAAATGTCAAGACATCTGCTTTAAACGTACAATTATTGCACTCTCCTTGAATATCAATCAAATGTTGGTTGTCATCAGCTGAAGTTCCAACTTGAAAACTGATTATTCAGCACATTCGCAGGGGTAGGACACCAAATTGTCTTATTCGGGCCAAGAATCCTCAACGGTGAGCGAGCTCATGAAGAATGAGAGTATTTGTCCTTATTAGACTGGATTTTACCAGAAATTAAAAAAAACTTGAACATAGACACTATTGTTATTGGGCACCTTCCATAATGACTTAGAGGGGATGCTAAGCTGATGTAAAATATACTTGAAGAGCCCCCAACAACCTGACAATCAATCAAGTACAAGCTGCTTGAGTGATAATTATACAATAATAATATTATTGATATTAATGGTAATAAACTTCAGGCAAATGTTTATCATAGATTGGTGATTTCTTATAGCGTAAACTCAACAGCAACATTTTTTTTCTTTGAAATGTCTTGCTCAAGGCCATAACATCTTAGACTAAGTAAAACAAAGTGACCTCCATTATCCGGTCTCCTTTACTCCCCTTGAGGCTACCACCATCACATGGATAACACCAACACTTGAAACTCTATGATCCCTCAGTGATCACTACCATGTGATCAAGCCTGGGATAAATAACGGGGTGCATATGCAATCTAATAATAGCCCCAGGCAAACCCCCCCCCCCCAAAAAAAACCCAGACACTCTGGTGCAGGATCAAATCGCTTAGGAGGACTGCCTCATGTTTTGCCGTATTCTCAACTTTCCAGGCTGAGTTTATGCACATTTGAATGTTGACGAAATTAGGTTAGGCATAGATGGGGGGAAAAATGACAGATGTGATTTACTTTAATAGAATACGCTTTAATTCTCCCTTTTGGTTTTCCCCTGCAAATTTCTAAAGGCATTTTTTATATTCCAATCAATGAATCAATCCTTTAAATAGCAATTTGGTAACAAAAAATAATCTGAAATCCAGCGTGGTTTTATAATTCACAGTCTCACTGTAGATCAGAGCATCACTGCATGTTACATAAGGAAGTACTAGGTCTATATAGACTGATAGAATACAATTACAGGAGCAATCAAATTCTAATAACTTCTATCTTCTTCATGTAATAAGAAAAGGACACCACTCATTAATACAGCAGCATAGAAGACAACAACAAAAGACAAAAAAGTGACAACAGAAATATGCAGCAACCAGGCTCCTTTAAGCTGCCAACAGAACTCTGATCTACTGAACCACAAACTCTGATGTTTGGAGCCCAGTCAGCAAATTGGGCTGTTGTTTGTGTTCTGCAGGTCCTTCTCATTGGGCGACAGTGCTGGAGCAACAGAGTGTCACTCCACAACACAAAAGATGGACTAGTTTGGGATTCAACAATTTCAATCCTTAACTCTAGTTTTTGTCCATAGTTGTGTTTTTTGTCTTTTTTTTTTAACCATTTTTGTGCAAAGGGGGGGGGGGGGGGGGGGGGGGTGCTAACATATCATCTAATGCTAGAAGCTTGCAAATTGCATTCAGCAGTAAAAAAAAAAAAAAAAACAGATGCAGAAAGGCAGACAAGTAACAAACTGATAAAACACTAGAATTTCTCTTTCAAATCCCAGACTGCTTGGACAGGCTATATCACACAGTAAGCTTTGTGTCTTAATTGTTTAATTAAAATTCAACCTAAAACTACCTAGGAGGCACAAACAGCACAAATATGGTGGCGAAATCTAGTTCAGCGATTTCACCACCAAGAAACAATACTGCTGTTTATGGATGGATGGAGTTACTAAAAATATCCGCCTCAGTAGAGTTGTTGGAAGGTGAAAGCTATCCATAGAGTCTCCAAAAGTTGATTCTGTTCATCTGGACGTAGCGTTTTCAGTGGGAGAGACGTTTAGTCACTCAACCAAGTGACTTCTTCAGTCTCAGCTGACTGCAGGTTTCCCCAATCTTATAAACGGTACATTTGCATAATGACTGAAACCAGCACCACTGAAGGAACAAAGGGCTGGGAGGTCAGTTCCTTCATCATAATTATGAAAATTCTCATGACCATTGATCAACAACCACTGATCAATGGCCATGAGAACCATTCACAGAGAGCTGGGCAATGGCTGCAATCACATCACTGTATGATGGCGAAAGATGTACCCTTAGGCCCCCTCCTCAATTCAAAGATGGTCTTTCCCTTTTCACGTAAATGGCCTCCTTGACTCCACGCTCAAAACAGCGTTCCTCCCTGTTTATAAGATTGGGGAAACTTGCAGTCCGCTGGGACTGAAGAAGTCACTTGGATGAGTAGTTAAATGTTTCTCCCACTAAAAACGCTACGTCCAGATGAACAAAATCAACTTTTGGAGATTTACTTACCTGGATGAATGAGCATGCATCAAGACCTATCCATAGAGTCCTGAGTTCAATTCCACCTGAGTTCAAACCTGCCTTTCTGTGTGCAGTTTGCATGTGGGTTCTCTCCGAGTACTTCAGCTTTCTCCCACAGTCCAAGGACATGCAGTTAGTGGGGGTACGTTAATTGGAAGCTCTAAATTGCCCATAGGTGTGAATGGAGGTGTGAATATGAGTGCGAATGGTTGTCTTTGTCTATGTGTTAGCCCTGAGACAGACTGGCAACCTGTCCAGGCTGTACCCTGCCTCTCACCCCAAGACAGCTGGGATAGGTTCCAGCCCCCCCTGAGAAGGATAAGTGGCAGAGAATGGATGCATCTAAAAATGTTTTAATTGCTTTAAAGTTTGGCATTTAAACAGTGCAGTCTACAAGCATTGAACCTCTTTATGAGATAGCCTCAAGTGGCCTCCCAAGGAACTACAGTTAATTAATTGGCTTAATTTTTCATCCCTGGAGGTTGCAGTTTGGTGTGCAACAATCTTTATATGGGTGGTATACGTCAAAGTAACATCCACATAAATCTCAGGACCCAAGGCTTCGCAGCAGAACATTGCATTGTAACAAGATGATCGATGTTATTCACTTCGCCTGTCAGCAGTTTCATTGTTGTGGCTGATCGGAATAAATGTTAGAACAGAATAAGATTAGGATGAACTAGCAACATTTACCAGTGAGAGTTTTGTGGGAACCTGGTTTGTTCTGATGTGGAAGGGAGTCAATCCCATTAAACCCCACAGCTTCAAACCGAGTGTTTACACCTCTGAATCTATGTGCTTCAATCTTTATTGAAAACTAACACAAGTAAGAACAGGGGCTTTAGCGGAGCAATTCTGCATGACATCTGGCTTGTTTTGTCACAGAAATCAGCCTCTGTGGGTTTATGTTGTTCTCATTACCTGGCATTGTTTTTGATGCTGGCTCTTTGTTTTAGATGAAGAGTTACATTTTCCAAATTAAAAAAAGTAAACAAGCCTTTCACAAACATTTAAATGTTTCCCAGAGCAGATTAAAGCAGTTTGTTCTTTTTTTCCCTCAGTGAGCTCTCAGGTTAGTGTAGCTCTGGTGGGATCAGCCACAGTTTGAAGGAAAGCGAGCCGTAAGAGAGGTCGTGCAGAGGTGCTTTCAAGGGAGGTGTAGAGTTTCCAAATAGCTACAGAGCTCCAGAAGGGACGTGAGGTGGACCACAGGTTAGATTTTTACAAGCAGAAAAAAAAAAGAAAAGGTTTTCAATGCTATGCAGTACATGTACCTCAATGAAACTTAATCTGTGCTGCACCAGTTGTGTGGGGAAATGACACTGAGACATTATATGCACAGACATACAGTAGTTTATATACTGTATGACTTTAAGGACATGTTATAGATTTATGAGCTTTTATTTATATATTAAAGAGACAAACTTGTAACCCTTTAGGTGGCTTCTCTAACAAACACACAACTGCGAATAACACACCTTTAGTCCTCAAATGGTATTAATAGCTCGTTTAAGAAAGAAAAAAAAGAGTACATACTGAATACACTACATATAAAAAAGAAAAAATGTTTGCTTAAAGAAACGTCAAACCTGTGTGCTTTGAATTACAAGTGAGTTGAACTGTATGTAGATATCCAAGAAAAGAGAGTGGCGATGTATAGAAGGCTTGAGTAGTATCAATTATAACAGTTTAAACTCCCAACGGTATGAATTTCAGTACTTGAAAAAACAGAACCCCCTAATGTTAATGTATCACAGTTGATGTATGCAGTTTTTGTGAGTTTGAGACTTTACATCATTGGTATCATTTCTTGGATGTAGCAAATATGATACAAATTAAAACATATATGAAAATTAATATTTAATTGGGTTTAAAAAAACTTGTTAAGATGCTACGTTTGAATGCTTCAGTTTAAAAAAAATGCTATTTTCTGTCAATTTCATGATTCAGGCTTTATTAAAATGGTGTGGAAAAACTGTATTGTGGCACTGGAGCAGTTTCCACTGGTCCGACAGGAAGCTGAGCTCAGTGAGCTGGGAAAAAGTGAGACTGCGAGTAGTTATTTGTAAAAGGAAAATGATTCAGTCCCATTTGGATCAATTTTGGATTGAATCATGATGATAACAGTAAGTCAACACAACACAAAGCTATGCTGCAATAGGCTCAGGCTCCTGTGGGTCTTAACATGTTGCACAGACAAATTTGTTCAGCACTCACCTCTTTCCATTCACTGCGTGTGTATATATAACACTAATCCACGCTGTTAACTTTTGTCTTCTCGTTCGAATAGTATGTTTTTTGTCCTCATCTCTCTATGCACTCTCCCCCCCCCCTTTTTCTTTTTCCCTTTACCTCTCAATCCAGCCATAGTAGACAGCTGGCAGAGGTCCCCTCCTGTTAAAAAGAAACTGAACTAAGTATACCTAGAAGCCTTTTTATTGTACTAATGCACTGGTTATAACATTTGTATGATATAGCCTATAGCTTTCATTCTCTCCATCCATCTGTCCAATTTAGTAGCCTAACATGGATGTCACTGGACAAGTTCTGACAGTTTGTTGGTCTGGGGCTTTCAGGTATATATTATAACAATATGTCAAAATCTTCCAAGGAGTGGACGTCTCAGCATATTCTCCCCAAGGTCAGATCATACAATGTTCCGAGAAAATGCTAAAAATCTCAAGAGCTACATTTCAGACACTAGAAACCTTGGTTTGCATGTTAAATTATAAAGTTCATGACAGAACAATTAGAAAAAAAGACAAGTACGAACAAGTATGCCTTTTTTGGAAGGGTTGCTAAGCCTCTTTTCTCAGAAAAGAACATGGTAGCACAACTAAGGTTTGCAAAGCTGCGTCGAAACAAAGCACAAGATTTCTGGAACAATGTCCTTTGGACAGACAAGACCAAAGTGGAGATGATGCACAAAGCCACATTTGGAGAAAAGTCAGCATATCAGCACAAACACGTCTTGGGGACCTTAAACTCTGTTTACCAAATTATTTAACAAACAAACGTGAGGCCATCTGTCCAAGCTAAGGTTTGGCATTCCAACAGTACAGTGATCCCAAGCACAACAGCAATCTACAACACAATGGCTGATTTCAGTCCATCACACTGAAGTCCAGACTTCATCCAGATTGAAATGCTGTGATAGGAACTTAAGAGAGCTGTGCATGAATTAATAAAAAAAAAAAAAGTGGGACAAATTCCTCCAAAATAATATGAGAGACTGATAAAGTCAGTCAGAAAATGATTACTTCTAGGTGTTGCTGTTAAAGTTGGTTCTAAAAGTTACTGAATCATGGTTGTTCCAAATGTCATTAGACCTTCTTCATGCCTCGCTGGCTTACAACATCTGAGGCAGCAGAGATGGGAGAAGGAAACTATTGTCTAGTTTCAGTGAAGCAAAAAATCATACAGGCAGCAGAATTGACTGTGTAAATAATGCTTGACATTGATAAAATAAAAATAACTTGTTAAACCAACTAGGATTTTTTTAAGTTATGCCCATTTATTTTATATGTCTATTGCAATAACTAAGCCAGTGTGCACACTTCTTATGGATACTTCCTGTGGATGCTTTCAAGGCAGGACTGTACATAACAGAATCAAGAGCAGGTTTTCCAGGTTCTGTTAACTAGATTCCTGAACTGTATTTTGTTTTTTAGGTACACAGTTTGTAGGAGTTAAAAAGTTGAGAATGGCAATGATGACTTAAAAAATGATGCGTTTTCCCCACATAACTGCATGCAAGAGCTGCTGTGCTGTCCCTGTAATTGCCAGCAATACATTCTTTGTCTTTTAATGGTTTACAAATCTGACAACAACAAGAATACACGAGGTCCCAGCAAGGAATGGAAACAGAGTTGTGGGGGACGTAGAGTAGATTTGTATGTGAAATCACAGTAAGGATGGCTGCATCTGTCAGTGAGTGCACCACTTGGGTCCTGACTGAAATATGTTAATAAGTTCATGCCCTGAAATTTGGCATGAACACTCGTGGGCTCTAGAGGATGATTGTTACTGACATTTTCCTTTAAAACCACCGAAGCCTTTGACTTGGGTGGTTTTAGTCAAATGTGTCAACAACATTTGGATGATTTTTCATTAAATTTTAGAGGCTTTAATTTCTCCTTGGGTTTTTCATTACATCTCAGTTTTTACACCCCCCATAACTTGTCTTCCAGTCCAGGAACCTAGAAAAATGCCACACTAAGATGATGGACATGGATTAGCACTCTAACTGTGAGATGTACGGTTATAGGATCTACATCTCAACTCACCCAAATAACAACCACCGGGTGGAGAAGAGCTCGATTTTCTGCCTCTAAAGCCACAAGTATCGCCTCCACTTCAGACAAGCATGAGTGACTGACCTAAAGACCAAAGACAAAAACAAAAAAATTCATGACTACTTACAGCGGCATATTTTACTTTCACAGAGAAGTTGTAGAAAATAGAATAAGAACTTACAGAAACTTGGATGAAGTTCCACTCCTTTAACAGACACCTGGCGTTGTCTCCCATTAGATCTGGGACGATGTCCAACTCCTGTGAATGAGAGATACCCTCATGTTAAATATTCAGCTGATGTATCTTGCTTGACTGATAAGATTTAAGGTAGGTCCACCAGTGCCAAGGTCCTAATGCATTTCATATAGAATGACTGATCGACTCCAACGCTCAAAGGTCAAGAGGCTTCTGGTTTTTGTTTCAGCCACTATTTCAGTCATCTGTTGCGAGAGTACATCCACCTGCTTTTCTGCCATGAATCATTCTATGATTACAGAAAAAGGTTATTAAAAAAAGGAAAAGATTTGTGCCTAAAGATCACATAACTGAGTGGCTTATTTCCATCAACTGCAGTCAGAAACTTATTAGAACAAATGAGACAGGGTAAAAAAGAAACTATTTCTGGGCTTCTTATACTTCTGAACTGGCAGAAAAATTCTGTCATACGCAAAAAACGGGAACAGCAATCATACGTAAGCCAACTTAAATTTCATTATGCTGCAAATTGAGTTGAAGCCGACATGCAGCCAAGAACTGTAAAAGCCTTTTTACTTAGAGAAATGAGACATTTACGTTCTGATCTTTTAATTTTGGCTCTGGCACACAAATAAATTGAGGCAACTGGATAGCCCACAATGTCCATTTTGAATTCATTTTTGTTGTTTTCCCTTAAAAATATAACCTGTTACTATAGTGTCAAACATTCAGGAAATAAACACAGAAATAAACATTCAAAATCTATGTTTGGCATTGAGATGTCACTGTTCTCCTCATTAAAGTAACTGAAAGTAAATGAGAATGTGAAATGGTTATGGGAACCATATGCTCAATGGTTAATTGTTCTTGAAAGATAACTGCCCCCAGCTTCAGGAGGAAAATCTTTTTGGTCCGACATGCCGATTTGCAGGGTTCTAAAAAAAAAATCTGACATGATCTAAAACAGGTTGGCCATGAAATCGCAGAGTAGACGTGTTTATTTTAGTTTAGGCCTAGAGAGCCAAGAAGCCACAGAACCCCAAACACCAAAAAGACCAGTTAAACAAACCAGAGACATACGGTTAATACGGAATTTAAAAGTGTTAAGAAACTATTCTCATTTTTATACAAATAATAAGGCATATCATACACACACACACACACACACACACACACACACACACACACATATATATATATATATATATATATATATATATATATATATATATATATATATACACACACACACACAGTGGGGCAAAAAAGTATTTAGTCAGCCACCGATTGTGCAAGTTCCCCCACCTAAAATGATGACAGAGGTCAGTAATTTGCACCAGAGGTACACTTCAACTGTGAGAGACAGAATGTGAAAAAAAAATCCATGAATCCACATGGTAGGATTTGTAAAGAATTTATTTGTAAATCAGGGTGGAAAATAAGTATTTGGTCAATAACAAAAATACAACTCAATACTTTGTAACATAACCTTTGTTGGCAATAACAGAGGTCAAACGTTTACTATAGGTCTTTACCAGGTTTGCACACACAGTAGCTGGTATTTTGGCCCATTCCTCCATGCAGATCTTCTCGAGAGCAGTGATGTTTTGGGGCTGTCGCCGAGCAACACGGACTTTCAACTCCCGCCACAGATTTTCTATGGGGTTGAGGTCTGGAGACTGGCTAGGCCACTCCAGGACTTTCAAATGCTTCTTACGGAGCCACTCCTTTGTTGCCCGGGCGGTGTGTTTTGGATCATTGTCATGTTGGAAGACCCAGCCTCGTTTCATCTTCAAAGTTCTCACTGATGGAAGGAGGTTTTGGCTCAAAATCTCACGATACATGGCCCCATTCATTCTGTCCTTAACACGGATCAGTCGTCCTGTCCCCTTGGCAGAAAAACAGCCCCATAGCATGATGTTTCCACCCCCATGCTTCACAGTAGGTATGGTGTTCTTGGGATGCAACTCAGTATTCTTCTTCCTCCAAACACGACGAGTTGAGTTTATACCAAAAAGTTCTACTTTGGTTTCATCTGACCACATGACATTCTCCCAATCCTCTGCTGTATCATCCATGTGCTCTCTGGCAAACTTCAGACGGGCCTGGACATGCACTGGCTTCAGCAGCGGAACACGTCTGGCACTGCGGGATTTGATTCCCTGCCGTTGTAGTGTGTTACTGATGGTGACCTTTGTTACTTTGGTCCCAGCTCTCTGCAGGTCATTCACCAGGTCCCCCCGTGTGGTTCTGGGATCTTTGCTCACCGTTCTCATGATCATTTTGACCCCACGGGATGAGATCTTGCGTGGAGCCCCAGATCGAGGGAGATTATCAGTGGTCTTGTATGTCTTCCATTTTCTGATGATTGCTCCCACAGTTGATTTTTTCACACCAAGCTGCTTGCCTATTGTAGATTCACTCTTCCCAGTCTGGTGCAGGTCTACAATACTTTTCCTGGTGTCCTTCGAAAGCTCTTTGGTCTTGGCCATGGCGGAGTTTGGAGTCTGACTGTTTGAGGCTGTGGACAGGTGTCTTTTATACAGATGATGAGTTCAAACAGGTGCCATTCATACAGGTAACGAGTGGGGGACAGAAAAGCTTCTTACAGAAGACGTTACAGGTCTGTGAGAGCCAGAGATTTTCCTTGTTTGAGGTGACCAAATACTTATCTTCCACCCTGATTTACGAATAAATTCTTTACAAATCCTACCATGTGGATTCATGGATTTTTTTTTTCACATTCTGTCTCTCACAGTTGAAGTGTACCTCTGGTGCAAATTACTGACCTCTGTCATCATTTTAAGTGGGGGAACTTGCACAATCGGTGGCTGACTAAATACTTTTTTGCCCCACTGTATGTATATATATATATATATATATATATATATATATATATATATATATATATATATATATATATATATATATATATATATATAAACACAACTAGCTGAGATGCACTGTGTATTCTGACACCTTTCTATCAGAACCAATTTCCGCAATTTGAGCTACAGTATCTAGTCTGTTGGATCAGACCACATGCTTCACTTCCGATATGCATCAGTGAGCCTTGGCTGCCCATGAGCCTGTCACTGGTTCACCACTATTCCTTTAAACAACAAGATGGTGACCACAGAATTGCTCAGTTCCAAGATTTAAAAGAGGAATCCAACTTTTATGAATAAAACGGACTCCATCTTGAATTAATACCTGAATTGGGTTTTTTTCTCTAAGGTACAAAAAGAACAAGGTACTCAGACTTACAATGTGAATTCTTTTACAAAGCTTTTACTTTGTAACATTATTGACTGGTTATTTTTACTGTCTTTATTGTAAGCGCCAGACGTCTGCTTTATATTTTATTTACGATTGAGTTCATGTTTGTTTTATTATTCATAGATTCATTACATAAGTGCAGTAGTAGCATGAAACCCTGTGTGAGAGGGAAGGGGAGGAGCATGGACAGAGAGGTTAGGAGTCTCACGGTTTTCTGACCGTGTACACAGCTAGTATTGGATAACTGCTATTTTTTGGAATTTTCATGCCTTTTTTTTTTTTGGAAGGAGATTCATTGTTACATCCTCAGTTTGTAATAAATAAAACAGTCTTCAAACCATAATGCAACTGGAAGCATTTCTCTTGGAAACCAGGAACACGCGTCAGCCATAGACTCCCTTTTTTTGAACTTGGTTTATTGGAAATTACCCTACATTTAGTCAGAAAACCCTCTTGCTCCTTTTTTGGAAAAAGGAATACTGAAAAGGATCATGTTTAGCAACGCCGTGCACTGTGGATTGAAGGCAATAGCCTACTTGGAGGAAGAATCACGGTAAGCAGTGAAAACAAGCTTTGCTACTGTGGAAATTTGTCATAATGCATGAGAGTGATGAAGAACTAGTGTGTGGAAAAAGAGAACCAAAAATGACAGAAAAGGCTGTCGAGGAAAAGCTGCACAGGTTGACCCAGTCTAGAAAGGCTAAGCTAGGCCACCTAACTAGCCAAGCTAATCAGCTCGAACGGCTAATGGAAGATGATGCTAACGTGAATGCTGTTAAGCAGAAATTGCGTTTAGACTACCAAGATTCATTTGGAGAACTGTGTAAGATAAATGATAGTTTGAGAGTATTAATGCATGAGGAAGAATTTGAAAAGGACCAAAGTTCTTGGTATGAACCTAATGCTAGTCGTATTCGCGGATTTATGCAACATGTGGAAACGTGGGTTAAAGCAGCTGAGGAGCGCACAGAACAAGCTAGACAGTGTGATGCAGACATCCAGCCTTCCGACAGTGTTTCTGTGATGTCCGCTGCATTAAGCAGTAAAAGCAGGAGGCGCAGGTCAGCCGTTGGGAGCCAAGTGTCCACTGCTTCCTCAGTACGCCTCAAAGCTGAAATGGAGAGAGCCACATTGCTTGCACAAGCAACTGCTCTCAAACAAAAACAAGAGCTTGAACGACAGGAAACTGAGTTGAAAGCAAAAAGAGAGCAGCTAGATCTGCAAACTGCTATTGCCGCCTCTGATGCTAAAATAAAGGTATTAGAGAATTTTGAAAATGAGCGCTCGTCACATGTGAGTCCTGCATACCCAACGACTATTGATTCTGGATTCATACCATTACCTGTAAGTCAAACTCCAGTCACCAACACAGAAAATGGATATGGGGAATTCATGCCTTTACAAAATCACCCTATTGGTACGCAGCAGTCTAGAGTGGATTTTGCAGCAGATGAACAAGCAGTTGAAACACTCTGTACTGTTATGACACGTCAGAATAATATAACAGAGCTGATGGTGAAACAACAAAAAATGATGACATTGCCACCTTTAGACATCCCTACCTTCAGTGGTGATCCTCTAGATTACAATACATTTGTAAGCGCCTTTGAGCACGGAGTAGAGTCTCGCACTGAAAGTCCTAAGGATCGCCTCTACTTCTTAGAGCAGTTCACTAATGGACAGCCGAAAGAGCTAATAAAGAGCTGCCTTCATATGAAGCCAGATGTAGGCTATCACAAGGCTAAACAGCTCCTCAAAGAGCATTTCGGAAATGACTACAAAGTTGCTGTAGCCTACATGAACAAGGTCTCAAACTGGGCACCTATCAAGCCAGAAGATGCAGAAGCTTTAAATGCGTTTTCACTCTTTCTGACAGCTTGCTGTAACACCATGGCTGAAGTGAGTTACATGGAGGAACTTGATAACGTCGCAAGCCTGAAAGCCATTGTAGCAAAACTTCCATACAAGTTACGTGAAAGGTGGAGATCTGTTGTGTGTGGTATGCAAGAGCAAGGCGACAGACGAGTCAAGTTCAATGATTTGGTGGAGTTTATTAATAAACAAGCCAAAATTGCACTTCACCCTGTTTTTGGTGACATAAAGGATAGCACCACTGCTAAACCATTCACCATTAAACAAAACAGTAACAAGGATCAGAAAAGGGTTGTAATGAAGAAGTCATTCACCACCAGTGCCATACCATTGGACATTCAGGAGAAAGACACAAAGACAATGGAAAACACAAATTATGTGAAACCCACTCCACAGGCATGTCTGTTCTGTAACGGTGGGCACATCATAGACCTGTGTGGTAAGTTTAAGGGCAAGCCACACAACGAAAAGTTGGAATTTTTGAAAGGCAAAGGACTGTGTTTTAGCTGTTTGAAGCAAGGTCACATGAGCAAACTTTGTAAGAGAAAGGTGAGCTGTGAGGTATGTTCTCTTGCTCATCATACATTGTTGCATATCAAGAAAAGGGACACAGACGCTGACACAGAGAAGAAAACTAAGAACAGTGAAAGTCAAACAATCTTAAGTGCCTTTGTCTGTGCAGAGTCTGAGGATTGTGGGCCAACTGGGGCCGGGGAAGATGACTGCACACTTGCAATAGTTCCTGTACAGGTCAAGGCCAAAAAGGGAAGTGTAGTAGTGCAGACTTACGCCTTCTTGGACCCAGGAAGCTCTGCCACATTCTGTACAGAGACATTAATGGACAAATTGAAGATCACTGGAAGGAAAACTGACATACTACTGAAAACTATGAATGAAGAGAAACCTGTCTGTACTCATGTAGTGTCAGGCTTGGAGGTCAGTAGTTTATCTGGTGACGACTTTATTGATCTGCCAGATGTCTTCACACAAAGGACAATACCTGTAGGAAAAGAAAACATACCCCTACAGAAAGATCTCGAAAAGTGGCCTTACCTTAAAGAAGTAAAACTGCCTCGAATTGAGACTGACATTGGATTGCTTATAGGAGCAAATGTACCTAAAGCAATGGAGCCATGGGAGGTTGTAAGCAGTGTAGGTAATGGACCGTATGCTGTAAGAACCAAGCTAGGTTGGACTGTGAATGGACCTTTGAGAGAAACTGGCTGTCATGCAGACAAGAGAAACCCAGCCAAGGCTAATGCAAACCGCATATCAGTGAGCCGTTTAGAGAACCTGTGGCTTCAACAGTTCATGGTGGATTTTCCAGAGGGAAGAAAACATGATGAAGTGGAAATGTCAAGAGAGGACCATCAGTTTATGGACATGGCCATGGAATCTGCAAAACTGATGGATGGCCACTATACAATATGTCTACCTCTGAAGAACAGATTGGTCAACATGCCAAATAATCGCTCAGTCGCTGAACAACGAGCACGTAACTTGAGGCTTAAATTTCTCAGGAATGACTGCTTCCGACAAGAGTACACAGACTTCATGGAAGACCTTCTTAAAAAGGGCTATGCAGTACAACTGTCAAATGATGAACTGGCGCACAAAGAAGGAAAAGTGTGGTATATACCCCATCACGCCGTGTACCACCCTGTGAAGCAGAAATTAAGAGTTGTGTTCGACTGTGCAGCATCCTATCAGGGCACATCCCTGAATGATCAACTTCTTCAGGGTCCAGATTTGACCAGCAGTCTCATTGGTGTTGTCATACGATTTAGACAGGAACCTGTTGCAATTATGGCAGACGTTGAAGCAATGTTTCACCAGGTGAAGGTGCCTGACGGTGACTCTGACTTACTTAGGTTCCTCTGGTGGACAGGTGGCGACTGCAATCAAGCTTTGACTGAGCACAAGATGACTGTGCATTTGTTTGGGGCCACATCCTCACCCAGTTGTGCCAATTTCGCTTTGAGGAAGTGTGCTGAAGACCAGAGTAGGCAGTTCAGAGCTGAAGTTGTTCAAACAGTATTGCAGAACTTTTACGTTGATGACTGTCTCAAGTCTGTCGCTACGGAGGAGGCAGCTATATCAATGTGTCAAGATCTAATGAAAATCTGTGCCAACGGAGGCTTCCGTCTCAACAAATGGGTGAGCAACCGAAGGAAGGTGCTTGACTCCATCCCAAAGTCTGAACTGGCAGCAGAAATGAAAAGCCTGGACCTGGATCATGGCAAACTTCCACTTGAGAGGGCCCTTGGTCTCAATTGGTGTGTTGAGTCAGACACATTCAGCTTTAAGATCAACATCAAAGATCGCCCATTCACAAGAAGAGGACTTCTTTCTGTCATTGGATCAGTGTATGACCCATTAGGCATTTTGGCGCCAGCAGTCTTGCCAGCAAAGATTATCCTGCAGGAATTGTGCAGATTGAAGATCGGGTGGGATGACGACTTACCTGAGCACATAAAGAGGCGGTGGACTGACTGGTTAACCAGCCTTCCTGCTTTGGAACACTTCTCAGTTGCAAGATGTTTCAAGCCCAAAGATTTTGGAAATGATGTATTTGCACAACTACATCACTTTGCAGATGCAAGTGAGGATGCATATGGCTCAGTCAGCTACCTACTCATGCGTAACACGAGCAATGAGACACAATGTGCATTTATGATGGGCAAGTCCAGAGTGGCGCCTCTCAGGCCTCCTACCATACCCCGTCTGGAATTGACTGCTGCTACAGTAGCCATTAGGATGGATAGTGTCCTGAGAAGAGAGCTACAACTGAACCTTGCAGAATCAGTTTTTTGGACAGACAGTACGGTGGTGCTCCAGTATCTCCGGAATGAGACCACGCGTTTTCGTACGTTTGTGGCAAACAGAGTTGCAGCTATTCTGAAAGGCTCTGATGTGGAACAGTGGAAACACATCAGCACAGACAAGAATCCTGCTGACTGCGCCTCAAGAGGGCAAAGAGTAGATGAATTTATGAAGAACAGAACGTGGGTGTCTGGGCCAGATTTTCTTCGCAGTCCAGTAGAGTTTTGGCCTAACACTCCATTGAATTGTCCGGAAATCACTTCTGGTGATCCTGAGATCAAGAAGGCCACAGTAAACAAAATAGAGGTGGAAGAAAATGTTGCTCCATTCAAGAGACTGATAAATTACTTCTCATCATGGACAAAGTTGAAAAGAGCGGTGGCGTGGTTCCTGAAACTTAAAGCCTTACTTTGGAGTCTCTGTCAAAAACGTAAAGAGCTATGCGTAACCAGTGTGGAGAATAGCTTTGACAATGATCGACAGCTGAGGCAAAGTCAGATTGACAGTTTCAGGACAAGCTTTAAGCCTACACAAATTTCAGTGGAAGACCTGAATCAAGCAGAGCTCGATATAATCAGATTTTGCCAAAAGGAGAAATTCTCGGAAGAGGTTTCAGCTCTTCACAAGGGACAAAGTGTGAAGCGCAACAGCCATTTATACAAACTGAACCCTGTACTACAGGAAGATCTGTTGAGAGTTGGTGGAAGATTGAGCTGGGCAGCTATGCCGGAAATCGCTAAGCAGCCTATTATCCTGTCTAGAGACTTTCACATTTCTGACTTAGTCCTCCAACAGATACATGAAGAAACTGGGCATGGAGGGCGCAATCACATGCTCTCTGAATTGCGACAGAAGTTTTGGATCCCAAGTGCCAACACAGCCATTAGAAAGATCATCGCAAAGTGTGTGACATGTCGTCGCCTGCATGGGAGAGTTGGGAAACAACTGATGGCTGATCTTCCACAAGAGCGAGTGTTGCCAGATGATCCACCCTTCA
Organism: Rhamphochromis sp. 'chilingali'; assembly: GCF_963969265.1. Lineage (NCBI taxonomy): Eukaryota > Metazoa > Chordata > Actinopteri > Cichliformes > Cichlidae > Rhamphochromis > Rhamphochromis sp. 'chilingali'. The sequence continues at coordinate 32,896,924 of NC_137938.1, read as the reverse complement.
CCCGGGTTGGTGTAGACTACTTTGGCCCATTCGAAGTAAGACGTGGAAGAACCATCTTAAAAAGATACGGTGTTATATTCACTTGTTTAGCGGTTCGTGCAGTACACATAGAGCTGGCCTCATCATTAGACACAGATTCATGCATAAATGCAATCCGGCGCTTCATAGCACGGAGAGGACAAGTGAGGGCGATTCGCTCAGATAATGGGACAAATTTTGTTGCTGCCAATCGTGAGCTGAAGGAAGCAATCGCTGACTGGAACACTTCACCGTTTCAGCATCTATTTCAACAGCATGGAATTAAGTGGACATTTAACCCTCCCACTGCTTCACATCATGGCGGAGCATGGGAGAGGTTGATAAGATCAATACGAAAAGTGCTGAATTCTACTGTGAGAGAACAAGTTCTGGAAGAAGAATGCCTTCATACAGTCTTATGCGAGGCAGAGTCGATCATCAACAGCCGACCAATCACCAGGGCATCAAGCGACCCAAATGATTTGGAGGCTCTGACACCTAATCATCTTTTGTTGTTGAAAACAAAATCTTCATTGCCTCCAGGATTGTTTGACCAGAATGACCTTTACTCACGACGTAGATGGAAACAGGTGCAATATATGTCCAATCTATTTTGGAAGAGATGGACTAAAGAATACCTACCTCAACTTCAGGAACGTCAGCGGTGGGCCACAGCATCAAGAAACTTTGCAGAAGGAGATGTTGTTCTTCTTGTGGACGACTGTGCACCACGAAATTCATGGATTATGGGAAAGATCATCAAAACAGTTCCAGACAAGAAGGGTCTCGTTCGCCGAGTACGGATAAAGACAAAGACTAATGTTTTGGACAGACCCATCACCAAGATGTGTCTGCTTGTGGAATCTGAATGGGCTAGTGGTAAAGACTAAGCCCCTACGATGAGCCATGTGCTAGCAACCTCTGGCTCTTTCCTTCTTTCTCTCTTTCCTTCTTTTCTTTCTTATTCTTTTTCACCTGTTCTTTTGGAAATGGACAGAAACCAGCCTTAATATACTTTGCAAAGCTGATTGGCAAAGTATTGGACAATTCATTTGTCTATAAATAATATTTTGTCATGTGTTTAAACATTGGATATGTCTAAACGTGGTTCATATTAAGTTTGTAAAGTTAAAAAATGTGGTAATTGTTCTAAGGCAATACATTATTAGAACAATTAGGGGCCGGTAATGTAAGCGCCAGACGTCTGCTTTATATTTTATTTACGATTGAGTTCATGTTTGTTTTATTATTCATAGATTCATTACATAAGTGCAGTAGTAGCATGAAACCCTGTGTGAGAGGGAAGGGGAGGAGCATGGACAGAGAGGTTAGGAGTCTCACGGTTTTCTGACCGTGTACACAGCTAGTATTGGATAACTGCTATTTTTTGGAATTTTCATGCCTTTTTTTTTTTTGGAAGGAGATTCATTGTTACATCCTCAGTTTGTAATAAATAAAACAGTCTTCAAACCATAATGCAACTGGAAGCATTTCTCTTGGAAACCAGGAACACGCGTCAGCCATAGACTCCCTTTTTTTGAACTTGGTTTATTGGAAATTACCCTACATTTATGATACTTATGTCCAATTCTTACATAATTTTTTGTGTAAGAATAATACATTATTTATTATTTGTCTCATATGTCCAAAGTGACTTGTATCGCATACTCTTATCATTTTCTTTTCTTAAACAAAGTTTATGTGCTTTAAGTCCAGATTCCAGCATGAAAGGTAATTATTATATCAGACACAGGTACTTACATATACATATACATATTTAAGCTTGTGTTTGCATCAAGATGAAACATTAACAACATCTGCAAGCTACAAATACTGCTGACAGTATGAATATGGTACGTTTATTAAAGCTACCAGACACTTTGGCCCTAAAATATATTCAAAGATCAATCATCTAGTCTAAAAAAAACAACTTGTTGGCAAATTGCAAGCAAAGCTTAGAACCCATTATTTAAAACTATCTGTGGCTGACAGCCAAAAAAAGCACATTTGCTGGCACACTGTCTGTCCAATCATACTACTTGTTTTCTGTCTAAATGACAAATTCTCTTGAGTTGAAAGTAATTATCAAAAACCTTTACTAAGCTGATATGGATCTGAGGATTCCCTTTGATGTGCACAGCATATTAAAATAACAACATGTGTCAAGATTAAACGATACCAGGGGGAAGAAAGAGGAGATAATTTGATTTGAAAAAAAAAAGTTTAATGTGTTTTTTCCTCCCATAAAACATCTACTTGTCTGTGTCAGTCTTTGTTTCGATTTTACTCCAATCAAATACTGAAAATGTGTTTTTAATAAAACAAGAAAGCAATTGTCGGGTATTTAATGACACTGTTCAATGCAGAGTAATTTTCTTGGAAGAGGTTAAGGTTTTTATCACAATGTTAACTTTTTTCAGTGTATTTAGATGTGGTCACTTGAAGGAAACAAACACTGGATATACTAGACACAAAAATATTTGTTTCATATTTAGTAAAGTAGGTTAACCTCCTAGGACCTGGTGTCCACATATGTGGACATCACATTTTGGGTTGTCTAGACCAAAATACAAAATTTTGCTCTACAAGGGCCTGATATCCACTTACGAGGACGTTATACTACCACTGTTCTATCAAAATTTAAAACGAACATCCTCATATGTGGATCTAATTTTTCTCGGAAACAAAAATCAGGTAAAAAAAAAAAAAAAAAAATAGTAATTCTTTGCTTTTACATTCATCAGGTCCCAATCAGCCCAAATAGCAAAGAGAAAAAAAAATGCATGCCATGAAAGAGTTTGGGTCTTAAGAGGTTAAACAAAGGCATGTGTGCGCTGCATATCATGTCAATGACAGTATTAAGTATTTATAATGACAAAACCGCTACATTGTTTGGCCAAAATAACCACACTAGTGTTCACCAATCCAATGTCACAAACGTGGGTAAATGTTAGTATGGAAAACAATATCTGGGAATTTAAGAGCAAGTGCTTCTATTAAGGTTTTAAACATATTCACACATTGGTGGTGGTACGGTATTTTTAGGAGTTAACATGAGAGAATCTTCTTTTATACATTTTTTTAGAAATTTAAAAAGGAATATTTCACTCCATAACTGAATGCACATAATTGTCCTGTGTCCCTCAATAAAACATATACATTGTATGCAGACTGTTTTGGTATGAGCTACCCAGTTTTGCATCTGTAGAGATATCAATCCTTTTCCTGAATTTAATTTTGAAAAACTCAGCAACAATGTCTCTTTTCAGAGCTCGTGGCTCATAAAAATCTGAACATTGCAATGAGCAAGTTCATGGGAGAATTATTTTTCATACTACCTACAGCCACCACAGCTAGATAAGACTGTGGCTCAGGTGTGGGGTACACTGCAAGTGTTTACATTCTATCACACTGTCACAACCACAAGCTTCTCGTCATGGTTAGGTGCACGCTTCATTCTTCACTCTTTGGTTTCCACATGAGATTACTCACATCAAGGTTTACCACAAGGTACCACTGAGCTCCATTATATTTAAGAGATGCTCAGTTTTGGACATCTCTACAGCCAGTAAAACTGGGCAACTAACACTTAAAACAAATCTAGAAAGACAGATAGCACCACAGGCCAGTGGAAAATCAGTAAATGTGATTTTGAGGTGAACCGGCCCTTTAAACTGCATCAAATTGATCTCTTAGATAATATCCTGCTGAAAGAATCTCTAATCATATTTTTACTTGCACGGTCTTTGTCTCTTGTGCACACATGCTGCCAAATCACCCACCTGCACACACATATCCCACTTATCCCTGTATTAGATTCAGGCAATGGCACTGGGACAAAGCTAATTCTTCATCTTCCGCTTCTTCCACTTGCCTTTCATCTCCCCCATTTTTCTTCCTCCCTCACATACTCCCTGAAAAGGATGTATCTGGTTCCGAACACGTGTTCCGGAAAAAAACACAGCCTCACCGGCCACCTAAGTACAGACTGGAATAGGTCTAATCAGCCGATCCAAGGAGGAGAAAACATGACCCCAAATCCATCTCTGGGGCCCATTCCAGCACCAGACAGCAAGATCCGCTCGTTCTGACACCAGCTAAGGAGGGACTTGGAGCAAGTTTAAAGGAGGATGAACAGTTTGGATCACTGACAAATATGGAATCATGACTTGCAGCTTGCTGTGCCACTGCACTCCATTGTCTGCAGTAATGCCCAGCGAATATCTATACCACATCAAAAAAATACAGGAAAAACATTACTAAACATGTATAGATGTGTAATAACTGATGGATGTGAAATTTCAGTGTATAATAAACACTATGAAAATACATTTGATGTAAATACGCACGATTCATAGTGTAAGAGAACTGATGAGTCAACTCTTCTTCTTCAACTGCTTAAAGCACGCATGGATTATTTTATCCTAAAAAACTACTATTTTTTCATTCCCAGCTGCTGCAACTCAAACAATGTGGGATTGTAGAGCCATAATTATTTGCTTATGTGGCAGAGATGGAAATCATCTCAAACCCTGCGATGTAATACCAATACAGTACTTCACTCATGATACAGTATAATTGGGATTTTTAACATTCTGTGATATTCGAGTATTGAAAAAACATATATTTCTACTTGTCAATATCCGTTTTATCCAATAAGATACATTTATTTCACTTCAGTTATTTTTTTGCTACAAAATGATATTGTGAACCATATCAGTCTGATATCAGTGTGTGTCTGAAAGGGGTAAAGCTGGCAATTACCTGTAGCCTGTTTATGATAATATTGCAATTAATTGTGATACATTTTTGAAAGTCACAAATTTGTTGTAGTCTAGTCCAATCATCTTTCTCCTGGCCTTCTTCAGTTCAATCAGCGTTCACACTGTGTACTTAAAATCTCACTGCGCGTCTGCCATTTTTTTGCCCTCAGCACCCGTTTTGCTCTATAGTTATGTAACTAGAATACCATATTATATTTTACAAGTATTCATACTTTTTAAAATTATACGTTTTTTTCCATCTTTCTCTTGCTTTAAACAAAATATATTTTATACTAAATTCTTTGTAGATTTGGAATCATAGTGTATTTTGGTTTCATGTAATTGAATGTTGTAAATTTGTTTGTGTATTGGGAATGTAAAAGCCACAAGAGACAAGGGTTGAAAATTAGCAGCAGCTCTAAACTGTGCAGAAACTAATGACCGCAGATCAGTTTCATGCTCAAAACTGGAATATGTGAAAGTGCATTGCCTCTTTTAAATAAATAAATGAATTGAAACCTACTTTGCTGCATCAATTTTTCCCGCAACACTATTTTGTGCTATATTAACAAAAAAGACAAGGTATGGTACGCAGACAATGTAGACTATTTTTAAATTGAGTTAATTAACTCTTGCTTGCTAAGAAGACATTTACATTTCTAATTTATTAGGCAACAATGATTTGTTTTCAAATCAACAGTCGTCCATTGCAATTGTTAATTTAAGGTGTTTGTTGGGATCAAATAAGTCAGCTATTTAACTGACCACTTTGTTAGATATATCTGTTCAATTGTTTGTTCAATTGTTAAATTTTATTGGGTGACATATCTAGTCATCCAATAAAATGGAAGCCAGTCGGTGTAGTTAGTTCAATAAAACATGTGGACATGGTCAAATCGGCCCACCAAAGTTCAAATTGAGCTTGAGTCTGGCATAGTTGATGGTATCAGAGCGGCTGCCCTGAGTATCTGAGGAACAGTTGATCTACTGAGATTTTCCTACAGATCCATCTCTGGAGAAAATGGTCAGAAAAAGCCACTTCTCTGGATAAAAATACAATATTGAGGCCAGAAGTCAGAGGAGAATGACCAGACTACTTCAAGCTAATGGGAAGGCAACAGTAACTCAAATAACCACTCATTACAACCGAGGCATCCAAAATATCATTTGTGAAGCAATTGGATTAAAGCAGCAGAAGACCACACCAGGTGGGACTTCTGTCAGCTAAGAGCAGAAAACTTCTAATAATTGAAGAATGGAAAAGCTCTGCTTGTTCTGATGAGTCTTGATTTCTAGTGGTAGGGTCAGAATTTGATGTAAACAGCATGAAAGCATGGATCTATCCTCAATTGGATCAACAGCTCAGGCATAGGGATATTTTCTAAGTACAATTTGTGTCCCTTAGTTCCACCTGAGCACTGCTTAAATGACACAGCTGAGCATCGTCGCTGTCCGTGTCCATCCCTTTATGACCAAGGTGTACCCATCTCCTGATGGTTGCTTCCAGCAGAATAATGGACAAAGCTCAAAAAGTCTCCAACTGGTTTCTTGAACATGACAATAAGTTCTCTGTACTCAAATGGTCTCCACAGTCACCAGATCTCACTGGTGGAGAAGCAGTTTCTCATTAGTAATGTGAAGCTGACAAATAATTTGCATTACTGTCAGACCTGCCGACAGACCAATAACAGTCATCAGTGGCTATATGCAGACAACACATCCCGATAATTAATAATAAATAGGTTACTGTTTATAGGCAAGAAAAAGCAGCGAATAACCGACGATACAGTTCGAAATATTTGGCTTTTTTAACAGTTAGGTAAGGCTAATCAACTTTTTACTTTTTATCCCTGAATATCACTGCTGGCGAAGACAAGCAATAAGTTGAGTTCACCGTCAAAGTCTTCAAAAATTCATCTGAACTCATTGAATTGTTTTGTACAATAAACAAACTAAAATTGTTTTATGCTCATTTGCAAACTATGCCTATTAGTACAACAATGTTTAAAATGGTTGACTGTAGGTTTATTACAGTTGTTTCCTACTGGATATCCCTCTAACTGGATACTAAGAACAGTTTATTTTGATTAAAAGTAATTTGCCACATTTGTTTATTTGCCTTCTTTTCAAAATCCAGGTTGTTTGAGTTACCTGTTACGTGGCTTCCTCTAAGGAAACCCAACGGTTGTTGAGGTAAGAGGAGAGTAATTCATATTTGGAGCCTCTATGTGGTCTGTGCTGTCAGATGTCCCAGATTGTCACTCTTTTCTGTTTTGCACATGGACACTTTACTCATTGTCTATCAGGAACAATTTTACAAATTAAATAAAGGATGTTTGCTATATGGACTGAAGGCAACGTGGGAATTTGATGTGCCCACAAAGTGACTACAAGTTAAGGAGAAGGGGCATCTGCTCTCCTGCGTGCAGAGTCAGAGGAGGAGGCTGGGGCTGTGGGGAGGAAAGTTGCAGGGTGTGGAAGTCCCAGACAGGCTCCATTAGAGGTGTGACCACAAATGGCAAGTTTCACCACTGGGCCACCCAAGTGGAGCTCGCATAGAGTTTATGGGGAGATTTGAGGTATATGACAGGAGACGGATACGGGTGAGATAGAGGAAAACATAATGGTAAACTGGTGAGGCTCTACAGTTTTGTTGTCATCACAAACAACACTTGAATTAGCTGTTACTGCCCCGTACGTACCATATCCAGAGCTCCAACAGCCTTCCGAAGAGCATCTGCCAGGTTCACAGCTTCTGCCAATCCACCTGTGATAACGCATGCTGATCGTGATAAAGTCTCTGAAAGAGAAGACGTGTGATTTTAAAAACTCCTCCACATAAACAAAAAATGGCAAAACTCTGAACGACAAATAAATCAATCTTGGCACATTACAAGAGGTGCACTTGAAAAATTAACATGACTGCACCACAACCTGGCTTGCCTGGAAAACAATTAGAATTTGAGATTGAATATAAATTATCAAAACAGCATTGACTTAATAGTAGCTACAAAAAAAACAATCGGTACAGTTATCAGTGATGTGTAGTAAAATATACATCACTGATCATTTTTTCTCGAGAGTTATTTCTGTAAATTTACATCTTTGTTGTCAGTTTGTGTGGGAAAACGTAGCTTATAGACACCCAGACCCTCAGCTACCCTCCATCACCCACTGGACATGGATAAGCAGCAGTTACAAATAGGCGGCAGTCAGAGAGAGACTCGCCCCCAGCTTTTGGCCATTCCTGTGGGGAAATGTGGACTGACAAGCAAATCGACAGCTTTAGGTTTCACAATCAAACAAGTCTTCACTACAACAAACCAAGCCCTCACTTTTGCTGATATTGCACCACTTTCTCATCTCCTTCCCTCATTTGTAAAGAAAAGCAGAAGATACCTGAAATCCTCTACTTGAGTTGTCTGAATCAAACTGCACTAAAATAAGGTAGGATCCATACACTTTGCCATAGTTTCAAAACAAGAAAATAAACTTACTCAAAGTCAAAGTTCTTTCCTCAGTATGAAAATGAAAGATACACTTGCAAACTTGTTCTACTTTAAAAGCTTATCAGGAGAGGCGAGCACCAAATGTAATACATAGCTAATTATGACATTACACGCTGACACAATACTGCGCTTCTTCAGGTGACACTTTATGTTTGGTAGTAATATGCAGTGCTCCCTTATTCGCAAGGGTCTGCCAGCCCGGGGCAAACCACATATTACTTATATTGCACGCTCAAAATGCTAAAAATAGCTATAAAAATAGCACTGTAGACAAAGCCTGATTCCTACTTTTCATAGTTATGACAATTAATTTATAGAAAAAAGTATTTGTGAAGTTTTATTATTTTTCCTGAATTCATTAAAGTTAAAGCTAACAAATACTGAACAGCAGCAAGTCCAACATGACTACCTCAATTTGACTTTTATCTTAATTTTAGTGATGGCAAACAGCGTCACCTACTGTGTTGTGGGCCCTTTGAGGATTCAAAGGAGGACTACAAATCAAAATTAAAAGTCCATAGATAGAAATAACACAATTTCACTGTGACATTCATCCCATTGCACACTACTGCTGCAGCAAAAAAAAAGGAAGACTAAATATATTGTTGTTATTTGAAAGCCTTCTGTAGAGTAGCCATAAATGTTCAAACAAACACACACACACTCTGTGGTGGCTCTATGCAATCACACAGAAATGCAAACACAAATTGAAGCTCTCGTCAGTTTCTTGTACTGACAGATATGAGAACTTTTTTCCACGTCCTTTCTAAAAATCAAACAATGAATTCATTCACTTCAGAGGCTCTGAGAATAATCACTTATGTCATCATCAAACAGGTACTTGTTGGTCCAGGTGCTGGCGGGGTGAAATATAGTGCTGTGTTTATTTCCATTTCTCTGATTATGATAGTCTCCCTTGTCCTGACTTGCTTTCTATAGTACTCACTGACTGTGTAAATCCACAGTGTTCATCCCAGGCTAAACAATACTACAAAGAATTTCTTCCTTTGAAAACAATAGCCTATTTTAATTCAATGTCACCTATTCACAACTCCAGACCACACAAAAAGAATGTAGACACTCCTACACTGCTTATTTCTGACCATTTAACCTGTGTGAGAAGACCTAGTGGAATCAACCATTCATGTCTACCTGTCAGCATACACATTTTATATAAGTAAGAGGATGAAAAACTATTGTACTTTGTACTGTACATACAGGAAGTTCTATGAAAGCATATCCACAAAAGAAACTCACCTTTGATAATGGACTCTGCGGCAGCCAAATCCCGTTTGTAGGTCACCTGGAGGACAAAATAACTTGGGTTTATCCAGTCAGTTTACCCAAATGAGAGAAAGGAACGTTTTATTTATGGAGATCTGTGCACATTGTTTCAGTTTTATGTGCAGAGATTTTCAGATATCTGCTCCCAGAAACTCGCTGGAATCTTATCTGTGAGCTACACTGACAATTGAGCTGATTATGTTGCTTTTTAAAGGTTTTCTCAGATTATTAGAAATATTCTCTGAGTAAAATTAATGTGTTCATCAAATACAAAACAAGCCATACATGTGTTTTTCCAAAAACAACAACAACCCGTTTAGCTTCAATCAATGATTTGGACCTCAGATTTGGACTTTCCTCCAGTTTTTATGTCATGATGCACTTTCACATCTCTAAAGATTATTCAAATGAGACAATATGATAGTAACTCTGTAACTTCCAGTGGAATAAGCAGCATTTTAAGTATTTAGAAAATTTATTTGACTGAAGAAGATAGCACTTCTGTTAGTTTGCCATAGAATATGTTCCTACTTTGAAAGTAAAACTGAGGTGCTCAAACAACACCACAAATGTATCCCTTGTGCAAAAACAATATCATCTGAGACTACACTCTGTTTTGTAATGCATTATCTCACAGTTTCATAACACATGTACGATTCTTGATTTAGTTTTTGACTCCATAAATATTCAAACTACCTGCTAAAAAAAGGGTTAGCGATCCATCGTAACTCTGACTCAGTGGGTCACTGTTGTGCTGCTTTGAGCACCGCAAAGTAAATTCAACCTGTTATAATGGAGCAGAGCCTTCAGCATGTAAAACCAAATTGCCTTCATATCAAGTTAACATTACGTCTAACTAAAAAAACACACGTCATTAAGAATGGATCACACAGAAAACTGAGAAGAAAACATTAATACAGTAGTTAGCCTAATTTCTACCGGTATATGCTTATCCTGGATGTCACAGTCAATTTATGTGTGTTTCCTTTTTTGCCAGCACCCACAAACTTTCAATTCATGATTTATCTTTACTCATTTGATAAATCAGTGGCGTGCAGTTGTGCTAGCCAAAATGTCACAAAATCCTCGATCCCAAACCCAAAGCAGGCCCCTGGCGAGCTCACCTTCCACAGTGTTGGCGGACCCTCAATGAGCTTGGCATTGGTGCCACAGTACTGCAGAGCCAGATGGAGACACTCTGTGCCAAACTCGAAGTCTGACTCACTGCACTGCAGAGGGGACACAAGAGAGAGCAGATGCTGTGGACGGTCGCTGACACCAGTGTATTTCCATCAAACTCAGCGGAATGAAGGTACCACCACAGTGTATGCTCTGCTCTGCTCTGCTTACTAACAGATTTTTACAAAAGTTTGAAAATGTTCTGTTTTGTAATCCTCCTTTTACCACAATCTGAGTTGAGTAACAGGACGATTACTCATATTTAAAGAGCCAGTAAAGGACAAGCAGAAACCTCAGGGTTGAAAAATGAATCCAACACATAAATGTCAAAAACTGCAATTCCTCCAGCTGGACACTTGAGGCTGCCTGACTTAGTTCCCATAAACTACCAGGTTAAAATGCCCAACTTTAGAGCAGAAATAAGCAGGTTTACAGGTAGGTATGGGTAGTTTCCTACTTCATAACATTTCATTAAGAATATTTCAGTGAGTAAATTATAACTCACCAGTCTGAATGTTGTTGTTAAGGTCTCTATTTTTGTTAGATAAGGGTGTGGACCACTTTGATTAACAGTCGTACCCACAACTCTCAGCCTGTGTTTGTGGTGCTGGGGCCTTTGGAAGCTTTCTTAATTGAATTAATATAGTGTGCTTTGAAGTAGAGAGCATCCAAATAGTATGTGCTCGAATCTTGCACCAATTAGCAGGTACTGCCAGCAGCAAAATATGGTCATCTCTACCTTAAAAAAAAAAACCCCACGGCATTGTTAAAACACACACTTATCCAGTCCTTTGATGAAGTCATCATGGCTACATCCATCTTTTAGACATAATCTATAGTAGAGGGGCTAAAAATATTAGATTCATGCCTTTGTTGTGAAATCTCAGACAGTGACTGCCAAAACCGTTTTCACCATGCCAGCTAATATCAGAATTATACCAGACAAGAGCCATTTTCAAGCAGTCTTTGTGAAAAGCAGCCCATGCAGAAAGCAAACAGCATTACTTTTCTTCATTGATCCAATCTTCAACACCTACAGTAAAACAAATGTTGCCTAAATCAAAACAAAAAGCTTGAAGAGCAACCACTGAGTGGCTTAATCAATCACTTGTTGTATTGTTTGGAGTTTTAAATCATATGTGCTGCCAGAGAGAAATATCTTGTCTTGGGACATCAAAAACACATCCAAACTGTTTATCCTCTGAGGAACGTGAAGAATTAATTAACTCAGTAAATTTCACATCAGCCAGAAAATTTGATTTTTGGCTTCTACTATTGTTCCCAGTATTTGTGGACATGTGGTCATTATACCTTGAGATGCTTGTCCATGGCCTATGGGGAACCTAAACTTGATTATACCAATTACCAAAATCATAATAAACAACCCCCTGGAGACATTTCATTTCCAACCCAAATTTCCTAGAGATTTTACATGTAGTTGTTGAGAAAGTTCATTGTGCACCAAATTCTTAAACTAGCGAACTAAATGATGACTTCTACGATTTCTACGCTAAGCAGAAGCACCAAATGTGAAACAGTTCTTATAGATACTTCTTACGTTGACTCTTTTTATTGGTTTGAAAGATTTTAGTTAACTTAGTGCACCTGTGTTTAAGAATTATCTTACATTTTTATTACTAAAAGACTTCAGGTACAATCTAATTTATTATGTACTGCTGGTATGATGTGCAAATTGCTAAATAAGGTACTTCTTTCCTCTGGGCGCTCCTCAGATAAGTTGGCTTTGTGCAACACAGGTTAGACGTTCAGCTGAAAAGATTTCCATATCTGGAGCCTTTTATTTCACTCTCCATACTGTGACAATGTTTACACAGTAAAGGTTTCATAAAACAAAGCTGCCGTCACCACATTTTTCAACGGATGCTTCACAGGACGTTGTTTTCTTTGGCTAATGCGCTCTTGGAATTGTAACCCTCTTATCTTTCTGAAATAAGATTTAAAATGTGCAACACTGGTTTCATCAGGTTCATAAGACATTTTCCCACATTGTTGTGGGAGATGTGAAATGTTTTATTTGCTGCTGAAGATGTGGTGTACAGAGGTTTTAGAGGAGCTTTTTTTGGTTATTTTGTCGAGGTTAAAAGGTTAGCAGGCTCTGAGGTTTTCGCCTGAAAGAAATTCCTATAACAATAAATAAATTGTTAAAGGAATGACCAAAATTGTACGTCTCACAACTGTATCTTTTTTACACTGCAGTGTAAGGACTTCAAAGACTGGTGGATCTTAAAAGTAACCTAGTGAATCGGGTTTTTTGGTTTGAGTTTTATAGTTTAGGGATTTTTTGTTTGCAATTCAACTTAGCTTCCAGAGAGATTATCCCTCTTTCAGTTTAGTTTTCATTGTTTTGAAAGACTTTAGCTTTAGTTTTACTCTTATATGTTACAGCGTGAGTTTTAGTTTAGGTTGGAGTATACGCTACATGGAAAAAAGCATTGGCCATCTACACATTACGCCTACAGAAGCTGCTTGACAATGGAAACCCATGCCTTGAAGGTCCCTGCACACAGTTTTATGCTGATGTTAATACCAGTGTAGGACAGGATCTCTGCAATTACAGTGTTACCAAAGTCTTTTATTCCCTGTATGCTTCAGCACTCAGTCACTCTGTAACTCTATGTGGTCTGTCACTTCACTTACACAATATATTACAGTACCACACTCAGATTTCATGAACTCTGTAGACCAGTGGTTCCCAAACTTTTTTTGCTAGGCCCCCCTTGGTTTTACAATAAAAATGTTCGCGCCCCCTCACCTTTCAAACTCCATTGTGGTTTATTTCACACCTCAACCATTTAGTAAACAATTAAGCAGATACAAGTAAACTGCAATAAATTAGAGGTAGTAATAAAATACATTACTAACTCTTACAATACGTCCACACCTACATGGGTATTTTTAAAAACGCAGCTGTTTGGGTCTTTCGTCCACACGTAAACGGCGTTTCGAATCACTGAAAACTGAGATTTTTTAAAACTCATTTTTTGCGTTTACGTGTGGACGAGGAATACAGAGTTCATCACGCAACGTCAAAGGTATGTGCCTTTTTTCACGTCACGCTGTGCGCCACGTTATTGTTTACATGAGATGAATTGCAGAATGGCAGATAGAGACAAAATACTGTTAATCTGACTATCTGCAGGTTTTATATACACATGCAGTTACTGTTCCTCCAGACTGCATGGCTAGGTCACTGAATGTATACACCTGCAGCAATGGGACTGAAAAGACCTGAATTCAGAGATTAATAGGTGCTGTAATTTTGTCCATGTAGTGTAGTTTTCAGCGGCACAATTTAAGTGTCTGAAAACATGGATTACATTAAAAATGACCGACTCACAGTAATGTAAAGGTCACAGTTGCAATAAAGATAATCACTAAAGCCTCCTCAGGATGGTTTTCTTGTTTTGACTAAATTGACCGAGACTAAAACTCAAGTCATTGTCTATACATACATTTAATTTTAATTAGCTATCTTAAGAACACAGTACTGTTTTACTTAGTTTTTATTATTTCAGTTTAAAAAATAAAAAGTTTAGCTTTAATTAGGCAAAAAAGACCTTGGGTTATAGCAAAGAGTTGCTTAAGAACACATCCAGCAGATACGAACCAACATTAAACAGCACTGAATAACAATATCAACTCCAAGGAAAATACTTCCATATTTAGCTGCTAAATTCTTCACTAACTGTGTCTGCTTGCTGTTTGGGTCAAAGCAGGTAAAGTGCAATGGGTTTATATGAGATTTTTTGCTGTCTGTTGCTGGAAACTATGCTGATTAGAGCAATTAGACTAATGTTCTAGTGTTTTTATGTCCTTGTTACTCTGTGTCATTTCCCTCCCTAAACTCATTAGAGTTAATTTTACCAATGAATATTTTATTTGTGCTTTGCTGGCTCCGTTTCTGAAGATCACATGCAAGTTTGGATTGAGGCGATGAGGTTTTCTCTACTACAAAGACAAATTCAGGCTACCTGAGATTATAGCAGGGTAATATTTTATCAAGCTATAAAAGAGAGGGGAGTCTTTTATATCTGGGACCATGGAACTGCAGAGAGAAATTACAGCAGAAATATGCTCTTGGTTTTGTGGTAATTTAACCTTTAGCATTTTCTCCTGGTACAAAGGCTCTTGCTGGGGACTGGATAAAGTGTCCTCCCTTTTGTCTTTTCAGCCCTGAGTTCTTCTGCTTTCAATAGATGTCACGCTACAAATGAGCAGCTCTAGAGATTTTTCATGTGCATGTCCTAGAGTCTTAACCTGACAGATACCTTACACTTTCCCTTCTTTTGAAAAGTTTGAAAAGGAGGCGAGGGGGACGCAATCTTACTTGACCTCCTTCTCCAGTGTGCCTTGAAAATACTGCAGAAAAGTGAGCTCATTTTCTGAGAAGGCCAAAGCCAACAGGCCTCTCAGAGCAATCTGAAGATCCATGTGTGCCAGGAGTAAAAATAACTGCAGACACACGGCGCTCCAATTTAAGGCATACTTAACGTCTTAGCTCAAAGTTTGCCGTGCCCTTGAAAAAAGTGGCTATCGGAAGAACCATCTAATGAAGTAAAGGTTGAAATAGCAAACTGGAAGCATCTGAAAAATAAATAAGGTCAACTTCATCGACTTAAGTTTCACATTTCGTTGGCCCACTACGTTTTAGCAATAAACTTCTGCTTTCAGAGAACAATTAACGCATTTACAGTTTACGTCAGCATATAATTCTTTCCATTTTTCAGGTACACATAGTAAAACACCCTATACATGCGAGAACATTAATCTGAATCCACCTAGACGTTCCGTGTAATTTCAGTCCTATGTTACCATTTTTCCAACTTAGCCTTTGTTCACTTTTGTTCCACAAACTAATCTTCTGCACTGTGGCAGAATATAATCGTGTGTGATTTCTTTCCTAGATGCAGATGAGGCCAAGAGAAAGTGATAGCACCCATGCCACAAGCTCTTCAAAGTGAAACCCTGCAGGTTCTGGCATATCAGCTGAACCATGAAGGACTATAAGGGTCCGTTATGATGTATGGGAATCATAAAGCCCTTTGTCATCCAACTCATGTAAGCTTTAGTGCATAAATCTCAATATGTCATTTTAGAAGATTTCCCAGATGGTTTTTAGTAATTATTTGACACCACAAATAAGTCACACATGCCTGCAGGACTTAACCATCTATCCTGTGATATGTTTATACAAAATTTATACAAAAATGTACTTTTACTTTTTTCATCTCAGGCAACAAGCTCCGACTGGGAGCATAGAAGGACCACTACTTTCTATTTACATGCAGCAGCAAATCAAAAGGAAGTTTCTTAAAAGATAGGGGAATCCACTGGAAAATCAATGAGGTTGGGCTAAGGAAATTTCTATTGTTATTTATAAAGTTGCGACAATTCTGTGGCATCAAGTAATATTTTCTCTGGTTGAAAATACCATTGTACTAACAGCTAAAATTAATCTTTAGCAAAACAGTCTAAGGACCTTGGAAAGAAAAGTGTCTAGACTTCTTCAGATTTCTTGAAGACGTTTCATCTCTCATCCAAGAAGCTTCTTCAGCTCTAAGAGCAATTGGTAAAGAGTCCCAGATTTTAAGCCCTATGGGAGTGTCCCCCGAGAGGGTCATGGACCCCCTATTGATCCTCTACCACACACAAGCCAAGGTCTGAAGATCACAATCAACCAGGGTTTCAAGTGAACCCATTGTGAAGTCTAGCCCCACCCTATCATGTGATTTCCTGAGGTCAACAGGCCCAGGATGTGAGTGGACATTAAGGGGTCTGAGCAGGGATCTCAAAACTGGATTATAGATGGCAGACAGTTGGTGCCGTAAACCACCGCCTCTGTTCAAAAATGGCCGTTCACAGTGGACATAGATGGCTTCTTTCACTCGTCTTTCAAACCATATTTCTTCTCTGTCCAAAATGTGAACGTTGTGTATGAAGTACAAGGTGGAAAAACAAAGACCAAAACTGGAAGAGATAAACTGTGGTTAAACATCAATATTTAAACTGATGTGTACCCTCAGTCACCTTTGAAAGTGGGGTGAGGAGCCAGCCTTCACAGAAAAGAGCCAAATATGGTGAAAAAGGCACACAGTTACAGACGCTCTGTCCTGAAAGGAATTACAAAACAAACTACAAGAAAAAGAAAAGCTCAAATCCAGCTTGTTTTTCCACCTCCCACACTTGACCAATCAATGTGTGAAGTGGGTGTTACAGAAATGGTCGCACACAGACCTGTGTTTACAGCAAGACTTGACAGCCAAGTATTTCGTATTTTCCTTTTTGTAAACTGAAATCTTAGCTAAATACAGAATGTCAGGTTTCTTTTTATCGTGCATATAACTGCATCAAACCAGAAAGACCCAAAACAAGATGCCTCAAACAGCCCATTTGTTTGTTAAAGATACATCAGAGTATAGGTCCTACCCTCTGATAGGCCTGAGAGATGACATCATATGTAAATCCTTGAGGCATCTCGCTGGCTCTGTACTTGGCTCTCTCCAAAGAGTGGTCTAGGTAGCCCTCGGATGTGGTGGCGATTACTGTGGAAACAAGAGGTCGGATAGCTCCCGCTGCCTGTTTGGACAAAAGACAAAGCATTTAGGTTAACGTATTTGTGCTCAATAGTTCACAAGGACAGAATGTATAAGAGAAAAAAGAGAACAAGAAAAGCTCTGTAAACAATGAAGTCAGTCCCAAACTATCTTCAAAAGAACATGAAATAATTTCATGCTATAAAAGCAGTGTTATCTTGAGCTCTGGAATGTAATTTCACAGTTAGCATGCATATGTATGGAACATTTCTGCATACATATATACCTGACTGCCATAAAGCTCGCTGTAAAAACTATCACAGATGCTTCTAACAATTTTTAACTCATTCACTGCCATTGACGTCTATAGCCGTCAATGGCAGTGAATGAGTCAATGGGTTTAACTCATTCACTGCCAATGGCTGGCAGTGAATGAGTTAATAGTTTTTGAAGGGAGACTAGAGAAAAAACAAAAAGCCTTTTACGAGAAAGCATACTGGGAGCACACTGATACATATCTATCAACATATTCATGCAAAAATACACAGAAAAATTAAAATATCTAGACAGGAAAATCCTCAATAAGACAAGGATCACATTTGCTTCCAAACGCATAAGTAAGGCACAATTAAATCCAAATATTTAAGGTAAATGTCGTGAATAAGTACATTCACATGTACACATACTTAGACACACTCAAGGGAACCAAAAATATTCACACAAGGCAGTGTGCAATGAGCTGATGGTGCCACAAATCAGTCTGACCAAATACTGTGTGACTATACAGTTCTACAGAACAGAGAGAGGAACAGACAGAAACACTTAAAAGAGGAAAATCAGAGTTTTTCTAGCACATGCAGTTACCTTCCATCAAAGCAAAAGTCTATAGTGAGTTAATGTCAACGCTTTAGTATAACTTTTGCCCTTTATGATCAAAGTGTGACCTTTAAAACAATATTACTAAACATGTACATGAATCATGAAATATTACTATACAAGTAGTAAACTGGCCTTCACTTCAGATATTTTTTCATCAAATAATTCTGATTATTTTTCAGCCAAGAGTGAAAATTTCGAGGACAGAACATTTCCTTGATCACATGAGCTGGCAGCTTCACGGTAACAATAAATCCATCGTAACCAGAACAGCCAGAGTACGCACTACACACTCTGCACTTCCTCCCTTGGATATTTAAAATAATAACAACTTCTGAGATAATATTTTCATCTCTCTGTGGCAGATTGAAGACAGACTCCAAGAGTAGGCATTCAGCAAGCCTGTGTGGAAGAAACAAATGAAAGGAAAGCAAACATGTGTTTCTGCATGTTACACACGCTGTTAGAATCAAAATTAATCTGTTACGTTTTAGTAGAGACAGGCTTTCTATCATGAGCGTGGACACAGGCAGGATAATGAAGACCAGATCGCCCGCTGTGAATGCACGTCACATAGCACGCATGGACTCTCAGAAACACCACAAATGTTTGACCTGTGTAAAGGAGCGCTTGCTTTTTTCATAACCTGTGTGACCTCTCTCAGTTTGGGTTCTTCAATCATGACTCATAATGGAGCTAATCTGTGAGTTTCTTCATCAACGAGGCCGTGGCTTCGGCCTAAATGTTTTCTGCATGTTACCAGTGACATAAACACCACCGCCAAGAGCAATGGAGCTGTCGGTCTCATAAACAGTTTATGAGAAGATGGATTCATCTGGTTTTAAAGGGGTGAGTGAAAGGTGCAATCAAAAACACTTTGGTTTTTCTTTGACGGGAGAACTTGAACTTCTTGTATTTTAGTGTGTGGCTAACTTTCTTGTACTCCTCACAGAAAAATAAAACAGCAGGATGTCTGATGTGTTTACACCATGTGCTTTAATTGGCCTTCTCTGGTTTTCTGCTAAAGCACAAGAAAAAATGAAGTATGCACTAAAGTTGCAATTTCATTTAGGTACGCTTTCCAAGCGTGAGGAACGAGTGGCTTTCGTGGTTTTTCCTCTTTTTGCAGGAGGATTAAGATCTTTCTCTCTCCTGTGATGAAAACAGAGGTTTCCTGAATACGTACCAGATTTTTCATGATATGACAATTTCTGAGATTTAAATACACAACTATGCACCAGCAAAGTGAAACTTGCCGAAAGAAATCTGTGTGTTTTACCTTACTATAAAGATTATTTAATTTATTCTGACTTTATTCTGCCTTTTACTATATATATATATATATATATAAATAATTTTTATTATACAACATTAATATTAACCATATTAACATTGCAGTAATGGACAGGATTACATTTGAGAAGGTTGGAAGTTGTTTGTTGTGGACGCTGGGATTTGTAATGAGTTATGGGATGTGTCGTTCCTTTACTGTTAAACATAAGTATGTCTTTTTTAAGTCATAAGTCACCTTGCAGTTGTTTTTTGTTGTTGTTTTGGTTTAAGACTTAAAATTCATAGATTTATAAATTTTTTATGTTTCAGTGAAGAAAATCAATGGGAAATTCACCTCATTCATTGGGGAATTCAATTAATGGGAAATTCAGCTAGAGCCACTAATAGTCGTTCTTCTTCTAGGGCCCTGTGCTTCGTACGTCGCTTACTACATCCAAGATCAAATGAAACATCCAAGACCAAACCATCGCGCTAACCGTGAGCGCGCTAATCCGGTTCCCCGAACACACCTGCTGTTGACGATTAGTACAGCTGGATGAAGTAATGTGCGATCACTGGGTGCCGTAAAAGGGGATACGCATCGATAGCAGAAACAGTGATCGGCAACCCTCTGATTGGTCGGCGAAAATGTCGAAGGAGTGCGCTCGGCTCGGTATTTTTCGGCAGCAGAGCAAGAACTCCTGAGTGAGGGATTTCAGGAGTTTCAGAGTTAAATCAGAACGCAAGGGAACACTGCAAAGGCTGCAAAAGCAAGGAGAGAGGGCTGGCAGAAAGTTGCTGACAAATTAAACTCGTAAGTAATTTAATAATAATAATAATAATATATTGGATTTATATAGCGCTTTTCAAGGCACCCAAAGCGCTTTACAATGCCACTATTCAGTCACTCTCACATTCACACACTGGTGGAGGCAGCTACAGGTGTAGCCACAGCTGCCCTGGGGCAGACTGACAGAAGCGAGGCTGCCATATCGCGCCATCGGCCCCTCTGGCCAACACCAGCAGGCGGTAGGGTAGATTTATTATATTACACTATATTATCCAATATTATATTACATTATATTATATTGTTATATTATATCCTCTTTCACATTAGAGCCACAACAGGACCCACTAGAACATGGGAACAAGTAAAAGTGAAATATAAGAATATTCTATAGAATGGTAATATTTATCACTTATATTGCTTTTCGTCTCTTGGAAAGAGAGCCTGAAATAATCTGTTTGTTTGTTTATAACAGCAACCAAGAAAAGGGCAGAGCAAAAAAAGACAGGTGGTGGTCCTGCACCCCCTCGTCAACAAGTTGGTTAAGTAAATAATACCCTCACGGGGAAATCGATATCTCTCTATGAGCACACTGTCGCGCTGAGCTAAAGGATCCTGTCTATCCCGCAATATACGCTGAATTCTGAGGACTCTCCTTATCAATCTTGCACCTTCCGCAATGGGTGGCTCGCGTAAACGGACAGGACATGGCTGCGACAGACTTCCCAAATCCACCTTCGCTTTTATAGCCGTGGTCTCTCATCTTGATTACACGAAGTAATTTACAATTACTACTCTGAAATATGAATTACATCTGTAATAATCACATACATGTAATAGAATGTTAATAGTACATTTCCCTTTTTTAGGAAATGACCTGTATGTATCTGTGTGACATCAATAAAAGGATCAGGTGCTGCATTATCTTTAGTTACATTGATGTTATTTATTTATGGTGAAACAGTGGTGGAATATCGCTGTTGCTTTCGTATAAATGAAGCGGACATACCTGCGTGGCCGCGATCTAATCCTGTTTACATAAAGTGAACCTGCTCCCGAGCAGGTTTACGCTTACGGCTCTGTTGCTATGACAGCAAGTCCCGGATGAGCTTCGGGGAACCGAACGATCCGGGATCACGCGAAATCGTCAACAATCTAATCCAGCTAACTTACTTAGCGAGGTACGAAGAACAGGCCCTAGGTGTGTTGTTTACGACAACAGAGAACACGTTTGTAATGAAAATAACTGTGTATGCTCAGCAGACACTGGGTTTCACCGCAAACCCAGTGTCTGCTGAGCACATAGCAGACACACCAGTGGTGTCCAATCCTGCCTTCAACCTGCCATCGCTGTTAGATACACTCTGCTGTTTTGTATGCGTTTACAGTCATGTGGTACTTAACCTTCACATCTAATGACATCTGTCCTAATGATGCCACTATTATTCAAATCAAATCAAAATGTATTTCCATAGCACATAATAATACAACAAAGTTGACCAAAGTGCTTCACAGTCGGTCAGAGCAATAGCATAAGACAGAATACAAAAGAAACAGTTAAAAGGAGGGCAGGAAACAATATGACAATTGTTTGAAACAAAAACTAGCCACGAAATAACATACTAGTTTGAATCAAAAGCCCGACTAAAATAATACGTTTTAAGACGCAATTTAAAAGACTCGGAAGAACGAATATAAGGAGGGAGGTTATTTCAGAGTCTGGGAGCTATGACTGCAAAGGCCCGATCACCTCTGGACTTCAGACGAGACCTCGGTTGCGTCAGGAGCTTTTGATTGGAAGATCTAAGTGCCTTGTTAGGGATATACAAATGAAGGAGTTCGCATAGATAGCTGGGAGCCAAATTGTTTAAAATTTTAAAGGTAAGCAAAAGAATTTTGAAATTGATACGATAATCAACGGGGGGCCAATGTAGGTTGGCTAAAACTGGTGTGATGTGGGCAGAATTTCTAGTACCAGCTAAGAGACGCACAGCTGCGTTTTGAACTAACTGGAGCTGGTGAATAGAGGAAGATGGGAGGCCCGAGTAGAGAGAATTAGTAGTCTAATTTGGAAGTGATAAGAGCATGAATGAGCTTTTCAAGGTCCTTCAAAGGAAGTTATGGCTTTGCTTTAGATATCTGACGCAGCTGGTAGAAACTGCTTTTTACCACAGAGGAGATTTGTTTCTCGAGTTTAAAAGAGCTGTCCAACCTTACACTGCTATTAATGTAATGGCAGTGTAAGACTCAAAAGTGGTGGTGGCAGGACGGGTAGAGAAGATGGAAACACCATAGAAAAATGAGGAAGTTTTGTTTTAGAACCTAGCTTTAAGTAATGACTCCTTCCTAGTTGACGGTAGCACCTTCAGATATCCTGTTTTTGTCATTGTTTTTTTGACGTGATTTATGTTTGACTGATGTTTATTTTTAAATATAACATTGTTTATATGTTGGTTTTATGTATTATACTTTCCCAGTGGCTCTTGTTTGTGTTTAGCTGATTATTCAGGACGTGCAGTTTAGGTTTGTGGTTCTATGGTTGGGTTAGTATTTACTTTACTATTCTTAACAGTTGCTGTTTCCATTCTGTTCCTCCAGTCTTGTCTCTGTTTTCTTTTGCCTTTTAGTGTTCCACTGCCTTGCTGTTTCCATGTTTAGTTGTTTTATTTCCTGTTTTATTTTGATAGTGGTTTGTTTGTATCTTGTGTACATCTACTGTATTGTGTTTAACCTTCCCCCTGCTCGTTGTCTAGATTGCTTTCAGCTGTGTTTAGTTCCCCATCTGTTTCTCCTTCCCTCGTTACCTCTCATGTATATATTGTTACAGTCTTCCTGCCGAGCCGTGTGCTCCCTAGCTCTGTATTCTTTTCCCTATAGATAAGCGAGTCGAGTTAGGCCGAGTACCTTTCCTGTATACTTTGCCAGGTTTTCTCCTGCAGAGGCTCGGTGGTGGACAGAGTCATTCCACTGACTGATCTGTGCAGGGTTTGCATTATACCTCAAGTAAGCCTGAGCGTCATCTCTCTCTACCTCCTCGGAATGACACCTCCAGGTTTCCATTTGTTGTTTGCTTTGATGCCCAGACCACCTCACTTACACTTCACTTATCTATGCCTCCATGCCACGACTTATACCTCTGATTCCTCAGATGTCATGTTTATTATTTTTTACTTTTGTAAATTAAAGTATTACTGGCATCACAACCAATGTTGTCTTCCCTCTTTTTTACTGGCTATGAGCCAGCTTGTGTACATATTAACATTTGAAGATATTTTAAGAACAATCATTACAAGGCAGAAGCAAAAGAGGAACATACACACAGAGGATGATTACATGACCATGTAACAGATTACTCCAGGAAAGGTCAGATTTGAGGTGCTGGAAATAAGACAATCTAAGGATGAAAACTCTGTTCTAAACAACACACAAAATAAGCACCAAATGTAACAACATGTTGAGTGGATTTCAGGTCAGGTTCCAATACGTGATTAATCTTTTAAATATGAATCATTTTAGTCACACTAACCCCTTGTTCCTTGGCAGCCATTGCTATCTTGCACAGAAAATCCTCCTCCACAAAAGGCCGAACAGCATCATGTATGATGACAACCTTCGGTCTGCCCACTGCTGGCCTCTCCTCCTCACCCAGAGCCAGGACTCCATTACATATCGACCTGTGACGCGTCGAGCCTCCTGGCACCGCACGAACCTTTCTGTGCTTAAACCGCTGGATGATGTCCGTCATCAGGTCCATGTTTTCTTTGGCAACAGCGACCACAATGCTTTGGATCCATGGCATACTGCAAGAAAAAGAAACATCAGCTCAGAAATGCCTGATTTGTAAACTGAGCCCTCAGATGGAGAATTGGGACTGCAAGTACTCAAATATTTAGTATTTTTTAGGCTGTGTAATGTGGAAAAAGTCAGGAAAGATTTGAAAAGTTCCCAAAACACTGGATGACATTTTCTGACCACTTAAACATGTATAATATAAATATGTATAATATTTATATGACAATTAACACGCTAAAAATGCTTGTTTTAATTTTATTTTAGCTTAAAGTACTCTTATTATTTAGTAAAACATATGCATTTGGGTAAAAAATAGTATAGTTGTTTCTCTTGCAAACAGTTTACATTAAATTCACATACTTGACTTAAATAGGAAAGTAGCCCCAAGAGACCGTTAGCTTAGCATGGAGAAGTGAAGTGGGGGGACTAGTGGATGTCCACTAGTTCAAAAATCTGCCAGCCAGCACCTTTGTTTTATAACTATAATGTATCATCTCATCTTTTATAGAAAATTAAAAGCTTTGGATCTTAATGTTAAACCAAGCTAATAAGGTACTACCTGCAGCTGTAGCTGATTGTAAAATGCATGAAAAACATGAACAAAATAAAAGTTCTGGGTTCAAATAAGCCACTTTTTACCAGCAAACTGGCAGCCCCTGACCCCTGGCAGCCTCCCTGTAACCTCGAGGAGGGGCACACAGGCTGTGTCTTTTCTGCTTGTTAATTTTCTGACAGGCACATAAACTGACAACAAGCTAGGAGACACATCAGATTTCAAAAACCAGCTGTCTTGGTATTATTGTAATGGAGGTCAAACAATGATCACAACACAGAGTAGCTCCATCTTTTCATCACTTTAGTTACTGAGCCAAAAATCTGTAGAAAATATGTTTGTTTGCTGAACAAAAATACCCTAATGCTTTGACAATCATAAATTGAGTAAAATAAAAAAATTGAGTGAGCAGATTTTACTCCTACAAAGGTTAATAAGTCACAAAAATGTCTCTGGTGTATCAGAATGAGGCACCAAATTGGACAAAGCATGTGAAAGGGTACAAACACTTAATGGACTGTTATAGGTTGAAAAAGAAAGGTAGAATTAACATGCTAGAAAAGCTGAAGGAGCATGACAGAGAAAAAGTTATCAATTGACCCCCTCTGCCAGTTGTGCAAAATTTAGCTAATCCCAATATGCATGCAAAGAAAAATCTACTGGAACAAAAAAAAATATTATGCAACTTATTTCCAAGTAATTATTTTCCTCATACTGCATCAGTACATAGGGCTGTTCAATATAACGATATATATCGGATGACGACATAAAAACTTCTATTGTAAAAATAGAAGTTCTACAGTACACCTGATCTTAGGGTTCAGTCGCCTGCAAAGCATAACATGTATGTATGCCACATCTGCACATCAAATAGAGGACTGCGTAAAACAAGTGACCAGATTTAGATTTTTTCAGTACAGCTCCTTTTCAAATGGATAGGGATGACTGCTGTATTAGGGCTGAAAATGCATGAGTGGGAATGAGATATTTTTCTATTTTAAATTATTTTCATAACTAATGGAAGCCAGGAAATGTACTGAAAATAGAAATGATCCACAATTTTTGTGCATATGTCACAAAATAGGAGAATATGCCCACCATATTTGCTGAAGCCAAAGCAAATACTCAAATTGCCAAAGCTGTTTTCTTTTGAATAAGAAACCAGGATTCCCCCCAATTTCAGTATTTATATATATTTTTAATATGATTATTAATGAGCAATCAGATATTGACTGTACTGTGCACTGCGGGGGCCCAACGATTAAATATTGCCCATGGGCCACCCGAGCCACTAATCCGGCCATGGTGGTAGTAGCTGAGGCATTTTTCCTTCTGTTTCCGTGTCTCCCTAATAACTAACGGGGATTGAATCTTGTCGCCTCTCCTATCGTAGACGTTTCCTACCTCTCGAAAGCCTGAATAGTGTAGCTTATGAGCGGTCTGCCAAGAAACGTGCAGAACTGTTTTGGTGTCTGTAGTCCCGTTCTTTCTCCGGTGCCTCCGGCAGGAAGAACCACCGATACAGGGAAGTCCACGCAGCGTTCTGCCGAGTGGTGGTCGCTCTTCCCGGCCTCGCACATTGTGAAAATCCGGGGATGAGCGGGCCTGTGCGGTTCACAGTTATCACCCCGCGTGTTCATATTACTGACCTCAATATGTTTACAGATAGGGGTGTGAGGGGTTTCACTGTAGGTTACTTTCCAAAGCTATCCATTCCCTTCTGATGGGCGGGGTGGGTAAGATACCGAAAACGTGGATGGAAAAGAGGAAAAGGGGGAACCACCGCTGTGAAGCGGGCAGATTATCGATGGCGAACACTTCCGGTGAACGCTTCAAAATAAATATAAAAGCGTTTGAAAGTTGCAAATGTAAAATTTATGAACTTACAACAGCTCGTAGAGTATTTATTTTGATTTTAAAAAGTTAACTACACTTCACAACAGAGGATTAAAGGTAACAGTTTGTGAACTTCGCTTTGTGAAGTTTATGTGACTTGAAGAAAAGTAAGAAAACAGTGTTTTCCCTTTAATATGTGGTCCTTAAAGAGGAAAACGCAGGATGTAAAAGAGAGAACTTTTAGAAATACTTACATTTGTGCACCTATAATGTACTTTTTATTCGATGCATTCATTTGTACGTATGTCTTTCTGGTTTCCAAAAAAGTCCAGGGGATTTTTATTTTTGATTAACACAATTAGCCCGGTAATTCCCTAATGTTAACAATACTCAAACTATTTAATTGAGTCCAGAAGCATCATAATCAGTTTCATCTACTGTTCTTTCATTTATTGTTTGTATTAGTATAATTTAAACGTTACGGTGTTTAATTTCCCATTTTAGTAAAGTAGTAATTCCAAAAAAGAATTATGGGAAATATTTGCTCCTGTCCGCAGGACCACTGGTCAGGACTGGGAGGTCCTAATTCCTGAGATGTTTCAAGACCATTTACACTGCAGATAGGTGGAAATGTGTTTATGGCAGAAATCATGCTATATGCCAGTGCTGAATCCATCCAGCTTTCTTACCTGAAAAATATAAATTTATTGGTGCATTTTATGTCCGAGGCTTTTTAAGTTTTAATGAGAGCCCTCTTGAAGATGAAACACATCAAACCAAAAATTCCTACTAGAAACAACACATATGATTAAAAAAAAAAAAAGGATATTTATTTCATACAATGTTATTTTTACACGACTGATTGATGACAAAGCTTTTTCCAGAGGATTCACCCACATGCTGACTGCACTTAAGCCACACTTATCAGGTTCGCTGCCAAATAAAATATATTACATCATAAATCTTACATGGTAAAATTTTATACAAATGGACATACTTTATAAAGCATGAATTTTATATATGTACATCTATTTACACAATATTATTTTAAGATGTTGGGTAGTGTTTATTGGTGTTGGCGCTTCGTTAGTTAAAGATCTCCATCTGCATATCAAATGACTATATGAACACATGCACAGGGCTAGAGGACAGTCTATGCATGGTTCATGGCTGGAGAACATTCTGCAGACAAGTCCTGGTCATATTAGCTTTAAGCATGTGGATTAAAATGTCAAGAACAGTTCTCAGAGTCCTGCTTGGAGTTCTTCATCATGGTGAGGAACCAGTTCACATAAATCAAGTCCCAGTCACACACATATAATCCACAACTGCTGTTTCTGGATGTCGTGTCTTAACATCACTGAGACAAAACTTCTTGAGGTTTAGAGTCACTCTGCATGTTCAGTGTCTCTCAGGGTTCAGTCTCGTGCCAGTTTTCACTCAGCCTGTTCTTCCCCGACCTTCTCTTGCTCTTAGATTTGTGTTTGTGGAGAAGCCTCGGTGGCGACAGGGCCGACTCCTCAAACTTGTTTCCGGATTCATTGTGTTGTCTCGAGTACCTCTTGCACTTGCAGGAGGTGACCACTGTAATCTTGTAAGTTCTTGTGCTGCCATCCTGGCACTGCAGCTGGATGCGCTGGGTACGGGTCTTGTCATTGACGCACCGCCAGTCCTGGTTGCTGCTCCGTCGATTCCAGAACCTTCTGCCATGGGTTCCGCCAATCCAGTTTTCCAGCATCTGAGCTGGGAGACACTCGCCTGCACACACCAACTCCTTGATGGGGTTGATGCTGGTGCAGTGACCATCAGAGATGTACTTAGTGGACCTCAGTTCTCTGCATCCAATTTGACTTTGCTCTGTAGGCAGAAACAAAGACGTGTGAGAATATGAAGAAATATATGTAGGCAGCTAGACAGAAACTGGGCTGCAACAAATTATTTGACTATTAGTTACTTCACAGATTTCTTTGTGTACTCTTTTTGAAAGTGAAAAATAAAAGCAGAAGATTCTCACAGTTGCAAAGCTCCAATCAAGTGCTATACTTAGAGTTTTTGCTTTCCTTGCAGAACAATTTTGCATCTCTAGTTTTTGGTCTGATTGAAGATTACCCCCATTGTACTAGTCATAAGTCCTTTTGCAGCCTCTGGCAAGTCACACGATACAAGAGGAGCACCCTGACATTTCTACTTCAGTAATTACAGCACTGTGAAACAGAAAAACTCTCTTCTTTAAATCTGGGAAGCGGGTCTACTTCTGTACAGCAACATTATTCTCCCGTAGGCTACAAACAGTGTCCCACTGCTCTCCCCTCTGTCACTGTAACCCAAGCTTGAGTCCATTGAAACAACTCCATATACAATGCCCTCCCTTCTCAGTGACAGTGTTTGATGAATGAAGGAAGGCTCCAGCCTGATCTCTCCCTCCCTTTTGCCACTTCACCCCCTCCCCCTGTTTAGTAATCCGCCACAATGGTATGGGAGAACACTTTCATCCAGTCCGCTGCTCGGCCTGATAGAGCCTTGCATCCCTGTCTGGACCCCAGCCAATCAGGTGTGTGTTACACTGAGCAATATATCACTGGGGAGGGGGGGGGGGGGGGGGGGGGGGGGGGGTGGTTGGTGTGCTCAAATTCACTGCATTCACTGCCCATCTTTCCCTTTTATAACACCCCTAAATTTGCTCCATGTCTTTCCAGTCTAGACACTCCGATAAGCTTCCAGTCATGTCTGCAAACTGGTGATGATTTAGTGTAAAATAATCCCTTTTAAGAATGTAGGAATGTGTAAATGGGAACAGTATGGTGATGATGGGATTAAGTGCCTGATTAAAAGACATTTGATCTTTGTGGTTTAAAAAGCATTATAACCTGATCTTCATAAACTGGTTTTAGTTGTAGTTGCAAACACCTTTTCATAGAGAAGAATAACTAGATAAATTAAAAACGTTCAAGCTTCTAAAGATGCAAAAACAGTCTACAATGTGCTAAAGGCACACATGGTAGGATATATTCGCATATCATGCGAAACACCTCCAAACATCAGAAATTTACAATAAGCAATTTAAAAAAAAAAACACACATTCTGCAACAAAGCAGAACCTTTTTCTCTAAAGTAAGTTTAAAGCAGAATAAACTTCATTGCAAACTCCAAAAATACCAAAGCAGAGGAGCATCCTCTGGTCCTCTGAAACAAGATGCGTCCCTTCACTCCACTCACCGCTTCTGTCGTGCGCCGCGCTGCCCGCTCCTCTCCCGCCGGTTCGTGGACGGTTCATGGAGACGTTGCTTTGGACCTCCGGCACCGGGGCGCTCACGTGAGAGAACAGGAGCTCCGTTGCGTCGTTCTTGAAGGCTTGGCAACTCCTCAGCAGGATGCAAAACAAGAAGAGGGAATGGCAAGACTCGTGCGCGCTGAGATGCATGGCTGCGTTTGGGGACAGAGAGAGTGTGTAACGTTGGAAACGAGAAGCAGTCGCCTCTTATAAGCGAACCGATGCTGAGGGACACATGTGAGGGCAGTGGGTTTTATATAGCCCGCCCGCCTCTCGCTTTGGCAGCTTCTCAGGTGCGTTTCATCGAGAAGATTTGATTGGTCGCCAAAAGTATACCCCAGTAAGACAACCCCGCCCAGTTTTTTATTTTTCATTTTGGAGAGCTAAACAGTATGCAGAAAGGGTGATGAGCATGATGGGATTATGTGAGCAGTTGGCACATCAACAGGTTTTGCTGGTTCACTTAAACATTCAGATTCAGTTTGGGCTAAATTAACAAACAGCAGTAAACAGAAATATAATGCTCCCAAGTTTCCACAGCTCTGACCTTTATCGGCATAAAAACTAATTTCTGACTCAGCCAAATAAGAACAGCAATTACAGGCACAGTGTGGGTAAAACTATCTTTGGGATTTCATTAAAGAAATTTCATCATGATTCAGAATAATTCTTTATAATCTCATTTGTCATACCAGAATCGAGTGAATGGAAACAAGATTACAAGTTTGCATGTATTCTTTGGAGACGGCGTACCAAAATCAAATATCAGAGAGCTTAACCTTTAATTTAATCTGCTACAAGAGGGCAGAAAAGCCAAGAAATGCTGATTAGATTGGAAGTCCATTGCAGTTTTTTGTCTGAATTTGAGTTAGCTGAATGCAATAGTTTAGCTATACATCTTAAATACAGAGAATAAGTCAAAACAGATCAATCATATAAAACTTTTCCATTCTCGAGAAAAGGCAGCTGAGTAGTCAGTCCTTTTTTATTAGAGATCAGGAATGATTCTGACTTCCAAAACGTTCTTAAATCAGATTTGTTCCTCTGCTTAAGAAAAAAAAAAAAGGGCTCTATTGTGTGCCAGTGTTTTGAAGTAATAGTTTCACTGAGGTGTCATACAATAAGACTGACTGCTACTGGGTTCCCATAATAAACAGATTAGCTTTTAGTGACTCCTGCTGTTGATATTATAAAAAAGCAAAGCTGGTTTGTATTAGTGTATCCTTTAAGTGGCATGAAGGGGCATAAGGTGCTTAAAAAGGTGTATGGGCCACTTTAAAGGTGTATGGGCCACTTTAAGTCCAAAGAGGAGGACAAAGTATTGATTTAAATAAACATTTTTGACCAATCAAAGTCAATTATTTGCTGCTTATTCGTACAGTTATAGTTTCTAAATCAGTGGTTGCATTTTATTCCAGATTACTTCAACTCTGAATACCATGACTGATTTCTGTTTGCTCTAATTAAATATTATTTACTAGATAATAATTTCTCAGCAACACAAATATTAAAATATTCCAGACCTGCACTGGATATACAACATAACAGAGCAGTGAAAACCCAAATTGGTTAAATGCGCTTAAGTGTGAGCATCATTACATAAGTTCTAAAACACATATAAATAGTGTACCGTTAGTAATTGCTTATGTTGGCGGAAATGCATCCTGGAAAGCAATCGGCAGCAATGGTCCTTGTTGGGTGAAAGTCTTATACCTTAAATTCTGAGGCTTTTTTTTTTATGTCAGCTGAAAAAGATGTAGAAATAATTCATGAAACTCTTAATGCACCTGTACAGCTTATATGGTGCTTCCTGGGGTCATTGGTTGTTCCAGATCTTTTATCATCACACAGTGTTTGGGAAGCTTCATGGCTCCCCAGAACCAACCAAAACCTCTGCCACCACACTGCCCAGCTTAACAGCCCCTGCCTGCTGGCCCCTGTGGATGGCTGGCTCATTAACAACAATCCTCCTCATGAAACAAATGAGCGCCATGTCTGACCTTGAAGTTGTTTTACCAACTTTGACTGTAATTGCTTCTCCAGGTCAACTTTCAGCTCCCAATATGGTGCCATTACTGCGGTCATGGCAGCTGATATTGGCTTTCCCAAGCTCTTTGGAAAGTGGTGGATTTCTTCAGTGCAGAGCCTCTTCCCAATGTATGTGATATCTGCTAAAGCCATCGGGACTTCACTTCAGGCCAAACCTGCTGATTCTTACCAAGTACAAAAAAGTACCTTACACGAAGTGGTCTGTATAAGGATGGAAGAAGAGAAAAAGCAACAGTTTTGATAGTAGCTATGGGAGGCTCAGGAACGTCTGTGTTTTCAACACAAACACATAAATGGTGGATTCCAGTTGATTCCAACTGCGCCAGCAGGGCGCAGCTCATCTAGTCATGAAAAGACTCTTTGGTAGAGGTTCATGGGAAGATGGCCTGTGATTTCCTCAAAGTTGCTAATTACTCCTAAATGTGATGATTACAAGTGAACACAATGGCAATGTAAATATTAGCTTATAAACATCATTACTGATTTGACAAATTAATAATTATACCTGATCACATGGTACTACAGCGAAAGTTTTAGGGTCATCAAATTTTAGGCTCATCCTGGGAAGATCATAAATGTCTGTGCTAAATCTGTTCGCCTCTGCATATTAAATGAGGGTTGCAGGAAAGCTGGAGCCTATCCCAGCTGTCATAGGGCAAGTTGCACGGTATACCACCTTCACATAGAGACAGATAACCATTCACACCTAGAGCAAATTTAGGGTCACTGATTTACTCAACCTACATGTCTTTATACAAGGAGGAAGTTCAAATAACTGGAGGTAACACAGGCTGGCCAGGCTCCACACATAAAGGCTCAGTCTGGATTTGAACCCAGAACCTTCTTGCTGTGAGGCAACAGTGCAAACCATCACACCATCTCCATGCTATTTCATGGCACTCATACAACCTCAATTGTGAACTTAATGGTGGCACGAGAGAAGCAGGAGTCAGCAAAGCAAAGTCAGTATAATTCACAATGTGGCATCCATCCATCTATCCATGTGCGTGTGAATTTGATTTCCTAAATTACAGTGAAATTTAAAACATGAGACAAATCCAAACTGCATGCGGCTGAAAAATATATACTCTGTCCAGAATAGGTAGAGTCTATAAAGTGGACCTCATAATAATGAGGTCTGTGTATGTGCAGAGTCCCTGTGAGCCAGAATCTCGAGATTCAAACTGCTCTAAACTCTCAGTTTTACCCTAAAAAAAAATTACTCTTGGCTATTTATCATGTCAAAGAGTGGATGTCCCTTATATGATAACCTCAGGCACACAGCCTCACCCACCTGCTGTTCAAACCTTCTTTTTTGTGAGGAGTAGCCAAAGCAGGCTTAAAGGAACGGTGGGCTTAAAAAAACATGAGCTAAAACAGCTGGCTTCAAACTGTGCATGAACTTAAGGACTGAACCAACATTCAGTATAAGCTACATAAGAATGGTGACTCATGCTCGTCTAATGAAGTCCAAGAATAAAAATAGAGTTGAGCTGGAAATGAAAATAATGGATTAATTATAATAATATGCTCTTTGACTCTAAATAAAGGTAAATATGACTGAACTATGAACAATTTTACAGCATGTTCTTCAAAATAAAATAAAAATCTAACCTCTCTGACTTTCTGTGTTCCAGACCAATCGCAGAAAGTTTAAAAAAAAAAATGCATCACTCATGACTAAACCTGATAATTATAAGTGCAGATGAAAGTGCTCGTCTTCAGTAGTGATACTAGAAAATTAACTGCAAACGTCTGCAAGGCTGACGGTTAAAGACACCGGGTTAAGCTGTACCTCCTGCTCAGTTTGTCACATTAGACATACTCCACGTTGGGACTTGCCTTGAATTCAGTGATGAAAGCTGATACTGTGTGTGGGTAATTTGCTGTATCCTCCCTCTGCCGACCCCTCAGTTCCTGTCAGTTACACGTCTAATGATTCAAGTGCCCAGACTAACTGGAGTCTTTGTATGTTCGCTGTACAAAACAACAAGAGATATAATTACTTTTGTGGGGAACACTCAATCCAGGCTTGTCTTACAGATATGAAAAGCGGTGTCATGCACAGGCACTAATTGTTGCTCATGTGAATGAAAGTTGATATGCAAGATCTCTTACCTGTTTGCTTTTATTATAACACAAACACTTTTTAGGGCTGGTCTCCCTTTTCAGGAGAGACAGCCTGAGGATGTCATTCTTCTGCTGAGTGAGATGGAAGAAATACTCAGATGGACTACGATGTTAAAAATCAAAATTTTCCAAATTTGTTTAAAAATTAATAAGAATTGTCAAAAATTTAGGAAAGAAGTGGGTTAGGATGGGCAAATTAAAGAATGTAAGAAGGCAGAAAGGCAGAAACAAAAGGGAAAGAGAAAGAAGAACGATAAAATGGAAAGGAAAAAGGAAATTAAGAAGGAAAAACAAATAGAAACAACATTAGCAGGATGAAACGAATATCAAGAGACTTGAGAAAAACAAACTAAGTAAAGTAAGGAAAAATAGAAATGGGAAAGATAAAAGGAGAAAACAATGAAGGAAAGAAACAAGACAAAATAAGGGAGGAAAGTAAGAAAAAAGTTTGAGTGAAAAGAAAAATTTAATTGTGCAGGAGAGAAAGAAACGTTCATAATGAAATGGTTTTCCCAGTTTGTGAGAAAGACGTTGACTGGCCTGCTCAACACCTTTCAGGATTTTCTAACATGATCAATGCTACTGACTACATACAATTCTCAAGACAGATTAATATGACTTTGGAGATGGACATTAAATTGGAAGCTTCATTCATAAGTGGTGTTTTTGCAGTGTAGTACCACACCTGCATAAATGTAATTCCTTTCTATCCCTTCCGCAGATGATTGGTTTCTGTCATTAAGCTTGACACTGAGCTTCTGTTATTGTTTCCTCTCTCTTTTGTTTTTCCTCAAACAGGAACACCGGGGGCTCATTCACTCTACTTCCGAGAGAAAATAAAGGACAACGTGGCCAACTCTTCTCAGAGGACTATTTACACTTTGACGCCCCTCTGAGCTTCTTATGGGAGTGGGTGAAAGCCGAAGGGTAAACATGATAGGCTCTACCTTTTGTGTCCTCACCATATAAAAGAAAAAAAAAAGGTGAGAGCGACTCCCTCTCTGCACACGCTCTAACTCAGCAGCAGGAACACGCTTCCCCCAACCCTCATGGGAAATGAAAGGTGGCCGGGTTAACAGCATATTGACAAGCAGGAGTGTGTGCATGACCAGGAAGTGCCCGTATGCAGTAATGAGAGGTGAGGCGAGGGCAACCGGAGGGGTACAAAAGGTATGCACAACACCTGGAACAAAGCCAAGAAGGAAGGGTCAATGTGGCAACACAGTTTGGAAAAGTTCTCAGCAGAAGCTGAACAAAACGTGGCTGGTGTCTCAGTCACTGCTGTTCTCTCCCGAGTTTACCTGTCTGGTATTTACACTGTTATTATTAGCAAGCACTTGGCGACACTGGGAAGAAAAAAATTCCCTTTCAAAAGGAAGAAACAACCGGAAGACCCAGGCTCAGGGAGGGGCAGTCATCTGCCATGACCGGCTGGGAAGACAGCATAAAACACACACTTTGGAAGACGGCAAGAGATGAATAATAACTAATGATTAAATGAAATGATGTTGAAATGAAAAGAGTTGAGTGAGCACTCAGTCCATCATGGGAACTCCCAGCAGCCTAGGCCTAATGCAGTGTAACTAACGGAGGATTCAGGGTCACCTGATCCAGCCCTAAATTTCAACATCATAATCCCAGATTACACAAAAAGATAAAAGAGAATGTGACAAACGAAATTTATGGAGGAACACTGGCAGGTCCTCCGAGGTGCTTAGAACAACAAGATTTCATGGTGTCATAGTGGAATCCAATAC
Source organism: Rhamphochromis sp. 'chilingali' (assembly GCF_963969265.1). Classification (NCBI taxonomy): domain Eukaryota; kingdom Metazoa; phylum Chordata; class Actinopteri; order Cichliformes; family Cichlidae; genus Rhamphochromis; species Rhamphochromis sp. 'chilingali'. The sequence continues at coordinate 32,861,294 of NC_137938.1, read as the reverse complement.
AGAGTTTAGCCAGTTTGCTTTTTACACTTTTGAAATGTTATAGTGAAAAGGAAAGGTAGAAAACGCCAATGTAAGGCAAATAAATGTGTTGTTATTTGTGAGTTTTAGAAATGCTGCTAGCTGTCTTAAGTTACCATTTATAACAAGCTGTTTTTGCATTTCAAGCATTTGTGGTAAACAAAGCTAGTCAGCTTCTGTATGTATAATACAAACAAAAGAGGGGGAGTGGTATCACTCTTGTCATCATCATGCTTCCCACTGACAGTTTTCATTTTTATGCAACCACTTTACAATCAGCCTGTTCCAGCTGATAAAGAAGATTATGAAATGTGATTGAACACCCATCAAATTGACCGCAAGCTGAGGCTATTTACAGTATATCAGTACTTTGATTAATCAAAAGCGATTAAGTCAATTAAGATTAGATTGAGAATAGATGTGACCAAACACAAGTTCCTCAAGAGCCATAATTTCAGTTTTATGTATGGAAGTCTATGAAGGACTTAAATAAAATAATAATGTAAATATTTGTAAATGAAAATGATTATTAAAACTTTACATAGACATATTTTCTATTTAAAATATTTATGTAATGTTGAAGATGTAACAGTGTAGCCTGATTTTACATTTATGCAAGTAAAACTATTTCCAACAATGTGAAGACGAGTGAGCCATGACAAAGAAAGAAATGTAGAACAAGTAACTTAGCAAATTTTCCCATTGTCAGTTTCACAAATAGGTTTTAGTGCTCTGTTTCATGCCCAGTCACATTAAATAACAGTTAACTGTCTGAGAGCATAAGAGACAGTTTCTACTTATGACTAACAGACACTAAACATAGTATCTGGGGTCAAAAAGCCATCCTTGTTGCACACATAGTTCATGCAAGCACGTTAATAAAAACAAACAGTCAAATTTCAGATAAAGTAAATGGGAAAAAAGTACTTTAAACATGACTTTCCACATATGGAGACTTAAACTGTTGTTACTTAAATGTGAATCACTGCACTAAGTGGCTGAAATGCAGCTGGCGATAATAGAAAAATCTGACTAATCATTTAGGTTGCTGCATGTACTGTGTTAACCTAAATGAATTCTACTGACTTTGCCACTCAGGTCTGGTGAAGCATTGCCCTCTGCTGGATCTCTGGCTGTCCTGCAGATGTTACAAACATAAACTCTTTAACCTGTGCAAAAATGAACAAAAAGTGCGTAAATCTCCCACAGCCCTATGAGAGAAAAACCAACAACATCACATATCACAATCACATATTTTTTTTGAAATAGAAGAGCAACTTTTGTGTTTGTTGTGATTTCAACAGGTGTATCCTGGCAACAGGTGTGCCTTGGTCAGGAAATATAGCAGAAGATGGAGGTGGGCAAGGTGAATCGGCTTTAACCTCAACACCACTCACAACCATTTCACAGCCATGAATGTAAGTTTTACCCCTTTTTTTCCTTTTCCTACTACCCACAGGTCATCGAAGACTCTCCAGAAGCGTGGAATAAGAAGGGACTGCGATGTTTGTCAACTCAGCCTTGCCACAAAGTAAGAAAAGCATTTACTTTTCTAAAATATATGTATATCTTTAACTTACAGAGGAAAAATTTCCAGAGATTATTTAGACGGTTTGTATTGTGTTAAACAGAAAACTCACCAGTGTTCCTGATTTATCAAGATTTCACTTTCTGAGGACGTTGTGGCTGAACAACAACAAGGTAATCTACTTACAGCTTTTTTTTTGCATACAGGATGGAACAGACGATTAAATTTATTTCTCTCTAATTCTTACAGATTAGAGAGCTGAGCTGCCGTTCCGTCAACTGTTGCTTGACTGAGCTTTACCTTCAAAATAACAACATCAAGTCTGTCTCAGGTTAACCTCTCATTCTCCCCTGAATGAAAAAAGAGACAAACAAAAAACAACAACAACAACAAAAAGAAACACAAACTCGTAATTTTTACTGGGTCAAAAGAAAGTCTAATGGTAGATTTTTTTTAAATATGCGTATAATATATTTTTCTATTTTTACTCACAGTTTGCAACATATTTAGTTAGGTACTTTAATTTTTAGGTGTTGAAACAAGTGCTGCAGTCTTTCTTTTAAGAAAGAGCATCACCTGAATTACAAGAAAAAATCATGTATATAAGGTCCTTATTAAACTAAATTCTGAAACTCCCTGAAATACTGGGGGAGGCTACAACACATTTGTGGCAAACACTTTTGTACTTTTATTTTGAAATAATACATAGTTTCCTCTGTTATAACACAGTCCCATCTTTTTAATGATTTAACATTTAACAATTTATTTTCTTTCATATATACTTACTTATGTATTTTTAGATTAGTTATTTGATTTTTTTTTTTAAAGTTACTACACAAATCAGATGAATATAAAGTGGTGAAAAAAACATTTTACTCTAATGTGCTGGAATTAATGCTTAAATTATTTTTAATTATTAAAAGTAATTTTTCACCTCGACATGCACATTTGTGCATATAGATATGCTGTAGGGACCTGAAGAAAAAGTTCTAGAAAAGAAGACTTATGTAGTCATGACTTTTTAAAACTTTCTCTCCCACACAGGTGCTCTAAGTCATCTGACCTGCCTGCAAATCCTGTTTCTTCACAACAACTTGATCAGAGGGTTGGAGGACACAATGCACGAGCTCAGGAGGATGCAGCAGCTCCAAAATGCCAGTGAGTCCTGAACCATCAACCACACCCATCACCGATCAACAACCTGGCCTGAGAAATTCTGTTCATGCTTTAAAGATCCATTTGCAAATGTGGATGTTTGACTATACTGTGTATTTTAAAATGCAGCTTTTTTCCTCAATCCCATCTCTCATGAACTTGGCTATCGCCAACATGTAATCCATCGCCTGCCCTCACTCCAGATCTTAGATGGAAAAGGTAAAGATGTTGAAATGTTTTGACATATCGGACACGCGGTTTGTCATTACAAACACAGGAACTGTCTCTGTTGTGTTATTAGAAGTGAAGCCAGCAGAGAGGAAGACGTCGTTCCAGATTTACAGTCAGGATTGTCACCGCATCCTCCAGTCTGTGGCTTTTGGAAGATGCCAGTGATAGCTTCCTAACTTCCTATGCAAGTTCAGTCATTACACAGTGCAAAGTTTCTCCTCCATTCTCATTATTTCTGTGATATGTTCAAAATAGAGCAAAAGGTGCACTGCAAACGTAAATTTGAATAGCCTAAAGTACCAGTAAACCAAAACAGTGAAGGATTGAGACAAAAAAAGAGCTACAACTGATGATTTCCCCCAAGACCAATAACAATCACAGGAAGTAAAAGTAAATCACTTTGTGTCAAAATGTTATTTGACACAAAGTGAGCCACAGATGACCCCAGAGATGAAAAGAAATTAAAACAAATGTCAAACAGAATAAAATGCAAAATGAAATGATAGATGCAAACTGGCAGTAACAGTTTGTACAGTCATCTTAAGTGTGCACTAAACAAGAGAGTTTAATGGGTTAATGGACAGGAGAATGTGGTTTATGTCTGCTGAACAGGATATACTCAGACTTGATTTCAAATCAGTAGGAAGCGTCGCATTTTAACCAGTTCTTTCCTGGACAACATACTCGGAACTACAGATTCCTTGTAAAAGATATTTCCATGCTCTTTCACATGCGTCACTTCTGGATGTTAAATACCACCAATGGAAACCATACAGTAAAGTTACAGCAGCACAAACAATGTGAGTCACATATATACTTGATGTTTTCATGCTTGGTCCTAATTAGCAAAGTTAAAGCTAACAATTACAGAATAAAAACTGATTTATAGTCCAGTTATCACTCAGAATATATCATACATACATATTTCCACTTTATTCTGACCAAAAAAACTCAAAGTAATACACTTGATAAATAATACCAGCACTCAAAGAACTTCTCAAATTCACCCGTTCACAAATTTGCACATCAATACAGCTCATTATTCTATTCCTTGAATGTCTTTACCCCATCATGGACTCATACCTAGATCCATGCATTAGGGGGAATTTGAGTTTTAGTATCTTGCTCAAGGACACTTTGGCATGCATACTGGATAAATCGAAACACCTGATTAGCAGAACCGCTCTGCCTCCTCGTCCATCGCTGACATTTATGCTTATGCCAAAATGATTTTCCACGTCTTTACTAAACTATGAAAAGGTGTCAAGTCCCAGAATGCATCTTGGTAACTTTTAATGTTTATAGGTAAAAGTTTAAAGTGTTAATTGGCATTTTGAACAATAAAGGAAAGCTATGCTGAATATGTTTGTCAAGGCCTCAGGAAGACTCGAAACAAATCAATAGGGCACATCGAGCACAGCTGGAAACACAAAAGTAATGTGCAGTTTGTGATGATTTGTGATCAGGGGCAAGTGTGTTTCACAGGATTTACATGCTATCGATTGCACTAAACACACCCTGATAATTTCAGGAGTGAGTGAACAAACATAAATAAATACACTTAAAAAATGAGAATCTACAGCATATTTCAGTGAAGTTGGTCTCTGTTTAATGTATTTGAAGTCACCAGCTCTCAGAACAATCACAGCCTTATTGAACTTGATATTTTGACTTCAGCTTCTCTAATAATTCATGGTGCACAACAAATGAAAGAACATCAAAACTAAAACAGTGAGATCTTTCAAGACAAACTGACACTTGCCATCCTGACATGATGTCCTTGTTCAACAGTGGATGCTGGAGTAAATGTTTCCATTTAGTCGGAATTTGGAAAATCCTGAGAATTAAAGTCACATCTCATCATTCACGAAAAATAAACTGATGGCATTTATATTTAAAAATATACATTTTTGGTCAACATTTTTCAGCCATGCCTTTCACTCACAGCTCCCATAATGTTTTCAGTACAAAAGACGTCCCAGAAATACATCAAATAACTGCAAAGAAACAACTCTGATTGGTTACTTCATTCCCACAGTTTGCTACAGTTTAAGGCAGAATTGCTTTCCATAATGGATGTGAGCCATTACGAATCCCTCCCAGTGACGTCTACCAAAAACACTTTAGCCTATGCAGTGTTCACATTCAGATATTATAACAATTCCATATGAAAAGTTAACTTAGAAAAAGGACACAAAGACTGTGGCATTCCTCGGATGTGTCTTGCCGTTATGGTGAGAGTCTTAGATTGTTAATAAATATGAGTCCTTCTTCGAGTCTTTATCTGGCGTTTATTCTTATGGCCAGTTTGCTCTCTATCTGTGGTGTGTGGATAGACCCTAGAGAAGATGGTCATTGTCTTCAACTGTCAGATGTTCATCAGTTGCCAGCAGCTGGGGTGCTTGCAGGGTCTGATGTTACCGTTTCTGCTGCAGTGTTTGAAGGGGTGACCTCACTGCTAGTGTCTACTGAAAGCTCCTGCATGGAGTCTGTGGCATCCTGCACAGCTTTACTCTCCTCTGAAAGACAAACAAGACAAGTCATTCAAACCTATTTTAATCACATGCAGCTTTGTGTTTTATCCCTGATCAACTCTTGATGACCGTCAGTTAAAATTCTATATTAAACTGATCATATTTTAATATAGTCTTTCACAGCATGCTTTTACTGTGAGTTTATTTAAATATGGGAGAAAATTCAAATGAGCTCTTAATTAGTGATGTTATTTTGTATGCCTCCCTTTTTTAAATTTTCTTTTTTTAAGAATGTAAAAAGAAAAGCATAATTTTTTTTAAAATTTGAAAATATTTTTTGTTGTAAATCCATAAGCAGAAAATTAGAGCTTTTAAGGGTTTTCTCAAAAGTGAAATTTAAAGAAAAGTATTGAAACATGATGGCTCTATTCACACTGATCCTGAAGCAGACGATTTTAAGTAAAAAGTCAGATATTGATGCTAAAATGACCTTAAAATGGAACTGATTCTACTTTAATAGAACGCTGTCATTACACACATTTTGTAACATTTAACACAGAAGCTACATTTAGTAGCTTCTGTGGGACAAATGTTTGCGTTACTATTTTGTGTGACTTATTTTAGCTTTCTAATGAAGAAAATACCTTTGTTCTGTTGCATCCTCAGTTTGGCTGCTTCTGCTTCTTGTTTCTCTCTCTGCTCTTGGAGCTTCTTGCAAACTTTCTTGTGGGTGAACCAGTGCATCTTTTGGCAAGCTTGGCCACAGTAGATCACCTGGTGAGAAAAAAAAAACAACAACTTTATTTGTACACCGTTTATGTCAAAAAAGGTAAACAATCCAAGCAGTCAGTTAAAGAAAGGACTCTCAGAAAAGGTCATAATTAAAAATTTCACATCAAATTAAAACAAAGAAACAACAACAGGCTTCATTGTTGAGGTAAAACCGACAATCTGTTGTAGCTCTGACGCTCACCATTTTACAGATGGAGCATCTCTTCTCGGCTCCTTTCTCTCCACAGGTCGTGCAGAACTCTGCGTCCATGAAGCCGACCTGACCGGTGATGGCCTGAGTCAGCACTGACAGAGCTGTGGGGTCGTTACCCTGCAATGATGTTAGAAAGAAAGACACAAATCAACCACCACACACAGCTAATTACAAAATACATTAAGCTTGAATGAAACCTATTCAAAACAAAGTTCTGACTTTTTTTTTTTTTCATGAAAAGATACACATTGCTTAATTTAGCCTTTTGATCCATTTAGCTTTCCAGTGAGTTGGATTTGCAAACTCACAATCTCTACAGGAGCGATACTCCGCACCAGCTGCTGCAGCAGAGTAGCATCACAATATGGGAATTTGCGAATGCATTCTCTGATAAACTTCTCTTGATACACGGGGAAACCATCAGAGTCCCGACCCTTCAGCAAGCTGGAAAACAAGGATTAGAGGCATTTATAACTGTACAGTGGATGTCATCTCAAAAATAACTTAAAATAATAAAATTCACTGCATTTTGGAATTTTTGGTTTTAACAGACATAGCTCCACTCAGGATCAGGCTTGAGTGTTAGGCTACGTTCACACTGCAGGCAAAAGCGCATCAAATCCGATTTTTTTGACCCTATGCGACCCATATCCGATCATGGTGTGACAGTGTGAACGGCACAAATCCGATATTTTCAAATCCAATCTGGGTCACTTTCGTATGTGGTACTGAATCTGATACATATCCGATGTTTCAGAAAGCGACTGCTGTGTGAACGGTCATGTCGCATTAAATCCGTCTTTTATGTCACTGACACAAGACAGACGCCAATTATCAGCGCCGGAGAAGCGCCCGAGAAGAAATTGCGAATGCTTCCTGGCCATCCGGTGAGACTGCTGGGAAGACAACGTTGGAGAAACGTGAACATTTTATTTGTACTGCATAACCTGCAGATTCTGACAGAAATCTGCAACTATCCTTTGAAGCACCGCTCCTCTAAAACAGCAATAAGGATCATTATTAGGTTACATTATTATGTAAATAACAAAATAACTTAAAGCAAAAATTGGGAAACATGAAGTCCGAAGTCTTTATATTAAGGGCCAGCAGTCAAACAATACGGTTTGCTCTGGGTCTAAACAGAGCGCGTTGTGTGTGACGTCTTCTTTTGCGCATGCGGGCCGCTTTGAGCGTTCACACTAGAGCGCGTTTGCTGTCGCATTTTATTTGTAGTGTGAACGAGCAGACAAAAAAATCGGATTTGACCAAAAAAAAATCGGAATTGAGCTTTAAGACCTGCAGTGTGAACGTAGCCTTAGAGTGGGTAGAATAACCAACAATTCTGTCACCATCAGTGTTGTTACGCTCCATATTGGTCACAACACTGACAAAAACAAATGCCCTACCATGAAAAGCTGCTTAGAAGCATTAAAAAAATTAATTAAGAACACATTCTAACCTGTGCTATCATTACATTTATTTAACACACACAAAAAGCACAGAAAGTAAACACTAGATTATTGTAGGTCACACACCTCTTAAGGAGACCGTCTAGCTTGTCCTCACGGTCTTTGAGGAAGGAGGCACATTTTCCCAGCACACAGCTGATGTAGTGCATCTTCATGGCCAACACCTCGTTCATGTCCTGCTGCTTGATGCACTTCTCACAGATAAGCTCCATCACCCGGCGACATTTGTCCAGCGCCTCCACCTCCGCCAGTAAAGGATTCTCCTTCACCAGCATCACCATCTGGAAAACAAATCAAACACCGAGGTTCTTCTTAGTAAAAGAAATGCAGTTTACATGTCTTTGCTCATAATCTGTGATGTAAAAATCTGTTTTCAGTTCCGTTCATAGCTCCAAGTGCACCACAGGACATCCCTGCTGTTGACCAGTCAATCAGAGCTAAACCAGTATCTGGCTGTTTTTAACTATACCCCATTGCTCAGTGACAAAATGTATTTGAAAGTTTGCTGCACAATGCCCATAACCAGAAGAAATCAGAGTAATATTTGCAAATGAATAAATAAAGACTGCAACAGCACTTTAATCTGTATCAGTGGGTAATAACAATAGCTGCATCAATTATATATTTTTATATCATGACCTTTTAGAAACCAGGGAAGCTTTACCTTGACAGGGTTCAGGTTGGTGCTCATGATGACCTTATGCAAAGGTCCAGCAAGTTTGGGTGGTAGCTTGGGTTCCTTCTCCAAACCCTGAGGCTTAGTGTAGTAATCCAGTCTGGCACGGGAGAAGAAGTTGTTGATCACTGTGACACAATCATGTTGCCCTAAAGAGAGAACAAATTAGTTTGTTCATTTGTTTTAGCACATGTACAACAAATGACCAGTCAAACGGAAATACTAAAGGCAATTCTAAGATTTCTTCAGTGTGTATGGAGGGCACGGATGGTGGAATGTACCAGCTAGCAAAAAATGAAGTGATGTAATCAAAAAAAGTGATCATACCCAAGATCAGTCAGTTCCAATAATTTGTATCTAATGTAGGTCAAGTAGGTAGGTAAGGGATGTTAAGAAAAAGAAATACATAAAAAAAAACTGAAGCTAATGCCAATCTCTAGTTTTTTTTCCCATGCAAAAAGAAGAAAAAAAAAATCTGACTAAAAAGGTTTTGTCTCTGTCTTTTTGTCTTTGTGTGTAGACCACTAGACCTAAAAGCTAACCGTTACTCCAAACGTACCAACAAAAGCTGCCATCTGTGCAGCAGTCCTTCCGACAGAGTTAACTACGTCTGTTTCTGCCCCTGCGTCCAGCATCATCCATGTGATATCAGTCTTTCCTGCAGGCACAAAAGAAGGAAAGTCACAACACTTAATAAAGAAACAACTGATTCTTCAGTGATGCTGCTGGAGCGATTAAAACCAACATGCACACACAGGTTTTACCTGACAGGCCAGCAAACATCAGCGCTGTGTATCCATGCTCATGCTCATTACAATTCACATCTGCACCGTGTTGAAGCAACAACTTGCACATGTCTGCTTTTCCCTTGTAAGCGGCGTGCATGAGAGGAGTCATCCCATACTGTGGATAAGACAAAAAAGTTAAGAAAAGCTGCTGATATTTATTGCATTTAAGCAAAGATTAGAAATAAGGAAATATTTACAGAAAAAAATTCAAAACTAATAGATTAAAAAAAAAAGGTTACAATTGCTTCTAAACAGTTAAAATGCTTGTTTTTATTATCTGTCTGTACTTACCTTCACCATCTGCTACAGGTACAGTAAAGTTAAAAACCATCAAACTACAACCATCTGCTTCTGACAGGTGGACAGGACAAACGTCCTCTAAAGTCCTTCAGAGTGGTGACTTATAATTTGTCCTTTTATTCAGCAACACATGTGTTTGACCTTGTCTTAAATAGCTCATCATGTGTGCTCCACAAATACACTGCAGTCCTGAAATGAAAAGACTTACTTTTTAGATGAAACCACAGATGGTGTCTCAGATGTAGTTATTTTACCATTTGAACCTTTTGGCCTGATGATTATATCGTAATTAGAGATGAATGCGATTTTTGTCACAAGGATAAGACACAAGAAATAATATAAATCGATGCCCCCGCCCCCCTGACCCTTGTAAACGAGGTAGAGAGGAGCTTTTGAAAAATGTCCAGTAAGTTGTCAATTTCTGACACCAGATTTAGTATCTGTACTCAAAAAAAGAATTATTAGTGCATACGCTGTTAATATAAATTAAACGTAACTAAAAATTATCATTGCAAGTCAACATTCGATTAAATACGTAAAAGAGACGAGACAGATAACGTGCTTTGTTACATGTGCATGTTTTGTTTTCTCGATATTGCGATCAGACATACTCTTTTACCTCATCCAAACAGTTGACTCGAACATCCTTACAGCCCAGCAACCTTGAGGCCTCTTGAACGTTTCCTAAAGACAAAAAACCCCTCAGTATTATTTCAGTACACACAACACTACGATTTACAGCTACTAAACTATATTAAATTAAGATTTTTTTTCTAAATTAGTCTGCCATAGTCCAACTTATACACTGCATAATCATTCTAATCTACCATGTAGTTCGGTCCACTTAGATCACGTTTAAAACTCATGTTATCCTGCAAGTTTGCATTAGTGAGGTGGGACTACATTTTAGCCTGAATGATTAGCTTTGAGCTAACATCAGCTATTCACAAGCTTTGACACAGCTAATTTTAAAGTCAACTGCTATTAATAAAGAAGCTGCAAACATGCATCACGGCTTTAACTGCGGTTCAGTTATTTAATTCAGTCACATTTTCTCCAAAGAGCTAACAAGAGCTAACTGCGGTATGGTGTTTTCAGGGATTAGCGTTAGCCAGCTTACCTGCAGTAATAACCTCAAACAACTCCTTTTCACTTGGTGACAAGTCTCCTTTCTTTAAAGCAGACATTCTGGCCAATATTAGCTTCAAACGAGACGATAATGGCACAAATAAACCACCGAGTTTTCAAATAACTCTACACTGTCCGTGGCTCCGACAGTATGCTGATGCTCAGGCATGAAGGCTAGCTCAGAACGAGCTGTCATCTGGAACGTACCACTGCCAACCCCTAGTAGGGAGGATATGTGTCACAGTCAAAAATACGTCAACGTTTAATCCACCGTCTGGACTTTTTGACTTTTTAGAACAATGCAACAAAAAAATCTAAGAAATATGAGGATTAGATATAATGTCACATTTTCTCATCATATGTCACAACAGTGAAGTGCAAGAGATAACACCCCTTTAAAAAACTGATGAGTTCCACAGAAGTCTAGAAAGTTTTTTTTTGTTTTTTTTTTTAATTGCACAGTACAACAATTATGGCAATCTCTACAAAGATTCTATTTTCCCAACATGAAATATTATCAGAACAGGCTGAATTCCAACATATAGAAGATAGATAATGAACAGGAAGTACAAACAACAACAAATAAATAAATAAAAACAAACCCCAAACAGAATCAAAGCAAACAAACAAGCAAAAAAAAAAAAAAAAAAAAAAGACGTTATACCTTAGGGGTTTTCTAGCAGATCTAATTCAATAATCATATGATTCAGAACCAGAGCTTGTTTTTTGTCCATAAATTTAACAGATGAGAGGAAGAGGCAGAGTTCTTTGTGAAAAGTACAAAAGGACAGCTTTGTTTTCAGAAAACGACATTTGTGAATGAAGAATTTGCCCATAATAATTATTACATTTAGAACACTTTCAAGCTTCTTTTCTTTTCTTAGAGAACCAAAGATAATATCATTTTTAGAAAATTCAAGTAAATTTGGAATCTTTGGGAAGAGCCAGTAGTGCACATCGTTCCACAGGGCTTTACAGAATATACAATTATAAAATAAATGTTCTGTTGATTCAATATCCCCATCACAAAAAGAGCAAGAATTACTATCAATAGCAAAGCGACGTCTGAGAAATTCTTTGGAAGGGTAAATACCAGAAAGGATTTTGTAGTGGACCTCCTTAGCTTTGAGGAATGGGAAGTTTTAGGTAATTGTTTCTGATCTCTTTCTTTTGATCACCAAGGAACAGATGTGAGATGGAATTTGGATTGGATCTATAAGGGAAAAAAAACATTGGTAAATAATTCCCTAATTTGGGAGTTTTTTTAGACTGTTAGCTGTAATGTTATGCCCATTTACCAAGAGTTCAGGGAGGTCAGGGGATCTATAGTCAGGGTTTTGAAAAAGATTATATGCTGTACATAGAATGTTTTGAGGGATATGTGCTCCAGTCCATCAATCCTTTAAAGTGCTGGACACCGATGGTAAATCGGCATCAGACCCTAAATAAATTGTCCTCTGCTGTTATCCATATTGCTTCAGTCATTCTTTGGTGAGTAGACGTATTGGTTACATAAACACAATGTGAGCTGTTTTTTGTCTTATCTCTTGTTTTCTCTTGTCTTTCTTTTTTGAACATTTCTACTTTTTTGTGCTTATGAAGAAGTACAATTAGAACACAAATAAAAGAAGAAAAAAAGACTTGTTCTCATCAAATTGTAAGAAATTGTAAAATAAGTTGCACACACTCAAGCAACATGAATAAGATAACAGGCATATTACTTCAGCACAGGGGATTCTTTGGAATGCAGCAACCATTTATTAGATTTGTCCTTTATTTAGGGTATATAAAGTAGAAAAACAAAAACCTTGTTTAGCATTTTAATCAATTTAGTATTTTGAATGTAATGTTACATTTATTTAATGTAAAGTAGCACAATAGTTAGTATATACTTCGAAGATAAAATAATATCTTACAAATGTGTATTTTGGGACTCTTTGATTCACAGCTGTTTGCCATTCCAGCAAAAATCAATTTACCCTTTAAACTTTCTCTGATATTTTAATTTAAAATGATAAAATAATAAAAAAAAATTAAATAACTGAAAAGCAGAATATAGTTCAATGAAATTAAAAAAAAATCAATGAGAAGACAAAAGAGTTAAAAAAAAGAAGTCTAAGTCTACACAAATAAAGTACCACGATTAAAAAGACAAAAAAGAAAAGAAAAAAAAAGAAAAGAGAGAAGTAAAACAAGATAAAGGGAAATAAAATACCTCAATTAATCAATGTTTAAATGCAATCCAATAACAAGCTTAATGTCTGAAAATCACACAAAAAAGTTTTTGCTGTGATGTGTCTGAGGTGACAAAAATATTATTTATGTAGCCCCTCATTAAAATATTTTTTAGATTTGTATGTATTATAGCCCAGTGTTTCCGAACCTCTGTGCCGCGGTACATACGTGAATTGGTCTGTTTGATTAGAATTCTCTTTGCATTTCACTTTATATGCATTTTGTTGATCATTAAATAATATTGTCTTAAAATCTCATGATCATATTTAGGCAAGTAGAGCTAGACGACTGGAATGAAAGTAAATACATGTAATTTCCTCTGAAGAGATTGAGCCTGACTATATGCAAAGTCTCCTGTCTGGATTTAGGTTTGTGACATCAGCATGCAAAGAGCTTCAGGAGAAATCTTGGCACATCCTAGCTCTTTTTCGGGAAGTCCTGATTTAATAGGCTATTTTAGAGGTCATAAACAAGTGCTGAGGCAGTTTTTTGTCTAAGATGTTAAATTCTCCAACCCACGTAGATCAGCCACAGTTCAAATTAATGTTTTTTTGATGAGCTTTCACAAAATAATAAGAATAAAGATACTAAAGACAGGAGACCGATGTGTGTGTTCTTTTTTAAATTTGAATTAAATTTTTAATTTATTATGTATGTGTTTACTGATGTAGTGAGGTTTATGGTGTATGAACTTGTGATGCGAAAGCTTTTTAAGAAAGTCAAAATCTGTAGGCATTTTACTTTTCAGCCACAGTCATGTTAATGGCAAATATGCTAGGTTGAAATAAATTTAGAAGGCTTCATCAACTTGTGGTCAAAAACACTGACTTAAAACAAATGTTGAACAGTAGGTTCAAGGTTTCATTGTCATCCAAGCGCATAAATTAACAAAATAAAATAAACATAAAAATGTGCCACGGTATACAAGAATAAAATGAGATAAAATAAATACAATAAATTACTTGAGTAGATGCAGTGACAGGAAAGTCTGTTCTGATTTGACCTGCTGCATTTATAATAATTTATTTTTGCAAAGATTTCATATATAGAGACTACGTAGTGCTACAAGTTACATACCAGCTTTCACAAATAGGTTCCAGTGGAAAGCTGTTTTATTCTGTTTTTTTAAGGTAATATTAAAGGTAATCAAAGAAGAAAAAAGGGCATTGGCTTTTAAAGATTTTACATTTTAATATACATATCAGTTCACATAGTTAGGATTTACTCTTATTATTATTATTCTAAGACTCTGAGGGACTGTGAAACTGAAAATTCAGATGGTTCAATTTGACTGGGAAAGCAAACTGTAGGAAAAGATCTTGGATGTTTTAATTTCAGCTTTATCGTACATGTGTCTGTTTTATATACAACTATGATACAGGGTGTGGGTAATGTAAAGGATGTAAAACAGTGTTAAGGGTTCAAATACTGAGGAGGGATATAGGAGGAAATCCAAAATAACAACACTGGTCTGGCCGGGTTAAGTCAAACGATGATTTTAATGAACACACGTGTGGGAGATGAACACTGTACGCAGACAGCATCGATCTCTCTCTAACAATACACAATCAGTTGTTTTTATATCATCAGGGAAATTTATGACGCCCCCTCATGGGTCATCACATGCATAAGTTTCAAAACCACAATGACTTTTAACACAGTTTGAAAAAGCAACATCGCCTCATCTCCATGCCAGGTGTCTTCCTGTCGCTGCCGGATGCTGCCTTATCGTCTGGAACATCAGGCACACATTCTGCAACAAACTGTTCTTTTGCAGGCACAGTTTTGCAGTCACAAGCAAAATATGATTAACCTCTCACCTATAAATGAGTAGCATCCTCCCAACAGCTCCTCAAAGTAACTTACACTTAGACTCTGCTTTAGTTTCACTTTCACAAGCACGCTCTGCAAAAGCCTGCGATCCCTGTCTACTTTGGCACAGAGTGTACTCAGAGTTAGGCCTTTTTTTATAATGCAATGTAATCTACATATAAACATTTAAGATTATGAAAAGCATTCCAAAGCATTTAAGATTATAGATTTAACTCAACAGTTTAAAGTGGTTATAACTGCACCTGTAATAAAGGCTAATTGGGTGCCAATATGTTTAAACATCTGAATACAATATCAATGCTGTAGATTATGTTATTAATGCAATGATAATGATGATGACCATGAACAATAGCAGTAAAATATTTCTCTGATCTCCACAACAGCAGATTCTACACAGAACTTGCTTGGTGGGTGTTTACATGGAGACAAAATAAACTCTTATTAGATGCTTGATTGACTCCTAAGAAAAAGTTAATTCTTGGATAAATACGATAAAAATATAATCTAACTATAAGATGTTAATTAAGCTGAACACAATCAATAAATACATAAATAATAATTCTTTGTAGGCTATACTGTTTTTGAGGAAGCAAAAGTGCTGCACACTCATTTTGAACACAATTAAAAGAAAGATACTTTCATTAAAATATCATGAAAGCCAAAATTACAAATATATATTCAAATTAAGCAAAACTACAGTCCTGAACGGTATGTTATTGCAAACTTATCAGGAATTCTTATCAGCAACATGAGTTGTTTACTTGCAGAGTTCCAAACAGGAATCCTTGCACTACTCTGTGAAGTTGGCAGACATGGATACCTGTGTGGATTATGTAAATTAGGAGAAGATGAAATGAATGACATTTCATTCTGTAATGTCAGTCCAAGTAAGGAATATATATATATATATTAGGGGTGCAACAATACTCGTATCGATATTGAACCGTTCGATACAGTGCTTTCGGTTTGGTACGCATATGTATCGAACAATACAAGAATTTTAATTTATTTTATCAACTTTTCTTCTGACGATGCTGTCTGTGTTGAGCGCTCAGTGGATCTGCGCTCGACAGTGCAGCCTAGGCGTAGTCGAACGCAGATTCACTGAGTTAGCACATGATTGTCCTTATGGGGACCTGATATGTTTAATATGCTGCTGAGAATATAGCCCAGAAGAAGCGTATAGTATAGCTTTTATTTTGGAAAGAGCCATTTCTCTGTAATAAACTCTCTTTTCCAAAGATGAGTGATTTGTCGATCAGATAGATAAATTTTTTTATTACTTTGTTGTTTCAGCAACATAAAATTGAAATCTTGTACTTTTGAGTTAAAATATATATTTATAATTTTAATAAATGACAAATTAAAAAGGCATGAACATTTTTTTGTATCGAAAAAATATCGAACTGTGAATTTTGTGAATCGTTGCACCCCTAATAAATAAATATATATATATATGTATATATATATAAAAATCCAGAAATGTTTTGCTGTTCAGACAGTGTCAAACAGATCTAATTTTGGTGCTTGTAAGATAGTTGCCTATATTTATTAAACCTGGAAAAAGTGTCAGTTTGGATTATTTGTTTTATACTCGTAGGTTATGCTTCTACACTGCCTCTGTGCTGTTGGATTTAGCATACTGTTATATGTTTGGCAAAATCATCAAATCAAACCAATCAATAAATAAGAAAACTGGTGTTAAGCGCTCAGCCACTTTAGGGAATCTCTTTGATGAAAACCTTTCCACTGGATTGCTTTCTCCACTTCAGATTTATGTTAGCTCCAGTTGAAGCCATCAGCTAGAAAACAGAAAAAAAACAAGACCTGTTTATAGGATCATTTGGATCTGACATCTTACACAAAATGTTCTAACAGAACAACAAAAAGCACATAATGTGATCTTCAGATCTTGTAGATACATCACATGTCCAAATTTTCTGTGATCAACTATTTAACTTGCCACGTTACCAAACAACAACAACAACAGCAAGTAAATTATCATTAAAGGAGTGCTATGGTAAATGGACTGGTTCTTACATAGCACTTTTCTACTCTATCTGAGCACTCAAAGCGCTTTATTCAACTAATTCATTCACCCAATCACGTTTTGTTAAGTGCTTAGTATCTAACATTCATACTCAGATGGATGCATTGGAGAACAACATAGGGTTAGTCTCTTGCCCAAGGATATTTGGCATACAGACTGGAGGAGCCTGCATTGAACCCAGCTACTACCTTGCAGGTAGGACTGGACAACATGTTTTGGCCTGGTTTAAGTAGGTCATTAATACTGTATTTTCTTATTCTCTGAGCAGAATGTAGGAGGCAAAACACTTAGAGCAAAGATCTGCAAGACTTACTTGCTTCAAGATGTTCTCTTGTATGGTAGGGTTATTTAGATCCAGCCCAGAGTCTTGCAGGCTGATTCTCAATTTAATCACTTTGACTGTGGTTTCTATTATAAGTGGAAAGGAACATATAAGCAGAAAATTGTTCATTCATCATTTCTGTGTGTTTAGTTCAGATATTTACACAGTAAAAACAACAAGAGATGCTGTAAATTAAGTACCTACCTTTGACCTTACAGACACATAAGAATGGGTATTTGTTAGAACATGGCAGTTGCCCCCATTTACCAGATTCATTCTTCATCAAAGCACCACAGTGCTCAGTTTCTTCAGTCCAAATTTTCTGCTCTACTGGCCAGTATCTCAGTGAGGAGTTACTCTGGTCAGACCACTCCCAGGGGTCTTTGAAGAGTCCAATCCAAACATCCATACCATTAGCTAGACTCTGAATTATCTGATGCTCTGCATCATTCCTCACACTGGTCAGGTCTGTGTGGTTGGTTCTGCAGTAGTTTTGAGCCTCACTCCAACCCATTGTTGCTGAACTGAGAATATACTGCTCAGCACCTTTTTTCTTTCCTGATAAAAAGAAAGGAAAATTAAAGAAAAGCAAACAAACTTAATATACTTAATTTGTATATTGGTATATTGTAGCTGTGGTACTCTCTTACCGTCAAAGCATAAAAAATTTTTGGCGTAATGACAAGGGTCTGAAGACAAACTCCTATTTTCATATGTACCACAGTTGTAATTTGTGTTGGAGCCCCAAGGCAAATAATTGTAGAAATCGTTACTTGGCATAGACCAGTGCCATCTCTGAGTCTTGCCTTTCCAAAGCCCAAACCACACAGCATCATTGTATTTGTTCTCAAGAAAATTAACAATTGTTTCTATCTGTTTCATGTTGTCAAAGGTGAGCAGGTCAATGCA
Organism: Rhamphochromis sp. 'chilingali'; assembly: GCF_963969265.1. Taxonomy (NCBI): domain Eukaryota; kingdom Metazoa; phylum Chordata; class Actinopteri; order Cichliformes; family Cichlidae; genus Rhamphochromis; species Rhamphochromis sp. 'chilingali'. The sequence continues at coordinate 32,843,193 of NC_137938.1, read as the reverse complement.
TTTCTCTCTGCAGTAGCTTTGTGCCTCATACCATGTTTTTGGACTATAGAATAAGACGTTTTGGATCTGGTAGGGATACAAAGGTAGAAAACACATCCCTGTGGAAGAAAGGTCATAATTTTACGCCAGCATAACACATTGCTACTTAATTCTGAAATTAAGACAACAACTAATAGTAAATTTTATCATTTGAGAAGGTGACAGGGATTTGCTGTGGGAGATACTACCCGAGGAGAAACAGGGCTTTCAGAAATACTGGGAGTTCACTGACCTGCAAGTAGAATTAGGTGTGTTTCCAAGACTGTAAAGACATTCATAAGAATAATGTAAGAACATTTATTTCCTCATATTTTAAATAATCAAGATCCTTTAAAGCAGAACCTTTACGTACTGCCTTAAATAATATCCAAGCTTTCCTAGGGGTACACCCTGGAAAGGGTTGCCAGTCAACTATCTATCTCTCAAAAAGTAATGTAAACATGACATGAAAGAAGATAATGAAAGAATCTTACCTAATGTTAACTGCTTCATGATCTGTCCCAAAATTACATTTACGAGCAAATGTGTCCTAAATTTCTGCAGTTTGCACTGCAGTTGTTACTATGCTAGAACTGATTCAGTCTTTGGACCTAAATGTGATACTGACAAGGGTTTATCAGAAAGAGGTGGTAGTGGTTGACACATTTACCTGTATGCGCAAATAATTCTTCCTCAGTATGCAAAGCCTGTGGAAATCTGGACTAAGTAATGCAAATTATTCTTCTCCATTTAAAGGAAAAGTCAAAGTCAAGGCTTTAACCTGACCCTTAATATTGCCAGATATAATGGTAGTACCAATCCACAAATACCCTCTGGACACATACCTGCATGCATTGTACTTCCAAATATGGCACCATACAGAGGGAAAATAAGTTTTCCAACAGTATAAGATTTATGGCCAACATGAACAACAAAGAAATAAGCAAACGAAATAAATTTCCTTACTTTTTGTGCTAAGTTTATATGCTTTAGGCATTAACCTGTCATGGTCCTGGGTGTGTTTTGTGTTTTATTTATATTTCTTGATTATTGTTATTCGTGGTTTTAGTTCTTTTCGGGTTATTTCGTTGTAGTAGTTTCTAGTTTCAGTATCTGTACCTTCCCTGTGTTCCACGTGTCATGTTCATTCAAGTTCAGTTCAGTCAAGTCTGCGTCTCTGTGTCACTCCTGTTTTACTTTGAAAGTCCATGTCTCATGTTAGTGTTTCTAGTTTTGCTTTGCTCCCAGCTGTGCTCCCAGCTGTGCTCTTCTCCTGTGTCTCAATCGCCGGCTTTTCAGTGTATTTAAAAAAGTGTGTTTCTCTTCGTCAGTGTTATGTTGTACCCTCATCAGGCTGTGTTTTATGTCTGCCTTTGTGTTCCTCAGTTAGGTTAGTTTTCACTGGGTCCAGCAAAAAGGCTGTTTGAGTTCACCTTCTGCCTCCTGGAGTCTGCATTTGGGTCCTCCATTCCTGACTGCTGCACACAGCTAGTGATGTTCGATTCGTGAACGAATCGTTCAATACTCGAGAATCACTTTACTGACTCGTGAATCATGATTCACAAGCCCAACTGACTCACTGACTCATCCCTGTTTTTGTTAGCAAACTAATTCGCTTAGTAGAAATATATCTAGCTTATAATTAAAATTGTGTGTGTGTGGGGGGGGGGGGGGACACAACAGCCAGTTTCTTAACAAAAGCATTTCTGCTCTGAACTGGAAGAAAAAACCCTGAGTAGAAGCTCACATCAAGAAAATAGCTCCTCGGTTCACAGTAGCATCGCTCTGCTAACATGCTAACAGCACATTTGAGCTACTCACTCGCTCCCTTCCTGTGTTGAATCGTAAGCGTAAGCAAATCACTCAGGACTCGCTCACCCCCTCCCTCCTGTGCTGAATCATAGAGCGAACGAATCACTCACTCACTCACTCACTCACTCACTAACCCCCTCCCTCCTGTGCTGAATCATAGAGCGAACGAACGAATCACTCACTCGCTCACCCCCTCCCTCCTGTGCTGAATCATAGAGCGAACGAATCACTCACTCACTCACTCACTAACCCCCTCCCTCCTGTGCTGAATCATAGAGCGAACAAACGAATCACTCACTCGCTCACCCCCTCCCTCCTGTGCTGAATCATAGAGCGAGCGAAAGAATCACTCACTCACTCACCCCCTCCCTCCTGTGCTGAAACATAGAGCGAACGAACGAATCACTCTCACCCTGTCACTACCCATCCTGAGACTGTGCAACACCTCTTCTGGATCTGTTCATACGCTAGAACATTTTGGAAAGACTTCAGTAGATTCATTGCTGGACATCTCTACAAAGACTTTACTGTGAAATGGGAAAATGTTGTATTTTGTTTCTTTCGAAGGCAAAAAAAAGAAGACGTTTACTTTATAATAAACTTGTTAGTTATCTTAGCTAAATTTTATTTTCACAAATGCAAATACAGTAACAAAAAACCTAATTTTAAACATTACTATAATGATGTTTTATGTTACATAAAATTGATTAGTGGATCACTTAACAAAAAGGCTATGAAAACTATTACTATTTGTAGTAATTACAAATTATTTGAATGTTTGTAATTCTTTGTATTACACCCCCTGGCATATGTTAATTTTGTTCTGATTGTATACATGTTCTGTATACTGTTTCTTAATAAAGTTAAAATTTTTGGAAAAAAAAAACAAAAAAAAACCAGCTTCTTCTTCTTCTTCTTCTTCTTCTTGGTTGGCAACCAATATTAAGGTGCATTACCGCCCCCTGGCAGCTCAGTGGACATTTCGATGAGAAAATATATATTTAACACATTTAAGGAAAATACTAATAAAATAAAAATAAACAAAATAAATGTTTATTAAGCAATTTTGATAGGAAATTGCTTAATTTTAGAAATGTTTTTGCTCTTTTTTTGCTCTATAAAATAGTTGGTTTTTTTTTAGAATCATTCATCTTAGCAGTGGGATTTACATGAAAAGAGAAACAAATTAAGTTTGAGTGAAAATGTAAATTTTTTGCACTCTCTGGTCAACTGACTCAGTGAATCAAATGACTCAAAAACCCCGATTCACTTTGGTGAGTGACTCATTAAAACTCGATTCAGTAAAAAGAATCGAATTTACCATCACTACACACAGCTCATGTCACAAGATATAGTTATGAGCATTATTCACTGAAGAGTGTGGAGATCAGGGAAATTATTTTGCTGCTATTGTTAATAATCATCATCATTACCATTGCATTAATAATATAATCTACAGCATTGATATTGCATTCAGATGCCTCATGATAATAATGAAAATGTCTCAGTTGTGTTTCTTCAGGGGCGAAACAGACCTGGATCAATTCTCCACATGCAGTGGTCGGAAGAAACTTATAGGTTAACATGACTGGACATGTTAAGGCAAGTTTCTGGTTGAATTGTTCACAGCGCCATGTGTCCCTGTCCCTGAACCTCACAATCAAACTCTGACCTATGTTTGAGGACCAGGAATGCTGTTATTTAAGGTGGGAACTTAAAATTTGGGTTAGCAAATTTTGGGAAAGAGAAAACTGACTGTTTAAGTGGAGAATTGTGGAGGAGTCTGAAACACTGCAAAAAGCAACATATGCAAATTCACATACATAAGCAGAAAATGCATTAACCTTACAAGGACAAGCTCATGAAGATTAATGCATAGACATTGATTAAACCTGGCTAAGAACACAAACATACGCAATGAAGATCAGCTTGCTATTTGTATGAGTGACAGAATGCTGTGAAAGTTTAATAAAATACACTTGAGTTTGAAGTTGAGGAATAGCCCAAAAGAAGCTTTATGACAAGGGAGTGAGTTATGAAAAAAGAAAAGTGATTGAAGTAGTTTTAAAAGAGTGACTTAGGAGTGCCCTGGTACTGAGTGATCAAAACCAGTGATCACTGTAGAAAGAAATAAAATAATTTAATAAGTTGGTAATGTTTAAACATGTGTTTCTCTTGTTACGGCAACTTCTTGAGATATGACTCAGTATGCAAATTAGCTGGAGTAAGTGGTGACGAAGAAGCTTCCTGTGTGTGTGTGTGTGTGACTGAGGTTTTCAGGAGAGGAAGTATAGCAGACTGTTCAGGAGTGCAGATTTGGATAGGAAATTTATAGTTTAGTGATGATATGTTGTTGTAAGGGGGTTAATATCTTATGCTGAATCTAAGTATGTTAAAGTGCATAAAGGGGGTGATTGTTGTGTGCAAATATTTGAACCTTAACAAGACGACAACTGTTTCTTTTAGACTTTTCCTTTTCTTTATAAAGACTTTTATATTGAATATGTGAGTAGCTTAAAACAAATTAGGGTAAAAAATAAAATGTGATTTTTCCAATATTTGCTGCTCAGACGACTGAGCTTCTTATTCCCAGTGACAGCAGCAATACGCTCAGTAATCCAAATGACTCTATACTGAAATGTTGGATGTCTATCTTGAAAATAAATCCCACACTGATATTTAACAAGTGAAAAAGACAAGAAGACAGTGTTCATTTCTGTTTGTCTCCACGTTGAGCCAGCCACCACACTCCCTGCTGGTGGCTGGCTCACTTGCAGTGGCTGCTTGGCGGGGCCTGGCGCTCATGGCTTGGTCAGGCCCCTCCTGAAGGGTGGGGGGCCCCTTCAGCCTCTGGTCCCGGGGCTCAGTCCGCTCTGGCGCAGCTGGCAGAGCCTGCGGGTACATTGCCGCAGCTCCCTGTAGCTTTAGCGCCGCGGCTGATGGGTGACGCCCAGTCTGAGGATCTCCTCAGGCCGTTCCAGGAGGGTGGCGCGGCCGCCCCTCCAGTGGTCCTCCTTGGGCTCTCGCGCTCTGGAGGGCCTTTAGATGTCTGGGACCTTTTCTTGAACTTCTCTTGTCTACATCTTTCCCTGTCCTATCCTCCAGCCATGTCTGTTCCGTTTGTAAAAACTTAAAAGTAAAAAAAAAAAAAAATCAAACAAATAATTAAGAATTTGGAAAAATCTTTTCTTGGCTTTCAGACAACAATTCTGATTGCTACAGTGCCGAATGGGACAGGCAAATAAATAAATAAGTAACAAGTGAAAAAGACACTTTGCAAAGCTCACAGAACCACAGCTGTGTATGCAAGGGTAATTAAGCTGGTGATTCACTGTCCTTGCTACTGTTCTGCTGGGTCTCTATGCCCAAGCCAGCTCATCACTAACAACAGATATGGATACTGATTCAGCAGTGAAGTGACTGTCAGTCCCCTCCCGTACATGGATGACGGCAAACTGTATGCCATGAGTGAATGACACACCAGCTCACAGATCCACCTCACCAGAATCTACAACTAGTTGTTCTTGGACTGGATAAGTAAGGAGATTTGCACTGAAGAGGTGGAGCTCCTGGGGCTCGGTCACTCTGGCACAGCTGGTTGACGGCGGAGCTCACGGGCACGTCACAGCAACCCCCCCTGGCTTCTGCCCCGCGGCTATTGAGTGACCCCTCATCTGGGGCTCTCCTCAGCTCTTTCCGGGATAGTGACTTGGTTGCCCCTCCATTGATCTTCCTTGGTCTCTTGTGAGAGCCTCTGGATGTCTGGAGCCTGGATCTCCTCCATACCTGCTTCATGCCCTGGAGGGCGGGACTATGGCCCCCCACACCCTCTAGCAGATCATTACATGAAGGAACCTTTTAAATACAAGTGCGCTCATGCTCACAGGTGTACACACAGGTGCTCACACACACAAACTACACCCTTTTTGGCTCCCACCTCAAAGCACACAGTGCCCTGTCAATCCTACGTGCTGCACAATAATAGTCAATATTTAGTATTTACTGTTATATTCACATAGATCCTCGCGATGATGTTGTTTATTATATTGCTCTCTCTTTTGCTTGTTTTCTCTTTTTTCTTTCTCAACAGGTGATCCAGGTGATTTATATATGTATTTTTTTTGTCTGTTTGTTTTGTTTGTTTTTGTTTTTTTTGCCCTTCATCACCGTTCCTCTTCCCCGCTGTTTTTCTTTCCCTCTTTCTTTCTTCCTTTTCTTTTCCCCAGTCAAGTCTGTCCCGTGTTTAGCAAGGGAAAATAAAATAAAATAAACAATAAAAGCAAAAGTAAATCTAATAGACCAATACAACAAGGCTGGGATGGTCCATTTGGTAGTAAATCCGTTCTTTGCCTGTAGACAATAATTCTGATGGCAAAAGAACCAAACGGGACAGACGAGAGGAAAAAAAAAAAGAGGTGGAGCTGATTGTTTTAGTTTATTATGGAAGCTTTAATTTTAAACACAAGCACTTATAAAGAGTATCTTTAAAGAAAAACAGGGCACAGTACAATGTAAATTCTCTTAAATATAATCTTGTGATATATTGTATCCTTAAAGTAGATTTTATAATTTCAAATGTTGCAATTGTGACGCCCACAAGTGTATGGTCACAATTGTAATTTTGTTGTGAATTGTTTTTGATGTAAAAGACCTGATTTTATGGTGGTATTGCACTTTTCATTTAGCGTTATGGACAATGTAATTGCGTGGCATTGCCACAAGGGGGAGATAGTGGTGAGTGCGATAGGCTGTTGCAACGCGTCTCGGCCTCAGACGAGGAAGAGCCTGCAGACCGAACGCAACTGATGTCTCCTGTCTCTGCTTTTCTGTTAAAAAAACAGGTCAGTAGTTCAAGTTTGCTCACCACAATGTACATATAAAGGCAAGAAACTTTTTTCTGTCTTAGTTTAAAGACCGCAAATGTTGTGAGAGAGTGTGTTTTCACTGATTGAGAGAAAGCTAACTATACCGCCATTTGTAATGGCAGCCGCCATTTCACTCGTAGTCTAAATAGGCAGCTGGTCTTATTACCTGTTTTATTTTGTGACAAATGGAGCTCTTAGACACTTCTTTTATCCTGGCATTATTGGAAGTTACAGTTGATTAGGACCTACCCAGTTCTTATGTGTCAAATGTAAATAGTCTGATGTATACTGTTTGTGGATGATTGTGAACTGTTTGTGAGCAATGGAAGAATATTTTTGTTTATTGGTTACAAATGTAATATATTGTTTGAATCTGTTAAAGTATAAGAAAAGTATAAAGGTGATATAAGCGGGTTAATTGCAGTGTTAGTGGTGCTGCACAGAAATGTTTTGATGCTGAAATGCAGTAAAATTGGTTACAGATTTATTGTAAATAAGGACGTTCATATACAATGATTATTTTGTAAGTTTATTCTTGTGAGAGTGCAAGGTAACCAAAAGGGTTTGAGCTATGGACCTAATTGAATGTTTGTGTTGTTAAAAGCGAAATGTGTGTGTCTAAATGAAAAGAAAAGGACGTTGTTAAACTCTGTTAATAAATGAGACGAGGAAGAGCCTGCAGACCGAACGCAACTGATGTCTCCTGTCTCTGCTTTTCTGTTAAAAAAACAGTTTAAAAACAGACCCCATCGAAGGCCTGTAACATAATACCAAAGTACAATAAGTATAAAACCAACAAGATTACAGCCAGTCACTTCATTTTCCTCTCTGAGACTCAACCCACCTCAGTGGAAACAAGAACTCATGTGTTATTCACCTGCCTGCCCACTCTCCACTGACCCATCTTTGAATTTCCTGAATTCCAGCCTATTCCTCCAACACCACCATTTTCAACAGGTGAGGCATGAGAATTTCTTATCAGCACACCATTAAGACCTCATGAATGGGTAAAAAGGATGGAAATCACATAACTAGAAGCTGTGCAGGAGTGGTGTCTTGGTCTCCGTGTCTCCTTGGCTGATATAGATTCAGGTCTTGTGTTTTTTGTTATTGTTGTCATCTCTTCCTTTCTCCTCTCTCCCGTCTGTTTGGGTGGAGATCATCACGGGCTCTTGCCCTTAGCCCACGCACCTGGTCTAATCAACCACCTGCCTCTGATCTGTCTGATTGCTGAGCTACTATATAAGATGGCGGCTCAGTGTGTCTTGTTGCTGGATCATAGAGTAACCATAGTCAGTACAGCCTTGGTGATCTCTAGTTATGTAACTCTAGAGTGTTTTCTGATTGTATCTTTTTTTAAAAATTAGGTTCCTGGACTTATCCCTGTTTCCTGTCCTATCTGAGAGTCTGGAAGTCTGGTGTGGAGTTTTTTGGAGTGTGAGCACGAGTGCGTGAAGAGGAGTTTGGAGAGGAGCAGAGATGGGCAGTAACGCGTTACTTGTAATGCGTTACTGTAATCTGATTACTTTTTTCAAGTAACGAGTAAAGTAAGGGATTACTATTGCAAAAACGGTAATTAGATTACCGTTACTTTCCCGTAGTAACGCTGCGTTACTGCGTTACTAAAACCGTCACAACAGCTGTGTGCAGATCAACAATGGATCACATATCGATTGTGGGAGAGAGTATGAGCGTGCAGCGTTTAAAGCGCGGAAGTACTGACCTTACTTTGAGTTTGATTCCATAAAAAGTGACAAAAACATTAGTGTCCGTTGTGCGTGGGAAGAAAACTTATTTTTACAGCGAAAAAAAACCCCTAAACTTCCAAGCAAGCACCGAGTGCGCAATGACGTAATGGGAAATTCACAGAGAAACTCGCGGATTCTTCAACTGACCGTGGCACACCTGCACCAGGGTAAACCTCCGCCTACCGCAGTCCTGGTTTACAGGTGAAAATAGAGCAACAGGACCGCTGAGTCTTTGACTTTATTTATTTTCTGCTGTGTTTTACTTGCATCTATTTGAAAGAGTGAGTGTAAACACAAAAAATATTTTATTTTATGTGCTGGAATGTGCAGAAAATAGGTTTAAATGTTAAACTAATTTAGTCAAGTCAGAGAATGTTGCATATAATTAAGTTTTGCTTGATGCATAAAGTTAAAAGATTAAAACTGATAAAACAAGTTAAAAAAAAGATACTTTTCCATTTGATTACATTTTGTATGATGGATTATGTAGAAAAAGTAGAATTGGGCTGAGAGATCTATCGCTTTATCACCTATTCAGGTTGTAAATCGGGTTTTTAAAAAGTAACTAAGTAATTAATTACTTTTGAAAATAAGTAATCAGTAAAGTAACGGGATTACTTTTTTGGGGAAGTAATCAGTAATTAGTTACTGATTACTTTTTTCAAGTAACTTGACCAACACTGGAGAGGAGTGTGTATTTTGGACCTGTTTCCCTTCTGTTGGGTCTAAACTCAGACCCCGCTGTATCCAGGACTTATTCCCGTGAAAGAAAAACAAGGCAACAGCGATCGATCGTTTCACTTGCAAAGGCCTCGTTGATGTCTACCATGAAATGACCCCAAATCCGGCCTCCTCTCGCTGCCTTTTATTGAGAAACAGTTCACACAAAACACATCACAGCAAAGCAACGCCCACATGGTTCTAAGACAAGGCATTGTATGTATATGTGTGAACTTCTGTATCTAAGTAAGAATGTGCGTGTGTCGTCCTGCTGACCAAAGGGTCGTAAACACAGGAAGCTTACATCAAAAAGCACAAGGATGTGTCTGTAATAAAGGACTACAACCCCCCCACCCAGAACCTCGAGATCTGGGGAGGGGGGCAGTGGAATTCCTTTCATCAGAGTTGGCATGCATAAAATGACAACATTTAACAATTCACTCTAACACCTTCCTTCCCTGCATCCCTGGAGCCCCTGATCCCTCGCACTGTATATATCTTCATCTGGTGTTTCTGTATAAATAAACTAGAGATGGACCGATCCGATATTACGTATCGGTATCGGTCCGATACTGACCTAAATTACTGGATCGGATATCGGAGAAAAATAAAAAATGTAATCCGATCCATTAAATATCACGAAAGCACCTCACAAAACTTGCAACACGCCGTAACTCACCTCAGAACGTTAGCACGTCGGAGCAGTATGCATCACGTGATAGAGCGGCTGTGGCATGCGGGACCTGTCGGTGGTCTGGATAGCATGTGGAGCTTCGCTAGCAACCCGGCATTTCATCTCCGACAAAGTTATCCCGAGAGAAGTAAAGCAAGTGTGTAAGTCCATCTCTGAATGTTTGTAAAGCATTCCTGCGTTAAGCTTAACAAGCGATATATGGAGCGACTGCCTCTTCTTGCTGCTACTTCAATCATGAAACTGCTTAACGATCAGCTGATCGGCTTTTCTGTCGCGAGTCCGTGTCTCTAGTTTGCTTTTGGCCCACTTTGCACCAGAAAGAGGAAACCAGCGGCTGAACAACAGCAGCACGTTTAAGCTTGATCAGCTGTTGTTAGAATGTATTTAATATTACTTTCTACTCGAGGATCTTTTTCTACGTAGCTGACGGCTGGTAACTGTGTAGGGGCGGATCTAGCAAAGTTTAGCCAGGGGGGCCGATAGGGCATTAACAGGGAAAAGGGGGCACAAAGACATACTTTTCTTTCTTATTCTCATTTAAAATGTCTAGCTTTTAATAAATAATTATCTGACACCCAAAGTTTTAATTTGATGCAAAATGAATAGAAGTCCATTACTGTATATAGTAACTATTAAGTCTAATATATATACCCTAGTAAGCTATAGTACTTTTTCCTTTGGGAAGGTACCATCTGTGCAGTCTGCAATTTTGTTGAAGAAAGATGTTGAATCTATTTAAAATTTCTTGAAAAATAATTGATTTCTGTGCATTTTTTTTCACACTGCATCAAATTAAGGTTGATTACGTCGATTAAGCATCATGAGGTGGCGCGTGAGGGGTGGTTCCCTATTTTTTATTTATTTTGTTGTTGCTGGGAGTTGGAACCCTATTAGTTAGGTTGCTTAATATTTATGCTAAGTACTCTTTAAAATACCAGAATAGGGAGGATGGTGTAGGTTTAAGTTTATTAGATTGATCAGTATTGCTGAACTATGAAAATTTTTTTTTGCATACAGGTATAACAGAATAGCTTTAGTGTAGTTGTTGTTTTAAACTTGAGTATGAACTTATACAAAATGCAGCAAGATATTTAAAAAAACAGTTTTGTTGATTAAAAAACACTATATCGGATTCATATCGGTATCGGCAGATATCCAAATTTATGATATCGGTATCGGTATCGGACATAAAAAAGTGGTATCGTGCCATCTCTAAAATAAACTATTGACTTTTTATTCTGAACGCATTGGTCTGTGTCTGAGTCCATTCCATCCCCGTGACACTACTGTAATGAAATGCATTCCCAACTGGTCTGTAATTTTACTTTCAGCATCTATATGGATGTTAAAATCACCCCAATTTATTTTATCTGAGCTGAGCACTAAATCAGATAAAAAAACAAAATGTAAAAACTGAAATCTGAGAGAGTCTCTAAGTAAGAGGTGATAAATAACAAAACTGTTTTCTCAGTTTGCTGATTATGGTGAAAAAGGCTAAGAGTCAGGCTTTTAAATTAATTAAAACTGTCTGAGTCTATGATTGATTAATATGTTGGAGTGAAAGATGCTGCAATGGCCCCTCCTCAGCCTGTGATTTGGGGATTGTGACAGTTATTGTGAATCTGAGATTGTGACTCATTTAAACTAACATAATCATCCTGCTTTTCCAGGTTTCTGTAAACAAGGTTTGCTGGGTTGAGCAGCAGAGTTGAGTATGTGAGTGGCACCAATTAAAAACTTTGGTTGATTGATGACTGAAGGCTAAAGAAACAAGACAAACTTCATATATTTTTACATTTATTCATTTAACAATCAGCCCTTCAGTAGAACTGGAATAACAATACACAGCCACGATCAAAGCAATAACAAAGAGAGTGTACAAGGTTAAAAACCTACTTAACATGTTGGTGTCTTTTAAATTGGTGTCTGTGAACTACCGAATTTGCTATGTTTTCTCTTCAAGCAATGAAACCATTAAACAACTCTGGAAGGATGGTTTGCTTTATTCTTTCGCTTTTAGTCTAGGTTTCTAATTCCAAAAAAGTTCAGGCAGCTTGGGTGTGTGTTTGTTGCAACTATGTAAATAACTTTTCCTGAGAATGTAAATTATATGAAAAAACTGTTCTGTCCCATCCTGGCTACCTGCGCCTCATTTTATTCCACAGCAGTGATCCCGAGCAGCAGCCCAAAACATGCTTTGTGTTTTAAGGATGTACTGATCTGCACCTTGTTTTGTTGCTGCAAAGTAAAGTAAAATTAGCTTCACTGCATTTCCACAATATTAACAGTTAAAACATTTGCTATGTAGCAGTGGTCCTCGGGTTTCAGCCAAGAGTATGTCCTGTAGTATTCCCCAGAATCAACGCAAGACAATTTTTATGTATTGACGAGCTATTTGACTACAGCTTATTGTTAAAAATAAAATTATTTTTTAAATTGATTTTAAAATCTATCAACAGAGATTAGGGCACAGACTACAAAAGAATAATTACCCACATAGCAGACAGGTCTGGGCTGGATCTGGTGTCAAGCCGGCACCGCTGGCTGACTTCTGGCATGGTAAATGGTATGTCATCCATATATGGGCCAGGCCTGGCGTAGATGACACTGTTTAACAGTGATTAACAGACTCACTTTCAGGTGACTCTGTAATTTGGCACTATACATATAAACCTGATAAGGGGTCCTCTCATGGACAGTGTGCAATGACACACAAATAATGACATTTCACCATAACCCTTAATGGCGAAAGGCAGTTTGGAAATTTAAATGAGATTACAATTGTTGTACATTACTCTAAAATCAGTGCTATGTACGTGACTTTACGATCACAACCTGATTTGAAACAGGATCTAACATAAACATTCTCCCCCTGGAAATAGCTCTTAGATATTAAGAGAATATGTCACATGAGATCACAGGATGGCAAAAAATGTACGTTAAAATGAGCTCATTTGGGCTCTTTTCATTGGAACACTAAAGTACCACAACAAAGAATAAGTGCACCTATATCTCTGACACTCTTAAAACCTTTCATTGTAAAACACTTGTGAATGCACACACGGACAGAAAAAAGATAATGAGAGAGAGCTGTTGTATAACTTTCATCATCATAATGCACTTTTTCTAACACACAGTTTCTGACAAAAAACCCAGCACCAAAACAAAAAAATCAAAACACCAAATGTAAGCCACAGAATATACTGCTGAATAAGACGAAAGTTAAAAAGCTTTAATTCCAAGTCATGCAAGGTAGTTGGCAAATGTCTGTAGCGTGACTTTGCTGTGACCTGTCAATATTTGGGATGTTTATAGTTATTAGAAAATGCTTTTTTAACCTTCTAGGACCTGATGTCCACGTATGCCGACGTCACATTTTGTGTTGTTTAGACCACAATACTAAATTTTATTCTATAAGGGCCTGATATCCACTTATGAGGACATTATACTGCCACCTGGTGATGGCAGAAGAGTATTTCTCATTACACGTTAGATTCAAGATGGCCAACAACACACCCAGAAGTTCAGATGGCAACTCCTGAGCCACACTTCAATCAGGTAAAAAAATCCAATCACATTTCTTGGCTGATTCTTGTTCAGATATGTACAAAAGTGTTTAATGTGTGTTATGGAAGTCAAATTTTACAAACGTTACTAAAGTTGCTAAACATGTGGTACGCGTATGTGGACAGAGGGACTTAGTCTTGTTAGCTTTGTTGTGTGGACAGAGGGAGTTATGTTGCTAACAACATGTGATAATGAAATTGTATTTTTGGTTGATTTAGGTAGAAAACAACAGGTTACTACAGTTCAAGCAGATATAGCATGCTTTATAAATAAAATCTCCATAGTTTTTTTTCCCAGAGTGTTATTCTCTCACAAGAACAATGGCGTTACTGTGGTGGACAACTTGTTAGACATTGACGATCCCGTGGGGGATGCTGAATATCAACCCCCACGACAGGGGCTAAGCAGCAGTGAGGAGGACAGAAGTGGGTGTGAAGACCCCATTCCACGGCCCACTCAGCTTATCAGGGGACGTAAACATCTCTGTGATGAATATGAAGGATATCGTTCAGATTGTGACATTGGCAGATCACGCACTCCCAGATGTCACTCTTGGAAGAAGAGACAACACCAGGACCAAGCCATCAAGAGCAGTCTAAGAAAGGGCGTGGGATGCGATGGAAAGCTTCTCCGCTAACACCAAATCAAGACCACTTTGAGCAAGAAACTGTGCAGGACAGAGAGGGCTGGACCCCACTGGACTACATAGAGCAGTATATTGATAAAGCTCTGACAAAAATGATTCCAGATTGTTCTAATGCTACGTCACTGGCTAGAAGTGGGAATCCACTCAACACATCAACTGATGAAATTGATAATTTTTTTCGGTGCCTGTATTTTGATGTCTTGCGTACCATATCCTACAATCAGGATGGACTGGTCCAAATCCTTGAGATTCCTTGCCATCACTGAAAACTCTTGACAGATTCTTCAGACTGAGGCAATCGCTCAAAGTGCTCATTGACAATGTTCCAGAGGACCTGAGAGAGTGTAATAAATTCTGGAAGGTGAGGCCTTTTCTGAAACGCATTCTGAAAGGCTTCAAATCTCAGGCTCGCCCAGAATGCGTTTCAGTTGATGAGCAGATGATTCCTTTGACAGGGGCTTGTCCATGTCAACAATATCTGTCAATGAAGCCAAACTCAGTGGGCATAAAAAACTGTGTTTACGCAACAGCAGATGGTATTGTGCTGGACTTTAACATTTATCAAGGGGCAGCTGCACCCCTTGAGCAGGTTAAAGAACCAGGGGATCTGTTTTTGGGAGGCTTGATCATAGATTGTCTGTCTCAAATACTGCATCCTAATACAAATGTTTACTGTGATCGGTTCTTTATGTCCACCCAAGGTGTGGAACACATGATGAAGAAGCAGATTCTAAAGTTATGAAGAATCAGGTCGCTGCAGCAGTACAGAAGTGACCAACTGACAAAACAATGAAAAAGAAACGAAGCTGGACCTCAGCACAAGTTACCACTGCGGATGGAAAGATTTGCATGGTTAAGTGGTATGATGTCTACTGTTCATGCTGGAGAGCCAGACGACACCTGCTGGAGATGGGTCAAACAACTAAAACAATATGTGACAATCTGACGACCAAGTATTATCCCTGAATACAACTCCAAGATGGGTGGAGTTGACCTTGTTGATAGAATGATGAGTTACTATCGCATGTGTGTCCATACAAAGAAATGGACACACATGCGAATGCTAATGCACTTTATGGATCTGCCTTTAGCCAACAGCTGGCTACTGTACCGCAAAGACCTTACTGTATGTGGCACACCAAAGAAGAACAGCATGGAGTTCCTTGAATTTCGCATGGAAGTGGCCATGACTTTCTTGGCTGAGCATGCCAATGACAGCTTTGACTTTTCAGTGCAGGAAGAAGACCCAGATGTGTAAGTCCAAGGGAAAAGCATCCAGTGAAGGCAGTGCCCCATGTCTCATTCCGCAGGAGGGCTAATGCACATCTGTCAGGGGCGCCGAAAGTGAAGAATGCAGCGTGTTGCAGAGCAAAAGACCGCTCAGGGAAAACTCAAGAGAAGTGTGTTACATGCAAGGTGTTCCTCTGCTTACAGGCAGATCACAACTGTTACACAGCCTTTCACACATAGGTGTTCCCATATTTTGTTTTGTTTTTTGTTTGTTGGGTTGTTTTTTTTAGCCATCAGAATTGTTGTCTGAAGGCCAAGAAAGATGCCCAACGGATTTACTTTACCAGGTGGATCATCACGGCCTTGCCATATTAGTCCATTTGATCGAACTTTGTTATTATTTATTTTATTTTATTTTAGTTATTACAGACGGGACAGGCATGACTGGGGTATAGGAAAAGGAGAGAGAGGGGAAGAAAAACAGAGGGGAAGAGGGACAGTGAGAGAGGGCACTTAAAAAAATCACCTGGCTCACCTGTTGAGAGGAAAAAAAGAGAAAACAAGCAAAAAAAGAGAGCAACACAATACAGAGCATCACTGCAATAACCTAAATAAATTTAAGTAACAGTAAATACTAAATATTGTATGTATTTATGCAGCACGCAAAACTGACAGTGCACAATGTGCTTTGATGTAGCAGCCAAGAAAGGTGTAGTTTGTGTCTGTGAGCACCTATGTGTACACCTGTGCGCATACCTGTGTGAACGGGCGTGCCTGTATTCAAAAGGTTTCTCCATGTAACATTCTGCTGGTGTGGGGAGCCAAAGCCCCATCCCCCAGGGCATAAAGCAGGAATGGAGGAGATCCAGGCCACCAGAGTGCGGGAGCCCAAGGAGGACCAACGGAGGGGCAACCGTGCCACCCTCCTGGAAAGAACTGAGGAGAGCTGTTGTGGCCATTTTTGTTGAATGTTCATAAAATGCAATTTGTATTCATTTTTGTTTTTTCTTTAAAGGTGTAAGAATATACTGACCTGGTTTTGTTATTTAAATTTGTAATTAATTTTATTGGAGAAGCTTTTGCAAAGTGATTGGTTTATTAGCTTATGGACCCTCCCATTAATCAAGAGATTAAGAGCACCCTGGATGGGTGTGGTAAAGAGGTTTTTCGTTTTTTGTTTGCCAAATGTCAGATGGGAAGATGGGAGGGTTAGAAAATGATTTTTTGACCACTTTTGAAGTTGTTAAAGCAAATTAAATTAACTTTCGTTTAATTTTAAGTTTTAAGAAGTTATTTGGTTGATTTTTGTTTATAATTTTGCACGAAATAAACCACATATGATTTTTAAACAATGGAGTCAGAAGTGCGTTCTAAAACAAACCTCCCGTTGCCACCCACGGCCTTTTCTTGGACTTTTTTGGTGTTTGGAAAGTAAAAGGCCGCGACAAGAGCCTCAGACGTGGTGTCACCCAGCAGCCACAGTACGGAAGACACAGGGGCTCCAGTGACGCGCCCACAGGCTCTGCTCGCAGCCAGCCTTGCCAGAGTGGACCAAGCCTCAGGCCCAGAGGTCTGAGGGCCCGACTGAACCACGGCCACCTGGCCCCGCCTCTCATGACTGTGTGAAGGCAGGCAGGAAAGGTGGACCCAAGAGCAGGACTCATGGAGGCACAGGTGTACTCTAAGTCTAATTTCATACTGCAGGTCTTAATGCTCATTTGCGATTTTCTGATCAAATCAGATTTTTCTTGTCTGGTTGTTCACACTAAAAATAAAATGTGACAGCAAACGTGCTCTAGTGTGAACAGTTCACGGCCCTCAAAGCGGCCCGCATGCGCAAAAGAAGACGTCACACACAACGCGCTCTGTTTAGACCCAGACGAAACAGTATTGTTTGACTGATGTCCCTTAATATAAAGACTTGTTTCGGACTTTACGTTTCCCAATTTTGCTTTAAGTTAAAGTTATTTTTTTATTTACATATGGCCTAATAATTATCCTTATTGCTGTTTTAGAGACAGAAAGTTGCAGATTTCTGTCAGAATCTGCAGATTATACAGTACAAATAAAATGTTCACGTTTCTCTAACGTTGTCTTCCCAACAGTTTAACTACATCTACACTGGATCTTATCTTGTTTTACTTTATAAAAAGTCATATTGTGGAATGAGGATTGAGGAAAATATAAAATATATATCACAATAATAGTCTGATTATATGAATGAAATCTCAATATATATAGAATAAAACCTGATTTTTTTTATATATATATAGCGTAGTGGTTAGACTACACGCCTTTGGAACAGAGGATCGCAAGTTCGATTCCTGCCTGGGGCCTCTGTATCCAGTAAGGGTCCTAAGGCTAGACCCCCTATGCTAAGCGAGCCTACCGCAGACATGAGCGAGACAAATAAATATGAAGGCATGCCGGCTCGGACGTCGCCCGGATCAACAAGGTCCGCGTCAGGTGTTGAGGAACCAGGGCACCCTGACGAAAAGTGGGCTAACACTAGAGGCCAACTCCAAGCCCATAGCACAAGTCACCATCAAGTGCGGGATCTACCAAGGAGATGCTCTGTCCCCACTGCTGTTCTGCATAGGCCTGAACCCCCTCAGTGAGATCATTAACAAGACTGGCTACGGATACCGACTACGGAACGGAGCAGTTGTCAGCCACCTCCTGTACATGGATGACATCAAGCTGTATGCCAAGAGTGAACGAGACATCGATTCACTGATCCACACTACCAGGCTATACAGCAATGACATTGGAATGTCGTTCGGACTGGAGAAGTGTAGTCGGATGGTATCAAAGAGAGGGAAGGTAGTCAGAACTGAGGGGATTGAACTACCAGAAGGCAACATTGCAGACATAGAGGACAGTTACAAGTACCTGGGGATCCCGCAGGCAAATGGGAACCATGAAGAGGCCGCTAGAAAAGCTGCAACCACCAAGTACCTGCAGAGGGTCAGGCAAGTCCTGAGGAGTCAGTTGAATGGAAAGAACAAGATCTGGGCCATCAACACGTACGCCCTGCCCGTGATCAGGTACCCTGCTGGGGTAATAGGCTGGCCAAAGGAGGAGATAGAAGCCACTGACATAAAGACAAGAAAGCTCCTTACCATGCATGGAGGGTTTCACCCCAAGTCCAGCACCCTGAGGCTGTACGCTAAGCGGAAGGAAGGGGGCCGGGGACTGGTGAGTGTCAGCACCACAGTCCAGGATGAGACAAGGAACATCCAAGAATACATTGGGAAGATGGCCCCAACTGACCGAGTTCTCAGTGAATACCTCAGGCAGCAGAAACCCAAGAAAGAGGAGGTAGACGAGGAACCATCATGGAAGGACAGGGCCCTGCACGGTATGTACCACCGGAGGAGGTGGCTGGAGGTGGCAGGAGGTGGCTGATATCCAGAAATCCTACCAGTGGCTGGACAAAGCTGGACTGAAAGACAGCACAGAAGCACTAATCATGGCAGCACAAGAACAAGCTCTGAGTACAAGATCCATAGAGGCTGGGGTCTATCACACCAGGCAAGACCCCAGGTGCAGGCTGTGTAAAGATGCCCCAGAGACAATCCAGCACATAACAGCAGGGTGCAAGATGCTAGCAGGCAAGGCATACATGGAACGCCATAACCAAGTGGCCGGCATAGTGTACAGGAACATCTGTGCCGAGTATAACCTGGAAGTCCCGAGGGTGGTGGAGAATGACCGAGCTAAGATCCTGTGGGACTTCCAGATACAGACGGACAAAATGGTGGTGGCTAACCAACCGGACATAGTGGTGGTAGACAAACAGAAGAAGACGGCCGTAGTGATCGATGTAGCGGTTCCGAATGACAGCAATATCAGGAAGAAGGAACACGAGAAGCTGGAGAAATACCAAGGGCTCAGAGAAGAGCTCGAGAGGATGTGGAGGGTGAAGGTAAGGGTGGTCCCCGTGGTAATCGGAGCACTAGGTGCGGTGACTCCCAAGCTAGGCGAGTGGCTCCAGCAGATCCCGGGAATAACATCGGAGATCTCTGTCCAGAAGAGCGCAGTCCTGGGAACAGCTAAGATACTGCGCAGGACCCTCAAGCTCCCAGGCCTCTGGTAGAGGACCCGAGCTTGAAGGATAAACCGCCCGCAGGGGCGTGCTGGGTGTTTTTATATATATATATATATATATATATATATAGAGAGAGAGAGAGAGAGAGATTAGTGCTGTGAATAGATTTTAAAAAAATTAACCTATTCCTCTCACAGTTTTCTGTAATTAATCGCAATTACTTGATCCATAGCCTGGTTGCACTTACATTTTTTCAACTTTATATTTAAGCATGTAACTGTCACGGCGTGGGTCATATAGGGCGGATTGGACAGATTCAACACAGACACCGTATGAACGTGACAAGAATTTATTACAGCAAGTGGCAAAATGTGAATACACAGTGGCGTTTAGTGGCTATATACAGGTGGGGTGCAGTAGTGGCTAAGTGAAAACTGTGGTTATGTTAACTACTCACGAACACTACACGAGTACACTTGGGCTGGGGAAATATATACGAAGGTTAAGGCTGATACACACACACTGTGTCTATACTATGTTCACATTGCTCTATGCTACTCTGTTAAAGTACATTTATCATCCATATTAACTTGTTCCGCTGATTCTTTTCTCTTCAGCCACTTCTTCAAGGCTCCTTGGTAAAAACTCTTCCATCAGATTGTTTTCTCCACTTTAGATGGAAACCAGCAGTCTTGTTATAACTCCGTAGCTTCTGGCTCATCTATTAGACAGAAAATACCCATGTTTCCATTTACCATTGCAAAACCATGAAGGTCCTAATGTGATTAAATACTTATTTCATGTCACAATCTAAATTAACATATATATATATATATAATATACTCAAATTTAACTGCTCATCATTAACAAAGATCTGCATCACTTACTTGCTCCAGGATGTCTGCTTGCACCGAAGGATTACTTAGATCCAGCATTGAGTCCTGTGGGCTGATCCTCAGTTTAATGAAACTCAGTTTTTTGACTACTATAAACAGATGTGAACAGAGTTAGTCTGAATCGTATTTGCAACACTCTCCTTCATTTTACACATTTCTGTCACTGAGAAAAATGAAGATAACAATAGTTTTTGCTATTTGAAAAAAAAAAAGTAAAACTAAATGTGTTAGTAAAGAGTTTTACTCACTGCAGTTACAAACGAATGGATGTGTTTCTGTGCATGCCCTGTCTCCCCATTTACCAGAGTTTACCTTCAACATAGCAACACAGGTTTGAGTGCTATCAGTCCGGACAAGCATGTCTGGGTTCCAGTATCTAAATGAGGAGTCAGTCTGGTCTGACCACTCCCAGGGGTCTCTGAAAAGGCCAACATACACTTCACTGCCATTGGCTACTTGCTGGACTATCTGGTACTCAGCATCATTCCTTAGACTGGTCAGGTCTGTGTAGTGTGCTCTGCAGAAATCCCGAGCAGCAGTCCAAACCATGCGTTGTGTGTTAAGGATGTATTGATCTGCACCTTGTTTTGTTGCTGCAAAGTAAAGTAAAATTAGCTTCACTGAATTTTCATTTCCACAAAATTTACAGTTTTTTAAATATTGTCAGACATAAACCGGTCCGTGGTGCAAAAAAGGTTGAGGACTGCTGCTGTAGTATTCCTGAGAATCCAAGTAAGACATTTTTTATGTATTGGCAAACTACTGATCTGCATCTTTTATTCTCAAAATAAAGAGACAATTTTAAAACATTTCAGAGAGATTACAGTACAAAACAAAGAAGGATAATCAAGATTTGAGAATTTTAGTAGCATTACATTTACTAAAAGACTAATTTGTTTGACATGAGCTTGATACAGTCACTGTAAACACCACTTTACATTTTATTATTAAACATTGACTTTTGTCTTATTTCCTTTCTTTCACCTTCATGTGGTTGCAGTAGAGGGCGGCTCCTCCATGAACCTGGTTCTGCTGGAGGTTTCCAGAGAGTTTTTCCTTCAATTCATCATAAAGTTCTTGCTTACAGGGCATCATCTGTTTGTTAGGTTTTCTCTGTAGATTAGTAGGATCTTTACCATACAATATAAAGCACCTCAAGATGACTGTTGGTGTGATCTGGTGCTGAATGAAATTGAATTCAATTCATTTAAACTGAATTGTTAGAAGAGTGGTGAACAGTTCAAAGTTGACTATGTTCGAGTCCGAAATGTTACAGTGTCTATTTGATAGACACTGTAACATTGTGTTAACAAGCAGTTAATTAAAAGTAGTCTAACATAAATGTAAATGCTGTAATTTGATTATTTTAATAAACCATGTAACTTGGATCGATTCTAGAACATAAATGACTGGTATCGAAGGAATCGATATTTTAGGATCGATCCGCACATCACTAATGAACAGAATAAACTTTCTGAATGAATGCCTCACGACATAACACATCCAATTTGTCTAATGAGTATTAGTATGCTTGTGTCATACACAGTGTTGGGGAGTAACGGAATACATGTACCGCCGTTACGTATTTAGAATACAAAATATGAGTAACTGTATTCCGTTACAGTTACCGTTTAAAAAGGTGGTATTCAGAATACAGTTACTTTGTTGAAATAAATGGATTACACTGCGGTACTTTCCTGTTTCATTTTGTCGCGGGTCAGGACTGTTTGGGTTTTGTTTGACAGCTACGTTCTTTCGTTCCAGGCGGCAGCGTTACGGTTGCCATGGTTACAGGGCGACGCTCTCTCTCTCTCTCTGCGACTGTTTGTTTCCTGGGTGAGAGAGCGCCTTTTCGTTGTTGTGCTAAGCTAACAGGCAGAATGCTACAAGCATAGCTCTAAAGAATGTAGCATCATGGGCAGTATAGTCCGTGTTGCAGGGAGAATGCACTGCCATACACGTTATGTGTCTGTGAGCGCGAGGAGGGAGAAAAAGGCGAGTGGAAAGGTACGAGTTGCCGTCGAGGAAAAACGGGAGCTGGAAGCATGTAAATATAATAATAACCACTGCAGCCAAGAAGAGTGCCTGACGAGCCCAGTTGTAAGTAAGCTATTAAGACTCGACTGTACACCGTGTTCGTGTTTTCCTCCGAAAACAATAAGTTCCGTTGGAGCAGTCTTTCAACGCCTCTCTCTGTCTCTCGCAAGAAAAATTGACCCACACAACAAAGTAAAGCTATTTTTCGGCTATGAGCCGACAGGGACCCCGCCGTATTAGTCAGAGGTCCCTTTACTACAGTTCGGAGTCGCGGACCTTCAGTAATAGTAATAAATCACACAGCAATAGTACATTCACGTTGTTGTAAAAAGCACGATAATATATTAAGTAATCCAAAGTATTCAGAATACGTTACTCTCATTGAGTAATAAGTTACAATGCAGCCGAGGAATAAGTTACAGAATACATTTTGGGGCATGTATTCTGTATTCTGTAACGGAATACATTTTAAAAGTAACCTTCCCAACACTGGTCATACAGTATGTAAAAGAAAGACTCACCATCAAAGCAAACCGAATATTTATTGGTCTCACAGGAATACATATTCAGTTTCCCGTTGCTGAAAACTGCACAGTTGTCATCAGTTATTGAGCGCCACAACAAATAACTTCTTTCTCCCTCTTTGTAGAAATCATCATCTGCCAGAGACCAGCGCCACCTGCGTGTCTTGCCTTTTGAAAGGCCAATCCACACAGCATCATCATATTTATCTTTGACAACTTCAAGGAGAGTTTCCATCTCTCTCATGTCATGAGTGGTGGCCAGGTCAAAACATTGCTCCCTGCAGATGTTCTGGGCTTCAGACCAGGTCTTTGGTGTTTGAAAGAAGACAAACTGTGGCTGGAGACCATGTGAAAATTGAAAAGACAAGCCTGTGGAATAAATATAATCCACAAATTAAATAGTCAATCGCCATTGTAAGATCTGCAATCTGTAAGTAAGTCTTTGATAACCAAAAAATGATGTGTTAATATTTTACTTAAAATTTAATTAAAAGTGTTCACTGTTAGATTTGTTGAAATTTTAGCAGCATATGTACCAGTCAAAAAGAAATCTAGGACAAAAATAAAGTGAGTTCATTTGTATAAAACAGTTTAGCACAGCAGGGTTGCCTAACAAACAATTTAAGGTCATTGAAACAACTATTACGAATAAGAAAAAACAGCTGAAATATAAATAATTAATTTGCAAAACGAAGTACAAGGTTCAAAATAATATTTTAAAAATATACAAACAAAGGGACAAAATAGGACAACTTATGAGCTTTAAAGCTCAGGCTTTTTTAGATAGGGCGACCAAACATCTTTTTTTTTTTTTGCACTTGTTGAGTTATAAAAGCCTATATTATTTCACCATTCATTAACCACACAGAGAAAGCATCATTTAAATATAAACCCTAAACCCTAACCTTTAGGCTTTCTTTAAGCAAACAGTATTATTAAAGTTTTATTTATTTATTTATTATTTTGTTTTTGTCTTTTAAAATGCACAGGTATGCCCAGCTAAAGAGTAAAAAAGGATCACTGTTTTGACAGTTAGCAACACTGACCTGACAGGAGCAGAATTAGATGCATGATCCTTGCCGTACTTGTCAATTTGTGGCAAATATGGGAGAGCTGGAGAGCCCTCAGTGTCTGTCTAGGATGGATGTGCCAGAGTGATATCACTTGCTCCTTTCTACTTTTTTTTAAAATATGAACTGTGATTCCCATATGCCGGTCATGCAAATGCTTCCCACTCAGAATGCAAAACAGCATTAGTCCGTGTTTACTGGAGTTAGTCACAGCATTATAAGGAAAACACTTTATAGTAATTCTTTTTTAAAATGATCACGTTGTAATCCTTTACCCTTGTAATTATATTTCCAAACATTACAGACAAAATTATTTCATATTTGCAGAGTTCCATCATTTTCTGCTGCCAAGGTGCCTCCCACAGCTCCCAAGTGCTGAGTCCCGACTGCTGAGCTGTACTCTGCAGTACAGTCACATGTTAGCAGGGTGAACAGCAGTGGACCAAGCACACAGCCCTGCCACGATCCTGTACTCACTCTGAGGACTTTGGAGGTGGTATTTCCTATGAAGAAAGACCTGGGGTCTGTCAGTTAGGAAGTCAAAGATCCAATTGCAGAGAGTGGTGTTTATTCCTAGTAGGTCCAACTTCTTCACCAGCTTCTGGGGAATGACTGTGTTGAATGCTGAGCTGAAGTCAATAAACCGCATTCTGACATAAGTGTCCTTTTTGTCGAGATGGGAGAGAGAAAGGTGAAGAGCAGACAAGATGGCATCATTTGTGGAGCAGTTTGAGCAGTAAGCAAACTGTAACGGGTCCAGATTCTGTGGAAGCTGAGTTATTATGTGCCTCAACACCAGCCTCTCAAAGCACTTTGTGATGATGGGCGTAAGTGCCACCAGCCAGTAGTCATTGAGGCAGGACACAGTGGACTTTGGCACAGGGATGATTTTTGTGGGTTTGAGACATGCAGGTACCACAGCTGAGCTAAGTGGTGTATTTAAGATGTCCGAGAAGATGCCTGCGAGCTGGTCAGCACACTCCCGAAGCACCTGGCCAGATATGTTGTCAGGTCCTGCAGCCCTTCATGGGTTTGCTCTGCGAATTGTTATCCTAACATCTGCTGTGGACAGGCAGAGTACTTGGTCTGTGGGGGAGGGGGGCATTTTCTTGCTGGCTCTGCCTCAAAATGTGCAAATAAGTCCTTTAGTTTGTCAGGCAGGGAGGGATCACTGCTGCATGCCAGAGGTGTTGTATTGTAGCCTGTGATTGTTTGCCCTGCCACATGCACCATCTGTCCTTTGAACTTGTGAAGTGTGTATTGATCTTTTCTGCATACTCCCACTTTGCCTCTAATGGCCTGTGACAGGTCTGCTCTGGCTGTAGTGTAAGCTTCTCTATTGTTGGAATTAAATTCAGAGTCTGTGATTTTCATAGCTTTGCAGAGAACCAGGGTTTATGGTTTGCATAGGTGATGATGGTCTTGGAGACAGTGACATCCTCAATTCTTTTTCTGATGTAGTTGGTCACTAAGGTTGTGTACTGTAGCAGCTTCTCTAACATATCCCAGTCTGTGCATTCAAAGCAATCTTGCAGAAACGGTGTGGTCCCCTCTGGTCATGTTCTCACCTCTCTGAAAGTTGGTCTGATCTTTTTAGATCAAGATTAGTTGTGATGTTGCCAGAGATGGGTAATCCGATTACTTTTTTCAAGTAACGAGTAAAGTAAGGGATTACTATTGCAAAAACGGTAATTAGATTACCTTTACTTTCCCGTAGGAACGCTGCGTTACTGCGTTACTAAAACCGTGATTTTTTTTGCGAGAATGTCTAATGACAGTGACGTAAACAAGTGCGACGTTCGTGACAACAGCTGTGTGCAGATCAACAATGGATAATATATCGAGTACGGGAGAGAGTATGAGCGTGCAGCGTTTAAAGCGTGGAAGTACTGACCTTACTTTGAGTTTGATTCCATAAAAAGTGACAAAAACATTAGCGTCCGTTGTGCGTGGGAAGAAAACTTCTTTTTACAGCGAAAAAACCCCCTAAACTTCCGAGCAAGCACCGAGTGTGCTACGACATAATGGGAAATTCACAGAGAAACTCGCGGATTCTTCCACTGACCGCTGCGGCACACCTTCACCAGGGTAAACCTCCGCCTACCGCACTCCTGCTTTACAGGTGAAAATAGAGCAACAGGACCGCAAGTCTTTGACTTTATTTATTTTCTACTGTGTTTTACTTGCATCTATTTGAAAGAGTGAGTGTAAACACACACAAAAAAAATTATTTTATGTGCTGGAATGTGCAGAAAATAGGTTTAAATATTAAACAAATTTCTTCCAGTCAGAGAATGCATGATGCATAAAGTTAAAAGATTAAAACTAATAAAACAAGTTTTAAAAAGGGACTTTTCCATTTGATTACATTTTGTATGATGGATTATGTAGAAAAAGTAGAATTGGGCTGAAAGACCTATCACTTTATCACCTATTCAGGTTGATAAAGCCTTCTCCGTCATCGGCTGAGTGCTCAGGTGAGTTCACTCAGCCATTTATGGACCTTATTTCGCGGGCACTGCCTGAACAGACTGACTGCACTGTGCAGCCCCAGCCGCTGCATTCTGAGCCGGCTGTTTGCCCTGTGCAGCTACAGTTAGCCTCATCTAAGCCAGAGGTCATCACATCGGCTGGACCTGCTTTGCCTCTGCTAGTTGTCTCCACACTTGCTCAACAGCTCACAGCTGCCACGCTACCACCTTCTCCACAATCACCATCGTCTGTGGCAGGTACGCCGCCCTCAGCTCTACCATCTGCACTACCTTTTACATCACCAGCAGGCCCAACCACTGTCCTACCCGAGCCAGAGGTCCCTGTACCATTTGGACTCACTCTACCCATGCCAGACGTCAGCATGCCTGGGGGACCCGCTCAGTCTGCACCAAGGGTCTGTGAGCCGCCCGGACCTGCCACACCTGCCCTTGAGGTCGTCGCGCCACCTTGTCCTGCTTTGTCTGACCTTGCACGCCGGCTGTCTGCCAAGCTTCCTGTGAGTTTTCTGGCACGTCCGTGTCCAGCACATCTAGTATGGCCTGCACGTCCATGTCCAGCACGTCCCAGATCGCCTGCTGTGCTGTGTCGCCATCCACTTAAGCTATTTTGTCGCCACCGCCGGGTCGGCCACCAGAACCATTTCCCTGCCGACGCCGGACCCGTGGCAGGCCGCCCAAACTGTTTCTTTGCCTCTGCTTTACCCGAGGTTGGTCAGCTGAGTGGTCCTGCCTTTGTCACCGCCCACCAAGTTGGCCTCCAGAACTGTTTTGCTGTTGCTGTTTGAATTGCGGTCAGGCCGCGTTTTGTGTTGGACTGTGGCCCTTTTTGATTTCCTGGGGGTTTTGGGACATAAAATGCAGAACTCAGAAGCAGGTTTGAACGCAAAGCAACTTTATTACAGAACTTTGCAAGAATCCACAGAACCTAAACTAACCAGGCGCTTGAGCAAATTAACAAAGACATGCAAAACAGACAGAGCACAAACATAGTGTTACGGTACTGGGTCTGCAACCCAGTATTTATGTTTCAGATCTTGATTTCATATACTTTGGCTATTGTTATTTCTGGTTTTGGCTATCTTTCCTTTGTGCTTAGTGATTTTAGTTTTTCCTTCCTTTGTATTTTTCTTAGTCTTCCCCTGTCTCGGTTCCTAAGTCAGTCATGTCTTTATGTCTCAGTGTCAGGTCCGCGTCTTTGTTAATGTCTCTGGTTTTCTGTTTTACTTTGATTGTCTCATGTCCTGTGTTGAGCGTTTTCAGTTTGGCTTCCCCTTTGGCTTGTTATGTCTGATTAGTTGCAGCTGTGTGTCCACCTGTTCCCCATCCTTTTGTCATCCTGCCTGTGTATTTAAGTCCTCCATCTCCCCGTTTCTTGTCACAAACAAAACAAAACATAAGAAGCCCAAGAACCGAGATACCGGAATAACTCAAAACAAATCCCACTGGGTCAACCATGAGTCCACTAAGCAAAAAGTTCAGGAAGCCAACCCGGAGGCTGACAGCACAAAAGTCAAACACAAGGTACTCAGGGGCCCGGCCGCATGAAAGGCAGCGGCAGCGACGTGGGAACAGTTCAGGGGGCCGACCGCGCAGACGGCAATGGTGGCAATGGGGAAACAGTTCAGGGGGCCGACCGTGCGGACGGCAACGGTGGCAACGCAGACGAGACACATCAGGAGGCCGGCCACGCGGAAGGCAGTGGCGGCAATAAAGCAGGTCTGGAGGCCGGCCGCGAAGCCAGCGGCGGCAACGACCTCGGTCTCGGGGCCGCCCTCAACGGCGAAGACGTCCAACCAAAGGCCTGTAAAGTGGCCAGCAAAGGCGAGGTATTTCAGGCCAAGCTGGGTCGGACAGCGGTGAAGTGGCAGTCACTGGCGAGGCTGACGAAGACACAGAAGCTGGACCAGGCGAGGCAGAAGCTGAAGCGGAGGTTGGACCAGGCGTGGATGAAGCTGCTGCTGCAGGTGGTGGTGTGGAGGTCGCAGGTGGTGGAGTGTAGGTTGCAGGTGGTGGAGCCGGTGGTGGCTGAACGGTCTCGCCAGAACCGTCAGCAGACATGAGGACGTGCTGGCTGGGTCCTCCCGGATCCCCAGCTGATGAGGCAAGAGACTGGACGGGCTCCTCGGGCCCTCCAGCTGACGAGGCAGGAGGCTGGACGGGCTCCTCGGCCCCTCCAGCGGAGACAGGAGGCTGGACGGGCTCCTCAGGCATTCCAGCGGATACAGGAGGCTGAAGCGGCCCCTCGGACCCTCCAGCGGAGATGAGGATGTGCTGGCCGGGCTCTCCAGAAACCCCAGCGGATGAGGCAGGTGGCGGGGTGGGAGCCGCGGAGGGCTGGATGGACTCATCCGAGCTTCCAGCAGGAGCTGATGTAGAGCCAGAGGGTATAGGGACCCCTGGCTGAATGTGTAGATGACCAGGTGAGTGAGTGTGTAGAGTACCAGCTGACTAGGGGACTAAATCGCTACAGGTGACACCGGGAGCTGAGCTACAGGGGACACTGGGAGCTGAGCTACTGGATGTTGTACTGAAGTATGAACTGGTGGGAGAGCTGATGCCTGAGCTGCAGTTTGTAGTGGCAGTTGTGGTGAAGGTGGAGTTGATGATTGAGTGAATGAGCAGCTAAACGGGCCTCTGGCTGGGCAGCTAAAAGGGGTGCAGCTAAGGGCTGAGTGGGTGATTGAAAAAGAGCCGGAGTGGCTGGCTGCAACAACGTTTGTGGTGAAGTTGCAACTTGTGGTTGAGTTAATGATTTCTCAGCCTCGACAATATTGTCACTACATGTCTTAGAATGAGCCGAGGCCACTGCGATACAGCAGCGGCGAAGCCGGCTCGGTCCCGAACTTGTATTGCCTCCCGGGCTCGATGCAAACTGAGGTGCTGGAGGACTGGAAATCACGAACACACAGCAAGTTGAAGATACGACGCGACAGGGAACAGAGGAAAACACAGGGCTTACACAGGGGAGTAATCAGGGAATGGAAAATAGGAGGGAGACACAACGGGGAGGGTTTGGGCTAACGAGACATGGGGAGCAAAGTTAGACACACTGACATGAGGCACAACATTTCACAATAAAACAAGAAACAGGCATAGACCAGGCACTAAACTGAACCTATACTAAACAAGAGACACGACCTAAGACCAATTTTATTGTTTATTTTATTTTAACCTGCTAAATATGGGACAGACTTGACTGGGGAAAAGAAAGGGGAGAAAGAAAGAGGGAAAGAAAAACAGCGGGGAAGAGGAATGGTGATAAAGGGCAAAAAACCAAAAACCAACAAAATAAGCAGACAGAGAATACATATATCGGTCACCTGGATCACCTGTTGAGAAAGAAAAAAGAGAAAACAAGCAGAAAAAAAGAGCAAATATAATAAACAACATCATTACGATGATCTATGGGAATATAACAGTAAATATTAAACATTATTGTGCAGCACGTAAGATCGACAGCGCACAGTGTGCTTTGAGGTAGAATCCAAAAAGGGTGTAGTTTGTGTGTGTGAGCACCCGTGTGTACACCTGTGAGCATGAACGCGCTTGTATTTAAAAGGTTCCTTCATGTAATGATCTGCTAGAGGATGTGGGGAGCCACAGCCCCGTCCTCCAGGGCTTGAAGCAGGTATGGAGGAGATCAAGACTCCAGACATCCAGAGGCCCTCAGCACACAAGAGACCAAGGAAGACCAACAGAGGGGCAGCTGCGCCACTATTCCAGAAAGAGCTGAGGAGAGCCCCAGATGAGGGGTCACTCAGCAGCCGCGGAGCAGAAGCCAGGGGGAGTTGCAGTGACGTGCCCGTGCCCGGCCCCACAGAGCCTGGGACAGCTCACAGAGAAAACTGCACCCACCCTGTCATCCACTCATCTTCCAGACTACACAAGACAATAGACGCCCAGGCTGAGATCTTCCTCCACCTCTCCTATATCTCTCCCTTCTGCAGAGTGAGTTCCTGAAGAGAGGAGACCTCTTGCAAGATGTAACAGCCTCCCCCACCAGTTGAAGAGCCCCCCAGATGGCTCGATGCACTGGCGGTACCCTGCGCCAGGGCTGGGCCCCCATACACCCACCCGCCTGCAACCCCAGCGACACAACAACCAGGACCCAAGCCCCCAAGGCCCAGCCAAGGCTCCAGCCCAGAGAAGGAGCCCTCCAAGGAAGATGCTCCTGGGGAATCCCCCGACGCCCCAAGCCTGTCCCTACCCCTACACCAATCACAACAGCGAAGGTGGGACCAAACTATGACCCCCCCCCCTCCTCCACTAGGTGATGGAGCTGATCAAAGGAGCCCA
The DNA here is from genome assembly GCF_963969265.1 of Rhamphochromis sp. 'chilingali'. Lineage (NCBI taxonomy): Eukaryota > Metazoa > Chordata > Actinopteri > Cichliformes > Cichlidae > Rhamphochromis > Rhamphochromis sp. 'chilingali'. The sequence continues at coordinate 32,812,527 of NC_137938.1, read as the reverse complement.
GAGCAATTGATCTGATGTGGTGGCAGAGGCTGTATCAAGACTAATGTAATCTAATAGATAATTTCTATATTGGTTAGAATTAAGATTATTTTTATTTTTCCAGTTCATGAGGACTGTTTTCTTGGCTATGCATAGGGCAGTGAAAATCATATGGGCTATATTCTTTTCTGTAGTGACATTATCTAAGCTGCCCAACAAACACACTAAGGGGGAAGTTGGAATGTTAAATTTCAGACACTTTGATAAGTCTTCACATATCTCGCACCAAAACTTCTGAACTGGTGGACAGAACCAAAGAGCGTGGATATAATTGTCCGGTGTATTGGTTTGGCAGTGTGAGCAGTTGTTGGTAGACGTAAAGCCCATCTTGAACATCCAATGACAGGTATAGTGCACTCTATGTAGTATTTTGTATTGAATTAATTGAAGACTGGGATTTCTAATTAGATGAAAGGTTTTTAAGCAAATCTGAGACCAGAAGTTTTGGTCTAAGTTAACTGATAAGTCCGCTTCCCATTTTGCAATAGGAAGTGATATTGATTCATCTGTTTTAGAAAGCATTCTGTATATTTTGGAAAGTAATTTTGGGGTTTTAAGAGTAAGAAATTGTACCACACTTGGTGGTGTTTGTAGTTCAACTTGACCCGGTTTAAATTTCTTTTTTTTACTATGGATTTAATTTGTCGATATTCTAAAAATCTTTTTTTGTTGATCCCATATTGTGTAACTAGTCTGTCAAATGAAATAAATTCTGTTCCTTCTAATATATGTTCTAAATATTTGATTCCTTTACCACTCCAACCTGGAAAGTTTATCATATTATTGTTTTGTAATATGTCAGGGTTGTTCCAGATAGGTGTACGTTTGCATGGGATTAATGAAGACGCCGTCAATTTTAGAAACTCCCACCATGCTGTCAGAGAAGAGCAGCATGGTGGGACGCTTTTGAAGCATTCATATCGTTGGATGTTTGAGCTGATAAATGGTAGGTCTGAAATCTATAGATTATTGCAAAGTGCTTGTTCTACATCTAGCCAAGGTTCATCTAAGAGGGTATGTTTTAGCCATCCTGAGATAAACTGAAGCCTGTTGGCTAAGAAGTAGTGCTGAAAGTTAGGCAGTTCTAGTCCTCCTTTATCCTTGGTCTTTTGTAGTGTTTTTAAGCTTATACGTGGGGGTTTATTTTTCCAAAGGAATTTGGACATACATGAATCTAGAGATCTGAACCAATCTTGTGGCGGTTTAGTTGGGATCATTGAGACTAAATAATTTATTTTTGGTAAGACCATCATTTTTATAGCGGCAACCCTTCCCATGAGTGATATGGGTAGACATTTCCATGTAGCCAGATCACCTTCTACTTTCTTTAAAAGTGGGATATGGTTTAATTTAGTTAGATCTGCAAGCTTGGTAGAAACATTAATACCTAAATATTTTATATTTCCCGATTGCAGTTGTGTAGAAGAATTATGGAAGGAGCCATTAATCAGGAGGACTGTAGATTTTGACCAGTTAATTGAGTAATCTGATATTCTTGCAAAAGAGTTTATCAATTCAATCACCCCAGAGATATTGGTTTGTGAGTTTTGGAGAAAAAGTAACACATCATCCGCATAAAGGCTGATTTTATGTTCCACGTTCTTGCATTTTATGCCCTTAATTACTTAATTCTGTCTAATTGCTGCTGCTAGTGGTTCAATAAAAATTACAAACAGTGAAGGGGAGAGTGGGCATCCCTGCCTGGTGCCCCTCAAGAGACAGAAGCTGGAGGATGTTTGGTCATATGGTTTGACACAAGCTGTTGGGGAATTGTATAATATTTTTACCCAGTTAATGAAAGAGGATCCAAAACCAAATTTGTGTAAAGTTGCAAATAGAAATTTCCAGTTAACTCTGTCAAATGCTTTTTCTGCATCTAAAGAAAATATTGGAGTTTCAAGGTTTTTACTGTATGAGTAGTCTATCAAATTAAGTAATCTACATGTATTTGTTGATGAGTGCCTACCTTTTATGAAACCAGTTTGGTCAGGATGAATTAAGAGGGGGGTTATTTTCTCTAGTCTCTTTGAGAGAGCTTTGCAGATTATTTTAAGTTTCTACATTTATAAGGTCTACATTTATGGAGGTCCACAGGGTCTTATGGAACCCTGTGGACCTCCATAATTAACCTTAGTGTAAAGAGTACTCTTCATTTACATGAACTCATTTGAGTCTATTAGATTGATATTATTCAAACTCCAGTAGTGCTGTACCTATAATACCTACAGCAAGCTCTAATCACTGTAACAAAATGTTATTTTCAGTAGTATTGACCAGTACCTGCACTAACAGGACAAGAACAGTGATTAGTCCTCTGTCAGAGGCCATAAGAAGATCATTTATAACCTTCACTAAAGCTGTATTTGTGATGTGATTAACTCTGAAGCCCGACTGAAATCATTCCTCTACAGAGGACCCACCTAAGACAGCTTTGTCAAGTGATGGCTTTGTAAATAACGGTTTAAATACTGCAAGCTTGAAGGCCTGTGGTACCTATCATTCAGCAAACATAGGGTGATCATATTTTACTCACTGCCATGCCATCATCACACAGATCCAACCATTCATACCTGCTGTTAAGACGTAAGAAGCTGTTGCAGTATTCACCAAAAAAATAGGTGTCACTACTAAGACAATATAGAAGAATAGAATAGAATAGAATAGAATTCATCTTTATTGTCATTGCACACGCCATATGTACAAGGCAATGAAATGCATGTCATACTCGCTGATATGAACAAGAAGAAGTCACAACTGGAAGCTTTTTTTTTTGCATCCTTTCTTTCCACAACAGTTGCAACATCTCACTCTGTGTGTCTGTATGTCCCTGAGTTTCAGTGATGGAGGTATAAACAGGCATGATCTGACACAAGTTAAAAAAAAATCAAGAGGTGCATGACTGGGCAACACACAATAAAAACTGTGTCGCACAACACAGGATGTTATGTGATACGTGAGACACCCATGACACAAGCCACGTGGCGAGCATAAAAACAGCCTTAGGTGGAACTCGACTGAAAAATTGTTGAGCCGAGTCGTACTGCCTTGAATTGCAACGAGTTAATCCAAGCAAGTGCTAGATGTTGTTTTCTCAAAAACAAATTTAAAAACTTTCCAATGCAAAACAGTCATAAATGCACACGTAAGGACAGAAAAAAGATACACAAATATATATATATATATATATATATATATATATATATATATATATATATATATATATATATATATATATATATGTAGAGAGAGAGAGAGAGAGAGAGAGAGAGACGGTGTATAACTTTTCATTATCATAGTGTACTTTTTCTTACACATAGTTTCGTTGGCAAATGTCTGTAATCTGGCTTTGCTGTTACGCGCCAAAATATTCTAATCTGTAAAACTGTGTCTATTCTATGTTCACATTGCTCTGTGCTAGTCTGTTAAAGTACATTTATCATCCATATTAATCACTTCCCCTGATTTTTCTCTCGTCAGCCACTTCTTCAAGGCTCCTTGGTAAAAACTCTTCCATCAGATTGTTTTCTCCACGTTAGATGAAAAACAGCAGTCGTGTTATAACTCCTTAGCTTCTGGTTCATCTATTAAACAGAGAATATTCATGTTTCCATTTACTATAGCAAAACCATGAAGGTCCTAATGCGATGAAGTAGTTATTTCATGTCGCAATCTAAATAAACATATATATGATATACTCAAATTTAACTGCTCATCATTAACAAAGATCTGCATCACTTACTTGCTCCAGGATGTCTGCTTGCACCGAAGGATTACTTAGATCCAGCATTGAGTCCTGTGGGCTGATCCTCAGTTTAATGAAACTCAGTTTTTTGACTACTATAAACAGATGTGAACAGAGTTAGTCTGGATCCTTCATTTTATACATTTCTGTCATGGAGAAAGACATAGATATTTTTTTTTCTATTTGAAATATAAATGTTTTATAAATTTTCTAGTAAAGAGTTTTACTCACTGCAATCACAGACGAAAGGATGTGTTTCTGTACATGCCCTGTCTCCCCATTTACCAGAGTTTACCTTCAACATAGCAACACAGGTTTGAGTGCTATCAGTCCGGACAAGCATGTCTGGGTTCCAGTATCTAAATGAGGAGTCAGTCTGGTCTGACCACTCCCAGGGGTCTCTGAAAAGGCCAACATACACTTCACTGCCATTGGCTACTTGCTGGACTATCTGGTACTCAGCATCATTCCTTAGACTGGTCAGGTCTGTGTAGTGTGCTCTGCAGAAATCCCGAGCAGCAGTCCAAACCATGCGTTGTGTGTTAAGGATGTATTGATCTGCACCTTGTTTTGTTGCTGCAAAGTAAAGTAAAATTAGCTTCACTGAATTTTCATTTCCACAAAATTTACAGTTTTTTAAATATTGTCAGACATAAACCGGTCCGTGGTGCAAAAAAGGTTGAGGACTGCTGCTGTAGTATTCCTGAGAATCCAAGTAAGACATTTTTTATGTATTGGCAAACTACTGATCTGCATCTTTTATTCTCAAAATAAAGAGACAATTTTAAAAAATTTCAGAGAGATTACAGTACAAAACAAAGAAGGATAATCAAGATTTGAGAATTTTAGTAGCATTACATTTACTAAAAGACTAATTTGTTTGACATGAGCTTGATACAGTCACTGTAAACACCACTTTACATTTTATTATTAAACATTGACTTTTGTCTTATTTCCTTTCTTTCACCTTCATGTGGTTGCAGTAGAGGGCGGCTCCTCCATGAACCTGGTTCTGCTGGAGGTTTCCTCTTGTTTATAGAGAGTTTTTCCTTCAATTCATCATAAAGTTCTTGCTTACAGGGCATCATCTGTTTGTTAGGTTTTCTCTGTAGATTAGTAGGATCTTTACCATACAATATAAAGCACCTCAAGATGACTGTTGGTGTGATCTGGTGCTGAATGAAATTGAATTCAATTCATTTAAACTGAATTGTTAGAAGAGTGGTGAACAGTTCAAAGTTGACTATGTTTGAGTCCGAAATGTTACAGTGTCTATTTGATAGACACTGTAACATTGTGTTAACAAGCAGTTAATTAAAAGTAGTCTAACATAAATGTAAATGCTGTAATTTGATTATTTTAATAAACCATGTAACTTGGATCGATTCTAGAACATAAATGACTGGTATCGAAGGAATCGATATTTTAGGATCGATCCGCACATCACTAATGAACAGAATAAACTTTCTGAATGAATGCCTCACGACATAACACATCCAATTTGTCTAATGAGTATTAGTATTAGTTGGCTACTTGCTGGACTATCTGGTACTCAGCATCATTCCTTAGACTGGTCAGGTCTGTGTAGTGTGCTCTGCAGAAATCCCGAGCAGCAGTCCAAACCATGCGTTGTGTGTTAAGGATGTATTGATCTGCACCTTGTTTTGTTGCTGCAAAGTAAAGTAAAATTAGCTTCACTGAATTTTCATTTCCACAAAATTTACAGTTTTTTAAATATTGTCAGACATAAACCGGTCCGTGGTGCAAAAAAGGTTGAGGACTGCTGCTGTAGTATTCCTGAGAATCCAAGTAAGACATTTTTTATGTATTGGCAAACTACTGATCTGCATCTTTTATTCTCAAAATAAAGAGACAATTTTAAAACATTTCAGAGAGATTACAGTATTGATCTGCACCTTGTTTTGTTGCTGCAAAGTAAAATAAAATGAGCTTCACTGACTTTTCATTTCCACAAAATTCACAGTTAAAACATTTACTATGTAGCAATGGTCCTCAGGTTTCAGCCAAGAGAGTGTGCAGTGTGTTCTGTAGTATTCCAGAGAATCAAAGCAAGACAGTTTTTATGTACTGACAAACTACTGATCAAAATAAAGAGACAGGTTTTTTTTTAATTTAACTTTAAACCTATTTACAAATATTACAGTACTAATCAAAGAAGGATAAATAAGATTTGAAAATAAAAAAGTGCCATTACATTTAGTGAAAACCAGTTTGAGTGTTTGGCACGAGCTTGATGCAATCACTGTACACCACTTTTCATTTAATTATTACTTATTATTAAACACTAACTCTTTTCCACAGCCTGTCTTTTGTCTTGTCTTGTCTCCTTCCTCCCTCTGAAAATTTACCTATTTGATGGATTTCCATTAAATATCAGAGACACATTCTAACAGGTAACCATGAATTTGCCAGGATTTGCTGGGTTGCAGGCAAGGGAAGGACACAAATGCAGGACTCATATATGAGGCTCAACTGAAACAGTCGCTTTATTTCTGATACTCAGCGACCAGGAAACACTAGGCAACACTAAGACTCTAGAAGAGCGCACACACAGTCAGGTAAACAACAACGATGTGACAAGGAAAAGGGAAAACTGAGGACTTAAATACACACACACACACACGCACACACACACACACACACACACACACACACACACACACACACACACACACACACACACACGATAACAAGAGGACAAAGAGACAGAGGAAGCAAAACAGAACATAATGCACACATGATGAGAGTATGGCAAAAACAACTATTTAAAATGACTCACCATCAAAGCAAACTGAATATTTTTGGTTGGTACAGGAATACATATTCAGTTTCCCGTTGCTGGAAACTGCACAGTTGTTATTCGTTACTGAGCTCCACAACAAGTAGTTTCTTTCTCCCTCTTTGTAGAAGTCGTCGTCTGCCAGAGACCAGTGCCACCTGAAGGTCGTGCCTTTTGAAAGGCCAGTCCACACAGCATCATCATATTTATCTTTGACAGCTTCAAGTACAATTTCCATTTCTCTCATGTCATTAATGGTGGCCAGGTCGAAACATTGCTCCCTACAGATGCTCTGGGCTTCAGACCAGGTCTTTGGTGTTTGAAAGAAGACAAACTGTGGCTGGAGACCATGTGAAAATTGAAAAGACAGGCCTGTGGAACAGAAATATATGAAATACTTAATGACAAGCCATTATAAAACCCACTACTGTCAGTAGTCAGATCTTTAAAAATCACACACAAAAACTGATATTTCAAAACTTTACTTAGAATGTAATTAAAGATGTTTACTGTAAAATTTGTCAACATTTCAGCAACATGTGTACAACTGAAAATTAAGTCTAGAACAAAAATAAAGTGGGTTTATGAACACTGCAGATCTGCTTAACAAACACTTTAAGGTAGAAGATTCAAACAATATGTTAAACCTAAAAACAATAGAAAAACCATGAGCTTAATTATCAGAATTTGTCAGATAGTCGCAATATATTTACATCATTAGATATTATGTTATTATCCAGGTAATATCAATTGTGGCAGTTGGCTCTTTCCAGCAGTGCCTTGTGTTAAAGGGGACAATTTAAAGTAATGCACACTATGTTTTCCACAAGTGTAGGAAAAAAATATTACAATTGTCCTAACTATTTTTAATTTCATCTAAATCCATATTAAACCTAAATAAATGGTGTGCTTCTTTTTTTTCACAGCAGTGGAATGGGAGTGAATAGGGGAACTACTGACTGAAAGACCCTGTAGGAGCATTCCCCCCAAAGAGTTTTGGGTGAGCTCATTGTGAAACCTAGCCCCACCCTATCATGTGATTTCCTGAGGTCAGATGGCCTAGGGCAGGGGTCGGCAACCTGCGGCTCCGGAGCCGCATGCGGCTCTTTTTACTTATACTGCAGCTCCAGGTGGTTTGGGAAAATAAATTAGAAGTATTTAGCTGAAGTGTATTTTATTTGTGTTTAGTTCTTTTATTTTTAACTTGTAGTTCTAAATTGGAAGATTATTGTGATATTGAAATACAAAAATAAAATTATATTTTATTATTTTTCATTGCACAGAATAAGCGTCACACTCGCGGAAGCCGATGTACCCGCCGAAATGCCGTGCATTTATCGAGACTTTCAACCCCAGGTAGGCCAATTAGGGATTTTCGGATCCACATTATGTCAGCAGCTATTCTCCTCCGTGAACTATGTTAAAAACAAACACCGCTCACGCCTCACAGATGCAGTGGCGGGTCTAGAAAATTTTTGTTGGGGGGCCAGGTAGGGGCACAGATTTGGAGAAGGGTGGCAGATGTAATTGGCAGATAATGTTAAAAAGAAAAAAATTCTACCAACTGTTAACCATAATTCAATAATCCTATAAACCTAATAACCGAAAACGCTTTTAACTCTTATTAGAATGAGGTTTTAACCACTACGGTGCAAAGTATTTAGATACTGTGTTGATAAAGTACAAGAGATACAATCAGTGCTTGTCAATGTTTATTCAGCATTCGAGGACATCAATATTTGCATAGTATTTTTACTGACATATAGTGCACATATGTTTTGGGCAAAAACATTTTTGAATATTAAAATACGAACATTTTTAACATACAATTGGCAAATTAGCCAATGCCAATGCAAAACTTTATCTGCCTGTTAAAAAAGAAGATAATCTTCTTACAAACCGTTTTTTAATTTTGAAACAGGAAAAAAGTCATTTGAATGAAACCTGAAAGCAAGTAAATACTTTCTATGCTGCGTTATGATAAACTTTGGTAATATTGATGTATAAAGAACAACACTGGCTGATGATGAAATACAGTCAGCTGGCATGGTGACACTGCCAGTATTAACCTGCAGGGCTGGACTGGGACAAAAAATTGGGCATTTTGACTACAGACCGGCCCACCAGGTATTAAAGCCATAAAGCCTTTGAATGAAAACAAACGCTGTTGTGACAGTGATGTACACTGTCTTTTTGGTATATGTATGATTTCTATTCATTTTACGTCAGATAAAAACTTTGTTCGCAAGATTCAGAAAGTTATTTAATAAACGCTAAATATTTTAAATGAGAATAAGAAAGAAAGGTATTTCCTTGTGCCCCCCTTTCCCTGTTAATGCCCTACCTGCCCCCCTGGCAAAACTTTGTTACCAGCTGTCAGCTACTTAGAAAAGGATCCTGGTGTTATTTGTCTCTCAGAAACAGTTGATAACTTCCCTTCAATTCATTCATGTCACCTAAAAGGTAAACCTGTTTCTCCATCACCTGTTCAGCTCTGATGATCCAGTAAGGACATCTCCTGGTTTCATCTGCATGTTTCCCTCTCACAACATATCCAAACCGATATCATGACCAGCAGCTTTTACGGCTGTGGCTCCAGCAAACATCAGCTGATACTAGAAATTAATATTAAATAAATTCTAACAACAGCTGATCAAGCTTAAACGTGCTGCTGTTGTTTAGCGCGACATCCGCTGATAAACAAACAAGAGAGAAAAGCCGATCAGCTGATCATTGATCAGTTTCATGATTGAAGTAGCAACAGGAGAGGAAGGGGGGAGAAGAAGAGAGATGATAGCAGGTTCATTCTATCATTCTGTCTGTATCTTCTACAAATCATACGAATACTGATGGAACCAAATGCCCGTCAAAGTCACAGATCAGCCAAAAGTCTGTAAAGAGGGTCCAGAGGAAGACCAGCAGGCTGAATTAATTATATTTAATTATATTTATTAAATATTAAATTATATTTTTGCCAAAATTGTATTTTTATTTTTCTTGATGCCCAGGTTTTTTTAGCTTTCACAAGGCAAGATTTTCACAGAGGTTAATGTCAGATGTTGTGATTTCCAGAGTCAGTTTGGTATATTATAAAATTTGTAATAGTTTTCTTTTTAAAGTGCTTTAATATAATAGACTATTGAGACCCACAAGTTGAAGACTGAATTTCCAAAAAAGTTTTCATTTTAATGTTCTACAATCAATTTAAGGCATTTTTAAAGGCCAAACTTAATTGAGTATCTCACTTTTACAGTTACGTTGTAGGTTTACAGTACTGTTCACAGTGTGTCACAGTTTTACAGTATTTAATGAAAATACTGTACTGTAAATGAATATACAACAAAAGCACTTTAAGCAAGACTACAATCTAAGTACCATAAACAATAACAGTAGAAATACCACAAAGGATGTTACAGTAATACTGTAAATGGATAATACAGAAAAAGTGCGGCGCAAGACATTCCAGTAAAAATTAAGTGAATGAGATCACAGTAGAACTACTGTAAAAGGAACTACAGTAATGCTGTAAATGGAAAAACAGTGAAGATACTGTAAAGGAAAGTAAAACAATACTGTAAATAAAATATACAGTAAGATTACTGAAATTTGTATTTACATTACGTTACTGGCACTACGTTACAAGTAGCTCCTGTCAGTTTCACAGCAACCTCTTCACAGTGTAACCACTGCTGCTACCATGATATTTCTTGGATATTAACAGGTTATTACGTGGTACGTTTGTTTGTACGGTCTTGTTTCTGCCGTGTTACCCTACTATTACCACTTCATTACTGAGCTTTAATAGAAAATGCTAAAAAAAAAAAAAAAAAAAAAGCTACTTTTACTGAAATGCACTATACACTAAGCTAAAGATGTTTGAAAGGTTGACAAAACTTTTAACATTATTTTACAACACTAACCTGACAGCAGCAGAAGATGCATGATCCCCGCCATAGTTGCTATTCTTCTGACAAAGTTCTGCTGAAGGTTCCTGTTATATGTATATATATGTTTCCACCAGATACTACATTCTTTGTGCTGGTTTGCATTTCTGATCCTGATCATGTAAATGTTTCTCATCTAGAATGCAAAACAACCCTGTTCTTTGGTTAATTTAATGTCAAGGTAATTACAGCATTATACAGGGTGGAGACTTTGTTACTGATGGCAATGCTCCTAGTTCACCAAGAATATATTTTTCTTTCTCTCATTGGAGGATTTTATTTAAATACCATACATTACTATACTAATACTGTATTACATGCTAACATGCTAATTCATTAAACTTTTTAATTTTCAGTACATAACTAGGATTCCCAGATGGTGTTAATGCAGCAGGACTTATAGTACATAGGTTCATACTACAAAATCAGAATAAGGATAATTTATTCTTCCCTAAGGAAATTATGTGGTTATAGTTGCTTCAAGACAATAGAAATAGTAACAGACTGAGTTTAATTAAATAATACAACATAATACAAAGTTTACAAAATATAAGAAATTGCTCTAATATATATAAACAACTCAATTATAAAGTATAATTGAATATTACAGAGATATATATGGTGCATTTTACTCTAAACTGTAAACTATGAAACTTTGTTATTTGCACTGTAGAGCATGTGCAGAAGGGTCTAACTATTGCACCGTGTACATTAGATGGAGGAGTTGCCATAGTTGCCATTCTCCTGAAAAGTATTCTGCTGAGGTTTCTGTCATTTTCTCTGCACTAGATACTATATTAGTTACGCGCTTTTGCTTTCCAGATCCTGATCATGTAAATGTTACTCATACAGAATGTAAAACAACCTTGTTTTCTTTGTTTATGTCAAGGTAATTGCAGTGTCCCCATCAGTGACAAAGGGCGGAGCTTTTGTCACTGATGCTACCAGTTCACAAAAAATTATCGTTTAGCATTCATCTAATTTCCTTCCCTCACTGGAGAATTTTATGAAGACTATATACTACTATATTAAATGATAATACTAATAACATACTATGTGGAAATATGTTAATTTAGTAAATAATTTTACATTGTCAGTACAAAAGTATGATTCCTAGATGGTGTTTGTCTGGCAGAATGGCATACTATAAAACCAGGTACACACTTAATTTCTGGATGCATAATGACATCAATTAATAACTTTAGTCATTTGAAAAGTGTCAGCATTTGCAGACCGCAGATAACTTGAAGCAGAAAGAGGACCCAAATGCAAAGGACGCAGGAGGGCAGGAACTAGTTAACATAAGCAAGCAGTTTATTAAGGCTGATACAAACTAACCAACTCAAATTAGTAATACAGCCAAAATAACTTTATTTACAGTGCAATTTGAAGCCAAAGCAGACAAAATATAGGCTATAATATAGGCTTCAGTTTGTCAACTTAACGAACGGAGATATTGTGTGAATATATTGTAGTAGTCCAGTCTAGATTTAATAAATTGAACTAGTTTTTCATCATCACCATGAGACAGCATCCTTCTCAAGCTGGTACTTCTCAAGCTTCTCGTGGTCCTTCTTCCTATCACTCGGTATAGCCACTTCTATCACTATCGCCGTCTTCCTCTGCTTCTCCACCACTACTATGTCTGGTAGCCATTACCAGTCTGTATCTGGAAGTCCTAGGTCTAAAACAACAAGCAAAGAGATGAGTCCACTGCCAGAGGCCATAATTAATCTATTATTATAATAAGCCATTATTTGTGACCTACACTAAAGAATTTTCTGTACTGTGATTAGTGTGGTGGTAAAGTGTCAAAGGGTTGAAGAAGTTTGTTGAGAGGCAAAAACAGGATCCTGGTGTTACCCTCATAAAAACCGAAAATACCTGAGTAAAAGTTTTGTTTGGCCTAATTGATGGGATCTTTATACTGTAGAACATGACATTTATAGATTTCTGCATTTATATTTACGCTCTAGTTGCCAAGCTTTTGCCCTCAATGCTGGGAGATCAGAGGTACACCATGGAGCAGAACGAGCGAAGGAAACAGTGGGTTTATACAGGAGCCAGAGAATCTAGGAAATAGAGTAGACAATTATTATAATATAATACTAAATCATCAGGAGGAGAATAGAAGTCTGGAATCTGACTATTATCCAATCTGATAGTGAGAATGCCCATATCAATGTTTTTGATGTTGCGGAACAAGATGAGATGGGTTGGCTTGGTTGAAGAGCAGCAGAGAGTGAGGTTAAATGAAAGGAGGAATGAGAGAGTTTTGGTTCTCCTTGTTGTTGCGGAACTGTTACGTTCATTGAGGAATGGGACCGTGGCGAAGTAGGTGCTGGCCAATGCTGCCCTGCTGGCCCACCCATTTCCGTCAGCGGAGTACGCATTGACCACTGACGCGTGTTCAATGACGATGTTGGGTTCATGTCTGGTGGTGAATAAAGTCGGAGAAAAAAGCTAGAGCTCCTGTGTCGTCTGTACCTTCACCCCACACGCTTAAGATTTCACCTACAATTGAGTGTTATTAATAATAACACTTCCAGATCCCACTCGTCACTGACTATTTTGCCTTGGGTCCTTTTCAAAGAAATCTTTCCGCTATGAGGGGAAAACCTCCGCTCAGAGCAGCTGCACACCCAGGGGACCTGGGCACTTAGACCAAAAAGCTTGTTCTCTTAGTGATGCTGGCTTCTTTTCAGTCTTTAGCCTGTTGTGATCACACTATGCAGATTATGACTGTTTAATTATTTACAAATGTACTAAAAAAAGATTTATCACTTTATTTATTTCAGACAGAATTAGTCCATACCATTAAAAACGAACTATTTGTAAATCAAATAATTCAAAGCCAGAAAAGGCCTGAGATATTTATTTTATGTATAATGAATACAAAATAGCAAATTAAACAATTATAATCAAATTAGCATAAATAATTAAAATAGTAAAAAAAAAAAAAAGGAAAGGAAAAGAGAAAGAAATCTTCAAATATTAAACTATTTTCTTTTTAAGTGAGATATGGGGTGATGCCCTACCCAACAATTTCAGCTCTTCAACAAGAAGGAATTAGTACTGTGACAGATTTACCTAATGTGTTTTGAAAATGATCTCTCAAGGATCATTACTTTTCTAATGGCTCTCGCTTGCTCTCCTTTTCATATCTCATTAATTCAAATCTTTCAGGAACTAAAGACATTTGTTTCTTTAGCCAAATCCAAATCAGTGTCATGTCTCTGCTCAGGACATAATTTTCAAGGATATATTAAGGACATTTTTTGCAAAATGTGACCAGTGCGACTTTTCCCCCTTTTAACTTTTCTTTTCAATAACATTAAACATAGTAACAATGAAACAATATGTAACAATGTGAAACTTAAACTAGCCTAGATAAAGACTGCTTAAAGCAGTGGTTCCCAAACTTTTTTTGCTGGGCCCCCCTTTGTTTTACAAGAAAAATATTTAGTTTGTGAACTAAAAATCAAGAATGTGGGATACTGTTTGTCCGTGATTTGGAGAGCCCAGCGCTGCTCCCGACAAAGGGAAAACCAATTAAGCAGGGGAGACCTACCTCGGCACTTGTGCAGGTGAAACCAAAGGGAAGATATGCTTCACCGTATTTTCTAGTCTTTGGCTTAGAATGAAGTTGGTTTGGAAACATATACAGAGATGCTTCATCTCCTGCTTTGCGTTTGTGTGGGCGCCCTGTGCTAGCAGTGTCCAAGCATTGTTTTGTTTTTTTCCCCCTTTTCATGCCCCCCCCCCCCCCCCCCCCCCACACACACACACTTTGGGAAGGTCTGTTTTAAAGCAACTCTTATGATATGCAAGTCTTATGTTAAACTCTTGATAACTCGTGACACCAGTTCTATTTTAAAAACAGCCATTTATATATACAGCATGGCTTTGACTAAGGGGTAGACATCAGAAAACAAAAATATTTTATTTGTATTTATCTAGTCAGATACACAGATACAATTCACCTTTCATCAAGTTTTACTTATTGTTTTTTATTTTTACATCCCTTCACTGTAATATCCAGTCGACCGGCCAGGCATATTACAACAAATTTGAAACAAAAAATGCAAGTGTGTGACTCAACTCTGGCAAATCAACTAAAAAGTGAATTCTACTGGTGACATTGAAGTTTAACTGTCATCTGCCTATATATAATGAAGCTTATGTGCCAATAAGAAAGATCGGTATACACTCATCTGTGTAGAATTCGAGAATTCCTTGAAATTGTTAGTCTGCTTGCCTATCGATCCTGCTTCTTGCACTTGCACTTCAATTAGCTAATTTTAGTTTTTTTATTTATATTGCACAAAAACAAGAGTTCAATGGGGAAGTGCAAACTGCATTTATGACAGAAAGAGCTGCGTTGTGCTGCTAACACAATTTCAGTTCTTTGCATCACCTGCTCCATTATCCAAGAACCCAGAGTGACATTGAAGCTGAATGAATGCAGATCCCAGCCCAGAACTGCAGTCAAATTAGGCCTTCATTTGTGAGCTGCAGTGAAGCCAGCTGCCACTGGACTTCATTAGGTAACAAGCGGCTGAGCAGTCAGGCTGCAGCCCTGTTTCTACCTGTTTTTTTGTAATATTATTTATATTTTTATATAGCACCAAATCACAACAACAGCTGTCTCAAAGTGCTTTATATGGTAAGGTAAAGACCCTTAATGTACAATAATACAACCCTGTTAATGTTTATAAAGTGGAGATAACTTTGAAAACTCTTTGAGCTGGTTTTCATTTTTGCTTTGTGCTTTGTCTTACTTCCTACATACAATATGTGTGTGTATATATATATAAAAAAACCAAAAACACCCAGCACGCCCCTGCGGGCGGTTTATCCTTCAAGCTCGGGTCCTCTACCAGAGGCCTGGGAGCTTGAGGGTCCTGCGCAGTATCTTAGCTGTTCCCAGGACTGCGCTCTTCTGGACGGAGATCTCCGATGTTATTCCCGGGATCTGCTGGAGCCACTCGCCTAGCTTGGGAGTCACCGCACCTAGTGCTCTGATTACCACGGGGACCACCGTTACCTTCACCCTCCACATCCTCTCGAGCTCTTCTCTGAGCCCTTGGTATTTCTCCAGCTTCTTGTGTTCCTTCTTCCTGATATTGCTGTCATTCGGAACCGCTACATCGATCACTACGGCCGTCTTCTTCTGTTTGTCTACCACCACTATGTCCGGTTGGTTAGCCACCACCATTTTGTCCGTCTGTATCTGGAAGTCCCACAGGATCTTAGCTCGGTCATTCTCCACCACCCTTGGGGGCATCTCCCATTTTGACCTCGGGACTTCCAGGTTATACTCGGCACAGATGTTCCTGTACACTATGCCGGCCACTTGGTTATGGCGTTCCATGTATGCCTTGCCTGCTAGCATCTTGCACCCTGCTGTTATGTGCTGGATTGTCTCTGGGGCATCTTTACACAGCCTGCACCTGGGGTCTTGCCTGGTGTGATAGACCCCAGCCTCTATGGATCTTGTACTCAGAGCTTGTTCTTGTGCTGCCATGATTAGTGCCTCTGTGCTGTCTTTCAGTCCAGCTTTGTCCAGCCACTGGTAGGATTTCTGGATATCAGCCACCTCCTCTATCTGCCGGTGGTACATACCGTGCAGGGCCCTGTCCTTCCATGATGGTTCCTCGTCTACCTCCTCTTTCTTGGGTTTCTGCTGCCTGAGGTATTCACTGAGCACTCGGTCAGTTGGGGCCATCTTCCCAATGTAAATGCCCTCAAATAAAAGCCAACAGTCTGCAGTTAAAGCACATCTTGTTCGTTTCATTTGGAATCCATTGTGGTGGTGTATGGAGCCAGAAATGTTAGAATTGTGTCGATGTCCCAATATTTATGGACCTGACTATATGTGTGTGTGTGTGTGTGTGTGTGTGTGTGTGTGTGTGTGTGTGTGTGTGTGTGTGTGTGTGTGTGTGTGTGTGTGTGTGTGTCTTCATTACGATAGGGATTTGTGTTGGTGTGTGAGACTGTAGCTTCAGGTTTATATTGTTAAATGACAATTATGGGACAAG
Organism: Rhamphochromis sp. 'chilingali'; assembly: GCF_963969265.1. Classification (NCBI taxonomy): domain Eukaryota; kingdom Metazoa; phylum Chordata; class Actinopteri; order Cichliformes; family Cichlidae; genus Rhamphochromis; species Rhamphochromis sp. 'chilingali'. Next base: position 32,795,961 of record NC_137938.1, on the reverse strand, counting down.
TCAGGACAAGTTTTTTCCTGACTTGTCTTTTGCTGTGTCAAACATTTGAATGTTGTTATATATGTGTCTTTTAATGTACTGTACATGATTTTTATGACTGTGCCAACTTGTCTGCAAAAAAAAAATTACATTACAGCACACGAGCTATACATGTGCGACAGGTACCAGACTGGAAAAAAAGTATACAGGAAACATTACCCAGCTCTTAAGTCTCCAGCTGTCGGTGTTCATGTCTGCAATACAAACACATGATCAGAAGCACTAGATTTGCTTTGTGTTCTACTGGTAGTGCATTCATCTTTAATACTCCCCCGGTGAGGATGATTTTCCATTTGTGTGGTAATAACTTAATAAAGTGAAAGATTTTCATTTTTTTTCACAGATGTTTCAGCCTGATCTGATCAGTGTCATTTGTAAGCCTTAGTAAAGTTTTTATAGTCAAACTAATTGTTGCCCTGTCTGTTCTGTTATTGACCTTGTGTCAACACACGACAGTTTATCCATAATGAACACACCATGTTCAAAGATAAGGATGTCCATAATTGCAGGTTGCAGGGTCCGATATTTAACTCCCACCTCCGGTAGAACTTCGACAGCATTTCGAGACAGGCTGAAGATGTTGAATCCAAATGGACCATGTTCTGCACCTCCATTATTTTGTATATAAATGTGCAAATAGACTGTATTTACGTTTTTATATGTATGTATCTGTATATTTATTTTATTATTTTAGATGTATTTATATATATGTATTAAGTAATTTTATAATGCATTATAACATTTGATATATGACTTGAATTGTTACAGTGCATTGTATGCTGTTATAGAAAGTAACCCAGAATCTTTTGTTTTGTTTGTTGCACTTATTTACAGTAAGAGGGTTACACAGCGTGGAGGTTTTGTGGTTAATTTTCTTTGTGTAGACTCAGTGTTCATGCAAATGCATTTTGTATATTGTATGCAAAACACACGCAAACAAGGATTACAAATGCAAACCCTGGGAAGCTCTTCCATTGTAAAATTTTACCCTTAAGCCTCCACTTCATATTGCAAGTGAGCTATGCCTGTATACATATAGCACTGTGGATAAGCTACTGGAAATATAAACTAAAGAAGTTCTGAATTTGAATCTGCTGCCCAGCTGTGGCGTTCACTTAGAAAGGCCACAGACTGTGCTTCTGTGGATTTCCTCTCAAAGACATTTATGTTTGGTTAATTTGTGATTCTCAATTATCTACAGCTGGAAAATGAGAATGTGTGTTGTTATTTCTCTGGGTTAGATTCTCTGTGTTCACCCTGTCGTAGTCCGGTGACCTCATGATGTCAGCAGGTGTGGTCTTCACGTATATAGTTAGGATAATTGGTTAGTATATCCACTTAACCAATGCTCATTTTCACACATCATAGTCAATTTCCATACCCTCAGTCTTAATACTGTTATAACTGTTCTCTGCAGGAACCTTTTTGTGTTCATTTTAACCAAAAGAAATTCCTTATTTACAAAGAGACCTTTAGAATTTTAGTTGCTTTCAGAATACTAACCGACTGAAAGGATTATTGTATTCTAAAAATAAGAATTGTTTAGTTTGTGAAGCTGTTACAATTTATTTTTTATCTTTAAGGCTCATATACTCATACTTATGTACCCCCATTATTCGATATTACACAATAACCTCAACATTTGCATTTGGATGTGTATTGTAGAATAGTTTTAGATTTAGACTGTTACACTCAAACACTAACAGATACGAACAGGGTAAAGCCCCTTCACTGAGGAATTTGATGGGGATAGTCTGCCTGGAGCCCTGGACTAGTGTTGGCACCACAAGGTACAAAACTTAAAGGCTGACTCTACTAGACCAAAACATGTCTATAAATTCTGGTGTTTGAAAGTTTTCTCTCTCCCCAATTCCTCCCCTTTCTCTAACTCTACAGGCCAGAAAGCAACATTGGATGGTTGCCATGGTGATGTGAGAAGTGTCATCTCTTTATTAGGGAGATGTCCAAAAGGTGCAGGAGATGAAACGTGAGCCGGATGTCGGACCTAAAAATTTCCTCCAACTTCTGACCAATCATGTTAACATTCTGTTTTTACCACACACAATAAAAGTGTTTACTGCCTCGGTGTGGGAGCCTTTGTCTCAATGATGCCATGTAAAACTGATTTGAAATTCTAACTGTTTGATTATAAATTTTGAAAACTTAGAATTTGAGCATATTTGTTTTCTTTCTCATAAAATGAAGCCGACAAAGCCAAAAATGAAGCTGTGATGCATCTTTGACTGTGTGGAAATAAGCTAAAGACAAAATTCTTCTTTGGTTGCAGGTCTTTTTGATCCTCTCTAAAATAGTTCCTGCTGTTAAAAACTGGCTGCAAAGCAACAACATCTCCAGTTTGTGATGAAAATATCTAGACAAATAATTCCCCCTGCACAGATCTCAGCATGCATGCTTTTTGGCCATTATCTAGAACCACAGAGCATTTACATACAGTAAAATGGGTAATAAATTATGAATCTAAATGACTTTGAAACATTACAGGCCAAAATGTTTGGAAAATGTTTACCAGTCTCAAAATTACTCAAGCTGTCTCAAAACTAGGTCACTTTTTAAGGTACTTGCCCTGTTTAGGAAGAACAGTTATTTTGCTCTGGCCTACTGAAACAATCCAGATGCCCAGCCATTGATCCTGAAAACATTTCTGCTCTTTTTTATGCATCTTTTCTTCTTATTTTGTACTCTATTTTATCAATTCAAAGTGGGTGGGATTTGTATTTGCAGCGGGTAAAATATTTTATTTTAGTTTTTTTAGTTATTTATTTTATCTTATCTCATTTTAATTTTCTTTACTTATGCTATTAGCATGTACAGCACTTTGTGAACTCTGGTTTTATGTTAAAGTGCTTTATAAATAAAGGTGGTATGGTATGGTATTTATTGAACATGTCATAAATTTCTAAGTTAAATTTAAATAAATGTATTTCTAAATGTGCTTTTGACATGAAATCCTCACCAGATGTTGGTAACAATCTATGCAATGCACAAAGGGAAAAAAAAAATCACACAATAGATGTCCATACATTGTGTTATGTGTAATAATGAGAAATAACCCAGGGGATAAAAAGTATTGAACACGTGGCGAAAGGGAGGTGCAAAAAGGCAGGGAAAGTCATGACACCAGCTGAAATCTGAAATCAGCTGGTTCAGTCCCAGCTGATGGCCTATAAAAAGGTGTCTCATTACCAAGGTGTCACATGAGAGACATCTTATTATGGGTAAAATCAATGAGTTCTCACAAGACCTGTGCAACAATATTGCTGCAAAAATACTGATCACATTGGTTACAGAAGAATTTCTGCTCTCAACCACCATGGCCCTTCTGTATAATCACCACACAAGACTCCATTGCTGAAAAACAGCATGTTGAAGCATATTTAAAGGTTCCTGGACAACATTTAGAAAAGCCTGTGAAATATAGCCTGATCAGATGAGACCAAAACTGAACTCTTTGGGTCCCATAATATACACCATGTTTGGTGGTCAAGAGGCACTGTATATGACCCCAGAAACACTATTGAAGTTTGGAGGTAGTAGTAGTGAGACATTCTTGACTTTAAAAAAAAAAAAAAAAAAATTTTAAAAATCTGCCGCCATTTAAAGATTATGGAGATAAAATGAGGGTAATCGACAATGATTCCGGACACACAGACAAGGAAAGTCTCAGTTGTGTTCAGAGAAAAAAAAATCAAGCTGCTAGCATGGCCCAGACAATCACCTTGCCTGAATCCAATTAAAAATCTATGGAAAGAACTAAAGCTAAGAGTTCTTGTAAGGGGCCCACTGAACCTTCAGGATTTAAAGACTGTTTGTGTGGAAGGATGTGCCAAAACCACGACTGGGCAAGGCATGCGACTAGTTTCGTCAAACAGGAGGCATCTTAAAGCTGTGATCATCAACAATGGCTTCTGTACAAAATATTAAATAAATTTCACAGTTGTTGAAAAATTTCAGCGTCTTCAAAACTTTTTCCATGTGTCATTTCACATTATTACACATAATTTAATTTATAGACATCTGTGGTTTGATTTCTTTGCATGTGTGGATCAGTTGTTACTGACATCTGGTGAGAATTTCATGTCAAAAAGACCTTTAGAAATATATTTACTTAGACAGTTACTAATGTTTTCAATACGTTTTTTTTACCATAGCAACCATTTAATATTATTTAAATTAAATTGTATTGATTATTGTATTGCTAATCTTACTCTTTATTAAATTTCATTAAGAATACACTCACACATTGCTGAGAGAAAAGAGATGACATTATGCTGTTATAAAGTTTATTTATTTTGTTTATATAATCAAAAAAATAATATTTGATGTTACATTAGAGTGCTTGAAATCTGGACTGCTCACAAACCTATAATAAGAACTACTTTATGCAATCACAGACGTATAATGGCTTCTCTGGGTTGCTAAGATTGCATCCAATTTCATTGTCCATGAGCGATGACATTTTTTTATTGGATTCTTTGTGTGCACTCCAGTCCAGTAGGTGGCAGCGTTGCACACTTTTCGCGCGGGTTTCCTTAAATGCCGAATACTTCCTGAACCGTAGGATAATTTAAACCGTGTCGGTGTCCTGACACATTTGCGAGAAAATCGATATTATACTTATTCAGTATTCAGTGAATCGTGTGGGTGAAACGAAACCTTTGGTGTTCTGCTGCAAAAACTTTTAAGAATCAGGTGAGTGCGACACTTCAACAGAGACCTCCAGCAGCGCATACAAGGACGCTTTTTAAATGTTGCTAACTCTCCTCTTTCATTCAGCCGTAGCTGTGGAAATGAAACAGGAGTACCAGGACCTCATCCTGCAGGCATGTGATGCTTCATCTCTGCGAGTCGGTGCTAAGATCCAGACCCTGTGGAGTGGTTATGGGGAGATAGTCCGGCTGCACCTGGAGGGCTGTAACCGGCCCTCCATGGTTGTAAAACACGTTAAGTTTCCAGAGGAAGCCGAGCACCCCGGGGGTTGGAACACAGATCGATCCCACACACGTAAAGTGAAATCCTACCAGGTGGAGACACATTGGTACCAAAACTATTCCACCAATCAGAGCTGTCGCATCCCTGCCTGCCTAGCTGCCTGTTCCTATGGCGATGAGATGCTGATCGTGCTGGAGGATCTGGACGTGGCCGGTTACGATCAGAGGAGGTATAAGCTTAGAAACTCTGAAAAAAGCTTCAAAAAGCATGTTGCATAAAATCCATAAAAGTCTATGAAGTGTTCATGTTATTCAGATATACTAACCCCCACCCCTCCTCCGTGACTTGTGTATATTTGTGTATGTTTATAAAGTATATGGTTTGTATACCTAAGCAGTCATGGCTGATTTCCCACCCATAGACAGCATAAAGCTAGTATAAACGTGGAATTTGGTGAGTGAATCATCAGCTTAAATTGGCACTGAAGTCTGATTCTGACCATGAAAACCACAGCTACCCTGCACCAATCCAGTACATTACTGTAGACTAAACAGTACTGCAAACTAACCAGACAAACTAACCTTCCCAATCTGCACTATACTGTCTAGTATTTTTATGCAAACTTTAACCCCTGATTATTGGGCCAGATTATATCTACATATTTGTTTGCCCTTTTTTTTTTTTATCTCCTCCTGTGAGCACTGGTGATGGCTACACCAATAGGATTGTATTTTATGTGTTACTGTTTCTTTCCACAATCGGTTATTGTTGTGAAGGAAAACAGTGACAGGAAATAAGTCCCTACAAACCTAAAGTAATGAACCTGTTTTGAAAGTGTAAGGAGCAAAAAAGGACATACTGTTGTGCTGAAATGTAGAGAGTAAAGGTTAAACTTCATTAGAAAAATAAATACTCAAGTGTAGTACTGTTACGTTCCCCTGGGGGGGGGGGGGTCTAGGCGGTGAGGGGGAAGTAACAAAAGTGACCGGGTCAGAAAAAGGAGTCAAGGAGGCGAAACAGTTAAATAAAACAGTTTTATTGAAGTAGTTCAACTAAAAGAGACGGACAAGCCGTTATCACCATAAAACACCAACAAAACACAAACAAAACTCAGGCGTTGGTCAAATAAAGCAAAAAGTCAAAAGGAAAGCGCAGCTCACTAGCTGGAAACACCACAAGACACACAGCTCACTAGCTGGAAACACCACAAGACACACAGCTCACTAGCTGGAAACACCACAAGACACACAGCTCACTAGCTGGAAACACCACAAGACACACAGCTCACTAGCTGGAAACACCACAAGACACACAGCTCACTAGCTGGAAACCACTCTACTGGCACTCTGGCCCAGAGCTCACCCTGCTCTGGGCTTAAATACCCTTAATTGCTGATGGGAGTCAGCTGTACAGGAGGGAAAGGTGGCACCTCAGGCAGGAGGTAGTGGGACACGCCCACACAGGCACCCTCAGGAGAGAGAGAGAGAGAGGCCCTGCTAGGGCCGTAACAAGTACAGATACCTGAAAATTCTACTTAAGAACTGTAATGAAGTGTTTTGTACTTGCATTATGTTTTTCCATTTTTCTGCCACTGCTGTGAGAGCGTGCAGTAAAACAGGAGGCCTGCATATAAACTATGGCTTGGCATTAATGCAGTAAACACTGGATTCTCTTGTAGACATCAAAAATGTTCATAAATTGTGTTTTAGGTGAGGGAAGAGATAATTTAACTTTCTAAGGGCATCTTATTGTAATATTCATTTGTAATTTTAGGTCTGAAGGCGCTTTTTTTGATGTTTAGTTATTTTTAATTTTATTTCTGTTTAATGTAACTTAAACACTGTTCAGTTTCAGGTGCCTCATTTCCAAATTAACTGCTGAAATAGGCAGAAGCTCTTCTGGGGGTCGTTTGATGTGTCTGAGCACTTTCAAAGTAGTTCTGAAAGGGAGTAGTTCAGATCAGAGCCTTTATTAGCCTGGATAGGTATATCCTTAAAGCCATGATAAAGACATGCCAAATAGTGAAACAAACATAATTTATGGTGGTTAAAAAATATATTTTATTCTTTTTAGGACGAGCGTTACAGACAGGGAGATAAAGGCTTGCCTGAGCTGGCTTGCTCACTTTCACGCTCTCTTCTTGGGTGTGGCACCAGAGGGTCTGTGGCCTGTCGGTACCTACTGGCACCTGGAAACCCGGCCAGACGAGTTGGAAGCCATGGATGATGCTGAGCTCAAAGCAGCAGCAGGCGACATTGACAGGATACTCAGTGAGTGCCGCTTCAAGACCATCGTTCATGGAGATGCCAAATTAGCTAATTTCTGTTTTTCCCAGAGTGGGAAGGATGTGGCAGCTGTGGACTTTCAGTATGTGGGTGGGGGCTGCGGGATGAAAGATGTTGTATATTTTCTAGGAAGCTGTATGGAGGAGAGGGAGTGTGAAAAGAGGGTACCAGGACTACTGGACTACTATTTTTCAGAACTAAAGCTATCGTTAAAAAAAGACGTAGAGTTTCATGCCCTTGAGAAAGAGTGGAGGGAAATGTTTGCATTTGCTTGGACAGACTTTCATCGTTTTCTGCTGGGATGGAGGCCGGGACACTGGAAGATCAACCGATACAGTAAACAGCTGACAAAGGAGGTTCTGCGCAAGCTGAAACAGTAATCAGTAGTTTCCATGCAGCAAGTCTTCCTGGGATAAACACACAAAGCACCCAGGAAATCTGTACACACCCATATTCATTCCTGTGTCATTTAATGAAGCATGCTTATCACGTCATTTGTGGGAAAATAAGAGTTGTTGAACTGCTAAGGCAGTTTTACTTTTCCATATGGCCTACTGCAAATTCGCTGCCCAGATGTGAATTAATATCAGCACTTTAAAATCAATACCGCACATTACAAAAAGCAAGAAATATGGCTGAAAACATTTCTGGATTTTATTCTAGTACATGCAAAGATGTATTCAGTGGAAATTATTCCGCATGTGCAATATTTATGAAACACCGATAAAAAATAAAGGCAACTAATAGCATTATTATTGTAGAATGTGGGGTATAAACAATCCTAAAATAATAACTTCTACAATCTGTGCGAATATTTTGAGAAAGGAAAAACTCAATAATTTTGCGGCACTTGAGGAGGTGCTAAATACTTTAGCGCTGAGACTTAAAGTCTGGCTGTGTGGTTGGACAAAAGCATAACATTTTCTCCAAATGTAGTTTGCCTGTTAGGCAACTTACACTGCCCTCTGGTGGTGGAGTGCCATTCCAACGATCAGTCCTTTGTTTAAGAGGTTCATTTGAAGTAGGCGTGGAAAGATTGAAAATCTTACAAATAAAACAAATAGACTTTTTAAAAAAAATGTATCTAAAATGTCAATGATGAATAATGAAATGTAAGTCTCAAAAATAGTTTTCTTAATTGTATTACATGTTTTTCCACTTTTAGTAACCAAATGGTAAAGCAATACAAAACTATACTGTGTAAGAACATCATGTCACAGAGGACCTAAATTTGCTTAAAATTTACCAGACTGAGTACCAAATGTGGTGAATAAATTACGATATTGCATCATATCATCAGCGAAGTGCAGCACCAGTGTTGTGAATTGTATGCACACGCAAATATGCTGCCATCTACATTTTCTATAGCTATAAATAATTTAAACTAGGCTCTTTTTAGAGTTTATTGCACTCCACTTTGAAATAACATGGCTATATATAAAGCCAAAACCTGCTGACTGGGGGCATGAAGTCATTATTCATATTTATGTTTGGGGAATTAAATGACATTGCTGAAGAAAAAAAAATAAAGCTCCAACCCTGCGTGAGTCATTCTTTGCTGGATGATTATGTAGTATTTTTCCTGACACTCATCAGACCAAACAATATATGTCCAGTCTCCACATGTCCAGTTTTGGTGATTGGTGCAGATTTTATCCTCAGTGTCCAGTTCTAAGTTGACAAGAGTGGCATCTGGTGCGGTCTGGCATCAACGGGGCTTTTTTAAAATTGGCCCAGGGAACTGCTGCTGAATGGCTGTTTTCTCTTTTTTTGGTTGTGTAGAAAATCCAGATCAGCACCAACAACCATGCAATCATCAAAGTCAGTTAAATCAACTTGCTTGTCCATTTTGACGTTAGGTTTAAACTTGAGTTCGTCTTGACCACGTCTATATGCCTAAATGTATTGAATCATTGTCATTATATACTTGCATTAATGACTTACTGAAAAGGCATACCTAATAAAATGACCAGGAACGAAATATTGGTTCTTATAGTCTGCGTGTTACTGTTGTCTGCTTTGAAATTACAATGTATATGGTCAACTTCTAAAACACCTTTATATCACAAGACTATAAACTAATAGATTGAAACCACTATACTAAACCAGAACTGTAGATTTTCAATTCTAAATTTCAAAGTGAAATCAAAAACACGAAACTATACTAACTTTAATGCGTATTTATTACTGCGGTGCAAGGTTTTGTTTTGTTTTTTCTTTGTTTTTTTGATCAGCTGTTGCAAAGAGAATGACGTGTTTCCGCTCTCACACCCGACATTACAACAACAAGGGAGGCGAGCCGAGCTGGGACGGGGAGTCGACGCTGACTGACTGACTGGGGAGTAAACAGGTACAAACAGAAAGCCCTCTGATGCAACGTGTTCTCATTTATTATCGTTAGACCTTTAAATGTGCTGTCACCTTGGGAGAGGCTAGCTAGTCCCACCGAATTATTACCAAACCACAGCGACGCTAGCATTAGCCAAGAAGCTAACGGCGTTACCCTGGCTTCATAACCAAGGGTCAAAATAAAAGCCGAGTTGATCGGAGTGACCGGCCCAGTGAGGCTAGTTTGCTATGTGTGTTAGTGTGTTCGCCTGAGGATTGTACAGATAAGCAGCGTTAATAGCTCACCTAACTCTAAACCGTCAGGTTTAACCCGACTCGGTGTGATTTATAGTTAAAGTTGCTTTAATTGTTTACTGTAAAGATGAGCCAACATGGCAGGTATCAGGAAGTTTAACCGAAACTCCCGACCCCTCCGCCTCACCTGCGGTTATTTTCGCTTGCGTGTGCTACATTTTGTAGATACATTGCTTTTCATTGTGAGCCAGCTGTGAATTGTTGTTGCAGTGAGCTGGTGCATTGCTTATTACAGTATGCAAAAGTGAGCTTTTTGTTGATCAGTTTCCTCAGTTGCAGGAAGTTTGGGGCAGAGTGTCAGACAGGTAGGACAGATGAACAATTATAGACTGGTGACCTGCCAAGGGTCTACACCAGCTCCAGCCTCGTAACCCTGAATGGTTAAGCTGGAGTTTATCTTTATTAATCATTTATAGCTTGTAAGTTAGTTTATTTATCCTATATTTTAAGAGGTTTTTTTGGCACACTTGGGGAGGGATTTAACTCTGTCACAGACATGGACAGGGACAGCTGCAGTAGTTATCCCTTTAATACTTCTTTGAAGTTTACCTGAAGGATGACCACACAGATTTCCATGTTGCATGTGTGCTTAAAATTTAAATTTCAAAAAATAAAATTATAGATATTAGAAAAATACTTTGTATAAATCAAAACAAAATGTTTTAGGATAATGTGTAATCTATATATGCTACTCTCTCTTTTTTAAAAACAGAAATCCAACAACCTGCTACCAGAAGAATTCCAACTCATAAAAGATCTAGAGATGAAGCAGATATTGTAAAAGGGGACCCACCAGCCCCTTACCTGCAGCATTGACTGTTTTTGGTGTTATACAAGTACCAGAATGGAGAGAATTTGAGGTAGCTTACTCCTCAGGACAGTCCTGAGTTGTGTCAGTGAAGGTTCCTCAGAGCCCACTTTCTAGTAATATGAGCCATGGACTCTGGGGCAGTTGATAGTCCTGTGACCTTGGTCATTAAGGCCCCCAACCAGAAGTATGAAGACCAGACCATTAACTGTTTCCTTAACTGGACTGTGGAGAAGCTGAAAAGTCACATCTCCAGTGTGTACCCCAGCAAGCCGGTGAGTAGCGTTTTGTCCGTCTGAAAGAAACCAGAATCATGATTATTTTGATTAATAATCATATTATATATAATTTGAAACAGTAATTCATTTTTTCAGTAGGCTGCTTGACATTTATTAAAGGCATTTATCATCAGTTTACAGATATAAGTTTAAAAAAAATAGATGTAAATGAGATGATGTACACCATGTTGTCCAATAGGAAGAAAGGCCTGGGCTGCTGGTCCCTAGCAGCTTGCAAAATGCATAATAGAGTCTTTCCACAGGTCCAGTGGTTCAAATCTTGGTCCAACTTTAACTTCCTCTAGATAGAGCTTAGTGACCAAAGATTGTTTCTGTTCTGTTGTTCAAAGCTGAACTACAGCACCATTAAGTTTCACTTTTAGGAACAAACAAAAATGCGCTTTGTAAAGGAAACGGATGTGCTTGATATATAAATACAACAAAAATAAGAGATGTATAGAAAAAATTAGTACAAAGAGCAAAGTATTTGTTTTTGAGATTATTTTATTTAATTCATTAATTGTTGACAGACAACATCTTCATTGAATCCAAGTGATTGCTGAGCCCAACCTCATATTATGTTTGATACAGAATAATCAGATTTTCTGTGGGGCGAGTTTTTGTGTGTGTGTGTGTGTGTGTGTGGGGGGGGGGTCAGTTTATTAAAAGAATACATGGATTTAAAATTAAAGACAGGATGAAGTTTTCTTGGAGGTCTTCATATTTCAGCAGGGTAAAGAGCACAGCAGCAAGCACTGTGCTAAAATGGGGTTATATTTGTAGACTCGTGTTTCACCCAGAGGTGTGCCCCACTTTAAGACTGGAGTACTTCTCTAGTATTACAGATGATCCTAATGCACCAGTATGTAATACTACTCCCATGCAGACATTATCATTTGACCACTGATGTGATGTTCCTGAAAAAGTGGAAACACAGTGATTCAAAGACAACTTTGCTTTGATTCTTCAGTGAAAATGAATTGTCTGTATTCCTTCTCGGTCAAGTTGCTCTCATAAAACGGATAAGGAGAAGCGAAAGTCTTGTGAAGAACTGAATATTTGATTATACACATCACAGGCTTTCAGTAGGCTTTGAAATCTAATCCAGCCCAGTACTCTCATTTAACCCCAAGGCACCTAATCACTTTACAAACATGACAGGTTTGATGTCTCATACTTTGCTATCAGCTACCAAAAGGCTTTTCTCAACTGGAAACAAAAACATGTTGATGTTGCTGCACCGAGTTAGCTATGAAGGTTAAAAGGAGCTGGTTGTGACAGAGTAGTAGCTGGCAGTGTTTCCATAAAAACATGTTTGTGGATGTTTGGGTTTAAGTTTACTGTGAGGGCTGTGTTTGCTCAGACGCTCAGTTCAAGCTCTGCTTGGTGTCTCAAGAAGAAGCCCAGCAGTTTTATCATCCTGCATCAGGTTACACTATATAGAGGAGACTGGTGTGATTGTGTCAGACAGTGACCTGAATGCCTGTCATTTTCAGAATATTTAAAAGCATAATTTAAAAAAAGAAAGAAAGAAAAAAAATTACCCTCACTGTGTGTGTGTGTGTGTGTGTGTGTGTGTGTGTGTGTGTGTGTGTGTGTGTGTGTGTATCACTTCTTTGTCTCATTGTGTGATGTTTGTGTTTCAGCTGTCCAAAGACCAACGGCTGGTGTACTCAGGAATGCTCCTTCAAGACCACCTGCAGCTCAGAGATGTGCTTAGAAAGGTGAGAGCCACGTATCGATGAGTTTTTGGGAGGGGATGTTAAGTTCCTGGGAATTCCTTGGTGAGAAAATATTGGATCTGGATTTATCCTATAAGGGATCATATAGATTTCTTTAAATTTCAAGCCAGGTAGCACACAGCACACCTTGTTTTACAGTATAAACATTAACAAAACAAAGCATAAAATAAAGTTCACTGCATTGCCTTTCATGAAATAACTTACCTTTCTTGTCTGACCTCGTGTGTGTTCAGAGTTTGAATTTAAATTTTCAAAAGTTGTTCCAAAGTTCAAAACCGTGATGTGTCTTTACTCTTGTTGAGCGCACTGGCTTGTAATTAGTGCCACAGCTGTCAGTTACTTTAGTATTTGACTATTCTATTAATCCATTGAGTAACCGGGTAAGAAATATGTTTGTCTTATTAATGAACAATAAAAATATTAAATCACCTACAACGTACATAAAACATCTTCCTAAAAAACCAAAACATTTTCTTAAATTCAAAGATAACTAATCACAAGTACAATAATCTCAAGCAAAAGAAGTTATACATGCAACGGAGCCAGTTCATAAAATAAAATAGGCTTTGCTTTGTCTTCTTGTAAGACTTTTTTATGAAACTGTAAGCAAAAAAGAAAGAGGTAGATTTGGTTTTGTTTTTGTGCTAGTGAGTGAGCAGGTATGTGTCTTTAAGCCTTTAAAGGACTATGTGGTGTCAGCAATGAAGAAAAACGAGCATATCAACATTCTCAGAGCTCAGGCTTGACCTCAGATTCAAAGAAATGTTTCCTGTTGCAGAAAACAGATGTCCTGATAGTGTAGATGTTAATAATTAATGTTTATTATAATTCAGTGTCCAGCATAGCAGACGCAGATCAGTGGCCTCTGAGTTTTACTGGCCTGCAAATAAGAAGGAAGAAAAAAAACTTTTATATTTTTAAATATTAATACAATTTAGCTGATACAGTTTTATTTATATTTTATATCAGTCTAAATCTTCAAAATAATGTTACTTAAGCATTGAAAGAAATGTGTTCTAGTATCGTTGCAGTCCCACTTGTAGCCTTTGTTTGAACCAAATGTGAAACAAAAGATGAAAACTGAGATAAACGAATCTTTGTTTTCCTTCTTCAGGGAAATTTAAGAAGCCAACACGGCTCTCAAAGATTCATGAATTTAAATGTGTTGAAACAAAGGTGGTTTAGATGATTCTTTGATATAATTGCCAAATACATCCTCTGAGGTGTTTGGCTGTCTGCCTTGCTTCTAGAAGTACTTTGCTTTAGAAAACAAAACACTGAAACTAATTTATTAGTGATGTTTGTGAGTGAGCTGTCTCACACAATTACAGTAGAGTAGTTGTAGCGCATTAAGTCAGAACAACATACTTTATTAATCCATAGGGAAATTATGTGTAAGCAATTTTGTAACTGTTGGTATTTAAGTAGCTACAAATTGTGTGAGGGACTGATGGCCGTGCAGGAGGCATGTGTAGTCAGTTGTTCACATCCTCAGTAGTAGTTTAGCTGTTGCTCGTAGACATTTCCATCTGTGGGGGAAGTGAAACGGGCAGTCTGGGAAACAATAGCCGATGTGATGTGTGTCACCAACAAACGATGAGCATTGTCTGAATTCTGGCCATTTCCACTCTAATCCTTTCTTTCTCTCTCTTTCTTGCTTTGTCTCTGTGATCTGCTGGTGCCTTCTCCACCACCACCTTTTTCTTCCTCCCACACATCTGGATCGCACCCTGGCCTTGTCGACCCACAGCACGATGAATACCACATGATGCATCTCGTATGTACCTCTCACAGTCCCCCCGGCTCACCTATGCCTCGGAGTCCCTCCAGCACGACTGCTTCTGATTCCAGCGTGAGTAGATCAACACTTACTAACACAATTTATTCGTGCTTTTAATGTATTTTTACAGTTTTAAAAACTCTGGTAAGCAAATGTTTTTAAAAACATTTTATTAAACTGACCTGTCATAATTAAAACAGTTAGAGACTTATTCTGATTAAGTTGCAATCAACTTTAACTGGATGTGTTTCTGTGATTTCCTGTAAAAACTATGAAAGCTGTTTGATTAGGCTGCAGCCTCCATGCTCCTCTCATCTTCTCTCAGGGCAAACTTGATCTTTTCTGTGTGTGCTTGATTTAATTATTGGTTTGTTATTGGTGTTCACACAGAGTTCAGAGAGTGCTGGCTCCATATCTCCTGCCACCACACCAAATCAGGAAAGTCAGTCAGCCTCTTCATCCTCCTCCTCTTCTGATCCAGCGAGTTTTGATGGGCTGAGGTACCGCGGCGGCTTCGCCCAATATCCTCAGAGCACCGCTGGTATCCCTCAGTGGTAAGCAAACAACACCAAGACACGAGACTGGGCTTTTTTTAGCTCTAAATGAGCATTTGTGGGTTTTTATGGTATCACTATACAGGAGAGGGGCAATTTTACAAGCACTTTTTAAGTGCCGTGTATCAGGGTAGCACAAAGCATTCACAAGGTACTGCTGTCTGAACACAAACAGAAAAATCAGTTTTGCCTAAATTTTACCACATGCACTTCACATTACTCCTCAACAATATACTTGAAATTATATATATATATATATATATATATATATAATATATATATATATATATATATATATATATATATATATATATATATATATATATATATATATATATATATATATATATATATATATATATATATATATATATATATATATATATATATATATATATATATATATATATATATATATATATATATATATATATATATATATATATATATATATATATATATATATATATATATATATATATATATATATATATATATATATATATATATATATATATATATATATATATATATATATATATATATATATATATATATATATATATATATATATATATATATATATATATATATATATATATATATATATATATATATATATATATATATATATATATATATATATATATATATAATATTCTGTAACTTCTGTCGGTGCTGTGCTTTTTTGCTTTTTTGGAAATCGAATTTCCCAGAGGAACCCACCCGAGGGATTAATAAAGTTCTATCTAATCTAATCTAATCTAAACAATTTTGGGCTAGAGAGAAAATTCAGATGGTTCCTGAAAGATGATAATTATTTTTTGATTTTTTGAATTGTTTTTTGTTTGTTTAATAAACAATAAAAAGACAAGTTAACAGGTTTACAGAGCAAAGAGCTATAATGTCTGCTATCTGTTATTATATATTAATGGGAAAAAGTTCTGACAGAGTCACATCTGAGCATTTACCCCCAAACTAATCTATGCCTCTTTAAATTATAGAAAATATAAATTTGTGCTAAAATATAAAATAAAATAATATGATTTAAATCAAAGGAATCACCACTGTATAAATAGGTCTTGCAATAGATTGCCAGCCAGGTGCTAATGACATAAGTACTCACTAAAGTTTAGTGAGATATTCTGTTTGACATCAGGTTGAAAGCAGGTCTGTGGTTCTGAGAAGCTAATGGGACGACCCTGAAGATGGAACATCAGTTTATGAATGTGTATCAGTTGTGCAGCTTTGTGTTAATGCCTTTAATAACAAATATGACGCTTTCCTCCCTCCACAGGCCCGATGCTGCTCAGGTTCCCTTTCATGGGGGCCTACCTGCCAACATGCCCCCCCACCCCATGTACATGCCAATGCAGATGCTGTGGTGGCAACAGATGTACGCTCGTCACTACTACATGCAATAGTAAGTGCAAAAACTGTCCTGCTATCATCATGCCAGTGACAGTTTGCCCAGTGACATATTTGTTAGACTACATTTATTTACTATGATTACTTCGCGTGCTGATTTGTTTGTTTGTCTATTTTGTTTCCATTCTCTCTCCCTATTCTCCTTCTTTTTATCTCCATTTTCTTTCTCAGTCAAGCAGCAGTAGCTGCCTCGCAGCCTCCCAGCACCTCCCCTCCCTCCTCCCCCACCCCCTCACCCCATCAGCCTGCCCAACCCAATGCTGTGCAGCCACCACTGGGACCTAACGCGGCCCCCAACGCCTTGCCAGAGAACCAGCCGCCCAACCCCATCCAGATGAACGCTCAGGGCGGAGCCGTCCTAAATGACGACGAGATGAACCGCGATTGGCTGGACTGGCTTTACACATTGTCTCGCGTGGGCGTCCTGCTCAGCATCGTCTACTTCTACTCTTCTTTTAGCCGCTTCGTCATGGTGGTCGGAGCCATGTTGCTCGTCTACCTGTGAGTTAATTCTGCAGAAGTTGTAAAAACAAAAAACGTATAATTTGTACTTTTAATTTTGACATTTTCACATCTGTGTTCATGACAGTGTACTGAATGTGTTTTTACTGCAACTTTATTTTCACCAATCATTTCAGTCATTTTAGATATATCTGTTAAAAACAACTTTAAAGTCAAGTGTGTGTCTATGGTTCAGGCACCAGGCTGGCTGGTTTCCCTTCAGGCCAGAGCAGCAAAACCTCAGAGGAGGAGGAAGAGTTCCACAGGAGGAAGCAGAGAGACACCAGGACATGCAGGAAATGGTGAGCTGGGCACTGTCTGTCACTGTTTTTCTGCCTTACTTTTCTAGCTTGTTGTTTTCAAAGACAAATATCAATTAAAATTTCTCAGACTGACAGACGACCTGATGAAGTTTGGCTGCATCACACCAAGTACACTCTGGACTGTTTCCCATCTTTGGAAGTCAATGATGATGTGCCAAAAATCAGCACTTGCCCCACTTGAAATATGTGCAGAGACTGCAGAATACTTTGCACTGTACTTTGAGTTTCTTGTCTTGGCCTGCTGATCTCTGTGCATTTCTTTGCTACCTTGATGTCTGAAGTGGATACATACAATGTGAAAATCATAATTTTTGGTATTAAATTATAGAATAGATTATAGCTTTTACAGCTGATCAACAGCAGTCCTAGGATGATCCTTTACCTGTAAACAGAAAAATCCTTTGTTAAAAAAAGAATTTCAGATTGCTGATAATGTGACAACTCAAAACAAGACTGTAGATGTCACTAGATATTATAAATATCTTGGAGTTTGGCCAAATGAATGTCTTTTGTTTAAGCATGTAGCAGTTTAATCTCTAATATAAAACCAATTGTTCAAGAGAGTTGTTTATTCTAACAAGGCCTATTTTTTTTGTTGGAAAAAATAAAGACAGTTGTTTTTAATAGGCAACTTCTTATTCACTCATATCTTTTCAAATAATTTCAGGTCTTTTCTGAGTCTTAACATGAGAGTACAGCAGAGAGATGTGCTGATAAAAACAGAAATGAAAGCAGGAAGGTTTCTGCTGTAGGGTTGTTTGCAAAGGGAAAATGGTTTAAGGAACTTGGCATTTCAGAGTGCTTTTATTCTCTGTTTCTTAACACTGACTTCATCTTTAAGCTTCACTCGTTTGCGTTTGGTTTTTAGTGTTTCATTTGTGTACATGATGATGTGTCAAGTAAACATAAACTTGCAGCGCATTATGCAACATAATATCCTGCCAACTCACAGGAAGCGCTTTCAAAATATAAATGGTCTTATTGTCATTTTAAGGTGGAGTTTAAAGCAATCAGTCCAGAATATGTCTGAAAGAGAACGTCTTTAATCTTTTTTGTCTCTGTTTGTTTGTGGCAAAGGAACGACTGATGGACGAAGGAATGGAGGACGATGACAGTGGCGAGGATGGAGGTGGAAGAGCGGAGGATCAGGGCCGGGCGGCGGCTGCTGCTGCCGAGCCGAGTTTCATTACAGTCGCGTGGTCCTTCATCAGCACCTTCTTCACCTCACTGATCCCCGAGGGACGACCCCACCCAGACAACTAGGTAGACCCCCTTGCTTCTAAAAATACTTCCTCTTCCTGCTACAGGACCCCCACCCCCCACCCCCACCAAACCTTTACTGGCCATAAATAACCCAAACGCATCTTCACACAATCCCATGTGGTCAAATACTCCTTGACCGAAGTGCCCGCCTAGCCTCCTGTCCTCAACCAATGAATGAAGTGTAAGAGCAGTTGCAGTGTGTTGCTGCAGTAATGGAACCTTTGGTAAAGTCATGTCTGTGCTGTGTTAATGGAGTAAAAGCTTCAGCAGTGAAAGTTTTTGTTTTTGTTTCATCGCTTGTGAATTCATTAAGACTTGGCGATGACGAGAGACGCTAAAGGGAGTTGTCTTCCATTTTGAGCTGTGATATGGTTATGCTTGTGAATATTTTATTTCATTATTTTTTTAAATAATGGATGTGACCCAGAAATAAAAAGAAAAACAAAGTAAGGAATTTCTCTAAAATAATAGGGAAACGTTTCCTTAACAAACCATGGAAAACACATCCTCAAAGACATTTTCATGTATGCACACAGTGTGCATATAGACATTGCAGCTACTGAAGCACATTGTTTTCCCACTTTGTGTATTTTAAATATCTATTTACACATGTAAGTATATGCATCTTTAATTCCTGAATATATGCTTTTTTTGAATAAAAAATCTTGCTGCAGTTTAATTTGCCTGCTGTGGTGTACTTTCTCTAGTGCGCAGTTGATGTAGTTCCACTGATGTCCAGCAGGGGGCGGCATTCACACGCAGATATTGTATCCTCCTCTTCTCGTTTCCCAGATTATACTTTTGCAGTTCCTTTCTTCCTTTCCTTCTTTCCTCACTCTTATTCCATCCATCAGAGATATGGGAGCAGCAGGAGTTGAGGAAAAGACATAAGGAGGCAACAAAATAAGACGCCCTTGTGCTTTGAGGCCGTCATTTTAAAGTGATTTCAGTAAAATATAAGTATACCAATGTATCATATGACCTCAGATGTCAGATGTGCTTATATATTTAAATCTATTTTTAATTAAATTTACAGTGTAGCTTAATATTAAAGAATATACAGATAAAAAAGTTGAAGGGTAGAGAGTTTGACTGAACATTTCAATAATAAATGACAAAAAAAATAAGAATATAAAGGTTCTGTCTCTGAAAGCCTTTTCTGGCCAGGTTTTGTTCTGGCCTTTACAGCTGTGCATCTCATCTCTTTTCCACACTTCCACAGAGGATGCATCCTTGATTGTAGCTCTTCTCATCACTTTGTTCTCCAGATGCATTTTAAGATTTGAGATGTCTTTCAAAGATGGCGTCCTAAGCTCGATGTCTGCAGGAAGTCAGTTCTGATTTTTCTTCTGTTTCCTTATGTATTATGTCCCATCTTACACAAATTTTGTTCGGGCACTTAATCAGTGTGTGATTTCTGTTTCTGAACTGTTGTGCAAAATTCTTCACAGCAAAAAGCAAAAGGGGGTCAGATTAAAACACGAGGTAAAGACAGTACAAGACAGAGAGGAAAATTAAGATGCCTGGCCATTACAAACCTCTCCAACTTAAAAGGTCAGTAGAAAGCTTCCACTGATTGTGCTGAAAATAAAATATATTGGGCTCCCTATCTCTGCTTGAAGTGGGAAATGTAAACAAGTACAAACACTTGAATCTTTTTCACGCATATTTTGCTGCCTGAACTTTCCTAAATGTTATCCCAACAGGAGTGCATGTGAGAATGAAAATATTAGCGGGTCTTTAACCTTTCTAATACAAAGCCTGTGTGATGATGGATGTGACAGTAGATCAGCTGATATACTGTTGCATTCGCAGTCTGGGTCCACAGTGGTGGTCTCTGCCTTTTGAGAACGCTCTCTTTTCATACAGATGCTGATGGTCATTAATGGCGGCACCAATAATCTCACAGTTTGGCAGTCCAATCCTGATTCAGCAAGTTAATCATAATGATACATTTACAGAGTACATTTGTCCTGTTACCAGTGCTTCCTGTTTGCTTCCAGTGAACCTGAATGCTCCATCTGGTCACATTTTACTACATGCTTTTTTCTGACCCAGAAACATAACTGTACAGAAACAAGCAATAAATAAAATAAAACCCCTACAGTAGGCAAAGGCAGCTTCAGAAGACTATATACTAAAAGTAAAAAGAAAATGGAAGATTTGAATACAGGGTTAGCTTGCTTCTGACTGCTTGCACTACAAACTGAGCCTTCAGCACAGAGCATGGCTTTTCCCCCAACTTTACCTGCTGAGACCTGCAGGCTTTCTGCATCTACAAATTTTAATGACTATCAGCAAATGTTTCGATTGCCGAGCTGTGTAAAAAGCTGGTCCTTACAACAAACAGCCTAACAATGAATTAGGGGCTTGAAAGTTTAAAATTTACCTGGCTGAACATGTGCAGGCTGACACAATCCTCACTGATAGAGTGGTGAGCTGGGAAGCAGCTCAGACAGCGATGCACTTCAGAGAGTCCTCCAAAAACCCCTAATCGAATGACCATGGATTTTTGTGTAGTTGGGAGTGGAAGGTCCAATTAATTATGCATGACAGCGGCTTGACGGCCATTTGATTTTGTAACGTGCGCCCCCTCTGAGCCGCCGATCCAATCAGGTTAGGACGCACCACCACACACACACTTTCTCCTCTACCTCCACACAGCTCCGGGGTGAGGCTGAGACTCCCCTTATCAGTGGGAGAGATTTCTTTAAGAGGGTGTTTGGGGCCTTGTAGGACATTTCATCATCATAATAAGTCCTTGTTATGCAGCCGGCTCACTCCTGTTTCCCTGCTATCAGGCCTCGTTGTCTTCGGAGAGGCAGCAGTTGGGCTGGACACCTGCCACAGCGGGGGGAGAAGAGATAGACTGAGTTCATTAGGTGAACACGGAGGAGATGGAGAGGAGAGATGGAGTGTGACACCTGTGAGGATGATATGGGGATGCAGTGCTTTCAGTAAAAGTGCCTTGACTGAGCACATGCTGTAAACGTGGTACAGTGTGTTTAGGCCAGGTGTTACTTTGGATGTATCCATATATGTCACACAGTGAAAAACACCTACGTTTGCTTTGCTGCTCCAGTAACAGAGAGACCGTAAATAACTAATTGCTGTGAATTCTCTGTAAATTTATCCTCAAGTTAAGTCACACGTTTTTGTAGGCTGTTGCAAACACATCCAAAAAACAACAAAGCTTGACTCAAAATGCTTTCCAGTTATGGAAGGTGGATTAACAATATATAAAAAACAGGTTGTGCAAGTTGATTTAAAAAATGGACAAGATGTAAATATGACAAAACTGATCTAGTTTAGTCATATTTATAGTTTTAACTTCATATAGTGTTTCTGTCAGTTTCACAGCAAACCTAGCCCAACAACAGTGGGATTTTTTAGCTTTACTCCATAAACTGAATATCTTAAGCTAGTTTTTAAGAGGAACTGTGGGTGCATTTTACAGTATTTTATCACATCGTCTCAATTTCAATTTCTCTTATTCAATTTGGATAGTAAGGTCAGAATTTGACATAAACAACATGGAAGCATGAATCCAACCTACCTTATGATGGTGTCATGGTGTGTGGGGTATTTTGGGTTTCTCAGAACCAATGAACACGATTTACACCACAGCATCTGAGTGTTGTTGCTGATGACGTTCATCCTTTTATGGCAGTGTTCCTCTAGACCTCTGGTGGATGCTTCTAACAGGATAATGTCACAAGGCTCAGATCATCATGAACATGACAGTAAGGTCACTCTACTCAAATGGCCTCCACAGTCTCCAGATCTCAGTCCAATAGAGCACCTTTGAGATGTGGTGGAAAGGGAGATTCACATCATGGAAGTGTAGTAACTGTTTGATGTTATCATGTCAATATCTATCAAAAGAATCTCTCATGAATTTTTTAAGCAGCATGTTGAATCTTGCCACAAAGACATTAAGGCAACTCTAAAGGAAAAAGGGGTTCCAACCCTGTAACAGCAATCGTACCTAATAAAGCATCTGGTGAGTATATATTACATTTGAAACTTCAGACTTTAGCCTCAGGCAGTTGACAGAGGTAACTTTATATTTAGAGCCAATCAATATTACACCAATACTTATGCCATATCAGCCATCATTATACAAAAATAAATAAAAAATTATACAGTCATTATTTATGAACGTTTCGCTAGTTTATGGTCAGACACTTCTTGATGCCGCCCTGCCTTTAGCTAATGTTGCCTGCTGTGCTTGTAAGACCACTAAAATTGTTTTTTTTTCTACATTTCATGTAAAGCATATCTGTCGATACTAATATACAGTATATGTGTGGTAGGCTAGCATATATGGGTTTCATTGTAATTATATTACATGTTAAGTGGATTTCTTTGGGTGTGTCCATTAATGCAAGTAAAACTTCTGTTTGTGTCTTTTGGCCAGTGTAATTGTGCTGCTGTCGACTGTCAGAAGCACTGTGCATACAGGATATGTTGTGATTTACGTGATTATCTTGTGATTCAATTGGTTCCCAACATAAGTGCATCTACATCAGGAAAAAATCCCTTTGTTTTTGCATATGCTTAGAGCTCAAATTTGATATTTACTCTGAGTTTCACTGTACTGATCAAGGAGTGTCCCATACTGAGTATAATTCAATTTTCCTTTAATTTAACCAAATAGAAGTCTGCCTGAGATTAAAACCTTTTTCAAGACAGACCCAACCAAGAACACAGGACAAAGTCATTATTACAATTCGGCAACTTTACAATAGATTGACCATATATGACAGAAATTTTTTAAAAATATTTTTCTGTTGCAGGGGTTGATGTTCAAAGAAAACATGATTATGTTAAGTAATGAGTTTAGTGGAGTAATAAGTAAAGTTTTTTCTACTATTGGTTTTGTAAAGGAGACCAGGGATCTCTTATATGGTCATCTTGGGTACACAGCTCTGAATGTGAGAACAGAAGCCCCGCCCACCTGCTGTTCAGAACTTCTGTTCAGGAGGCGCAGGCAATGGGAAGTTCCCCAAGGAATAGGGAAGCGAGATGACTTATTAGCTTAATATCTATCCCTTTTTTTGAGACTTTGAGATATTTTGTCTCCCATTTTGTCTTTACTTCTGCCTGATTTTAAATTCCTTGGTTTAATGCTGAATTCCACATATCTGTTTTCTTAACCGAGTTTTGGGGTGATGGAGCCTATCCCAGATCACACAGGGCTAAAGTCATTGTACACCCTGGAGATGTACACAGGCAACCACATCCTCTCACATTCACACCTACAGTCAGCAGTCAGTTTAGAGCCATCAGTCTCTTCTCATGGATTTATTTGCACAAGGTTAACATTCTTTGTGTAAATGTGAGATAGAGGTGGATGGATTGAGCCAGATATCGACAGTATCGATACCAACGCTGATATTGATATTGGACGGTACTAGCATAATATACGGTGGCCCTGAGAGACCAAACGGACTGCAACGGAAATAGGAAAAAACAACAAAAGAAGTGTTTCTGGGGAGACAATAACCCGACGGACCAGTTGCAGGAACTGAAAAAATGGTAGGTGTGTTTTATCATGATTCATATAATACTGATGACAGAGTTTTAGACTAATAGTTAGGCTAACACACTTACCTCTCATCTTTTGTTTTCTCACAAAACCGATAGATCCTCCACTTCTGTTAAGTGTCTCCCTGCGCAATTCTTAGCATATTTTGGTTCCTGCAACTGGTCCGTCGGTATTGTCTCCCCAGAAACACTTCCCTTGTGCTTTTGGAAATCTGTTTTTTCCTATTTCCGTTGTGTTTTGTGTGCTTTTGTATCATTTTTCTTGCTGGTGTTTTCTTAAGTTGCAGTCCGTTTGGCCTCTCAGGGCCACCGTAATAATAGGATCAAAACTATCCTCTAAGTTCAGTATATAGCCCAGTGAATTTTTTGGATCCATTATTAGCTTTGTTTAGAAATGAAAAAAGTACCTCAAACATGTTCCAAATGTGCAAATTGATGAGAATTAATCTCAAAAGGCAAAACAGACTGCTCTCTTCATAAGCTGCCTTTATAAGTGAGAAGTACAGGCAATACTGCCCCTGCATTTACTTGGTATCAGATCAATACTGAAGTTTGCAGTATTGCACAACACTAATGAGTTTCAATACATACATTTTTAATATAAATTTTATATAAATAATTTATATATATATATTTTTTCTAATCCAATTTATTTGTACTTGTTTGTGTTTTTCTTTCAAGTTCACCCAATTTCTGGCTATCGTGTATCATTTTGATGTAAATGTGAACAGTTGTGTGGTGGGGTGTTGTTTGTGGCTGAGCTGCAGACGAAGGGTGGAGCAGGGGGTTCAGGGGCAGTGCTAGGGGAGGCTGGATGCCACAGCTGACCTTCTTCAATTCCATCATGTCTCTCCTATTTTAGTAGCATGCTGGGGCCCGAGGAAGAGAAGGAGTAGCAGCAACAGCTGCAGGCAAGCAACGCTGAGCTGGCGGTGAGGAGCTGAAAAGCACCGTAAGTAAAGCAGACTGTAAATAAAGTGCACCGCCATCACACTGCCCAGTGCTGGGTCAGGTTAAAACAGTTAAAAGGGAGTAAGTTATAAGGTGACTGTCATTTTGAGAGCTGCATTTTATGATACAGAACTTGGTTTGGGTTTGTGAGCCACGTATTTCACGAATGCCAAATCTACACAACAGGGGGTGCTGTATTAGCAAAAGATGAAATGGCTGCTTGTGACATTACCGTGTTGCATGTAGTAACAAGCAGTGCTGGTCAAGTTACTTGAAAAATAGTAATTAGTTACTAATTACTGATTACTTCTCCAAGAAAGTAATCCTGTTATTTCACTGATTACTTATTTTCAAAAGTAATTAACTACTTTATTACTTCTATTTATTATGCATAATACAATTGAATCAAATGCTTTAAAAATTGCTTTATGAGTTTTAATCTTTTAACTTTATGCACATTGCATCAAGCAAAAATTAAATTATATGTTACTGTCTTTGTCTTGAAGAAATGTATTTAACATTTAAACCTATTTTCTGCTTATTCCACCATATAAAATAAAATAATGGTTTGTTTGAATTCACTCTTTCAAATAGATGCAAGTAAAACACAGCAAAAAGTAAATAAAATCAAAGACTCAGCGTCAGTAAGTCCTGTCTCTCTTAAATCTACTGTCACCTGTTTAGCAGGAGTGGGGCCGGTGGAGGTTTGCCTGGTGCTGCAGTGGTCATGTCAGTGGGGGGATCTGGGAGTTTCTCTGTGAATTTCACATTCCTTTGGCAGCGTGCTAGGTTGTTACGTCTGTTGCTGCCATAGACATTATACGCTCGTACGTCATTGTCATGAGACACTCACAAGAAAAATCATGGTTTAATAACACAGTAATGCAGCGTGCTTACGGGAAAGTAACAGTAATCTAATTTTTTTTTTTTGCAATAGTAATCCCTTACTTTACTAGTTATCTGAAAAAAGTAATTGGATTACAGTAACGTGTTACTATTAACATGTTACTGCCCATCTCTGGTAACAAGTGGGAATTATCACTGCTCTGCTCTTTACTGTTGATGCTTTTCGTTTTCTCAGTTCGTGTTCCAAAATAATTTGAATCTGCTTTCAGGGAAAGCACCTCCTTCACTGAAAAGAAGCTGGTGGAGACCAAAACAGAGCTAAAATGGGGGCAATTATGACTTATGCGCATAACAGTTAATAATTCTACTAATGGATGTCTAAATGATAACTAAAATCATTTTTTTATATATTCTTTTTTACCCTCTAGTGAAGAACAATAAAATGACCTATCTATAAGAAGTAGGTCTTTTTATTGTTCTTTATATAGTCAAATCATATTCAAAGCAATGCTACGCTTCAAAGTCACAATCGCCCATGTAAACATAGCTGTCGGGGTAATGTAATGGTATAAAATCCCTCTGAAATGTGGCGAAGCATACGGAAGAAGTCAGGTACTGTACTTACTTTTCTCATCTCGTAATGGCATTACTAAAACTAATATATCAGAAGAAATCTGGAAACCACTGCAGCAGCGTCAATGTCAGACTACATTTGGGAAACCTTTTGGCAAAATCATCTGCTCTTGAGTAGAAATCCAAGCGTTTGTGGGCAGGAAGTGAAACTAGACTGTACTTTGTCAGGAATTCCTGTCGTATCTGTCTGTCCTCGGACAACTTTGCTTTCAAGGTGTATTTCCTCTAAAACAATTTTCCATTGTTTGCCAACAGGTTTCACATTTCACCACAAACTCTCCCGTGTGTTTGTGTCCTTTGTCCTGCCTGAAGCACTTTGCGGCCTGTTTGTTAAAAGCACTTTATCGCTAAATTTGACTTGGCACGTCTTGGCAGGAGAGATTGCAGCTGATGAGACTCCTGACCTGCAGATAAAGCATCCATTAAGTGTCTTGTCTGGAGCAATTCAGTACTCTTAACCTATTAGCATATTGTTAGCCATTTGTGAGATGGTGCAGCCGTGGATACGCGCTGCTGTGCTGCAGCCAGTCACCACACCATAAAGAACCACCTCTCACTCTGCTGCTAAATGTCGTCTCCGACATTGTAATGCTCGCCGACTGTCCTCTGCCAGATGATTCAAATGACCGCTAAAAGCCCGAGGGAGGCAAAAAAGGGGTCCAAAATGCAAAATTGATGGAAATGACATTAGATTCAGCTCATGCTCCTCACTGTGTAAATTATGCCCCAAAATGGACTCTCTGGCCCGACTGTTAGCTCCAATTTGTTGGGCCATACCTCATGGTGGCTTGTCTTGCCCTTCCCTTCTCCCTTTAATCCAATCAAAGCCACGCTGGATGTTATTTATTTGTTTATTTATTTATTTTCAAAGGATGTAACCGATTCTTATCAAGGCAGAAGTAGGGCCTTCTTCCTGGTGAAACAGTGACTAACGTCCAGCCATCGATCTGTCAGTTCGTCTGCGGTGGCGGGTGATGCGTCTGGTGATAGAAGACTTTTTCTGCTTGTGTTTTTATGTGCGAGTGTGCAACAGAGTCATCAGTGCACACATTGTTTTCTTTTTTTTAATGTTCTAGATTGCATTAAAAGATGTCGATTTTGAGATTATTTCATTTCTCACTTGTTTATTTTAATGTATTCTAGAAATGACTTTTTTTTACACATTCAGGCATTTACCTCAAGCACTGCCATAAAGATTGTCTCCTTAAAAAAACATAAATGCATGAAGTTGCAATTCTTTGATTTAAACTGACCTTCAAAGCACATCACCTCACAGGTGTTGCAAAAGTCGATTCACTACAATAAGCTAATTGAACGACTTCTTGAGTGGATGATTGTGTTCTTGTCTGTGGCAACCTTAACCTCCTCTTAACTGTTTAAAATGAAATTTGATATTGATGTTGGTACCAATATCGGCTTTGTTGGCTGATATTTACATCAGATATTTCTTCGTTGCTAGTGGTGAAGTGTTTAAACATAGTGTGATGAAGAAGATATATATATTTTAAAGCATTTAGATGTTTTAATAGATAATAATTCAAATTTAAAAACTAAAATTTCTTGGCTTCAGGTATCTGCATCATTTATTTTAACGTTTAGAATAAGTATGAACATCCGTTGCAACGTATTATCTTTAGATCAGCTGTTAATTAGGTCACAGTTTTGGTAAAACCTTAAATCATTTTCTCAAGATATTTTAAATACATGGTTACCCAATTCCTGCATAATATTTCTATTAACAATAATGGAAACAAAAATTCCACCCTTATGTCAGTTTTCAGTGTGTCTTATCAGGAAAAGGACACGTGGACATTTATTTAACAATGGTAGTAATTTCCTTGTTTTGTTCATGATGGCTAACTGTCATAGTCGCCTTGGACACTTGTTGAAAGTCCAATCAAGTCCAAATGCAGTGAAAGAAGCTCCAGAATGGCATAAAGCACACATTTTGATGCTTTTTCTTTTTATGTTTGTTGTTTGTATTTATTATGAATTTAAAAGGCTAATTTCATGGAAGTAAAACATCACAAGTAGGAATAAACTCTGCTGCAGGCAGTCTGAAGGATTTTAAGTTCGTACTAAATTAGAGATGGGCAGCAACGCTAATTCGATTACTTTTTTCAGTAATGAGTAAAGTAAGGGATTACTACTGCAAAAAAAGTAATTAGATTACTGTAACTTTCCCGTAAGCACACTGCATTACTGCGTTTCAAAACCGTAATTTTGTTTGTGTCTCATGACAATGACGTAGGAGCGTGCAAAGTCTGTGGCAGCAACAGACGTGCAGATTAACAATGGATAATATGGAGTGCGGGAGAGAGTACGACCATCCAGCATCTAAAGCGTGGACGTACTGACATTCCTTTGAGTTTGATTCCTTAAAAAGTGAGAAAAACATTAGCGTCCGCTGTACACCCTGCATGGGAAGAAAACTTCTTTCTACAGCGAAAAATTAAACTTAAAATCTGAGCAAGCACCTAGCACGCTGCCAAAGGAATGTGAACTTCACAGAGAAACCCCCAGATCCCCCCACTGACATGACCACTGCAGCACCGGGCAAACCTCCACCGGCCCCACTCCTGCTAAACAGGTGACAGTAGGTTTAGGAGAGACAGGACTTACTGACGCTGAGTCTTTGATTTTATTTACTTTTTTCTGTGTTTTACTTGCATCTATTTGAAAGAGTGAATGCAAACAAACCATTATTTTATTTTATATGGTGGAATAAGCAGAAAATAGGTTTAAATGTTAAATACATTTCTTCAAGACAAAGACAGTAACATATAATTTAATTTTTGCTTGATGCAATGTGCATAAAGTTAAAAGATTAAAACTCATAAAGCAATTTTTAAAGCATTTGATTCAATTGTATTATGCATAATAAATAGAAGTAATAAAGTAACTAATTACTTTTGAAAATAATTTGATT
This sequence comes from Rhamphochromis sp. 'chilingali', assembly GCF_963969265.1. Taxonomy (NCBI): domain Eukaryota; kingdom Metazoa; phylum Chordata; class Actinopteri; order Cichliformes; family Cichlidae; genus Rhamphochromis; species Rhamphochromis sp. 'chilingali'. The sequence goes on along the minus strand of NC_137938.1, from coordinate 32,766,458 downwards.
CAATTTTATATGATGGATTGTGCAGAAATTGGGCTGAAAGGTCTATTGCTGTAACTAATTACTTTTGAAAATAAGTAATCAGTGAAGTAACTGGATTACTTTCTTGGAGAAGTAATCAGTAATTAGTAACTGTTTTCAAGTAACTTGACCAACACTGGTCCTGATTATAGTTTGTATCATCTTAATTGTGCTCCATGTTTTTTCTTACCCTCTGCACCCAGATAAAGTTTTTATGTACTGCTATGTCCTGGTTTTTATCAGGGTTTCATTGCCATGCTTATGAAAAGCAGGAAATACGGTAGTTTTTAAACATAGCTGAGATATGTATACCAGTGCAGTGACCACTTTCATTTGTTTCCTAGTAATCAATATATATATATAAATAAATAAACATACTGAATTATTCGAAATAAATTACACTTTTCTTTTTTAAAGAGATGATATAGTGTGATTTTTTTTTTTTAGCTCCTGCTTAGATCATTTACATCACACATTTTTTTCTATACTCTGCAGTCGGAGCAGGGCAGCAGTGGCCTGATGTTACACCACTGAATTAAAAAATCCCGCCCCCATTGTAAATATCGACTTCCCTTCCACTGCAATTTTGTGGAGGTCAGTTGAAGAAGCACAGATGTAAAGACTTGAATAAATGGCAGCTGAGTTTCATGTAGCTGCTTCAGATTCACTCCGGTTAACCTGTGGCATCAGTTCCTGCTATCACCTGTGAACCGCTCCATGCTCCAAACTGTAACATAGGTATGGTTTCATTTTACAATGAACACAATTTATAAACCTAAAATCAACCTAATGGCTTATAGTTTGGTATTAGTTTGCCCAGTGTCACAGTAAAGTAAAGAGTTCTGTATTGAACTGAAATTGATTACCTTTCCAGTATTTAGAGATAAACCACAACACTAATAGAATGCAGTTAAATGCTGTGTTGTAACTCACAGCCTTAGTTTGAAAATGTTAAAATTCTCATCATTTGCATAACCAAAACCACAAAGCTCTTTGGTATTATCTGGACTTGTGGTGTTCTTGATTAGTGCAGCTGTCAAAGTGCATGAAGCTTCAAAGTTTCAGAGAGCAAAAAAAATACCATCAGCATTAAGTGAGGCTTGGATGCAGACTGACCACTAGGTGGTGATGCAGGATGTGCTGAAGCAGCTTAAATCCTGATGATGCTTCATTTGTTTTGTTTTTTTATACTGAACTTTTGTTTTTGCTTTTATATTTACTCTATTTCAGCATTACACAAACCTTTCTAAATACCTGATTATAATCTATTTTTTCAAGAAAAGACAAAACATAAATATTTCATTCCATTACTGAGTATCTGTGATTTTGATCAAGCAGATGTAAATGAAAAAACATCAATAAAAGGCGCTCAGTGTCTGGGTGGTGATATATATATATTTCTCATGGTTTACAAATAACTTTTTTTTTTGTTTTTTTTTTAGATGCGGCATAGTACATTACACATTATTTCCATACAGCAGAATAAAATAAATATATTGCACTTAAAATCATCAAAACACAATCTCACTGGGTGTATTTGGATTATGGCATTAAAAACAAAACAATTTCAAAAACAAATCATTTTCAGTGGTGAATTGCGATTCAGAGGTGTTAAACATTTACATCAACATGGAAATCACCATTCAGTAAACAACAGAAAAGGACTTTGATTTCCACAACACGTACATTTCCCCATCTTGCTCACTACACAGCTGAGATAAAATCAAGTACTGCCAACTGTTCTGCTGCGTTAGGCTACATGTGATGTTAATATATGGTATGAGTCAAACTGGGACATTTACAGTGTTTGTTTAACCAACTCATGTTGCTCTTTCAGCTTAATTTCAATCTTTTCTCTGTGCTGATCGCTGTGCAACTGCAGAGAAGTGTTAAAGGGACACCTTTAATCAAAATACACAAAATAAACCAAACAAAAAAACTCCATCCATACCGCACATTTTATCAGTAGTGATGGGATTATTCTTTTTATTTTTTGAGTTCATCTTTAAAATGAAAGTCTGTACCACAGCACAGGTTGAACTAATCGAACTGTTAAGGTAAATCGTTTCACTTTTTGAGTACAAACTAATTTGATTTTTCTGGCATAAAGGCTCAGATTACATTGATGTCAGTCTGCATATTGGCCTGGATGATTTATCATCAACTGCAGTTTTTAGGACTCAGTTATAGACCACAGATACTGGCTAAAATGACTTTGTTGTGTGTCATCAGAGCTTTTAAAATAAATGACTGTAACCGAGTGTGTGAGCCAACTTCCTCATTTCTGCATGCTTTAAATGAGACCCAAGAGCCAATATTTCCAGCTGTGTCTTGTCACCACATACACACATTCAGCCTCTGTAACACCCAATGAAGACAGACCACCAAAAGGCTGAAAGCAAGGAGGAGTCGGGGTTTATATTTCTACTGTACATTTCACGCTGTTTTATGTGCCTTTTGATATAAAACAGACTACAGTGAATGAGTCGTAATTCAGCCCATTAGAGGCCAGTCAGAGTAGATTTATAAGGGCCACTCAACCACTTTCACTAACCTAAGCAAATTAATATACAGCTATATAAAAAAGGTGTCATTGAAGTGATTTTAGTTAGAGTCCAGTCACTATACAAAGATAGTGAAATTCATCAGTCTGTGTGAAATCATTCTTAAACCGAACGACTTTCGTCAAACCAAGCGTACTTTCTCAACTCCACAGAGATGAGCAAGCGGCGTGTTGGATCGTTGGTTTCAGATGTCAAGGACAAGTTACTGAGCTACACTGTATGCTGAAGTAAAGTTGATCAGGTATTTAAAAAATTAAATGCTGAAGAACTCGACGTTATGACACTTCTATCACAGATAAACGTGGTGATTACGAGGCCATGATAGCTTTGGGTTATCTACACCTCTGTCTAGAAAGTTTGCTGTTGGTCCGTGGTGGGACTTGTGTTAAATTCAAAGATGAATCTTAGATTAAAGGTCTGCATGTGTTTACCATGGACGTGTTATAAGAACTGGAATAAATTGAAGTGCCCAAAACTGCAGTTCCCTAAATGGCCACTTGAGGCTTGTTGCTAAAGTGAGTCAGTGCTGACCCAGGTTAAAATGCCCAACTTTACAGGAGAATTAAACAGGTTTACAGCCTGTGACAAAAACTGGTTTTGGCCTCTGTAGCTAATTTCCCCTTTCATGACAACTGTGGTGCAAGTGAACTGTTATGTAACTCAACAATTTAGACTGTACTTTGTCTTGAAGTTACACATAATTAAAAGTGACTCCTCTGAATGACACTTGAGTGCCATTTTTTTTAGGAATACTAAAATATGAGGAAAATTGCCTAAAAATGCCAAAAATATCTTCTTGCTAGGAACCTTACCAAATCACCTCTAGATCACTGATTAAACACTATTTAAACAAACAGCAATCATATTAACCTTGAGTTTCAGGTGTCTATAGAGATTTAAATGGGCACCAAGAAAGAAAAAAAAAATCAGCAGTAGTAGCATGGTATCCAGCTCTTTCGATACATCTGTGGTTTGAGCAACTTTGCTGCTTCCATTAACTGGTCCTTTAAACAAAGCAAAAAGCACCTTTTCATTTTTTTTTTTGGCTCATATTTTTCCATATAAAGTGTGTATGTCTACTGCGGTCAGCATGCGTCCTATTATTTGTTTAACTCCACAGTGACAATTTTCCTATGAGTAAATGTAGCACGTTTGCCTTTGTACAATGCATTTTAACATGTTTTTTGACATTATTTTCGAAACACTGTGGGAGAAACAGTGTTAAGTTCTAACTTTCAACTGTACATATGGCTGGTTTTCTCCAAAACAGAGGAAACCTGAGATGGCTGCTCCGGCTTGATGACATGCTGAAATGTTCACAGACTGAGCCTCGGTGTCCATCCGGTGGAGTTGTGAGTCATTTTGGAGAACCACAGAATTGCCTGCCATCTTTAGAGCCGGTCGAGCCCCTGCTACCATTAGTGCCTGTTTAAGGGAAGACAGGGTTTTCTACTTGTTTCTTTAAATAAGTCAAAGATCCACTTTCTGTTCAAGAAGGGCCAAGATCAAACATACTCCTGTTATCACCTTGCATTAGATTTTTTTTAGTTTGTATTGAGGTCACAAGTGTTTGTACAGTGTCTTTTAAGCATTCGTAGAAACCACAGGATCTGCTGGTGTTTCCGCAGGTCCAAAGGATGGCGCCACAGTCCTTTTTTGATTGGCTGTCAGTACACCTCATCCTCTTTATGTCATGACCGTCACCTCACTTACTGTAGGTGAACTATTTACAAAGACCGAAGGGAAAGATACAAACTGGATGAGGAGTGAGGAAAGAGCTTGATGCTCCGAAACACGGGTGAGTGTCAGAGCGAGGTTCATCCATCTCCTCCCCAAGATAGAGTCATACAAATGGTGTCATCACAGTGGAGGAATGGCGGAGTCCCTGGATGGCAGCATAGGGGCCCTGCTGGAAGTAGTGGTGGTAGCGTGGCATGTGGAAGGAGGGGAAAGAGGGGCCGCTGCCCTGCATGGTTCCAGCCAGAGCGGTGGGTGTCAGCGGCATGCCCAGTCGGCTGTAAGGGGGCAGGGAGCCCTGGATGGGGTGGGGCAGGGAAGCGGTGCCGGTGCCCATGGCCGATAGGGACTGTGGGTGTTGAAAACCTGAGAAACCTGAAGTCGTGGTGACCCAGGAACTCAGGGAGAGGTTATCTGAGGCGGTGAACGCTGAGCCTACAAGAGACAGATGAATGTCAGTTCAGTTGGGATACAAATAGATTTCAGAAAAAGGCTCACATAAATGTAATAAAACTGGATTTAAACCAACTTTAAATTCCTGTCATGGTCTCTGGGATTTTTGTACTACATCTGCTGTATTAGTTTGTTTTGCCATCTTTCTAGTTTCCCTGATCTACTTTATTCTCCTGCATCTTTCATTATGTAAAGTGTTTGTCTTCATGTCTCAGTATTAGTTATTTATACTGTGATACTTCCTGCTTTGTTTTAAAGGTGAGTTTCTTGTTCTAGTTTTATTTTCTGCCTTTTTTGTTACTTAGCTGCTTGTTTTTTGGATTCCTGCTTTGTGTAGACATTGCAGTCTTATTCTTTTCAGTTATTTTTGGATGTTGCATCAGCTAAAATGAAGTCCTCTCTCCTGACTCTATGACGTTATAAAGCTCCAAACACCCCCCCCCAAACAAACAGGTTTACATTTAGTAGAAAACTCAGATATTGGTCTTCATCTCAATACTATATCAAAATATCATATTTGTCATATATTGTGTATATGACAAATAGCCTCTATATTATTTTTATTATGCATTTTGTAGTTCTTAGTTGCTAATATACTTTCCAAGTATTTGTTCATTAGTAGCTGTTAAAGTGTTTTCTTCCCACATACACTCACCAGGTCATGTTCGGTTATCAGTGGCACTGTAATTATCCCTCAAATATTAGTACACCTATATTTTTTTAAATGGTAAACTTCCTTAACTTAAATTGGAACTGCAGAAAATGATGAAGAGAATGATGAGTTTCTATTTTATATGGAAGATGGAAAAAAAAAGGAAATGAAAGAAATCTACTAAATATAATGCTTTCACAGGATCTGTGGTGTCTGCATTTATGAGTGTTTACCTCTGGTGTGTGAGGCGTGTCCATCCTCGCTCAGGTTCTCCTCGTCACCCGCGTAGGTTCGGATTGGCGACCGGGCGTATGAGTGCTTGTGGATCAGATTCTCAACACTTTCCCTACAGCAAAAGCCGAAGAGAGAGCCCCAAAATAAATCTCTTTTTGTCATTTTAAATATTTTAAAAGACATTTTTTATTTGATGAGATGCAGACTTAACAAAAAAGAAACTATGTCACTTTTTTTTGTAAAACATAATTTCTAGAATATTTGATTAGGAGCTTAATAAAATAGTTGCAGAATAGTTTTGTTGAATCGTTTTGATAGAAACTTCAATTATCCATTAATGTCTGACAACATAAAACAGATACAACATCAAGAGCAGAATAAAAAAAAATTTAAAATGAGTTGGGTTTTTCACCTATAATCTAATGTGATAATGTTCAGGGGTTAGTGACACTGAAACTGACAGGTCACAGATTTATTTTTAATACCAGTGCAATTTTCTAGTATCTGCCTTTTGGTCCATTCTTTGTTTCTGTGCAGTAACAGGATCTTTCCTCTTTACGTGATGTTTTTTTGGCAGCATGTCTAAGTGTGAATTTCCCTTTTGTGTATTTTAACGTTTGTGTTGACTGTGCATGTAGATTTTGGTTTGTGTGTGCGTCTTCTGTGTGTGTTTACTATCCAACAAAGTGCATTAGCTCATTTGAGTCTTGTCAGACAGCACTTCTCAAACACAGTGACACAAATTGTTGCGGGGGGGTGGGGGTAGTGAGTGTTCACGAGTGCGTGTGCATGGCTGGGTGGACAGGCAAGTGGTCTGCATCACGAGAGCCATGCGTTCACATTAGCAGCCCCCCTCCTTGCAGCCCCTTTGCCTCCAATTAGGTTAGGAAAGTGCAATATCTGTCAGCAGAGGAGTACAAATGTGTGTGTTTTTATCAGCGTCGGGCCCCTCCGGCAGAGGGGCCACCGTGAACTCCCACAATACGCAGCATCAGGCGGGAGGCAAACAAGGAGGGGAAGAGGCGGGGCATGCTGGTTTCAATCAGTCATTGCAGCCAATTGAATTACAGTGTGTTTTAGTGCAGTGGCCGACTCCAGACTAATGTGATTTCTGCAGCTCCCTAAGATCAATTGATCTGGTCTAATTCACAGCCCTCAAAAAAAAGAAAGACAGAGGAGAAGAAGGAGGGAGGAGTGTTTGTCTGGCTGTTTTTCGACAGTCTCTGTTTGGGATATTTGATTGAAGGAAATGGGCAGATGGTCTGATTTTGTCAGCTGATTTTGGCCGTAGTGCCGGAATCGGGAATTACGAGAAGTGTGTGTTTTGGCAGCGTTCATAAAAAAAATCCTTTGGAGGGGTGATTTATAACTCTACGTGTGTGTGTGTGTGTGTGTGTGTGTGTGTATATATAAAGGACAGACAAACTATTCTTGTTCATGCAGAATATAGAGAAATGAAAATAGAACATATAACAAAAGGAAAAGCAAGATAAAAGGACTGGGGGGGGGGGGGGGGGGGGCACAAGTGATGGGGGAAAGAAACGAGGATGATAGCTGGGAGTTTCAGTGTTTAAAATTTGTTTAAGATAAGACAGACAGAAATGAAGAACAAAGAAGCTAAAGAGGGAGGACAGAAAGGGAAGACTGAAAGAAAAAAGAAATACAAGGGAAGGATGATCAAGAAGGTAAGCAAAGAGAATGTGAACTAATAAATAAAAATAGAGACGAGGAAGAAGAAGGATACAACTAATACACAGACTAGAAAAAAAACTGGAAAAGAAAAAGTAAAATGAAAATTTTAAAGAAAAGGGGACAATGAAAAAGGATTGAGGGGAATCAAAAAAGGGAAAATAAAGAAAAGTACCGAGACCAAGTAAAAGAAAAAAGACAAAACTGGGGAGAAATATATAAACTATTTTTAAAAAATGGATGAATGAAAATTGAAGCAAAGACAGGGAATAAAAAGTAAAAGGGTTGTATGAAGACACAAGAAAACAAGAATAAAAGATGTGAAAGCAAGAACAGAAAGAATGACAGAGTACAGTATGTGGAGCATGGATTATCTGTTCTCCACTGACACAAACAGAGGGAAATAAATACTCCAGCTTCTGTATTTACTAATGAGCAGCAACCCCGGCTATCTAACACTCCCCCCTAATCGTGTATCTTATCCGTAGCGGTGGGGAGAGAGGTAAACAAACAGTGCAGGACCCAGAATCCCATGTACCTCTCCATGTCCGTCAGCCGCGAGGAGTCCCGGAAACCTTTGGCGAACGGGTTGCTGTCAATCTTCAGTTTGGTTATCTGGGAAAACACAGGAGCAGGAGAGTGAAACGAGTCAGTCAGGTCAGGTTTGACACCTCATTTTATTGTTTGGTTTTTTTTGAGTCAACATGTCTCTTCACGCTGGTTCTCTGCAGCTACCACATCCACAGAAGCCCAAAGCATAGCCAGGTTTTAAAGCTATTTATATTTTTTAATGTCTGTATGCATGTCTCCTCTTTGTGCTACAAAAGAAGCAGTAAATAAAGGGACACACAGGAAAAGCAGCACAATTTCTCAGCTCTTATTTCATTGACACTTTTACAATTAAATTGATTAAATTCTAAATGACCAGATTTATTTATTTCCACCAGCACAGCACCAAAAGGTTTGCAGGTCACAAAATTTTAATCAATTATTTTAGTTTTATTGGGGAAAACTGTGAGAATTTCACAACTAATTAAAAATCATAAGAAACGTGATTTTCTTATAGAAATTCTGTTCTGGATGAACTTCACCTACTTACAAGGTGCACAAAGAAGGGGATAAAGACAGCAGACAAGCTATTCAGCACTTTCATTATGCAGAACAACTTTGTTATTTGATTTACACATTCAGGTTAGCGTCATGGGGTTTATTACAGATGAAATTTTAAACTGAATAGGTATAGAAACAACCAACTGTATACATGTCCAACACATACACCCACCAATGAGGCACTAACAAAGATGAGCTTTAATTACGGTATATGGTGTCAATCAAATAACAAAGTTGTTCGCTATATTGTACTGTATATATTATTTACACTATACTGTCTTAAAGGCAGAAGTGGATGCACGCTTGAGCTTTTACCTGGTATCTCTCGATCTTCGTTAGGTCTAAAGTGCACTTTTAATCTCAACCTTTACCCTTTCCAAGGATGAGAAGTCCTTAAATTGCTCAGGCAGCACAACTCGCTGTGCTGATAAGGCCCATGTGATACAATCAAAGGCTCCAGATTGACTCTTAAATGGAGTTTGTGGCAATCTTTATAATTTAAAAATTTCATGGGAACCAGCAGCAGATTTTTGGCAGAGTCCTTAAGCCTGCAGGAGTCAACAATCACTCACCAGCTGGTTCTGGTAGGCTGTGACAGCTGTGAAGACAGTCTCAATGAAGACGAAGGTGCGGAACTCCTCAGATTTGAGATTGAGCAGCGAGGCAGTGTGGTCCTTCTTTTTTATGATGTGGACCCGTGGCTGGTATTTGTGCATGGAGTTGAGGATGATCTGCAGAGGACAAGAAGAGCAAGAATTAGTTTACAGTGACATGTAGATGATGAAGATGATGATGATGATGATGATGATGATGTGAAAGCTCACTGGAGTCAGAGTGCATCAAGATCAAGTTCAGATATATTCTATTCGATTATGTATTCCATCTCTGCACCACAAAGCACTATTATTGTCCATTAAAACATACCAGGGAGTCATACTGTCGCAGTGACTATTCATTGTGTGAACACACAAACTTCAGTTTACTTTTACCCAATCCAATTCACACCCTTTTGCCGCTGGATATACTCGGCAATCCACAAGCGTTCTATTAATGTGCAGCATAAAATAGTTCCCAAACATTTCATCAAAGTTACAAATATAAAAACCAAATTACACTGACATTTGTGACTCATTTTAAAAGATTTCCACAAAGATGATCCACAAAATGAGAATTGACAAATGTATTTGAGAAAAGATTAATTTGCATGGAGGATAATTTTGCCATTAAAACCATAAAGAAAAAAAAAATCATTTTAAGCATTTAGTATAAATTTGAAAGGCTATGAACACGGGGTGTGTAAAGCTAAATAAAGTGAATTTGTATACAAATGCTGAGTCTTTCTAATCTAGCCCCTCCCTGTCATACTGTGGTTTATGTTTTATATATGTAATTTTTTATATGTATATTACATTTGGTTATGATATATTTTCTCTTTTCTTGCTTCTCTTTATTTCCTTACTATGAATTGTAGTTTTGGAAAATAAAATAAATGAAGTATAAAAAGTATAATGCAATATGAAAACACTGCTTCACAGTAACTGGCTCAAGTATTCATTGTCAGAAAAAAATGTTCAAGAAGCCCAGAGATGAAAAATTCATTTATACCTGAAAGTGATGTCTTCAAATTGGAAAACGTAATTTTCTGCTACAGGTAATCAAAATTTTATGCCGAATATTTTTTATTTTATAGAATATTATGCACATAACTTCAGTCTTTAAGAGTACAAACTTATATTTCTGCACCACTTTTTGTTGTTGTTGTTGTTGGTGGTGGTGGTGGGTGTGTGTTCATGTGTATATGTGGGCAATTATTCTGTTTATAAAGTTAAAAATTAATGTTTAAATCGCTTTCTAAATTCTAAATATATAATGTCATTATATTTTTGTGATATTTTAGTAAATTTCATGTCTTTACCGTTGCTGCTGACCTTTCAAATGATCAGACTTAAGCTGCAGTGTTACAGAAATAATGGCGGATGAGTATATAATGGGAATTTGTGTGCATTCAGTTTATATGATAGCATGAGAAGAATTATTGGGGTAAGAAGCGATATTACTGTTATTTTTTATTTTATTTAAAATAGTCTTGCAATGTATTATTTTGTATATATTATACGTTGTTAAACGCATGATATGTATTTATATGTATACACTGCATTATTTTTACTGCTGCATTCCACTGTTACTCGGCAGAAGAAAGAATCTGGCAAAACTAAAATAAATAAAAGGAGTGTAGAGCATTTTTAATTTTATGTGCTCATCACATTGTATATTTGTTTTGGAGACATCCACCTCAATAGATTCAATTGAGGTGCTATTTTTGGACTGAGAAAGTGCACACACCCTTTAAACTAATAATTGCCGCGTTTCCCAGACTGTGCCCTTCTGTTGACTTATTAATGGATGACAGTTATTATTATTATTTTTTCGGCACTGTTCTGGTCTCTGCTTGTCCTTGCCATGATGATGTCAGTGAAGGGAGGATTAAAAGAACAATTTGCTTTAAGTCGTATATTTCGCCTGAAATGAAGCTAGCTTAACTCATTTTCACGGGGTTTCGAAACACTAAAGCCTCCATGATGCTAGATAAATACTTGACGTGTTGTTTCGAGGCAAAAAGATGTGAAGAAAGAAAAGAAAGAAGAAAAATCAGGTGCTCACATGTCCGTGTTGGTCCAGTTCGTTGTTCGTCAGCTTCACTTTCTCAAAGGAAACCATTTGCTTCATCAGCTGCTCGCCGGTGAATGGAGAGTCTGGGTGGACGTACAACCTGCGGGGAAAAAGAACAGCACCTCTGATTGGCTGAAAGGCGTTCGTTTCCTATCCAATCAACGTTCAGCAAACTGGCAAATTAAGAATCGCTTAGCGACTAACCAATTAATTGGAATTACAATAAATACTGTGATGTAATAATAATAATAATAATTATAAGAATTTGTATTTATAATTATGAGGTTAAGTAGGCCTACTTTAACACGCCCTGTTTATAAATTCACAACAGCCGCTTGGTGTGAGATCGAATTAGCTACGCTACATGTAAAACTACCACAAAAAGTCATTAATGCCAAACAGCATTACACCTTTGTCAGAATGTTTTTTTTACTCAGTATTATTATATGTTGTGTTTATTTTATTTTGTAAGATTTAATAATTCCTAATCTCAAAAGTTTTAATAGGCTAACTATAGAAAAGTCGTTAATAAGCACATATCAATGCATTTTTTAATTGAACAGCATTTAAGTGAAGACTACAATCTTCATATGGGCTCTAAAATCCAGGTTCTTGAAATAAATGGCTAGCTATGTAAATAAATAAATAAATAAGAATGAATAGTTACTGAAAAGAGGCCTCCAAATGATCTCTTTCTTGAATCAAATCAATATAAGTCTGCTCTCCACTTTTTTATAAGTTGATTATATTTAGTTAAAGGTAAGACAAAATGTAACTGATTGTCAGGTTACATAAACAACAGCCTACCAGAAGAGAGTCAGCGGTGTCCATATTTTCATAAAGAATAAAGTTTGATATTGCAACTGAAATAAATCAGGTATAAAATATTCATAAGTGCCAGAAAAGAGCAGAATTATTAGCGAATTGTTCTCAGGTTTTTCGAATATCCACCCATTCTTCCAACGTAATTACGGTCATTTCATCTAACTTGGAAAGTCGTTCAAAATATTGAAAATGTCTTTGGAACATTTTCATATTCAAATTCAAGTCTACACAGAGGATTTAAAAAAAAAGGGTATACATATTTTAAAAAGAGAGAGAGGGAGTTTAGGTCTGCCTACCTGGCGGGGAGAGGGGGGTCGGCCTTGCCGGCTACCAGCCAGGAGGAGCGGTGGTAAGCGTATCGGTAGCGCTTGTTGTCCACTGGGACAATGTCCATCAGCACGATGTACTTGGAGTCCTGGTCCACCCCGGAGAAAGAGACTCGAATGGTTGGAAACATCCTCCTAATGGTGTTTTGTTAGAGCAGAAAGAAATAATTGCTGAGTTAGAACACTGGTCTTTCTAAATGTAGCGCTTGCTAAAAAGATAATAAAAATAAATAAAGTAAATGCACAGTTAACTTTTTTTCGGATATTCACAAACAGTTTGTGTTTTCAAGCCATACTCAGTGCAGGAATACAGCTCTGAGTAGTGAATTATTAATTTGCATTTGCTGGGTTTGACGCTACGCCTCACCAATGTCCGTAAATGTGTTAAATGCAGTTCAAGTTTCACGAATTCGTTCACAGGTCCTTAACATTGCCTCACGTTTCCCTTATATATATATATATATATATATATATATATATTATTAATTTTGTGAATAAGGTTCACATCGACCAGCTGCAGTGTCTGCCTTTATGTTAAAGTAACCTGCGGTGTGTTTTTCAGGTAGCTCTTGGGTCAGTGAAACATTAGATCACGGTGTAAATGTCCTTTCACAGCACCTGCGGGAAGTCATCAGATGTCTGCAGCTTCCTGTTTAGATCGCTGCTCTATCTAAAGAAAAGTCAGACAGAGCTGCAGAAGAGCTTTATCCTAATTTTATTTTTTCAACTTTCAAAAGGCTCACAAAGAAGTTCCAAACAAAAACGAACCATAATTCATTTCTCTATTTGTATTTCTCACAATATCGTCTTTTATTTTTCTCTCACCCGTCTTTTTTTCTGATATATTTATAGCCTATTTATGGGACAATAAATAGGTTACATCAAAATATGAAAATAAAATTAGCGGTAGTTTACCTTCCAGATTTGGTGATGATCATCTCAGTACCGAGCTCGTGAAATTTGTCCCACAGCTCTTTGGTCTCAAGGCTGCACGAGATCTTCGCCATCTCCTCGCTTGGGATGCCTGGATTGGTGGGGATGAGCGGCTCCGTGCACACGGCGGGCGCGCTGAAGTCCCCATGCCCGTCCAGGGAGGACAGGTCAGCCAGGGACTGCTGGTTGCAGGAGGACTTCTCCACGAATTGCTCTGTTTTATTTAATTAAGGTGGATTTGTGGAGAAACAGGGATGATTATTCTCATTTGATTTTGATGTCATCAGGAACAACTGCAAGATTTTGTCTTAAACAGGGAAAGCAAGTATGTAACCACAGTCTGCTAAAATATCCTGCTATGCTGTTGTGTTGCAGCATAATAAATGTAATAAATCTTTTTATTATAATACCTCATTTCTACTAGAGCGGCTTCTATCATGGATAAGGTCAAATAAAATAAACACACATATCAGCTCTGTAGAACACGTCTGTCGTTAATGAGAAGAAGCACAATTTACATTCTTACAGAAAATCTGAAAATTAAAGTGTAATACTTGTCTGACATGCCCGCTTTAAAAGAAATAAAAAGATATTTTGGAGAAGCAGCTCGTCTTTTGATTCGATTGGCAAAACAAAATATAAAGAATTAAAAAAGAAAATGCTCTTTAAAATACAGGGAAATTAAATGTTGGAACAATGAATGCGCAGGGTCAATTTAGAGCCTTTTTATTTGCAATCATTTAAATATTAAAAACTCTTTCATTGAACACATTACTTTTTGATTAACGTATATAATAAATTGCATGGATGTTTACTGTCACTCTATGTATCCTCGTGAATTTCCTTTTACATTTTACAGACTAGAACCTCACCTCACTGCTATCACAGTTCATCTTTATTTAATTTGTTTCTTCAGCATTTTCCTTTTATTATAACGCATCGTTATTTGTAAAATAGTGACTGATTTGTTTTACGGTTCCACATTTTTGAGGTTACAAACGCCATTCGTTGATAAACTCGCTTTTATTATTGGATGTTTAACTGCAATTCGAAGTAATTCGAAAGTGTAACCCCAAAACTAAACTCACGTTGAGCCTGTTTAAGTTTTCTGATTTAATTCTTCAATTCTTCTCTTACCCAGAGGCTTGATGGTGTTCTCCTCCGCCTCCTTGTCCTTATTGGGCTTCCCGCTGGACATCAGGGCTGCTATGGAGAAAGCATTTGCCCGGGATGAGAGCTGCGGTTTCGGGGATGAAGTATACTCCATGTTGGTGAAGAGACTGGAACAGAATATTCCCCTTTGAATAAGGAAAAAAAATCCCCAGAAAGGCTTAACTCCGCCTGCTTCCAACTGCCAGCGACGTAAAGAAAAATGTGCAGGGAAATACGCAAAGTTTCTCCTCGATTTCGGCCTTTCTGCGCAAATACTCAGCTTTAAAACTTGTCACTTCGGAAACGCTTGTCACTGCCGAGTTGAGAGTCTTGCTGGATGCATGGTGAGAGAAGGCGGAGGAGGGCTGACTCCACAGACTTGTGCGCGTCCTGCAGTGCCAGATCTGAGGCCGGCTGCTCTATGGGACGCTTCACTCCGGCTCACCCTCCCCTTATAATTCCAGTCTGTCCTCCAATCGCTGCCTCTTTCTCCACGTCACAGTCCCACTGTCCCACAGGCACCCTGCTACCAGGCAGCCAATTAAATACCCTGACAGGGTTTCCTTTTCATGCCAAAGACCCCAGAGAGAGTGTGGTTGGAGAGGGCTGATGTGAGATTTTTATGACTGTCTGTACTCGGGTGATGACAGAAGGAAACGACAAACATATGGTTCGGAAAATGTAATTCTTTGCTGTCATTGCACAACACAAAGGAAAGAAATAAACAGAGAAATGTACTTTATATCTGGAGCCCTCTCAAGGACCCCCACCAGACCACATGTTGGGAACCACAAACCCAAAATGTCAACAACAGAGATTTTCCAGGAGATGTTTGCCCAAGATGGAGCTATTTGATAATTAATAGCAGAAGTGAGATGATGAGGAAAGCTTAACATACAC
Source organism: Rhamphochromis sp. 'chilingali' (assembly GCF_963969265.1). Taxonomy (NCBI): domain Eukaryota; kingdom Metazoa; phylum Chordata; class Actinopteri; order Cichliformes; family Cichlidae; genus Rhamphochromis; species Rhamphochromis sp. 'chilingali'. Next base: position 32,751,195 of record NC_137938.1, on the reverse strand, counting down.
AATATCTGCTCCTGTCACAATTATGAATTGATATGAAAGAAACACTGAAGCATTTTAGTCACATTTTTTAAAGTGGTTAAAACCTTTTTGGGTCACTCTTTCTTTTGGGTACTAACCATCCTTTTGAGATGACTGGGTGTTCCATATATTAACCCCTTCCTGCAGTGCTGCCTGGTGTGTGAACACACTCACTCACAATTCATTTATAGATGAAACTATCTATTCATGCCAGAAGTTATCATTTTTTGAGTTATATAGTTGTTCTGTAATTTAAAAAAAAAAATCTTCCACAATGATTTCATTGTCTTACAGCTGACCCCAGCCTCACTTCAAGCTCAATAATTGTGGCTCTGTGTTGTTTAATGGGAATAACAGCTAGCACATCCAGCAACTAAAGAATGCTAAATATGGCCCCAAACTACAACTGGACAAGTTAGTGAGGTTTAAATATATATAAAAAACAAAAGCGTAAAATTACGTTGTTATTGCTGTTAAAGTTGAAACAATGAGATTATTATGATTTATAAAAGGAGTCAACGTGAACATGAATGAGAAATTTAATTTTAGGTGGAAATTAGCCCAAATTTAAAAATGTATTAAGTCCAATTTATTTTAAGTCTTTTTTATTTACTTGATTAGCAAATAATATCTTTGGCTGACCCTTTAACCTTTCCAAATCCAGACAAAGTCCTCTGAACTGAACTCCAGTTTAACCAGGCGCACCAGTCCATGGGTTTCTGCCATCATTTTTGGTACTTCTGCTTTTCTGACACTGGCATAATGCCCAAGTCTTAATCCTAATTCTAACCTGAATTAAGAATGAACCCACCATCAGCCCTCTGAGGGTGCTTTACAAAATGGAACAACCAAAATGTCCACACTTTCCAAAGGTCTAAAACTTACACCACTGGTCTGCACAAAGATAGCCTTAAGCACACACACACAGGGACCTTACTGAGTGCTGGAGTTAATCCATTCTATGACACACACCAGTAATCACCTAATCTTGAACACACACAGTTTTCACGTGACAACAGGAAATTCACATTATTTTTAAGAGGCCCACCAGCAGGTCTACAAGTCCAGCCTGTAGTCTATACTGCAGGTCTGCCAGGCTCAGATCCCCTACTGTTATCATCTTATTACTGTCCTTAGTCACTCATTCAATCTTATATCAAAGAAGAAAGCTTTCAAGACAGATTAAATAAATCTTTTTTCTTTTATTTCCCTTGCTTTTAACTTGATAGGGACTGAATCCGGTCTAGACGTCACCTAATGGAGAGTGTTTATCAAGACAATTTCTTTTTTTTCTTCCTGGATACACAACATCTGCACTGCTTGATTCACTAGCAACCAATCACAGAGACCACTGGAAGCCACAGCTGAGCTCGGAAAACTGAGATTTCGAAGAGCACCTGAAAGCATCGTATTTCTGAAGCGTTGACTACTTTTTTTTCTTCTAAAGGTGTATCTCTTTCTCTCCTCTCTCAGTGTGTGTGCGAGTGTGTGTCCTCAATGTCACTCTCTCTTCTCTCTCAAAGATGGAGGCTTACATAAACACTGAGCCAGAGCTCTGCCGGGCAGCTAAACCCATTAGGAGACTCCTGAATGCAAATCCGCTGCTGCAGATATTTAATAAGAGACCTGCGCTGGCAAATTAGATTACCTTGCAATTGCTAGTGGATAATGTGCTAAAAGCTTTCCCACTTAAGCGTTACTCCTTACTGAATATTATTCACACTTTGAGGGGCCGGTGCAGCCTTAAAGAAGCAGACGGCCTGGAAGTGAGACACAGATGGTGGTTAGACTTGGTGCCTGAATACAAGATGAGTCACAGAGAAAACAGAAAAAAATGTCTGTGTGGCTGATTCAAAGCCAAATGACCCAAAAACCTGCCTCAAAATCTTGGGCCAGATTGAAAAAGCATTGTTAAGATTTACTCTTTATAAAGTATATAACCTACATCAATGTTTAACAGTTTTAACATCATTTTAAGATTAACACACACCCTCCAACTCTGCATTTAAATCTTTTCTGATCTTCACCAAACTTTACATTAAATATTCCCTAAAAATCTTATTACCTATAAACATACGAGAGACACTTTCGATGTCCTAAACCGAAGAAGACCATTATGGCATTAAGCTTAAGGAACAAGCACACCTACACTGAGTCCATGTTTGTTCATATTTAGTCTTTCGGTAAACACACTTAAGGAGTTAATGTGATCATTAAAGAGAACTCGAGTTGTTGCCACTGTACTGAAAAAGGGTTGTGCTTAAATAACACAAATACTTTTTGTTTATATTTTTGGTTTGTTTGTTTTCAAAGTTTATGGACACATTTATTTTTTAAAACATTTTGAGATCTGGATCAACTTCCTGTGTTGCTCTAGATTTGATTCATATCCTATCTCAGTTTATGAAATCCTTCATATGTATCTGCATTCTTAACAAAATTGGTGGTTTGCACCATGAGTCTTCAATCTAGTTGACGGTTTCCTAAACTGACTCCTCGCAGTCTGATAAAAATAAACATGGAGCAAATTAACAACAGTAACATGGAGTCAATAAAGGAATGAGGAACTTTTATACTCATTGCATGTTTGAGTGTAAAAACACACCTTTTTTCAGTGACTTTTAGTCATAAACTGTTGAAAGTACCTCAACAAAAGTTTTCAAGGAAAGACTAAAACTGTCATTTCACAGGTTTCTTTAAAAATAAGAAAGAAAAAAATCCTTGACCCAATACAAGTGTTTGCAGTACTTTCCTGCGACGCATCAGTGGCAGGAGATAACAGGATAGGTGACATCTCACCACAACGAGAGCCCCAAGCACTCAGGGATATGACAATGAAACCATCTAAACAATTATTCCTCGGGATAAATGGCCGCCGTGTGAAAAGGTCAGCAACAAACGACAGCCAATTCCCCGCAGAGTGGAAACTGAGTAAAAATAATCGCCCTGTGATTGAATTGAATCCTGGGACATTTGAGCCACAGTAATGAAATGGCTGTTGTTGTGACCCAACCCTTTCACCTCCCTGACGATTTTTTACCAGATTACAGGGCAGGCAGCAGGGGCGACTATTTGCCTACAGGAATATATTTAATATATGTGCATAGGTTTGTTTTGCCAATGTAAATCCCAATTATCACAGCTACTTCTGCATATTACATGTCTTTGTTCACCTACAGGGCCCGAAGGGGCACCGGGGGGGGGGGGGGGGCTGAGAAACCTGATTTATGCACAACCAGTTATAGCCACCGTTAATGGCTGTACTTTAACAGCAGTGTGTATACCTTAGTGTGAAGCTTTTTCTAAACGATCTACTTTGTATATATTTTATTATCTTTGTGCATTAAATTCCAAAGATGCTCTCAAACAAAGATGGTACATAATACAATACAAATACTACATACATATATTACATTGTTATGTTATACATTGTATACCAGTGTTTCTGCTGAGTGGGCATGATCAGAAGAGTTGTGAATGCCTGCACGATCATCCATCAGAACCATAAAGAGCATCCCTCCTTCTTTGTTAATGTTCTCTTCACTGTTTTTGACTAAAATTGACCAAGAATGTGTGGAAAACATGTGGTTTGTGAACATTTTTGCACCCATGCATTCGGATTTTTCAAATTCCCATTATTCACTGTAGCATTAGAACTATTAATGGTCATCAGTGTTTTGAAAACCCTTTGGTACTTCAGGAGAAACTCCGCACTGACACTTTTTGTAAGGTGATTTTGTCATTAAGGTGCTGTGGTTGACAGATGAAATGATAAATATATATTGACAATGAAAGTGGTATTTAAAAATTAAGATTCGTCTGCTATATTTATTACACTTTCTATAGATATTGCAGTAGTTTTGTAATAATATTTAACCACAGTAATTGTGGTAGATCTGTATTATTGAACAGCTAGTATAGCTATTGTCTATTACAAAAACATATTGTAGAATTTAGTTAGAAATTTCTTTTGAAAAGTAAAAGTCAGTGATGGTCACATGTAGTCTCCCAGTTTCTTGTTTGTTTAGGTATTAAACCACTATGCCACTAGAAGTCAAGTATAGCCACCCACCTACTAATATTTCCAACCATCCATCTTCTTCCTCTTATCCAGGGCTGTGCCGCGGGGGCTGCAGCCTCAGCAGAGAAGCCCAGACCTTCCTCTCCCCATCCACCGCTTCTAGCTTGTCCAGGGGAACACCAAGGTGTTCCCAGGCTATCCAAGAGATATAATTCCTCCAGAGTGTCTTGGGTCTGTCCTGGGGCCTCCTCACAGTGGGACATGTCCCAAACACCCCACCCAGGAGGCGCCCAGGAGGCATTCTTGTCAGATGTCCAAACCACCTCAACTAGCTCCTTTCGATGTGGAGGAGCAGCGGCTCTACTCAGAGCACCTCCTGAATGGCTAAACTTCTCACCCTATCTCTAAGGGAGAGGCCAGCCACCCTTCGGAGGAAGCTCATTTCCACCGCTTGTATCTTGTTCTTCTCACTATCCACAGCTCGTGACCATAGGTGAGTGTAGGGACGTAGATCGACCGGTAAATTGAGTGCTTCGCTTTTACACTCAGCTCTCTCTTCACCACGACGGACCGGTACAATCCATCTGTCAATCTCCTGCTCTCTTCTCCCGTCACTTGTAAACAAGACCCTGAGATACTTAAACTCCTCCACTTGGGGCAGGAACTCATCCCTGACCCGTAGTGGGCACTGCACCCTTTTCTGGCTGAGGACCATGGCTTCAGATTTGGAGGTGCTGATTCTCCTACTAATATTTGACCAAGAATATGTTAATAAAGGAAAGAGTTCTAGGGCTCAGTTAGGCGCAGAGACCAATCGGTGACCCCCTGGCAACCTCCGGTAGCTGGTTGAAAAGTGGTTGCTGAAGTTTGTTAGCTGTCCTCAGGTGAAATTGGTTGCAAAGAGTGTGGTGCACTAAAAAGCTTTGCTGTGATTGCTCTGATCATTAGAAGATTGCCGTGGTTGCACGGAAGATGTCGACCTGTCTGCACACACTTGCCATTTCCCCACAGAGCTGTGAAACATACAGAAATGTGAAATAAACCTGAAATCAAGAAATGTAACTTTCAAAGTAAAAGTTGTGCCTCAAAAACAGCAACCAGCACATTTCAAAATACTTTTTACCTACAAGATGAACATTTTTCTTTTTCCGGTTTACGTGGTGCTTTTCCCAGTTTCAGTACCGCTTGCCAAGTAGTTTGGGATTGTTTACAGACAAGTTGCATAAGTTGGACAACTCTTTCATGCAAACTACAGGTGAAGCAGCAGTTTTCTAACAATTAAAGCAATCTTTTTGATTAAAACATTTTTTAGTGCCGCACCCTTTTGCTATTACTGTTACTGCTGACTACGGGCTACCATGGTTAACTGTTAGACCAAATAAATTTTCAGTTCAGCACTGTTTACCTCTTTATAAACAAATTTTATATTAGTGATTTCAAAGAACAAAAACAAAAAAAACCTGTCTCCTTTCAACAAATTAATTTACTCTCTTCCTCACTAACCTCCTCCTCCGTTTCGCTTACTGTTAACAGTCAGCTTGCTTTTTATAAAATGTACATTTTAATAACCTGTTATAATCTTTATTTAAAATCTTAAGGATTATTACTTAAATGATACTTTCTTAATCCTGGCAATAAGTAAATTAATTTCAAGATAAGTAAATTAATGTAACAAATGTGCAAGGACTATTCACCTGAACTGTTTACAACTTACGTACTCAATTATGAAACTCTGTTCAGGGCCAGTCTCAACCATTAAAACCTTATTCTGCTTCTTTTAATTTGTTGCATGGTTCATTTCAAATAATCTCTGATAAGAATTCATCTTGCTCATGAGATAAGCAACAAGGCCAAAGCATGAAAATAATAATCCTATTGGAGTAGTGAGAGTTTGCAGAGAAGCAGTGGGGATGTTTTGCTTTATTTCAGTAACAGATCAGATCAGGTCACTTAGCACACATAAGAAAGCTTTGATCTGAAGCATGTCTTCACCAACATGGACTCTCATTCACCTGCTGTTGACTACACTTAGTCAGACCTCCACACACACATACACACTCCCACACCCCTACAACCTGAGGCATGCAGTGGTCGGTCTGTTGCCTCCGTTCATATGACTAATTAGACCAGCTTCACACTGTGCCGTTCCTTTTGATGCTGATCCCTGGTGCTAATTGCTGCGTCAGTCCCGGGCCACAGCCAGGTTAAGTTCAAATGCAGGACCGACGTCTCCACTAACTTCTCTCTCCCCCTGCCCCTCCCAAAAGAGCTAAGGATAGAAATGAGTCAAGAATATACCAAGGCTACATATCCCACCCATTAGGTTTATTTATTTTGCATACATTTATTTACTTTTGTATACATTTTAACAAAGATTTAAAAGCAGAGTTGGGTTTCAGCATTAGCTGGTCTTTGTAACAGTCTAAATAACTGCATTTTCTGTTTGTTTTTTATCCAATGAAATTTTGTATAGTTCAATGAAAATGAGAAAAAAGTGTTAACAAATAACAAAGTGATGATATTGAATGCATCACTAAATGTTTCAAATGCATATTACATTGTTTTTTTCTTTTGGTGGGGGTGGGTGGTAGTGAGGGTTCATGGTTTGTGAATGTTTTTTCTACTCTTAGCTCTACATGAAGTCATTGAGAGCGAAGAAGCCCCACCTACCTGCTGTAACCAATCAGAAGAATGCTGGCTTGACAGATGAGAGAGTAAAGTCTTCTAAAGACACCCAACCAAAGCTTGTTTGTCGGCTTAGTTAATTGATAAACTGAACTGTGAGTTGAAAAATGAAGTGATGTCAATATGATCATGTTTTTTATGTCCAAACAGAGCACACTCTTCATGCTATGCAGTGTTGACTAGCAACAATTGAACGATGATCTATAACACTGTATTTGCTACTATATACTTGCAAAATGCTGAAAATGCTTTTCAAAACCATTTTCATTGTACTGGAGAGTGTTAATACATAAAGTACATTAATACATTAATCCCCTGAAGAACACTGCTGTAGCAGGAAGCTCACATCTTTGACTCTTTAATAAACAAGCAGGCTTTCTCTTAACCTCAGTCCAACCTTCACCCCTCCTTCCCCTGTAAACTCTGTTTTGCCCAAACTCAAAGGGATTACACTGGGCCTTGGTGAAGGATAGGTCAAACGAAAAGAGAAGGGGGTGGGTGTAGGAGAGGGATGAGGATGACGAATCATCACAGGGCCACAAAGTCACCTGCAAAAACTATTGAAGAACTAAATCTTCCTTTCTTTATTTTTTGTTTGTTCCTTTCTACACTGCCTGATCACAATTGATTGAGTCAGGCAAGCTGTATTTTTAATTACAGTTCTTGACTTAAAAAAAAAAGGCATATATGATATATTATGCAACCCTATTTACAAAAAACAGTTGGGATGCCTTTTAAGATGTAAATAAAAGCAGAATGCAATAATTAATTTTTTATTAATCTGAATTTTATTAAAACAGAACACATATCAGATGTCTACAGTGACAAAATTTTCTTTTTAAGAAACAATTAAAAAACTTTAAATTTGATGGGGACGTATTACTATTGACCACATTATGACTGTGCAGCATTCCCCCTTCATCCCCTCTCAATGAAACAGTAGCTTGGCTTTTTATAATGTTCCAAATTCTTTTCATTTGGTGAAAGATCTGGACTGCAGGTAGCCTGGTTCAGTACCCAGATTCTTCTATTGTGAATCTATGCTGTTGAATTAGATGAAGTGTGCTGTTTCACAAGATCTTTCCAGAGCAAGATGTGACCTGGAAGGGAGTGTATGTAGCTGTAAAACCTTTATGGTGCCTTTCCAGGAAATGCTGCCAGTTCCTTAGGCACTGATGTGCCTCAATACCACCAGAAAACCAGGCTTTTGAAGTGAGGGCGTCAACAAGCCAGATGGTCCCTCTTCTCTTTATTAAGTAATTTTAGTGAATAAATATATCTATTGACTGAAAGTAAAAGTTGAAAGCCACTAAAAAGAAAATAAAAACATCATCACTGTTGTATTTTTGACTCACTAAATAAGGCACATACAGAGCACTGATCAGGTTCTATCCATCAATGTGCTGCAGTGCTGTTTTTAAGCACTAAAAAACAAGTATTATGCTGTATTGCTAGTGATACATGAACTCTATCTTTCTGAAAGCCATTACACACTGAACATGATGTGAAAAAAACAACCCGAAATTCCCAAGTTTTTGGATACAAACTTGTCATTCAATTTGTACACACAGACCCAAGGCTTTGCGACATCAAGACCAAAATCGACATCAAGCAATGATGAACTGATCCCGATGTTTTTAAACAAGAACAGTAAGTAACTAAATATCTGGGTTCATTCCATTCTCATGAGAAGGCAGTAGCAAGGCAGATTTCATGGTTTAATCCAGCAGTTGAAGATGTATCACGGCCCCTTCCGTACATATTTCAGGATCTCTGTGGGGCAACTCCTCAACTCCTGTTGGCAGAGTTGGGACCACATCTGAAGGGGAAAGAAATTATAATAATTGTGTGTACATCTATGGCTTTAATTTACTTTTTGACCTTTGTGTCCGGGCATTCGTTAGAACACATGTAACTAGTAACGCCTGTTTCAGTGAACATTTCAGTACTTTGGTGAATATTTATGGTTTTCTGTCATGTGACACTATGGACTGTGAATTAGTACATCAGTACATCGGTACAGTTTTAAAAAACTGACCTATACAGCAAAATATCAATAGAAGATTAAAAAAAAAAAACCATGCCATTAACATTAGCTTATATTTGCTCAAATGAAATGAAATACAGACTGTCTTTCAGCCTGAAAAAATTTTGGGTCCATCCTCTATGTGCTTTTTGGAGCCATTTGCTCCATATGTCTCTACACGACTATTGGACATTCTGCTGGTCAAACAAGTGTTAGATCTTTAGATGGGAATGTTTGACTGCACACTGCTCCTGAATAATTGAGGAGCTTGGTGGTTACGAAAAAGGCAGATTGATGCACATCTACAGGATCCTGCAGTGTTTGTCAGAAAGAGGGTGTGACAAACGCCAGAAGCAAGAGGTTAATAACACGCTTATTGCAACACCCGAACCCTTTTTGCAACATAGCAGGGACATCCAGGAGATTTTAGCAACAGGGGTGTGGTGCTAAAAGCTAACAGTGGGATTTTAGACATACACCCACTGTGCACCTCAGCCCTTTTATACATCTCTGTAAGAAACAGAACTGTAATTGTGTTGTGGTCCTCCAGACCGGATCGACCCTCTCAAACCTCCAGGGAGACTTTTTCTGAGATGTGCCAAGATCACATCTCTAAATATGGCCAGAGTGAGGGGGATTTATCCCCACATGTTAGACTGTAGACTTCACCTCCATGTCCTTGTATTAGTTTGACCTCAACTTCAGAACTCCACACTTCAGCTCCACAGATTTTCACTTTGACAAAGAGAGAAAAGAAGATGTGCTCACTGGAACCTTCACACCAAACATAACAAGTCAAACTAAAAGTTAAGGTTATTTTACAACTTGTAAAAAAAAAAAAAGGAAACTTACTTTTCATGTATTTTCTGGGTTTAATTTCCTAGAGTCCTGATAAGCTGGTGTTGTGTTTACATTTTTTTGTTTATTTTAAAGTTGCAGATCATTTGAATATTTCATAAATATATAAAACTAATTTTAGGTCAAATTATTACAAATTATACTTATTACTGTATTTGAGGTTTCCAAGTAAGTGCAGTGCACATTTCAGCTAAAACTCACTAAAATCAACAAAATACAATACACACTTAACACCTGTCTTCATCTACTGTTCTGCAGATATACTGTTATGTGTCATATGTGTGTTGAAAAACAGGGTGCAACAAGATGACAAAAGTCATCTTTTGAAAAGTCAAGGACAGTATAAGGTCAGCTTCTGATGCAAATTTTCAGAAAACTGAAAATGGCACAACATAAAAAAGTCTTTTAGGGTCATGCGGTTTGAAGAAATGTTTTTGATACTATCACTAGATATTCTAATATGAGCCTTGCTTTTTTTTGGAAAAGAATACGAGACGTTGTCTGTGAATATATTAGAAATACAACATTTGTACGCAATATGAATAATATATTTGTTCAGTTATTCAACACAAATATCTAATCATCCAATCACATGGTAGCAACTCAATGCAATTAAGCATGTAGGCATGCTCAAGCATGTGGGGGGAAAGGTGATTTAGGTGATTTGGGACTTGGTATGGTTTTCCAAATCTGTTTGTCTAAGTATTTCATAAATTGTTGATCTACTTGGATTCTCCCACACAACTATCTTTAGGGTTTACAGATATTGTCAAAAAAAAAATCCACTGGGCTCCAGTTTCTCTGGGTGAAAATGTTGATTTCAGAAGTCAGAGAAGAATGGCTAAACTGCTTCGAGCAAATAAACATTACAACCAATGCATGCAGAATAGCATCTATGAACACACAACATGCAGAACCTGCAAGCAGGTTCGCTTCAGCAACAGAAGACCACACCAGGAGCCACTCCTATGAGTTAATAACAGGAGGCTGAAACTACAATTTACATCGGCCAATAAAGCCTGGAAAACAGAAGATTACAAAATGTTGCCTGGACTGATTAGTCTCCGTTTCAGCTGCAACATCTGGATCGTAGGGTATTTGGTGCAAACAACATGAAAGCATGTTCTGCTCTGCATCAACAGTTTGGGTTGGTGGTAGTGGTGTAATTGCAAGGGGGAACATTTTCTTCACAATTTGTTCCCTTTAGTTCCAACTGACCATTGTCACAGCCTGCCTGAGTTTTGTTTCTGATCATGTCCATCCCTTTATGATCACACTATACCCATCTTCTGATGGCTACTTCCAGCAGAACAACAGACTATGTCTTAAAGCTCACTAAAAGTCAGATAACAGAAGTTTAATATTCAATCTGTATCAGTTAACAATTGTATGTGTGTGGTTATTTGTGCGTAGCTGTGTATTGGGGCAGTTGGGGCCAGCAGACTTGGAGAGCAATGGGATCTGAGGTGCTAACAACCAGCAAAGGCACCACATGTGCAAAGAGCCCCTGTTAGTTTGACTTTAACCTTTATCCAATAACCTCAACAACCCCGAGTACCCTCCCTTACCCATCACCCCTGTTCTCCTCCCCCATATTGAAGCTCTTCCACCACTCTGAGGTTGCTTTGAAGATTTTTTCCTCAATTCACACATAAGTTTGTTTAAAACATAGTGTGATCTTAGAGTCAAAATTGCTTTAGTTCGCAGTGACTCTCTTTGGTTTCTGCAACAATGAAATCTTTTAACTCAATGGAATACTCTTAATGACAAATGTAACAAACACGTGTCTTGTAAATTGTCACACACATAAAATGTAGACATATACTGGAAAGTGCATGACTCCTTACCGACACTATCGAATGTCGTGTAGCCTTCCTTACCGACTGATGAACTCCCTCTGCAGAATACTCACCTGCAATCCTGTGTTGGTGCATTCCTGTGAAAGCTCACCAAGAAACTCACCAGCCTGTCCACCCTCTGCTGTCTCCCAATTTGGGCCAGAAATTGTGGTACACTGGTAACAATTCTTAGTCTACCCATCCTCTTTTGACAGAACCCATTCCAGCTTCCAGAACTTAGACCTGGGGCTCTCTTGACGAAGTATTAATGCAAAGTGGAAGCATTTAGGAACCACAGCAACTCAACCACAAAGTGGCAGACCACATAAAGTTACAGAGCGGGGTCACTGAGTGCTGAAATGCAAAATGCATAAAAGTTGCCAAGTCTCTGACTCAATAACAGCAGAGCTCCAAACCTCCTCTGGCATTAACATCAGCAGAAAAACTGTGCAGTGGAGCTTCAAGACATAGATTTCCATGGCTCAACAACTCCTGTGGGTATAATTTGTAGCTGGCCCTGTTCGTTATGTCCATGTAGTGTATTTCAGATAACCAGAAAAACATTAGCTAAATGTTCCCTAGAAATAAAGACCAAAAGATATTAGAGATATTATTAAAGTTCAAAATACTTCAGCCAATTTTTTTTTCATTTATTGTATTTTTTATAAGAATGACATTCATAATCGTAAACTTGTACAAGCTTTTGGTTACACAAGCTTACATGGATTACATGTCAGGCAGAAAAACAGTCTATAAACCATAATCTTGCAGTCTCTTAGCCTGAACACTGCTAGATGTGGGATTAGCCTTACTGCTATAATAACACTGAGGAAACTGGAGGTGAGCCAAACAGCCCCAAGAAAAGGTCTATTGTTGTCCAAGTGCTGTTAATGCTTGGAATTATCTGTGCTTAGTAACTCCAAAATGCACACACACATAGTGTCACACATGGGCACATGCACAAAGACACGTACAGACTTGTGCACTTACAAGCACAACATTGATCATTTCTTGCAGTTTTCACACAGTTCCCTTAGATTTGTTAATAACACACACACACACACACGCAGGTGCCCCTTACATGGTTTTCATAGAGCGATCACATCTTCTTCTGTGTCTCAATCAATATTATTGATCCTTCTGCATTTAATCCTCATGTTTATTCTCTCCTGGTACATAACTGTTGAATTCAAAGTGTGAAAGACACAAAAAGCCTTCATTCTCTCACCTCCAGCAGCCGATATGTCAAAGTTTGCGACGCTGGTCGGGTTGTGATGTGATCCGCTTCCAGTATTTGACCCCATTAAAATGGCCGTGGCGGGTCAGAGTTCAGAAAGAGGATTATGGCCTCTTGCCAATGACCCGTTTGAACCCTAAAGGGTGCCACGACGGTAATTAGTGAATATTATTAAGATGAAGGGGCTGAGACATAATAGGGAGAGAAGAGGGTGAAAGAGGTTTTATGAGTGGCTGCATGTTAATCTTGAGCCATGCTAGCAGCAGGTCTGTTGACTCCACTTTGGCTTGAGTATGAAAAAGCTCAACAACTACAACATGGATGGATTACCATCCTCAGATCCTCAAATTAAGCTCACTATGATGATCCTTTGGCTTTACACCTTTCACCACCAGGTAAATTGTTAACCAATACTTTACGATTAATTATGTGCATCTCTTTAAGATGTAGCTGTGGTGTGTGTTTAGTGCCAATTCAGAATCAGAAAGACTTTATTTATCCCCAAGAGGCAATTAAGATACAACAGAGCAGCATGATGTTGAAGATAAGGACAGGGCATAAACAGGCAATAAGAGTGAGATAATAAATACACAAAATATACAGTAATTACTAATTAGCAAATACCCATACTGTAGGTTAAACTAAGATGATGAACATGGCAAAGCATGACAACACAGTGAGCAAGAGGCTCCGCTGACTGTGAGAATCAATGTGCGGAATCACCAAAATTTTGAAAATGAACTTTATGTTTTATTCACTATGCCCCACATTGAGTGACTGAGCCCATACCCTCATCAGGATCTGATGAGTGATCAGTGACTAACACAAACAATAGTAATTGCATTACTTACGTTTCTGTTAACAGAGCATGCCTGCATCAGTGCCATTAATAACAGCAGCATATTACTATATTGCATTGTAACTAAAATATAAGTATAATGTTTCTTCTTCACGCATTTTCTGTTTAAGTTACTGGTGTTTTTTTCTTTGTATGTGGATGGCAAGATTTGACAGTACCATACATGGAGTGGCCCTACAAAGGACTGGCAACCTGTCCTTTGCCCAGTTACAACTAGGACAGGCTCCAGCACCACTGTGATCGCAAAGTGGATAAATGGTACAGAAAAGGGATGGATGCATCTTTTCATAAAATCAGTTAGCAAACCAAATCATAATTCAGTTAGCAGAGGTTTCATTCCAAGAGACTGATTTCAACATTTACTTTGAGATTTTCGTGAGTTTTATTGGAAAAAACGTTTTGTACTGACTTTTGTCAGAAAATTAAAAACTGATTTTCTTCTTTTAAGTTAAAGGAGATTTGTTATACTTTTACTTACTGTATCTGCTGTCACATACATACTGTTACAATGTTGCATCTTCATATAAAACATGATCAAAACTTCAAAGAATGAACTCAACAATGCTCGTGGTCCAAAAGCTCAGACTTTAGACTGTTCTAAAGGCTTTGTTTCAGTTTTTCTTTTCTTTTCTTGGCTCTGTATGATGTCGATGAGAGTGGATAAACCTAAAAAGGTTGTCTCATTCGCATAGCTCTGATTGTGAACACAACAGGCCACCCAGCTGCTTTCCAAACATTCTGTTCAGCTAAAGCAGTGGATGAGTTGTTGCACAAAGACCCAGTATATGATAAATCCAATTATTTAGAATTTCGAACTATGCAATGCTATTGCTATAAAGTCCAAACATGAAAACTAAGCTAAAAAATAAGCATGACAGGTCAACTTCTAAGAATATCTAAATGACTCTGACACGATGCTGTTCTGACAACAAAGAAGTTTTGTGATTTTTTTCACACTTTCATGTGATTCTTAATTTCATTTGCAATTATTCATGATCAGAATTGAGATCAGCATAGAGACAAAGAGCAGAGATTTAGAGAGTGGGCAGGAGGAGGAGGTGAGGGGAACTTGACTGTTAGATAGGATGAGGTGGGGTTTGGTGGGGAGGGGGTTCTTCCTCGTGCCTCCAGTCAAGCAGAAAATCTCAGCAAATTAGTTACCGCGACGACTGCTGGTCGGGGAGCTTTCATCCAGCGCAGCAGGAGAGCCGCCATGGGATCTGGATGAGGAACACTCCTCCTAACAACATCTTCCCTCACTCGTGCCCCCCCTCACTGTCCAGCCATCCATTACTGTTTCCTGGCAGCGAGGAGGAGCAGCGGGATCATCGGACTGCTTGGCTGTTAAATGCCTCTCCAGCATTAGCACTCCTGAAGAGGTGTCATACCAAACACCAAACAGCTGCAAAGAACTGCTGTAACCTCTGGAGAGAACACTTGAATCTTTTTGTTTCTACTGTATATTCAGTTTCCAGTTTATTAGGTATGTCAAGCTAAATTTTAATGTTCAGTTCAGTTAATAATGTTCAGTTTTTGTTTATACTGTTATAAGAAAGACTAATGTTAAGATTTTCTCAGGAATGCCTCCTAAAAGATCAAATGTTTGCATTTCTTTTTAAAATTTTATTTATTTATTTTGGTGGTTGCAAACCTGGTTGAAATGCACCTAGGGTGCATGCAAAGTTGATGCATTATAATGTTAATTCTCCACAGACAAATCCACATAGCCTCAAAATAACACACAGGCACTCAGACATCCACACAGACATTCATTCTTACCATTTTGTGAAATGTACTTATATGGACCCAAGCGGTGTCTAGCAGACATGTGGAAAGTATAATTGCAGTCTAACTCTGTGATTTACAAAAGTGGAATTTATGGCTCAGCAGGTGTAGCCCAGGATGATGTACCTGCAAAGAGTGGTGTTGTTAGTGTGTGTGTATATATATATATATATATATATATATATATATTACCAAGAGCTGAAATGACAACGAGTGTTAGTGTCCACTCCAGCCACTGTCAGTGCTTTTCCTGTATTTTTTTAAATCTTTTTTTGTGGTTCTCCCAATACTGGTGAACTCTTCACTTCACCTCTCAACCAATCAAATTTCAACATACGTATACCTTGTCCACTATCAGCAATGCGCAATTGGGATTTTGGAGGTCTGCACTGGAGCACACTGGTGAGTGGGTGAAAACCCTTTTACTCTCATGGTCTGAATGGAAATGTGCAGACAGACACATTTCCAGTACCATAAATTCAGATTTATTCATGGACCGCGGTGTTTATTTGCCCAAGGTTACCATTTTAGTTCAGTTTAAATTATACTTAGAATCACAGGTTATAGTTTGAGGGGATTTTCTTACTGACAGAAACATGTAAGAATCATAAATATTCATGTTACACAGGACTTTTTTTCTGTGATAATTTAAAACGCACGGTGGCACGGTGGTTAGCACTGTTGCCGCACAGCAAGAAGGTCCTGAGTTCAATTCCAACATCAGGCCGGGGTCTTTCTGTGTGGAGTTTGCATGTTCTCCCCGTGTCTGCGTGGGTTCCCTCCAGGTACTCCGGCTTCCTCCCACCGTCCAAAGACATGCAGCTGGTGGGGATAGGTTAATTGGATAACCCAAATTGTTACTAGGTGTGAATGTGCAAATGAATGTGAGTGTGAATGGTTGTTTGTCCCTGTGTGTTAGCCTTGCGACAGACTGGCGACCTGTCCAGGGTGTACCCCGCCTCTCGCCCTATGACAGCTGGGATAGGCTCCAGCGCCCCCCGCGACCCTGAAAAGGATAAGCGGAAGTGAATGGATGGATGAATTTAAAACCTTATTGAAAACTCCTTTCAGATTTATTATCAAAGGAACTAAGGTGATGCTGGCTTCCTGGTTGTGTTAAAGAAAGCTCTCACTCCTTCACTTAACTGAGGAGGATGTATTTAAATGTATTACTTTATACAGAAAGATTTTATTCACTGTAACCTTATTAATAAAAAAAATAAAATATGACTTATTTGATTTTTTGTAACCCCAGGACAGACAAACATACTTAAATGCATTGATGAACAGTGTGAAGACTTAAAAATACATTTTGTTTCATTTTCAAATGTCTAACTCTATAATGTTAACCCTGTCTATGGCTTACATACTGCTCCTAAGAGACAATGTCTCAGTTTTACAATAATCAGTCAGGATTACAAATCAACAGTCATATATACAGTCCTTCATGCTTTGGACAAGCTTCGGCTTTTTTCCTACAAATAAAACAACACAAATACCTTTGCTGACAGTCAGAAAAGCTTTGTGATTACTCTGATTTCTACTGTTCAAAAAAAAAAACACTGATTCAGCCACAATTGTGGTGTTTTATGAAGTTGACATTTGATATATATAAATATGTTACAGTGCACACATGTACAAATAACCTTTAATGTAATATTTGAAAGCTTACAAAATAAAGAAAGAACAATTCAAGAAAGTCTTAAGGGAAACCTGTGTGCACACTGCACTGTATGTACACACACTTTGTCTGCAGGCCTCTGGAGAAACACTAACTGTTAAGAACTGAGTGATGCTCATTGCTGCTAAAATCGAGAGAAGACTGAACATACACACTGTCCCGTCTTAATGGTCCCCCAACAATACACACATACACACACAACTTGTATCTGTGGCTGACAACAAATACACACTATCACATGTCCCTGCAGCCCACAAGTCTCGACACAAATAAAAATTATGTCCATTTTGTCAGCTGATGCATTTAACGCTGAGGAATGAAAATCAATCGCTACATAAAAATAATGTTTTATCAGGTTTTAAAGCATGCATGACTGATGTCTCCAGCTTCACTTTCAGAGATGTAAAGAAATGAATTAATTTGCCTCCTGAATTGAATTACTACTGCCTTTAACTTGAATGACTTTAATGGTAAAACCTTACAGCATCAGTTCAACACTGAACGTAACAAAAAAAGACAGACAAAATTCAATATTGTTTTAAAGACAAAGAAAAAATGGACATTATGTACAGCACTAAAAATAAATCAAGCTCGAGGCACTTTACACCAAATCTTTTGGCAGCAGTTATGAAAGAGGATAGACTTCTGAAAATTTCTGTCTCATTGCTCTTCCGATAGCTTTGACGCCTATTTTTTAAGCAAATTATTAGGCATCACAAGCCCATTCACAGTCAAACTGAAGACCAGACTGTCAGAAATGCAACTCAACACCAGTGTCATTCAGGTGCCACCACTTTATATTCATTAATCATTGATTTATTTCCATATGTGACTTTGGGCTTGAGTGTAAGCACTACAGTTTCCCAATATTTGCACATAGTTTGTGTCTGAGACTCACCACACATCCCATTTTATAGCATCGCTACAATATTCACCAAATCTGTTTTGTGTAAAGGCCAAACTAAATAAATTGCCTCCTGTCCATTCTCAGCCAGCTGAGGTGTGGTACAGGTTGCCAACCTGCCACAGAGCTAGCCAGCAATAATCAGTTATGCTAATTTTACAAGTGATGGAGAAAATCACACAAATTTGCTTCAGCGTTTGGAAAGTATTCTTTAGGGAAAATATTAAATCCAAGTTATTTTGGTATAAACGCACCAGATGACATATTTATAGTTTGTAGTTTTGCCTTAGCCAAGCAGCAACCGCCATGGCTGAAAATGTGTCCAAATGCTCACTTTAAGTTGGATCAGTAAGGTAAGTTAGTCATACACTCAGAGCTTCTGACAGCTGTTCAGCTGGTTATATTTTGTAACTCTATTTTAAAGCACTCCAGTTTAAACTGTTTAAACTGTATGTATGTACTGTCGTGAAAGGGATGCTCTGACCATGTTAGCGCTCTGTTGGGCTTCGCCTCATGGACTGAACTGGAGCCTTTGGCTGGTGTTAGTAGATTTTTAATGGACTTATGCAGCAAACAGCATGGCTTTCTGTGTGGGTAATTGTACTAAACTGTAGACTGTCACAAATAGGTTTGGCCTCTGGTTTTATTTCTAGTTATTAATTAGTCTGTTACCATCATCTTCATCATCATACCAAAAATGGGCACTTATGGCTCCAGCCAAGAACGGCAATGGCCTTAATAACTGCTTTAAGACTTTAAATCGAGAGTCCCGACACCAACGAGTGATGTCATAAATCCATCATGTTCATGTAGCTTATAGTCTCAGTCACAAAAATGAGGCCAATTTTAGCAGTGAAATAGCAGTGAGGATGCTTTTCTGCTCACCTTTTCTGTCACAGAGCTCGACTGTTGTCTAGAAACTGTAAAAACAGTAAAACGATAAAGAGAAAACTTTTTGTGGTAGAAATCCATTTTGTCAGTGAAGCTCGAAGGATTGGTGACTACTTACAAATAGTGTATTGAGTTTGTTAATGATGTGGCGCAAACGGAAGATGTAAACAAATCGACAGACGTCAGTTTTTTTTCTGATGAAGTGTTGATAACTCTGTCATGACTTTGCTGACCATTCCTCTGCACTGCTCAGAAGAAGGAGGTGCAGAAGGATGGAGTGATGATAGATAGATGTGGCCAGGGACTTCTGTTTCTCTGTGACCTTTGACCCTCACCCTGCCTCCCAGTCTGTCGCTGTTCGCCAGCAGCAGCAGCAGCAGACTGCAATCTGGCAACTAGCATGATGATTGATGCTGGACTTTGTAGTGCACATGCACAGTAATATGGACTCTTTCGTGCTCAAATGTGACAAACGTGCAGTCAGGACAGATTTATGCAAACGTCACAAAGCAAATGTAAACTCACTCCCAATTTCCAGGTCCAGTCTGTGAAGGTGTTGCTGGTAGAGAGGTCAGGTCTATGGGTGAGTGTGTGTGCTTGAGGATTAGACCACAGACAGTCTGTCCCTGAACGCTCTGGCCTCCCACAGTGACCTGCTGACCCCCCACCCCAAACTCTGATATAACCTCAGAGCTGCAAACTGCTAGATCACAAAAAAGAGTCAGTTACACACTGAAGGCCAACTGCACTTTCACCACTTTAACCACTAATGTTAATGTGGTGAAAGTTGCATCTTTCTAGTGAGGTAAAAAAAAAGTTAGATTAAGCAAAAACTTCCCTCCCCATCTCCAGCTGCCTCCCTCTTCCCGCTCCTCCACAACCACCCACACATGCAGGGCCTTGGAGTGGGGGTATGTGACCAGGGTGCAGAGGAGGCTACCCCCCTGTCCCCTTCTGGCTGCCTCTGCCTCAATTTTATCCCACAACTTAGACATTCACATTATTCACACTCTCATTACACATACATATAGGATCTTGGGGGTGGGCACAATCACGGAGTCCAAATCACCATCAGGGTGTATACCTCACCCCTGACGTCGTTGCCCACCTCTCAATTTTAAATACACTTAGTCATTGAGGGCTAGCAGGAGGGACTATGCGCTTACCTGCTGCTCCTTGGCAGGTAGCTCCATGCCCTCCTGGGTTTTAATTGCACCTTAGAACACATATGCATCAACACTACAATGAGCGGGTGGAGGGAGGTTTGGAGTCTTCTCCCACCCCCATTCTCTGCGGCCTGCTGGAGCGGGAGGGCTAGTAGGAGGAGTTGGCCGTCCGACTGCGGTCTGGGGTGTGGGGCCTCCCTGCTGCTGCGGAGTCGGGGTGGTCTGCCTCTCCCCACCGCAGGGAAAAGGGTAACACCACCTGGGTCTGGGTGCAATTCCCCCCTCCAGGGGCAAGGGTACCTAGACCCGGTTTGTAGAGTACGCTTGGGGAGTGTGATTGTGTGTACAGCGTCTCTTTATGTCTGTCTCCACGTTGGTTGAGTGTGGAGTGAGTGCATATGAGAGCATGAGGGTGGGAATGGATGTTTGTGTCTGTGTGTGCCTGTATGTCTGTGTCTATATGTCAGGTTGGGTATCAGACGCCACCTCTCTGGGGACACCTCAGGCCCTCCAAGGTTTGGAGGCCTATCTCCACCCACCACCACTTCCCCTGCCGGTGGCGGACTCTCTCAGGTGTCGGTGTGTTGGTGGTTCTTTGTGTCTGGGGGTGGGCGTCCGGGTACACACCGGCTCACTCCTTGGCGGCCGCTTGTCGGGGCCTGGGGCCTGGGGCCTGGGGCCTGGGGCTCGCTCGGGCCCCTTTGGAGGTGGGGTGCCCCCGGCCTCTCGGCCTGGGGCTCGGTCACTCAGGCACAGCTGGGGGCCGGCGGAGCTCACGGGCGCGTCACTGCAACTCCCCCTGACTTCTGCTCCGCGGCTGCTGGGCGAGCCCTCATCTGGGACTCTCCTCAGCTCTTACTGGAACAGTGGCGCGGCTGCCCCTCTGTTGGTCTTCCATGGTCTCTTGTGTTCTGGGGGCCTCTGGATGTCTGGAGTTTTGATCTCCTCCATACCCGCTTCACACCCTGGAGGACGGGGCTGTGGCCCCCCCACACTCCCTAGCAGATCATTACATGGAGAAACCTTTGGAATGCAAGCATGCTGATCCACACAGGTATGCACACATGGGTATTCACAGACGCGGACTAAAGCTTTCTTGGCTGCTGCCTCAAAGCACACTGTGCGCTGTCTATCTTGCGTGCTGCACAATATCGTTTATTATTTAGTAAATATTGATATCTATGACTAGCTAGTTTATTGTGATGGTGCTTTGTTTTCTCTATTATTATGTTACTCTTTGTTGTTTGCTGTCTCCTCTGTTTGTTTTTTTTGTTTGTTTTTTTTTTTTTTCTCCATACAGGTGACCCAGGAGTTCTTTTTTTTTTTTCTCTCTCTTCCCCCCCCTTCTCACCGTCTCTTCTCCCCTTTGGTTTTCTTTCTTTCTCTCCCCCTCTTTCTCTCATTCATTCCCCCTGTCCTATTTATTAAAAAAAAAAAAAAAAAAATGACAAAGGATGAACTGAAGCTCTGCCATCACGTAATGTCGCATACTGCTGTTTCTGATGTCATTTAAAAAAAAAAAAAAAAAAAAAAAAAAAGATTAAGCAAAAACTTTAATACTATACATATCATTGAGGAGAATACGATCTTAGTGATAGACCCTTGGATCAAATTGTATTTTAGATTAGATTAGAGAGTATTATCACTATCACCATGGAGTCAGAGAAAATTTAATAAACTATGATAGAAGAAGAAGCCTCTTGTAGCTGCTTCCTTTCCCACAAGTGGTTCTACTTGAAAGAAAACCCCATAAAACTCCTCTCTGTGTGCGAGCACCAAACAAGCACATGGACAGCTAACAGCTTAGCTAACTGTTAGCAGATAGAGTATCCTGTCAGTTCATAGATAAACTATCTCACCAATCCTAAGAGCAGCCATAGAACCCATCACAGAGCCACAATTAGAGAACGTCTTAAATTAGCAAATAAGAGAATGCAACACCTTGTCCTCCCTTTATCAGCTCTACTCTGGCCATCATACTTCCCCCAACCCCAACTTGTTTCTAATCTCCTTGGTTAGATTGATTCAAACTTTGATTTACTATTTAGATATTCCATTGTAACACCTTTGATTTCATTTTGTGTGTGTTTATAATGTTCTTTTTTTGTCATTTTCAAGTGAAATTAAAAACCTAAACAAAAAATAGTCATGATAAAATGATAATAGCACCATTTTTGTAAAGATTACATGCCTCTTTCTTTTGGTAATTGGATATCAAAAGTCTAAACAGTAAAGTTAGAGAGACAGAATGTTTTTGGTGCAAAAATACTATAATAATAATACTGCTACTACTACTACTACTAATAATAACCTAGTAATTGGCTATGCATTTATATTTTTTTAGTATTCAACAGCCTTGTGGGCAGCTCAGTGTAGATCTGGTTGTGGTCTTCTGAAGGACTCGGCTCCTCTGCTTGTCTTATCTGAGCGCGCTCTGAGTGGTATGTAGCGCTAATAGTGATGGCCTGCTGTCCTCTCACCCTTTCCCAGGGAGGAGGGGTGAACTGGGCAGGTCTCAATCACTGTTTGTTTAAGACTGTGAGAGTGAAAGTGTCTGAACATCTTGTAAGAAAGAGAAAGTTGTGTTTGTGAGTCAGCCCATGTGGGTTTATTTTTGCGGAAGTGAAACTGAGTGTGTGTTATCTCTGGCTAGTTATTGAGCATTACAGTGTTTCTGTCACCGTCTGTGTGTCTCTGAACCTATGATTGTGTGTGTGTGTGTGTGTGTGTGTGTGTGCATGCTGAGTGGGACTAGCAGGGCTCTGGCCCATACTGGGATGACTGGGATGGTGTTGACAGTGCTTTGCTCTTTCCATATTTGTACATGGTTAGTGTGTTAAGATGCAGCCAAGGAGCTGAGAGATAAGGAGGGACGTCTGGACAGGGTGTATGTGTGTTTAACAGACCGTGTGTGTGTGTGTGTTCACATAAGAGAGTTATATTTCTGATTTATTCTGACTGTTCTTTTGTTTTTTTCTCATTTGTTTGTCTGCTGTATGACAACTATCTAAAGCTTAAGTGTAATGCTGTGTTTTGTATGGAAACTCAATGCATGGATAACTTCCTGTTTTTAGCCAATGAGGCGAGAGATCTGCAGATTGTCATGGCACAGTGTCATTCCTGATTTTACAAAAAAATCTGGATAAGATGCACAAAGTGAGAAGAAAATTATTTTAGGAGTATGAAAGCAGAGGAACGTGTTTTGGAAAGAAAAGTGTGGTGGCCCGGAGAGGTTAAATGCACTGTAACTTAAGAAAACACTGGCAAAACAGAAAAATGTGGCAAAAGCACACAAAACATAATGGAAGTAGAATAAAAATCTACAGAAATAGAAAAAAACGCCACAAAATCTCACAGAAAACCCCTCACAATAACGTGACTGAACAGAGAATCTCCATCATGTGTAAGTTGAAGTGATGTTAGATGTCATGAGTTGAACACTGTGACCTCAGTGTGCTCCACGAATCTAAAATATAAACAAACAACATAATTTTATGGCAGTAGCGTGTTAGGATCTGCACCAGTATACTATTTAAACAATGAAACAAAGCTGAAAGAGGCGCTCACACATATTTTGCATTCATTTAGCCAAAATATTCCAGAAAGAATGACAGTTGTACTACATGTTTTCTTTTAGACTGACTGCACCCTTCGCTTAATGCATTAAGCAGAACTCATGTACACTCCATTGTGGTAGAGCCTGCTGTGATTATAGCAGCGATCAGTCATGCCACTAGTCATGTAATTTGATTGGTTGGGAGCTACGCTGCAGCTTGAAAACTCCTCTTAACATTCTATTAAAAGCAAAGTGAAGCAACAGATCCACAATTCAATTTGGCAGTGCATGATGTCAGTCCATTCAAACTCAATGAGAAGTGAGATTGCTGAACCCGGGCTGTGATGGCCAAACCCATGGCCACACTCTAAAGGCGGTAACTCTTGTATTTTTATTCCTTTGCTTGAACACAATAACACACTAGTTTCCAATAAGATTATTGATTGGTTTGGGTACATTTGTTCTATTTGTAAGCGCGCACATTTAGTTTACTTATGTATGCATACCAGTTTATTACTTTGTTTGATTTTTGATTTATCCTTGTTTCTTTATTTGCTTCTTACCTGCCATCAACCCTGGGAGGTGCCAGACAAAAGATGGTGGCCAGGGTTTAGAGCCATTAAATACAAAGAGGGATAATTGGACCGCACCACCACTTCCTGCTGAGGTGGAGAATGTGTGTTTTCTCTAATTAAAAACAAAGTATTTGTACTTAATTAAATATTTGAATTTAGGGTTTAGTATTTTTTTATTTTCTTCTTTGGTGTTTAGTTTATTAACAAACCAGACTATACTGCATTGTTTGTTATTTACAATTGTGCTTTTGTTTAGTTGCACCTTGTGTGTCACAGTGGTCTGATCAGCCATTTTTTTTGGGGTTAAATAAACCGAAACCCTATTTTTCTAATAATTCCTGTGACTCCTGCTTTTTCAGCTCGGTCCATCACGTGGACACGTTGGCCTGTGTGTGAGTATGGCCTTACTCAACTGCTTTATTAGACCTCTCTTTGGGACTGTGTGTACAAACTGGGCTTGATTTGCCTCGCCTTTGAGTTTGGTTGTTGTTGTCATATACTGTTTTTCGAAGACACCACCTGTGTCACACTTGGGCATGCATCCTTTGGTGGTGGTGTTACAGAACACTCAGGGTTGTGGTGATAGTGAGAAGGTAATGTAACTTTTAACTCGTACTTTATGAATGTGGTGAGTTGTTACGGGAAATCACAGTATTTTCCAGTGCCCACATCTATTAAGCATTTGTGGAAGGACAAACTGATCATTGGTTTAAAAAAATGACACAACAACAGAAAACTCCCAACACAATATGTACGGGGATCACCTGCATCACAAATCAGAAACTTATGAGACCACCAACTCTTTAGTCTGCTAAAATGGATGTTATAAGTCTCCAAGAGGGTCTCTTGCTGGCTTGGTAGTGGCATCAAGGGGCGCTATCAAGAGGGTAGAGATAAGGGTTAGTAACAGGTGACATCTGGTAAAATGGTGTTATATAACAGCTGGAATGACAACTCATGACATGATTGTCATGCTGTGCCCTAAAGCACCCCTTTATTTCACATCACATCGTGGTTATTTTCTATCATCACAAAATGAAACACATGTGATGATGCAGCTCTGCCCCTTAAATAAAGCAAAGTGAATATTCTGCACTAGATGACATTTCCTTCTACTGTCTGCTTCTAAAATGTGCACACATTTACTGTTCATTGTCCTTTTTTGAAAGTTGAAAGAAATTTGACTGGACCTCACAGATACACAAAAGCGCACCCTCACACAGTATTCGGTTAATAATGAGAGAATACGGGAACTGGTCTTAAATGGCGGACATGGATCCTGGTTAACTTATTTACCCATCAGGCTCTGCTTCCTAAAGCCACAACTCTTTTTTTCTGTTTTAAAAGCTTCTCAGAGTGATAAGCCTCCACTTCTCCCTCCCTCGGGATGGATGATGCTGTTGTCACGGCAACCTTGAGACAAGCCACCACCTCCAGACACACTTCCCCTTTTTTTTGGTCGAGTGATGTCATTCCAGACATGGAGACAGACAGAGGCGACAGCAGGACACAATAATGCAAACACGCTCACTTATCTGGACTTTTGGAGAAATGGGTGTTTGAAGGGGACTTTGGCTGGTTGTGGGGCTGATAAAGAGGTCTTGGGTTCCTGAGCACAGGGGGTAGCCCCTCACTGAGAGCTGACAGGACAGCCAGAGAGGATAAAAGATGCAGAGAAACCTCTTCAGGGGGCCAGAATTTCTTATTAAGATCAAAACTGACCACTGTCCCTGAATGTGAATTTATCTGAACAATTGAACATCAATAGAGAGAACATTTTTTGTTGCTTTGATAACTAATCAATCTTTTAAGCTGTTTTTTTAAAATATACAGTTTTCTATAACAATAAAATCTTTCAGTCATTAAAATTATGGGACATCTGTTCAGCTAAACCCCATCTAATCATCACGTTGTAGCTGATGGCTGGTCAGGCTCGGGCTACCGAGGTAACGTAATTATTATCTCCTCAAATGGCAATCAGTGGTATATTTTGTTAGTCATTAGGAGCTCTCACCTCAAAGTTTACAGATGTTTTCCTTGTCACTCATCTGTTTCACCTTGCCAGTGGATTTTTTCACTTGTTGTACGGACACTGTCATTTTATGGTCTCTTGTCATCACACTGCCGCTAGTCACTTCCTGTTCTTGCTGCTAGCTGTTTCAGGATTCAAACACTCTTGACTTTCTAAAAAAGACTCGGGCATTCCAGGTGACATTTTCCGACTTTATTTATTATACTGGGCTAAAATATGTTCTTTTTTTAAAAGTTTCATTTAAAATTTAGTAGAGCTCCTTAGTAGATGTCTACTAGACATCTGGCTACATCCAGTTTGTATAGTTTTAATTGTCACTAAATCTGCAGACTATAATGAGTGACAGAAGGTTATTCCTTTTAAAATGTATTGAAAACAATACAAACTGTAAGGGTGTTTGCATATTTAGAAACTATCATGTTTTCCACAGTGTACAATAGCAGCAGGTGTCTCAGTCTTCTTAGAATGCTAATTATTGTTAACACTTAGTTGGGGTCTGCTGGGTTCAGTTATCAGCTTTCCTGTGGATGATAAAAGCGTAATGCCTGTGAACAGCAGTTCCTGTAACAGACCTGCTGAAGGATATCTGCTGTTTATCTCGCTGATAGGCCAGACTCCAGGAAACAAGTGTTGAGAATAGCATCTTATTTTGTCATTTCACACAGACAGCCACACGCACACACATTAACAGAGGACAGAGTGATCCCACAGGTGATGAGCAACAAGGAGGCTGCTGACTGAAAGCAGCACATCAGACTGTCAGCCTGTGTTTGTTCAAGGAAACCAGAGATATTGAGAGGAAATGTTAAAGAAAAAAAAAAAAAAAAAAAAAAAGCAATCAGAAAATAGACAACACAGCAAACATTGTCTTTTACAGGGACATTTGTCCATTTAATTTCTAAATAATTCTTTAAAGTATGCTTAAACCAGAGATATATGGTCTGTACCCACTTAGCATATTGCTAATACCTTTTTGCATTTTTAGAAGCAAAATGTCAGCAGTATTATGATGGTATTGTCTCTCATATAATCTCTATTATTAGGTTCACTGCAAAAAGCATATGCTCAGTTTATAACATTTAATGTACATTCATCCATCCTCAAGTGTTCCCCTGAATGAAGTTTGGTCCATTTTCAGCATCTTTTTCTCCCATATGATTGTATTTGTCTCTTCCCATTGGAGACTCTCACATGAACTTTTATTGAGGGAAAAAAGCTAATGTTCATCCTCCAGCTTCACAATGCTAATGTGATTATGTGTACCTAACCATAGTTCTGTAGTTACCCACCAGGTAACACACCATTATACGCCAACTAATCCAAATTCAGAAACTCTACAAACACTGCTGCTGTTTAAATTTCTGTCTTCATTTATGTCCAAAGTGATAGCAAAGTTGTGCATTTTAGTAATTTAGAAATTTGTCAGTCAGAATGGTATATCAGCTTTAGATGGAAACTAACGAGCTAACTTCCTGCTAAAATTTAACTGCGTACGAACTTTGTAAATCCTGTTTTTCATGGATGCCTGGATGTTAAACTTTGTTGTGACACCTAGGAGAGCACTGACCATTTTATTGAAGGTGAAAGAAATCAGTTTTTACTTACTAGCAGATATGCATGCATGTGTTTAGCATGTGCACAGTGCACAGCCACCTTTGTAACCAAGCTAGCTAGCATTAGCCAATAAGTTGAGTTATGGTCAGAACACATATTTTATTATTTATTTTTTCTAACATTTGTTTTCGTGTAACTGTTTGTAAAGTAATTGATTTGTTAGAAAGTTATAATAATTTTTTTTTTTTTTTTTACAAATTTACTTTCTGGCCTGTTATTTTTCTATTTCCAAAAAGTGAAAGTTTATTTAACCATGACATACTAAGTAATGAATTATTAGCAAAATGCTAAATGTGTTTCTTGCCTTGACTTGTACAGTAGAAGGTCGTGAGATGCAATGATAAACACAGACTGTAAAGACAGTTTGATAAAATTATTGCACTATTGATTTAGAAAAACAAAAACAAATTTGAAATGTTTCAAAATTCAAAAATTACCAAAAACTTTAGACAGATTGTATTTCTGCATTTCTGTTTAAGTGTATTCATTTTATCAGAGTCTGGGATGACTTAGCCTTAAGAAAAAAAATGTCACACTGCTGTTACCGTGTTGTGAAAAACTGGGAAACATAAAATTGGTGTGAGGTCAAAACAATGACAGATGACGAGCTAGGAAGGAAAGGAAGTGAGGAGAAGCAGTAGTGACTGTCCCTTTGTCCTGAAGGTGGAAACAAGGTTGCGTGTTTTTCCCACACTGGTGATAGAGCTATCTGTGTCAGTCCTAGTCATGCAGGCAGTGCACCCCTCAAGCTCCACCTCAGCCCTGCACAGCTTACAGGCTGTCCTCAGAAGGAGCCAGCCAATAAAGATAAGCTTGACGGAGGAGCCAGCCAATAAAAGATAAGCCTCAGAGGAGCCAGCCAATAAAAGATAAGACCTTGGGCATGTCTGTGACTTCCTCACTGATCTTCCTTTAGCAGATACAAGGCACCGCACTGATATGTCTGGCGTCTCACTGGCATCCACAGAGAAAGCAAACATACACTGCTCACATGGAGGTGTTCAAGCAAAGAGCAAGGCCTATCTGAGGCTGAACCTGAATTCATGGTGTTATTTTCATCATTCATATCAGGTATAATGAAAGGTTTATGACTAAGGTCGTTAGGCATAGTTCTTCAGACAGGATTTTAAACAAACTGGGACAGCATCTTTACCTCAGCAAGAAATGTATACGTAGTTTGGAAGTTTAAAGAGTAAACTTTTAAGTCACCAAATATCAATCCTTCTTTCTGTATAGCTAAACGAAGCTGGAAAGAAGAAGAAGGTATTACATTGCTGGATCCTTATTGACATGGCAGTTTTATTATTACACAGGCACTGAGAAACCAACCTGCAGCCTAGAGCTGAAATAATTAGATTTAATTTACTTTCCAAATAAAGACTAAAACCTTGATTTGATGTTGTTGTTTACGCTCTTATGGGGATAATTATGACATGCACCAAACAGATATTCCCAACCCCTACAGAGTACAGAAAAGTATATGCAGACCCTCTAATAATGAAACAAGGGCGTGTAGCTGCTTTGGTATCGGTGCTCTGTTTCAATCATGATGCTATAACGCCTGCAAAGTCACCTTTATTCACTATTTAAGATTAACTTATTTACTTATTGTAGGAAAAGTAAGAAGACTGCATTCAAAAGAAATACTTATTTGTAATTGATTGATGCCAAACCTTTAACTGTCATAACCTTCAAAGTCTATATTTTGTATAGTTAGGTGTATCAAAAATTGTTTACATCATTGCAGCATTATTAGTTCGTCCCACATTATCCCATACAAACACACCCTTTGCCCCAAATAAACTTTGTTGGGCATGGTCACAGTGTTTGAAAACTATTTTTGTACTTTATCTTTGTTAGAAAAAACCCCAGCTGTGTGTTAGGGGACATAAACAACAAATTGCGTCAACATAAGCTAAAACTGCTTGATTTGTGAGGGTCTCTGTGCATGAGTGAGGCCAATGGACAGACTGATGGCTAACCGTAAATTGACTTAAGTAATGCAAATTTCTGACAAATGTGTGATTAATTCAATTGGCTTTTGGGACCCTTTGGGCTCTGGGTATTCAGCCTTGCCTTTATGGCATTTTTCAATTTGATGCACAAAACTAGAAACAAATCTTGAATCAATAATGAAAATTATCACTACTGTGATTTACCTTTTTACTGTGAATGAGGTAAACTTGTGAATGAGTGAACTAGAGGACGAATTTTCATGTGGTCACATGTGGAAACGTTTTTCTTACTCTTGGTGTTCATCTGAACAATAGACTGGACTGGACTCATAACTCAGACGCCCTCTACAGGAAAGGGCAGAGCAGGCTGTACCTGCTGCGGAGACTCAGGTCGTTTGGAGTGGAGGGCCCACTCCTGAAGACCTTCTATGACTCTGTTGTGGCTTCTGCTATCTTTTATGGTGTGGTCTGCTGGGGCGGCAGCATCTCTGATGGGGACAGGAAGAGACTGAACAGGGTGATCCGAAGGGCCAGCTCTGTTCTAGGATGCCCTCTGGACCCAGTGGAGGTGGTGAGTGACAGGAGAACGGCGGCTAAGCTGTCATCCCTGTTGGACAGCATCTCCCACCCCATGCAGCAGACTGTGACAGCACTGAGCAGCTCCTTCAGTGGGAGACTGCGGCACCCACGGTGTGGGACGGAGAGATTTCGCAGGTCTTTCCTCCCCACTGCTGTCAGACTCCATAATAAAGACTTTAACTGATCAAGCACACACATCCATACATATGCAATAATACCAAGTGCAATAATCCTTTCTGTCATCGTTGTATTTTTACTCAGTTGTATATAGTATTTGTATTTGTATTCTATTTTTATCTTATTGTATATTTATTTTATTTTATTCTACTGTATATAGTATTTTATTTTATTCTATTCTGTACAGTTGTGTACTGTATTTATTCTTATTGTATTCTAATTTTTGCCTCATAACTTTTGCACTGTCCACTTCCTGCTGTGACAAAACAAATTTCCCACGTGTGGGACTAATAAAGGTTATCTTATCTTGTCTTATCTTATGATTAATCTGTGAATAAAAAAACAAATGCAGTCATAAAGTGAGTCTTTCAAAGCTTCTACTGAGGCCATTTCACTTAGCCAATCGGTTTCCAGATCTCTTACATTTCCGCTGTTTTTTCTTTTCAGTGTCTGCGACGCTGAGCTGACCAGATTGCCAGGACTTTTGAGATTTATCAGACAAACCACAGAAAATGCCCTGTGTTTTTTTCTGCATTTATTGCCTTGTTATATATATATATATATATATATATAAAAACACCCAGCACGCCCCTGCGGGCGGTTTATCCTTCAAGCTCGGGTCCTCTACCAGAGGCCTGGGAGCTTGAGGGTCCTGCGCAGTATCTTAGCTGTTCCCAGGACTGTGCTCTTCTGGACAGAGATCTCCGATGTTATTCCCGGGATCTGCTGGAGCCACTCGCCTAGCTTGGGAGTCACCGCACCTAGTGCTCCGATTACCAGGAGCACTAGGTGCGGTGACTCCCAAGCTAGCTATATATATATATATATATATATATAGAGTAATAATATATATATATATATATATATATATATATATATATATTATTACTCTATATATACATTATTACTCCTGCTGCGAATAGGTGGCCTGGCAAAGGAATCTACAGAACATTTGATAATCTGACAAATGTTTAATAAAGGCATTTTTCAATGCACTTTATTTTTTCTAATGGCCACTAATGGGAAGTATACATCGGACGTTGGCACATGAAGACAGAGGAGACGCTTTTGAGCCAACAGAGATAAAATGTAAGTCCTGCTCTGTCTCTCTCACACACACACCAACACACACACCTCCCTTATAGCACCCTCAGCGAGCCCCCCTGTTCTCTAGTCGCTAATGACGGACAGCTGAAGGCACACTCCCAGGGCGCCAATCAAATTTGCAGGCCTGTAATTGGATTACGGCGGGCAGGGGGGAGGGCTTTTATCTCTCCCTCTCTCTCTCTCTCTTGTTTGTACTCTCGTCTGCGGGTGAATGATGGACAAAAGAGCGGCCTGTCAACGTCAACTCGAGACTGACCGAGTATGTGTGTGTGAGTCTGTGTGTGTGCTCATGAAGGTTTGGAGCCAGCCATGACAGCTGCTGAGTGTACTAACATGACTTTGTGAGTGTTTTGGGGTTTTTGCGTGTGCACTTTGTGTCTGTGTAGATCTATTGTAGATGTAGTTGTGTGTCTTTGTGTGTGTGTGTGTGTGTTTGTGTGTCAGTTTCAGACAGGCAAAGAGCTAAATATCACTTAGCTCATTGCCTCCTCTCTGTTGCCTTTTCACCAGGGCTCAACACCAGAACGGCACAAAG
Source organism: Rhamphochromis sp. 'chilingali' (assembly GCF_963969265.1). NCBI lineage: Eukaryota > Metazoa > Chordata > Actinopteri > Cichliformes > Cichlidae > Rhamphochromis > Rhamphochromis sp. 'chilingali'. The sequence goes on along the minus strand of NC_137938.1, from coordinate 32,719,096 downwards.
GCCGCTGTCCCCTGGCCAAGTGTCCTGAAGCAAAAGAGATGACAAATCACAGACACAATAGAGCGAACAGCCACTGCAGAAAAAGGCTGACGGAAGAGGTCTTTTTCAAGAAATTTTATTTGCTTCCTCAGTAGAAGAGCATTATAATGCAGGAGAACATCAGAGATTACTAGTTTAACAGGTTAATTCAGACTGTATAGAAAAATATAAAGAATAGAATATGAGAAGAATACATTTGTAAGCTTTAGTCATACAGAAATAAATTACTCACCTTTCGGCAATTTCGGCAAGAAAACAAATTGTTCTGAAAAATGATGAAAAAATAGAAAACTCAGATAACATGATAAAGTTTCCCCAATGAGACACTGTGTTTCTGTAAAAGTATCAAAAGAAAGAATTGTTGAACGGTAACAGTAATATTTTATGTTAGTTGTTAGGACAAAAAAGTAAACTGAGGAGTCTGTGCTTTGTAATGTGTTACTCTCAGCACAGCACAGCTCCTCAATCAGCAGCTGGACTTGCTTTTGGGAATTGTCTTTGCTCGTTATCATATCAACTTCCCACAATGTGACTATAAAAAGATTTGCGTCCCCACAACATAAATACAAGCCGTCTCTTTCACAGTCATAAATGCTAACTAATATTTTTCATATGAATACTGTCCATCAGTCAGATTATAAAGCAGAGAGATTATCTAAACAGGGTAATGGTTCAATTAGCTGCCTGTCACAGCCTGAGGCTTCTCACACACCCGTCCTCTCAGCACTACGTGTGTGTGTCGCTGTTACTGTGACCATAATGACCATCTAAACAACACACAAATTGTGTTGTTTGGACACACACATACACAGTGCAGGTCCTTCCACAGAAAACAGACACACTCTACATAGAGACATAATCCAGACTGCAGGTGTCTTTGTATGTGTGAATCTGTGTATTTTTACACACGCTTGTCAATTCACTGTATGTTTCATGTTGTCTGAATCTGACTTCCTCTTGAGGATGAGTTCCCATATTGTGTGCACATAAAATGAAACATATGCACACCTTAAAGTAGATACTTTATACTTTTACTTTCTGATAAATGTAGTTGCAATTTTTTGTTTTAAACATTGTTGTTAACATTTGAACATGTCACTTTTGACAAATTGGTTAATTTTAGTGGGCAGGAGCAATCAAGATACAAAATAAATAAATAAATAAATCTTACTACTAGTCAGTAGTCCCATCTCAGCCATATTGTGGCTTCTATAGTTTAGTTATCACATTTACCTCACACACAAAAGATCCACTATTAATCCACTATTCACTATTTTTACAATATTGTATTAAAGTTTTTCCTCTAGCAGACAATCAGAATCTTTCCTCCAATCATGTCCACTCAGCAGATAAAATGGTCTGTATTACTGAATCATACATGCATTTTGCCATAAATACATGGATTATTTATATTTACCAACACCCTTTGAAATTTATTAGACCTTAAACACATTTCTGTTTATTTTTAAGTGAAAAAAATGTATTTAACTGCATTCCATGTAGTCTACAAATATGCAAGGCCTTACTTATTGCTCTTTTTTGGCATAATTGAGTGAGACTTTACCCACCATCGCTTTATTCACCACCTAGACACCACCATGCTTTTTTTATTGATGCAAAACTCAGAAAAGTCAATGTTATATCAATTAACTGTCATCGGGAGCAATGTGAATGCATGGCCGACTCGGTACCCATTGTGCTGTCAGCATCAGTGGCTCTGGAGATGCTCCGGGTGGGAACATTCTGGAAAAGCACGCTCCTATCAGCACTTTCACACGGTCGCCTGTCACCTTCCTCAGCTGACACCTGTGAAGCAGCCAGAGCCAAGAGTGTCACGGTGTGAAACAGACCTGCTAACTCATGTTAGGTTGATTAAAGGCTGCACGGATCAGATCTGTTAAACGTCCACAAATATCTGCAAACAGGGAAACCGTCCATCATTACTCATAAATTACTTCTGACATTTCTGACCCACTTACCTGTAAGGTGATGGGAAGGCAGGCGCTAAAATTACCTTCATGTTACCAGAAGATCATCTGCACACTATAGCACACATGATGAGTTATGAGCTGTTGGACATCATACACTTTTGTGTGACTCTTTAAAAATTATTTAACATTAAGGTGACTGTTGTTATGATTTGGCGCTATATAAATAAAATTGAACTGAAATTGAATTGATAAAGGCAATACTATTGATGACTGCTTTAAAGCTACTGAGAGATTGAATGGTTGTTATGAGGCGGGAAAATCATGCAAGAGTATTAGAGATGTTATAAGTTGCAGGGGAATAGTTTTAAAACTTTAAGGACATTTAAACTGAGATGTGTTTTTCATTCACATGACATGCTGGAGGGTGCTAAAAGATGACCACAATCTAATATGTGGGTCACCAGTCAACTTATGTCTCATTCAAGGGTACGTTAGTGGTGGTAATGATGAAGGGGAAGGTTTTTCTTCCAAGTCTTGATCACAGCAAAAATGTCAGTAAATATAAAATAGATTATTTTAGTCATTCACATGTTTTCCATTTACCAAGAGGAATGAAGAAAATTAGGGCCATGCATCTGCATGGCCCTAATTTTCGAGTTTTAAGCCTGTTTATCTAAACAGGCTTAAAACTCGGTCTGAAATACATTGAACGTCTGTATCTTGATGTTTTGGTGTTCATGATGTTATTTTTATGTTTCTGATTGTGTGTCTTTGTGTATGTGAATGGGAGAAGGCAGACAGGGCGTCTGGATGTTGCTGAGAACATCCAGACGCCCTCCAAGAGCAGAGTGCCTGTCCCTCAACCATGCCGGCTCTGAAACATACTCAAGACAAGTTAATCCTCCAGAGCTCGACTTTATCTGCACCCACCCACTCTACACAGCCCCCTGACTCCTCCACTCCCTGGCCGCCTCTCCATCTCCATCCCAGCCTCTCACTCACACGTTCCCCCCGCCTCCGATCCTCTCCTCCCGCTCCATGATCGATCACGTACTTTGCTCGTGCTCGTTCAGCCCTCCATTTGTTCCTGCACAGATTATAAACGCTTCCATTCCTCAAACTGTCCACATCCACTTCTTGCAGCAAACATCTTTATGTGGTGTAACTGAGTGGATCCTGGTTCAGCTGCATGTTTGACATAAAGCCTGCTATTTTTCCTCTAGTTTTACATCCATACTTTATGATTTAACCCACCCAGCTGTAATGATGAAAGCATTAAAGATTTTAAACTAATCTAGCATGTTTGAAGCATACTCAAAATTGATCAAAGGTGAAAATAATGCTTAAGGAAAAGAGTTCAAAGAAGATAATATGTCACCAGTATTCTCCGGTTTCATTGGGTAGTGTCTTCAGTCACTCACCTGGAAGTTGAGAAGGGGTCCTCGCATGTCCTGCCTACTACACGTTACCAGCACTTTTTTTCGCCCGTAGTCACATGAAGTTGTCAAATATAGCTCATTTTCTATGGTCTCTTGTCGCCTCTTTGCCATGAATCGCTTCCAGTGTGTATGCAGCTTAAAGGAATTTGATGATGCCACCAACATTTAAATCAGTTTCAGCCATCTAGCTGGCGATCTGTGGGTTAAGCAACCAACATTTAAATCAACCAACATTACATTCATCACAAGTTACCGCTGATGCTTATTTATTCATCATAGGCATGAATTGTGTGGTAATGAATGATTTCTTTGAACAAATTGAATGGCTTTAAAAAACAAGAAATTGGGTGCACAAAGTTTATTTGGGATTTTCTCCCTTTAACACATCCCTCAAAATTATACATAGAGCTCCACTGATATTTGGTCTAATGTTTCTTAGCAAGTTGCACTTTGGCTTGGTGGAGTTTATTCATACAGGTTGGTTTTATAGCATAGATCCAGCTTTTAAGCATATTCCACAAATTTTCAGCAAGGTTAATGAGAGGGCAATTTCAGAAACGCAATGAAAATGCCCACTTTTCCATTCCAAAATCAGTTTATATGTGTTTGGGGGCATTGCCATTGATGGCTGTCACTGGAACAACCCAACTCTGATAGCTAGTGATTTGAGGTAAGTACCGCTGCCAGTAAAAAAGAGACCCCAGAGTATGACGCTACCAACACCATGCTTGACAGTTGGCACAGTGTTCTTAGGTTTGAAATCCTGACCTTAACTAAATGTTTTTACACATCTAAACACAACTATATATTTATATCCACTATAAAGCAAAAAAGTTCTTTACTAGTCATTTAACTCAAGCTGAGTAACAGTCGCTTCCATGACTCATCAAGTGATGTCATTGACTGGCCAGTTGGTGGCATGGCGTCACAGCGTCACATTTTTGGATCGGTTCAGCTCACTTGGAACCCTGGCTGAGCAGGTACTGAAAAAGTATGTAGTACCAGGTACTACCACATAATGGAAAACCCTAAAAACAATTGTCAAATCAAGTCGGGCTGAGGGTTTGAGGGTTGTATGTTCAGTGGCTAAAACATGAGATGCATACACCAAACACAAGATACTGAAAGATCTGCTGTGAGCACTTAAGCAGAGAGTTTTAATACAGAGCTATCATTAGTTAAAAACAAAAAAACAAACACTTTTTCGTTACTAATTTTGTATGTTTAGAGATAATTTTATACTCCAACCTTCATCACCATGTTTCCTTACACTTTCTGGCTTAACTTGCCTGATGACAGCATATCAAAGATGGATGGCTTGATTAACAGCATGGCGATCCAAATACAGGTCACATGAACTGGTGACCTGTTTCTCTGCAGAGAGCGCTGTTTGTCAGCGCAGACCGGCTGGGATACAGAGCTCAGCCTCAGACACTCTCACACCATCCCAGAGCTGGATGCCTGAGGATTAAAGTGTGTGCTGAGAGGTCGATCTGTTTTGTTTCTCTAATGCGCTAAGTACTTTGGAGCAGCATACTTAGCTGCATGTTTGGAGAAAAAAGTGTGTGTGTACAAAATGTGGTTTTCATGAGATTCATAAGTGTGTGTGAGCCTATTTGTCAGAGTGTGCGCTGGAGTGTTTTTAAATTCTGGGCTGACTGAATAAGTACCTGGGAATCGTGCTGGTAATAAATACAGTGAGGCTTAAGTGTGTGTAAACATGTCTTCAGTACCAGACTGTGAAATGCTCTCCTGTGGAGAGATTAAGATGGGAAAATCAAGTAAATTTAAAGCCATGCATGTCTAACTCATCCATGTGAGAAAAGCCATAATAAAACTAACAATAAACTGCCATTAAACATGACAATATATTTCTTACTGTTTGGTTTCAGACCTGTGTTCATCCTGATTTGTTAAATAAAAGTAGGCACGTTTTAGTGAGACAAAAATATAAAACTGTTTAAGATCAATTTTCACCTCTCATTTCTTATTTAGGATTAAAACACCCTGTGGAGATTTACCTCAGATGACGATGTTTACCAAATTCCTAGTGAGGATATCTTCTAGATACATTTTGACAGGCAAGCAGGAGTGGTGATTCATAAATACTTTGTCTCTTTTCTTTTTTAGAAGCGAACATGAAAAAAGATGTTATAATAACATATCTCAGTAATAGCACCACAGACTTCTTTGTGATTCAGAGCCTTCTTCTGGGGAATGAGCTTCCAGTTTGGGTTCAGGAGACACACACCTTCTGTGCTTTTAAAATGGGTCTTAAAGCTTTCCTTTTAATTTTGAAAAAGCTTGTAGGTATAAATCAGGTTGATCAGGTGATCTTGAACCATAGTTTGAGTTATGTTTTTATAGGCACAGGCTGTTAATCCTTGGACTGGATCTTGTGTCTTCATCTGTTCCAGTTTTATGTGAATTGATGATAACAAACCTTCTGACTAGGTAGTTGGTGTCTTCTGACCCATATCTCCTGGGCTAATTACCAATAATGACACCAATTCAAAGGACTGATAACATTAAAAGAAACCAGTCATGGCAGATGGCTCTTCCCATTAAAAGGGAGTTCTTCCTCCTCAGTGTTGCCACCATAACCTTATTCCATAGCCATACTTAATGTCAGGCTTCATTATTTAGGCATCAGATCAACTTGGTGCTGCTTTCTGCAGATGCATAGTTATTCAGTGTTGACACTACATCTGTCCTCCAAGAATAACAAATTAGCTCGAGCTTTTATCATTTAAAATTTGCTCGCTTGTAACTTTGTTTCAACATTTTTAACTACAATATCGAGAGTACCTGGAAGACTATGAGCAATATATATAGTATAGCATAGTTAAAATTTCCAAAAAAATAATCTCCTGTCCTGCTGCAGCTTATGGCGCACCAACAATTTATGCTACAAATCTCGGAAAAAGTTTACTATAACTGCTTAGAGTCACTCTGACATTTTATTTTAAAGACATATAACAATGTGTAATGCTTCTGGGTCATTTGACCCAGATTTTGAGTTTATGTTTTTTTGTGTGTTGTAATATTTGGGTTTTCTATTTTTTTTTAGTATATATTTCCGTTTCCCGTTGTCTTGTCGAGATGTCTTGTGTCCCCTTCCTGTATGTCATTCCATGCCTCCCCTGTCGGCCATGTTTATTCCATGTTTCCCCAGCTCGTCATGTCTCTCTCTCTTGTGCTTTCTCGTCCCCTCTCTGTTGTGTTCCCTCGCTCCCTTTCTCATCTGCCTTTCCTCCTGTGTCAAGCTCATGTGTCAGTCTACGTCACTATGGTTCCTGTTTTATTTTGATAGTCTTATGTTTCATGTCTGGTGTGTCTAGTTTTGCTTCCCCTGTTTGCATCATGTTCATGTGTTTCAGCTGTGTTTCACAGGTGTTTCCACTCCCCTCGTCTCCTCTCTGTGTATTTAGTGTGTGAGTTTTCTGTCATTTGTTGTTGGTTTTTCTGCTGTGTTACGTCATATTTCTGAGCTACCATTTAGTTCCTCTTTGTTTAGTCCTAGTTAAGTTTTTCTTTAGTATCCACCTGTCTTAGTTGTTATCTTCACCCTTCCTAATAAACGGCTCACCTTTTATTGAACTGTTCCTGCCTCAAGTGTTTGCGTTTGGGTCCGCTGACAGAAACACAAGGTCTGCCACCGCAGACCCCTGACACAATGTAGAGTTGTTTAGCAGGGAATTATTCCCATGGACTTAACAGAGAAAAAAGAATAGCAGGCAAAAAAAGAAAAACACTGTACAGTGGTGAAAATTAGGTGGATTTATTCATTTTGTATTTATGCACTCACAAATAGTCCCCCTCAGAATCCACTGATGACAATCAGTCGTGCGTCTTGTAAAAGTATGTGTGACAATCTGATGGAATAATAAGTTAGTTTGAGTTAAATCATCCTGTTCCTGTCTGTACAGCTGTACAAGCTCTGTGGCTCCAGTGTCATCTTCATCTCTTCCCCGCAGGGCCTGATCCTGAAGATCTTTGATCCATTCAAGGCATTTACAGTGTCATGGTGCAAAGTGGGCTCCCATTCTCACCCAAATCCTCCCAAAGCTCCCTTCTCTTTCCCGTCCAGGACTTTGGAGAAGCAGGCCAGTCTCCACAAGTGCAGCCTGGAGAGGATGACAGCCTCTCTTTAGCAGAGCTTAGCTCCTCTTGTGTGGCTTTGAGACTCTCAGCCAGTGGATTCCCCGGGGCCGTGGCTGCAGTTGCACCCTCAACAACACAGACACTGTTTAAATCCATAGAGATGAATACCAAAATGGTACGTATGGCAATTTGTGCTGCAATACAAGAGACATGTTTATGGTCTTTGAAGTGTGAGGATCAGAGGATGCCAGCAGCTCTCGCTCAGAGTGTTTTCTTTAAAACTGTCTGTTAACACCACACCGACGTGCTCACAGAAGAGGTGCGAACACGAAGGTATAACCTGAGTGATCAAAGGTAAAATAGTTGGTTAAGTCATGGCTTGTCAGTGAACATCAGCATTGTTAAGCATGTAGCCACGTATTCGAGCCCATTGTAGCAGGTCTTCAGAGAGGATTTAATTCATCTGCCTTTTCAACACTACAGTGGTTGGCCAAAGAGTCCAGTCCACCCTCTTGGATGGATTGGCAAATAGTAAAAATCACAAAGTTATTTTATTTATTTATTTATTTTTAAGGTATAAGTTGTATAAGCTGAAGAGCCTGCCAACACAGTTCTTTCACAAGGATTTTTTATTTTTATTTTTTTTTAATGACAGCAGACTGATGGAAAACAGAGAAATTGAGACAGGCTGAAATTGCATTTATTTTTCATAACATAGATGATTCATTCATTGCATGTTTTATTTTTCTATAAAAACTTCATAATTGAAGGAATGGAATTTTTTATAGGTTATTATAAAGTGATTTCTATTGGTCAGACCCCTTAAGAATCAAGTGGGCTGCATGTAACGTCATGAAGTCAAATGAGTTACACACCTGTGACTCAGTGGATTGTTTCTTTTGGGAGTAATAGTCAGACTACACCCAAATATCCAAGTTTCCTTGTTTTTTTTTTTTGGTTTCTTTTCCAGTTTAATTTAGTTAGTGACCCTATTTTCTTTAAGGCTTTCAAATGTAAGCAATAGAACCCCCACTTCCTCTTGTTTCTCAGTTTGTACATCTTTGATTCCACTCCTTCCATTTTAATTCCTTTTACCAACAATGTGAGTGGGCAAGCTGAGGAAGAGGCAGAAATGGGATATTTTGAAATGCTGCAGAGCCACGAACTTATAGCAATATCTGTTAAATTTAGTAGCTTGGCTACTAAATATCATACCTGTATATTAAAGTCTACTACAATATTTTATATATATTTTTTATATATTTTATCTATTCTTAAAGCTCTCATTTGAGCAACTTTTAAGTGTATGAACACAAATCAACCTAAACAACAGACAGTGCACAAGAAAGGTGAAGAAGGGAGTGCAGGCAGGGTGGAGAGAAGTGTCAGGGGTGACAAGATGGCAGTGAGGCCTCTTACAGTATGATGTATGGTGGCACTAACAAATAGACACAAGGCTGACTTTGAAGTGGCAGAGATAAAAACGTGGAGATTTTCATTGGGAGTGACCTGGATGGACAAGATTAGAAAGTTTAAGGACAGAAAGTTTTAACACACATGATCATCTTAAAGAACCGAAATTACTTATGAATACAAACAAGTCTTTGTTAAAGCCTCCTCTTTCTATTTTGTTTTTTTGAATAGTCAAGAAATACAGCGTGCTTATTTTATGTGTCAAGGTTAAAAGCGCTTCCAAAAAGAATGCACCTGTGGATCCTTGACTGTCACTCATCTGGCATTCCTCCTCTTTCCTGCATTTTAGGTATATAGTAATCCTTCACCATGTCTGAGACAGCTGCTGTGTATAAACCGCAGTGGACCACTCCACCACTTCACAGCAGTGCAGCAGCAACTTAATTCTGTGCCCACGTGTTTTGCTTTCGAGCTTTCGTGTGCTAACTCAGCTTACTTGCTGTTCTTTGAAACATCCGCTCTTTCACATGTCTGTCCAGTGGCACTTCCTGTGCTTGCCTGTTCAAGACTAACCTCATGCAATTGTAATAAACCCTTTAATAGAACATAATAACAGACGCATACTTTTCTATCTACAGTGATCCTTCTCTTCTATAACACTGCAGCTTTAAATACAGGTTTAGAGTAAAATGCTTCAAACTGCTGCCTGTTCATTGCTGTGATATCATGTAGACGGTATGTTTGTATCCCTTTCTCCTGCTATCTCAAACTACATTCTTTTGAACTTATTATTGTATACACTTGATTTCTCATTCAAAAGAAAACAAGATCTGCCTTTCTTAGTCTGCTCCCATTTGAAGTGAAACTTAAACTTGACTGTGATTGGTTACAACCAAGCACAATGTTGGCAGAACTAGATAACACTCAGGGCCAGACCAAATAAAGACTAACCGTCTGTTAGCATTCCTTGCGTTTCTTGATACACCCCTACCACACACAGACATTACTCTGAGGTCTTAGAAAAACCACAAACACAATGTTATTATTTTTATTTTCTACCATGAAATTAAGTTTATGCATTTATGTGTTATTTAGGTGAGTTTCTGACCATCTGAGTCATTACACAGCACATGAGAAAACAGGCCCCCAGCCGAGGTGATGTTACGCAGAGCTCAAAGGAACACAGTGGTATCACAAATATGCATACAAAATACTGGAGGGTATGCTAACAGAGATAATGGACAAAATAACATGAACCTGAGGAGCAGTGTAGTAGAAATGATAGAAATGTTCAACATAAATAAAAAATATGCTTGTATTTCACAGGCCTGTATGCAGAACCACCTTTAGCAGCAAGAAATCAGAGTAACTGTTTTCTCTATGACGCTATCAGTGTCTCGTATTATTGTGGAGGGATTTTGGTTCACTCTTCTTTACAATGTTACTTCAGTTTATTGAGGTTTGCAGACATTCATTTATACAAGTTCTCTTAAGGTACTGCCACTGGCATGAGATCTGGGCATTGACTGTTCTCCTGGAACAGTGTTTTTCACCCATTATATAGATTTGCTGATGTGCTTAGAATCACTGTCCTGTTGCATGACTACTTAGGCTAGACAAAAAGAGAATATTTTGGTATATATAGGAGCTTAACATCAACTTTGTGACTGCAAGGTGTCCAGGTCCTGTGGCTGCAAAAAAACCCCAAACAAACCCAAATCATTACCACCGTATTTCACAGTTGGTATGAGATGTTATTGCTGCCATGCTGTTCATTATTTCATCTACACTTCTTCTGTCTGTCCAAAGGAGATTGCTCTAAAAGTCTTTTGGTTTGTCACTTTGAAACCTAAGATGGATGGACTGCTATTCTTTCAGAAATGTTTCTCCTTAAAATCCTCCCAAACAAGCCATACTTGTTACATTTTTTCTAACTGTACAGCCATGAACAAGAGATGTGGCTTTTTTTTCCAGTTTCAATGGACACTAACACACACCAGCAAATTGATAACACCTGTGCCTTCTAACATGATTTGCTATTTTGAGTGTAAAATTCAAACTTAACCATCTTTCTCCCTAAGCTTTCTTGCCTACAATCTGCAACTGAAAGGTATCACCAATGTATATTCTGCCAATGGGAGGAGGATTGATGATGCTAATGCTAATTATCTAGTGGACAGCTGCTTGTTTGGTTTTAAAATTATAAGTAGAGGAGAGTTCTGTGGTGAGAGTCTCAATATGATTTGAAATGTAGCAGCTAGCATCCGTGTTTGTATTTATTTATTGTCAGGGACTGTGTGTAAAAAAAATATTCAACTCCCAATATGAAAAATATATTGTACTGTGGTGGACCACTGGAGGGCTCCACTCACACCCAGTTCTCAGGAAGTGTTGTTGCTGTGTTTTGGAGGGAAAGTGTTCAGTTCTGTGGTGATGAGTAATAAACGAGCAGTGTTTATCGAGAGCTCTCGTGTCGTCTGTGTTTACCTCCACAGTACCAGATTTAACAGCTAACTAATTTTCACTTGCAGTCTGGGAGGAAGGTCAAACAATAATAATAAATACATAAAATCACAACATCAAGAAACAAATGATAGTAATACAAACTGAACAGAGAAACCCCATCTAATAACATAAATACCTCAGCTAAAATTTCTTCAAATAAAATAACACACATTCTGATGCCACACCCCCATATATGAATAACAATAACACATAAATAATAAATACATCAAATTATATATCAGAAAAATTACTACATAGAAACACTACAGCTATTAAATGGTTAATGCTGACAGATCTGATTTCTTGAACTGGAAATTACTTGAGACACTATGAATGTAAAAGGTTAATGGCGTTAAATAAAAAAGTTGATTCAGAGAGACAGAGAAACAATGCTTCTTGTAGGAAATTTAGAACACATTTGAGCCCCTGATCTCCAAGTTTTTGGTTGTCTGTTCTTTGTTGGGGTGCAATACTATACATCATTTTAAAATCACGTTGCACATCGGAATAAAGAATTAAATTCTCAACACTGAAAATTTTATATTTAGAAGATATTTTACTTTAAAGAAATTTCCACAGTTTCAGATCTAAACTACAGATATTTAAAGCTTGATTATCAAGAGATTTGATTGGTTACAGAATTAGTTAATGTGATGATATATCATTGTTTTAAGCACACCCTCAATGTTTCTCTCATGCATTACAAATTTGTAAAAAAGTAACTAAATTATATTTGAGTATGTTACACATCTTTTTGATTTGCTATTTAAGCTAAGTGAAGGATGAAGAAAATAATGTCTAAATATTGAACTTCCTGTATTAATGATCATTGACAAAAACAGTTTTTCTCATAAAATATATTGTCAGTGTGTTATCAACACTCAGTGTGAGATTGACATTTTTTTGTAGAGGTCCTAAGATCAGGCCTTGTGGCACTCCAGTTGTACAGATTCTTTGTGATCACTAGATGTTATTGATTTGAACAGACTGGGTGTGAGTTTTACTAAATATTGAGTTATTTAGGTTCGTTAGGTAACTAACAAACTTTGTTAGGTTATGTTAATTAGCCAGTTACTCTCTTCTGTATGCATCCCTCTTGTGTAGCTCTTTCCATTTGCCAGTTTATTTTGTCCTTTCCAGCCAAGCATGCATGTTTTTTTACTGATCACTGCCTGTTTTGCAACCATTAATTCTTGCCCCTTTCCTGCAGATATGATGTATAGTTTGTTTGCCTGATCTTTTATTACTTTGACTTCTAGATTACCTTGGATTTCTGAAGTTTACTTTGTGTTTACATGATGTTTTACAAATGATATTGTGACATTTCAGGGCTTGCATGAAACACAACCTTACATGAAACACATCCATCACTGGAATTCATCTTGTATGAAATTCATCTAATACATTAGAAATGATGGTTTTGACCAAATTGGAGAGTATACATAAAAATAAGTGTGATTAAGCCATATTATGTAAACAGCAATGTTTTTTAAATTGGTGTAAAACCTTAAACTTGTGTAACATGAGGGTTCGCTATGTGGTTTGGAATCTCTCTGAATGATTAGTAACAGCAAGATAAGAACGGATAACTTTCTTAGCAGCCTCTTTACTCTCAGCACACAGCAACAACAACCAAACATGTCCAGTGCATGAATACTTCACTGGCCACTCAGAAGCCAGGAAACCCTATACTCGGATCAATGCAGGGAAAACAACTAGACATATTCAACACATACTTATTACTGCTTTGAACATGCATGTGTTAACATTCAGATGTGTAAACATGTAAATATCAAAACATGTCACCATCAAATAGGTACATAACTAGCTCTGTAATTTTTGTAGGCACCTCTTTGTGTATCAAATGGCATGTAAATTTACTTCTACACTTTACACTTCCATATTTTAGGTTTACACCAGTGCATGCATGTTCAAAATTAGAAATCTATTAAAGTTTCAACTTTTACTCTACCTGGTGTGTTTGGGTAGGCTTTATTCTGTCATTGACTCATTTGACAGGAAGTAGATCATCAGTTCTTCCTGTTTGAGGCAGTGTTGACTCAGTCATGTGGATTTTAAACTGCTTTGACTTTTCAGCTAAGATGAATGAGAAGTTTGCACTTTCAGGACAAAAGCACTCGAGTGGGAACCAACATCAGCGCAACACTTTTTCTTCCTTAACAAAACATTGTACAGCAAACACAACAACTGGCAGCAGTAATAAACCATCAGGCCAAGACGCACACGCCCTCTCACACTTTCGCTCAGTCATGCCATGGGAAGTGGGGTGCTGTTTGTGTTAAGCTGTTGTTTTGCTTGTGTCATGTTTTATGGGTGAATGAGGAGAAGATCAGCTTCCTGTTCTTCGAGGTCCAGACCACCCAGCCTCCAGAGTAAACGCTAGAGATGTCATACCATATAACAGCTCAATTTGATTTTAAGATCTATAGTGGGTAAAAAGTTGAAAACAAAACTATAGGACGCTACAATACTATGAGTGGGTAACTGTTTGAGCTAGTGATGAAATCAGCAAATTGCGATTTGTTGCTTAGTTGTGATCATTTAACCAAAGTAAGGAATGTGATTTATGCAACAACAAGTTTATTGCAGTAACATGGCAAAAGTTCAAGAATGACCTTCTGATAAAAAAAAAAAAAAAAACATTCCATAATTTTGCAAAAAATGGCCTCAAATTATGTTTAATTTTGTTAATTTACAATAAAACAAATGGACAAATAATGTTTTGCTTCTTGTGGATAGCCTTTTCAGAAACCCTTGAATTATGATTTTTTCCCCCCGACAGTTGGTTTGGACAGTTCTCTGTACTCACTTAAATGTAATTGTAATAATAAAATCTCAGAGTGGCATCATAAAATCAACAGCCCAAAGCTGAAAATCATCAAAAGTACTGAAAGGAAACTATACAAATTCATACATTTGAATTTGATGATTGTAGTTTATGTCAACTTCAAGTTTTTACTTTTTATTTAAGTTTTACCACGCAGAGTGAGTGTTTTTTAATAGCTTTGACAGTACCTTTGAAAGCCTTTATTTAGTCTGCCTCTGTGTAAGTATTTACTCAGATATGCAGAATGACATTATAATCAGTCACAGAAGAGGAAACATCAGCTAGTCTGCTAACTTGGCCACCAGGGGAAAAAGCCAGTTTTTGGCTGTTTCGCCTGGGGTTGTAATTTATACATCTGATAGCCGGGTCTTCTCTGTCTGCTGTTAATGAATAGCTAAGTCGTTTTTTATAGATGAATATTTCATCATTTCAATCCCTTTCTTCTTCTCCACGTGAACTGTATTCCTATAAGGAACCAAAGACTACTTGTGACTGGTCACCAGAACCAGCCCAAACCAGAAAGGTTCCACTGCCAAAACTCAACAGAGTCTGCATACCGTATGCAGATATATGCAGATATCTGATTTTACCAGTGTCCAAGAGACTCACTATGTTCCTACAGTAGCCCAGAGTTGGAAAACCAACATGCATGCGTAAAACAGTGTTATCCTTGGTTTGCAATTTCACACAAGATGCTACAGAAGCCTAAACTCCTGCAAAACATTCTCATTTGTTGTCAAGGTGGCCCAGAGGACAGTATGTACATGTGAACCCAAAAGCAGATTCAGTAAGATTCATCAGTAATCAGATTTAGCTTAAACTTTTATTGAGCAATACAGGTATCAGCACTGACACAAGGGAAATGAGATCTCGAGCATGAAGGCTCTGAAACAGAGTGAGAGAGGGGTTAGTTGGGACACTGGGAAACAAAGGCGAGGCGAGATGTGAATGAACGGGGTTTGGTGGATTACTTGGCAAGCAGGTGGGAAATGCCTTGGGGGGAGTAGCGTTGGCTGGATCAGCGTCCAGTCAGATGGGTGTGAGTCATGAGTCTGACCTGATTGATCCAGTGATCTGGAACCGTAGTAAACTGGACCATGACATTTGTATCATCATGTGCCTGCAGTTCTGTGTTTCTGTGTCTATTTTACGTTCTAGAGCCAGCTCCGTACCCTTTTTCCTTCGGTCACCAAAAACAGCATTTGATGACATCATCAGATAGGACTATTCTGGGCTTGTTGGTGACCAGCAGTAGTGGTAGTAGTGTGACGTGATGTTACATCAGTCTTGGAGCCAAAGAGTTGCTGGGCTGCTCAGGATCTGGCTCTGTGAGGCCACAGCAGTGTTTATGGAGCCGGGTTAAAGATTAGGATGACTGCACACACTCTCCCTGGGTTTCCACTGGCAGACTGAGCACTCCACGCTCCCCTCCCCTTATCGTGGGCCTGGAGACCAGAGCAGTGACACTATCTACAGATGCTGGGAGGATGTGTGTGTGTGTGTGTGAGCATCAAAAAAAGAGAGAATGAAGTGCTAGCGGCAGACTTGAAAAGGGTCAGAGTGTCAGATATGGCTGTCGCCAGCGCCGTCATACCTCGGAAACTCCAACGCAACCCAGCAACAAGGGAGGGCTTCATCACAGCACTTGGTCAATATTCAACAAGCGTGTTTTGGGCAATGACCTCATATTTTCAGCTTTGAAGATGGAATCAATTTGAGTGAGAAATTCGACAAAACTAGAGTTGCAATTGTTTCACGCGAGATACAAAAGATAAAGCAAAGCCTCGACAGTCAGATTATATATGTTCACATATTATATGGGATTATGTATATATATTGTACAGTAGATAACCACCAGTATATGTGTGTATGTGGTTGATAAGGAGTGCTCTGATGGCGCCATGTTGATCCTCCTCTCAGCAGTGCTGCAGCAGTTCCCATGCTGTCTGCATCATTTAATGAGTACGAGAGGATGTGTGTACTTATATTGTTTTTTTAATTTACTTTAAGTAGCATTACTTTAAATGGGAAATTCAGACTCATTTGACAGTTTATATGTATATATTTTTCAAAGTGTGATAAGTCAATAACTAAAAAGATAAAAAAGCACCAAAGAATATGTAAACCAATGATGATGATAAATACTTTTATATAATAATATGATGTGTCTAAATACTCTAAAGGATATTTGCATCTCTCCAGCTTTCAGCTGCATTATAATACGTTTTTAAAGTAACATTTTTTTTTAAATTACAATTTCTAAAACTTAAAATGACTCTTTTCTCTTTTTTTAACAAATCAGCAACATTAATGGCTAAATGCATTCATCCTGGTATAAATACTCTAAGTTGTCTTTTGTATAGTCTTAAGATGTAACAATTTTAATCTGATGAATTCTGCAGGACACTGATTTTTGTAAGTACCCTCACAAACTCTGTCTTAGTGGGTGTCAACATTTCACTAGAAGGTGTTCCTGTCATGCATTGCCATGGCTGACAAGTAGCAGGTAGCACTTTAAAATATGGAAAATAAATAAAACAAATGTGTATAAGTGAGCTGTTCCTGACTAATTCAGGACTTTACAG
The DNA here is from genome assembly GCF_963969265.1 of Rhamphochromis sp. 'chilingali'. Taxonomy (NCBI): domain Eukaryota; kingdom Metazoa; phylum Chordata; class Actinopteri; order Cichliformes; family Cichlidae; genus Rhamphochromis; species Rhamphochromis sp. 'chilingali'. The sequence goes on along the minus strand of NC_137938.1, from coordinate 32,702,232 downwards.
AAAAAAATAGTATTGAATTAAAAGACCAGTGACTTATAGAATTGCAAAATTACTTTGGTGGTTTGTTATGTAATTAAATTTAAATTTGTATCAATTGCCTTACTTAATAATGTGTCACTGAACTTAGTGGTTGACCATAGCAGTAACTGATGATGATGAAAGGTTAACTCGAACAGGAAAGAACAAATTTGGAACATTACTAAGGTAAATTGATGTGCTATATGTGCATTGTACTGTGTGTATTTTATTGGTTTTTCATCACATGAGTTTACTCTTCTATATTGGAACTATTACATTGCTCCTATTAAATGAAAGGGAAATAGTAAAGCATAGTAAAGGGAATGCTACTCCCAAGACAAAGTTCAGAAGTTGAATTTGAGGAATTCTGATTCTATAACCTGAAAACTGTTTGATGTTATGTTATTAACATTTAATGGCACTGTTATAAATATATTTCATATTATTATCGCAGAATTAAAATGCTGGTAATGCTAAGTACATAATTTGTGCACTGCACTCTAAAGATTCCTTGTTAGCAGATATTTCATGTTGCTTTTTTTGTCATTTAATTTTTATAAAAATTCCTAAAATTGATATTATGATTTATTTATCTTATTATTTATAACATACTGGTGAATAATGTTTGCCCAGCAGATCCTGCAGTAAGTAAATCATGTGCACAATTTCATGATTGTTGCAGGACAACTAAAACGTTCTAGTGTCTTTCTTAAAATCATGTATGTGTGTATTCTCCAGAGAGCGCCATTCTGATACTATTGTTGCTGAAATCTAATCTTTGTGTGTTGTACTGGGCTGTGTGTGTGTGTGTGTGTGTGTGTGTGTGTGTGTGTGTGTGTGTGTGTGTGTGTGTGTGTGTGTGTGTGTGTGTGTGTGTGTGTGTGTACGTTGGTTTGGAGGACATTGTGCTGAGCTCGGGTCTTCAGCAGCCTCTTTCTCCATTAATGCTCCATTAGCCAAATTAGAGGCCTAATTGGGAAGGCGAGGAGAGCTCTCTGCTCTTAAATGCAGTGTGTGTGTCACTGTGTGTGTGTGCGTTGGGTCGTTTACTGTAAACATTCAAAGGGACTTTTTATTTTAGTCCACAAGGCTGTTATCAGCAGGACTTGTGAATGGATAAAGGTGCAATGCTGGATGAGAAATGTTGAGCTCTTTGGTTGAATATTGGATGCATCAGAGCTTTGACGACAGTCACTGATGCTAATGGACTGACCCTGAGCCTTTAAAGGGGCGGCTGCCGCCGATTTGATTAGCAGGTTATTAGCTAATTAGCCCGCAGCCACTTAATGTGCTTGTTGCCCTCCAAGCTTGCTGGTGGGAAGGTAAACTGGAGGAGACACAAGGTGAGTGTGTAATTAATTAAACGGTGTGTGTTCTGGGTGTGAGTGCGCATGCAAATCTAACAAATTTTAGATTTGAACTGAAATTGTGTAAGTAACTTTTGTTTATTTAGTTTTGTCCATCAGGGAGAATAAAGTCAGACGCAAGAACATGAAAATGCAACAAAAATCTGATTTTATTCCATCTTTATCACATAATCTAGTTTTGAAATACCAACTCAGGCAGGTATTTCTTGTTTGATTTTTGTTCCTATAATTTAGGAACAACCCTTTCCAATCAGTTGCAATGAATAATCAGCCCAAAAAACAGGTCATAAACTGTAAGAGTGTATCAATGCATGTGCGTGTGTGTGTGTGTGTGTGTGTGTGTGTGTGTGTGTGTGTGTGTGTGTGTGTGTGTGTGTGTGTGTAGAATCTTTCATGTACAACAAATATTCTGACTGAAAAAATATCAAAACTGTATATTTTAAAATTTGAAAAAGAAAAATATTGTGTAGCCTTACAACTTACAACTTGGGGATGCATCCGGCAATAAAACAAATCCAACTCTGCAGGTCACTTTGAAAATATGTCGCTGTGTTGTCCCTCTCTGCTCCACAACTCACCACCTTCTGTGTTCGGGATTTTTTCATCTGTTGTTGGAAATGACGAATTAAATACTGTAACTTTACCACTGTTATGCACTCAGTTAAAACAATTACTCTATAAAAGTGTGTTTAAACAAACCATTAACAATCAAGCAATTTACACCCATTTAAATAGAAGTATGTCTAAATATATCACTTATTCCAGCAAGATCAATTCATGCTGTTATTCTGTCATATGAAGATTTTTTTTGTAAAGTTGTAATTAGCAAGAATCTTTTGAACTCCACAAACATGCAAACGTGAACTCTATGCATGTGCTCTTTAATGGGCAGGTGCATGTCGAGATATGGCCTTGAAAGTGAGGAAGTTTTGCTCACATGTTACAAGTTAGAACATGTCTACACAGAAAGCAGTTTGCTAAACGTGCTCTTTAAGCTACATAAGTAGCACAAAGATGTACAAACATGCTGAGATCAGTAGTGTTTGAGTCACTGTTAAATCCTGAATAATTTGTCTTGATACTTAATAATTGCGTCTGCCCACATACATCTGTGTGACTGTTTGTGTTGATAAGAAAGGCACCAGTAAAGCCTGAGTCTGTGTGAAATTTCCCAGACTTAACTTGTCTGTTGAAAGTGCTCTAAAGTAGTTGGCAGACACAGCCCCGTCTGTGATAAACTGTAAATGACCGAGAGTTAGTTTAACCTAATCCCCTCTCGCAGGAGGCCAGCGCACCACTCGGGCAACCTCACAGATCTGCATGTCTTGAGATCTTCACACCTCTGCGCTTATGAAGACTCATATATCACACAGTAGCTCAAAGTCTCTGCTGCACTGTCCTGGCTCTGCAAATGAATGCTAACAAGAAGAGCACAACCTCAAAAGTGTGGCAATGTTCAGGGTTTAGATGAAAAATGCATCTTGAGCCGATTCAGATGGTGTTAAGATCACAGTTGAGGTGTAAAACAAATATTCGCTGTGGTCTCTTGATACTTAACTGGAATTAAATGTGCAAAAGGTCCACTATAGGATTTCTGAAAATAAACATTTTAAAGTTTCTTGTGAAGATTGCAATCATGCATGTATGGAAATGGGAAATTTAGCAGCTTCTCCTATACATGCTATAAGTATAGTCTATACCTGGAGCAACCTGGACAAAGACTGAGTGTCACACTGAAATAAAAAATATGCAAGAGAAGTGGAAAACTCTTTGTACTTGCTGCCGCAGATGAGGTTGAAAATTGTTTGAAAGCAGTCAGGAAATGGTTGAGACTTTGTCTATCTGCAAGGACAACAGCTTACCTACTACCAGGTTTCTGAGCAACTTCTTCCTATAGAGACATAAAATTTTGCTTATTTGTGGCTGAGATACGGGGCGATTGTGGCTCAAGAGTTGGGAGTTCGCCTTGTAATTGGAAGGTTGCCGGTTCGAGCCCCGGCTTGAACAGTCTCGGTCGTTGTGTCCTTGGGCAAGACACTTCACCCGTTGCCTACTGGTGGTGGTCAGAGGGCCCGGTAGCGCCAGTGTCCAGCAGCCTCGCCTCTGTCAGTGCGCCCCAGGGTGGCAGTGGCTACACTGTAGCTGCCATCACCAGTGTGTGAATGGGTGGATGACTGGATGTGTAAAGCGCTTTGGGGTCCTTAGGGACTAGTAAAGCGCTATACAAATACAGGCCATTTACCATATGTGACAGACTGTGCGTGAGAGATTTCCAAGAAAAGGAATGTGTATGATTCTGGCGGTCTACTTCATATCATGCTTAAGCAAGTCAGCCAATCAAGACTAACAAACCTATCAGTTGAATACTGAATAGTATAATTGATGTTTACAAGTCAAACATTGTGAGTCTGTTCAGACCTAACATTTGGTGGATTTTCTGCTGTTTTGTTTGTGTTTTTTCTTCCTTTTTTTTGGTGGGTGTTACGTTGGTAAATGGAAAACCATAAAATGAAATACGGCAAGTCAAAGGACTGTCGCCGAAAATGCAGCTCAGAACTTTTAGGTCAACCTTCATTTTTAATAATGACACTGAAGCAACTCAAGAGGTGGGTATAAAAATAGCAGCTATAGGAAGAGGAGACTGCCCAGGTCACTAAGCTGCCTCTTTCCTCACCACTGATTCACAGCCTTGTTTATCAACTAAACAGTGCAACATCCGGGTATTGTGTCATAGGATCAGCACCCAGGCTGACCCAGTGTGTGGTCGCACAGTCTGGTGAAAACAGCTTGGATATCATTGTGTAGGAAAAAGAAAAAAGAAAATGTGAAACTTGGACACTTGAAAGAAAGTCTGTGTCTTAATAACTGAAGGCCTTAGTTTGATGACAGGTGGCACCTTTGCTATTTATTTGCAATTCTTCCAATTTCCTTTCAGTCATAGTTTGATAGGATTTTCCCTTAAATCCCTTGCATCAACACTTAATCACTGATACCGAAGCAGTTTATGAGCGATTACCCTCTGGCACGATTCCTCCTTTCACTCTAAACAGTCAAGAGGTGTCTTTGGATGACTAATCAATAGTTTTAATGGCTTCTGAAACGCTCTAGGGAGGACAGAGTGAAAGACAATTGATTATCATGTGATACTTATGTGAAAAGAAGCACATGAAATATTTTGATCAGATTAACCTTGTTATCTGTAGTCACTGTACCTTGTAAGGCTTGACTTTTTAGATGTGGGATACTTTGTGGATCTGATTCGCCATCAACCAACCATGTGTCTTACTTTGAAAGATGGTGAAAAAGAACCACATTTGAGAAATCCTGGATTACAATTTTGTGTCTCAGCTCTCAACATCTTCCTTTATGAAGACGACATGGCCAGTTGTGGATTGCCCTTGGATGAGCCGTCGTCCCCTAGAAACCATGTCAATTTATAGAAGAACTGAAGCCCCTGTGGGTAACTGGGTTACTGAGACCGTAATTTGTAAGTAATAGAAGTTGTCCTGGAGCAGGGCACGTAGATGTGGTGCAGCAAATGTTTTTAAGAGGGGGAGGTAGCCGGGGCATCCAGAGCGACCTATCCACTTCAATCCTGGTAAACGGAGGCAAACAGGATTAATCTGAAGGTAGCAGGTTGGGGAGAGGGCCAGCTTTGCTCTGGACTTTCAACAGCTCTGGGGGGATGCTGCCAAAGAGCCAACGAAGAATGGGCAAACATGCTCATTCTTTATCTGGGTGGTCAGCCATGCAGCAGCACTTAATTCTCATTGGTGGAAAGGGAGACGGTATTACAGCTCTGTCTATTGTCTATTACCTGCATATGCATCTCAATGTGGAAGGAAAAATTAAATCTGGTGACATTAACAAGAATTTTGTTATGCAAATTGAAACCAAATGTGATTAACTAGACAGGAAAAACTACAGTTCCTTGAATGGCCACTTGAGGCTGGGTCTAAAAGCCAATCAGCTGCATCAAGCAGAAATAAACATATTTAAAACGTGGGACTGCATAATCTGTATTAGAGGTGAACATTTTTCACTAACCTGTTTAAACCGAATGAAAACTTTGGCAATTAGACTCTGACACAGGCTGATGTATCCAGTGGTGTTTTTCAAGCCCACACTTTTACTAAGCTGAGTCTCTGAACTCAAAACATCACCATATATATATATATATATTTAAGTATGCGGCTTGACTATGCCTTCAACTTTTTATTACAGCTTGATTATATAGCCTTCATGAGCATTTTGAATTTGCTTATCAGGTTTGGCAATAGATCTGCACACACCTGGTTGTGAAATGTGTTCTCTTTGTATTCTGAATCACTCATTTGCAGATTAGTTAACTTGAATACTTCCAAGGACAAGGGAAGCAATTACTTGTAACAGTTACAGCTACAGTTACAGCAATCTCTTCCGTTCTGTGTCTTCTGCACAGTACAGAATGGTTCGGCTTGTCAAATTTACATAAATCTTCGACCGCTAGCAGTGGGACTCTGAAGTGCTGTACTGTATGTTTGTAAGTTTTCTCCCCAACAAACACAACAATGTCGACGAAACACTTTGCACCGACCAATCCACCTGCAGTAGCACCAAAAAAGGCAGAGGAAAATGTTAACCATCGCACAAAAAGCTGGACTTCTGGGCATGCTAAAGGAAGGTAGAAGTTATTGTATTTTTCGGACCATAGGGCACACCGGATTATAAGGCGCATTAAGCGAAACAAAACAGTCAGAAGATAAGTCAAATGATACTCAACTCATTCTTCTTGCTTCCCCTACTTCCATACCATTGACTCTCTGGCAGCTGCTCTATTTCCATGTTCTGGACCTGAAAACAGGGTTTGATCTTTGGTTTCATTCTATAATACTGGACTTATTTTTCTACGAAGGTTTGAACTTTGAGAGTGTATAAAGTGTGTAGTGAGGGGTTTTACAACCTTAAAACATCTAAAATTATTGTAAAAAATTAAGTTGGGTACTTCGCGGATTTCACCTATTGCGGGTTATTCTTAGAACGTAACTCCCGCGATAAATGAGGGACCACTGTACAGGTGAAAAGAACCCGTTAGTATAATGGCTTCAATGCGATATTAATTTCACCCTCTTGCACAGTTCAACCTTTCATGTAATACAGTGGGGCAAAACAGTATTTAGTCAGCCACCGATTGTGCAAGTTCCCCCACTTAAAATGATGACAGAGGTCAGTAATTTGCACCAGAGGTACACTTCAACTGTGAGAGACAGAATGTGAAAAAAAAAATCCATGAATCCACATGGTAGGATTTGTAAAGAATTTATTCATAAATCAGGGTGGAAAATAAGTATTTGGTCAATAACAAAAATACAACTCAATACTTTGTAACATAACCTTTGTTGGCAATAACAGAGGTCAAACGTTTACTATAGGTCTTTACCAGGTTTGCACACACAGTAGCTGGTATTTTGGCCCATTCCTCCATGCAGATCTTCTCGAGAGCAGTGATGTTTTGGGGCTGTCGCCGAGCAACACAGACTTTCAGCTCCCGCCACAGATTTTCTATGGGGTTGAGGTCTGGAGACTGGCTAGGCCACTCCAGGACTTTCAAATGCTTCTTACGGAGCCACTCCTTTGTTGCCCGGGCGGTGTGTTTTGGATCATTGTCATGTTGGAAGACCCAGCCTCGTTTCATCTTCAAAGTTCTCACTGATGGAAGGAGGTTTTGGCTCAAAATCTCACGATACATGGCCCCATTCATTCTGTCCTTAACACGGATCAGTCGTCCTGTCCCCTTGGCAGAAAAACAGCCCCATAGCATGATGTTTCCACCCCCATGCTTCACAGTAGGTATGGTGTTCTTGGGATGCAACTCAGTATTCGTCTTCCTCCAAACACGACGAGTTGAGTTTATACCAAAAAGTTCTACTTTGGTTTCATCTGACCACATGACATTCTCCCAATCCTCTGCTGTATCATCCATGTGCTCTCTGGCAAACTTCAGACGGGCCTGGACATGCACTGGCTTCAGCAGCGGAACACGTCTGGCACTGCGGGATTTGATTCCCTGCCGTTGTAGTGTGTTACTGATGGTGACCTTTGTTACTTTGGTCCCAGCTCTCTGCAGGTCATTCACCAGGTCCCCCCGTGTGGTTCTGGGATCTTTGCTCACCGTTCTCATGATCATTTTGACCCCACGGGATGAGATCTTGCGTGGAGCCCCAGATCGAGGGAGATTATCAGTGGTCTTGTATGTCTTCCATTTTCTGATGATTGCTCCCACAGTTGATTTTTTCACACCAAGCTGCTTGCCTATTGTAGATTCACTCTTCCCAGTCTGGTGCAGGTCTACAATACTTTTCCTGGTGTCCTTCGAAAGCTCTTTGGTCTTGGCCATGGCGGAGTTTGGAGTCTGACTGTTTGAGGCTGTGGACAGGTGTCTTTTATACAGATGATGAGTTCAAACAGGTGCCATTCATACAGGTAACGAGTGGGGGACAGAAAAGCTTCTTACAGAAGACGTTACAGGTCTGTGAGAGCCAGAGATTTTCCATGTTTGAGGTGACCAAATACTTATTTTCCACCCTAATTTACAAATAAATTCTTTACAAATCCTACCATGTGGATTCATGGATTTTTTTTTCACATTCTGTCTCTCACAGTTGAAGTGTACCTCTGGTGCAAATTACTGACCTCTGTCATCATTTTAAGTGGGGGAACTTGCACAATCGGTGGCTGACTAAATACTGTTTTGCCCCACTGTATATCTGTATTAAGACAGGTTTTCTAAACTGAATGTAGTACATTCTGATTGGCTGTACATCTCCTCTGCTTTGTTTTTGGTCTACCCTGTGCCCCCCCAAAAAACAAAACAGAATTAATAAACAGGAAATGCCCATGTCTAGGTGATCTGTTCATACCTCAAGTAGACAAAAATAACCACATCCAGCAGCGCAGAACACACAAATATCATTGTGTAGTCTGCACTGTGTGCCTCTAAATGTGCCACTTTCATTTCCATTCAAATAGTTAACTAACTGTTAAGTAACACAACCTTAAACATTTGCACTGTTTCTATTAAAGAAGGAGCACCGTTTAAAACTTTGAATCTGTATGCACAACTTTAACTGTAGTTATTAACATGAAGTACCTTTGTTAAAAAATAAATGAAAAAAATTTTTTTTTCATTCATTCTTTTAGAAACTTCTTATTACATATTATTAAAATAGCTGCTCTCCAAACCATGTCCGGCCAAGGTACAGTTATAGCAACATTTCACTCCAGGGGCTTGTAATTGAATAACTCCCTCCCTATAAAAGCAATTGTACAGTTATTATCTTCTTAGGGCCCCATTTGTGTGGAGTGGCACTTAGGAGCAGGATAGTCAGGAGGGCTAATCCCATATTTGGATTTCTTAGTCATCAGATTCACCATGGATGGCCAATGCCATTGCCGCGCTGCTACTGTTGCCCATTCCTGCCAGCGTGATGATGATGGGGGTCACAGTGACCCTCTGACTGATGAGCATCTGTGTGTGAGTGTGTGCTACAGTATTGGCAGCAGCTGGCTCATCAATGAGGTCACTATCAACTGTGTGTGCAGCGATGCTGTCAGTGTTTGAGGTCATTTAGCACATTCTCGGGGTTTGCAGGGGGAAACTGTCGAGATGTTGGAGGGGGGAGTGAATATGGATGAGATTGATGGACTGCCAGGAGGAATTATTTTCCCCAGTTAATCAATGTCACCCAGTTAAAACCTTGTGATTTCATTAGGTTTGACCACTTAGCTAATCTCCCTGTTTGATGTCATGTTAAGCACACGCAGAGGTAGAAACCGTAAAACTGAAATTTTACAATAATGATAATAGTGTGAATAATTTACACAATATTACTGTGATTTTTTCAGAGATAAAAGCCAATCTGAACATGGAAACATGCTCCTCGCCTTTATTTTAAATAAATTACATTGCAGCACAAAGGTCTTGAGTGACCCCTTATATTTTCTAAGAAAATGGAAAAATGTACAGTTATCAGTTTTCTTGTGATTTAAGTAATCTTAAGGAGTAGTTCTCCAAGCTTAGACACTTTCTGGTTTGCATGGTGGATCAAAATCTGATAATTCCTTTAATTTTGACAAGATCCCCAACACCACTGGTTGTGGTGCTCCACACCAGCTCCACACCATGAATACGCCTCAACAATGTTTTACAGATAGCTGCACACTTACTATTGTACGTCTTCGTTCCTGGCTACTACCCTTTCACTGAGACCATTTCAGATGAGGCTTTGGCAAACAAATGAACTGAATTACCCCATATGGAAAAGATATATATATATATATATAAATCTTATAAAGTTTGTATCTGTCTTGTGTGAAACTTGTATGAAAAGCATACAAACAGATATAAGATCCCTTGAAAAAATATATAAATGAAACTTGTATGTTTTGGATACTTCCTAAAACAATATATGAAAGTAATGAGAAAGTGGCCACTTTCATGAGTAAATCATATAAGCCTTTCCAGATCTGTTGATCTATTTTAGGTGGGGGTTTTTTGGGGGGGTTTTTTTAATGCCTGAAACTTTCTCTCCATTTGTTCAGGTTCCTCAGATTTTTAGCTAATACCTCTTTGTGATCACCATGCCTTGATGGCAAAGAAATTCTATTTTATGCCTGTTAAATTGTGTTATCTTTGACCTTTTTGGTAGATTCAGCTAAAAAGAATCGAAACAAATTACATGTTTTTGTGACAAGCTGTTACTTACAAAGTGCTGAAAGTTGCAATTTAAAGTTGGTTCTTTCTGTCATGTGTAGACCCAGAACCAGAGGCATTCTTTATGCTTGACGATTCATAGGTCAAGTTAAGTGACTTAACAAAAAAAATCCTCTAAAAATGGTCACATACTAAGACTGGACTGAAAATTTGTGAAAAGTAGCCAATGTCCAAAAAATAAAAAAATAAAAACTTTGAAAGATCTTCATTTTTGAAAGCTTGCAGAGCTATTGAGAATAACAAGAATGTCTGACTCCTTGGAAGGAAAATGGAAACATCATCATATCACTATGTCACAAAGTTGTTTGTCTAACATACTTCGTCATTCTGTTGCCCGAATTCACTATATTAAGGTTAGTCTGACTGACATGTTTGGAAATTGTTGGAATGCAATGAACAAAGAAGCAATGCACTCAGTGGTCAGAAATGTTTCCTTTAAACATATCTGCTCTAAATGTTAACCCTGGCATTTAAAGTGATGTTTTTCACAGATACAACAGGAATGCTTTCCTCCTGAACCTGTCGGGCGACTTTCCATTTGGGATGAGCCTTCTTTGGTTGCACAGTGAAAAAATAGTTACTGTACATTTGTGTTGACATACACTTCCACAACATTTTAGCAGTGCACTAGCTAGCCTTTTGTTAGCCTTTAAAGGTTATTAAACATGCACCTGTGTGTCAAGAAAATTGATTTTATGATGATAATACAAAGATCAATAAACTGGCAACCATGCTCTTACGCTATGCCATAATAAGGGTTGTTACAATACCTACATTTTTCAACGTAAGTGGAAAAAAAAGCATCTTTAGGCATTTGTTTTGCTTGTCTTCTTTACCAAAAGACACACCAAATAGTGATTTTACAAATGTGTTGTATACCCAAGTGTAAATTTTAGCTACCGTGGAGTCTAAGACTTGAGCACAGAAGGCTCCAGATCAGGGTCTTGTTTGCTCAGAAATAAGCAGCAGGGGTGGATGATGCAACAGTATATTTAGAGTCCAGCCAGGGCTTTTCTGTACCCCAGCCGCCGAGACAGTTTGCTCTTTCTGCTGGTTAAACGTGGCAGGGGGCATACTAGATGAGGGCGTCAGACTAAATAAACGGTGGGCAGTCAGGTTTATTTGTATGGTGTTAACAGTCAGACTGCAAACCCCATCACAACGCCCCTTTAATCTGTCCAAAAAAAGCCTTCGTTCATGATGAAGCGCACAAAGCAAAGGAGCAAACAGACCACAAGCTGAATGATTTACAGTTAAAATATACACTGTGGATAAAAAACACATGGTTGTATATTCAGGCAGACACACAAAAACACACACGATGAAAAAAGCTCATGTGGGTTCCAGCCAGTATTGATCTTTTAACATAGGATTATACAGTCTGGCTCTATAGGCTTAGCGGCCTTTAATTCCTTCAAAGAATAGATAGACTGACTTTGGCTCTATACATATCTGGATCAATGCAAATCTACTTTCAGCCCAGCGGTTCAATTTTAAGCGAATTCCATTAGCCATAAGTAAAAGTTTTCTCGGGTAATGTGATTAGGAGAGGAGGGTCCTCACCAGTGGAGTCTCTCTGAAAGCAGTGAAACGTTTCTTTTTTTCCCTCATCCTCTTCCTCCTCTTCTCCATCTCAGTCCATGCACTCCCTCTTTGTCTTTTTCACCATGGCAGGTCATGGGGCGGTGGCAGTCGAGGAAGTGACGATAGCACTGAGAGACTAACAGGTTGTGATGCAGGGAAGCAGGCACATTAGCAGGGAGATACGGAGGTTGATTGATTCGGATTTTTGAGAACTGACATTTTCACGTCCACAAAACTACAGTTTTCCTCGTGTCTGCATGAAAAATAGCCTTTGAATAGTTAGCTAATGAAACACACTAGCAAGGTGCGGCAGTTTAATGGGCAGTTTTGTGAGCCAGGATCTGTTTTTTTCTTTCATTTTTTTATACTATTCAGCTTTTGTGTTTTGCAGTTTTAAGCACTACAAACTACTTGGAAATTTTCAGAAAAAGGTCCTGACCTGAGATAAAAATGCAGCTCTTCACATCAATAATTCTAAATTTGAAAAAAACTCTCAGTTATGTTTGTGTTGTTTAATCTTATTTTGGTGACCCCACCTTATAAGAAGTCTGTCTCGCTAGTTGGATAGACCAATGAGACCATTTTAAAGAATCGCCTGTCTGTTTTTGTTACTTTTGCCCAATTTTGATGCTTTTTTAAATTTATATTCGCCATATTGAGATGCCATTTATCCATCCGTTTCATTGTACTGAATTCAGGGTTTAACGGAGGCTTTAGCCTATTCCAGCTGGCATGAGGCAAAGAGCAGGCTGCACCCTGGGCAGGTCACCAGAAAGAAACAGACGCTCATTCACACCCAAGACCAAGGTAGAGAAGCGTTGGTCTTGGGTGCCCATTAGGCTCCATGCCTTTTGACTGTGCGAGGAATTTGGGGCACGGAGAACATGCAAACCCCAGACTGGAGGGCCCCTGTCAGCTGGTGGATTTGTGCCCAGGACTCTCTTCCTGTGAGCCAACAGTGCTAACCACTGCACTGGTTTTAGTCACCTTTATTGGTTTTATCTTTCATTGTCAAGGTTTGTTTATTTTTAAAGTTAACCATTATTTATAGGTACCTTTACCCCTTAAACACCATTTTCTTGGCTGCTGTGCCAAAAGACACCTTGTGTGTAACTAAGTTGTGTTGGAAATGATTTCCTAAAAATTAAAATGAGCCGATATGCATCAATATGTGTTGTGTGTGAAATCTGGAAAAAAGGAAGACAAACAAAACTGTCATCAGACAATAGCCGTCAAATACACTCCTTATATCCATATAACCAAAGCCTACATAAATATAATGCTACTCAGACTTCTACAGGTGCCATAATAATGGATTTCATGGCAGATTATTGTGTTAACAAAAATGAAAACTGGACATATTATAATAAAAGAAATAAAAGAAATATATCAGTTATTTTGGGGTTATATTAACTTGGTCTTAGAAAAAAGTACATTTTTTTAGCCTTTTGCAGGTTGTTTTCCTTTTTCTTTTTCATCTTGTCAATTTACTGACTGACCAATACCTGATATTTAATAAGAGCTCAATAGATCCGTCTGGTCCAGTTACATAAACAATAGTAGACAGGACAGTAACCGGATAATGATTGGCTCTAATGACTCTGGGGAAACAGACATGCAACAAAACACACACAAATTGTACCAAACATTGCACTAAGTAGTAAATACAAAAGCTCCCAGCAGGCCCAGCTTTACCTGCAACAATAGAACAGCTAATATCAGAACAGCAGGCTATAATTTTCCTCATATCCACTCTTGTCCCTAAAGTGATTTCCTTTTCTTTACAGTAATTTGTTTCAGGTCAGCCTAACGTTGTGTCATGAGCGGCAGCTGTCTGTAAATGCGTATCTTTGTTGTGCTGACGGGCAGGAAGCAAGGGTCACTGTCTGGCAGTCACCAGCTTTGTTCAACTGCTTCGACATGTCAATCAATGTGCAGCTCTACACACTGCTGATTGTAGAGGTTTGGTCCTGTTATTAAACTTTTGTCAATTACAGCAGAAAGGATCCCATGCCTCCATATGGTCTCAATTGATAACGTTCACCAGGGACGCTAATTAACATCCATATGTTAACGTCTCTTTCATGTATTTGTCTGTGTTAAACACATACATGCGTGGGTTTAGTAGCACATACCAAATCATTATTGACTGATCTTATTGATATTCAAATTGGGACCAGTTTTTCAATAATAAGTCAGTGATTCTGGGGAACTAAGAGTCCATCAGCCAGGGAATGGTCATTTTGATACATTTTGTTATACTTTGTTCTTGTATCGCTTAATAAAAAAGCTATGAAATATTAATCGTTGAGTGTTTGAGGTGCTGCTAGGTGAATTTTCTTACCTTGGGCTCGATACTGGTGAGCTGTCCCTTCTTGTTTTCAGTCTTTGTGTTAAGCTAGCTTAGCCAGCTGCTGACAGTAGCATCATAGTTTGTGTATGGACATGCTGAAAGATAGATGACGTCTTTTAATCTTTAGCATCTTTTAATGATTAAGGGTATTTCCAAAATGACTTTGTGTTATGGAGACACGTTAACAACACTACTTTTTTTTCAATTATTCACAAAGTTAAAGACACCTTCCCAAATATTGTCTAGGTCGATCTTGAGTTACTGAACGTTGCTGACCTGCTGGGGCGTGGAGACATGCGGGACCTTTTGGCAGTGATGTCTGGCACCAGTGGGTTGTGTGGGCTGCAGTGTGGGGTGGCTGTGGATTTGACTTTTTAAATGGTAAATGGCCTGTATTTGTATAGCGCTTTTCTAGTCCCTAAGGACCCCAAAGCGCTTTACACAACCTGTCATCCACCCATACACATTCACACACTGGTGATAGCAAGCTACAATGTAGCCACAGCCACCCTGGGGCGCACTGACAGAGGCGAGGCTGCCGGACACTGGCGCCACCGGGCCCTCTGACCACCACCAGTAGGTAACGGGTGAAGTGTCTTGCCCAAGGACACAACAACCGAGACTGTCCAAGCCGGGGCTCGAACCGGCAACCTTCCAATTACAAGGCGAACTCCCAACTCTTGAGCCACGATCGCCCAGGGACATTCAGCAAAGTCTAGATTGGATTGTGATATGGGTTGGAGCAAAGCCTTGGTCTGTTTCTGAGCAGTTATTGCAGCCTTTACGTAAACAATGGGGCCCCATTATACCTGCTAAGGTCACATCTGCTGTTGCTTGACGCTGTTTCTGCCGATCATGCACCTCTCAAATTTTTACCATTGCTGCTGCAGCTTAGATGAAGACACAAGTGTTGTGTTTTACCACCATTTTAATGATATTTCCTCCTTCCACAGACCAAAAGACTTGTTTAATTCTAAACTGGCAGTAGGTGTGTGTGTGTTTCTGTGTTTGTGTGTGTGTGTGTGTGTGTGTGTGTGTGTGTGTGTGTGTGTGTGTGTGTGTGTGTGTGTGTGTGTGTGTGTGTGTGTGTGTGTGTGGTATTACTTGTCCCTTCTGATAGCCTGACAGTCAAAGTCTGTGTTATTAAATTTAGTACAAATTTAGTACAAACTATGGCACTGCTTAAGCTTAAAACCAGACACTCTCCCCAAATTAATGTTAGAAATCATTGTTAATTTTTTTTTTACCTTTTATTTTTATTGTGTGTACATTGTAAATTATATTGTCTTTGGGGATTTTCTTTGTCTTTTACCTTTTTTAATATTTGTACGTTTTGGGGGGGAATGTTTTTGTTTAAAAATTATATTTCTCACGCAGATGAGAATCAAATTGTTTTATTTTTCTTATTTTTATGAATTCAGTTTTTCGGTAACTTAAAAGTCCAGATCAGAGCCGTGGTGTCAGTGAAGTATTTGCTTGAGTGCCAATTTCAGTGGATCAAACACGGGTTAAACATTCGTTTAGCTTCTGTATCATTTTTAATCCTCTTTTCCCCTTTCTTACGTTACCTTCATGCCTCTCATTCACTCCCTCTTTCCCAGTTCTTTCCCAGTATTTGTCAGAAGAGGCCAGCGAGCAGCTGTAGTGTAGTGAAAAACCTGTCTAACAAGCTGCTGACAGGGCACTGAATCAGGGACAGAAGCAAAGAAAACCGTGGAGATGGATTTAAGTATGCCCTTCGTCATTAGCCTCAACGTAATCAAATCATTTTACTCATTCAGAAGTTCTCGAGGGCCGACTGGGATGACGAACGCTGTCGAGAAGGCTTCGCTCTCCCCTCACTCTGCTCTGCCAGGAGAGCTGTGTGCTGTCGCTGCCGCTGCCAAACAAAGTCACTTAACAGCTTTTAATTGTTCCTGTCTGCCTGCAGATCCTTGGAAAAATGTGTTGGCACTGTTCTGAAAGAGGAGAAAAGGCAGAAAGCATTTATTAATTTTGCTGTTGTAAAGACACGACAGAGATATGCCATTCTTATAATTTCAGGAAAAAAGAGATAAAAGGATCAGTGGAACCTGAATACTAAAGAAAGTGCAGCTTTATTTCTT
This sequence comes from Rhamphochromis sp. 'chilingali', assembly GCF_963969265.1. Classification (NCBI taxonomy): domain Eukaryota; kingdom Metazoa; phylum Chordata; class Actinopteri; order Cichliformes; family Cichlidae; genus Rhamphochromis; species Rhamphochromis sp. 'chilingali'. The sequence continues at coordinate 32,686,053 of NC_137938.1, read as the reverse complement.
TTCTTTTTTATATATATTTCTTTCTTGTAGGTCTTACACATTGACTTATGGTCACTTTGTCCTATATATATTTCTAAACAGCATCTGTTGCTTTAATGTGGATAAATAGTAAAAAATAAAATAAAAATAGTAAAAGTAAACGACTATGACAAAATTATGTTTTTAAAATCAGATGAAGGTGAAAATACTTTTCCATCTCTGACTTTTTTCAGTTTTTTGAAAGCTTATATTTTCCCCCTCTGCGGTTGTTTTTCTTGAAGGGCTGAGCGCTTTTCAAGCTGTTATCGCCCCCCAGAGGTCCATTAGGGAATCACAAGCACACGCAGCACCTTCCAGCACCGCTCGGAGAACAACGAGGAAGGAGTGCACAACTGTTGTTTTTTTTTATTTGTTTGCTGTTTGTTAAAAAATGTATATCAAATTCATTCCAATCTCCTCAAACATCCATTTTCATTACCAGATTAAATGTATAGAAATTCAGTAATGAAATAGATTTTATAAATTGGTTTCATGAGCTTATAAGACATAGACTTTAACAATTTAAATATTTATTTTTTTCAGGTGTTCTCTGACAGAACAAATCCTGTATCATCCCAAAAAAATCTAAATAAATACTCAATGGTGAGCTCTGTGTCCGGGTTTTGAGCTTCAGTTCCTGTGAAGTCCAGCTTCATTGTGAAATTTATTTCTGTTTTGCTTCCAGTCTTTAGTTCATTTCCCGTCTTTTGTGATTACCTGCCTCGCCCTGATTAGCATCATTTGTGTTCAGCTTCTCCGTCTTCTCAGTGCTTGCAGCAGTTAAGCTGTTGTCTGGCATTCCTAGTGTTCTTTTGTGCAGCTTTGTTCTCGTGTTTCCTCACTAGTTTTCTAACACATGACCTTTAGCTTACTTTTTTTGCCTCTTGTTTTCTTTGTGTGCTACACTGTCTGATCACTTATGAATGACCAAATATAATATCATATGTATGTAATATGTAATAAAGTTTGGGAATTCAGACTTTTTGTATCTGGTTTTCTCCCCTTTGTTTCTGCTGTAATTGGTATTTTTAGTAATATTTAATCACATGTACGTTATTGCAATGGACCCAATTATTTCACCGCTCTCATGAGGTCAATTTTAAAAACAAATAAACATAATAAAATAAAATAAATGCTACATACACGTGCAACACGCTCACCACTAACACGCATAGCAGTTCACCGGTGAGTATAATCGAGCATTTAATTACTAAAGAGACCGTCATTGGCCTTAGGTAAAAACACAATCAGGCTAAGCAGAATGCGAATATTCAAGAAACATGGCTTTAAGTATGATGCTCACACATTCTGTTTGTATCAACTTCAAAGGACGTTTCAGATTAGCTCTTTTTGTTGAACCTGATGTTGCCAAATTTATGGGCAACCTCTATTCATTTTCCATTGCACTGTTATCAAGCCAAAATCCTTCTGAACAAAAAAAAAAAATGTAAACCAACAACAGTAAGTAACAGTTGGCCATTGTTACAAACCCAAGTTATGTTAGATGTATTTCCAATTTAAAAGAAACACTTTCAGGGATTAAAAATAAATTACAGCAGGTTTAAGTAAAAAATAAACTCTCACTGACAATAACTGACAGCTAGTTCTCCTCCTGAATGTTACTGAGCTTGTTAAATTCAATAGCCACAATAAAAATCATTCTCCCATAGCCAGCTGTGTGATCTCCTTCAAATAAGCAGTTGTTATGCACGATAACTTGAATCCAGGTTATGAGTCTGAGCAGTGTGTGAGAGTCTCTTATGTACACAACATTGTTGCATCAAAGTGCGCAGGATCCAGCTGTTGCAGTTTGTTTGTGTTTGGTCTGAGGTCTCAGGGCCCGGCGAGCTCAGTGACAGATACGTGGAGCTCTTTAACGCGCCTCCGCCTCTGAGAGATATATGGATCTCTGTTAGGTTTGGTGTCCCGTGAATTCCAGCTGTGTGTCCTGAGCTGCCTGCCCCATCAATTTATCAACACCAGCAACTGACCATTTCATACAAGCAGTTTCTTCCAAGTGTGCTGGAGCAGTGTGTATGTCTCTGTATGTGTGTGTAGAGCCTCACCGTCTGAAGCCGGGGCCGACGCCTACACCATCTGCATACACACTCACTTCTTGACCTCTGTGCAGTGTGTAAGCCACGTCACCCCTGAGTTTGCATCAAGTAGAGATTACACAACACATTACAGCTAAATGACGACTTCATTCAAATCAGACTGATGCACGTGTCACAACATGTGCAAATTCCAGATGCAAAATCATGCTTTAGTTCTGGACACCTAGCAGGAAATTTCCAAAGCTTCACAATTTATTAAAATAATAATTTGTACTTTTAATGCAATGCAAACCTACACAGCAAAATTGCACCACCTGTGTCAAAATGGGTTATGAATATTCTAAAATGTATATGTGTATATATAAAAGTGATGAGCTGATTTCTTTAATTAAAGGGTATATTTTCAGAAAAAGAGGGAATCTTCAGGAAGAATATACATTTTCATGAAGTCTTCGAAAATGCTGCGACAATACTCTGTTTAAACTACACACTACAGGGTCAAACTCTGTACATCTGTTACTGTGTCCATGCATGATAAAGAAGAGCTGGAAACTACATAGGTGGATGCTTTGTGCAGAGAATTGCATAAACTGGGGTAAGAAATATGTGTATTTTTATTTAGACTGAGCTTGTGGTGGCAATCACATATTTACATATTACATTTTTTAGACTCAGCTTTCAGTGAGACAGGAAACTAAAAGCCCTGAAGTGGGAAACTGCACAGCTAATTACGGAACAGATTCAATCTTGGCAGAATGGCAATACATATTGAAAATATTTAAAATTTTCCTGACAGATATTTATTGTATAGCAGTAATATGTTCGGTAAATATCTTAAAAGCCTGAGTTTCTTGTAGGGCAGGACAGTTTACTGTCATCTGCTAAAGAGAAGAGTGATTATTTAAAGAAAGGGAAAAGAAATGACATTTATTAAGAGCCCTGCTGATGATTCTGGTAAATATGTGCATTTTCCAGACAGTCAGTGTCAGTGATAAACTGATGAAGCAACACATCATTTGTTTCACTGGGCCACAAGTCAGCAAATTCTTTACCACCGTGCTTTTGTAATCTTCAAAAGCCCCCCCACATCATTTGTTTCAAAGCAACTAAAAGCCAGTGATGGCAGGGTTTGATTTTTAGCCCATTTTCCAGATTAGAATCCAAACCAATAAAGCAGAGTCTATATGCTCTGTTTTTTCCTAAATTATTTATTAAAATTAAGGCCTTAAACCTTATCCCATCTGCTTAATTTGCTGCAATTTTCTCTGAATTAATGGTTAATGTCATGGTCAACCATTTTAGGTCCCATTTGTGTTACAGCTCACAGCAGTAGACGTCACTAATTCTCTCAAACCGTCCTAATTTATTCATTAAATTGTCCAATTCTGCTACAAGGGTGCGGTGGCTGTAAAGAGATTAATAATGAAAAGACGATAAATTATTTATACATGTTGGAACCAGGGCTAAACAAATGTCTCAGTACAGCCTAATGATGTTTTATTGCTCAGTGGGAGGCCAAAAGTTTGGGTTTTGTTATTTGTTTTTTCCTTCATGGTTGTATGATTGTTAATGTTACCAAAGGTAGAAGAAGTTGATCTCAAAAGATTTAAAACAATTAAATTTTTTCAGTGCACAAACTTTAAATGGATGTGATTAGAATCCAGAGGGAAAACATATATATATATATATATATATATATATATATATATATATATATATATATATATATATATATATATATATATATTTATTTTTTTTTTTTTTTTTAAATAAGTAAAATAAAGCAATACTGATCAATCAATTATAAAAATTTAAAAGAGTATACATGAAACAAACTTTTCAGGCTTAGGGTATTTTAATGTCCTTTGTCAGGTGTCTGCGTTTTGAATTGATGCTATTTAATATCCATATTAGTATATTAATACAGCCAGTGCAGTGATGATTTGTCAAGTTGCTCTTTAACTACAGCTGGGAGTCAATGAGGTTAATCATTTCTCCACTGGCTCCTCCAACAGGGGAATCTCTCTTCATTAGGCCCTTCATCTATCTGTCACGAGGGGAAAAAAAGCCTCCAAATTCTCTGAGATTGGCCGACAGTTTCTCAGCCTCTCCCTCTGCTTACACTCAAAACAATCATCAGAGAAGATAAATATGCACAGTGAATGCACAGCTATCGTAAAATTGCCTCTATTCCAAGAACGGCCACCCTGATCCGTTCCACTCTATCATCCCAACAATTGACAGGGGAGCTTCGGTCCGGTGCTTGTGGACAAACCGCGGGCTGGAAGCCTTGACACAACCGGCTTCATGTTCTTGTGTCTTCCTGGATGCTGTGGGGCCGCAGCTGCTCGTCAGGGCTCCTTGAGCCTCTTTTTCTGTCAGTATCGGCAGCTGAAACTAAATAAAGATGTTTACTGACAGCCTAATGAACGGATGGGCCCTGGTGATTTAACCTTGATGAATGGTCCGCCCAGGTGTTTTCAATAACGACAATAAGCACTGCAAGCCGCAGGCCCACTGATACTGGTATAATGCATTATTAGGCCATTAGAGGCAGGCCAAGAGAGACCACTTATGCACTGGCCTATCAATAATGCGGTGTCCCAGTCCACATTTGGGCCCAGGGAATTAGTCATACTGATATTCTATTTAATAAAAAAATCACAAGACGACGCATAAAGAATCTCATTACATTTTAACAGGGTTACAGTAACCCAGGAGGACTGCGAGTTTAATTTTCATAAGAGCATCCATTCCTCAATTATGTCAAGCAGAGAAAATGTAAATGGCAAATGGAATGCTAACAATATCTAACCAGCAGCGCATTGGCAGGAGAAGAGAGCGAGGGAGCTGCAGCTCTGTGTGTGCGTGTTTGTGCACGCATAGTCTCTGAGCATGCAGAAAACAAGAGAGAGAAGCTCACAATTTGCCAGTAGTGTGTGTTAACCCACTCCCACCCAGCAAAACACTCAGAGCAGCAGAGAGATGCGAGACGCCTGCAGTGAACAGGACTTCAGCTGGATGTCTATCCAACTGTGACCGTGAAAACTATTTAGAGATCAGACTAAAGCCATTACTTTTCTTATTTCTTAAAGGTTATCCTGATGTCTGAGTCATCATTAATGATAGAAGGTAACTCGTACCCTAAACTTAACCGTATGTTTTGGAGAAAAACAAATGCTTCAAAGAGTTAAAGAATATATTTGTCTTTTTATTCATACAGGTGATGACTCGGTGATTATAATGACACATGGTAAATTTTTCCATGTACAGATAATGATGCTGTAAATAATCGAATCTTTCCACTTGTATGAATTGTGTGAATACAGTCATTGGATCATTTGTGAAAATTCATAGATATTTGTCCAGAACAGCCAACCTATGGAAAAACAATACCTGGCAACAGGTTCCAATTAGCATATTTTTATAAATGTATCATGAAGTCTATAAAAAATCTATTAAAAAGATAGTTGGGATCATACACAGAGGACAGTAAGTTTGTCCTCTGTGCAGACCGGGGCGGCTCCAGAATTTTTCCATAGTTGTGGCCACATAGGCCCACTAAAAATATTGGGGTGGCATACCAAAAACAGAATTTTCAGTTTTATTACGCTGCTATACAGGTTACTTGTGGAAAAATGTGGTGAAAGAGAGAGAAAGAAAAGCATTATATGCCTAATTAATTTCCTGCTATTAAATTTGATATCACCAAAAATAGTTACATATGAAAACCAAATAAGATTTTGAAATCCATAATAATCTGTTTTAAGCAGGATGAAAAAAAAAGTTAATGTTTCAGCTCATTGAAGGGTGTCTTCCTCCAATGTTCCACCAGGACAAGTCACTTTGTGGGGTAGAACTAACTTGTTAACGTGTAAAAGTTTTTTCATTGCTGCCATGAAATAGTAATCCATTACTTTATGTACACTGATACCTACTGTGAAAGGAAATTTCGTACTTTGACATTAACATCCCTTTGCAAATGTTGGTTATATTCTCCAGAGAGTCTTTTTACATTTACCTCTGAATGAACTGAGTTGAGCTCATTTCAGAACGGGTTGATTTTGATAGCATCCTTCACCTAACCAGCAGCAAGCTTGTTAATTTCCTTCAGAGTGACATCAGCTGAACACAAAGCTCTTTTTCAGAGCTATATCACTGACTTCATTTTTCCTCCTTAGTGAGCCACCAACAGCTGCTAAGTTTGCAGCTGTCCTTGACCTTGCAATATCCTTTCACGAATTCCAAACAATCCAAATACAGCCAAACAACAATGGCTGTAGCTAATCACTGGAATGGATGTGCTAATGATTTTTCATTTTGTTTTGTTTGGTGGCAACAAAAGGAACAGTGAGATAAGGTTAACATTTCAACAGAAAAAAGGATTGCTTATTTTTAAAAATACATAAATATCCAATTAAATTGTAAAACTAATGTCTTTGTTTACGCCTTACAACAAAAATGTGAGTACCATAACAACTTACCTTGCAACCTGTTACCCCAATACTGCATCTAATTCATCTCAAAGAAGGATTTCATGTCATAAATTTTGATGGATCGTGTCAAATGCCATGAGTCCAAAGACATGTTTTTGTTTGCAGCTAAAGCCAAGAGCATCATCTTAGCAAACCTGAAGTCATAAATATCTTTTTTTTTTTTGTTTGTTTGTTTAGTGTGTCCGAGTTCGGTTTAATGGACTCTTACACACACAACAAGCACAGTTGAAATGACAATGAAAAACTCAGAATGCAAATGCACTTTTTTAAGACAGTCAAACTTAAATGAAAACTAATTTGGGTACCAAATGGTTGCTAACAGACAGCCACACAACATCCAACAACGAGTTTGATCTTGGGCACATTTTTCTTACTCGTTAGTCATTCTCTATTGAGAATGTTTACTTAAATTTATTGTTTTAGATCTAATATTTAGTAAAATGTTAGACTCTCCCTACTAAAAAGTCCAACAAGGGCAGTCAGGCATCAGCAGTGTTATGTTTCCATAATTGGAACAATTTAAATTTTCAACTTTTCAACACTAGATGTTTGATGAGTTCTATATATTAACTGGAGAAAGTACTAGGTAATGTGGTTCACCCGATTTTTATTTTTTATATATATGCTAACCTAAGCTTCTTAAAGTACCCTTCATAAGATATATTAGACTACTATTGGTCGCCTTACTCTTGCATAAAATTAAATACAAAGTTTAAAAAAATGTAAACAAAAAGAAAAATTTAAATATTTTATTATTCTTTAAAAGTCATGTTCAATATGACTTAATGATCAGGCAGTCATTTTCGCCAACCATACTGAGTTTGTTACAACCCATCTATGCTTTTGCATTGTAGAACAGGACATTTTGATCACCTCACATCATAGATTTTTTAAAAACTCCAAAGATCAGCGTTGATAGGTGTCACTCTGCACTTTGGCACCCAGTTTCTCTCACACCTATAAGCCACACACTGTCAGTAGCAGTATTGGCATGTAGCTATCAGCGCCTGGGAGGCTGAAATCGAGGGCCCCCGCAATAATAAACTGCTAATTGAAGAACCGCAGTGAGCAGAGAGGTGTTAGCAGGGAGCCCCGCCGCTGAAAGATCACCGCAGCACGCCAGCCAGCTGAGGTGCTGAAAGAGCCTATTACACCTCGTCTCTCTACCTGGACCTTGTGTTAATGAAAACTTACAGTTACATTGGCTCTGCCTGTAAGACACATGCACTATATTTACCTGATCTAACTTGCTGTACAAGAATATAGACTGCAGATTGGTAGGGAGGCACTGTGGGAGTGTTTGTCTATACAACCCAGTAAAGATCTTTTTATTTATGTCCTGCAGATCTCACACTAACTGAAAATATGCGCCAAGTTTGCTTTGGCTTACTTACTTTTGAAAATATCTGACCAGTTTCTTATGGCCGCAGTGAGGTGATTTAGCAATTTGGGTGGCTTTTTTAAGTAAAGTTGGTTCAAAGATACAGATAATATTTATCTGTGAAGTTATTACATAAACAATCATGAGTTACCAAGATTTGCTCTTTTTTGTCTTGGGTTGCTATTGGGAAGGACAATGTGTAGTTCAGGTATTTATATTAAGAGGCTCTTTTGCAGCCTTTGTAGTTACAATGTTATTACTGCCATCACGTCTACAGTAGGAGGAGACTGTGGTGGATGGTTTAGCAAAACATTGGACTTTAACATGGTAGAAGTGGCATTTCCTACATTAGTGTGTGTGGTATTTCCCCCCTGAACCAAACCAAGTGATTTTTGTATGTAGACCTAACTATACACAACTTCCATTCCTGTACAATATAAATATTTTTTCAACACTGATTTTTTATACAGATTATTGGTCCTTCGTCAGACCATCAAAGAACTGATGAAGAACCAGCTACTTCAAAAGTTAGTAGCAAGTAAACTGAAAGGCTGATTGCAGCTTAACAAAAGGTCAATACAGGCCAGTGATTATTAAAATAGTATTCCCTTAAGGTCTCACTAGTAAATCCCTGCTAACAAGCTAATAGAAAAAAATCATTGCTTTGGCTTTTAGTGTCTTTAGAAACCATCACCTCTGCATCTTCTCTGTGCCTCTGTCCCCATCGGCCTCCATCTCACCCCCTCTGAGATCTCACTAAGGGGCCCATGGAGAACCAGCCCTTATGCAGTGCGCATGAAGCCATGCAGAACACTCATAATCTTTTAATACTCGCACAGGCAGGAAAGATTAAACTGTCAGAGTGTTGACAAGTGACAGAAGAAATTTTACGAGTGTGTAAGTCGCAGCAGTGGACTCACACACATGCGTTTGCACATTGTGTGCTGGGTCTACTCCCCCCTCTTTCCTAATGGTCAGCAACTCTTCACCTCAATTAAAGCAATTGGCTTTCCAGATTGCTTCCTCAATACTTGATCAGGTACATGTGTAGCAGTAAGAGGCTTAGTCAAAAATCGCTGCGGTAATGGGAAGGACGGAGGACTGAACAAGGAGGGAGGACAGAGAAAGAGAAATAAACATAGACACTAACCACATCTGGTGAAAGAGCTTCAGGAATTTGGATGTTTCATTTTTTTCACCCTCTGTTGCATTTGTGTTTTATCTTCTGTAATCACATGAATACTCTGAAAACCAAGTTATGTATCTTACAGTACTTGTCCAGCTGCTGCAAAACACATTGTGCTACTGCATCTCTTATTAGGCAGAGTTTGATTTTACTTTTATATCCTATTTTTATTGTGGCTTTCTTCAGTTTTTATTATTATTGTTTTGAAATGTAAACATAACAGAACAATATTCCACATGATTTTTTTGCTCCATTTAAAGATTTTACATTAAAAAATGTAGCCAATAAAATATACTACGTACAATATACCTTATACTACATATATGTTTACATATACATACATATATATGATAATGCTGCTTTATTTGAAAGTGTTTGTGGCTGTGATATGTGGCTAGTTTTACAGTAATATAAATAGACTTTATTTCTTCTTGATCCCTCGACATGACGTTTTCTCAGTGTTACATTTTGGTGTGGCTTTCTTTTTTCCCCCTTATGTGTTTGGCACACTGTCCCTCACGGCTAACTGGTCCATTATCCCGAAGGTCCCAGCTGGGTGACTCTGGAGGCTTGTGTTGATTGTGGCAAGATGAATTTGTGTCTGTGTGTTGGGAGGCTGACGTGGAGGGAGAGCAGGGCCCCTCTGGCATTGTGTAGGGTCTGAAAAGAGGTCACTGATTTGGGCTAATTATATTACATCGACCCTACTCAGGGCTCCTTAGGTCTACTTTCATATGTGTGTGTGCATATATTTGTGTATGTGAATTTCAACATCCATGTTTGTGAGGATTGGTTTTAGGCACCCATGTACAGACTTTATTTAAAATACAAATTTAAAGGACCTGGTTTGATACACGACTGATCAAACTTTCAAAATATCATGTAGAGGCGCTATTCATAACTCTGACCATCAAACAAGGTGCAAACGCATATTTCTGAGCCAATATTAACAGTTCCAACTTGGTAGCTAAAGCAATTCACCCATGTGTATTCCTCATTGCTACAGATAATCCTCTGTGTGTTGGCCTGCTGACTGTGTCGCTGCTTTGGGCGATCGTGGCTCAAGAGTTGGGAGTTCGCCTTGTAATCGGAAGGTTGCCGGTTCGAGCCCCGGCTTGGACAGTCTCGGTCGTTGTGTCCTTGGGCAAGGACACTTCACCCGTTGCCTACTGGTGGTGGTCAGAGGGCCCGGTGGCGCCAGTGTCCGGCAGCCTCGCCTCTGTCAGTGCGCCCCAGGGTGGCTGTGGCTACAATGTAGCTTGCCATCACCAGTGTGTGAATGTGTGCGTGAATGGGTGGATGACTGGATATGTAAAGCGCTTTGGGGTCCTTAGGGACTAGTAAAGCGCTATATAAATACAGGCCATTTACCATTTTACCATTTGCTTCATTTGTCTGCACAGCCAGTGTGCAGCAAAGCCCGTCATATGACTGCATGCTCTGCACATTGGCCTAATCATATGGAAGAGATGATCACAGAGCAGGAAATCACAGCACAGGGCCAAAGGAAACAATCTTTCTGCACTGACTTAAGCCAATCACGTCCTCTCTCTCAACCCGCTGCTTGGCCTCTTGCTTGGTCTCTCTCTCTCAGCCTGTTTAACTTTGCTTTGTATTGATTGCTGTTTCCAGATTTGGAAATTTGATTTGTTATTCTGTAGAGATTTTAACATAATTTCTGAAATTTATTTGCTGATTTATGTCTGCTTTGGTATGTTTGCATGAACAACACACAAGTATTGTTCACATTCATATTCATTGTATTGATTGTGTAAATAGTTAGCAGGAAAAATGCAAAGCATACAGTAAATTTTTAAAAACCTTTGCACAGTATATTTTGCTAAGAGGTGCAGCAACATGCAAAACCTGAAACACATATCAAACCACATAAGATAAGACGGAAGCAGAATTTGTACAATTCTAACCTGCTTGAAAGTCCGTATATTTAATCTTCATCACAACCTGAACTCAGATTTCAAGGCTTTTCTCTGGATGTTAGCTGTATTTTTCTTCATTTTCTGTTAAGATGGCCCCTACACGGCTTCAGTATTGTTCTATAAAGTTCCAGGTTCTGGGGAGGCCAGTCCATGACATAGAGTTGTGTTGTGGCATGCTGACAAATGAAATTGTTATCAATCTGATGCTTTTTTGAGTTGTGGAAATGGAAGTATTACCACATGGTGGGTCAAAATCTGATAGTATTTTTCTGTATTTATAATTCCTGTTTCAGTTTTGACAAAATCTCCAACACAACTGGCTGAAATGGAGACACGAACCATGAAAAGCCTCCCGTTTGTTTTACAGATAGCTGTAGATGTTACAGGCCTTCAACGGAGTCTCTTCCTCATCAGAATTTCACATCATTCTTTACTGTTCATTTACACATACATTCCTCTTTCCCCCAAAAGTTTTGTTTCTCTTGTGATAAAAAGCATCACATCTTATCCAGTTCTCATTTTAAACCCACTTAGCTTTTTTTCATGTATAAGTCTACAAAATCAGTCTCCTTATTTACAATAAATCTGTGACTAACTGCTGTCCTGCTTCAAAAATATTTTTGTGCAGTAGCATCAATGCTGCTATTAACCTGCTTATTATTAACATTGTAAACTCTCTTAATGCCTTAACATGTTCACCAATACATCAAATATGCAAACATTACACAAATATATTCTGCCCAGAAATCGGTATAGACTAGACTATTTGCATATAGAAACATAGTAAGTAAGGTTATGTTACTCAATTGTAAAATTTCCAGTAACTTTAGAATAAAAGAGGTGTTCCCCAGAGCTACATAATGAAGCACATGCACTAAGGCCTGCCATCTAATTGCACTACAGGTGGAATAGCAGCTCCCATTACAACAGGTGGAAAAGTTCAGTTTTCTCTCAGTCTGTGAAAATAGACTTTCTTACAACATTCGCATTCTTCAAACTAAGACAAAGAATGGTTTAATGTCCTTATATGTGCATTACAGTTAACTCAGACTACTAACCTGTTGTATACATCTCCATAACTCCAATAAAATAAAATAAGGCATTTTGCATCAATTAGTTCTTAAACCAGATTACAATTGTGACCATACATTTGTAGGTGTCACATACACACTCACCATTGCACTTCTTCATTACATATCGAGGACAATTTGGATTCATCACTTCTTAAGACTTGTTGCCACTGATTTTCAGTCCAATAATTTTGGCTGATGCAGAACAATTTGGTATACCTCTGCCTTTTCAAGTAATTTCCCTTCCTTAAGAATGGCTTCTTGTCAGCCGCACTTCCACAGTAGCTAAATGGAAGGGCTAGAAGCATCTCTCAGGTCTGTTGCCAGGCCTTTGCTGAATAAGTGCCTGAATATAAGACTGAAAAATTGGTTCTTTTTTAAGTTGTCTCTTGTGTGTAGACACAACACTGGTTCGTCCCTAGAGTTAGGTGTCATTTTTTGATGCTTGGATAAGTCATAGGTCTTATGTTAAGTAAGTAACAAAGAAGCAAACAAGAAAACAATCTTCTCAAAATCCTCTGAAAATACAGACTGTGCAGAAAAGATGGTGGTCATTTCTCAGTCTGAAAAGTGAATTCAGACTTGAAGCATCTTAGACCTGTATTCTCTCTAATGGCCAGGAGGGGGCCACGCTGCTGGCCTTAAAAATGTCTGGTTACATAGAAGTTAATGGGGAGAAAAAAACTGTCTGCTCCCTTGATTTTCAATCTCAGTAAATCCTAACAGTTCTCAGCTTAAAGTGTCAGGTCTTGTTCATTACATACTATTTACTTTTTAAATTATGGCTTTATAATTAGAAAGGGTTGGCTCAGAATATGACTGACAAGTTCCTTTTCTGTGAGCCAGAAGTCACATGCTATATTTTTTTGGTCAGCTGAGCCCCTTGTTTTAAAACATGGAGCTGGTAACCATGAATACTTTCAGTGTATAAAGTATGTCCATAAGGCATGAAATGGATGCAAACGGTTCCAGTCTTTGCTGCTATCTTGCTTTGGTGACTTAATTTTCAGTTTCAAGTCTCAACAACACTAATGGGGGACATGTGGTATTTACATTCTGCCTCCAACCTGCTCAGAGTTTTTTAAATGGAGTAATTCACATTAATAATTCATAATTTTACAGCTTAACTTGATGTAAAATCCCCGTCTCCTCCTTATCTTCGATATGGAAAATGTGAATTTGCAAATATTTAACAGAAGAGACATATAATGTGAATATATAAATGTAACTAAAGCCTCCATACACTTTATTCAGTTTTTCAGTCAAGACAGCATAGAAGGAGAATAGAAGCACCAGCCCTGATGTTAAGTCTGACATCTCACCGTCAGTTTATCTCTCCATCAGGGAGCAGCAGGTGAACTGGCTGACAGCTTTGTCCTGGGAAGCGAGGGATTCAAACGCTCGAGGTCAAGGTGCCCTGGTAATCCAGGCAGCTGTGTTACTAGGATTAAGATGAGGCCAAGGCCATCGTTGTGTCCTTCTAAAACAGGTGTTGCCATGACAACAACCTGAGGGGTAGAGAAAAAGTTCTATATCTGCACCTGCTGGGGTTAAAGGGAAAACATTAGAACATGAGAATAAAATTAAGATATTATCACATGGTTGCCATCAGCTACAGAATTAGACAGGTGCCTTCTTCATTCATATTTTACCTTTCTCGAATTTGTAGTGTGCTTCAGTCCAAATGCCTTTCCTGTGGTTACTTGACACTAGAAAATGTTTTTGTAATTTAAACATTAACAGTAAATGTAAATACCCAGCACAAATAGACCTGTTCCTACAAACTTGCTTCAAGAAATTGTGAGTAATAAAATGTCGTAATACTTGTTGTAATAAACCCTAAATGAATGTCAAGAGGCCCATAGCCCATAAATTCAAATTTTTTGTTAACTGACTTGACTTTTAAACAAAATACAGTATTAACAGCTAGTGCGCTTACCTTGATGTTTTGTCCTTCAGCATCTTTGCCCTGCTGGGCTGGGTTTTAGCATTAGTGAGAGGAACCGATTCAAACCTGTCAAGTGTCAATGAGCAGGGTTATAATTGTGAAGTGGTAACTCAAATGATCCCGAATACAAAATGTTATACTATGATTCAAGTCTGTAATCCAACAAATTAGCTATTAAAATAAATGATAATAAAAGGCATTTTTGACTGATTACCATCAGATTTACTGCCAGTTATCCTTATTTATCTCATTAATTAGAACTGGTTTTCAAGCAAATACTCCTATTGTGAATTCTTCTCTTAGGATTACTCCATAGTAAGTGTGAATACAAACAGTGTCTCCAAATGTTATATTATACTTCATTTGGAGACACTTCTTATACTTATATATTTATCCAAACCAGTCAATGGATGTTAAAGTAAGAATTTAGCAGAATATTCTCACTGTTAAGTTTTGTTTTTGTTTAATTTAAATTATCACACACACGCACGCACGCACACACACACACACACACACACACACACACACACACACACACACACACACACACACACACACACACACACACACACACTGTCTGACTGATGTGGTGTTGTGGCCCTGTGGCCCCTGGAGAGCACTAATTGAATTGGTTTCCAGAGAATACTAATGGGCCTTAATGTCCAGATAACTGATACTCACACAGCGAGTGATCATTGACACCATGTGTTTCTGCTCTGTTATAAACATGTCACAACAGCACGGGGGGCCATTTGGCCCGTAAATTAATTCCGCCCTTCTCTTCAGTCCCTCCCCGGTTCATGCACGCATGTGATTTGCTTAAATTACACTTATGAAGACAAGTATAACACCTGTTCAATCAAGCAGGTCGTCTGCTTCTCAGACAGGCAGAGAGAACAACATACTGCCATTGCCAAGCCTAAAGCGATGCTACCAGCAAGACTAGAAAATGTCCCCATTGTCAGGACCTGAAACTCAAATTAGTTTTCATAAATAGAGCAGATGTAAGTAAATAAATCTATACAGTCAACATTGTTAACACAAAATAGTCTTGTCATTAGCCTTGCTTTAGCCTTTCCTCTCTCTCCTTTATTGTCATCTTATTTTCTATCACCCTCAACAATTTTATGCAGTAATATAATCTGTCTTATTTGATCACTTTCGCTTTTTTTGCAAGTAAAAGAGTAAATTTTATTTTTTTTTCAAGAAATGTGATTTGATTCATCCATTCAAGTTACTTGTGTATTTAGTACTCTAATCACACAAGCTTTCAGGCTTAAAGTGAGATAAAAACACTCTGTCCAGCTGTTGTTGTTAAAGAAGATGCTCATTTCTGACTTTTTATCAGCAGACAGTGTTTTCATTGAGTCATCTAAATGACCCACATGTCCCCTGAACAGGTTTCAACTCAAAGTACAGCACAGATCACTGCTATTGTCATCCATATACCAGCAAAACAGCTAGGAAGTTGAAACCATTCAATGTCTTTTCATTCATTAGTCATTTTTTCTAAAGCCTCAGGCAGTTTTTTTTTTAAGTCTTTGTCAAAATAAAAGGGTATAAGAGCCTCAGTTTTAATTAAATGTTTTATACATGCTTTATATATAAAGGTTAATTTATCTCAGTGACTTACTTTGGGCAGTAAAGGGGCTCCACTGCCTCTATTTTCAGTGTGGAAAATGGATAAAATTCTTGAGGTAGGCCTTATTGTTTTTTCTTTGGTTTGTATCACCAAATTAAAAAGAAAACTTTTAAAATTGTAACATATTGTTTGTTTAAATTCAAAAGCTAGCAAGATGCTCTTTGTCAGGATTAATAAGAGCTCGTGGTTGCTGTGAAATCGTTTTATTAGTGACGTTTCTTATTTTACATCATTTTCACACAGAATTTGGCCATGACATTGGATATGATACCACTACAATGCCAGTTAAAGGGTTACCAGGTATCAATGAACGAAATTGGTTGCAAAAAGAGATGCTCCATCAAAAACCTGCAATGTGATTGCTTTGGTAGCTAGCAGATTGCTACAATTGCCTGTAGTTTTGTCACACTTAGACACTTGATAACTACTAATACTATAACTTGAGAGAGAAAGTATGACACAAGCTGGTGATGGAGAAGATTCACCTTCAAAGTAAAAGTTTTTCCTTACAGTGGCATGTTTCAAAAGGCACATGGCCAAAAATAGCCAACAAGCTACTGCCATGTGGTTACAAGTCACATGTAGGGTTGCCAACCGTCCCTTAAAATACGGAATCGTCCCGTATTTCGAAACAAAAGTACACGTCCCGTATTGAGCTAATAAGGGACGCAGTTTGTCCCGTAATACAGTGAGAATCAAAAGTAGTCTATAAATGTTAATGGAATTAACGCTTTGTTTGAAATCATAATTCCCAGCCCCTCTCCTGCTTTGTGACCAATGAGCTGACAGCACACTTATGACGAGTATGACAATTCAGATTACCGCTCATCTCATTGGTCGAGGAAAGGTCGCTTACGGAGAAAATACCGGAAGACAACAGATGACCACAACAAGAAGCATGGCCAACAGGGAAACAAACGCCGACACGGCGGTGCAAGTCTCGGACGACAGTACACCTAAAGCTGGGCAAACACTGTGCGATTTTTTCAGTCACGTTATTCAGCTCCTGCTCAAACTGCACGATTGACTCGCAGGGGTTAGAAGTTCATAGGTCACGATGCAGGTCTCACACTATACCGCCCGATGCTCTGATGCGACCTGAGTGCTCACACTGTGCCTCCATAACATGAAGGTTATAACAGATAATCTGTCGCTCGCTCTCTCTGTCTTTCACTCACACAGACACACCACCACCACCATCAACTTTGTTAAATTGCTAATGAAAAACATGATCAGCTGTGATTGAGCAGCATGTAAATCCAACTGTTTTCACGGTTGTTGTGGTCGTGATAATTTTGTGATGCCACATCGAAAAGGCTCGGATGAGCTTTCCAAAGTTCTACAAGTTGTGCCTCCATCGCTTGTGTCCAGATCACACGCTGCACAGCCGTGCTGCGCCGTCTTTTTCACCGACGTTTACGTGTTTGTGCGTGAGCAGTGTGAGCGGCTGTGGTGACACCCTCACGAGCGATTGATGATCGGGAGCTGGTCGTGAGGTGTTAATCGCTTCTCGTTACCCCACGTATACTACACGACGCACGATGAAGGCCAAAATCGGGCTGATCACCAAATCGGTCGCACGACTCAAAAATCGTCTCAAAATGGGCCAAAAACCGCACAGTGTGAGCCCAGCATTAGAGCAGCAATGTTTGTTCCCCTCAGAGAAAGAAAAAAAGGCTGCAAAAGTACAGGGAGGAATGGGAAAAACACCTGGCTGGGAAAGTGCATGATAACACCTATAACGCGCACTGCACTGTGTGCCGGCGCACTTTTTCCATAGGCATGCTTCTAGTGGTGGCACATGAAGAACATGAGGGGCGTGACAGCTCGGGGAACCCTTAACCAATTTTTTGTCCACCAGGTCACGGCAGAAGCAGATATGGTATGTAAACACTGGTTTGTTGTTTAAACCCTCTGGTTAAGGTTAATATGGGCATGTGCAGTGAATATCAGCGCTATGTGGCCAGAAGTGTGATAATATAACTTATTTTGTGTAATAAACAACTGCAAGGATAGATGATTACAACAAATAGATCACTAATACATAAAAGTAATACATAGATGAATAATGATGAGTTATGATGCGTAATCATGGGAACAAGCGGGTTTACAAACAGGAGCAGCTGATTAGCATCAGAAAAGCTGAAATAATACCTCAGCTGAAGCCAATTGTACTAAATGTGCACAGTTACAAGAATATTTTTCTTTCTATTGTTTTCTATTAATTTATATAATTTTAAGTTAAGCAGGACAGAGTTCTTTTAAAGAAAGATTTACTTATATTCTCAAAAGTTAAGCATGACAGGCTTCTGTTTAAGAAAGAGACCTGTTTTATTGTGTTAATGTTGTCATTTTGAGCTAAAAATAAATGGCTAAATGATCATTTGTTTCCCATATGGTCATATCACAAAGAATATGCATCTACTTAAATCAAATTCAAGTCAAATGCTTAAAAACTAATTTCACACACAAAAGAAAGAGCTACCACACTGGGAAGGGTGAAGACAACTGGGTTGCCACGAGGTGTCCCTTATTTATCTTTCAGGGAGTTGGCAACCCTAGTCACATGTCTGCAAAACCTCATTAAAAATACAAGGACTGTTTGCACATGTTGAAATGATTTGACTGCAAGAGAAAGAATTTTAGGATGAGACACAGTGGACAAGAAGTGGACATAGTAGTCATGTAAATGTTTGGGTGGGAGGGGGGTGGCTTGTCTTTGTTCTACACATTCTCTTGTGTTTTCAGTCTTGTAAAAAAAACTGTAAATATTGGGTCACCGGTATAGTGAATGCTCAGGAATCTACAAATGAATCTAACTTTTCTTTAGCTAAATTCAACTGGAAACCCTAAATTAGCCCATAGCCTGCAAAATGTAATTAGAAATGACTACATTTAATTACTAACTGTCTTAGTAAAAAACTGTCTTTTGTGTAGGTTAGCTGTCTTTAATTAGCAGGAGGTCAAACCTCACGCCACAACACTTACTCAGCCAAAAAGTCCTGACAGTATACCCACTCACACTCTCACCCCTCCGGTGCCTCTGTCATGCTGTATATGGTGTAAAAACAAATTCCCTCAGTGTAATCACAAGCTGAGCTAACAGTTTTCAATAGTTTCTCCTTCACCGTCGTCCCGTACAGCAAAACCTCTGCATTTCTGACAGCCCTGGCTACCGCTCAGCATCAGTTATTGTATTTTGTCTTGGCCTGTCCGCCTCTAATCAGAAGGGAGTTTAAGAAAATACAGCTATGGTAGCGAGTAGGGGCACAGGGCTTCTGGTGGGTTGGAAATTGGGGTTGATGATGAGAGATGTGGCATGCAGGGAAGGATTTTCATTCCAATGCGATGTCCAAATGTGCCGGTGGTTTTCAGGCGAGGCTTTGGACAAGCAAAACAGGGAAGGCACATATGGATGGCACTCCAAAAATAACTGCAGAGGGTGGTGTAACAATAAGCACCATGTCAAATGTGTGTAGGCAGTGAGAAAGCCTGTTTGAACAAAGTTGTGACATTAAATCAGTCGGGAGAATTACAGTTTGTGAGAACCAACTGTTGTAAGGAAAGTGAACAAACAGTCCCGTATGGGAGGATTTAAAGTGGTGAAATGAGTCCACTTACTCAAGCTCACATGTAATATACCTGTAACTTGCACCCATCTCACCGAATTCCAGTTCCAACACCAGCCTCAAGTATTTATACCTGAAATCTTGGCTTTTTCATTCTCATAGTGTCATTTTATTCTAGTTCTGCTCTGTTGTTCTTACACTCCAGTTGTGTGACTCGTGTTCGATCCTGTTTTCTGCCTGCCTCCCTCTCTGCATTTCAACCAACTGGTAATCCTGCCTGCGCACCTGCCAATATGCCAGCCACCTCAGCCTACCTGTAATCGTTAGTTTGCACTTGAACAACCTACTAAACAGATCCTGCCTTTCTAAAATTGCTGCAGAATTTGAAATCCATCTCACACCTTGCTGATGAAGAATACACAACTTGAGGACTTACATGGGTTTAAACTTCCTGTTTTCCCATTATTAAAAAATGTAGTATGCCTCTGAAACTCATCACATCTCAAAGAGCTGTGCCCAGACACTGGAAACAAACACACTGCCTTATGTGTTCATCATCTCTTGTGATTATATCTCCCTGCACCCACATACAAGCCCACCACACCATAACCCACCCTGAGCGGGAATCGATTGAGAGAAATGTAATGATGTCACTCCCATTTCTCCTTCTTTCTCCTTGTCAGTCCTTCCCGAAGAAAAACAGATGAGATGAAATCATCTTTGCTGATGTTATTGTCTCTGCCTTCATCAGTGAAATACATCTCAACTCAAACACATCAGCATCAAAGTGTCTGTTTTTCTTCTTGGAGTAATTACCTGCCTTACTTTTATCTTTCTTTCTTTTTTTTTTATTAATGCTCTGATGAAAATGCTGGTTGTGATGATGATGATAACGATGTGAAGATGAAATGTGGGTTAATGGTACACATGTATTGTTGTCATTTAGTGACATCTGCTGGTTATTCCTGATGGTGCTAGCAATTTTCTGACATGACCTTTTTGTGGTCAATAATACTTTCTGTCCAGTTTCCTTTATATGCAAATTCTTCTTATTTTTTTATATTTTAAACTATGAGTTAGTGATGACTTTTTTCATTACCCATGCACGGGTTTAACTCAAAACAGACATACTCAGTTGCTTGAACTTTGTTGTTTTTCAGTCTCTGACTCAATCATGTTCATGAGTTCATGATTACATTGAAAGCTCACATTCATTACCAGTATTGATTTTGTTTCTAAGATAAAATAAATGAATGTAAATAAATTGATTGGGACCAACCCTCATATTGATACAGGTTGCGAATGTATTTCGCATATTTTTAAGGTTTTATGTACAGTTTTTAGTTCATTTCCTGCAATAGTTTCAAATTCTTTTGAATGTTGTGTTTATTTGTGTATCTCGCCATATTTTTTTTTTCATTCACTTTTCATTAGTCTGGAGGAGTCCAGGTTTGAACCTACATTGTCCATTTGTTAACTCCTTGTGCTTCATTGCTTACAAACACATGAAAAACATTTCAAAATGAACTTAATTGACTGATGAATAAAAAGTATCATGTGATATGGAAACTTTTAAAAATAAATTTCAGCCTGGCATCACAGCCACTGCATAGCTAAGCTAGTTATCTCTCTGTTTGTCTTGGAAACCGAGCTGTAACTTTGAATCGTATACATTTTTATTCATGTAGTGTTACTGCCTTCGTGTTCCATGGTTTTTATGTTCGCTTCAGTAGATCAGTAGATGACTAAGAGATGCTCGCAGGTGTGATGAAAAACTAATTCATTATACGACTCGTTACATTGCTTTCATGTTACTCTGTAAAATGACCTGTTTTATCTCATAATTGCCATTTAACAATATAAACATATAGGCTATAGTCCTATACACCAACACAAATCGCTATGCAAATGAGGACACATATGATCTTACTATTAGTACAACACAAAGTCAACAGCACAAACAAGCAAACTGATCGCCATGGTGATTCTAATTAAGAAACACAAATAGGTAGAAACAAAGGCTGCAGCCTGACTACTCATCAGTTTATTACCTGTTGAAGTTCAGGGTCTGGATACTGGGCTGGGGTCAGCATTCATTCAGCTTTAACGTCACTCAGAGTTCTTGGCTGGTTTAGTGTTAGCATGCCGACTGTGCAGGTAGCAGCATAATGCAGCTGTATCTGTCCGGGATGCACGCTCCACTTTACTATCATGCTCTCATCCTTTGTGCAATAAAAATAAAAGTAATGTCCATATCCTGTGTCACTGTTTTCCTCCTCCAACATACCAACCAAAATCAGCTGTGTGTAGGAGTGCAAGAACCGATAAGTGGAATCAACTGGCACAGACCAACAATTCCAAGGAACTGGACAAGTGGGAACCGACTCTCTACAAGAACTGGGTTTCAATTCCCATCTCTATGTGGAAGAGTGGAACTTTAATCCCTTGTAACCCAGTTGCTAGTCTGTATCTTTTATTGTTGTGTCATCATCAGCACTGATAAATGAAACAACAAAAGTTCACACAATTTTTCATCATCTCCTGTTTTTGATGGAATGAGTATCAGTATAACAGGTCTTGTAACTCAGCGGATTTTCATTTTGCTTGTAACCATTATAGTGCCAGTTATCAGTCTACAAAGCCTATCTCCTTCATTTGTTCAGAAGAAACAGAGAGTCCTAATTAACTAATACCAGAATGCTGTCATACACTCAGAAGAAAACAGCTGGCGATATCATAAAATCAATCAGAGGAGTTGAATTTATCAATCATTTTTATGTGTGTGTGATGCTGTACCTTTGGCTGCATATCTGACAGGATTTCATTTAGACGCTGCTCTGCTCCTCTACTGCTCTGGTAGTGAATCATGTCAGCTTACAGCTCAGTATCTCACGTTAATAGAAATCTTCTTTCTGCTGCTTCAGCTTTATTTGTCTGCAGTGGAAACATCGCTGCCAAGGCAGCTAAAGTGGCACTTGTAGAGAACACATCCCTTTCTGAAAGAAACTTGGCATACTTCTAAAGAGCACTGGATCTAAACCAGAGGAAGCAATTTGGACAGTCTGAAAGTGCCTGATAAGGTGATGGAGGCCCGTTATATGCTGCTGGAGCTTTTTGGAAAGCAATAAAAAAAAGATTTTTAAAAAGTAAAAGCAATCTTTCTTGCTCAAAAAAATATAATAAAAATAAGAATTCCTTATATGTTACATATCATAAATGATACTTTGCAGAGGTATGCAGAGATATAACTCGTTTTTTTCTGTTTATGGCTGTTTCATGTTTGACATCTTTGTAATCTTCTTACAGCGTGTGATTGTTTTACATTGAGATTTGTCGGTTATGCCTTTTTTGTGTCTATTTGGGGTCATTTCAGATTTGCAGTCTTTTTAGGGTTTTTTTGTTTTTTTAATTGACCTTTCAACAAGAGAGGCCCCTGGATGTGAGATTCCTGACACCCCTCCCCCACCCATCACCTTCACTCAATACCAGGTTGAGATGCAAATGAGGAGACTTCACTCAGGCAAGTCTGCTGGACCAGACGGAGTGAGTCCCCTTGTCCTCAAGGCCTGTGCCCCCCAGCTGTGTGGAGTCTTTCATAAACTGTTTATGCTGAGTCTGAGTCTGCAGAGGGTCCCGGTGATGTGGAAGACATCATGCCTCGTCCCTGTACCAAAGACGCCTCGTCCCAGTGGCCCCCAGGATTACAGGCCCGTGGCACTGACCTCCCACATCATGAAGACCCTGGAAAGGCTCATCCTGGACCAGCTGCGACCCATAGTAAGACCACATCTGGATCCCCTTCAGTTCGCTTATCAGCCTCGTCTCGGAACAGAGGACGCCATCATCTACCTGCTCAATCGTGTCTACACCCATCTGGACCAGCCGGCGAGCACTGTGAGGGTCATGTTTTTTGACTTTTCCAGTGCTTTCAACACCATCAGGCCGACCCTCCTGGGTGATAAGTTAGCAGCGATGCAGGTGGATGCTTCTCTGGTGTCCTGGATTGTTGATTACCTGACAGGAAGACCACAATATGTACGTCTCCCACAGTGTGTGTCTGACAAGGTGATTAGCAACACAGGGGCACCACAGGGGACTGTCCTCTCCCCCTTCCTCTTCACCCTCTACACCACAGACTTCAGCCACTGCACAGAGACCTGCCATCTTCAGAAGTTTTCTGATGACTCTGCGGTGGTTGGATGCATCAGCAGGGATGATGAGACAGAGTACCGGGCTGTGGTCGACTCCTTTGTCACGTGGTGTGAGCAGAATCATCTGCAGCTCAACGTGGCAAAGACCAAGGAACTGATCGTGGACTTCAGGAAGACCAGGAAACACTTGACCCCTGTTTCAATCCAGGGGGTCAGTGTTGACATTGTGGAGGACTATAAATACCTTGGAGTACACATTGACAATAAACTGGACTGGGCTAAAAACACCACAGCACTTTACAGGAAGGGCCAGAGTCGTCTCTATTTTTTGAGGCGACTGAGGTCCTTCAACATCTGCCAGAAAATGCTGAGGATTTTCTATGAGTCTGTGGTGGCCAGTGCGATCCTCTATGCTGTTGCATGCTGGGGGAGCAGGCTGAGGGTCGCAGATGCCAACAGACTTAATAAACTGATCCGTAAGGCCAGCAATGTTGTGGGGATGGAGCTGGACTCCCTCAAGGTGGTGTCGGAGAGGCGGATGCTGTCCAAGATAAAGACAATGTTGGATAACACCTCCCACCCACTCCATGACATGTTGGTCAGTCACAGGAGCTCGTTCAGTGAGAGACTGAGATTACCGAAAAGCACCACTGAACGACACAGGAAATCATTCCTGCCTGTGGCCATCTCCCTGTACAACGCATCCACTTAACACACTGTTTGCTGCTACAACTACACATGTTTCTTTTCCAACTATTTATTTATGAGTGACTTATGTATGTATGTATGTATATATATGTATATATTGTACTATTCTTAGTTAGCGTATTGTCTGTCTTGTCTTAATGTTGGTTTAAAATGGAGCACTGTAACAAAAAATAATTTCCCCCAGGGATCAATAAAGTATTCTGATTCTGATTCTGATTAGCTCCTGCTGTCTGTCGCATCGGGCAGTTGCACATTTTAGATGTATTACTATTTATTTATTTTTATTTTATTTATTTCGCATCTGACACTACAAAAAGAAAAATACGCTCGCGGTTGGTGTTGCCATGGTTACGATCCCAAACTCATTGCAGTGGTGCCCAACAGCCACCAGGGGGCACAGTTTCACAAGATTTCAGGCAGGAACCAGTCAAAGCATCACTCAGGTAGTAAAGGGGCAGATTCGAGGACCAGATACGAGCGTCTGTTGGGGCTGCGCAGCTCACACCCCTTGGGTTCTTCAGCGGCTGTCCGCTCGGTTTAACTCGTCTCTTTTTGGAAATCATGGTGGCTAAAACCAAAAAGCAAACCGGGAAGAGTCCGGCGACCCAGACTGACCGCGACAGGAGCCCGCTTGTTTCGCCACCTGGCAAAAGTAACGTTAGGCGGCCAGGCAGGGAGGGCAAGGTTTTCAACAGCACGCATTCAAACGGGCTTTCGGGCATCAGACACAAGCTGGGGCTAACTCCGTCTGCAGCCGCCAAGCTGGGAATCACTCTTCTCCTCGGTAAGTTCAGAACCACTAGCTCGTTAGCTTCTTGCAGACCCACAAGCTAACGAGTGCTAACACTAGCAGCATTAGCAGCTCCGCTAAATTAAGTTATCTCCGCTGCCGATCACTTGGCTAACGTTAGCTCACCCTAACGGTACCTCTCTAGCGGTAGTTACCTGCTGTTGCTGTCCGTTAAAATCAAATGAAAGTGTCCCGTATTTCTTCCGCCTATATGCCACATCAGCTCCACACGTGTTAACAGGTTTTCTGGCAAACTTCAAGCTTGGTGTTCTCCTCTAAATGCACAATAGTTATAACCCCCGTATCACTCAAAGTCATCTCTCCTCTCTCCAGCGGGTTGTGGCTTTGCAAATCTAGCCTCCTTTCTCAGTGATGAAGTAGCTTTTTTTTCTGCAGTAGTTAAAGTTAATTCTTTCTGTTCACAGCTGCTCTGACTGGATATCTGCACTGGTAAGCTGCGCTTTTATCGGCTTTACCAAGTTATCGTTCACTAACTACTGTTGCGTTTACTTGCTCTTACTTCACACATATTTCTCCCCCTGCAATTAGGTATCATCTCACACAGCTCTTTGAGAATGACAGGCACTTTTCACACCTGTCTAACCTGGAGAAGGAAATGGCTTTTCGAACAGAAATGGTAATTTGTTTTTCTTTTTTGTAAGGCAACAGCAGGATGCACAAATCTTTGATAAATATTGTCATCATGAATGTTGAAGGGCACAGTTTTTGCATGGCCGTTGTTTACCATCGTCTACCTTTATTTTGACATAAGACAGTAAAAAGTGTGAAATCCTTTGCTACAAAACAAGATGATCAAGGTCTAAATCATATTCATATTTAGCATGGATTCCCTTTACCATCAAAATAGCAGCAATTGTTCCTTGCGTTTGCTCATTTAACGGGGGGGGGGGCTGTTTGAGCAGATTGGAAAACTATTTTGGGTCTTTCAATAACCCCAAATTCAATCCCATGATGTTAATGTATTTGGCTATATTTCAGCCATGCACTACACCTGTTGCAGAGCAGTTTATTGTCCTTGTAGCTGAAGATACACGTAAATGATGTCCAAACAAAAACAGACCTCATCAGACCTACACTAAGAGGGCTTGGTGGTTCTGCTGTACTTAGATAGATATTGTGGTGGCTTTCTCTTTTTCTTTTTTCTTTTTCTTTTTTTTTTAGCTGACTTGTCTGATTTGATTACATGGTCACTGAAAATCAATAAAGAGCCATTGTGAGTGATTATTTTTATATATTTAACTTTGTTAACTTTGTTTTGGTTGAGATTTCGACATGTGCTGAGGAGGGATGGTGGATATACTGGAGAAAGGATGTTAAATATGGAGCTGCCAGGAAGGAGGAAAGGAAGAATGGCACAGAGATAATTCATGGATGTATCAAAGGAGGGAATGTAGAGGGTTGGTTGGAGGATGATAAGGATAGGGTGAACCCTAAAGGAAGTAACTGAAACAGGATGATGATTTTGTGGTCTCCTCTTCCAAGAGGACAGTGCATCCATCAGGCATGAGGGCTCCATGATTTGTGTTCAGCTATGAGAGGATGTGAATTATAGATTTGTGTTAATAACAGATACCAGCCCATATGAACATATGTGGTGGATTTTACACCCACGTGTTAGAAAGTGGTCTCCACCATCTTCATTAAAAAAACCTTCACGTTTGAGCTGTTGTGGTAGGATGTGGGCCAACAACTTTCTCAGAGACGTTATGCCTCTAATTCTTTCTAACTATGTCATGATATATTTTATTTTGTCATGCTACCAAATGACATTGAGACAGATTAGATGTTGCCTTGATGGTATTGCATTAAAATAGGATTTCCAACATAAGAAGTGTATGCATCATTTGTAAGGGAATGTTTGTTTGTTTGTTTTTTTTTTTGGGGGGGGGGGTTAGTAGTTGTGCTTAAAATTTAAATGTGTTGAAGTTAGTCACACGAATCAGGCAGAGACAACTCTTTGGCTTTCACAACATGCACTTTTTTTTTAACATTTTCATCACATTTTATAGACCTCATCATTGCTGAAGTCATTAAAACTTAATGAGTAGATTGTTATTGGCAATAAATATTTGCTGCTGCCCCAGTGAGCATATAAGCACTGTCACGTTAGCCTTCTGTAAAACAAAATATGACAGCAGTTTGCATTTTTTTTTAAAAAGGCCATCAAAATGAGATCAGCCTGGTTAATAAAGAAATGCGAGGCAAGCTCATCACAAAACATTCCTGCATAGTTAAGATGATGATGTTGTAATAATTTCCCAAAAACAGTGCTTCTATTTGACATGCAACCTGATTTCCAATGAAAAGTTGGTTAAAGTGAACTTTGACCCTTGAGCACACCAGCCAGAGTTGGTCAACAATAACCATTGCACAGACGTCAGCTGAAGTGAAAGGGGGAGAGAATAAATATTTAGAAGAAGACTTACTGTTGACTGATGACTGTAGTTAAGCTAGTTTCACTATGACTGTCCATTCAGAGAAAATCAAATCAGTAATACTTACCATGTTGGACTTTACAGTTGTTACTCATCTGTCACTTTCCACGTCGAACACTCGATGAAGAGCTGCACACAAGCAAAATTAACATTTGTGTCTATAAGCACTGCTGCTTTTTAGATCACCATCACTCTGTGTAAAAGCTGCTGATGTTTAACTGACGCTCAAGGTGAAAACTTTGTCAGATGAAAACAGAATACTTGTCTTGCCTTCCCCCTGCTGCGTGCTACCAAATGGGCTGCGAGCCATGGCCATCTGCTGAGCCCGTGTAACTCATTCCAGTTTCTTCTGTCGGAGTT
The DNA here is from genome assembly GCF_963969265.1 of Rhamphochromis sp. 'chilingali'. Lineage (NCBI taxonomy): Eukaryota > Metazoa > Chordata > Actinopteri > Cichliformes > Cichlidae > Rhamphochromis > Rhamphochromis sp. 'chilingali'. Next base: position 32,658,284 of record NC_137938.1, on the reverse strand, counting down.
GTAGTGCTGGAGTTATATTTAGTATCCGTCTGCTGCCTTTTTCTTTCTGTAATCTTCTGTATGTAATGTTCTTTTTGATACCAGGGTCTGTACTATTCCTACTACAAGACAATTATTGAGGCTCCTTCTTTCCTGGACGGCCTTCACATGGTCATGAACGATCGGCTGACAGAGCATCCGCTGGTTATTAACACACTGAGGAGATTCAACCTCTATCCAGAGGTAATATTGATTTTTGGCAAATTACCGTGCACATATTTCATTTGTTGCTCTCAGACTAAAATTATTCATAACTTTGAAATATTTTCAGAAGAAGATCAAATCTTCATTCTCGTGGGATGTATACAGTGAATCCCTTAGTACAAACAAAACTCTTTTACAGAAGGAATAAAAGGTTTGAAGGGTGAGGTAATTTTATCGTGAAGATGTTTTTAAGCTTTGAGATAAAAAAATAAAAATAAGAAAAACCACTTCATTAGTATTATATTGTTTGAAGTGTTGGCAGTACAAGAATCTGGATGCATTTAATGAGCCAAATCGGGTAATGCAAGTAATTGGAGAATTACATAACAACAGTTTATGAATTTAGCAAATAGATGTTTGGTGATTAAACTTTTTTAGTCTTTTAGATGATTGCTTATGTTGAATTTTGCTCCATGCATTTTCTCCTTTCATGCATCCCCTCTACTTTTTTCTCCCTGCAGTCTGCAGTCCTTTGTCATGTAGCAAATAGCAATAAGTGCAGTTAGAAGTGGTATACATGCCAGATTAATGCGCTTTCCTAACAATGAATCTTGCTGGATGGAGAAACCAGATTTGTTTAATTCTTTCTTTACATGATGGTTAAGAAATATGCTCACTGAAGATGAGTGAGTGAGTAATCAGGCTACTCTGATGGAACAAAATAAAGGAAAGAGATGTGCTGGAAAGCCAACGTAGAGAATTGTTGCAGAACAGACTGTGAAACAGCAGCGTTTTATCTCCATTGTCTTTTTGTAATTTTCTGAGAAGCCAAATTGAAAGTTGAATTAGGTTGTTATAGATTGCACAGCTTAACATTGATTCTTTTGTGTGTGTGTTTTTTTTATTTATTTTTTATTTTATTTTATTTATTTTTTATTACAGTTAGATGACTTTAAAGGCAGCACGGTGGCACGGTGGTTAGCACTGTTGCCGCACAGCAAGAAGGTCCTGAGTTCAATTCCAACATCAGGCCGGGGTCTTTCTGTGTGGAGTTTGCGTGTTCTCCCCATGTTTGTGTGGGTTCCCTCCGGGTACTCCGGCTTCCTCCCACTGTCCAAAGACATGCAGCTTGTGGGGATAGGTTAATTGGATAATCCAAATTGCCATTAAGTGTGAATGTGTGAGTGAATGTGAGCGCGAATGGTTGTTTGTCCCTGTGTGTTGGCCCTGCTACAGACTGGCGACCTGTCCAGGGTGTACCCCGCCTCTCGCCCTATGACAGCTGGAATAGGCTCCAGTGCCCCCCCGCGACCCTGAAAAGGAGAAGCGGAAGCGAATGGATTGATGGATAGATGACTTAAAAAAAATAAAATAATATATGTATATATGTATCACATTAGTCTTTATTTATTTATGATCCCTTTTTGCAAACTCATAGACCAGAATCCAAATCATGCTAGTGTCTACTCCTCAGAAATAAAAGGGATAAAACAAGTAATTTAAAATTTGATGTTTAAACAGGATTTTTACATCCTGTCTGTTCTCCCCAGGTGGTCCTGGCCAGCTGGTACCGGATGTACACAGGTGTAATGGGTTACTTTGGGATTCCCACAAAAATGTGCTGGTCCATCAACAGAGGAGAGGGACTCACTCCTGTGGACAGCTGTGAAGGTAAACACTGTTGCCATGGCATGTAAGTCTTAACTAGAAACGTGCTCAGTTGTGTGCATTTAGACACACACACACACACACGGGTCAAATCTAATCCGTTCCCGTATTTCATCCTACTTGGTGACAGTTGTAGCCCCTTTGCTTGAATAAACGGTTTAGCTGTCACTTAAGATGCAGAGAAGTATAAATATCGCAGATTTTTTTTCTTCTAGCCTTGAGGGGGAAAAATGTTTTTAACCTTTTCCACATCTTTTTTTTTTTTTTTTTTTTTTTTTAAAAAGTTGGCTCACAGTAACATTTCCTGGAAACTAAGTCTGCTAAGCGAAAACAAGCAAAAGCTGCTGTCAGCGTTCCTTTGTGAAGCTGCAGTCTCCATGTTTCTGTCGGTCTCATTAGTGAATGTGGCACCCCACGGCTGATGTACACAGGCTGTTTTCACAGTGTTTACATAAACCTGATGCAAGCTGCATTGCATTTCCTGTAACTTTCAGCCAGTATGTTATTTTTGTGTGGTTTAAAATTACACAGTAGAACGGAACAAGCGGTTTTGGAGCTAGATCCGTTTTCTGTTTGTCCAGTGATTTACCGTCACATCACGGAGATGATGCGATGCAGCTCTTAGCGATGTCAATGCATCTTCAATCTCTTAGTCATTGTTGCCGTGTAGGTCTGTTCTGTGTACCTTCTTATTATGCTGGAATCATTGAGAGGAGATCGTGCCAAGAATATAGCAGCGAGATGTCATTTAACTGAGCAGTGAAGTGAACAAAACCTATTTGCTGTCACTAAAGTTTCAAACTTTAATCTCACCATCAGAATTTAGAGAATGACTTGTGGAACCTGCAGTGGGATGTGCAGTAATAATGTATTATTCCAGTTTGATGGTTTTTGTTTGGGGTTTTTTTTAACCCCACATTTTTATTTATTTATTTATTTTTGATAGGGCTGATCGTGACATGTTGTTTAATGTACTTCCTGTTGTTATGCTTCAACTTTGGTGTCATTCAGATATGACATTTCAGATGCTGTATAAAAACTGTTATTTTTGTCACCCATCGGTTTGCTTAACTGCTTATCCAGTTCGGGGTCATGGAGGTGTTGGAGGCTATTCCAGCCAACACTGGGAATGAGGTGGCATAAACTCTGGACAGGTCCCGGGTCTATCACAGGGCTAAATTAGAGACCGACAGACAACCATTCATACTCTGATTCATACCTACAGTCAAGTTAGAATTATCATTTAACCTAATATTCATGATCCTTTACTACGGGAGGAACCCATGCAGACACAGAGAGGACATATAAAAGACCTGAGTAGCATATATTTATCTCACACATACGATTACATATGGATTTTTTTTACTATAATTTTTTAAGTAGCAGAACTGAAAATTTTTGCAACACAGAGTCTGCAGGAAGTGATTAGTCTGTGGTGTCTTCATTGCAGAAGCGGAGCACAGAAATCCTACCTGTTTCATGGGTTATTTTTGCATGACCTAACTTATTCAATCTGCAGTGACCCAGTTTGCACACAAAATGCCTGCAAATGTGACTTTCAGATCATTAAACATGTAGGGGTGTGTGGGGGTGTGTTTTCAGATTACTCCTGTAATCAGAGATTTACATTCTTTTCGTGATTGCAGTCATTTTCAAGGGGTGTTAGGGTGTGTGAGATGACTGCAAAGTGGTCTGACAAAATCAAAGGTGAAGTTAAAATCATAAGTTCAAACATATTGGCTGTGCTAGTCAGTCAGAGAAACTTAAAATCAATAATGTTTCACACAGTCCACAAACTCACAGGAGGTATGTCTCCCATCAATATTTCACTGTAATAAGTTGTTAAATCTTGCAACAAAGTTTCTATGTTTGCATCAGTGATGTTAACTAAAGCATAATTATCACCTGTTCGATGGAGAAGGATAGAAGGCAGTCCTACAAGCAAAAAAAGTGCATAATGGATTTGCTTTAATTGGCATAGGCTGCAGTCCCCCGGTGACATGGAAGAGGATGGATGGATAAATGTACAAAGTCATTACTAATAGAAAAAAATGTTAAAGCAAATGTTTCTCACATGCTGCTCAGCCTCCATGTGGGTGGTGCTCCTGCTCAGAGAGAGAATAGTAGGATGGCAGAGCTTAGCAGTATTATTCATACATTTTCCAGTTGCACTTTTTAACACAAGGAAAATCTTGCTAAAGGAGCATGAAGTGCTATTCTACATGACAAAATAGGTAATTAGCAACAGTAAGGTGAACTGAAGTGAAAGTAACTGCAGACAGAGATGATGGGTTTGTTTCAAATCCTATGCGACATGCAAATATACCAGTAGTTGAATATTGACGTACAGCTCTTGATCATTTACATTTGTAAAACATTATATCAGCAATTTCCAATGTCCAAACGATGTCCTCAAGTTACTACTTTCTAATAAGTCTTTGTGAAATGTAGGAAATTAGCTGGTCAATGGAAAAATAATCAGTTATCATGTTATCAAAGCTGAATTATATGTCAGAGAACTCTATTGGTAGCATTTAACCTGGATAAAAACTGCATTTCTACCTGTCTCTGTTGCCAGGAATGGGTGACCCAGCGTATTTCTATGTGGCCTGTGTGTTCCTGCTGAACGGCATGATGATGAGCTTCTTCTTCATGTACGGCTCCTACCTCAGGTAACCTCTCCAGCCCAGCACTCTCTCCTGACTCGCTCACATGGACACTAGTGAGGAGAGGATGATTTTTAAATGGTCCATCCCAATAAGCTGTCAGGCGTAGACCATTTGTCTGCTGTCTTGGTCAGATTTATAGATTTGAACTATCGGAAAGAAGATAACTTCTCTGAATCCGTCTGCTGCTTTCTGCTCTTCTTTTAATCCCACCTCATTTTCATTTTTCCTCATTAGTGGCAGTCGACTGGGTGGCGTTATTACCACATTGTGTTTTTTCTTCAATCACGGTGAGGTAAGTGCAGTTCCTTTAATATCTTTATCAGGATATTCAAATGTTGGAGCTTTGGGAAGTGTAAGCTTCTGAAATCTGTAAAACTCAAAATGAAAAAAAAAAAAACCCTCAGAAAAAGAGAAGGATGGTTAATAGGGACTCGTTTCAGCCCTCAAAGGAGCTTAGAGTTGTTTTTGGCTCGCACTCAAAGCTGAATCCCTCCGCCTATCTTCTTCTCTCAAGTTTCCTCCAGAACAAATTTCAGTCAAGCGCACACTCGAACACATTTCTGTCCTTTCCCCGAGTGCTATGGCGGCTTGTGACAGCAGCATCTGTAATTTCCACTTTTTCGGAGGAAGTAGTAAAATGGCAGTCTGGCTGGGTAGTCGCTCCGAGGTCAGTGTTGACTGCATTAAAATAGAGGTGTGGGTGTTTATTAGCCTTTAGAGACAGGCTCACTAACCTGTGAATTATGCTTATGCAGGAAATCTAAATCGTCACTTGCTCTATTATCTGAAACTAATTTTAACTTTACGCTGTAACCTTCTGCATGACCTGACGTTCACCTCTCGATAAATGTAACTACACGTCGTGTGGACGCACACCACAACAACTTGAGTGGTGTGGAAGGTTGCAGCATAGGGATAAAAGGAGTTTCTGGTTACGATGTAGATTTCCTGCAGAAGTCTCAATCAAGCTCAACAGCAGGACCTAAGCAGACTGCTCGCTGGATCCGTGCACAGATAAAAGCTGCAACTGTGCAGTTTGTACCTTATTAGTCTACTGTTCCTGTTTTCACACTAAAATGGAGTAAGGAATCAAATTAATAAATCATTTGTTGGAATACAAGAGCTCCTTATTCTATATTCAGCATTTTACATGGTGTTATTTTTATTTCTTTTAATTTTATTTCAGTTTTTTCTGTTTAATTGTGAGTCTTTCATTTGTAATATTTTTACTTTGAAGTTTGGGGGGGGGGGGGGGGGGGGGGGTGTTTTGTTTTTTTTTCGGTATGGTATCTCATGTTATGGAGCTGCACACCTACTGCGCTATGAGCCACAATGCAATTCATGATTAATGCTATAGCGAGTATATAGAGCCATATCAATGTCAAAAGTAGACATTCAGAAAGTTAGATGCGATCCATTTATCTAAACTTGATTGTAGGCAATCACTTTATTTGAGGACTGAAAAGCATGAAGTACAGTCACAAAGAAACAGTCACACATCAGCCTAAAGTTGATTAACTACAGCTAAATGCAGTCACCGGCTTAAACTTTCACCTGCTTTATTTTATTCTGGTGAGGTGACCTAGAATTCATCAATAAATGTGTTCTCCTGCTACAGCATAGATTAAGAACATGCAAACCTCCTCACACAGTGTTTTTGCATTTAAGAAATCCTGCCAATAGACCGGTACCAGATGTCTTACATTAAGTGTCTGTAATCTCTACACAAGCTGTGTGTTACTATACAGTCTGTGTCAATATAGGATTAACTGAGATTTATTTATAAGCTGCAGAGGAGTAAAATGTATCTCTGTTTTGTTTTTTTTCCTCTCAAAGAAAATCAGAGCTATGTGAATTTGAGTTTGAGCAAATTTGATTCTTTTCTTGTCCACGTGTATTTTATCAGAGCACTCGAGTGATGTGGACTCCGCCTCTGAGGGAGAGTTTTGCCTACCCTTTCCTGGTCCTGCAGATGCTTCTTCTCACATACATCCTACGGTAAACTCACTCAGCGTCTCCACTGCTCTGCTAAATTCATATTGTTGTAATTTGGTAAAGTGTTTCAGAATGTTCAAAGGCATCATAACACACCCAAGCACATCATGAATAACTGTCATGTTAATACTGGTGTGGGACCTTGTTTTGCTTAATGAACTCCAAATGATGGTGGAAACATCTTTTGTGATTCTGCTCCATGTTGACATAATTGAATCACAAAATCTGTTTGCTGAATGACCACATCCCAAAAGGGCTTTACTGGTTTCAGAGTTGGTGACTGGGGAGGTCAACAAAATCTGATCTCAGTATCATGTTTATGGAATCCATACTTGGAGACTTTTTTGACTAGGGCTGTGCGATATGACCAAAATCTCATATCCCGATATAAGACATCTATCGTCCCAATAACGATATAAATCACAAAAATTTTACATTTTCTGTAAATTCTGTGAATCTCGGGCAGCTCGACTTGCGTGAAGTGCTTCCAGCTGGGCGTCGTGTACCTGGAGTCGAGTGTTTTAACCGATGCATGAAACGGCGTGCTGCGGGGAAAAGCTTGTTCTAACGTTTGAGTCTAAGGTTTATTTTTAGCACCTGACGGCTCTTTTCTCATCCGTAAACACTCTGCATACTCTTTCACGTGATTCAGTTTATTTTGAAAAGTCTCAACAGGATCTTGAGCTTTATTGTGAAAGGTTTATGTGGAAAATAAACAAGCGGACACGCGATAGTTTTACCGTCGTTGTTGCTAACGACAACGCATAAAAACGTGCTTGTCCGTCTGTAGTGTGGTTATATTAAATATAAGAGAAAGAGAGAACTTCAAGAAATGAATATAGCCACTACAGTTACCATCAAAACAGTGAAAAAATATTGCCGTAAACAGTTTATTTTGCAACACCACGAAACAAACGATAGCGTGAAATGAAACGATAGATGTTTTTATATCGTCATCCGATATATATCGTTATATCGAACAGCCCTATTTTTGACACAGTTCACTGCTCTGTTTGAAGATGATAAGTTGTAGCTATGAATGGATGTACATGGTCTGTAACAAAACTCCGGCTCTGTGGCGTTCAAATGGTGATTGGAATTAAAGCTCAGAGTGTTCCAGAAAACATTCCCAATGCTATCACACCACCAAAAGCCTGGACCTTTGGATACTGTCTCAAGCTTTGGCAGAGTGGAGAATCATTAGACTAGCTGCAGTTTTTTATTTTTAGCCTTAAAATTTCCAGTTCGATTGATCTTGTGTTCGCTACAGCCTCAGATTTCTGTTGACCCAGGCATGGTTTTGTGCAATCGAAGCACAACTACCTAAAGGATAGTTGGCTAATTCTGAGCCGCTTTTCTGCTCAGCACAGTTAGCCGTTCTGTCTACTCTGACCTCTTATCAGCTATGAATCTCTGCCTGCTAAGCTGCTGCTGGATGGGGGTTTTTTTGTTTGTGTTTTTCATTATTCTGGGTGAACTGTAAAGACTGATGTTATGCAAATTCCAGAAAATCAACAGTCTCAGCAATACTCAAACATCACTGAAATACCTCCACTTCCCAAATCATCACTGCCGTCACGTGATTGTCTGATCAGATTATATGACAATAAGCAGCTAAGCATAATATCCAGATAAAACGATCACCAAGTAGATGTCTGAACACATGTTCATGTAATCAGTTCATAATACCTACACCTACACGGCTCAGATATTATATGGTGCATTAGTTGGGTATATACTCTGCATGCCTAATTATATCCAAGCACTTGAACGGTTTCAAAAATATAAAGAAAGATGGGGAAGCATCTGTTTTTTCTTTTCATTTTAACACCCAGCTGGTGGTTGGCAGCTCAAGTTGTGTGAAAACTGTTTTGATACTGTGACTGCTCTTAGTGTCACAGTTAACAGTAAATTGAGAAGTAATTCTGTTTTATTTTCTTTTTAGCGTAACTTTGTCCATAATCAGGTTTCTGTATTACCATTAATGTGAGAGTGAATGTTTGTACATCTGTGTTTTCTCAAGCATTTTAATACATCTCATCTTATCTCTGCCACACCCTTGCTCTCACCACCTTTTCCCTCCATCTGTGTCTCTTCCCTCCCCAGGACACGGAACCCGAGCCGGACAGCTATGGTCGCTCTGGGCATCTCCAATTTGTGCTTTATGCTGCCTTGGCAGTTTGCCCAGTTTGTGCTGCTCACCCAGGTAAACAGGGCAAGATAAACATTGTGAGAGAATGTGGAGGGGAAGGGAAAGGGAGCACAGAGATTAAAGAGAAAATAGAGACTTGGAGAGAACAGAGGACTGGCAGCGCAGGTGCAAAAAATCAGACGCTGGGCAACATAGCAAAGAAATAAAAAAAATCAGAAAGACTGAAAGAAAAGGGATAAACTCAGGAGATTCAAATCATATAAAATTCAAAAAACATTCTTAAATTGAAATTTTTCTAACTGATTGACACATTTAGGTTAGTATAAAGAAGTAGTAAATTAAGGTGTGTGGGCTGGCAGACAGAAGAGTCGAATAACTTCAGAACAAACAGGTCACTGCAGCAAGCATATGTGCTTAGTAACAGTTTAGCCCACGCTGCTGCTGCTGCTGCCCCCTCAGGGCTCTGCTGCTTTTGTGCAGGGACTTTAACGCGGGACGTGTTGTTTCACAGATATTATTTCTTTGTTTCACATTTATAAGCTGCTAATTGAACCCATTCACCTCAGCCACTGCATGCATAATGCAATTCAAGGCCAAATACACCCACAAGCACTGCTTACTCATCAGTACAGAGGGAGTTTGATGTCAGTTGTTGGGTTTTACTATTTTTGGGGGGGGGGGGGGGGGGGGGGTTTGTTTTGTTTTAAAATTTGCAGTCACACAGTTAATTTTCTACAAGGCCTACAGTAACCCCCTTGAGCAATTACAATGGTCAAACAGAATTTGATTATGATCAGTAATTGTATTGGCCAATTTAGAAAACCTTCCAACTGATTACATTTGAGTGTGAATTCCCATCACAAGAACAGGTACTGGACAGCGTCCCATCATGGTGTCCTGTGGGCTGGGTCCTTTGAAGTATCAGGGGGTTTTTTTTTTGTTTCTTTTTGTTCGCATGTTTGTTTTTTGTTAAAGCGCTCACTATAACTGTAGTTAGTTTTGTTTTACATTATCAGCAGTAACTCAGACTTGTTCCCAGTGGGTGCTGGTGGTCTTACCTCTGCTTTGAGCAGATGATGTAGTTCTTTATTCAGCAGCACCCTTTAGTTTGTGCTGGAGTGGTTTGCAGTGGGGATGTGAATGAGCACCTCCTAATCTAAGGCGTTCTCAGCTAGAAAAGAGTAGCTTGCCCACTCCAGGTGGGGAATGAGTTGCTGGTCTAAATCAAAGTTCTAGTATCTTGCGGTCTTATTTATAAATGAGGGAAGACTGAAGCAGGAGATTGCCAGATTGAGTGGTGCAGTGTGTGCAGAAATGTGGATCCTGTTCCAGTCTGTCATGATGACGAATGAGCCGAGACGGAAAGCGAAGATGTCGATTTTCCAGTTGACCTACGTTCCTACCATCCTGTGGCCTCTAGCTGTGGGGACTGAATGAAAGAATGAGATTGCCGAAACAAGCTGGAGCTGAAGAGTGTCATTTACCTAGAGCTCAGAGTAGAGTTGCTACTCTTCCACGTTGAAAGGAGCCACTTCAGACGGTTCAAGTAAATGACTAAAATGCCTCCTAGGTGAGGTGTTTGAGCATGTCCAAATAGGAGCAGACCGCATGAAAGCTGGATGGATGGATGCTAAATATAAAGTAGGGTTTTTATGTGATAAATACACTGACAAGACAACAGGAAATAAAGGGAAGAGGAATGCAGTAAAGGATCCAAGTGGTATTCGGGTTACATTTATAACAACTGCTATGTGTATTTAGAGAGTCACTTTATTTTAACTGTAATCTTTCAAATGCCGTGATGTATTCAGGCTTTGGGTTTAAGTTCTGGAAATGCACAACAAAAATATTATGTTAGAGTGCTTCACAAGATACATTATGTAATGCAATGCCATAAAAGCTTTAAAAAATGAGTTGTTACATGTAAAGTGCAGATTTTACAGTTTGTTTGTTTGTTTTATTGCACCCCATTTTCCCTGTTCTTTCTTGATTAATATACAATACTACAAATTACTGTTGGAAGGAAGGAATGTAAATTTCCCCTAAAGGCTCAAATCCAGTTTTGACATTAGCAACTTTTAATGTAAAGATAATCATGGGAATGTTATTGTTGTTTTGGACTTTTTTTGTATGTGATGCATTAATGAGCTTTGTGGAGTGAATTGTTAAGGTAAACTACGCTTTGTTTTCCAGGTGGCTTCTCTGTTTGCTTCGTACATTCTGGGCTACCTCGCTGCTGCTAAGATGCAGTCCATCCTCGTCACTCATATGGTACAGTAGATAACTTTTCCTTTTGCAGTTATTTTGTTTCTAATGGCAAAACTTTACGTATTCGACACTAGTGTATTTGCATAAAGTTGAAATGTATTCGTTTAAAGCAATTTACCAAGATGTACAAGGTAGACTTTCTCTGAATCAGGTGTTGGGCATAAGTGAAAGTTTTCATTGCTCCTGTCCTCTGAGCTGTAACCTGCTCTCGCTCAGTTCTCCTTATCTCCCTCAGCTCCTCGGCCAGGAGAAATTCACATGAGCTGGTTGGACAAAGTCAGCAGAGACTTTGTCCTTGAAAAAGCTTTAAGGATACCACTGTGCATACATGAGTGCCTAAAAGACGAGGGTTGTGTGGGCAAGTTATTTCACACCACCAAGGACAAAAGGATATCTGTATTTGTTTGGAAACGTGTAAAGATATTTTTCTTTGTGGGTGTAGTATTTTGGACGCTTGTCCCTCTTTTCCACATTCTTTACCCTTAATCCTCTCAGCATGCTAAGCTGTTAGCCAGGGCCTGTGTGCGCCACTGATAAGGAGAAGGGCCTTTGTGGTAAGATGCTGGAGATTTGTGTCAGAGGAAGGCATATGGCTCTGCATAATTTAGAGAGTTTGGGAGTGATGACTGTGTGTGTGTGTTCAAGAAAAGAATAGACACAACCAGGAGTCGATGTCCTCTGTGACCTCCAGCTCGTGTTAATGAGCCTGAAAACTGTCATTAGTTACAGAGCGTACACATGTGTTCACTCATATGCCAATAGGATGTTTCTAATTGCATACAAAGCCTCAAAATATGTGAGCTACTGTTATAAAAATACCAGAAATACTTCCTGTCTGAATGGCAGCACTTCAGCATTTGATTATTCGGATATCATTTGGTTTCTAGGTTTTTAAGCTGCTTTTTTATGTGGAAATATGTAAGACATTTCTCTCTCCTACAGCATCCATCATGCTTCATCCCACGTTTTTGTTGCCATTTTAGTGACTTTGCAAAGTAAAAATCTTCCCAGATGCTTAATTGACTTTTTTTCCCCCTCAAAAAGCCACTGAGCGGAAAACCTTATACACAGGATGGCTTTGCAATCTGGGGTCTTGCTCTTAAGCAAGAAGTCAGCTCAGTATGTGAGCAATGAACCGCTCTCATTCTTCATTGAGCTAACACAAAGGCAGAGACTGAGTACTGTAAGAGAGAGAAAAGGAAAAGCTCTAAATTTTCAGTGTTGATTAGCATTATGAGAACCTGAATCTATGTACGGTACTAAGCAATCAAAGCAATTTTGATCAGTCGAAAAGCACTTTGACATTTTCTAGAGCAAACATTCATCAATATGACGATAATAATAATGATGTTTCAGTAAAAATATCTGTTCAGTGCCTGAATAACTGGTAACATTTTGACTGTCACCACCGAGGTTCATCTGGCAGTACCGTTTACGTTTCCAATACTCTGAGTTTAGACTCATCACAGAAGCCACAGAAGCAGAAAAATAAACCTTTTTATATATAAAATGCCAAAGTCTTTTTACAATCTGTAAAGCATTGCAGCGGCTTCATAATCGGTATAATTTTTCTAATAAGTATCTACAACATTTTTTCATAATAATTACAGCAGCTGCTGAAGCCGCTGGTTTGTCATCACTGTCAACATTATAAACAGGTCATTGAATAGGATTGTATTTTAGTTGTGGCAGTATATTTATGTTTTAATACATTAATGCATGTTTACATAATAAAAGTGTTGGTTTTTAAAAAAAAAACATACAAACGCCAACATCAACAGTGGCATGCAGACTATTAATACGCTGTATCCCTGACGATCTTCCTGCTACAGAAACGTTTTTTGCTGTTGGCAGTAAACATGGGACTAAGTGTTTTTATGGCAGCATTAGAAATACTGGCTAACTTCAGCACTACCTGCCAAGCTCGGATGTTCAGCATTGTTTAATTGCACACACGGGTCATGCACATCATGCTGCACCAAATAGGACGGGGCTGCACTAAACGGCCCTCAGTGGTTTGAATACCACGTTCATGTGAGGAATGATGCTTTCTCTTTGTCCTCTTTATGCAGATCACACTCGGCGTCTGCTTTGTCCTGATGTTTGGTAACTCCATGCTCCTTACATCCTTCTACGCCTCTTCACTAGTGTCAATCTGGGTGAGTTGGAGGCTCCTGTATTACGAATGTTTAATCATTGATTGATTCAAGTCAGTCCTGTTTACTCCGATCAGTGATGCAGGTGGATTTAAATTTCAGCATATTTGTAAGAGTACACAGTTGTAACACATGTGTAACAGTAACTGCATTGAATTTTTTTCCTTTGGAGTGGAGTTATTCCACTTGCTTTTCACTTAAGATTTGTTGTTTTATTTTTTAGGTAATCATTGCAATGAGGGAGCGATTTGCTCA